>NC_062286.1:47633959-49042695 GCF_902655055.1 Lutra lutra
AAAGAACTCCTCAAACTTAACACTCAAAAAGCAGATAATCATGTCAAAAAATGGGCAGAAGACATGAACAGACACTTCTCCAAAGAAGACCTACAAATAGTTAACAGACACTTGAAAAAATGTTCATCATCACTAGCCATCGAGGAAATTCAAATCAAAACCACATTGAGATATCACCTTACACCAGTTAGAATGGCCAAAATTCAATAGGACAGGAAACAACAAGTGTTGGAGAGGATGTGGAGAAAGGGGAACCCTCTTACACTGTTAGTGGGAATGCAAGTTGGTGCAGCCACTTTGGAAAACAGTGTGGAGATTCCTTGAGAAATTAAAAATAGAGCTACCCTATAATCCTGCAATTGCACTACTGGGTATTTACCCCACAGATAGAGATGTAGTGAAAAGAAGGGGCATCTGTACCCCAATGTTCATAGCAGCAATGGCCACAGTCGCCAAACTGTGGAAAGAACCAAGATGCCCTTCAACAGATGAATGGATAAAGAAGATGTAGTCCATATATACAATGGAATATTACACAACCATCAGAAAGGATGAATACCCAATTTTTTTATCAACATGGATGGGACTGGAGGAGATTATGCTGAGTGAAATAAGTCAAGCAGAGAGAGTCAGTTATCACATGGTTTCACTTACTTGTGGAGCATAAGGAATAACATGGAGGACATTAGGAGAAGGAAAGGAAAAGTGAATTGGGGTAAACTAGAGCGGGAGACGAAGCAGGAGAGACTGTGGACTCTGAGAAACAAACTGAGGGTTATGGAGGGGAGGGTGTTGGGGGGATGGGTGAGCCTAGTGGTGGGTCCTAAGGAGGGCACATATTGCATGGAGCACTGGGTGCAGTGCATAAACAATGAATCTTGGAACATGAAAAAAATAAAATTAAGATGTTAAAAAATAAATAAATATATGTTTCTTATTTAGGTAATGGCAAAGAAAAAAGCAATTTAAAAACAATATAGTATCTTATATATACTTATTAAACAAAATGAGAATGGTTGTATGAAAAATTGGATGTCATTTAGCACTTTGGTGTTCTTGAAATGTGGGACTCAAGTACCATGAATTGGCTCACTCAGCATCCATTCCTAACTACCTTATCTCTTTTACACTAGAAAACTAAACACCTTGTTTTCCTACACAGCTTCTAGTCAGGCATGAACTTGAAGCCCATTTCTCACAAATGAGGTCAGAAGTCTACAAGGAATTCCTCCCATATCTACATAAAAAGACAAACTCTTGAAAGGTTTTGTTCCCTCTACCCTGATACCAGTCTGGTCCCTAGATATGGTGCTATAGCATATGTACTGTGATAGTGAAACTGCGCTAAAGATGGCAGAACAGAAGAGGAGAAAGAATTTGTTACTGAAAACATTGTGGCACCTCTATACTAATACTGAACTTTCTATTTTGTGAAGCAGACAAAATGCTTCTTGCTTAAGTAATTGTTATAGGATGCTTAATTTTTTGTGGTCAAATGCTTTGTTAATCTCTGCAGAGTGATTTGTCTTTATGTCTCAATAATCTTTAGAATGATGAGACCTCATACTCAGTTATTTAAATTCTAGGAATTATTCCAAAGAGATGGATTTATACCAGACCTATATGCCCTAAAATGAATGAGTTTGGATAAGAAATTATATTATATGCAAAAGTGTTTATTTCAGCACTATTTAAAATACTGAAAATTAGAAAAAATAAAATGGCAAGTAAGGTTTTTTTAATGGACCATTATCTATCAATAACATGACTCTTGAAAATGAGTAATGCTAAAATAAAACTTATTTTAATATAGATAGAAAGTTAAAAATTAATGCTCAATATTATATACAGTATGATTAAAATGCTATATTAAAGTAAATATAATGCCAAGTTTTTTTTCAAGTTAGTATACATTGTGAAATATTTTTTTGCTATTTTTACCATCGGTTTTTCCCTTGACTATAGTAATGAATAAATAGAACTTGTAAACTTTTAAAACTTTCACGCAAAATTTCAAAAACACACAAAAGAGAGAGTGATATCATAAATGCATAGTTTCAGATTGTTTCATCTATATTTCCACACATACACTCTTTTTCCATTCTAGGTTATTTTTAAAGCAACTACCACATCTTTTTTTTTTTTTTCTTTTTTTTTTTTTAATTTGACAGAGAGATCACAAGCAGGCAGAGAGAGAGGGGGATACAGGCTCCCCGCTGAGCAGAGAGCCTGATGCGGGGCTCAATTGAAGGACCCTGAGATCATGACCTGATCCAAAGGCAGAGGCTTAACCCACTGAGCTACCCAGGTGTCCCACATGTGACTACCACATCTTATTATTATTTTGTAACAATTTCAATCTCCCATCTTAAAAAGATAAGAATTTTTTTTCTAAGTTTTAATTTTAATTCCAGCTAATTAATGTATAGTGTTATGTTAGTTTTAGTTGTACAGTACAGTGATTCAACAAGTCCATACATCTCCAGGTGCTCATCACGACAAGTGTACTTCTTAATCCCCATCACCTATTTAACTCATTCCTCCACTCCCTCCCCTGGTAACCATCAGTTTTTCTCTATAATTAAGAATCTGTTTCTTGGCATCTCTCTCTCTCTCTCTCTTTCTTTAATCATTTGTTTTGTTTCTTATATTCCACATATAACTGAAATCATGTATTTGTCTTTCTCTGACTGACTTATTTTGCTTAGCATTGTATACTGTAGCTCCATCTATGTTATTGCAGATGGCACAATTTCATTCTTTTTTATGGCTGAATAATTTTCTCCATATATGTGTGACACACATCTTCTTTACCCATTCATCAATGGACACTTGGGCTCTTCCATATCTTGGCTATTATAAATAATGCTATAAATATACATAAATATAACATAAATAAACATATAAATAAGCATAGAAGTGCATATATCCCTTTGAATTATTTGATTTGTATTTGGGTAAATACCCAGTAGCGCAATTGCTGGATCATAAGGTAGTTTTATTTTTAACTTTTTGAGGAAACTCCATATTGTTTTCCACAGTTTCTGTACCATTGCATTCTCAACAGTGCCTGAGGGTTCCTTTTTCTCCACATCCTCACCAACACCTGTTGTTTCTTGTGTTGTTGATTTTAGCCATTATGACAGGTGTGAAGTGATATCTCTTTGTAGTTTTGATTTGCATTTCCCTGATGGTGATGATGAACATCTTTTCATGTGTCTATTGGCCATCTGTATGTCTTCTTTGGAGAAATGTCTGTTCATGTCTTCTGCCATTTTTTAGTTGGATTATTTGTTTATTGGGTGTTGAGTTTTATAAGTTCTTTATGTATTTTGGATACTAATCCTTTATTAAACAGGCCATTTGCAAATATCTTCTCCCATTCTGTAGGTTGCCTTTTGGTTTTGTGGACTGTTTCCTTTGCTGTGCAGAAGCTTTTCATTTTGATGTAGTCCCAATAGTTTATTTTTGCTTTTGTTTCTCATGTTCAGGAGACATATCTAGCACAAGTTTGATGCTGACTATGCCAAAGAGGTTACCATTTGTGATCTCTTTAGGATTTTTATGGTTTTAGGTCTGACATTTAGGTCTTTCATCCATTTTGAATTCACTTTTGTGTATGGTGTAAGAAAGTGTTCTGATTTTATTCTTTTTCATATTGTTGTCCAGTTTTCCCAACATCAATAATGCTTTTTAAAAATATGACCACAATATCCATTGTCACACCTAAAATGATTTAAATAACTTCTTGATATCTTAGTCAAATGTTCAATTTCTTTCCAAGTTTCTCTGATGGTCTTATAACTTGTTTTCTGCTTATTTGTATTAATTAGAATCCAAATATGTTTCATGTGTTGCAGTTGGTTGATGTGTCTCCTTTCTCTCTCTCTCTCTCTTTTTTTTTTTTTTGCAGTTTGCTTATTGACGAAACCAAAACAGCTGTCCAAGTAGAATTTTTTTGAAGTTTGCACTTAGCAAATTGCATATACCTGGTGCCACTTATTATGTTCCTCTATCAGATGTGGATTCAGTTTATTGACAATAATATTATATGAATGGTTTCATGTTTATGTGATATTAACAGCCATTTGTGATCAATGGCAAAACCTGCCTTTTAATAGATTGCAAAGAGGTTATATTTTACTTTAAATTTCTAAATTGTTTATTAGTACATCTAAGAAGAAAAATTTCATCTCTTTAACTATTTGGTGATCTGAGGATTTCTCAACTTAGATCCTATTGATAATTTTAGACTGGGTAATTCTTTCCTTTGAGGGGTTGTTCTCTGCATTTTGGAGGTTTAGCAGCATCCCTGGCCTCCTCCTACTAGATATTTGTAGCACCCTTCCTCAGTCATGAGAACTACAGTTGTCTCAAGACATTGTCAAGTGACACCTTTGGGCAAAATTGCCCCCCTGTTGAGAACCACTGGTTTATCCTAAAGTTCATAAGTGAAACACATGAAATACAGATATATACTTGATTCTTTTCCTGTGTTTGTCAGCTTTCAAAAAGATAGTTCTTGATCTTTCCTTAGAAAAGATAGTTGAGGTGTTTTCTAATATCCTTATTTTAAATGTAATTTATATCTTAGTTATTATTCCAATTTAAGCTTATTTTTTGTTTGTTTGTTTTTGGTGTGATTCTCTTTGTTTCCTAAATTCATTTGACACATCTAGTGGCATTGCTTTCTCCTATAACAAGTTCATCCAAGGTAATTTTGTCCATTTCCTATCAAGGCTGGGCATCCATTATTTCTCCAAGGAGCCTTTTTTCTTTTAGTACAAAATAGAATTTAGAGAGTGAAGTCTGTGTGACTGAGGTGCTCATTAGTTTTTAGGACTTTTCAGTGGACAAGAATAGGAAATGTATATGCACACACACTTGTGTGTGTGTACTTGGATTCATATTTCCAATTCAAATTCAGGAACTAAAGGATTTTTACTTAATTTTTAACCTTACACTTGGATCTCTTTTCTCTACTACTACAAATCCCAATAACCAATGATATCAACATAGTCACTTATTTGATTTATAACCACAGTAGGAAAATTCTAATGTTTTTCTTTAATCTTCACTTCTTGGTCGTCATGCCCTAGTATTATCCCATCCTCTTGAATGTGGCTTAACCAAGTGATTCACCTAGTGAATAGAATTCAGAAAAAGTAATGTGATGTCACTTCCCAGATTAGGTTACAAAGAGCATGAGTTCTGTCTTACTGGCTTTCTCTAGTTCTCTTGATGGCGTGCTCTGAGGGAATCCATCTGCTCTATTATTAGCTGCCCTATGGTGAGGATCACATGGCAAAAAATAAGGAAGACCTCCTACTAACAGCCTAAGAGAAAGGAAACAGAGGCCCTCAATACAAAAGGCAAGGAGGAATTAAATCCTGCCAACAACTGCATGATTGAGCTAGGAAACAGATTGATTTTAATACAGCACATACAACCTAGTCTCATAAGGTGTGTGTATATATATCCTTGCCACCAACAATTTGAATATTTAAAATATATTCAAAATAGTTAAAAGTTTCCTGGTCATTTATTTTTGTCCACAGTGCATAAACTATTAGAGATAGTTAAATTATTGTTTTAAACTCACTTAATATAATTTCTATTTGTGAAATTATACCACTAGCTCAATACCAAAATACAAAATTAGGTTCACTGTATTATTTTGCTTTTCTTTAAAGATTTTATTTATTTATTTGACGGAGAGAGACTGATCGCAAGTAGGCAAAGACACAGGCAGAGAGAAAGGGTGAAGCAGGCTCCCCGCTGAGCAGAGAGCCTGATGCGGGGCTTGATACCTGGACCCTGAGACCATGACCTGAGCTGAAGGCAGAGGCCTATCCCACTGAGCCATCCAGGAACCCTTTGCTTTTCTTTAGTATAAATTTTGTTTTAGTTTTATAATTATGAATGTATTTACATAGTTCTAAGGTTAAATCCACAAGTAAGGAATATTCAGAAAATTCTATTTTCCAAACCCATTCCCTCCATCATCATATCAAACCTCTCATGGGTTAACTTTTTATTTTTTTGAGAAAATATAATCAAATATATTTATATATTTCTAGCCTCTTAGGGATATAAGGTAAATGATCAAACTATATACATTATATATATCTTTTTTCCCCTTGCCTTTGCTCATTTGCCAATATTATCTGTTTCAGGATTTCTCAGTCTCAACACTATTGAAATTTTGGCTGGATAATTCTTTGTTGTGAGGGACTACCCTGTATTATATGATAGTTAGCAGTTTCTTCCTTCTCTACCCAATAGATTCCAGTAGCAACCTCTCTACACAGTTGTGACAACTCAACATGTCTAAACATTGCCAAAGATCCCCTGGGGAACAATATCAATCCCTATGAGAACCACTGCCTTAGCTATAAATATAATATGTTCTTTTTTTTTTTTTACAGGTGCACAATATTAATTTGAATGCATATTCCATAGATTTTTTTGTCCAGTCCCTTATTGATATACATTTTGTTTTTTTCCAGAGTCTTGCTATTACATCTTGTGCTTTTATCTTTTTTATATTTTTGCTGGTCATCGGAATAGGTTCCCAATAGTAGGATTGCTACATCAAAGCATAAATGCATATGTAATCTTGCAATATAAGGGCATTATTCCTTCACCCCTTAGGGTTCTAGCTATTTTTCTTTCCTATCGTCAATAGATAAAAATATTTCCTCTGATCTCACATACAGTCTGTTGTTAAAGGTTAGGATTAGTGCTAATAGGAGAGGGAGAAAGGGCATCTCAGTGTCATTTCACAAGTGTCACTTGTATTTCTCTTATCATGAGCAGCAAGGCTCAAAAATTTTTCATATATTTATGCTCATTATTATTTTTTTTCTGTGAACTATACGTTCATATCTGTTGCCCATTTATTGTTGGTTGTCTTGCTCTCTTTTTCTTTTAGGAGATTTTTATATATTAAGTATGTTAACCATTTCTAGTATAAGTAGAAAATGTTTTTCCAGTTATATTTGTGTTTTTACTTATTTACAATGCAACAATGTTTTGATTCTTCTTTTTTTAAAAAAATAGGTATTTTTTCTGTGTTGCATCTGGATTTTGAGTTAGAATTTCTCTCAACACCCAAAATAGGAATTCAATCATGGTTTTCCTTAGTAATTACATAGGTTCTGAATAATTTTGCATTTATTCTGCTATACCTAATAAGAGGAAAAATTTCAATTTTATCTTTTTCAAGGTACCTACCCAGTTACCCTAACACTGCTAATTTTGAAACTTCACCTTTTCTTTACTGATTTGAGATGATACACTTATAACACATTTCTAAATGTATTGGGTCTATTTGGATTTTTTTATTCTTTATTAAGTTATAAGTTACATGCCTTGAAATTTACTTATTGAAAAGTTATATTGAATGACTTTTAGTAAATTTACAAAGTTTGCAACCATCACCAAAATGGAATTACTTTGAAAAGATTTGTTCCCTTTTGCCATCACTGTCTATTCCTATAGCCAGGCCCAGGGACCCACTAATCAACTTTCTGTCTTTATGGATTTGTCACTTCTGGAAATTTTATATAAGTGGTGCATGTTATATTTGATATTTTGTTTTTGGTTTCTTTTACAAAGCATACTGTTTTTCAGGTTCATCCATTTTGTGGTATGTTTCATTCCCTTTTATTGTCAAATAATATTCCAATATATATTGTGTGGATATGCTACATGTTGTATTTATTTATTTATCATAAATACATACAATAAATACATTGTATGTATTTATTTATTTATCAGTTTATGAGCATTTTGATTGCTTCCACTTTCTGACTACTATGAATAATGCTCCTATGAACATTCACTCCCATGTATTGCTGTCTACAGTACATATATTTCATTCTTCTTGGATATATACCTAGGACTAGTATTGCTGAATCATATGGTAAATTTATGTTTAACTTTCAGAGACACTTCCAAACCATTTCTCTAGATTATCTGTTGTTTAACTTTGGTCTATATATGTGTAAACCATACTAATGTGATTATGGAAAGTGTATCTTTGAATATCTAAGAGTCTAGACACACTTTCAGCAAGATATTTCTTGGCTATTCTTGCTCATTTGTTTTAATTTCAGTTTTGAAAAATGGCAATTTAATTGAAGTCACCTTATATATATGAAGTGAGGAGGGCATTCATTATTATATTAACTTTTTATATTCAGGAATGAGGTACACCTTTCTATTTGTACTGGGTCTTGACCTAGGCATGTTCCAAGTCTGGTTTTGTGTCTCTCAGAAATGTATGTTTTAGAATTTTTTTTTTTTTTGAGTCTTCTCAACTTCTATGTGTGAAGTATTCTAAATATAGCTTTCTATTCTGTTACATCTTATAACAAGTTGTTGTTTTAATTATGAAGGCTATTGATTTTGGTTTTGATTTTCTACTTTGTTCGATTATCTTGTTGCTTATCATATATTTCCCATTGACTCTTGGGTTTTCTAGATCTATGATAGTGTTATCTGAAAAAAAGTTTTATCTTTTTTTTCTATTCTTATGCCTCTATTTGTTTTCTCTTTTCTAATTAGATTGGATCATACCTCCAATAAAATCTAAGTAATAGTATAGATAACAGATATCTTTGTTTTATTTGTGACACTATCAAGAAAGTCTCTATAATCCCCATTGAGAAAGTTGTAGTTTTTGGCATGAGCTATCCACCAATTTTTACCTATGAAGAAAATTCTGCTATCGAACTGGTTGGACTTTGGTTTTTGTTTGGTTTGGGTTGGTGCTGTTTATCAAATTTATTTCTTCTTTGGTAAATGGCCTCTTTAGACTTCTGTTTATTAGGGACATTTTATTAAGTTGTATTTTTCTAAAAAAATATACACTTCATCTAGGTTTTCAAAGTAATATCTTTTTTAAAAAATAATCTGATTCAATAGTTATTTTGCCCTTGCCAATTTTATGTTTTTAAACATTCTCTATTTGGGTCTTCTTCCCCCAAACTGCAGCTCATTGTCTTTTTTTTTCCCCCCTTATCAGGCGAACAAGTGACTAATAGTATTTTTAGTATTATTTTCAAAGAAACAGTTTTTTATTTATTAGTTTTACTGTATTTTATCTTGCTATTGCAATTTATTTACAAATAAAACCACTGAACATGCAAAATACTGAAGATTAATAGTGATCCTATAAGAGCTGAAACCAGCAGAATCACTAGATCTGGGGTTCAAATCAAAGGAGTTTCAAAGTTTGGCTCCATTAAGAGTAGGTTTTTGATAGAAAACAGAATGGGGCTTTCTCACATGAACTGCTTACAACTCAAATTAATCGGCTCTTAGGCTCTCATTCTACTTAAATATGAATGTTAAAGGACACATCAGAGGTGAAAGTCTTATATGCTTGATGTACCTGGTTAGTTATTATTCAATTTATATGGAAAGGTTATGTTCTCTAAAAAGAAAAGAGAAACCCAGGAGGTCATGTGTCATTTTCTGTGCAATTTTTTTAATTTTTATTTATTTGACAGACAGAGATCACAAGTAGGTAGAGAGGCAGGCAGAGAGAGAGGAGGGGAAGCAGGCTCCCTGACAAGCAGAGAGCCCGATGCGGGGCTCGATCCCAGGACTCTGGGATCACGACCTGAGCCGAAGGCAGAGGCTTTAACCCACTGAGCCACCCAGGTGCCCCTTCTGTGCATTTTCATAAAATGAAAGTGACAAAACAATGGCATATTTTAGAACTCTTTAAATACGAAGCATATTTCTGGACAACTCCTAGTACTACTTTCAAGTCCATGGTAAAAATTCCAACTCTTGACTCTAGGTATTGACAGCGAGTAAAAGCAAACTCGTGATGAACAACTTTATTCAAGACTGCATGCTACAAAAGGGATCAACTGTGTATACAGCCAAAAAGAGAGAGTTGCTGAGAAATGCCAGAAACACAAACTTGAGAAGGAACTCACAGGTGAGGGTACATATTTGGCTACAAAATACCCTTCATGTCACCACGTTTTCTTCCTCGATGGTTCCTTTAATTTGAAGGTGTCTTTGTTGATGCCTAATACAGACTCAAAAATTGCTGATTTGGGCTCTGCTGTAAAGTTCCTGCATGCTATAGTCTTATAAATATGACACTGTCTTTATTCTATTTTACCTTGGTTTCTCAATCTGGGTACCATAGACATTTTAGTCCAGATAACTATTTGCTGTGTGTCTTTGCATTGAATGATGTTTATCAGCATCCCTAGTCTCTATCCACTAGATGCCAGTAACACCTTCCTCTTAGATGTAACAACCAAAAATGTTTCCAGGAATTGCCAAATGTCCTTTTGGAACTATTGCATTATATATTTATTGACCATATTCCTTTGATGATTGACAATTATTCCTTTCCATTATATTCCTGGAAGTGTATGGGAGGAAGGAGCCTGGACAGGTGTGCTTCATCCTTGTTTGCCTTTTTTGAAATCCCATTTTAAAAAATCTTATATGCTTATTTTTAAGCCCACCAAAACTTGTTCTATAAGGCCCCTAGTAGGAACTGGGGGAAAATGACAAATTTATAAATTAGTAATAGACCCCAAATAAAATATAACGTGTCAAAATATAGGACTTTCTGTTGGCTGGGCTTTAATTCTTCATAACAATTCATTCCCTTAACCAGGCACATGAGCCCCAGGATTAATTTTTGGTTCAGATATTTATAATCACAGCATAGAGAGTATCACAAAACAAACAAATAGACAAGTCCACAGATAGGGCAGTCAAGAAGAATTTATTCTGTAAGGCAACAAATATTTATTGTGTGTACTGTATTCCAAGTGTTAAGCTAAACACTCAGGATACATCAGTGAAAAAAAAAAAAGTAGAATGAAAACAGAAAACATGACATGCCCTCATAGAACTTTAATCTAGTAGGAAGAGATAAAAAAGTAAATATGATAAATAAGTGAACATCAAGAGACAGGCACCCTACAGACCACTTGAGGAGTTTGCTGGCCACAGTAAGAAAATGGCATGATATATTGGAAGCTGATAAATGGTATGAAGATAAGAAGGCAGGGTAGGAGACAAGGAGTGCATATATGATGTGTCTAAACTGAACTAGGGTGGATAGTGGAGAACTCTCTTACAATCTGACTGGGTGCCAAGTCATTCCTATGACTTAGGGAAGAACATTTTACCTGGAAAATACCAAGCAAGTTCAAAGGCCAGTGGTGGGCATATACCTGCAACGATGTAAGAGTTATGTGGCTGGGACAGAATGAATGAAAAGATAAAGTCAAAGAGATGTTGAGGGGGCCACAGGCCTGTGCAGGGCTAAATAGAATTGGAGGGGTACTTTGTACTTTTCTCTGCACACTTTTGAGAATCACTGGAAATGTTTGAGCAGACCATTGTTAGTAATAATAGGATAACAAAGTTTCGCTTCAACTACCATTTTTCAAAATAAATGAAGCGTACATACTACAGTGGTCAGAAAGGAATTTTTCCGGGGATGGAGCATGATCTAAAATTTTTCTAATCTGATCTCAAATTTATGTCTGACTTTGCTGTATAAACATGTTGCTTTTTTGCTTAAAGTTGTACAAAATCATCAAAAGATCAAAATCAACAAAAAAGTATCAATAAACCAGATCAAGTCACATATTATTATCACTTTTTATTCATTAAGACTGTAAATCCAGAAATGCTGTTGTCTTTACCTCACAGAGTCAGTTTGGAGAATTCAATAAGCCCACATTTTTGTGTTTTAAGAAAAATACCAGAAATTTAGTTAGAGCCTGAACTAAGAACTCTTTGGCCCAGAAATGGCTGCTTGGGTTGCAGTGTACCTCTTCTTAATGCCTCAGGGATCCCCTGCTATAAGTGAATATTTTTTCCCTTCAGATATTATCCAGTGCCATTAAGCTAATTTGTAAGAACTAGTCATCTAATTAATGAGATTGTGTTCTCCATTTTCTCTTTTCCCTTCTTCTGGAACTCCTGTAATTCAAATTGAAAGAGTGGTACACTTCTCTTGTTTCTTAAGTTCTTATTCTTACTTTTTTTTTTTTTTTTTTAAATTTGCTTAGTGTTTGTCTTCGGTTATACCTCCCATAAGAAGAAACCATAGGCTGACTGGTTTAAACAACAATTTATATTGTCACAGTTCTGGAGGCTAGATGTCCAAAGTCAGGGTGCCAGCACGGTTGAGTTCCATCAGAGGTTGATTTCTGGTGAGAGATATCTTCCTAGCTTGCAGATGCCCAACATCTATGTCTTTACATGGTGGAGGAAGAGAGAGAAAGAGCTCTCTGTCTTATTCTTCTTGTAAGGCCACCAATCCAATTGGATTAGGACTCTACTCTTATGACCTCATTTAACCTTAATTATCTCCTAAAAGCACTTTCTCCAAATATAGTTACATTGGGGATTTGGGTGTCAACATATGGGAGGAACACAATTCAGTCCATAGAGGGTTGTTAAATAATTATTGGTATCCTAGAGCATTAATTTTATTGCAGTATTTATGTGCTCTTTAATCATTCTCTTTGTTTTTTAAGTGCATGTGGTATAGAGATGTGTGTGTATGTGTGAAATACTTGTTTATGTGTGTATATATATCAGATCATGTAATAGTTTCTGTTAAGAAACTTAACTTTGGGGGGTGGCTGGGGAGGGGGAAAGAAAAGAAACTCAAACTCTGTTAAGAGTTTGAGATATTATATATTTTTTTCCTTTGGCTCTAAACTTCTTAAATCTTCTTCAGAGAAAATCACCTATGGTAATTTGTTGGTTCGATTCTATTCTTCAAATAACTGAATTTCTTAAACAAAGAGTAAATTCCCTTTGTCTACTTATACTATTCCAGTTACACTAGACCAACCCTCACATGAGTTTGTGTTTATTATTAGCAGGGACTAAGAAGTCATTCATTAGCCAGTGAGTAGAAGTAACTTTTTCCCTGTGGGCTGAAATAAATGGGATTCAGAGCCAAATCTTCCTGAGAAGCAAAGGGAGCCTCCTACTTCTCAGTCTTTGACAAAAGAAGGAGGAGTAGGTCTCAGTTACATGATAGAAAAATAATTCTCTCCTTTTTTTTTTTTTTTTTTAATTTCTACTTTTTGAGTAGAACCCCTAAAGGTAGCCAGGACTGTAAGCTCAGCAATATTTCCCCATATGTTAGCGTAACATGTAGGCAGAAGCAATTCATCTCCTAATATAGGCAGGACACCATGGGTCAGTTGGTGTCCAACAGGTACACTCCAACGTTTGCACATGCACTGATGCCTCAGTACCAAGAATTTACACATGTGGCATCCCATTAGACCATACTTCCCTACCTCCCTCAGCCCTCCTGTCAATGTCTGTAATTTGTATTAGTTGAGTCAGCCTAGCAGGACATAGTGGAGACAATATCCTCGCAGGCCTGTTGTGCTCTGCCCAAGTCAGAGCCCCTAACACCTCTTTGACTTTATTTTTTCCTTTCTTTCTTCTGTTCCAGGGGTCAGAGTTCATCTCAGTTTTAAAAATTTTGTTTTATACATCTTGTGTTCTTGTTTTATTCTCTTAAAAAGAACAAATTTAATCGTTTAACAAATGTTCACTTAGCATTCATTTGCTGCCTTGTTGGTGTTCATACAATTCTGTACCAGGTATAATTGGATAAATAAGGTAATAGAAAGAGACTTCTTGACCTTCATGAGTTTATTATACAGTTAGAAGTCCAGACATGATTAAATAAACAGAGATAATTAAAATAAGCTTGGGAAACCTCTTCTGACTTTGATATAAAGTCCTGTGAAATACAAAATAGTGGCAGTCAGAATGAATTTAGAGTTCACCAAGAGATGTATTGAAGAAGATGTCTTAAAGCAGTTTTAAAGGAAGTCAGGGATGTGAGTGGGTGGAAATTGTTACCTAACCTATGTTGAGAAAAAGCAAATGTGAGAATAAATGAAGGTGCAATGAGTATTAGAAGATTTTCAAGTAAGCCAAGTTCAGATATAGACTTGTTTGTATGCCTTAAAAAAAAAAAAAAAAAAAAAAAAAAAAAAAACCTGTTAAATTTTCCTTAGCATGCATTTTTTTAATTCACTAAACACAATTTTCATTTAATTCAATGCATTTCAAGCTATGTAAAATAGTCTAGATTCAATGATAATTACCAGGTTTCTACAGTGTGATGGGTTGTATTATAGGAAAATAGAGTATCCTTGTCTTGTTCTCTGATTTCACCAGTTGTCTACATAGAAATGGTACAAAAATAAGAAAGTCATACCCATTCCTCCGACCCAACCTCAGATAAAATCTGAATGAGTCTTGGGGAGGAAGGATTTCCCTAGCAGTGAAACAGAATCTTCATAGGAATTATTCTAAAACAGAGAAATGATGCAAAGCATGTAGTTTGAAGAAGTGATCATCAAGATTTTTAGCATATGCCTCATGGAAGTTAGTGTGGTCTAATACATGTGAGCTCTTGATGCCTTTCTCCAGTAAATCATGAGGAAGAACCAAATATAAAGAAAGATTTCATTCTCATGGTCCTCATTACTACTTACTCAGAGACACTTGCGAATTCTCAGCATTTCTAGTCCTAATAAAATGGTGACATCATACAAAAAGGATAAATTACAAAGGTGCAAATTTCTAAAACTGAGGTCTAATAGAGGCTATATTTGGGATGTGGGCTACTTACTTACTTTCCAAAGTTTCAGGTTGAGTGTTTCGCTCTAAAATGACAATTTAAGGGGCGCCTGGGTGGCTCAGTGGGTTAAGCCGCTGCCTTCGGCTCAGGTCATGATCCCAGGTCCTGGGTTCAAGGCCCACATCGGGCTTTCTGCTCAGCAGGGAGTCTGCTTCCTCTTCTCTCTCTGCCTGCCTCTCTGCCTACTTGTGATTTCTCTCTGTCAAATAAATAAATAAAAATCTTAAAAAAA
Source organism: Lutra lutra (assembly GCF_902655055.1). NCBI lineage: Eukaryota > Metazoa > Chordata > Mammalia > Carnivora > Mustelidae > Lutra > Lutra lutra. Next base: position 47,648,875 of record NC_062286.1, read on the forward strand.
AATAATAAAATAAAAAAAAATAAAATGACAATTTAAGAAATTATTTTGTGGTGTTTATTTTCCATTAAACAAACAAACAACATACAACAGGGTAATATTTAAAGTGGAAAATGTTACTAAGTTAAAAATGCTTTTTAGAGGTTTAAGTTATTGCAAAGTAGTTTTTTTTTTTTAAATGGTTAACTTCTTATGTTTTTAAATTCCTTGCCTACTGTTTTAGAGACATCTGTTCATAAAGACATTTTAGGGAGTTGAAGCATACTAGCAGGCTATTTACAAAATGAAATGTAATATAAATACTTTCCTAAGCAAAAGCAAAAATTTTTGAAATACTACAAATTTAAAAGTACTTTGTATTGATTTTAGAACATATTTTTGACTATGTATTTTAAGAAATGCAAACCATTTATTTTTGGGGGAAGCTTTTATTTTAACACATTTGATATAATTTATTAGAGCAAGAGAAAATATATCTGATGTTAGTTACTGCGAAGGTTACTTGAAAATTCTGCTCCCTATTGTGAAGATAATAGAAATATAATAATTTACTGTGTATTGCCCCACTTGTCTTCACAAAAAATTACCATAGCATGAAAATAAGCAAGAATCCATTTCTATTGCATTTATATTGTATTAGCTATTCTCAAGAGAAATATTATAGATTTCTCACCTTTTTAAAGTTATTTTAATGCAAAAATTATAAGAAAATCCATATACCAAAAATGTCCTCTGATTAATAAATTTAGTAGTTAAGGGAAGAAATAAATGTGTTGTTTTGCTTACCTCTAGCACTTAAAGCTGTGTTTGGCACAGAGAAGATGCTCAAGCAGGTACCGTAATCAAGTGTGTTCACTATTCAGTTTTTAAGGAAAGAGTTATAATGGCTAGTGAACTAATATTTTTGAAGGCTTTTAAAGTATTTTTTTATAACTAGGTCTAATAAAAGATGAAATGTTATAGCATTTTAATGATACTTCTTTATTTCAGAGACCTATTTTTTCAGTTACATACTAACCTTTTTTCTGTTTTTTTTCCTTAACTCAGTTTTGTCAGTTTTTCTGTCAGAAAGGAGACCTTTTTGCTAACCATGGGAAATCTAGTTCTAGACTATAGTTTTGTCTGAAGTGGTATACTTTTACTAATATTCCATTAATAAATGTCCATTATAAGAGAAACCTTTGGAAATAATTTTCTGAGTTTATCTAAAGGCGGGGTCAGAAAAGCAGATTTTTTTTTCCCCTTGAGAATGGATTTGTAATCATTTTGATGTTTGGCAATTGTAAGCCTTTGTAAAAGGTGAACTGTATTTATGAACAAACCTAAGGCATTCAGTAACAACCATTACAAGTAAATGTTTGAGTGCATACAATGAGTTATACATTTATTTCATAAAAAACTCAAGATGGTCTGAATAATTTTAAGTGGCCACAGAATATTATCACAGAATTAACTACTAAAGTTATTAGAATATTATTCTATATTCAGATAGTATTAGAATATTATCTCTTACTAAAGCCAAAAAAGTATAATAACATCAGGCTTGCTCATTTTGTAGGCCCATTGTGGAGACTTTTGTGAATATTTATTAGTTGCTATCATTAATTTTGCCATCATAATTTGAAACCACAAGACTTAGAGGACAAAATGAGGTAAATATTATTCTAATTATAATAAAGCAGGTTGGGAAAGTGGACTCACCATACAAAGAGAAAAATACAAACCATATTTTATTTTAAAAAAAGATGTTACATGGACTATGGAGAGAAAAACATTTGTATATTGTCATACTACTCCTTGATATGAAAGTATAAATTTAGAGAAATAGTAGTCAATTATATAGATATCCTATAGATGATTGTGGTCATAATCTAATAATAAAAAAGGAGTCAATCTTTTGAATTTGGTTAGTTAATTAGCATTTACTTAATGATATTTGTTTTTATTTATTTACTCATGTGATAGATATCTAAGAAGTACTTATGATGTGTCAAGCACTATGCTAAAATCTGTGATATGGAAGCTGTATTTGATCTCATGAAATAAGGTTAGTAGGGTACATACAAATAAATAGGCAATCACTATGTAGATGTTGAGAGAAAAGCAAGCTGCTGGGGAAAATTTCTAGAAGATATATTCATAAAAGGGATTCTATAGGAAATTCCTAGAAAAAGCAGTACTAATTAGTTGTAGTAGTTAAGATGAAGCTATTTGTTGAAAAGAAATTAAACAGGCAAATGGGTGGGGAAATAGAATGTTCAGTGCAAACCAAACAAGTTCTCACATGCACAAAGGTTCTCACAGAGATCAAGAGAATATGGTATCTGGCAAGACTTAAATGTAGGTCAAAATGATAGATGAATGGAACTTAAGAAGGCCATGTGGTTAAATCTCAAATTCACCCAGAAATCTTGTTGGCTACAAAACTGAGAAAGGATGAATTTAAGGATTTAATGTGTTCTTGCACCTTGTAAAAAAACAAAAACAAAAACAAAACAGTTTTCAAGTGGCAGACATTACAGAGAGTAGGGGTGTTTTTTTTTGTTTGTTTTTCTTGTTTTTTTTTTAAGATTTTATTTATTTATTTGACAGAGAGATCACAAGCAGGCAGAGAGGCAGGCAGAGAGAGAGGAGGAAGCAGGCTCCCTGCCGAGCAGAGAGCCCGATGCGGGGCTTGATCCCAGGACTCTGAGATCATGACCTGAGCCGAAGGCAGCGGCTTAGCCCACTGAGCCACCCAGGTGCCCCCAGAGAGTAGTATTTAATATAGGAGAAGTGAGCAAGTATTAGCATGAAGAAATGCATTTCTCTAAGCAAAGTCTGTGACATTAAGATAGAGTTATTCTTCCATTATAAGCACTGTGTGTAGGAGTATGATTTTACTAAAAGTACACCCTTAGAAAGATAATGTGTATCAAATATTTGGGTAAAGTGGGGAAACTTATTTATGTCTTCTCTGGTGATCTTATGGTGAATTTGATTTGCAATACACTGGATTGCAAACATGTCAGTACAATTTATAGCCATAATCAATATTACCTTCTTCCTACATCATTACCATAAAATCTTTCTATACCTGTTAAAGAATGATTGGATTTCAGTAGGACTTTAGAGGTTGGTCTTATCTACCTTCTTCATATTATATTGGAAAAAACACTATTGGAAAGAGTCAAATTCTATTTTTTCCAATAAAAAATTGTATATATTTAAGGTTTACAGTGTGATGTTTTGAAAGATGTATATATTGTAAAGTGATTACCATACACAAGGTAATTACCACATCTGTCCCTCACACAATTACTGTAAGAGATCTACTCTCTTAGCAAATGGTCCATTTCTGATTTTAGTTTTGACGTTTTGATGTTTGACTTTCTAGCCAGGTAGCTCATGCATTGGAAATGAATTATTGGTGCTGTGTAAATGTGAGGGGGAAAGGGTATAAAGTGTGTACAGGGAGGACTAGGAGACTTGTTCCTAGATCACATGGATCAACAAGCATAAATTTCTTGGCCTGACACTACACTGCTCACTTTCCTCTTGATCCTTTCCTAATAACCTTTGTCTTCCCAAGAAAGCATGATTGGATCGAACAATCCCTAATCACTATGAGAAATTATAGAAAAAAGGCAAATCTTTTACTGACAGCAAATTATACTTAGGAACCTGTCCTTATGGAGCTCATGGTCTCTAATTGGTTTTAATTCTGATTGTGGCTATGGTTGATGAAGAAATAGAGACAATTAAAACACACTGAGATAAATAGAAGTATGAACAGGGCTCTTCGGGAACACAGAAGGAGGTCACTAATCAGACACGGTTTGGGCAATGAGCAAGGGAAGGCTTCCTTGGGTAGGACAATGAAACTAGAAGATAAGCTATTCACATAACATTCAATCAACACCGCTCTTCATAGCATTTATCAGACTAAATTATAATTATCTGTGTACTTGTTCATTTCCCTTACAGACAAGGATCTAGCTTTGTCTTTATTTTCTCAGCTCTTAGTATAGTACCTCACACTTACTGGATGGAGAAAGATAGGAAAGGAGTAAAAAATGGGGGGGACGCCTGGGTGGCTCAGTTGGTTAAGCGGCTGCCTTCGGCTCAGGTCATGATCCCAGCGTCCTAGGATCGAGTCCCACATCGGGCTCCTTGTTCTGTGGGGAGCCTGCTTCTCCCTCTGCCTCTGCCTGCCACTCTGTCTGCCTGTGCTCTCTCTCTCTAACAAATAAATAAATAAAATCTTGAAAAAAAAATGGGGGAGGGGATCTATTAAAAGTCAACCCTCGACACAAAGTGGATCGGGGTTTCTTAGCAGAGCAGCTCTCTTGCTGCAATCTATTGCAAAAATGGGAGAGGGATATAGAAGAAATGAAAGAAACTAACAGAAAGCCACCTGAATAATCAAGTGGTATTCAGAACACCTTTTATTATAGGAAGCAGTCCAATCTTCTTTCAACCCCCAAGCACCTTGTCAGTTAGGAGTATTGCAAATATTTCCTCATTTTTCTGGTGTATTTAAACAGGTTTGTGATCACCCCTTCTTAGAAGATAATCCTACTGACTTTTGGGGGACACAGTCACCTGTAAAGTCAGGATCAAGTACCCCAGCCATTCACATGGTTGGTACTATCTCTGAGGGAATTAATATAACCCTGCATGTAACTAGACAGAAATATTATTGATGTTTGCCTGGTGTGCTTTATACTTTTAAAACATGGGTTCATATATAAACAGGTAATTTCATTCCAGGAGTTGAGAGTGAGGTGGAGGGAGGGTGAGATGAGAGAGAGCCCTAGAGTAGGCTTCTGTGGTTTACTTCCCAATATCAATTCTCCCTCCTTCTGGAAACAGTTTCCCAAATTTCTTGTGAGAAATCATCCCTCTTATTCTCATGTGTGGGTAGAATTTTCCCCAACACCAGCTCTATTGGATTAAACCAATTGGACTATACATCTCACATGGCACAATAATTGGTTCAGAGTAGCACATTCAGACTGAAGTGGCTCAAAACAAGCATTGCTGCAACTTCTGAAAAGGAAAATTCTCACTGTCTTTAGAATGTGTAATGTGAGTTTGAGAGACTGGAGTTGCTGGAGTCAACTGGCTGTCATGAAGGGGAGAGCAGCTTGATGAGGAGATGGAGGAAGGGACTTGAGGTATAGATCTCCATGAACTGGTCCGAGCCCCGGACCTGCCCATAGTCTTTTCGGGTCTATGAACCAACCAATTTCTTTTTAGTTTAATACAGTTTGGATCAAGATGCTTCCTCTCAGAAGTGAAAGAATTCTTTTTTTTTTTTTTTTTTTTAAAGATTTTATTTATTTATTTGACAGACAGAAATCACAAGTAGGCAGAGAAGCAGGCAGAGAGAGAGAGAGGGGGAAGCAGGCTCCCCGCTGAGCAGAGAGCCCGACACGGGGCTCGATCCCAGGACCCCGGGATCATGACCTGAGCCGAAGGTAGAGGCTTTAACCCTCTGAGCCACCCAGGCGCCCCGTGAAAGAATTCTTAATGATGCAAGTGGTGAACTAGGAATTATAACACCAGCATTTGAGTCAATAATCTTGCCATTAACCAACCACACTTGGTAGCAAGTTATCTTTGCAGTTTGAAAACTAACTACAAAAACAAACAAACAAAAGAACTTTCCTGCCTACTTCAGAATACTGTTTGTGGGTCTCAATATATACAATGTATATTAAAATACTTTATAACTAGTACATTAATAAACATAAGGTACTATTGTTAATATCTCAAAAGATGCATATCCATTTTTTCATACTTACTAATAATGAAACTAGAGTACAAAAACTAGACTGTAGAAAGCTAGATGAAGACATTTTAACTTTCTACCCAAATGTATCTCTGCCATGTTGTGTTGCTGGTAAAATGTAGAACAATTTTCAAAATTATATTTCATTAATGATGGCAATTTCTGATTAATTATTATACATTGCTCCCTTGATAATCCAGCAGCCAAATTTACCCTAATGGGCTTTGATTGCATAGACATGACCTTGTGTTTCAATGTTGTCATGTCCTGTTACAGACAGACATGATTTGAAACAGCCAGATTTCTTTTTTACAACCAGTAATTCACATTTAGGCTGTTCAAAAATACCCTTGGGGTTAGCACATCAAGAAGGCATTATCCCAAGATTAAACACTGGTAGCTGCTTGCAAAATGCTTGCAAATATGGAATATTTGCTAGGTAGCTGAACAGATGTGATTGTAGTATGCTGTAGAGATTTTGGGAAAACTTAGGAGTGGAACATATTAAGAGAAGATACTTTTCTTCCACTGTTTGCTTGCTAGTCATTGTTCAGAGATAAATTAATTTCTTTCAAATAGTATCCTGCTAGAATCTTTACTGTATGGCAAACTTCAGATTCTCTACCTACACCTAGTGTCCTTGCCCACTCCACTGACCTACCTGCCATTCCTTGAACTGAGGAGATATTTATGTGGGGGAGAACTTGGAAGTGATTAATGCCAAAGGGAGTCAGAAATTCAACCTGTGGAATTCAGGAACAGTTGGTCAGTCCTTCAAGAACCCATGTAACCACCACAATTGTGCCCATGGGAGGACTAAAACTGAGGTAGGTAGCTGGGCTGATACCACAGAAGCTCATTCCTAAAACAAAGTGAGAGAAGCAAGGGACAGCATAGCCTCAGAGTCTGAAACCAACATGCCATTATCAGTAGTTCATGTGTTTTCTCAAGGGTAAGGATTTTATTCATTCCTGTTTTTCAGAGCTTGCATACTGCTTTACATGACAGTGAGCCTTCTTTTGATTGCCTAAATGAATATATTGGTGTTGTGGTAGGGAGAGTGCTGTAGTGGAAATCCCAGGTCTTGAGGTCAAATGCCTGTGTACTCTATCCTGGGGCAAGCTGTAAGGGAAAATGACTACAATCCTGCTCCCGCACATATTTTGCTGAGACTAACTTGTGGTCTTGAGGCTGACATAGTTTAGGAACAGAAAAGAAACTAAGGCTGTGGGATAGCCACCCCACAGAGTCCTTTGTGAGGGACAAAGGGAAGTTAGGAAGCCTGAACATATGCTCCAGGAAACCTGTACTGACAGTTATTTTCAAAAGTAATCTATTCCTCTTCCTCTTATATGTAGCATTTTAAAAAAATACTTAGATTATTCCTTGTATTTCTAATGCTCACAATTTATTATTCCTGGTAGATGATAATCTCCTTGAAAATGAGATTCGTGTCTAGGCCATTCACAATACCTCAACTTTGTTCCTTCTACATAGTTAAGTTTACAATGAAGGTTTGTTGAATAGAACTGAGCCCAATATAGTTAACTTACTAGCTTTTTATGGCAAACGGTGTATGTAACAAAATTATCTGGGGACATTTAAATATGCAGACCAGGTCTATCCACCAGAGATTCTGAAGCATTTGATCAATTCTGGGGCTTAGAACATGGTTTTAATAATCCCCTCAGATGATTCTCATCTACAGCCCTGGTTTATAATCATACTTTAGTGAATGGTGTTGATATCCAATACGTGCATCCCTAGGATAAATTTCACTTTGACCAAATTTTCTTTAGCATCTTCTTTCTCAGTCAGTATTCCTCTCCTCCTTATGGGCCCCCCATCCTCAAAGTACTTTCCCATAGGAACTATCTCACTTAATTAGCTGTCTGCCAGATTGGAAAGCAATCCCTGATCAGGTGTTAGCTGATGCTTCCTATGGTGTTACATCCTGTAAAGCAATTTCAATTTAATAGGGAAATGGGAGGACCAAAATCTTCAGGGCTTAAGATATCTAATAGGGGTTTCAAGTATCAGTGTGGGAGCTATTTCAGGGCAGGAAGGTCTATAAAATAAACCTTAAAAATCACAACAAAACTGACTCCCTATTCGTGTGGATGGTCTCATGTCCCCAAATATCAAACACCAGTTATACCTGACATGAAAAAGTTTCTGACAATTACTCTTCTATTGCATTGTAAAATCCTGATCTTAGCAAACATTTATTTGTCAACTGTTCTTCATGGAATATTTTTAAGAACCTATGATATATGTGTGTGTGGTTACTTCAGATATATATATGTACATATATATATAAAACAAAACAAGTGATTTCTTCAGAATTAAGAAATCATGACTGTGAAACAAGGTTAGCAGTGACAGGTTGATTCTTCTAAGCTGTTTCCTTTCAGGAGCCAAGTCGAGTTTTTCTTGTTGGGAAACATCTTCTACTTTGCTCACCATGGTGTTAAGTAGGTTACAAATGACTCTCCTTTTCTATTCTGGGTTTGATTACCATTATTCCTTAAACTTTTTCAGTCAACTTCAGTAGCAGCTTAAGGAAGATAAGACACAACTAAAGATAGGATTCTTCTACTTAAAACTTAAAAAAAAATTTTTTTTAAAGAGAAAAAGCTGAAGAAATGGTATTTCTTATTAAAGGAATTTGCCAGTTTTTGTTGCTATTGTTTTATTTCTTCTGAAGGAAGTAAAAACATATGCACATGTTCACACAAATTCACAAACTATACAACTTGAATTAGTTAAACAGTTAATTATTTAAGTGATACTGTGTATCAGACACTCTTACACATTTATTATACTTAATTTGTATACTAATCTTGTAGGGCAAAAATATTGTCTTCTTTTTTTTTCCTGCCGTTAATTATCTTGATGAAATTCCCACGCAGCAGGATGCAACGTTCGCTGAAAAACAAACAAAATGCTTTCAGTGGAAGAATGTTACTTGTATGGTTAGATAAAAACAGCTATATTTTTTCTGATAGAGGTGGACTCAATTATAATATTTTTTCTCAAAAAGTACAAAAATCATTAATACCAGGAGACAGTAGAACACACACATGTGATTCATTGCATATTTTCCTAATTGACTTTAACTGATATTCATTTTTCATGGAAACATTTATTAAACAGAAATTATAACATCTGTATTAGACACTAGGGATTTAACATGGGCATAATTTCTTCTTTTGAAGCTTTAGTCTACTGGGAGAGTCAGAGAAGTAAAAAAGCAATTATATATTGTATATTGCATATTGTATATTATATAGAACCATAGGGCCACTATGGGGAATTAGGTTTCGACAAAGGAGGAACATCTAACCTGGACAAGAGGATTGGAGATATGCAGAGCTCACTGGCAATTTGAATGAACATAGCAGCCAGTGGCCCAGTCACTACAATCACTTATTTTCATGAGAAAACACACGATGGGAATTATTTGTGAACAGAATTGCAGCAAATTGAATATTGATTTTATATTATATTTCTTGGGGACTTAAATTCTAAGCTTAAAAGATAGATGAAAATCCTAATTAGTAGCAACATCTTTTAACAACTAATTCAAATTGAGATTTATGACCTGATATAACAAATTATTTCTGGAAAAATATTTCAAACCATAATAAATATTGAGCTGTTAACAAAGAATCACCAAATTGGAAAATAAATTTCAGGAGCAGATACAAGAGCAAATAGTCTGATTCCATAGGATTAAAAAACATCATGAAGGGATAACACGTGCATGGTAGAGCCCATACTCTTAATAAACAAATGTAGACAGGAAAAAAATCATTTTTATTAGATGAGATTGAATGAGAGGGATAGAAGCCATCAATTCAGAAACAGATTATAAAAATGAAAAATGTAAATAGGGAATATTTTTCTAACAAGGGTTGGTAAATTTTTTTGAATGTTTGTCAAAATAGAGTATTCTTGTTATGTGTGTGCTTATAGACTTTGATGTCGGAATTTCCTCCTGAAACTTACCAAGTCTAGGACAAGCTATGGGTTTGGACCAAAGGAACAATCGTGAGGCATTTGTGATTTTTTTTTTCCCTGTTACTGCATTATTTGAGGATCACTATGTCCTCAACACCTATACCCAAATGAAAGAGAAATAATTCAAACATGATTTGGAAAAGGACCTGCACTAGTGTCTAAAGGTGATTTTGGAGGTACTGAAATAGCCCTGAGAGTGGTAGGTGAAGCTACCTGCAATCCTTTAAATGCATATATATGATTTTGACCAAGATTTACCAATGACTTTTAACTACCAAAACAAACAAAAATATAAACTAACAGCAAACTTAAAACAAACGCATACTCAAAAGTAGATGTGCTTTTGTCTAAAACGAAAGCTTCATTCTGCAGAGTATCTGTTAGTCTGGAATCAACACAGTGATTAGAGTCACCTCTCGAGATTTTCAAGCAAGGATTACATCTTTTACATATAAAACAACATTTGGGGGGCGCCTGGGTGGCTCAGTGGGTTAAGGCCCTGCCTTCGGCTCAGGTCATGATCGCAGGGGTCCTGGGATCGAGCCCCACATTGGGCTCTCTGCTCAGCCGGGAGCCTGCTTCCTCCTCTCTCTCTCTCTCTTGCCTGCCTCTCTGCCTACTTGTGATCTCTGTCTGTCAAATAAATAAATAAATAAATAATCTTTAAAAAAAAAAACATTTGGGGGTACAATCTAAACATAATATAAAGGAAAATTTACTTAGTTTATGTAAATTATTTTTTTTTTCTCCTAACCAAATATTATTTTCCTTGTCCCTATCTCAGTTTTTCTCAAATAGGGCATGGAAGATTGACATGCATGTATAAATTTCTTTGCCCTAATGAATACCACAAAACAAATAAGCAGATACCAATTCCTTGTGAGATTTTCTTGGTAAGATTTACTTTTAATTACAAGTGAACTCAATAATCCAGATCTAAGGAATAAATTCTTCCTCTACAATTAGAAATTATCTATTTAAAAGATTGGCTTTATTGACCAACTTTATAGTGGTTAACTTCATAGGATATGCATCAGCTGCTTGCTGAAGGAGAATTTATTTCTGCCTGGGCCTTGGGCAGTATATTTTCTTAGTTATTTCCCATTAAAATGGAAAGACCTATTTTTGATAGTCATATTTTTAAGGTATAAAATTACTGTATTCTGTTATTGTTACTTGTGAACTTAGAGCAAGAAACATTTTCAACTGTTTTTCTTTATATGAAGTGGAAATAGTCTCTTTTCATACTGATGGAAGATATCTGAGTTTAATCTATGCATTGTACTAAGTGTTGACCACAAATTTTTGTAATAGCAACCATATTATTGCTTTAATATAAAAATGATTTTCTTACTATTAATCTAACTATTAGCAAAAGAGGTGATGTGTATGAAAGTCCCTATTACAAAACCAAATATAATTAATTGGTTGCTTAGCTTAGCAGTTGATTAATAAATTGTCTCAATTTGAGTTTTTAGTCCAAACTCTAGTAAGTAGTTTCCAGGTATTATTCCCATCCTTTTTTGTTTTTTTTTTCTTTTTAATTCAACTTCTCTATTTAATCTCTATCCCCCAATCATTGAAAAAAGAAGGATCATTATGGCAAAAATCTATTAAAATATGAATGCTGTTGCTGATTTGCTGTTATTTATAATTTATTCTTCCATTCATTTATCCAGTAACTACTGTTTCTGTACTGTTGGGCTTTAGGTACAGAGATAAAGAAAAGCAAGCTAGGGCTTTAGGTACAGAGATAAAGAAAAGCAAGCTAGTTCTGGTCATAAGAAGCTCATTTTCTAGTATAGGACTCAGACATGTGAACACACAAAGATAGGAAAGAGGGATAAAAGCTCTGCAAACCAATCATGGAGACTTATGAGACTGAAACAGGTAATCCAGACAGAGATAATATAAGAAGACGCTGGATAAATGCAGGTTGACTGCATCCTAATTCTTGGTTCTCAAATTCCCTTTCTCCTTCAAGGCCACTTAACCAATGGTAGCTGCCAAGACCTCTTTTGTTTCAGGAGTAGCACTTTGGCTAAATTAATTTTAGTTGATTTGAAGAGAATTTCTGGAAGGGCATATCTTTGAATCAAATAGTGAACACAAAATAGATATTTGCTTGGTGAAGTTTGAAGAGGAGTGAAGGAAGCGGCACTGGAGGAGAGGAGAGGTATAGTGATGGCCTGAGGTAATGCCCAATCCCAAAATGAAAGTATGCTCAAAGTCCAAGAGATCTAGCACATTCAGGTAAAAGCATGTTGTTCTGTAGAACAGAAACAAGGCTGTATGGGATTAGGGTGGTAAGAGGTGGCCCACTTCATGGATCTCACGGGTCTGCCCCACGTTCAGGACTCTCCATCCCATCCCCATTTTCAATGGTAAAGAAGTAAAAGTACCGCTGGGCTTTATGTAATTCCCAGGAGGGCAGCCAAGTCAAAATTAGCATTTCGCCCATAAATCAAAGTAAATTGTATTAATTTGGTTGCAATTAGAGTGAGACTGATAAGTGGAAGCTTTCAACTCAAACATCTGTGGAAGCTGAGTTTTTATGTTAGACTTTCATAATTACATTATAAGAGTAATTTAAATCATGGCTTACACCTGCTATTCAGGAATGCTGGTTGAAGAGGGTTTAATAAGTTTATAAATTTACCTTAAAAGTGACATCACATTTACCAATAACATGAAAGTTCGGTGATCTTAAAAAGGAGGAGGGACCGGGCGTTCATGGAAAACATTAGAGACATTAAATTCAAGATACCCAGTGATTCCTGTTGCTTAGCTAAAAATGCTATTTTTTACTATTATTCCATGCAGCTACCCTATTTAGAAGTTTCCTGTGGCCATTTTAATTAGCTTTCCCACCACTCCTGTGAGACAGGCAGGTTGCATAATATGTTGGGTGAGATGAATCTGGCTACGACTGAACTATTTTATGTAGAAATTTGACGGTTTTGATGGTGTTGAAAGAAAACCCCATATCTCTCCAGTCCATTTGATAATTCATCAAGCTGAGGCAATTAGAGATCAAACCATCATCGTGACATATATGTTAACAGTGTGTTTAGATACTGTATTCTCCTGGTATTTTCTCTCACTCTTAAAGTCCTCTTTTGTCTCTTTAAGTTTGCTTAAAGGCAAATGCTTCACTTGCTCTCAGAGGATTTAAAAGTGTCATTTTCTGAAATGCAGTTTTCTGAAATATAGAGAAAGTCCTAATATTAGAAAAAAAATTTAATCACAATATTACTATTATAAATGCTGACACATCGAATTGAATAAAACTCTGCCTGTATTAAGTAGCAGCCATCTGAAAAGAGATGAAGGGGAAATTAGAGATGGTGACAACTGAAGAGCATGCTTTTTCCCCAGCACACCATTACAACAATTTCAAATTTGTTTTGCGTTTCTAAAAATTGGTTATGTGACCATATTTTAAAGTAGAGTGACTTGCAAAATAAGAAACCAAAATACCATCAGGAAGCATTCTCCTAATAAGAGCTGATCTAAGGACTATTCTGCTATATAAAACAATAAATTAGAATAGAAGCGGCATTGTCTTATTTATCCAGACAAGACAACTTACGATTCCAGCTGATTTGTGTTGAATTCCAGGATGGGTCCTTTAAAACGATAACAATAAATTGCATTGTTATATTTATCTATAAGATACTTTCTAAAATAAGTATAATGAACATTTTCCTTCCTCTTAGTGAGAAAAAAAGAAAAATACCTCAAATTTCCTTTCCTAAAATATGTGTCTGTTTCTCATATAAATGAGGGGGTAAAAGACTTATTAAATCAACTTAGTGATTTATTAAATCAACAACAAGAATCAGTTGTGTGTAATGTTGGCCACTGCACAATCCAGTAACGGTTAGGGTAGGATTAAGTTTCAAGATCGTGATGGTAAAATGTGACACATATATCTGAAAGCAGAGAGAGAACAAAGATTTGAAGGGAAGAATTCATTATCTAAGATCTGGCAATTACCTTAGAATTATCTGAGACCCACCAAGTCCCAATCCTGCTACTGAATAGCTAGAAATCATCTATTAAATATTTTGGAAATAGAGCATAAGGATAAAGAAATAAAAGATCAATGTATTGGATGGTAACCTTACTTTTTAAATAATATATAAATACATTTATATTATATATTAAGTTATATATATGAAGTCTTCCCAGTCTCTATTCTTATTCATCATTCATTTATTTATTCATCCCCCTTTTTTTTTTAAGATTTTATTTATTTTTTTGACACAGAGAGAGAGATCACAAGTAGGCAGAGAGGCAGGCAGAGAGAGGGAGAGAAGCAGGCTCCCCGCTGAGCAGAGAGCCCGATGTGGGGCTCGATACCAGGACCCTGAGATCATGACCCAAGCCGAAGGCAGAGGCCTAACCCACTGAGCCACCCACGTGCCCCTCATCCCTTCTTTATATAAATATTAAATACCCACTCTACTCTAAGTAGGTACTTTACTAAGTATTCAATATCCAGCTGTAGCAAAACATAGCTCCTGGTCTCAAGGAAATTGTAATCATATGGCAACGACAAGCCAGTGAGTAGCAATAATTGATTTCTGGGCGTATCTCAGGGTATAGTTAACCAATCAACTCAATCAGCTTTTTGCTGCTAATGCAATTCTGACAAGAAACATTAAGACGGGCTAGGATAAAACAGCTAAAAAGGGGACAAGAGGGATTTGGGAGAGAGCTGCAATTATCAATATGTATCTATAAAATCATAGATAATAATCAGAGGGCTGAAATTCCTATTCAGTAGGAATAGAGCCCTAGAACCAAGATGACAGTGGAAGGTTGTTTTTAGTTTTTTGTTTTACATGGGAAGGATGGGTCATGGAGAAATTGTATTAACAGGTTAGGATAGAACGGCAAACTGACCATTAGGAACTATTCCTGATCAGGTTAGAGACTTTAAACTTTACCTGAGGTTAACAGGGAGTCAGTGTTAGATGGGTTCCAGTACAAAAGTGGTATAATGAGATTTGTACTTTAGAAGGATTTTTATGGCTCAGTGTGGGGAATGGCTCAAAGGTAGTGAAACATGAAAACACTCTTATAGGAATCTAAGAAGTAATAATATTGATTGCAATTAGGGTAGTTACTAGTAGGAAGCAGAGAATTGTGAACACTTTCCATGAGCGAAAAGGCAGAGTTTTCTTATCTACCATCATAACACAGAGCCCTGAAGACCAAAGATACTCAATAATTATGTATAGGGATCCATGAAAGGTTGTATAGGCCCATAACAGACTCTATTCTCATAAGTAAATCTTTGTGGGGATTTCCAACAGGGGAATTACATGATCTGATACATTTTTGAAGTTTCTCTCTAGCTTCTCTACATAAAGATGAAACAAAGTAGTGAGAAAAAATGGAGCAAGAAATAAAGCAGGGAGAATTACGAGGAACTTCCCTTATTATCGAGGTGAACATTTTGGGCTTGAACTCAGGCAGTGGTATACTGGTGGTAGAAAAGCTTTTTTTTTTTTTTTTTTTTTTTTTAAGAGAAAGCAAATGCTTGAACAGGGGAATGGGAGGGGCAGGGATTAGGGCAGAGGGAGAGGGAGAGAGAATCTTAAGCAGTCCCCATGACCAGCATGCCACCCTGGACTCAATCTTATAACCCTGAGATCAGGACCTGAGTTTTGAGACAGATGCTTAACCAACTGAGCCACCCAGGCACCCCTAGGAAAGCTTTTTTGAGATACAAACCACCTATACATGCTGATGGATGAGCTGTGGGTGAAAAAAGAATAAAGAAGTCTGATAGTTCTAAACAGGTCAGTCTGGAAGCCAGGTGAATTGTAGGGATATTCCTCAGCTATAGGCATCAGAGCAAATTGTGGGGTCAATTACTCAGCTGTAGGCAATAGAGGGAAAAAAATATAAAGTCATGATGGAGGAAACAAACCAAGATGACAGCATCATGCTGGGGAGAGAAAAGACAAGAACACAGTATCATCAAATAAAGAAAGTATTTCAAGAGGAATGGGTTCAACATGTTCAGACACTGGGAGTTAAGGTAAAGGTGAAGATGGAGAATTGGCACAGGTATGACATTGATAGTTTCTACAGTGCTAAATTGTGACGATGTGGATGTGGTTCAAGGAAGGATGGGAGAAAAGAGATAGATAAAGTGTTTCCAACGTTGTTCTAGAAGAGTTGCTGACACAGGAACAGAGAATGGTGTAGTGGCTAGAAAGGTGTAGAAAGAAGTGGTGCCCCTGCCCTCTGCTGCTTCGGGTGAAGACTGGGAATATTGTGGTATGTATATATGCTGATATGGATTAAAAAGGGAAGAACTTGATGAAGGGGAAGAGATTGAGGGTAGTTGCTGATGTAGGTTATTGAGTTTGTTAGAAGGGTTGGCTTCTGTTTAGTGTCTGGAGGGTCACCATCATAGAAATAGGAGAGAATAGAGTAACATGTGCATGCAGATATAACAAATATGGGGAGAGGATGTACATGTTCTTTTCTGTAAACTTCTATTTTTTGTGGTCTGGAAATGACAGGGAAAAGCTCTACTTTTCTCCAAGTACTATGCAAATTAAGTGGTAGAAAATAAACAAAGGAGAGACAGCTGCTTCTTGAAAGGATTTCTCAGGAATCCATTTTATGCAAGGGTGGCCTGGTTTCATGAAGGAGAAGAAAATGAGGGAGTCTGTGATGAGGACATATTTTCAGAGCTAGAAGAAAGGTCTGGGGAAGGATTCCAATTGGGCTGTGTGCAGGCCATAATGGATATGCGTCCGAGTGCAAACTGATGCATTCTTGAGACTAGGTGGTGTCATAGATCATGGTATTGAAACACTGGGGAAGAGTGGTGGTCTGACGAAGAGTACAAAGAGTTTTGTGGCTTTACATCCAGTCTTTTGGGGTCAGCGATGAGATGTAGGACTGAGCCTTGTGGGCTTCATAAATCCTGCAAGGGCAGCGCCTAGGCAGCTGACGGTCACTTGCGAACATACTCTGTACCAATTCACATGACCTCTCCTTTAGTTATCTTAGCGCTACTACAAGGATCATTAGCCTGCCACCTCATAAATTAGCATTAGTGAGTTTAAAGTGCCTTTAGCCAAATTTTCTGAGATAACCTTCCGTCCATGTTGTCTTGACTTTATGGACTGTACTTTTAGCCATTTCTAAACACAATAAGGGGGGAGGTAAAAGATTCAACTGGCACACCTTTCCCAATTTCTCTTTTGGAGTTAGTGAAGTTATCATATTTAAGGGCAAGGTCACTGATTGCTATTATATTCTCAGCAACTTACTGTGTGTCTTGGACAAATTACTGAAATGTTCTCAAGTGTTTGATTCCTCCTTATTTACATGTAGACAGTATATGTATGTAGACAGTAAGGAACCACTTAACTAATAAGATTATTGTGAAAATATAATGAGATTTGTCTGAAAAAATATTAAAGCATTTGATGACAGGGTGTGGCTAGGACCCCTCTGAGATATAATATGCAATATTTAGAATATGTGCTTAATTTTCTAAAACTCTGAAATTTTCTGAATTCTAGGCAAATCTGGCTCCATAGCCAAGGAATGTTTTCTAGATCTGTTTTATTACCATTATTCATTATACTTTACCAGGACATGTTGTGAATTGATGTGATTACGTAAAATGACTAGTTCCTTTGCTAGAAGATTTTTAAAATCCTAACACAAGTAAAAGAACATGGTTTACGTTGGTAGAAATATTTGGAGCATTTATGCAGAAATAGAAGAATTGGAAGTTTAAAGTAGGGTGCAATGAAGTGGAAGCTGTTTCTGGGTCAGGCCAGCTAGTTGGTTTTCTCAAAGCCTGATGAGTTGCTTTTTATACAGGAATTTGCTCCATTCCTGTGTCTAGCCTTAAGTCTTGTTCCTTGAGAAATCTGTCCGCTGTTCCTCCAGAATGGATGTGTCTCCTGGGGTTTGATTCACCTAAATGAAGCTCATGAGACTAAGGTGTAAACTATAATACCAGACTGGTGCTTTAAGGGAACTGTCACTGACAATGGAATCAGATATACTCGGTGCAGGGGCTCCCTAAAGGCAAGGAATGTAGAAACCCAAATTATACTCAAGGTTTCAGTTTAACAATTTACTGAGAAGGAGATAGCACATTCAGTCCGGTATATGAGAGGACAATAACACGCATAGCTCTGTGTATTTTGCATAGAATCGGGATGAAAGAAGGGAGATAATAATCTGAGTTTAAATGTTCAGTGGCATGTGCACGAGATAAACTGTGGAGAGTTTCTTACAGGGCATCTTAGTAGAGTTAGAAGAGGCAAAGCCTAGGGCCAGCAGCACAGCTCACACTGCTCTGGAATGAGCATCACAGAGATTCTTCTGTGTGAGGCTCTTTGTATTCTATGCCCTACAAACTGTCACACCCACTTAGAGAGTGGATTCTTTTATAGAGATGATAAATAATTTGATCAAGTTATAATCACAGCATGCGGGCCTGTGAGCCATCAAGTCTTTTTAAAATACCATTTCTTATCTTTTTCTTGATTCATTGTCTGCTGATGTCTGTGTTTAATTAGCAAAAACCAGTCTTAGAGGTCTTCCCTCCACCTCCTGTTTCTAAGATCCTGAGGGTTAGCACCTTGTAATAAGGAAGGACTGAAAATAGGAGCAATGGCCATGAAATGTGGAATTGGAGGACTTAAGTTCCTGTGTTGATTTTGGAACTTATTCTAGATGAGAGTTTTTACTGCACCTGTTACATATTAATTATGCAAATGGTATTTTAGTGTGGCCTCACATACTTGTCTAATCAACTAGATAATGAATGAAAAAAGAAACTTGAGATCTATGGAAATCTGTTCAAATTGCATTTATCTTCCAGCATATACTGCACACTCTATATTCAGCTAACATTTTTTGAATGGATAAGCAAAACAAAGAGTCAATCCACCTGTCAATCATTGTGTTTGCTATGCTGGAAGCCACAGGTTG
This sequence comes from Lutra lutra, assembly GCF_902655055.1. Lineage (NCBI taxonomy): Eukaryota > Metazoa > Chordata > Mammalia > Carnivora > Mustelidae > Lutra > Lutra lutra. Next base: position 47,667,659 of record NC_062286.1, read on the forward strand.
GAGGTTCCTGTTGTGCCTAACGTTACTCATGGGTAAAGTGAAAAATAGCAGTCAGACAGTAGCAATGTACTGTCTTCTATGTATAAATAGCCTTCTTTTAAGAAACATATATTCAGTCATTGATTTCAATTGACCTTGTTGCTCAACACTCTAGCAGCAACAATGCTGCCTAATCACTTAACTGTTCTATCTGTTGTTCTGGAAACACCTGGTGTGCAGGTTGCTTGGTCTCATTAGTAAATATCTTACTCGCTGTCAGCTGTGTCACTGAAACATAAACCTCTGACACAATTTTTCCTTAAACTTTCATAATTTAGGATGCATGATTTTGTTCTATCATGAAGAAAATAATCTGTCATCTATCTTGGATTTTAAGGAGATTTGAAGTTGTTTCTTATGTGCTAGGGTGAGACCATATCATGTGTGCACCCTCTGTGATTTACTCAGGAAAAATTTTCACAACATGTGGACCCTAGAGATAGCTGTCACCTCACTTTTTGGTTCTCTCTCTCTTTTGCTCTCTTTTCCCCTCGCTCCTTCTCCTCGAATCCTCTCCCTTTATGTTTGTCTCTTCTCTTTTCTTCATTTGTTTTCCTTTATATTATTCTATTTTCATTATATTTTGTAGGGCCTGGACAATTAGACTCAGAAATTCAGACATGTTGCAGTAGGCAAAGGAAAGACATACAGTGTGCATCTCTGAGAAATACTGAGAGTTATCTTCTAAATAAAAATCTTGCCTTTGTATGCTCTGTGGAGTACTTCTACTGTCAACTGAAAATAAGGGTGAATGGCACCAACTGTGGTCATCTGTTTTCCTGGATGACATTGGAAGTGAGGAACCAGGGGTGAATGTGCACTTGGTTTGTGTCATCATCTGGAATATTTCTGGAGATCACTATAGATACTTCATAAAGATCTCTCTTTTCAGTTGAGTGAATATTGAATAAGGGAGGACCTCTGAAGCATTAGTTCCATTATGCAGTGGTTGGGGTGAACACTGAGGGACAGAAGTGTTAAAAAGGATACTGATGTTTAAAAAAAACAAATATAAAACTACCAATTAAAATCAGATAATATATGAAAAGACCTCAGTATGTAATAGTTGTTCAATAAATACTGTTTTATTTCTTATTTCTGTTGACTTACAAAATATTTTTTTTTTAAGATTTTATTTATTTATTTGACAGAGAGAGATCACAAGTAGAGAGAGAGGCAGGCAGAGAGAGAGGAGGGAGCAGGCTCCCTGCTGAGCAGAGAGCCCGATGCGGGACTCGATCCCAGGACCCTGAGATCATGACCTGAGCCGAAGGCAGGGGCTTAACCCACTGAGCCACCCAGGCGCCCCGACTTACAAAATATTTTGTATTGCATCATTTGCATGGATAGATAAACTTTAAGAAAAGAGAGCTATGGCATTTTCCTTGATGGACTCACATTAAGAGATGAGAAATAGATGCATTCAGCACAAGATGATAAACATAATGGCAAAACCAAAGATAATTAAGACTTTACATTATTTTCTTTAATATTCAAAATAAATCTATCTATAATAGATTTATGTAATAAATCTACAAATAAACTTGTTTTATGGAAGAGAAAGCTGAGATAGTTTTAGTACCTTGTTCAAGATCCCAAAGGTAGGCAATGAAAGTCAGGATCTAAACTCTGGCCAGTTGACTGTGATCTGGAAGAAAGGCAAAGCTGTTACCTAGTTCAGAGACATATGCATATGCAGCTCCAAAGTCATTTTCTTGCTATTCAGAAGTTGATCTACAGACAAACTGTCAGTAGATTCAAAACTTTGAACACATTTTTAATCTGTAATGATCAGTTTTATCTGTACTCTCCAACATTGCCCCATCCTTGCTAAGGGAAGAGTTAGTTATGTTTTAAGAAAAGCAGAAAATTATTTGTATAGGAATTGAATTAATATTATTATATTTTAATATGATTAAGTGGCTGAGAAGAATTGAGCTAACCCAAGAGACTATATCCCCAGGGCAGCTTTGAGGATGGCAGGTGACTTTTAATGGAGAACATATTAAAGTGTTTTTAAATTTCTGATGTATCTACATGCTAAAATTGGACTTTTAAGTGCCTTGGTTTCTAGAAATGAGAGTAGTTGTTCATGGGAGCAACACCCATTTTAGTAGTCATTTCCTATTTATCATATCTTTCAGAGAAACAGGAAAATAGCAAATACTTAATGTAAATAAACATCTCAGTTGCTTTTGAATGTTTCCAAAAACTGAGTTTATCACACAGGTAACTCAAGTTCCCAGTGGAGGGACTTCTGTGTCTGCTTAGTAATATTTAAAGGACATCAGAAGATGGGACTTTAACATTCTCACTGTTAAGAAAGGGGCCTTTCTCTGTTTTGTAATTTCCCTTTAAGTAATAATGTCTTAAATTTGTATCCAAGGAAATTTTTGCCCAGGACAGCAAAGTGGCTTTCTCCTTTGCAGTCACAAGGTATGCCTTAGCAGTTTTGAGCACCCACGTATTAAAAGGCCATTTTGGTCAAGGTTGATCTCAACCTTCTAATCCTGTGACCATAATTCCTATAACTTTTGATAGTAATCGTGCTCTATTCTACCTAAGGAGAAAGTATAATCTTGTGATTTCTATATTTAATGACACGATATAATTTAACCTAGGTTGTTAATAAAAGATTTAAAAAACCAAATTAAAGAATAAAACATTGTGGGCTTTTTCCTTCTAGAAACAAAATATATCTGTACTTTTGCATGTCACAAGTATATTTGCAAAACTTTCTTTTCCTTCTATGCATACAGACCATATTTTTCCATAATTTTAATGGCAGTCAAGCCTGTACAAATAATTATCTATATGGTATGTTTTTATATTGTATACTATGGTCCATATTTATGATTTTATTTTCACTTCAAAATAGTGTAAATGAACTAGTTGAATTGCTTCACTCTTAGCACATCTTTTGCTAGTATATTCCTTTTGGAGTTTAACAATTGATGGATACAATTTTATTTGGTTGGGTCCGTGATCCAGAAACCAAAGAGTAGGCTTGCCATGGGCGATCCCATGAGGGTGCTTCGAAACTTGACTTTCTTCTCTATCCTTCCAGGAACCTGCTTTTCTGTTCTACTTACTTGTATTCCACAAATAAGGTTTGATGTGCCCTGCCTCCTTCTCTGTCACTGCTAGCACCATCAAGAGAGGGGTCTGTAGCATCAGGAGGAACTCTTCGCAAACAGAAACTTAACTGATTTCAGTTTAGTGTGGCCCACATTTACACTTGAACCTACCAGTTCAGCCGACTTGGAACTATTTTCTTTCTTTTTTTTTTTTTCCCTTATCCAGGATGTCTAAAGAGTTTCCTAGAGGAGTGCTTTCATTCTTTCCCACCAGTTCTCACTTTTCTAAAATTAAGGCACATTGGGACACTGGGTGGCTCAGTCAGTTAAGGGTCTGCCTCAGGCTCAGGTCATGACCCGGTGTCATGGGATCAGGATTGCCTTGGGCTCCCTGCTCTGCAGGGAGTCTATTTCTTCCTCTCCCTCTGCCCCTCCCCCTCACTGATGCTCATGCACACACTCTCTCTCACTCTCAAATAAAATCTTTAAAATAGAAAAAAATATATAAAATTAAGGTACATTTATGGGATTCTTTTGGCTTTTTTTTTTTTTTTTTTCAGGAAGCAAATGACTAACCTTCAATTTGGTTCCATTTCAACTGAATTAAGCTGAGCTCCCTTGAAGATTTCAAAAGCGGATGTCTTCCTTCTCTATTAGCAGTGCTGATGAAAGTTTTTTCTACTTTTATAAACCTTTTTTTCATTTCAGTCAACTTCTAATATCAAAGGAAAAGAGTTTTAGTTGCCTATTGTGAAGCCATCACTAGTCTCTGAGGACATTCTATAGAGTAAGCTTTTGATCTTTGGCATCCTTAGATTATTCAGTTAAGTTCCTATATCAGGAACTGAAATTGTTATGCTTCACTGGACAATACAGAAGGATTGTATAATCAGAAGGCAGGATAATAAATCTCAAGTATTCTCAATTTTCGTCTTAAATCCCTTTTTAACCTAACATCTGCAGTAGGAGATGGTACTTTATTGATTAAAGAAATAATTTAAGGTCTAGGAAGTATATCAGTAAGAAATAAAAGGTCTGGGAATAAAAGCTTTTATGGGGACTGGCTTTACTGGATTTTCATAAAAAAATACTTCTAAACCAAGGGGTCAAATAAACTAAATTTATTTATTTTTGTCATTCATTTAACAAACATTTAACAAGTACTAACAGTATGCAAAGCTGTGTGTAGGCACTGTGGGAGATATAAAGATGAATTAAACACCGTTTCTACCTGTAAAACTCTTAGGGGAAATGAGAAATGTGCATAAATAGCTCAAAAAATGATGAATGTCATAAGAAGAGCATGAACAAAGCCTATTGAGTTCAGTAGCTGTAGAGATTACTTTCCTGCTGAAGGTAAATGTGGAATGCATATGCATAGATGCAGTATGTACGTACACACACACACACATACACACATATACACATACATGTTTGTGAGGCTTTTTTTTAATGTGTCAGCCTTTAGAATGTTAACCCAGTTGTTAACGTGATAAATCATTTTGGTGGCTCTCATACATAAACAAGCAAAATTACACATGTCCTGATGATAGACTCTAAATGATTCAAAACATGACCCTGATTTTAATAATGTTCAAAGAAATGTTTCAGTACAAATATCAATTACAAGACATGAAACATATGTGATGATTAATAATGAGAAAAAGTAACTTTTCATCTCAGTGAATATCATAGGAACATATCCATTTATATCTAACTATTTAAAAACTGGCAAAAATTAGGAGGAAAACCAAATCATTTAAGAGAGAAGAAAAAAAATAATAAACCCTGAGTACAACTGATATAATACTGAAGTGGATATTCACCACACATTTTGTGAATGCTTTAAATAATTTGAAATAAGGTCTTGGCCCAATGGACTTAAAGCATAAAAGTAAACGGCACTAGCCACTAGTCTTATTTGTCTCTGTGCATAGACATGGAGCAAATACAATTTAATTATATCAACACAAGCTTATGTTAGATTTAATGGATTCTCAGAGAGAGCAACCTAATTATGAAGGATGCATCAGAGCAACTTACTAATAATTGTCAACTTATAAAATCCTGTAAGTTAACCAAAGAGCCTTGAGAGAAGTTGTGGATGAGGTGGGCTTTTCCTGGGGGTTAGTCAAGATGATCTAAATTCAAGCACTGGCTACTTTGGAATCTAGCAATGGGATTTCAGGCATTTTTTAAACTTTCTGAGCCTTTCTAGTAAGTTCCAGAGTGGATATCATAAAGTTGGGATATTATTAATACCTACCTCATTCATTGCTTTAAAAATTAAATGAGTTTATATATGGAAAGTATAAGACTAGTGCTTTCTCAGATATTAATTCTCAGTAAATCTTCCCTCCAAAGCAAATATGGAAAACTGACAGTAAGGAAGAGACAGAGAAAAACACTTGATATGGGGAAATTGACTGTCACAAATATCATGATAATTTTTATTTTCCTTCATGAGAATCTGGAAGTAATCCAGAGGTATTATAACAGAATGAAGTTAAGTTCCTTGCATTTTTTATTCAAATCGATTTTATTTTTATGCAATTAACTTTCCTTTCCTCCAGTCTTTTCTTGCCCTATATTTGACTTTTTTGGGTATTCTTGATTTAAAATTATGAATTGTGTTAAATGAAACATAAACTTATATCTGTGATAGAAGAAAGAGGAATTCCTAAAAGTCGTAAAAATGGAGGTACTGTATCCAACCCTTCACTGTAGTGTGGTTGCAAGATTAAATACAGGACTCCTGGTTAAATTTGAAGTTCAGTTTTAAAAAAATGAATACCTTTTTAGCATAATGTCCCAAAGTTACATGAGACATGTTATATTTAAAAAAAAACTGTCTATTTATCTAAAATTCACATTTAACTGGGCATACTGTATTTTTATTTGATAAATCTGGCAAACTGAACTGTAGGGAGCCCACTAATCCCCAGTGTGTCAGCCCTAAAACAGGTCAATCTACAAGTAATTCTGTACATTCATCTCAGTCTCTGCTGCAACCTTCTTCCTTTAGACCATAATCATTCCGACTATAATTCCAACAGCCTCCTAATTGTCTCTGGCCAGTCTGTTCTTCATCTTGTAGCAAAAGTGATTGTTCTAAAACACAAATCTGATCACAGTGACTTGCCTGTTAAAAACTTGTCAGTGGTTCCCCAGAGCCCTGTGGATAAAATTTAAACTCCTTAGTAAATAATGCACAGGAAAGCCTTAGGTGATCTAGGACCTGCTTTCCTCTACAATTTATTCATTGTAAATTAAACTCTACTTACAGGGAACCTCATTTTGTCTTGAATCCTATGCCTGAAAAGATTTTCCCCAACCTTCCCTCCTTGGGTTAGCTCCTGCTCACCAGTCTTGAGTTAATGTGCCTTTTCTCTTAATGTTATCTCATAGTGTTCCAGTTTAAGCACTTTCTAACAATTGTCAAATAATACTGCAATTGCCTTTTTCCCCATTAGTACCCCCGGTAGACTCTGTGTTCTGGGAAAAGGGATCGTGTCTTTTTTAACTTTAATACACACCGTTTGACACATTTTTAAAGTATGTTGAATGAAGACAGAGCTCTTTAGTTTAATAATCTATCAGGGCAGCAGGTTGGATGAAATGAGAATGTTTTTGAAAAGCTATAGCTGCAAAACCAAAGTAAGGCTCTTCATCACCCTTTGTGTTCTGCCCACCTTTGATTATTCATTGGCAGCACAGTTCTTATACTAGGTCAGTGACATCCAATTACTTGTTTAAATACTGTATAGGATTATAGGCTATAATCTTTTTTTTTTTTTTTCCATTGAAGACAGAAGTGAACTAACATGACCTGAGAAAGAATTTCCTTACTTTTAACCAAGGCCTTTTAAAAAGTTTTTGATTTAAAAACAATTTATTAAAATAAATAAATAAAATAAAATAAAGACAACTTATTTTTTAGTAAGTAACTTCTACATCGTGTTCAAAAAGTATAGAGAGCATCCACTCCATCTACCCAGTCACCTACTTCCATTCCCAAGATAACCATCATAAGAGTTTCCCCATGTGCCCTTCCAGAGACATCTTACGCATACACAAGCAAATATATGCAAATAGAAGCACACATACATTTCTATTATTTCTATGGGTAATTAAATCTTCAGCTAGTAAAGAATATAAAGTTATAAAGCTATCATCTGACCTATTCAAGCAGTGTATTTCATGAGAATAATTTTTTTTGCTCAGTTTCACTGTTTCGATCAGTTAATTAAGTAATTAAATATTCATTAATAAAGAATTTGTAACGTCCTGATTGCAATTTTAAGTGGGTCATGTTCCACAAAAATATGCTCCATTTCACTGTCTTGAATTTTTGAAAATTTAAACAGGTGCCTCTCTGAAGATTATATATTTCCTTTTGTTTTCAGTTTTCTTTTTCTTCTCAGTATTGCATTTTTGCATTTCCTATTTCTCTAAGAGTCTTTGTGCTCATTTTCAATGCCCCCAAAAATTAAAAATTAAAGTGGGATTTGTTTACAAAGTATATAGGATTGGATATATTTTAACAAAAATATAAATACAAATAAATCAAAATATTCTTAAAATGATGACATTTTTCTTCTAATTATTAAAAATTTTATAATTTGTTTCATCACTTAATTTTAATTACTATAAATCAAAATTGTAAATGATTTTTATATCTAGATCATTTTATTTAGCTTTTTGAGAACCTAAATCAAATTTATAACATTTCTATAATAAAATTATTTGCAAATTTAGCTTTCTAGAATATAAAGAATATTCTGGTTGCCAATGTTAAGAACAGGGGTCATGCTTCACACATATTATGTATGAACCTTCATATACACTAATTAACCAATGATATGAATTCATACTGAAAAATTATTCCCAACTACTATGTACAGCTTATATGAAAATGTCAGTGATGTGTAAGGAATGCTGGAAGCACAAAATGAAATAATAAGAAAAAAGAATGGATGTTCCACCTTTCTGAGAAATGATTTTTCACTATGCAAGAAGCTATTGCCTTCAAGCTAACATTAGAAGTAAATACTTGTTTATTATCACTTAACTAAGCTGATCCTCTGCTCAGTTCTCTCAACACTGGCCAAAACATCATCCGTCTTCCAATGCCTTACAACACAGAAATTTTTGTAGCCCTTGGTTAAAGTTGTTTCACGTTTAAAAGGAATAGGGCTAAAATGTGAAGAGGTGTTTCCTGGGGTCTAAACAGTTATTATTATGAAAGTTGATGTTTAGAATTAAGAGTTTTCTTGTGCTGGACCTGAATGCTAGGTTCTGAGTGACAAGGCAGCTGTGTTCTTTAGGACATGTGTTTGTGATATGCTGAACCCTCTAAGCCCAAGACTCAGAGCCGGGACTCCTCTTACCCAGGTGGGCACCAAGATAGTTATTGAACTGTCTGCCTTCCTAGTGATGGTTTCCATAAAGTTTCCCCACTAAATTCACAAAACCTAGCACAGGGAGGGAGGAAGGAGAAAGGGAGGAAAGGAAGGAAAGAAAAGAAGGAAAGGAAAGGAGACTCTTCTTTGTATTTTGTTCAGGAAGAGAATTGTTTCTTCTTGTGGGGTGATGGGACAAGTAGGGGTTTATTAGCTCATTCAGCAGTATCATCTTGAAATAGAAATTTTAAGTTCCTTTTGGTGGTATGTAGTTTGAATATAAGAAAGTATCAACCTTTACAAGATGATTACCCAGAAATAGATTTAAAGTATCAATTGACTTTGCTAATCAGATAGCATTTAAGGATTCACAAATAACAAGGCCTTTTAAATCCCTTTTGTGTTTTGATTCTCTCTCTAAACAGAGGTGAGGAGTAAATAATCACCTGATAATCACCTGTTTGAAATACCCACCTACTAGTTACTTTTTGGCTTCTTAACACAGTTGAATAGTTCTACCCTATCACAACTCTGTTCACCTTTTCGTTTTGTTTTGTTTTGTTTTTGTTTTTGGCTTTAGGAAGATCTTCAATACCTTACCTGCGGTTAGAGTTTGATAAGTAGTTCAGCCTTAGATTTTCCAAATTTCTCTTTGGAACAAAACCAAGCAGTTTTCAGCTAAATTCTTAAATTTCTTCTTCTGTAACTATGTTAAAATACAGTTACAATAAAAATATAGTTAATTTAGGGATACCTGTGTGGCTCAATTGGTGAAATATCTGCCTTAGGCTTAGGTTATGATCCCGGAGTCCTGGAATCCAGCCCAACATTGGGCTCCCTCCTCAGTGAGGATTCTGCTTCTCCCTCTCCCTCGGCCTCTCCCCCAATTTGTGCATGCTCTCTCCCTTTCAAATAAATTAAATCTTTAAAAAAATGTTATTAATTTAGTTTGGGATGTCAGAGTGATGACACCTATTTAAATACTGATACTTTAAAACACTGTGAAATTTTTACGTGATTTTCTTTTCATGCTCAATTACATTTATTTTTCTTTTATAAATTTTATGCTACTTTTGAGTACATAGTATATTGATGGACATTGTGGGAAGTCCTCAATAGTTCAGAACCTAACCCTATAAAATTGATTATATCTTTGGAATTTTGTGGTATGTTCTAATTTCTAATGAAATAGTTATATTAATTGGTATTTATATCACCTAAATGACTGTTCATACAACCTCTATTTATATATGGCATTTTAAACCACAAATATATGCAATAAAGTATGTATGTTTATATAAAATAGCACTTATAAATATTTGCTATTTTGCATATTCATTTATGCATTAATTTATATAATTCACTGAAATGAATTAATAGCATAATGAATTAGTGACATAAAAAACATTCACTAAGATGACCGCCTTGGGAAATGTTGACAAAATACCAATTGACACCAAACTGATTCCTACTGTTTCATATCTAATACTCTTTAACATTCCCTAAAACTCATTTGATATGTAAACAATTATAATAGAAATAGAAACTTCATAGATTAACCTCGTGAGAAACAATATATAGAAACCTCAAAACGCTTACATTACATGAACCTGTAGCACTGCATGAAGGAACAATAACGGCCCCACAAAAATGAAAGGAAGAAAACAGTGAATGAGAAAGAGAAACTCTCTCAATTTTTTTTTCCCCAGACCAGGGGCTGCAAACTCCATCTGTATTGCTGTCACAGTTTTGAATGTCTGGTGTAGAGCAATAATATGCTGGCGTTGTAGTTATGAGGTCTGTGTGCCACCAACGACACAGCGTGACCTTGGACAAGTGACCGAATCCCTGTAGACTTGGACTAGATTATATTTATGGTCTGATCCAGCTTTAATATTCTATATCTAATCTAATCTTTTCTGTGAAGATTCATTTCATTCATCCACACAGGACCCGAATGACTGTTCACTCTCAGAAACCCTTACTTTTGGTAGTTTTGAAGACTCAAGTTATTAATCTGACTTTTCCTTTCCTGAAGATGGGTATGTCCCTTAGTCTTCCATTACACTGTCAGGTAAATCAATTTACCACACAGCTACAACAAAAGACTTCATCTAAGCGGGAACAAAATGGCTGCAGCAAAAGAGTACTTTGAGCAGAAAAAGAACAAGGACCCGATCTTACCCCCAGATTCTGTGAAAATACCAAGTAAAAACCATTGCAAATACCCTATATCTTATTTTTGTTTCACTGTCAAGTGAAGTGGTACGTAATACAAGTTTGAGGACATTTTAATAAGGTGATTTCTATTCTAAAACATAACACAGTGAAGTAATTTCATTAACTATTAGCCTTATGCTTTACCATGTCCCTAATTTTTACATAATTTATCTCATCAGGTGGAATGACTTCCCTTTGGGTAACCTAGTCCTTGTCAAGCCCTGTGAAGGGCCTGAGATGTTACCTTGTTTGCAAGCTGACAGGTTAACCTGCTGCGCCTTCATGGGAGCTGGCAGAAGGTTCATGAGGACTTAAGGCACTGCACACAGCATAAGCTTCATGTTCACATGCTTCTTTTGCTCCTGATAACCCCTGGGGTAATATGGAGATGTCCAGCTTGATGACGAGTAAGTGATCAGTTTGTGTGCCAGCTAAGAAACAAGCTTAGGAAGCTCCAATCTTTTATTTATTTATTTTTTAAATTATTTTTTTAGGGACACCTGGGTGGCTAAGTCGGTTAAGCGGCTGCCTTTGGCTCAGGTCATGATCCCAGGGTCCTGGGATCCAGTCCTACATCGGGCTCCTTGCTCAGTGAGGAGCCTGCTTCTCCCTCTCCCTCTGTCCCTGGTTATATGCATGCTTGCTCTCTCTCCCTCTCTCTCTGACAAACAAATAAAATCTTTTTAAAAAATTATTTTTAATTAAAAAAAAACTTAAAAAAGTTATTTTGTAAAAAGATTCTATTTGTTTGTCAGAGAGAGAGAGAGCACAAGCAGAGGAGTGGCAGGCTCCCCACTGAGCAAGGATTCTGATGCAGAACTCGATCCCAGGACCCTGAGATCATAACCTGAGTCAAAGACAGATGTGTAACCAACTAAGTCACCCGGGAGTCTCAAGCTCCAATCTTTTAAAGAAGGCTAACTTGCAAACCTGTACAACTTTGCCTGGAAGGGAGACATGTTAGCACAGAAACCTGTGCTTTGCTTAGAAAACAAGCAGAAACACATAAGATCCATGGAAAATTTTCCTCCAGCAGTCCTCATAAACAGAGCAAAATCAAAAACAAGAAAACTTAGAAAATTCACTTTTGTGTAGAAATCAACATGATTATAAACAATTACTATATTTCTTCTTTCTTAAAGAAAAAGCCAAAAGATGACATAATCAACCAAATATAGTCATCTCTAACATCTATTAAGTGCTTATTATGTTCCAGGCATTTTCATATATACTTTTGCTTTAATTCCTAAAGCATCTCTATGAGGAATACCATACTATCCTCAATTGCATAGGTAAGGGAATTTAATGTTCATACAGGAATATTACCTGCTTCTTGGTCATAAAACCATTTCATAGCAGCACTGGGGTTTGAATCTAGTATGGCACACTGAGAAATAATATATATGAGGCCTTAAAATGGAGTGGAAATAATAACAGCCTTCTGATTACAAAATTTCTTTGTTCTATTGACTTATTATATGTACTAAATTTACATAATCACTTTATTAAGACAGTAATATTCACTATATAAATGTGCTAAATTAAGACCAAATAGATTTATAGATTTATGAAGTCAGTCACTCTTACTCCTATCTGATAACTTATTGAAATAACCTCTCCAACACCACTATTTCCTCTTTTTTTGTCTTTTAGTAGTTTTATGATAACTTGATGAGTTAGTTTCAATAACATATCTATAGATATTTTCTCTTGAAATAATCTGTTTATCTTCTACATCAGAACTTCTAAAATTTTAATATGTAACATTATAAATAATATTCTTGATATTATTTTTAAGATTGGAGTTTACTGATTAGCTTGGTATATCTCATATTATCACTGGAGTGAGGGAGTTTGAGGTTCATACATTTCCAAAGCATGTTTTAAAGTAATCTTTCTGATCATTTTAAGAATATCATAAATCATACTTATTCAACCTGAAGTTTTTTGTTAGGAAACTACTCCTATTTCAAAGCTCATGATTGCCATAGGGCAACTGCCTGAGTAGTCAGTGAGAGGGTTAATCGAGGAGCAAAGAATTACACTACACAAACATTTTCAAAGCCAACAATAGCTAAGAGGATTTGTTCTTTACCAGTGAATCTACTTCAGAAATCTCTTTGGAACCACAGTAAACACAATTCTACTCCCTTGCCTATTGTTAATATTGTTGTTAGTTAACTTAATTTTTGCTAAGTCCTAAGGATAAAAGGTTGAGAAATGTACAGTTAGTATTATTAAGGGAATTTATAAAATCAGATGGGTCTTTAAAGAGCAATCTACTCTGATCCCTTTTGAAGAAATCTATTTTCTATTACCTCTTGATCTGTTTCTCAGGCTCAAATTTTAGCCTACCGAGATCCTACTGTGAGTGTTACCTCTTAAAACACATTGCCCAACAATGTGATTTTTTTTTTTTTTTTTTTTTTTTTTTTTTTTTTTTTTTTTTACCTAATAGTGTTTTCATTCCTCAATTCATGCTTCCTTTCTTTGAGCCCTTTTCACTGGGTATAGCATTTAGAGGATTAAAAGAAGTCCTGTATAATTGGGGATTAGTAGATCTTTGTCAATGCCTATGACTAGAGGATGATAATTGTAGTGGTTTTGCTCTAGCATGTATGATGTGTATAACATGTGAAATTTGTCCTTAGTGGAGATGAATTTTACTTTATAGCAAGTTTAAAAAGCCCACTCCTGAATCTGACCTTGTTCCATCTTCATCTAATTTTCCTCACCAATCTGTTCCCTCATCAAAACTGGTTTATTCACTTTCTTAGAAATATTCTTTCAAATTCCTCTTTTTACCAACTTCTTTTCCTTTTCACCAAAGGGAGATAAAGACAGAAGTGGCTAAACTTAGGTCCCATCTTTTCTTTAAACTTCTTGAACACACCAGGCCTCAGTGATCTTCCCATCCGGTCAACTTCTATTTGTAGCTGGAGAAGTAGTGATAATTAACATTTATTGGGAGTTTAATATCTGTTAGTCATTGTACAAGACACTTGCTTTCTCCTAGCGACTTAATTTGTTAACTTCTTTCAAGGAAAACTGAGAAACTAGGTATTGGAACAGTCAAATAATTTGGATAAAATCACATAACTAATCAATGTTGGACTAGGTGTTCAAACCGAATTTTTCTAATTCAAGATGTCACATTCTAAACTGAGCCATCAAGGTATATATAGTGTTTTTAGTGATTCCTGTTTTTTTAATCTTTTATCTCCCTAATTATATCACCGGATCTTTGAGGGAAATGATGTCTTATTTGTTTCTTGCTCCTTCATACAGCATAACTTCTTGTACACTGAAAAGTCTTAATGAATACTAAGTCCTTAGTTGAACAGCTGATGCAGTGAATTGTAAAACATGTTGTTTAACAAATATAAATATTAAGGATAACAATAAAATAACCAAAACAATGTATTTATTCTAGCATATCTGTCATCCATTTACATCCACCTTTTGTTAAGTTAAGCCCTGCTACAGTGCATCTGAATGTGGTCCTCATATTTGAGCTTGCATCAGGATCCCTTGGAGGGCTTATCAAAACACAGACTGAACTCTATTCAGAGTTCCTGATTCAACAGATCTAGGGTATATCTGCTTATCTCCATTTCTAACAAATTTGATTACCTTCGAATTTGTTGATATTGATGCTGGTCTTCCAGGAACCACTCTTTGGGAAATCACTATTAATGATTCGAGAATCAGAGTGACAGAGCTAAAACCCCAACTCTATAACTTTTTTTAAAGATTTTGTTTATTTATTTGACAGAGAGAAAGCACAGGCAGGGGAGTAGCAGGCAGAGGAAGAGGGAAAAGCAGGCTCACCGCTGAGCAAGGAGCCTGATATGGGGCTTGATCCCAGGACCCTGGTATCATGACCTGAGCCGAAAGCAGACACTTAACCAACTGAGCCACCCAGGCACCTCCCCAGCTCTATAATTTACTGTGTGAAATTGAGCAAGTGATTAGTATCTCTGGACCTCAATTTCTTTATTTATGTCGAGGGAATATAGGAGTTTTTATGTTGGTTAAGTGAGATAGCATATATAAATTGCTTAGAACAATGCCTGGCACTTATATATAATATGGTTCCATAAATATTGACCATATTTATTTCTTATCTAACTATAATTATAAAGTTGCAAACATCTAGATTACCAACTCTTAGACTGTCTTTGTGTGTAATATAAAAAGCAGAGCTTTGCGAAATAGACTCTGAGCTGTGATTCTCAGAATAGCATAGAAGAAAAGAATGAGGAATGAGAAAGGCCTTAGTAGAAAATCCAAACAGTGATACAAAGAATACAGAGAGCCTCACAGGGAAAAATTATCCAGAAGAAGGAGAAAGCAAGATGATTCAAAAAGGGACAGAGTAGAGGTCAGAAAGTCAGGTAATTTTTAATAAATATGGGACTCAATCTGAAATGTATGTAATCTAAGATAAATGTTTTTAAAACTATCACTGCTTTGGGGTGTCTGGGTGGTGTAGTTGCTTAAAGCATCTGACTGCTGATTTTGACTCAGGTTGTGATCTCAGGGTTCTGAGATGGAGCCCTGCTTCCCTCTCCATGCTCACTGGGGTGTCTGCTCCTCTCTCTCTCCCCCTCCCCCTTCTTGCATTCACAACCTCTCTTGCTCTAAAAATAAATAGATAAATAAATCTTTTTAAAAGTTAAAAAAAAAAAACTCTCACTGCTTTGTGTGTAGTTAACAAGATCTGCAGTTTTCTCAGTCATTTGACATTAGGTTACACAACATGAAATTGGTGTGATATCCAAAACTTAATTTGAAGTGCAGAAATATCTCAAATGTTCTCCCTATTCCTTGTGAACATGAAAGCAGTGAAATTAGAAACTGAGGGAATTTCACAGTTTATTTTTCCAAATGGAGAACCTGCTTCTTTTTTTTTTTTTTTCTTTCTTTAGCAGAGGAAGGATGCATTGTACCAGGGTTCTATTCAAATCAGTTTCTCCAACAGCAAAAGCAACTATAGAATAAGATAATGTCTAAAGATACAATGGATGTGGGTTTTGGTATGGCTAGTGCTTTACCAGTCAGCCCATTTTGAGATTAGATCTGTTGTATACTTAGATTTCAATTTAAACAAAACCTTCCTTTCTGTTTTTAATAAGATCACTTTATTCTAATCTACAATGATGTGAGGAGAATATACCACAGTGGCATGATTTCCAACTTAAAAAGTCTTAGGTAAAAGGTCATTCTGTGGCCACCGTTGTAAGAATACGTTCCTGATTATTTTTGCACACCTCATGAGGCAGATGATGGGGTAATAAAAACGAATTAACATTGTCAGGATTTATATGAAGGACAAATACTACTGCCAGTGTTTTTTAGAGTAGAGTCTGTGGGTACCTGCCCCAGAATCACACAGGATGTTTGGGAAATATTTAGGTCTCTTGGCATCTTCCAGGACCAAAGACTTATAATCTCTGGGAGTTGACTCATGAATCAGTTGTCTTAAGGGTACTGCAGTCACTTGCTCCTGAGCCCATAGCTAGCTGATGCTGATAAGGGCGAGCTTCCTGGGAGAATTTACATGGTTAAAAATAAATTACATTTTCTTCCTTTAGGTCAGAAGTGTGCAAATAAATTAAGTATACTAATCGGTGATAAAATATCTGCTGAGAGAACAAAGCATATTTTAATAAATATTCTATATTCAGCTTGAAAAATGCTGCCAATTTTCATGTATGCCATGCATTCGACACAGAAAAATTATAAACCCAATACTTGAGTCTTTACCATGACTTAAAGACAGTTGAGGGGCACCTGGGTGGATTGGTCAGTTAAGCATCCGACTTGG
This sequence comes from Lutra lutra, assembly GCF_902655055.1. NCBI lineage: Eukaryota > Metazoa > Chordata > Mammalia > Carnivora > Mustelidae > Lutra > Lutra lutra. The sequence goes on from NC_062286.1 coordinate 47,684,227, forward strand.
GCTCAGATCAGGATCTCAGGGTTATGGGATTAAGCCATGTGTCTGGCTCCCTCCTTAACAGGGAGTCTGCCTGTCCCTCTTCCTCTGACCCTCCTCTCCCCCTGCCCCGTGTGCACTGTCTCTCAAGTAGAAGAATCTTAAAAAGACAGCAGAAAATGTCTAGAAAAATGTTTTCCACACGCAAATATTCTCACTCTGAAAATATCTAAATAGATATTCATATCACATGATAACAATACAGAAACAATATATCCTATAGTTTATTATCCCAGTTGAGAAAGTGAAATGGCTTATATTGTTATTATATGTTGCATATTATATTGTAATTATATACATTGCTTTTTTTCAAAACTCCATCATCCTGTCATTAGAAAGTAAGAATGATCTTAAGCATTCTTTTCCTGTGCAAAAATATGTATGCATGACTATAAAGTAAATATCTAGAAATGAGTTTATTGAATATTGTTTTTTGAAAATACCCCAAAACCATCTACCTAAAGTTTTTGACAAATTGCATGTTCATCAAAACATTGAAAGAATCAACTTTTCTTCCAAATTCCTATACACATTAACTTATTAACAAATTCTTTTCATTTTTATTTGTTATATGAGGAGAAATGGTTATGTGTTTATTATCATTTGCATTTATATCCTGGTGAGTGATATCGCAGAATTACATGCTTATTGGTTATTTGCATGTGCTAATTCTGCTACTGATCTGACTTTATCTTATTTCTAAGAGATGTTTTGTGTTTAAACAATTTGCCCTTTTGCTGTCTCATCTGGTGGTCAATTTTTTATTCTGGTTTATTAATAGTCTTTCAGCTTGGTTAATTATATTATCTATATAAGAGATTAAAAATTTTATGTAATCAAATTTATCACTATTTCTTTTTCTGCCTTTGGTGTATGTAACATGCTAAGAAAATCTTATACTTTTCTAAAGCTGAAATCTCTAAATTAGAAATCTCTATTTCTTTTGTCTCCTCAGAAATTAATACTAATGATTTATACTCTATACATATCTAGTTTACATCTACTTTTACTATATTTTCTGTGCTCCTCCCATTCAAAATAATTGCTTTACCTGATCATGATGGTAATTCACGTAAAAAGCTTAGAAATTTCAGGAAAAAATTTTAAAAATATATCATAATATTATCCAAATACTAAATCTGCCACTAGTTAGTGTATTTGGTTCACTTTTTTTTTTTTTCCAAGATTTTATGTATTTATTTGAGAGAGAGAGAGAGAGAGAGAGAGAAAGCAAGAGAGAGAGCACAAGCAGGGCTCTGGGGAGGGGCAGAGGGAGAAGCAGACTTCTGGCTGAGCAGGGAGCCTGATGCAGGGCTGGATCACAGGACCCTGGGATCATGACCTAAGCTGAAGGCAGACCCTTAACCAACTGAGCCACCCAGGTGTCCTGTATTTTATTCACTTCTTATGTTTAATCTGTTTGACTCTATTTTTACCTTGTTATATATATTGTTTATAAACTGACTTTTTTAGTAGGACATATCTCCTCTCACCTGAAGTTCCTTGGAAATATTACTTTAATAGCTATATAAGCGCTCCATTATATAGACATGCCATTAAGTTTTAAGCATACTAATTCCAGTTTAAGTTGGCTATTTTATTAAAAATTGTGTTGTATATATATTTTTTGTAGTCCTCTGAATAAAATTATCATTATGAAAAATTATTAGAAGTTGAATTCCTGGGTTAATTTATATGAATATAGTTTCAGTTTTTCCATATGTTACCAAATTGCCCTAAAGAGATGTTTTAATGACTTATCTCCTCAGTTATGCATAAGGTTTTACATTTAACTGAAACCTTGCCAACATTTGGTAGTGTTTCTTAAAGTCAATCTATAATAATAAAAATCTTAGAAAATTTAATATACAAAGGATGTTCTTTAGCCTAATTATGTGTTTCCATGGAATGTTTGCCCTTGTTATGTCTTAAGCATATTACTTAATTAGTCATAAGTTTAAAGATGATTGCTAAGAATTATAAGTTCATAGTGTGCTGGCTTAAAAAAATATTACCCAATGAAACGAGGGCTACATATGCCCTTTTGTTCCTTGCTAACTGCATATAAACACACTATTAAGAAACTCTAGACTATCGGACATGAAATGAAAATTTTTAAAGTCACTAGAAGTAAAATATATATCTACTACAAATTAATGAGACTGAGAGCAGACTCCCCACCTTCAACATGAAGGTCAGGAAATAGTGACATTATACTTTTAACTTGTTGAGAAAAATAACTGCCAGCCAGATGAACTACCATTGAACAAAGATGACAGAATAAGAGATAAAACAAGGAAGAGTTTATCCCTTTTCCAAAGAACTCTCACAAAGGTATAATTTGAGAAGAAAAAAAAAACTCACTAAAAAACATAGGAAAATAGCAATTATGAGCAAAGGAATTGATAGTCATTTAGGGAAATCTATGTATAATTAACTGTATATATCAATATTAATAGCAGGAACTAGTGGAAGAGACTAAATTCAAGGCAGAGGTAAAATGAAGGACAACAATAACATGCCTTGTGTGAGAAGAGCCACTGGGGCTAAACTAATCTAAATGCCAGATGTTATCAGAAGGGAGAGTGGAGTTGTACATTTTCCTGGATATCGCCGTGCCAAATATTCATGTTAAAAATTTACACATAGACATTAAAATGACATAAGGTATTGCTTCCAAACTACTTAAAAGAAAGAGAGGGAATACAAATTAATAAAGAATATCCCATCAATGAATACGTATCCAGAAAGGAAAGGGGGGAAATGAATAGGCACTACAATAAAGCACAAACTAGAGCAAAAATAAATCTGAAAATATTAGTAATCAAAATAGGACAAATAAAATCTACTCTTAAAGGATAAAAGTACATACTTAGTGGAAATGTGTGTATTATGTATACACATACTTTTAAAAAAAGGCACCTCTGAGCAATAAAATAGATTAAAAGCCAAAAAATGGGAAAATAAAGGAAGCAGTTACATATAAATGAGAGCAACATTAGACAAAATGAGAAAAAAAGCATGTTGCAGTGACAAAGAACATCATTAGGCATAATGAGAAAAGGAAGAATTCACCAGGAAAACATATTTCTGAGCCCTTGAAATGTGTAATGGCAAACACTGTCTCCTGATATATTCCAGGCAAGCCTACAGGTCCTTCACACACATTAACTTGCTCAGTACTTATTAAAACCAGATAGGAAAGTTCATTGTACATAGGAGGACACTGAGGTGGGTGAAAGTTTAAGTGCTCAGTCTGAGTTCATATACAGAATCATTTTTGAAATCCAGATATGCATCCAGTAAAATCTGGCTTCAAAGACCAGGTTGGTGCAGAACATTCAAAGAACCTACCACAACTATAGCAAGAAACTTTCACCTCAACATCTAAAAGAATGCAGATTGAATCCAAGCATCTGTGGAACTTTTGACACCTGATCAGGTCCCAGAGTACAAAGAAAGTTTCAAAATACTCAATAGTTTAAAATATATAAAGCATGTTTTCAATGGATCCAATTATCCAGAAAAAGATATGATAGCTCCTAAAACATACATATAGAGAAATTTTTTTTTAAAGATTTTATTTATTTATTTGACAGAGAGAAATCACAAGTGGGCAGAGAGGCAGACAGAGAGAGAGGAGGAAGCAGGCTCCCTGCCAAGCAGAGAGCCCGATACGGGGCTCGATCCCAGGGCCCTGGGATCATGACCTGAGCCGAAGGCAGAGGCTTTAACCCACTGAGCCATCCAGGTGCCCCCATATGGAGAAATTTTTGAAAGATAAACATATACATATGCACTTAACATAAAAAGTGCTGTAAGAAGAAATCATAATAGACATAATATATATTGAAACAATAAAATACAGTTTTTCAATTACTTATTAGAGATGTAGAATGAATTTAAAGCAGCCTTTCAAATAAAAATTATAACCATTAGAATAAAGATAGAAAATAATTAATTTTATTTATTGCAAAAAGACAGAGATATCCCCAAAGTAGGAAAAAAATGATATAAGTAGATTTAATAAAGCAGAAAATTAAATAAAGAATAATTAATTTCCTCAAAAATTTTTGAAAAATGAAATAGAAAAATAAATGGCATAATTAGAAAGGGAGAAAAAAAGATTAAAAGTTCAAAAAAAATACCATATCAATGAAGTAGGTAATATAATTACAAATAGTTTTTTAGAATTAAAAGTGGGTATTGTGTAGAATTATAAACTGGCAAATCTGAAAACTTGGGCAAAGTGGACTTCTATAGAATAACCTAAATTACCAAATATTTTTAAGAGATGTAAAATTATGATAGGAATACAGACATTAAAGAGATCAAATTTTTTTTATTCACAATTTTTAAAAGTTTAATAGATTGGGGCACCTGTGTGGCTCAGTTGGTTGAGTGGCTGCCTTTAGCTCAGGTCATGATCCCAGGGTCCTAGGATGAAGCCCCACTTTGGGCTCCCTGCTCAGCAGGGAGTCTGCTTCTCCCTCTGCTCATTACTCCTCACCCCCACTCTGTGCTCTCTCTCTCTCAAATAAATAAAATCTTTAACAAAAAAATAAGAGGTTAGTAGGTTGATTTTTAGTTTAAGAAAAGAGATGCAAAAATACAACGGAGAGTGTTAGCATGTTCTGTGAAGCCATCAAAAAATAAATATACCCTCACCAAAAAAAGTATATCTCAGATAGGCAAGGATGTGTTAGTATTTGAAAATTGATTTATGTAATTTATCCCATAAACTGATTAAAAAACTCATGTGATCTTCTCCATACATTTAGAAAAGCATGTGATAATATTCCATATGCCTAAAGGATTTATTTACTTTTCTTAGCAGTTTGGAGATAGAAAGTTTTCTCTTAAACCTGAGAAGTAGCATTATCAAAAACTTGCAGAAAACATAGCACTCTACAGTGCAGTAGAACATTCATTTAAAATCAGATATATGATAAGGATGCTACAACTTAACATTGTCCTGGAGATGCTACCCAAAACAAAACTTAGAAACAGTGAAAGGTATAAGAATTGGAAGGAAGGGGGCGCCTGGGTGGCTCAGTGGGTTAAAGCCTCTGCCTTCGGCTCAGGTCATGATCCCAGGGTCCTGGGATCGAGCCCCACATCGGGCTCTCTGCTCTGCAGGGAGCCTGCTTCCTCCTCTCTCTCTGCCTGCCTCTCTGTCTACTTGTGATCTCTATCTGTCAAATAAATAAATAAAATCTTAAAAAAAAAAAAGAATTGGAAGGAAGAACTAAAATTGTCAAAATAATATTATTCATATAGAAAATCAACTATTATCTGCAGAATAACATTACACATAACAGTTTAAATCTAATATTGATAGTTGGCAAGGTCAACATATAAAAATCAATAGCGATCGTGAGTGCTGTAAATAATCAGAAATTGTAATTAAAAAAACAATTGTGCAACCTGTGGCCAGATCTTGGTTACTAATACCATTCTCCAAGAAAAGGAATCAGAGATCCTTGGGGAAGTAGTTGATTCTAGGGCTGGGGAAGGAAATATACAAAATAAGCCTGGAGGATCTTTTAATGCCAAAAAGTAAGAAAGTGCTCAAAATACAAACAATGGAAGCATCTCAATGAGACACAGGAGTCAACCCGAAAGAATTTTCAATGGACAAAGCTGGAAAATTTTGATCAACCAAATAAATAACATTAAATTGTAACCTGAGGTATAAAATAAATCCAAGCTGATATAAATAATGGATACAATAAATAAATATAAATGTATAATAGAAGAGACAAATCTCCCATACAGAAGAATTCCAAATATTTATTGTAGACATTCCCCCCACACCAAAGAAAGAAGCTTAATTCCTTACTCCTAGAGTACGAGATGTCTGTAGTGACCTACTTCCAAAGAGGAGAGTACTTAAAAGGGGAGAAAAAGTAACTTGGCAGTGGAGAGACTTCACAAACTTTACCTCACGCATGCAACTGAGGCTAACATCACCAGTGATACATGATAAATCATAATAGTTGATAACCATGAGTATAGCATTTTATTCCTGTGGTCTTCCATGAGCAAATGTAATGAGAAAACTGTAAGCTAAAGTTTCATTCAAAAAAACAACTGACCAATTCTTAGAACTGCCAAGGTCATCAAAATTAAAATCTGAGAAACCGTCAAAGACCAAATGAAGCTAAAGAAACGTGAAGACAAAATGGAATGTGGTATTCAGGATGGAATTATGAAACAGGAAAAGGACACTAGAGAAAAACTGGTGAAGTTTGAAGAAAATGTAGTGTTACCTTTTTCTTTTGACAGCTGTAGGAAGAGATCAATAGGAGAAACGAGGTGAGGGGTATTGGGGAACTGTTGGTAATATCTTTGTCACTTTTCTATAAATCTAAAACTATTCTACTTACAAAGTGAGATTATTTAAATATTTTTTTGGAGGAGGAAATTGCTCAGAAAGAGATCCCTAAGATACAAGATACCTAAGAGTAAATCTAACAAAGGAAGCATAACTGCTATACAAAAAAATTGTTGATCCACATAAAACTTAAATAGTGGCGACATTTATTATTTTGATGGATAAGACAAATCAAGTTGAAGTAAAACTTCAACTATCCCAATATTAATTTAAATGAAGAGTCATAAAACTATGACCAGCAGGTCAAAGCCAGCCCATGGCTTTTTCTGTACTGTCCTAGAAGCGAGAGGTTGGTTGGGTTTGTGTGTGTTTTTTTGCATTTTTAAGTGTTACAAGAGGAGGAGGGGAGAAGGAGAGTTGGGGTATAGAAACAGGGAGGAAGGAAGAAACTGGGGGGGGGGAAGGATCTATAGTAGGGCTCACAAAGTGTAAAATATTTACTATTTGTCCCTTTACAGAAAAAGTTTATAATAATATATATAATTTATAATTTATAATAATATATTATTTTATTTAATTAAATTTATTTATTTATAAATTATTTTATAATAATTTATAAGTGCCATGGATAGGGCACTTATCAATGTCAGGCAATTTTCTAGGGACATATTTAAATTTTTCCCCCTCTCACAAACACTCTACAAAACAGTAACCATGTTTTCCCATTTTACAGAGAGAAGAACCAAGGCACAGGGTCAGATAGTTACTTGCCCAGGATCATAGAGCTAGTGAACAGTGGAGCATAGATTCTGACTCAAGCTGTCTCCATCCAGTGTTCATTCATTTATAAGCATTGATTGAATGATCAAACCAGCTTTAGGATAGTGGCTATGTATGGGGTTGGACAAAGGGAAAAGCCTGGGAGGCTAGATGTTTAGCCATAAATACAATGTGATTTTTGCTTCATTTGCTTTGTTTTGTTTTGTTTTTTTTTTCTGTACTAATATTTTTGTGCCCTTTCTTCCAGTGAGAGCTGACAGCAGCTGTAGCAAAACATAAACAAATTTTGTTTGCTGTAACATTTACATTTATTTTTTAAAAATTAAAAGATTCCTCTTGAGTTTGAAAGGTGGAAACTTGGAACTTGTACAATTTAAACTCTCATTGAGTTATGAAGTTTGTACAAAGAGAGAAGACGACACAGGGTAGAAAGAAGAGTGAATGGATGTATGACATACAACGTTTGTTAAAGGAAAAAAAAAAGGTTTGGACTAAGGTTTAGAAGAAAAGTGGGAAATAAGGAACCTAGGAAGCTTAAAAGATTTAGAATAAAATGAGGAACCTGAGAGATTAGTTGGATCATGCAATAATTTCTGGAAGAATTTCTCAAAATTAAAAATTCATAATAGAAAAAGAAAATTCTTTTCTTTTCTTCCCTTTCTCTAAAGGAAACTAGAAAGTTTTTCTCTCCAAAATGACTTTGGAACTTAAAATTTATAGCAACTAGATCAAGGAGTGCTACCACCACAGAATGTTTGATATTGCTTTAAAGTTTCATAATAAAAATAAATAGCCATTGAGAGTAGTCACACTGTTGGGACCATCCCAGCCCAGGGAGTGAATTGACTCTCATCCCAAAGAAAAGTCCCACTATAACTCTACAATTATCATCAGATTACTTCTCTTCCGTATTAAAAAAGATGATAAAATCTGTGCAAAGATCTTGGTTTCACTCACATTTAAACAAATACTTTTGAGTAAAGAAATAGTGGGGATTTTTTGTTTGTTTAATTGTTTGAAGAAACCATGTCTGTCTAATATGGAAAATATAGGGAAATAGCTAGTAGGTTTTAGTGCCTGGATTTTTCTTGTTTAACATCTTTTGTAAATTATGGAAAGAGGAAGTTCCTGACTGATTTCCTGCAAGTCAGTCCCCTCTTCTGTGCACAATGTATTTACTTCCATTTGCTTTGAAATTCTTTCTCAGCCCCTTGATCTCACATTTCACCACAGCTCCTCAGTCTTTTCTTTCCTGTGGCAATTTCCTCCAGCGTCACATCTTCATGTAATCTTCTGGGTATGCCAACCTTCCTAACATTTTATATTTTATTCAGCAGTAGAAACTGTGGGTAGGCATGTGGACGTGGGCTTGTCTGCTAGCTTCAGGTCTCAGCACGTGGAAGAGTGTGTGCTGAGAACTTCTAGTCTGGTTTCTCAGTTCTTAGCAGGTCTTTGCCTTCTTTGACCCTGTAACTGACCAGGTTCACCTCCATTTTCCACTAGACAGCTCTGTGTTCCTGTCAACTAGTGGGCATATCAAACTAACTAACCAGATTTTACATTGTCCAGTGACTCAGGCTGTTTCCCTTCCTGCCTGCACTTCTTTGGAGCTATGTAAACAGCAGTGACCCCTGCCTCCATTCCCACTGCATTCCCGCTATGACCTCTGAACAGTTGTTTTCTGTGAGCTGTATATCTGAATGTAGCTTTAAAAATGAAGGGGAGGGCAATAAAAGTAATGAAATCCAAATAAAGTCTATAGTTTAGTTAATAGTATGGTACCAAGTTGAATTCCTGATTTTGATGCTATGGGCTTGAATTGAAGGAGGCTCCCTGAAGGTGCCTTAGAACTCTCCATACTACTTGTACAACCTCCTATGAATCTGATATTTTTCAAAATAAAATCTTTTTTTTTTTAAGATTTTATTTATTTATTTGACAGACAGAGATCACAAGTAGGCAGAGAGGCAGGCAGAGAGAGAAGAGGAAGCAGGCTCCCTGCGGAGCAGACAGCCCCATGTGGGGCTCCATCCCAGGACCCTGGGATCGTGACCTGAGCCGAAGGCAAAGGCTTTAACCCACTGAGCCACCCAGGTGCCCCTCAAAATAGAATCTAAAAAAAAGAAGATGGGAGGAGGAAATGTGAAGCTGTGAGTATCCCATAGATCTCAAAATGCAGTACCAATGTTGTGAAAAGACAGTGGTTCCAGTTTATATTCCAGATTTCTGAGTCTGGAGACAGACAGTAACTGAAGACAAATCCTTTTCTGACAGTTTTGTTGCCCCCCCCCCAGCTGAGTTTTATTTCAGAAAGCAAACCCTGGTTGTCTAATGCAAATATTCCAACATTATTTGTTTTCTTCTTCTACAATCTCTATTACTCTTAAAGTTAATGAAATATCTCCAAAGATTCTCATTATAAGTTGTCTATCAGCATAAGATTCAGCTATTTTAAATGACTCTTTATTTTTTATTCTTTACATAGTTTGGTTTTTAATTTTTTAATTTAATTTCATTTTATTTTATTTACTTATTTGTGTTTGAGGACTAGGGAAAGTTGCATAACGGTCTATAAGAAGATACCATTTTAAGCAAAAAGTATTCCAAATCTGGTTGATATTCCTTATGACCCTTTTTAGTAAGTCTTTTTTTTTTCTCCCAGAAGTCATTAAGTTTATTTCTGTCAGCAAGTAAATTGTGTTTGACCAGCTGTTCTATTGCACTCATTTCCAGAAAGAATTGGATTTGCTTCTGAACTCTGAACTCACAATGGCTAAACATGGCAAAATAATGTTTCTTCATCTCTAACGCAAAAGACCAAGCACACGGTTATTTAATATAATGTGATTTCAACTGTTGGTTTAAAACAAAATGGAGGATTACAGAAACTGTAATAGTGTATTTTCCAAGAGGCACCATTTTTGTGTCTTATGGAGTGAAGAGAGCACTATTAATGCTGAAATATTATTTGCAATTTATTCTTCTTTATTGGATCAATACTGATGTATGTGGAGATTTTTTTTTTTTTACCAGACCTCAATGCCTTGTAACCTTTCAGCAGTTTATAATGAAATGACTATGTGTGATTTATGATTTATAATTAAGGACCTTCAAAAATTACCATCATTCCTAAAATGTGCAGTGAGGTTTATTGTGTCTAATAAGAATACAGTAGGATTCTTCAAATCTGGTACTGCGCACTGCATCTCTGTAACTCCTTACTGAGTAAAATGGCTACAGTGTAGAGAACATTCAGGAGACTTTTTTTCTTTTTATTAATAAGAATATAAATAAATAAAAGGCAACCTGTTAAGGAGCAATTCTCTGTGGCATTTCTACATGTATTGGGACAACTTTTGTCCCAGATTATATTTTCAAGGATGTCTGTATAATAGAATGCCTTGGAAAATAGAGATAGATTTTCCTTCTAGTAGGAGGGCATATTTGTTCCTGACCAGAATAACAAAGATCATGTCTTCTCCCTGCACAAATTTGAACAAATCTACTGGCAGCCTAATACAACGTTGGGGTTTTCTAAGCATGATTGTTTCCTTAGCTATAACATAAGCCCACTGTGAGCACAATATCCTCTTGGCCATATGCATCACTTCTATAGCACCTGGGGACAGAGGGATCAAAACAAATGTAAAGCCCACACTTCTTGCTGTACAATGAATAATAACGTCCTATGTCTCTCACCCATGAGTTTTGTCTCCTACCAGTATATAGAATTGTGGCAGACTAACTTGCTAGTCTTAAAGTGGAGTAAAATCCCCTTCCCTTCAAGGTTGTTGACATAACCATTTAGTATGGAGCACAGTATATGACCTTGTGATTAGTGAGGGAGACCATGAAGCAAAAGAAGGTCTATAGAATTTGGAGGATTAACCTCAGAGTAAGGAACCAGTGGAAAAGAGTGGTTCATGGTATGTAAAGGAAACATGACTGATGTAGTTAGGTCTTAGAGCAGAATTAACAGGAGACTCTCAAAGGCACAAAAGTGTGATTTATAGCAACTGGAAGGCCAGTTTATCCCATGCAATTGGAAAAAAGGAAGAAGGGATAGCAGTATAAAGTTTAATAAAGAGGTAGAAAGTTGAGGGAAATTAAGCCTGGTGGCCACAATTTTCTAAGTAGTCAGACTATCTGCTGAGGAGTGGAGTGGTAATTATACATAAAGTGTGAGAAAAAAGGGATAGTTTTGAAGTTGTCAGTAAGAAAATGGTAAAAGTACCTGGTTCTGGTACTGGGATCAATAGGTAGTGTGAGGGCCCATCTGAGCTCAGAAAATACAAATCTATACATTTTTTAATATATACTGTGACATCTCTGGCAAGATGAGACACAGAAGAGTATCCATCTTGGGATGGATAATTATCCATAATTATTATCCATAATTATTATGAACCCACAATTATCTTGGGATGAACCTTAAATTTACATGCCTATCCCAAGTCTTAGCTAATTTTACATCCACAGATATAGCTGACCATTGGGATGATGGATGAGCAACGTCCCTTCAACAGAGGACCACATTTTGATTCTCCAGTAAAAGTTGAAACTAACATATATGTTCTAATACCTTTTTACTACATGATACAGTTCTCCCCATCCAACTAATCATATTACAGATTAAATCCACCTTGTCATGAAGTCATGTATTAATGAGGGGCCCTGTGCATGAAACTAGAGGTAATTTACATGAATGCCTTAGTTGTTTTTACTGTTGAGATCTAGTCATACCATGTCACCAAAGAACAGTGAGTGATGGAGAACTTCAATGAAGCATTTGGCAAATGCATGTCAGAGAAATTCTTAATAATCATAAATCCACTGACAAGACAAGAGCACTTAAGTCTAATGGTGACATTTTAGTTTACAGAAATAAAGCCAATGTTCTCTGCTCCATTTTCAGGGTCTGAATGGTTTTAATCATGCTGTTTGGCAGATAGCTGCATCAGTCCATCTCATCATATCTAAATTCTGCTGTCTTCGACTAGTCATTCTTAGACATATTTCTAAAATTCAAAAACAAATCAAACCTCTTTTTATTTTTCATTTTTGTTCAGAACCATGGGAAAATTCTCTCATTTACAGTTTGAATATGAATGGAGCCCCTAAGCAATGAAACAATGCTTCCTATATCCCCCAAATTAAAAACCTAAAAATTACTCTCAAATCAATCTTGGACTAAGATTGAGGCCTCAGGAAGTAGTGTTACTAGGGGCAGTCATTATACTTTGACTTGGAAACTTGAGGGTCTATGTATCTACAGTCTTATATCAGGATATTTTTTTCCATTTTCTGATCCCTCTCCTTTGCTTTCTCAAGGCAAACCCAGCATCTTTCCTTGCTTCTTTCCAGGCTTGAATTTAGATTAGCCTTAGTGGGGAGCAGATCAGTCTTGAAATGCCATGTACATTGCCTATTTATAAATAACTGTTGAACCTAATATCTGGCCCACAGTTTCTGTCAACTGTTCCTGGCAACTTGCTTCAGTCCTTAACTCTATTCTGCTTAACTGTTCCTGGTAACTTGCTTGCATTAATCAGAAAAGTTTGGAGATGACCTCAGTTTCAGTCTTTTTCTGGAATTTTTCTATATTGTGCTCACAGCCCTGCCTCAACAGCCTTAATCTCTGTTCCTTTCCTGGAGCTTGACCCATAAGAGATGAAAAATAAAATTAACCGGGGGCGCCTGGGTGGCTCTGTGGGTGGGGCCTCTGCCTTTGGCTTGAGTCATGATCCCAGGGTCCTGGGATCCAGGGAGCCTGCTTCCCTTCCTCTCTCTCTGCCTGCCTCTCTGCCTATTTGTGATCTCTGTCTGTCAAATAAATAAATAAAATATTTAATAAAATAAAATTAAATTAAATTAACCAAGGGCAGTATCTTATTTATTCCTTTATCTTCAGCTTTTAATACAGAGGCTTTCACCTTGCAAATATTATAACATAATAGAAATATGACATGTTTTCAATTCACATAAACCATATAGATTTTAGTTTGGCTCTATTACTTTCATTGAAATTGAATCAATGTCTACTCATCTATAAATAGAAATATTAAAATATACCTCATGGCTTATTATGAGGATTAAATAAAACCTATTTAAGCTAGCTTATATTTTTTAAAAGGTAGCTTATGTTTAAGTATTCAAGGGTAGTTCATAAAACCCCAATGGTGGGGATAAAGAAAGGACTTAGAACAAGAGTATATGTGAATACTACCATGAATTTCATTTTCCCTCCCATAAGCGGTTGATGGCACATCTGCTATCTTTTTATTTCTTGAATCTACTTCTTTTTTCTCTTTAAAACACGTAATAGAAATAGGGAATTACCTGGAGAAAAAAGAATCTTTCCCTCTTTCAGTTTCAAATAATTTGAGAAAAGACATGTTGCTCTAGCTGGGGCATCTGCCCACACTTGTTCCAGGGTGAGAGGGGGATAGTGAATATTGGCAGAGTCATGTAATAGAAAGCTGTTTTTTTTTTTAACTATCATTGGGAGCATATGAATCAGGGGACAGTCTAAATTAAGGCAGAGGAAGCAGAGTTTATGAATTAAAAACACAGATTATAGAACAATATTGTCTAATGAAACTTTGTATGATGATGGAAAAGATCACCTAAAGTATAGCTATTGCAAACAAAGAGCTAATATTTGATTTTAATTAATTTAAATTTGCATAGCTCTAAAAGGCTGGTGACTACTGGACAGTGCAGCTACAGAATCTTGTAATCAACAACTAGAAGCTGTTAGTACGAGGTATTCTATAATTATTTTATGGATGTATAAGTGAATGCCTTCCAATCTAGACCGGTCTAGACCTGGAAGGCACACTTACCCGTCATCTCTTACTATTCAATTCTGCAGTTTTTATATTTTCTATACTTCTTCTTATTCTTGAAATACATCTAAGGAGGAGTATCCTGGGAAAGATATGTTAGCATTGTTCTGAGAGAGAGACGAAGCTGAAGTGTGCCCTGGAAGTCACTGAGTTTCTACAAGTGAGGGACTTGCTAGTGGTTTAATGGGGGATTAGGAAAGGAGGAAAAAAGCAGATGCATTGATGATCTTCACCTGCTGCACAATTTCACATGAGGTGTATCCTGTTCAGAAGTCCTTTAAACAAGTTATTCAATTCCAAACAGGTTACAACCTCAAGTAGAAAATAAGCTACTCAAATGAATCCTTGTCTCATGTACCCATTCTCATGGTAGTAGCTAGAGTTGTGATCATGAACAAAAATAGACAGCTTCTGATTTCACGTGGCTTGTTGTTTAGTAAGTGACACACACAAAATAATCAAAGAATGATACCAACAAGTGCGAGTGCCATGGAAACCTATGTGTGAATGGGGAGGGACACTGACCTATTTTGGAAGGACTGGAAGGCTTCTCTGTAGAAGTACCTTTTTAGCTGAGAGCAGCAAAGGAGTTTATCTCTGTGTAAGATTAGTATTCATTAATAATGAGGAAGATTAGTATTCATTAATAATGAGGAGGAAGAAGACCAAGAAATAGACATGTGATTAGATTTGGATTTTTAAAACGTCACTTTGATTGTAATTTGGCTAGGCAGATAGGAGGGGAAGAAGTTAAGTGGCAAATGGAGTATCTGGGGCAGAGATGGTAACTTGACCTAGGATGTTAATGGAGATAGACATTGATGCGTAGAAGAATGATAATACTAAGTACAATTCTTGAGAGTGGAGAAGGTATCAGATATTGTAGATAACTATGAACTAAACAACATCAATGACTCTTCTGTGCATGGATGGTGGTATTTTTCATTAAGATAAGGGACACTGGAAATGAACAAAGTTTGAGAGAAGTAAGAGGGGTCAGTGATTAATTTTTTATGAGATTGGCCTTTGAGACACCCAAGTAGAGATGCCAGATAAAAAGTTGATATAATTGCTTGGAGTTTTAGGGGTGTTCAGGGGTAAAGATATAAATTTCCTAGTCATCTGCTTATTTAGGGGCAAAAAAAAGCTTGGGGTAGATATGAGAAATTCCAGGGGGAGAATATAAAGGAAGTACAGGATGCCACCTAGGGATGTCTTGAAAGATATGAAGAGTTAATGTAGGGTTAGTAGATAATACAGGTAATACAGCTGCAAAGGCAGATAAGAAGTAACTAGAGGAATTGAAGGGAGAAGATATGTCTTGGAATCCAGGGGTAAAGCATGTTCCAAGAGGAGGGAATGATCAGTTGAGGTGAATCCAAGCAGGAATTTAAGTAAGTTTAGTACTATGGAATGATCTAGGGACCTTGGTGAGAGCTATTGTGAAGGAGACAGTATAAGAAGCCAGACTGGTCTGAGTGAATGTTTGGGGGGAGGTAAAACAATACAGGTAGAAATTATGAATGATGTTTTAACAAAAGTTGGGCATGAAGAGGAAATTCACTATATTTTTTTACTTAACTTTCAAAAAAGATATATCAATCAATCTGGCACATTTTATTTCATATATATATGTACATGTATATATATGAACTTGTTATTTCTGTGTGTGTATGTGTATGTGTGTGTGGTCATATTGTTCCATCAAGTAGGGATTTATTATTTACATTAAAAAAATACATGGAGAAAATGAAAATGCAAATAAAAATGTCCGCAGTCCCACCACTCTTAACACATTTTATTTGCATGTATTAAAAGGTGATACTTATAGCACAATTGACCATTGAACAGTATAGGGGTTAGAAGTGCTAACTTCTGCACAGTTGAAAATCTACATATAAGTTTTAACTCCCCCAAAACTTAACGACTCATAACCCAGTACTGTTGACTAGAAGACTTACTGATAACATAAACAGTCAAGTAACACATGGTTTGTATGTTAGAAGGATTATATACTATATTCTTTAAAAAGTAGGCTACAGAAAAGAAAATGTTATTAAGAAAACATAAGGAAGAGAAAATATATTTAAAAGTACTATACTATATTTAAGGAAAAAAATTCATCCATAAGTGGACCACAAAGTTCAAACCAATGTTGTTCAAGGGTCAACTATATTAATAAAAGCAACTCAAGCAAATGCTCATCATTCACCTTCCATCTATTTAGGTGAAGGTCTAATAACTTCCTTTAGAGACATGCCAAAATTTAAACTATTTACCTTTATGAAAAAATCTCTGTCAAGAGAAAAACCAGGATGGCTTTTCTGATTGCTTGATTACTAAATGACTCAGTTTATTCATAATTTTGTCATGTAGTTAAAAAAAATACTAAGTCTTTCACAGAGCAGAACACAGACTTACAGGAGGTAATTAAGAATTATATTCTGGAAATACACCTGAATTTTGTGATATTTGGAAAGCAAGTGATAACAAGACTGTTTTCATAGACTATGTATCACTTCTCTGAGACCATCAATATTCCATAAACCTGTTCTTGGTAAATTTCATCCCACTGAAGGCTATTTTTTTAATATGAGTCAAAATACAGATTTGACCTACTGGTGGAGAGAGCATATGTTACTCTTTCTTTTTTATTTTAAAGATTATTATAAAGTTGAACATCTCCTCGGTGTTCAACTTCCCCCCTGAACATAGAGGCAGGGGTTTTGGAACCTGAAAGAATTGGCAGAATCCGTAAAAGTGAAGTCCTTCTCACCGGAAGGATCAATGTCGGTTTAAAAGTCTGATTTAAATAAATGCTGTTTGTTTATCTGCTAAGAGGTAGGATTATGTGATTATTGGGGATTTGTTCTACTCTGGTGAATCTAAAAGCAGTGATTTTTCCCACACAGAAATGACTACAACAATGATAATAACAAAAATAATGGAGGTGGTTCTGGTTATCATGGAGATTCTGTGATTTTGAGGCTCATTTCGTACGCCTCCCTTACTGTAAAGGCAGTTATTTATTGGGATGGATTTAGTTATTCTGCTTTCTTCCATCTGGAGATAGAGGCTGCACTAGAGTTATTGACTCATTGAGGGTGGCCAGCTGCCAGGACATGGGGTGTAGCAAAAGGAGGGGGTACAAGGGCATGATGGGAATTACAGAAGGAACCATAGGAATTCAGATGGCTCTATACATTCAGAACACAGTATCTCTAATTTTATTGTGGCTGCTAAGCTGTTAGAGAGTTGTCCCTTTAAAAATATATCCAGGTGAAGATTTTGTCTGAGTTAACATTTAGTCCTCTGCTGGCAATTCCTCCTTTCTTGTTTGAACTTGAATCCACAATTTCCTGTAATTCTTTTGGTCCTTTAAAAAGGAGTCAATTTTATAGCTTTCTCTAAATACAGCCCCTATATATAGGAGTTAGTTTGAAGACTCAATTTTTAGATGAATTTTAAACAAATGTGTGCTGAAGAGCAGAAGGTAAACATTCTTGTGCTCAGAAGCCACTCATCCTGCTACAATGTGGCAGGTGTGCGATGTTAGATGCAAATAAATGTTCATGCAAGCACAGAAAGGTAAACAAAACTTCTCTTCCCCTAGCCGTCCATGGCATTCTCTCCTTCTAAGTATATGGTTTATGAGAGAGCCTTTACTGATAAAAGTTTCCTTTTGAGGTTTGAATTTAGGTGTTTAGAGGGAACATGTATAAGTTTGTTTATCTTTAGTGATTTTGTAACTGTGATAAATGTGTCAGTCATATGTGGAATTATATATCACTTGTAATTGAAGCTTTCCATTATACAAGAAGTACTCTAGTTCAATTATTTTAAAGAGTTTCTTTTCATTTGAGAATTCAGGAGAGTTATGTAACATGTTTAGTTAAAATTCCAAAACATTCCTCCTAATACCTTTTTGAAAAGGAAGAAATGAATCTCATATATGCACTTTATGTTCAGTTAGAGCTGTGATCTACACATAAGGGATGCAATTCTTTATGGTACCTTCTCCCCTTTTTATTGAGGACCTGATGTTAATGAGACAGCATTTTGAAGAGTACATTCATTAGTCATTTACTATTTATATCAAAGTTTTTAGTCAGAGTGGAATTTCGAGTTGGATGCAAAGCTCAGTAAACCATATCAGTATGAGAAGACATAGAATTCATGAAATTGTGCATGGCCCTGATTCCTTAAAGGACATAAGGGAAATTACCACCACTACTCCTATTCAGTGAGATGACAGTAATAATACCTGGCTTTGTTAGATTCCATCTCACTGCTGTCATTAAGGACAGTGCTGGAGTCTCTGTCAATTCAGAATGATACAGTATAGTCTTAGGAGTACATTTTGCTTTTGCTTCCCTTTACTTTTCAGTTTCATTTTTTTCCTTTTCTCCCACTTTTTTTTCTTTTCAATATTCAGTTCCAAGGACTAAAAGTATGTGGATAGCCTGTGACAACTACATAAGAGGAAATTTGGAGGCATAGTAAAATTTTTTTTATTATGAACCAAGGTAAAGTACTGTAGATTTTAACTATGGACGTAGTATAAATTCTAAAGGGACAAAATAGCATTGTGGTTAAGAAGATGGATTCTGGGAACAAACTATGTGGCTTCAAATCCGCTCTTTGCCTCTTCTTACTTATTGACTTTGGACAAGTTACTTAACTTCTTATTGTGTCAATATTCTCATTTGTAAAATGATAAGCTGTAGTAGTGCCCATATGGATTCTTATGAAGATCCTTTGTTAAGTACATTAAAAAGTCATTAAAATTTTCACACCTTTTAAATTGAGAAATATGCTAATATTGACTCTGGACCAGCTTTTATTTACAGACTTTTAATCCTACTGATCTGGTTTGTCTCAAGAAATCTCTAAATCAGGCACCTAAAAGGTTCAGTTATTTGGTTGTTATAGACAAGGGGGGAAAAAAAAAAGTAGTCATAATCTTCTATCTTAGGATCCTGTTACCAAGACAGAACCTATCATATTATCCTTCTCACAACTGATAAGATTTTACTTTTCATAAAATGGACTCTCTGGGATAACAGCTAAATTACATCAATCCCTATTTTACTGTTCATGGGGAAGGAGGGTTTTGATGGTTAAGACTAAGAACTCTGAAGATAGCCTGCCTGTAATGAAATCCAGGAAATGCTACTTTTGGCAATTTAACTAAACTTCTGGGCCTCAGTTTTCTTATCTGTGAAATATCAGTGGCTGTAGTGATAGAAATGGGAGAAAGAAGGATGGGTTCAAGAAATAAAAAGGTAAAATATGTGATATTGGGATGAAATGGTCCTAGTTGACACCCAGACTTAGACTTATGTCTCCAATCTTAAGTTTACAAGTTGTTGCCAGTTTTTTTGTGTGCTTGTGTTTATCTTTTATAGTTAGTTTAGTGGAGAGTTTAAAGGCTTATCAACCATAATCAGTCCACTGAAAAGGTAAATGGAATGTCTTCTAGATTATTCTTTCAAATAGTTTAGCTGTGAAGGAAATATATAGAACCATAGTTAGCAGAAGATGTGGATTTGAGGAAACATTTTCTTTTAAGATGAAATAAATCAAAGATTATCATTTATTTAGATAATAAGCCAAAAAAAAAAAAAAAGTGAGGGTAGAAAGAATGAAGATGATTGAAATAGCACAATGTCTCAAAAAGTAACAGAAACAGAAAGCAGGATAAAGGGATAAATAATTAGTTTAGACAGGAAACTTCTTCCACTAAAATGAGAGGGAAGAATGGAGGAAAGCAGTTTGATTCATCTGACAGTGGCAAAAAGAGGAAGTTTAAAAAGTTCTTTCCTGATTGTCCCCCACCCCTTTTTCTCCAATGAAGGAGGAAAGATGATTTGCTGAGAGGGGCAGGGGGGGATGAGGCATATGGCAGTAGAGGAAGGAAGTCAATATTTAGAAAAAATTCCTGAGCGAATTCATAGAGAGCTTACGAGGAACATATTGAGGAAGATCTGGCAGAGTTTAAGATCTGGGCGAATTTGGATATTTCTTGAGGCTACAACAAGACTGAGAGATTTTTCTTACATATTGTTAACTCTTCAAGACCAGAAACAGAGAAGCTAAATGGCTGGATTCATTCCAGCCTGGGAAAAAAGGTGGGTAACTGAACAAGAAAGTTAAGTCTATGGATGAGACAGTGATGAAAATGGTGGCACATGGGTTGGATTCTGAGTGAAATATTGAGGGAAAATAATTAATGGATTGAGAAAATTAGTGTAGGAAGTACAATATAAACTTTTAAAAAATAGATAATAGAATGAGATGCTGCTGAAGGTATCAGTGTGTACTATTAAATGTTAACATGACCAATTTATTTATTGAATTTCATTCAGTCTATTCAGTTACATCACAATGCCTTGGACTATTAGAGAGTCTAGAACTCAAAGTCCCAGTTCTGCTCTGCTGTTGTCTAACAAGGGGATGTTATGGAAGAATTTAACTTTGCTGGGCTAATATATCTGCAAATTATAGCACAATTTATGTTTTGGTAGGCATTCAGTTCATATCAAGTGGATAAAGTAGTAAATAGAATCATTGGAGTTTAAGGATAAAATGGATATGAGTTATTATAACACATTTATAAAACATGCATTTCCATTTCCTCGATATGTAAATATATATCTTGGGTTTTTTAAAGAATACAGAGCAGAAGAATTCATATTCCATTACAGTAACTAGGTTGGAACTTATACAAAATTTCACATCAGTAACTTCTTCTTTAACTAACTTAAATTGAACACAATATATTTCAAGTTAATGTACTTTGTTGAATAGAAGTACAAAGGAATGTATAAAGTAAACATTATGTGCCAGATGCTTTACATATCTTAACTTTCTCCCATAATTTGCACAACCATAGTTTGAGGGAATTATGACTCTCCTATTTTATAGCTGAAAAAATGAAAAATAATACAATTGTGTATAGTGGCAGACACAGGATTCAAACCTCAGTCTATGAAAGATGTGTGACTCAAAATCTCAGCCATCCCCACTGCTACATTGCTCTTGGTTTGCAAAGAGATATAACACTTTTCCTAATGATAATACCATTTATAGCAGTATGTTTTATAAGACCTATGCATACTATGTTGTAAAAACCTTCACATTTTTCTCTCATTAGAAAAATGCTCAGTCAGAACAATGAGACAATGAAAGAGGGGGCCTGGGGGAATATGAGGTTTTTAGGTTAACTATAGTAGTTAACCTAATGTAGCACTGATTAAAATAGAATGAAAAACTCAAAAAGAGGCCCCAAAATGTGCAAGAATTTTTATACATGCCATTTTATGTGAGAAAATAGATGATTGATTTTATTAAAAATCTCATTTAAATAAGTCAATTAGAGTGGGCGGGAGGAACTACAAGTCCCCAGACTTAGACAACAAAAACGAATTTTATTTAGATTAAAAGGTTAAAGTTGAAAAAACAAGAATATAATATAATTACAAACCAGGGTGATGGTTACTTGATTTTAGACTACAAAAGTTTTATGATAAAATCCAAATATAAAGAAAAATTTGGTACATTTATTACATAAGATTTAACAAAAGCATCAAAAATTTAAGGTAATAAACTACCATAATATTGGAATTAAAATTAAGGAATAGTATAATTAAAATATGAAGTGTTCTCATTAATCAATAATAAAAATTTGAATAACCTGTAGGGAAAGGGGTAAAGTATTTGGGGTGGTAATTCACACATACTAAAAAAGATATTTATTAACCACAGTATATGATTGACCCTTGAACAACAGGGGTTTGAACTTCATAGGTCCACTTATATACAGATTTTTTTCAATAAATACAGTTCAGTACTATAAACGTATTTTCTCTTCCTTATGATTTTTTAAAGATATTTATTTATTTATTTATTTGACAGAGAGGGAGATCACAAGTAGGCAGAGAGGCAGGCAGAGAGGGGGAAGCAGGTTCCCCGCTGAGCAGAGAGCCACTTGCAGAGCTCGATCCCAGGACACAGAGACCATGACCTGAGCCGAAGGCAGAGGCCCAACCCAGGTGCCTCTCCTTATGATATTTTCTTAATAATATTCCCTTTTCTCATTAAAAATATGTTAGTGGATTATTTATTGATAAGGCTTCCATTCAACAATAGCTATTAGAAGTAAGTTTGCGGGGAGTCAAAAGTTACATACAGATTCAACTGTGTAGGGGTCTACACCCCTAACCCTTGCAGTGTTTAAGGGCCAATTGTATATTAAATATTTGTACCATGTTAGTTATGAAAGACATTTTTAAATTAAATTGACAAAATTAGAAATTTGGTAATAAATGTTAACAAAGCCGTGAGGCAATGGACACACATGTCATGTATTGCCATTAAACAGAGATATTAGAAAAATCTCAGGAAGGAAAGTTGTCAATGTACACTAAAACTTCATATTTTTTAACACAGTAATTCAATATCTAGTAATTATCTCATTGAAAAATATTCAGAGATGTGGAACAATTGTGTATGGAAATGAATACTTTTAAAAACTGAAAATAACCACAGAGTAGACTTTTTTTCCTGACATGAAAGATCATCTTTTAGGGGAAAGGTTAAGGAAATGATTTCAGTTTATATTAAATGGGGGGAAAATCTAATTCTAGAGCAGTATATAAAGTATAACTGTTTTTGTCTAAAATATTACCTATTTCAACATACTACTCATAAATATAGAAAAATATAGGAAGGAGATACATTAAAAGTCTGAGTGATGAGTTATTTTCATCCATTTTTCACCCCTACCTGTTTTTCTTAAGTCCTCATAATAAACATTTATTACTTTTAAAATGAAGTATATATCTGCGTTAAACTCATTAAAAATAAGATTTTTTAAAGATAATATTATCAAATGCAATAAATCACATGTCTTCTTTATTTTAAATTTATATAAATTTTACTCAAGTTTCTAAGTTTGCTGGGGCGGCATGCTGTCTTTTAATTGTCTTTTGTCTTCTTAATACCTAACAAATCTCCAGGAATAGAGCAAACAATCAAATTTGGTTTGGCAAATGAATGAAGTTCATATTCATATGCATAACTCTGGGGAAGATTTGAATCAGACATTTAGCCTAACTAGATACTTTCCATTTAATTAGTATTCAGGAGGATCAGGAATATTGTGGCAGGATTTTCCTAAGCAATGATTAAAATACCAATGTGGAATTGAATATGCCATGATTCTTGATTTTCTATAGAATATTCCAGCTGTGCTAATTTATAATGTGTTGTGGGAAATAGGAAAAGGTCAGTATCATCTTTGCTCATTTTGCTGCACTACAATGACAACTTTTTTGTAAAAGGATGCTCTTAGTTTTCATTTTGCTTTCCTTCTTTAAAAACTTGAAATTAGCCTTCACTTCCACTATCTAAACAAAAGTAAATTCAACCTAAACATCTTGAAGTTAGAAAAAAGAATACAAATGCAATGCCTACATATACTATCTCAGGCAAAACAAAATCAAATTCTAGTTCATAACCATGTAACACACATCATAAAGCACAACATCTAAATATTATTTTAAGTCACTGACAACAAAGGATGCTTAACCTGTACAGACTGAGAGGAGGAAAACATGGTAAGTTATGAAGGATCAGTGTTTCACAATTATGAAAATTGAATGGCACATTATACTCTTTCAAAAAAAAAATCTCAAATTTGTTAATTAATTTGACCTTCATGGAAATAATATTACCTAAACTATAGCAGGTAGAGAAGGTGACACATTTTGCAGGTAGAGAAGATGACACATGAAAAGTTTGAATGATAAGTGTAAAACTCCACAATCAGTCCTAATGTTAAGATTGGTTTTCAAGTTTTGGTTTTATCATGATTTCAAGTGGAAATTTGCACCTAGGCTGGTCTGTTAGCCCTGCTGTCACTGTACATGTTTACGTGACTGTGTGTGCTGAAGTGATAACAGAATGCTAAGACACTGCAAACCACTGGATATCTTGTGCTACTGATTGATTGTAATAGATTTCTCAGAACAAAATTGACCCTTGTTCTTATTTCTAACCAACTAAGCTAAAGATTCTTTTTTGCCCTTTAAATGGTTTTCAATTGTCTATCATTTACCATCATCTAGCTAGCAAGACATATAAATGAAACTATATTTATTTGCCTTTTTCTCTACTTATGTTACAGGCTTGCCTATAAACTTCAAGGGATTTTCTTGCCCTTATGCAGGGAAGGAAAAATGATCAGATTTCTAAGCCTTGTACTCCTAAACAAATGATGAGCAATTTAGATCATAAGTGGCTTTTGCTTACTAGTTATTCTCCTTCTCTCTCTCTTTTTTTCTTTTAAGAATCAGAACAACTGGTTTTTAAAGACTTTATTTATTAATTTGACAGAGAGAGACATACACACAGTGAGAGAGAAAACAGAAGCAGGGGGAGTGAGAGAGGGAGAAGCAGGCTTCCTGCTGAGCAGGGAGCCCAATGTGGGGCTGGATCCCATGAGTTGAAGGCAGATGCTTAAGGACTGAGCCATCCAGATGCCCCGAGAATCAGAACAATTTAAAAAAAAAAAAAGAAGACTCAAAACAATTCAAATGAAATATATTAAGAAATGAAGTTATTTCCTAAATTTATTTTGTTGTAACAATTTTACCAAAAATATTATTTTACCAACTGAATGATTTAACTGAATGGTAATTAGTTTTAGATTGGTCTTTTTTTTTTTTTACTTTATTTTCAATTTTATTTATTTATTTGAGAGAGGGAGAGCATAAGCAGAGGGGTGAGGCAGAGGGAAAGGGACAAGTAGACTCCCTGCTGAGCATGGCACCCAACGCAGGGCTGGATTCCAAGACCGGGGGATCATGACCTGAGCTGATACTAAACTGACTGAACCACCCAGTTGTCCCAGTTTTAGATTGATCTTACTTAGTTATTTGGCATTTATGTACATAGGTTCAATATCTTGGGAACTTACTATGTACCGGGAGCTGTATTTTATCACAGAAATTATCTCAATCCTTGCAGCAACCTTGACATGTGGACTATTATCATACTTATTTATAAGAAAGGATACCCAAATTAGGAGGGATTAGGATTAATAAGGAAATATATGTAAAATTAACTCTGTCTACTTGTTTTGATTTGTTTAATATTACCAATTAGTTTCCTTGCTGAAGTTCTTGCAATTAGGCTCCTAGTGTTTATCTTCTTTGTTTCTCTATCAATCGACTTACTCTGAAAAGACACTTGTAATGGTGTGCACTAAGGTGCAACAAAAGTCACTCTTCTTTCTTATTTTCCTTAATTCCTTGGAGTTTCCAATCTCGGTTGCTATAAAATCTTGGTTTGGAGGATGGAATTGTGAGGCTTAAGGGATCCTTGAATTGTTCTATTTAGACCAATAATTCACATTAAACTAAGCTCTATGAGGCAAGGACAAACCTGGTTTCTCTTCCAGTGTACACACCTGGAATAATGAGAACTTTTCTTCATTCATTCATTCATTCATTCATTTGTTTACTTACAATGATACCTTCTGATCACAACTCTGTTCCAAGCAATTTCCTGGGATAGCGAGTATTTTAACTAAGGTGGGCCATGCATAAAATTAATTGCAATTCCTGGTGTTCACAAAATGATCCATGGCTACTGCAGATCACTTAATAATTGCCAGAGTAATCTGTCTTTAATGTGTTAGGTCACTGAAGGAGACTAGAATTTATTCTTCATTGCAATCAAATGTAGGAAACTAACACATTTTCCTCTGGCCATCTGGTGAATTGTACATCAAATCAGTAATATGACTTCACTCCTAAAATCTAATTGTTATTCAAACATTGGTAAGGGGAACTAAACAAATAACTTTAAACTGTTATTTTATAAAATGGAAGGTCAGGCTCAGCATCAAGAGGAGAGTGAGCAGCTTCTCATGAATGCTGAACAGAGGAAAGGAAAGTTGTTCTGTAATAATAGAATCCTCCCTCATTACCGATTAATGTTCATGTGATTGACTAGGAATTAGGATATGCTTATGTACCTTGATCCTTCAATTCTCATTTTAATTTACATGGTCACATATTTTACACATGTAATAAGGATGAGCCCATTAATAAAACCGCACAAAATGAAGCAAGGAGGATATTCAGGAAATGTAGAGAAAAATATCCACTGTTCCTAAGTATATTTCATAATAATCATTATTTCATTTTAAATGCATTTTTACAAAATACACATTCATGAAGGAATTCTATTGTCCTATATACACATTCTTCATATTATTTTCTTTCCTCTTACTGTTTTTTGTTACTGTGATCTTCTTTTTGTTTCTAATTTTCTTGGTTCCTGCCTTCCTCATTGCACACGGTAACCACCAAGTAGGCTGAGTTTATGACTGAATATGATTAACTCTATATTTTTCTGGGTGCGTGTGTGTTTGTGTGTGTGTATACATTCATACACATAAATAAATGTATAAAGGTTTGTCTTTCTTTCACAAAAGCATATTATTTTTGCACCTTGCTTTTATTATTCAAATATATCTCATGGAAATGTGTCTAAATCATTTGATTTACTTCTATTTGTCTTTTAATATTCCATTATACAAGGTCATTAGCCATCCTATTACTGGTGGGAATTCAGTTTGTTTCAAACCTCTTACCATTATACTGTAATAAATACTGCAACGAACATCATTCCACTTACATCATTAAATATAGTTGTTATTTCTAAGAAATAGAATACTTAGATTGGAACTATCTTGTCAAAAAAGATATATATTTCTAAATTTTATGGGTTTTTACCACTTGATTTTACTTGCACTATACCAACTTATATTTTCACCAGTAAAGGTTTTGTTGTTAGCCTTTGAAATTTTTTTTCAGTGATAAACTTAAAATGATGTATCACTATAGTGAAATAATTTTAATTCACATAGCATATTCCTGGGTGCTTGTGAGTCTAAATAATTTTTTATGTATTTTTGAATATTTTGCAGTTACTAATTCTTTGCTTGCTGGTGGAAATAAGTTTTTCCACATCTCTTATTTATACCTTTAACTTGTTTATGGTATTTCTACAAACTGTTTTATATTATTTCTATATGCAGATATATCTCCATTTTTTCCCCATAGTTTTGGGTTTCAAGTCTTGATTATCCCTTAATGATAGATTATATATATATGCTTTCAGATAAGTTAAAATTTTAAAAAGAAACATGTAAGTATTACCATTTCTAAAATTAATGCATTCTCTGACACTTCAGTGTTATTAAGCTCTCTGTAGGAATATTTATGAAGGCAAGAGTTGAAGTTCCTGGGGTTAAGGTCTCTATCACTGAAGAGTCTAAACCTAGTACTAGAGGGATAATTGGAATTTGTTGTTATATGGGATATAGGCTAGATCTAAATTTTCCTAGATAGCTACCTAAATTTCTCAATGACAGTAATTAGTGTAAAAGCCATTAATTATCTGTTGAGTTGGGATAACACAACTTTCCTAACTTACATCCTCATATGCATTGGAATTTTATTTTTATGAATTTCCTATGCTGTTCCATTGAGCATTTTTTAAAATTTCCATATATATGTTATTGTAGTAAATGTGTAAGCTTTCTAATACTTGGTGAAGTTCATCTCTTCTTTCTTTTTGTTCTTGTTTTGTTTTTTTTTTTTAATGAACTTATTCTTTTTTATTAACTTAAAAATTATCTTAATCTCCATCCCCTCACCACAACAACAAAAACCAATGGTGTCAACAACAAATATGTTGCCAGTGGTTGCATTCATAATTATTTTAAATGTATAGAAAATTGTGGGGAAATAAACCTCTGATTAAGTGCATAGTTATCACTTTCCATCTGTTTAAATCTTATTTATGTTCTTCAAAACTATGAGTAGAATTTTCTTTACCGTTTCTGCTGGACCATTCTTATAAAATTCATCCATAAGAAATATCTAGTTTCTGGGCGCCTGGGTGGCTCAGTGGGTTAAGCCTCTGCCTTCGGCTCAGGTCATGATCTCAGGGTCCTGGGATCGAGTCCCGCATCGGGTTCTCTGCTCGGCGGAGATCCTGCTTCCCCCTCACTCTCTCTCTGCCTGCCTCTCCATCTACTTGTGATCTCTCTCTGTCAAATAAATAAATAAAATCTTAAAAAAAAAAAAAGAAATATCTAGTTTCTTTACAGTTGTAGATAGATTTCTTTTTTTTTTTTTTAATTTCTATATGCTTTTCCAAGTAATTATTGCTAGGCTATAAAAGAGGTAGGCTTTTATTTTTTAATGTATTTACCTTGTGTGCAGCCAAGGTAGAAAGTAAATCAGTTTTAATTGCTTTTCAGTAGTTTCTACTATCACTAACATAAATAGGGTATTATTTCTCCTTTTCTGATGTTATTTCATTTTCTTGTTAAATTCATGAGATCCTCCAAAACATCGCTGATTGAAAAAAAAGAGGAGCTAGCCAGTATCCCTGTCCACCTCCACATATTACTGGAAATGTTTTTAGTGGTTTGACATTTATAATTATATTTGCTGTCAGTTTTAATGGTTGTCTGTTTTTGCTTTCTTTGGAGTATTTATTTTAAGTGGCTGCTGTACTTTATCAAATGCCTTTTCATTTAATTTTCTCATTAATTTGTGAATGTAAAATTATGTTGGTAGTTTTTCCAATTTTTCTTGACTTGTGAATAGTACTGTAGAATTTAATAATCAGACTAAAAATACGCTTATTTATATATTTAGATAGGTTTTGCCTATTTTCAGCCCACAAATAGTATAGGAGTTCTATTCTCTGAAACTCTAGTAGTCATAAAAATTGCATATATGTTTGTGTGTATTCTGCATTTTGTTAACTGTTTTTTGGGGAGGTTTTTTATTTGTTTGTTTACAATTTGTTCATTTATATTTTTAACAAATATTTACTGAGTATCCGATAGGTGGTAAGGCACTGTTCAGGCATCAATAATTATACATAGATATAGACAGATGTACATGTAAGTAAATATAATTATAAGGATTATATATAAGTAGAATTCTACTTTTTGGAAAAATTTTAAGTCTAATCATAATTATTCCAAGAAATATTGTAGCAATTTAATATGTTCACTGACAGCATAGTTGAATGTCTCTTTTTCGGTAGCCAAGTTGCCCATGTCCACATGCAAGTGCAGTTTCCTACACACACAAACACACACACCACACACACACACAATATGTGCACTTGCACACATCTGCCTCTCTCTCATTTTGTTAGACATATGTATTTTCTTATGCTTGTTAAGTTTGTATTTGCTAAGCAAAATAATATTTTCATATCATATTAGCCATTTGTATTTCATTTGCCTGAGAACTGCTTTAAATGGCTTTACACATCTTTTTATGAGTATCAATTTAAAAAAAAAATCAGCAAGAGCTCTTCATAAAGTCAGGTTAATTAAAACCTTTATAGTCATGTTCATTGTAAAATTACCCCTGAAGTATGTAATCCACTTGCACTTTTTTGCATTTATCACAAAATACTTCAATTTTCTTTTAAATTAATATTTTCTAACACAATTTCTGCCTTTGTATGATCTTCCAACAAACATAACTGTACAATTTTTTTCATATTCTTTCTTTTTTTTTTCATTTGTTTTCAGTAGAACTCATTTTTTGTTTGTTTACCAACTCTATTCAAACATATGGTTAGATCCATGTAATTACCAGCATGGCTGGGATATAGCACTATTCCATCACCTCACCCGGTACTACTTTGCAGTAGTGTTCTCCCCTATGCCGAACCACAAGCAACCACTGATCTGTTCTCTGACCCTACAGTCTGGCATTTTCAGAATGTGGTATAGAGGAATCGTATATTACACAATTTGTGAGAATGGCTTCTTTTACTCAGTGTAATACCCTTGAGAGTCATACAAGTTGATATGTTTGACTATAGTTCATCCCTTTTTGTTGGTGGGTAGTATTTCATTCATATGTAAAAGTACCACAGTTTGTTTATCCCTTCATTTGGTAGACATTTAAATTCAGTTTGGGGATTTTATTATTATTATAATTAATTATTTATTATTTATTTATGCTTGATTATAAATATATCTGCTCTAAATATAAGTTCAAGTTTTGTGTGAATGTAGGCTTTCATTTCTCTAGGGTGAATATCCAAGAATGACATCACAAATTCATATGGCAAATATGTATCTGCCAACCTGTTTTCCAGAGTGATGCTATCATTTGGCATTCTCACAAGCAATGTTTGAGCTTTCTAATTGCTGCACATCCTCACCAATAAATTGTAATGTCAAAGCTTTGGTGTTGTAGTTGTTTCTTTCTAGAAAGTGTATAGTAATATCTCAGGATATTTTAATTGCATTCCCCTAGGAAGTAGAACATTTTCTAACATGCCTATTAGCCATCTGTATATCTTCATTGATATATTGTTCAAATGTTTTGCCCATATTTTTTTCTGTTGGGTTGTCTCATATTGTTGAGCTTTTAGAGTTTTTAGTATATTTTAGATACAATTCCTTTTTGTAGATTTCAGATACAAATCTATGATTTGGAAATAAATTCCCAAACCAATGGCTCACATTTTCCTTCTCTCGCCACTGTATGTCTTAGAGAAAAAAATAATAACTTTAATAATGGTCAGTCAGTTTACCATCTTAAAAATGTATTTTGGCAGTGTGGTGGTTTTTTTATCAAGATTTTCTTATTTGAGAGGGATAAGGAGAGAGAAAGTACATATGCACAAGTGGGGGGGAGGGGCAGAGCGTGAGAGAGAGGAAGAGAATCCACACCCTGAGTGTGAAGCCCAACATGGGGCTCAGTCTCACAACGCATGAGATCATGACCTGAGGTGAAACCAAAAGTCAGACGCTTAACTGAGTGAGCCCCTCAGGCACCCCAGCAGTTTTTTTTTTTTTTAATTGGTATGATTACATAATATACATTTGATATGGTTATTGATATGTTAGAAGTTTACTTTTTTTTTTTAACTGCAATTCTCTTTTATTTCTTTCCTTCTTTGAATTATCTGGTTTCATTATTTGTATGATCTTCATTATTTGTATGATCTATGTTCTTATTGAGGTTTTTATTATTGGTGTGTTTTTTTAGTAGCTACTCTAAGAGTGTTCTGTTTTTATTTCTCAGTGTTTTGATTGCAGTATATCCTGGCATGGATTTCTTTTATTTAACCCTATTTGAAATTCTCTGAGCTTTGGAATTTGTAAATTCATCACTCTCACTTGAAAGTATTCAGCCAGTATGTTTAAATATTTTTGTTCTGTACCACATGCTTCTTTTCTTCTGATGCTACAATAACACAAATATTAAACTTTTGCTTTTGCCCCATATATCTCTATGTTCATTTTTTTCCCTCAATCTTTTTTCTCCCTGTTTTTCAGACTGCATTATTTCTATTTGCTTAATCTTCAAGTTCACTCACATTTTCCTGTGTAATTCCCATACTTCTATGAAGTCCAATCCATTATTTTTAGTTCAAAAACTACCATTTACTTCTTTATTTCTGTTTCTGTGCCAAGATTTAGTATTGCTCAATTCATTTGAAAAGTATTTATTTTACTTCCTGGGGCTTCATTATTATGGCTATTTATAGTCTGTGTCACCTAATACCGATACCTGAATATCTCAAAATTAATTGTAATCTGTTGTCTTTTTATTATGATAAATCAATGTAATATGAACATATTTAATATATATTATGTTATATATCTTTTGTGTATAGAATAATTTTGATTTGTATTCTGGATATTTTGAATACCATGTTCTGGGTCCTACTTACATCATTTTGAGAATGCTGAGTTTTTTGCTTGCTTATTTATTTTTCTTCTTTTAGCTGACTTGTGTGAATACCACTCAATGATAAGACTGGCACAAATTTTTAAATTTATCTATTTTTTTAATCCAGATCTTACATACATTTTCTATCTATCTCATCCTTTTTTTGTTTTATTTCTTCACTGCAACAAACTAATTTCTTAAAGACCTTTATACCAAAAATTCAAACTTCTTGGAATGCTCTTCCAGCAATCCTACCTGCCTAACTTCTTTCCTAGTTTCAGATATTAATTTAAATATTCCTTCTTCAGAGAAGAATTCCCTGACCTCTTCCACACTTAATTTGTGTCACAATTTCTTATCACCTCATTGCACAAAATACAAAGATTCTGTTTACTTAGTATTTGTTTTCACCATTAATATAAACATAACTAGGTTTTTATTATAGTAACTGGCATATAGTGGGCATGTACCTAATAAACAAAATTTGCTAAATATAACTTAAAATGATTTCATTACTCAATCTTCAGAATATATTTCAATTTCAATCAAAGTCATGATGTTTTTAATTATTTATATGATATTCTTTTTTTTTTTGCTTTTCAATATTTTTTAGGGGAAAGTCAGTATAAGTTACCCAAGTACTAGTGACCATAAATAACAAATATTAGAAAATAAAATTTTTAAAATAAGATGCAGAATAAAATATTTTATTACTACAAATTTGAGATCAACTAGTCTTCAAAAATTAATATATAATGGATGCAATTCAACAACTAAATTGGGGTATGGGAAGCCTAGTGTTTTAACTCAATAATATGTTGTGCATAATTTTCTGTGAAACATTTTAATATTTTTTCTTAGAGCAATCTATTTATTATGGGATCAAGACACTTACTTAGAATAACCTCATGATAATGTATGTTAGAAAACATAAGAGCTCTCCATTTCCTATAGAATAAACAATAATTGTATCTGTGTTAGTTAGGACTCTTTTGCTTGAGAGTGACAGAAACCCAATGAGCTAGCTAAAGAAAATAGAAGATATGTTGGCTTTTGTTACTTCAGATGACTGACTTCAGAGATGATTGGATACAGAGCTTAAATTCAGTCTTTCCATCTATATCTCTCAATGCCACCTTCAAACTTTCCATGCTTTTCTCTCAATGCCAGCTTCAAGTTCTCTTACTGTAAAAGAGCTTTAGGCATGTCAAATATAACTGTATCACAGTGTCTTCATAAGAAACAAGAGTTTTATTTTCTATCAAGTTTGGAATCTTTGGAAAGGCACTAGTGACCTTTTTTGGATCATCTGCCCTTCTTAAGATTCTAACTGTGGCTGTTGGCATAGGTTCCTAAGTTTGAACCTCTTGAGGCACATCCCACTGGTGAGTCCATGGAGTATAGTCTGTTAACAGAAGCAGAGACTGGTTTGAGACAGATATTCTACCATATAATTTCATATACAGATCTTTCTTAAAATAACCTTTATCCTCCAAATTAAATGAATTCATTTTTGTTTTTCAGTAAAAAATATGAGACCTAGTCAAATAAATAATTTGCTTAGGAGCCAACAGTTATTAAGCCACAAAATAGAGACTTCAAGTCCAACTGTTTCCCTTTCTACCACACTAAGTTTTCTCAACTTGGGACTCCTGATACTTTGGGTTGGGTAATTCTTTTTGGGGAGGCTGTCTTGAGCATTGTAGGATGTTTAGCAGCATGCCTTACCTCTACTCACTAGAATTCAGTAGCTCTCCTGACCTACAGAGTTATGACAACTCAGAATACTTCCAGACATTGCCAAATATCCTCTGATGTAAAAAGAAATGCAACCCTGGTTAAGAATCATTCTACTACACTGCTGATTCTCAACATGTGTTCTTTGTATACAAACCATTCATAATGCTCCATGGAAAAGGAGTGCTCTATAAACAAACATATTAAAAAGGCTCTCTATATACTATACCTTCATAATAAATTACATTGTGTAGTATACTGATATAGCAAATAGCTCTGAGAAATCCTGCAGCAATGAAGCCTGTCCAAATTTTATTTAACTTAAATGTCATCTTCTTTCTGAATCACCCATTAACTAATATAGAACTTCTGCGATACTATGATGTTTCATCCGTCTTGATTCAATGCCTTTGCATATTCTATTAAGCCCTTTATAATCTGTCTTCACAAATTGTTGTTCTCTACAAGGAACTTTTCCAACTCACACTTGGAAAGGACCCTTTAGTCCTTACAAATGCTTTCTTTCTATCCATAAATATCCTTCTCTTTACCCTGCCTGATAAACTCTTATTCATGCCTAAAAGACCTATGTAAAAGTGTCAATACTCAATATGAACTCCAAAAATTAATTATTATAGTCTTTCCCCAAAATAAACTTTTATCTTACTGGTCTTTCAACATTTAACCCAAAATGTCAGTTGGCATTCATTTTTTCATTCATTCAATAGATACATATTAAGTGCATTGTCTTGTGCTAAATGATAGAATATACAGTTCTTGTCTTCATGGAGAATAGAAACTACTAGGGGAGATAAAAACCTGCAATTTTCAATAAAGATGTGATAAACATTGTTCTAAAGAAAGTATAGATTGTTCTAAATAACCTTAGCCGCTGAAGTAACCCATGATCAGGTAGGGAAAGGCTCATATGATGGAGTGATATGTCATCATAATCCTTGAAACTAAGCAGGATCCACCAGAGGAACAAAACCAGTAGAGATGGAGAGGAGCTTTTCAGGCAGAACAAAAGCATGAACAAGGACTCAGAGGCAAAAAAGAACATGTGTCATGTATGGAATTGCAAAAACAACAAGAAGTCCTGGGAGGATTTGATCATAGATTTTGAACATGAAAAGAGAAATCTACTATACATGAAAATATATTTTTCTCCACCTAGTATGTTCAGCTATATATGAAAGACTGTGTCCTAGTCTTCATGTCTGCCCTTGTGGCTAGCAGAATGCCTGACATACCTTATTCAAGAAGTGTTTTTGAGTAAATGGACCCTTATATTCCCAATAGTCCACAGGATAGTAAGAGATATGCACTGTACGTCACTGTGCCCATGGAGGATTTCATTTCACTGGCAGAACATCTGAAATTGGAATTGCAAAATGCTTTATATCAGAGTTTTACACTGCCTGAATGTTCTCTGACTCAGAGGTATTTTATGAGGTTGTGTGATATGCACTGTTAAATTTCCTCCCTATACTCTTACCAAGTAACTTTTTTTTAATCTTCTTTTACTTTGAAATGTAGATCATGCTCCCTGGGCAGGGTCCATATTTTTATTCTATTAAGCAACTTGTAGTGTCAAATGCCTGAAAAGAATATTGAAATCATGAGTTATGGAGGGCAAATTAAAATCATTTCTGATTCTCAATAAATGATAAATCAAGAGAATACAAACATAGGGGCACTATAAATTCTTTTATTTCTGCATTAATTTGAATTCCTGGCTCATAATTCCATCCCTACCAATTCTTCCCCAAATATAAGCACTCTTCATTTTTCCCAGGTGACAATGAAAGTGTTTAAAAGATCAACAATCTCTGTAGAGTTTTACTGTGGTTAATTTAGTTTTAATTTAGTTATTTCAACATTTAAGTATATATTCGATTCCTTGGATACAAATATCTAACTTTTAGTAAGGACCGAGGTTGTTCCATATACCATATTTATTAGATATGTGAAGTTGTGTTATCTTCACTACAGTCTTACATGGTAGATTCTTTATTCCAATTTTATACTTGAAGATATCAACTTAGAATGGTGCTTTTTCCCCAATATCTGTGAGCTTGTGAGTTGTGGACCTACACCCTCTGACTCCAAAGCCATCTTCTTAACCACTGTTCTATACTCTAAGAAGGTATGACCAAGGATCTATATTTAAAATATAGATTTTAGGGACGCCTGGGTGGCTCAGTTGGTTAAGCAGCTGCCTTCGGCTCAGGTCATGATCCCAGCGTCCTGGGATCGAGTCCCGCATCGGGCTCCTTGCTCGTCAGGGAACCTGCCTCTCCCTCTGCCTCTGCCTGCCATTCTGTCTGCCTGTGCTCACTCTCTCTCCCTTGCTCTCTCTGACAAATAAATAAATAAAATCTTAAAAAAATAAATAAATAAAAAATAAAATATAGATTTTAGTGAAACCAAACAGATGCATACTAGGTTACATAAAAGAATAAAGTTTGCTTCATGACCTCTTTCCTCTTGAGATTTTTTTTTTTAAATCTATCAGAATGTGGTACATTGTATTTCTTAGGGAATCTGTTTTATAGTAGCATCCCTTTAAATTTGTGTAAACTTACATTCAGAATATAGATTTATGGCATTTAAGTCTTTGCCCTCTTCTTTGGTCACAGTTATCAATGTGTATCATTTTAGTTAGGAAATGAAGCGACATTTATTGGAGAAAATTAAAATCAAGTGTGAGACTTAAGAGTACATGAGCTTCTGGTGACAGTAAGCTTTCCTCTGCTCAAGAGATGAGCCCATTTTCTCCTTTACTCATCAGACTATCCCTAGCCTCCAAGAGATGAGTCATGGCTCTAACATTCTCTTACCAACTACCTAGTCTCTATATATCTGCCTCTGCCCCATCTTACATTGGGAAAGAGAAGATAACATAATGCAGTGGGAGTATTTAAGAAGTATAAGTCTGAAAACCTTCATAATGAGTTATATGGTCTTGACCACTTCACTTAAACTTCAAGAGTCTCACCTTCCTTCTTTCTTTCTTTTTTTTTTTTTTTAAGAATTTATTTGTTTATTTATTTGAGAGAGAAAGAGTCCCTACACATGCCAGATAGGGAAGAGGAAAAGGGGAGGGAGACAGAATTTCAAGGAGACATCACACTGAGTAGGAGCCCAAAGCAGGGCTGGGTTTTACAACCTTGAGATCATGACCTGAGCCTAAACCAAGAGTCAGTTGCTTAACTGACTGATCCATCCAGATGCCCCTCACTTTCCTTATTTCTAATTTGGAGCACTATGTATTCTTATCTAGTTATTCATTATACAAATATTTATTGAACACTTGCTACGTAACCATGCTGCTCTTATGGGATTATATGAGGAAGATGCATACTAAACAAGTAAATAAACACATAATGTACTATCACATAGAGATAATTTCTTTCAATAAAATAAAACAGGGGAAAAAAGGAGTATGAGGCATTATGGGGAAACAAGGGAGGACCCTTTTTATAGGACTGACAGGGAAGAGCTTCCTAAGAAGTTGGCATTTGCATGAGGTATATATGAAGAAATGAAGCAAACCATCGCTTTCTGACTTGTGAGGTGCTGTGTTCATAGTTGAGTTTGCTATTTTAAGTTTCTTCAAATTTATTTAGAATGTGGGTCTTAGAGGAGGGAACCTGACCTATCCTGGAATAATGAGATAGGTAAGACGGAGAACTATGATAGGGGAAATGATGCCCATCAGAACCTTGTAGGTCATATAGTACTCTCTGATACTTGTAAATAGTTGTGGTGTTTACATGATATCTCTTTGGTTATAGGAATGATTGGGCACTTAGAAGTTGATGCCACAGTTAAATTTTGGTATGCCATACTGTTTCACAAAGCCATTTCAAGGCCATATCTTGTTAGATATATTTTAACTATTCCTTATGTGGTTATACCTTGAAAGGAATGTAAGTGGATATGTGAAATGTCCTGGCAGTCACAGAATCTTTCTATGTCTTTCCCTTAGAAGACTGGTGACTAAAAAATAAGACCATATTTAAATAATATGAACCTCAATAATGACCATAGTGATACATAGCATTCTGACCTAGACGTAAATGTTAAGTTTCTATAAGAGGATTTATTTGGTCTAGTCCAATAGCTTTAAACTCTCTTAAGTTTTATAGCAAAGAAGGTGGATGTACTAACCTTGGTTACAACCACAAACAGGAACTGGTCACAAGAAAGCCTTGGCCATATCACTGCACAAGAATCAGTGACCTCCATGACCTCTAATATACAGAAAGTATATACAAATATATTTTTAAGCTATTAATATTAGGAAAGATAAATGCACGAGATAATATTTAAAATATTTTGTGGCAAATAATTTGAAAAACTTCGAAGTATTTTAATCAATCTTAAAGGAATTGTAGGAAAAAGTGATATACTTTTTAAAGATTTACTCATTTTTTTATTTGAGAAAGACAGGTGGGGAGAAGGGCAGAGGAGAGAGAGGAAGAATCTCAAGCAGATTCTTCACTGAGCACGGAACTTAATGTGGGGGCTTGATCTCACAACCCTGAGATCATGACCTGAGCTGAAATCAAGAGTCCTACACTTAACCAACTAAGTCACCCAGGTGCCCCAAGAGAAAGTTATAATTTTGATCAAAAATCATGTATAGGGGTGCTTGGCTGACTCAGTGGTTAAGCCGCAGCCTTAGCTCAGGTCATGATCTCAGGGTCCTGGAATCAAGCCCCGCATCTGGCTCTCTGCTCAGCAGGGAACCTGCTTCCCCCTCTCTCTCTCCCTACCTCTCTGCCTACTTGTGATCTCTCTCTGTCAAATAAATAAAAATCCATGCATAAACTGTTAAAGATTCAAATCTCTTATGAGACATTGTGAAGGAGTATCTTTTTTTTTCTTTGTTTAAGAAATAATTTTGCAAAAGAACAGTAAAATCACTAGACTAAGGGTCAACAAATTACCACCAGCAAACCAAACCTGGCCCGCTGCCTGTTTCTGTAAATGGAATTGTATTGGAACTCAGTAACACGGATCCATGTACATATTGTCTAAAGCAGCTCTT
Source organism: Lutra lutra (assembly GCF_902655055.1). Classification (NCBI taxonomy): domain Eukaryota; kingdom Metazoa; phylum Chordata; class Mammalia; order Carnivora; family Mustelidae; genus Lutra; species Lutra lutra. The sequence goes on from NC_062286.1 coordinate 47,722,825, forward strand.
GCGCTATACCAGTAGGGTTGAGTGGTTGTGACAGAGGCTATATTGTTCAAGAAGCCTAAAATATTTACTGACTGCTCCAGTGCAGAAAAAGTTGGCTGATCTTGCACTAAACTCTAACCTGTTGAGTGCAAGGACTATTAGACACGACGAATTAACAAGGGATACTTTGTAAAAAGCTCCTAAATGACTTCTATCTGACTGAGTAGAGATAACAAATTCGGTTTTGATGGGTATGCCAAAGGGGATATGGACCTGTTCACTCCATTCTGCCCAGCTAGGTCAGGAAGTACCTCTTCATGCCTGTGAATTAAATCTATAAAGCATTAGAGTGTTGGGGTGTGTCACACGGAGTGTTCTGTTGCAGTACCTGGCTCAGCATCCCAAGGTAATGTGACCAAAGTCCTGTTTTATTCCTATTTTAAGATGAGAAAACTGGAATTTAGAACATTTAAGACCAAATAGCTAGTAAATGTCAGGATTTGTGTAAATATCCAAGTTTGCTGGACCTCAAAGTCCATGTTCTTTATATACTAAAATAATATTGTCTCTAATGAAATACATTTTTGTCTGTTGCTTTTTAAAAACACATGATTAAATGTAAGAATAGGCTACATATAAGCATGTTCGACCTTAATAAAAGTAGATACCACAAAATAGCTAGTATGTTTACCTGTGTCAAGGATGATAAATGAGTTACAAATATTTGAATTATTAACTTTAAATTGTGAGAACACATAGGGTGGGAAGGAGTTTTTACTGAAACAGCTTTTGAAGGAATTCTGAGCTATTTGAGTAACACCAAGAGCAACCTCAACCTTATTAACACTAGAGATATATGACAACCCAAAAGCTTCATTTAATCAAAGCTTAAATTATAAAAATTGTGAGAATAAGACTAATTTGGGTTAATTTATTCATTCATTCAAAATAGGATTATTAAGTACTTGCAATGACCTGGACAGCAAGGATTTAGTTGTGCTCAAAATAGACAAACTCCTGTCCCCATAGAGCTTAAATTTCAGAAATAATTATGATAAATAAATAAATTATATTTTACTTAGGAGTAATAAATAGAATAAGCAAATGATTTACACTGGCTACAGGAACAAATTACAAAAAATATAGGAATGCAAAGATATGGGGCAAGGTGAAATTTTAAACAGAGTAATGAAGATGGCCTTCCTAAGCAGGTATAATTTGAGCAAGGGCTTGAAGAAGTTGAGTAGTGTGTGGCTATGGGGAAATGTTGTATATGAGCATTGCAGACATATGGAAAACCCAGTGCAAATGCTCTGAGGCAGGAGCTTAGGGGATCACCTAGAAAAATCCGGCCTGATTGAAGCCAACTAAACAAGGGACAGGGTAGGGGTCATAGAATCAATACAGGGACCAGATTGTTCAGTGCCTTTCACCTGTTGCAAGACAATGACTTTTTTTATTTGAAGTGGGATATGATTTGGATGTTTTGGTCAATTATTTTAAGTAGATTAAGCCTGGAAAATACACCAGTAGTCCCAAGCCCAGGTTGGATCAATTGGTAGATTCTGTAACAAAGAGGGTACTATACAATATCCTAGTTAACATAAGCTATTAATAAAAAAGTAATCTGTTATCAGTATCTATAAGAATATAGAGCCATTAAGATGGGAGAATAGAAGAAGCAAGCTAAAGAAGAGCTAATAAGACAGTATAAGTGGGAGACCATTAGAATTACAAACTATATTTCCTAAATGTCTGTTATATCCCGGGCACTGTGCTAGTATTTTAGGTATATTATTGATCAAAACCCACATACAAGAGAATTATTATTTTTTTTAATATTTTATTTATTTATTTGACAGACAGAGATCACAAGTAGGCAGAGAGGCAGGCAGAGAGAGAGGAGGAAGCAGGCTCCCTGCTGAGCAGAGAACCCGATGCGGGGCTCGATCCCAGAACCCTGGGATCATGACCTGAGCCGAAGGCAGCGGCATTAACCCACTGAGCCACCCAGGTGCCCCACAAGAGAATTATTATTAACAGAGGAAGATTGTTAACCCTTCCTTGGTTAAAATGTAAAACAATACAGTTCCTTGTTAGAGTTTTGTCTTTAAAAGAGCACCATCCTACAAGAAAGATGGACAGAAATCAGAAGATAAAGACAAATATACTATGGAGGGTTAGAACTGTACCCAGCCAAAGGTTAGGACTACAAAAGTTAAAATATGAATAACTAGAATTGTGAATAATTAGAACTATACAATGTAGGTATAAGTTACAATACATTACAAAACTAGTAACTATTATTATGCAAATGAATATAAATCAAGTGAATGTAAAGGCAATATAAAATCAATTTAGGGTTGTTAGGACATTTTAATATTGTTACTGAGGAAAATGTATTCTGAACTATAATCTGACCTTTCTGTGGTTGCTCTCTAAGAACAAATATGATTACCAACGTTTCCTTGAAGCTCATTTAAAGACAGAAGTCAGGTAGAATTTGATACATGGTTTCACTAAGGGAAGAAATCCTCATAACCAAGTTTTATATCATCACCAAATACACATACACTCCTTTGCTAGACCCTGATGATTTTTTAAACTTTAAAGCAAAACCACATTTATAGTTATGGGGAAGAACTAAAATATTTACTAATAATCAGGGCTATGACTTATTTATTACAGAACTCCTGGTTCCTTTCTTCCTTTGACTCTCAGCAGAATTTACCAAATATCCAACCCACTGCCCTTTGTGACATGCCATATTTATTGTTTAGTTTATTTATAGGTCAAAATTCCAACTGTCCAAGTCCTATTGGAAGAATGAATGCAAGTAAATCCAAAAACATACATATTTATATATTTGGGTTGTTCTGTTTTGTTTTTACCAGATTGCAATGTATAGGATAGCTCTTGCAGTTTGAAGAAATTCAATCCCAGAAATTTGCCAGTTTATAACAGGAAACCATTTTCCCCAGAAAACTAGGAATGCAAGTTTTTCCTAGGAAACATATTGGCATTTTTATCATATATCTGTTACTTTGCCCTATTATTAAAATTGATCTTAATTAAAGAAAATACATTTACTGTTCTTCTATATAAGTTTTTTTGGTACATATCTGTTACTTAGAGAAATTTCATAAAAATAATGTAGTTGTGTATGTCCATTTATTTCTTGAGGGAAATATCCCATTTCCATTCCATATTGTTTTGGCAGGGCATAACACAAAGGATTAGGTTGTCAATCATACTTGCAAAAACTAGAGATCTTGCCCTGGATCGACTTTATTAAAATTTCTGAGAGTACAAGTAACTGGTAAAGACAAAACAGGGAAAAGTCTGGGACTTCAAACGCCATTCTCCACATCCTCTCTTGCTCCATGTAGGCCTAAATTAACATAAGAAATTCCTAATAACTATGTATAATTACCTAACTCAGAGGAAAAGTTGCTGATTTGATCATACAACCTCTCCATTTCCACTTAGGTTAATAATCCCAATGCCCTTTCCCTATGAGGGACAGCACCCAATACAAGGAAAGAATGGATTGCAGATCTTCTACTTAATGATTTACGATATACTCTTCAATATAGCATCTTCCCCTCTCCAAACTTTAAATATAGTCCTGGACAATCATTTTCCCCCATCCCACTGCCCGAGTAATAATGACTGGCCCAATGACGAGCATGTAAGCCAAACAGGGTCAATGAATCTTCCCTGGAATTGAAACATAAATCCTGGGAGATTGATTTTTTTCTTTTTTTCCCACCTATCGGTATTGCTAAACCTGTATCATGGAAAGAATCACAAAGTAAAAGACAACGCCATCAGCATGAAGAAGAAAGCAAACTGAACAAGAGAACCATAGAGGAAGAGACTAAGATAAAACAATATACAAATAGTGTTTGAATCTGGCATGAGATTCTTTGAAGTTGTGTTTTCTTCACATCTTTAGATCCATACACCAGTTGCATCTTTTCTCTTTCAGATTACATAAGCCATTGTTTAAAAAGTGGGTCATTGCTGAGGCTAGGACTTCTAGTACTATGTTGAATAGCAGTGGTGATAACGGACATCCCTGCCGTGTTCCTGACCTTAGCGGAAAAGCTTTCAGTTTTTCTCCATTGAGAATGATATTTGCGGTGGGTTTTTCATAGATGGCTTTGATAATATTGAGGTATGTGCCGTCTATCCCTACACTTTGAAGAGTTTTGATCAGGAAGGGATGCTGTACTTTGTCAAATGCTTTTTCAGCATCTATGGAGAGTATCATATGGTTCTTGTTCTTTCTCTTATTAATGTGTTGTATCACACTGATTGATTTGCGGATGTTGAACCAGCCTTGCCGCCCTGGAATAAATCCCACTTGGTCGTGGTGAATAATCCTTTTAATGTATTGTTGAATCCTATTGGCTAGTATTTTGGCGAGAATTTTTGCATCTGTGTTCATCAAGGATATTGGTCTGTAGTTCTCTTTTTTGTTGGGATCCTTGTCTGGTTTTGGGATCAAGGTGATGCTGGCCTCATAAAATGAGTTTGGAAGTTTTCCTTCTATTTCTATTTTGTGGAACAGTTTCAGGAGAATAGGGCAAAAATGAACTTTTGGGATTTTATCAAGATCAAAAGCTTTTGCACAGCAAAGGAAACAGTGAACAAAACCAAAAGACAACTGACAGAATGGGAGAAGATATTTGCAAATGACATATCAGATAAAGGGCTAGTGTCCAAAATCTATAAAGAACTTAGCAAACTCAACACCCAAAGAACAAATAATCCAATCAAGAAATGGGCAGAGGACATGAACAGACATTTCTGCAAAGAAGACATCCAGATGGCCAACAGACACATGAAAAAGTGCTCCATATCACTCGGCATCAGGGAAATACAAATCAAAACCACCATGAGATATCACCTCACACCAGTCAGAATGGCTAAAATTAACAAGTCAGGAAATGACAGATGCTGGCGAGGATGCGGAGAAAGGGGAACCCTCCTACACTGTTGGTGGGAATGCAAGCTGGTGCAACCACTCTGGAAAACAGCCTGGAGGTTCCTCAAAATGTTGAAAATAGAACTACCCTATGACCCTGCAATTGCACTGCTGGGTATTTACCCTAAAGATACAAACATAGTGATCCGAAGGGGCACATGCACCCGAATGTTTATAGCAGCAATGTCTACAATAGCCAAACTATGGAAAGAACCTAGATGTCCATCTACAGACGAATGGATAAAGAAGATGTGGTATATATACACAATGGAATACTATGCAGCCATCAAAAGAAATGAAATCTTGCCATTTGCGACGACGTGGATGGAACTAGAGGGTATCATGCTTAGCGAAATAAGTCAATCGGAGAAAGACAACTATCATATGATCTCCCTGATATGAGGGAGAGGAGATGCAACATGGGGGGTTGAGGGGGTAGGAGAAGAGTAAATGAAACAAGATGGGATTGGGAGGGAGACAAACCATAAGTGACTCTTAATCTCACAAAACAAACTGAGGGTTGATGGGGGGAGGGGGTTGGGAGAGGGCGTGGGGTTATGGATATTGGGGAGGGTATGTGCTATGGTTGTGAAGTGTGTAAACCTGGCGATTCGCATACCTGTACCCCTGGGGATAAAAATATATGTTTATAAAGCTGTAAAAAAAAAAAAAAAAAAAAAAAAAAAAAAAAAAAGTGGGTCATTACCGCTTTCTAAAGAGTCCTAATGAACTGAAACACTACAGGAATCTTGAAATGAATTAGACTGCTTTATTTCTATAATGGAAAAAGTACCATTTTGATATTTTGACAACCTAATCATTTTTTGCATAACGTGAAAAGCATTACAATACGCTGGGCCTGAATTTGAGTCCACCATTGAGAAGGATAAAATACATGAAACCTCCTATATTTTAATTTTTCAAATAAGTAGTTTTACTGATAGTTTAGAACAGATTTTGTTAACCACATGGATGAATGTAAAAGAAAACAAACAAAAAGCCAAAACCACCCATTATCCAATTACCTAAGGATAGCCACTATTAAATGTTGTAACATTTTATTCATATGTATATATATATATTCATATATATGATTATATATATAATACAATACACATATATACATATAAAATAGAAAAAACAGATGGTAAATAATATTTTTTAAATGTTTATTTTATTTCACATGCTATAGAAATTCCCTCACATCATTAAAATTCTTTATAAACAGTCTTGGATGGGAAGTTATCAGCTTATTTTTCTTTATTTAGTGTAGGATGAAACTCTTTGGAGAATCAATTATCTCCCCACTCAACAAAATATAAACAATTAGTAATATTTTAAATATCATTATTTGATTGCAATCAGCACTACTAAATAAAGCACTATTAATTGGATACAGGTCAGCTTACTCTGCGGGTAGTTGGCAAGTCATTTGAACCATGTGGGCACACTGTAAGTAACCAAGTTTAGGGAAGCAAACAATACACTTCCCAAACTTGTGCTGAAACTCAGCAAGTGGCCTTTCCACCTCCATCCTGCCCCTCCAGATCAGCCCCCTCTAAGTGATAGTTACCAAGTGACATTTCTAAAATACAGAACTGAACCAGTCACTCAGTCACCTAAGGGCCACACCTAATCAAGTCTGTTGTTTAGCCGGGAAGAAGAACTGGTGTGGTCTGATCCTGCCTTCCTTGCTCTGCATGCCTGTCCTCCCACAATCCAGTCAAGCCCACATCGGGCTCTGTTCTTTCAGTTTCCTGACTGTTCCTTGGCCAAAATACCTTCACAACTTGTGCTGGAATAGGGATATTTAGTTTATTCTTACAATCATGGGGTTATTATTTGCCCCTGTAATTCTTCACCCTGGCTAATTAGGCCATCTGCACATTCTGTACGTTCCCCAAGATCCCAAATAAACACCCACTCCTTCTGTGAAACTTTTTCTAACTTTCTTCTCCACATCATGCACATCACAGTCGGGTAAATATGTTCTCCATTTCCCTCCCACAAGCTCCTGGGCATCCTTCCGTGAAGACGCCTATGGCCCATGCACCATATCTGTTGGTATGCCTCACACCATCACTAAGCTGAGCACCTTCATTTCAGGCTAGGGACCGTGGTTTGTGCAGCTGTACAGTGTCAGTGCAAATATAGTGTGGAGAGCCCTCCCTGGATTTTTTTCCTGAGTACTTAGCATTGTTAAACATGTATAGTTTTTACCGGTATGTCTTTTTTTTTTTTTTTTAAATACCAGTCACTCCTTCTAGAATGTAAGCTCCCTGAGGGTATGATTTTCTTTTTCTTGTGTTCATACCAGCATTCCTCACCTAAAATTCCTAGTCCAACACATATGTGGTGCTCACTGAAACACCTATTGAATGAAAACTGAAAGCTAGAGGACACAGAGGTATAGCCACAGTCTTATGTGACCAATTTTCTGATATGTTGGATTGAAGTCTGTGAAGTTACACATAGCCAAACATCTTGTTAACAAGTCATTGAAACAGTGTAATGCTTCTGTGATGAGTGGGGGATTCCTAAGTTTGCTCTTATCCTGAAACAAACTACTTCAGTGCCCTAAACTCGGGAGAAGACACTTGGCTATTGTGAATATGTCATAGCCATCTCATCAGAGATTCATGAAACTCTGGCTATTCTTTACATTTTCCAAATGAGAAAACTCAGTCTGGAAATACTGAAGGTACCAGGTGAAGGTTCCCAAGTAGCTGTTGGACCATTTGCCCAGTTACTTCCCACCTAGCTCTCCAGAGGTTTCTGCTCAAAGGGATTCTATACCTAGAGCATGCACAGTGCCTTTTGAGAGATCAGGGCTGAAGCATAGAAGCCATTCATCAGCTTATTTCAATTTATGTGCCTATGGTGCAGCCTGAAATCCCTAAATAGGAATAAATCACCTGCCGAGTTATGTGAAGAGTCCTGTGTAACTTCTCCGAACGACAGCACTTGTAAACCATAGATCATGGCTCACTGCACTCTCCCCCAGGGCTTCACATTTTGCTTATGAATGTATAATATAGGTGGGAAGTTACAGTTCTAGAAACTGTCATTGTAAAGCTTTAATCCTTATATCCTCAAACTGTGGCCTGAGCATGTTCTGATGGAATAGTTGTGCTAAATGAAAGGAAGAGAATGAGGGAGAAGAAAGGAAAGGAGGAAGGGAGGGAGAGGACAAAGAAAGTAGAATTTATCCCGCATTATTAAAATGTCCCTTTTCAAATACACAGTTGTAAAAATATCAACCCAAACAGCAAGCATCAGGAGCCTCCATGGAAAAACCATTGAACTCTCTGGCCACCATCCCATCTGAAGCCCAGGGTGTTGTCCTAACTGTGGATCCAGGGTTTTATGTGTTTGGGGTTTTGCAGAGAGCTAGTATTCAGTTAGACCTAAGAGCAACAGACTTCACTTACACCTTTGAGTGCACTTGGACTTTAAATTTCACTTAATCTCAGGTTATACCAAGCAGACTATGGAGTTAATGGATAAAATCCATTTGCTGAAATTATAACTTTTATTACCAGAAATAAGAGGTCATCATGGGTGTAGCACAGTATGTAGTAAGAAATGCAATGCCATGTCTCAACACATGAATTTGATAAGAAGCAGATAGAGATCCTCGTGACGAAAGAGCTACCAATTAGCTTGTCTTTGCCTATGTTTTCAGCTTTCTCTCTGATCTTCTATTCCTTTCCTCCACCTTGCCTCCAGCTTCCTTTTTAAAATTTCCTTCCCTTTTCCCTCCTCTTCGTTCTTCTCTTTCTTTGTTACTTGTTGTTGCTCAATTCTTATTCTCCTTCATTCTGTTTTTTTCCCCGTTTTTACTAACATATACTTGTAAATCTCCTTAGATCTTCCCCTCTCCACCCAAACAACTGAGATCATTTTCAAAGGTGATAACCATATCAATGTTACTGGGCTTCCTGTCCCCGGAAACACAAACACGTACTGCCAGAGAAGATAGGCTTGTCTGTAATTAAACAAAGGAAAAATAGAAGACAAATGATCAATGACTTCAGTCCAAATGCTGCAAATACATAGGAGGGTAAGGGACCCCTCAACAACTCTCTTCTTTATCCCTACCCATCTGACTTATTATCTATTGTTCTGCTTTTTTCTCTGTTCCCTATAAAGAATTTAAATTACATTTTCAAGTATAAAATGTACCATGACTAAGGAAGAGTTTTACATAACAGTTTCTATTATATATAGCCAAATAGCTCTTCATTGTTATTGATATGTTACTAATTATCTTGGAAAAAAAGAGCTCTACACCCACCCAAGACCTCTGTGATAATGGGGAGCTCCAGGAGCTAAAAGTCTTTTTTTTTTTTAAAGATTTTATTTATTTATTTGACAGACACAGATCACAAGCAGGCAGAGAGAGAGAGGGAAGCAGGCTCCCTGCTGAGCAGCGAGCCTGATGTGGGGCTTGATCCCAGGACCCTGAGATCAAAGACAGAGGCTTTAACCCACTGAGTCACCCAGGCGCCCGAGGAGCTAAAAGTCTTGAAGATATATATAAATAAATTTTGTATCTTATCCTAAGGTTATTCTAATTTTTCTTTTAATCTTTTATAACTTCTTATATTGCGTACAGTGTGATTAGGCCCACAAGTTATTTGATTTACACAGTGTTACCCCCTGATTCTGTAGTATGTAGAAATAGTGTAATATAGTTAGCCTGATTGCTACTTTGTATCCACATGTTGAGATGTTCTCTACATTTAATTTAGGAAGAAAATCCTTCCCCTACTCCTTTACTGTATGCTCCTTCAAAGAAAGAACTATAGATTCAAACACAAAACAATAGCAAAAATCTTTCTTTTGCATAGACTGTGTCTTGCAGCAGAGACAACTCAGGCCCAGGGTTTAGGAAACATTTTACATTCTGAAATTTAAACAAGCACGAGGGGAAAATGGAAGCTCATTAGCTAAACTAATGGAAAAAAATGTCAGGGGGTAGTCCCAAACCTGCATGATGTGTATATGACATTTTTGTGACAAGATAGTATCAGAGAAAGGGAGATTAGTCCAGCAGGACAAAATGCAATCTTTCATCTTATTGGCTGGAAATAAGGTTACATTCTATAGATCCTATTCAAAGTAGAGATGGGGAAAGGAGTACTTTGATGATAAAAAGGTAAACTATGAGTGGTTTAAACATGACCCCTAATATTCCTCTGTGAGTCTCAACCCCAGATAAAGCTGATGCACTACTTAGGGAAAAAAAAATTAAAAACAATTTTTTTTTAATTAAAAAAAATCTTTCACACAATTTTTACCAATACATAATACAAAAAGCTGAAAGCTACAAAAATAGTTGGTATCATTTCAGAAAGAGTGTCCTCACCAAAACAAACAAACAGAGTATATTTCCCAAACCTCAACATGAAAAGGGCTCTCAGAAAAGTGGAGAGAATTCTGTTAGCAAATGGCTCACTGATCATTTCAAATCTTTAAGGGGAGACTTGACCCTGTTTTCATGCTATTCTCTCTCCCAGTTCCCATGCTGCATTTTTGTTTTATGACATCCATACAATCTAATTTTATTTCTTTTCCCTTTATAGCTAAGCAACAATTTGACATCTCTACTTCTTGGCTCATATGGGTCTCAAACCCAAAGGCCCAAACTGAATTCACTTCTATAATCTCCATAACCACATCTATAATCTCCAGCTCGACCACTAGTGCAAGTAAAGTAAAAGTTGCTTTGGCTAGAAGAATGAGAATCATCTTCAAAATATTTTGTCCTTTGAAAACTGCCCAGCTGTCTTTTTTCAGTTCCCCTAGTAGCAGAGACTGAGACTGGGATTTGGAAGCACAAATATTCTGTGTCTAGGGGGACAGTCCTTTGGAGAGCGTCAGTCCCTGGCTTGGGGTATGAATATAGTAAGACTAGCATCTAACCTCCAAGCAGCTTTTCTAATTTCTCTGTAGAAAGAATTAGCTGTCAGCCTAGCAGCCAATTTAAACAGCAGCTGGTCCAGTCGGGATTGGAGTGGGCACGGTAACCTCTATTCCAGCAGTTTTATCTAGTTCATCACCATCTCTTATTAACTCAAATTCTTAAATGATTGAAGGCAATAATCTGCTCTCAAGACCACAAATATATCTTCCTAATTATTCTTCACAAATTTACTTGTATGCCTCTCCCATCTATCCTCTACAGAATAATGACTTCTTTCGAAAACAAAATGAAATCGCACCTCTATCTTACTTACGACACCTGGGAGGAATTCAAAAATCTCTAAAATTGCTTACAAAATGCAGGATGATCTGTTCTGTGGCAGTCTCTCCAGCAAAGTGCCTGACTATATATCCCCTGCTTCACTCTACTTTAGCTCCAGGAGGATATTCGAGTTCTCTGAAAGCATAAAGTTGCTTTCTGTTTCATGGTTGTTGTCCATGCTGTGGTCTCTGTCCTAAACACTTCTCCAGGTAAAGCTAGTTCTAGATAAAAGTCTCATCCTCAGAGGACCCTCCCCTTTCTTCCTGGACTAGATGTGAACCTCTGTTTTTCTGCATAGTATCCCAGTATGCTTGACACTTTTTGTAGCACTTTTGTCTGAAATATATTTATTGTGTGTGAGCTTCTGTATTTATGTGTCTATCTCCTGTACCCCACAAGACTATTAAGCCCCTTGAAAGTTAAAACCTTATCTGCTTTATGTTTGCTACTCCATCCTCCAGCTCCCAAACTCCTTAACACCCGCTGAACTTTCAATAAATATATGTTGAAGGAAAAATCAATGAAGTCAAATACATGTGGGATAAAAAGACAAAACCAGAAAGACTGCAGTCATTCTTATGTGAGCTGTGTGAAAAACCCATGTCTCCAACTGAAACTTGTTTAGAGCTGGTTTTAGGCAGTGATGCTATGCTAAAAAAAAAAACAAAAAAAAAAAAAAAAAAAAAAAAAACTGTATTCTGTTGGTTAGGAAACCTAACCTGAAAACATTTTCAGGAAAGCTAGTAGATGTAAGCCTGGTGTCAAATGGCAGAACTAAAACAATTTGATAACGAATCGGATGTCCTTTACTCAAGGGAAGACAATCCCTGGATTGGGGGAGCACAATGACTCATATGCAGTAGAGCACAAATCCCCTGAGGGATTTTGTGCAAGAGTGAGTTTTATAGAGCCTTAGGAGAGGCAACTCAGGAACCGGCCATTATTGGCTGGGAGGCTGGGGATTTCTGTATAAGGCCAGCAGGTCTTATTTTCTAGGGTGAGATAAGCTAGCTAACACTGAGTTGCAAGATTGTCATTAGGACTGTGAGTAATTAATTAGGTTTCCTTAGCCAGTGTCTCCCATAAATGCAGGCTAATTTAGGTATAGATTTGTGATGCAGGCTGGACCACTGAGGTGGCCTCCATTTGTGGGCCCTGATATACAAATTAACTTTAACACTCGTAATTATAATAAGCACTGATATTTTTAAGTGGTTACTCTTATACATATACTTTTCTAAGCACTTCATATATATTAACTTCTTTAATCCTCATATAAATTAGGGACTATTATTTTCCCAAATTCATGTTTGAAGAAATTGAGACCCAATGAGGTTAAGTAACTTGTCCAAGGTCACCCAGCTAATAATGGTGAACCCAGTATTCAAGCCCAGGATGGCTTTTCCTGATAATCATGCTGTCATTTGGGACACCCAAAGTATCAGGTTTAAAAGAGTATGGACTTTTTATTATCAGAAAGATGGCATTTGAATTGTAGTTCTGACAGTTTATGAGATGTGTGATTTTTTTTTCTTAAAAAATGATATTTTTCTCCTAAAAAAATTTTTTTTTTATTTGAGAGAGAGAGAGAGAAAGCATGAGAGGGGAGAGGTCAAAGGAAGAAACAGACTCCCCGCAGAGCAGGGAGTCCGATGTGAGATTTGATTCCAGGACTCTAGGATCATGACCTAGGATCATGAGCCTAAGGTAGTTGCTTAACCAACTGAGCCACCCGGGCACCCCAAGATATGTGATCTTAAGCAGGTCATTCAACCTCCCCAAATCTGTTTCTTTATCAATGAAATGGAGGTAATAATAAGCATTTGGGGGAATCAATGCCTTTCAATTAGGAAATACTTAAATCATGGTAACTATTGTCATTGCCATTGTGATTGTTTATTTGCACGCAACAGAAAACTTCAATTAAACTGTCATAAGCAATACAGGGAAATGGTTGGCTCATGCAACTAAGAAGCATTCAGGCAAGAGTTAGAGCAGTGTGGACCAGGACTTAGGACTTAACCCACTCTCTGTTCTTCTGTAGTAGCAGTTTAATGTAAAAATCTAGATCCCTTCATGATCTCACCATGGTGCAGACAATAATGAAGGGGCTGGCCTATTTCTGGTTTACAGTGAGAATGTTTCTCTTCCATACACCAAAAACATTCTGGGGGAGGGAGCTCTGGGATTGACTCTGTTCAGAATAACTTTAGTCAGTTAGCAAAGTGGACAGGAGGTCACCATGAGACAATTGCAGAGAACTGGGCTACTGCTTACTGGGGCAAGAAGACAAGTAGAACAGAGGATGGATGGGGGAACCAGGGTGGCTCAGTGGGTTAAGCCTCTGCCTTTGGCCCAGGTCATGATCTCAGGGTCCTGGGATTGAGTCCCACATTGGGCTCTCTGCTCAGCAGGGAGCCTGTTTCCTCTCTCTCTCTCTGCCTGCTTGTGATCTCTCTCTCTCTGTGTCAAATAAATAAATTTAAAAAATAAAAAAAGAACAGAGGATGGTGTATGAAAATCAGAGCTCTTCCCAGAGGCCAGTGCCACCCAAACCTTGTGACTTCAGCATGTAGAAAATGGGTGGTTCTCTCAAAGAACTTCCAGATGTTATTGAGAGACAATGATATTGGATAGATACCCAATGAACATTCACTAAAAATTATTACTATTATAGTGTTTTTGTTAATATAAGTGTTCATGTTACAAATATTGGATGCCAGCATTTCTGGTTATCACAACTGGTTATCAGTAACAAACTAGTTGTTTGAAAGAGAGGGAGAGATCAGGTAGTCCCAAAATGCCAACTCTCAATCTTGGAACTTCTCTGGCATATGAATACCAAAATCAGTTGGATTTTAAAAAATTGTGTATAGACTCTAAATATGTTACCTCTTTAAAATAATTTTGACACTTGTTTGATGAAGATGTCTTATTGATACTAGGATTTAAAAGGTTATTTTTTTCCTAGAACTAGGTATGCATTCGTGGGAAAGGCAGTTTCCTTCTAAAGCCATGCCAAACATTTATTTTTATTATATACTACAGAATTTGTATGAATGCATTTTTTCTTCCCATTGCATTCAGAAATGTTCCAACATTTGGGAAAGTATCTGTGGACTCAACTGTTAAACTTGCTCTATCATGTTATGAAAGCAGAATCATTTTTAGTTCAACTATGATGCTGGATCACATCTTGAAATACTGAGAGTGTATTTCCAAGTGGGTAGAGGAGCCCAATGCTTGGTAAATGTTTTAAATGTCAGTTGATTTTAAAGAGGTATATTTGTATCATAAGAGAATTGGTAAGGTACTACCATAGTAAAGCTTAGGAGGTTACTCGCATATAGTATAGGAGAACTTGTATTTACCCTCACCTACCCATCACCTCCCACCACTCAGAAAAATGTACTGGTATATATGAGAGCCTTCTTTATAAATTTGAAAAACAATGTTTTTGAAAACTAAGAGCCTAAATTCAGTTGTCAGCTCTATCAATTCTACCTATGTGACTTCACTTTATTTTGATTACCCTTGAAACTCAATTTCTCTATCTGTAACAGGGAGACATTAATTTAAAAAAAGGGGGGGAATGTTCCCTTCTATAGCTCAGAATTTCATACCTTAAATTTTAATTTGAAATAATCAAATTCAGTCTTCTCAAGAGAATGTAGAAAATGAATTCTATTGAATTTACAAAAAAGCTGTGTAGCAACAAAAGATTTCTTTGTTCTATGTTTATAATCCATTAGGTCAAATGCTCATATTAAGTCTCTTATACTTCCCAGAATTAATTCCTTTTTTTTTCTTTAAATCTCAAAAAATTCTAAATTTGTTCTTTGCATGACGATCTTTCTTTAAAAATAAAAAGCATCACTCCTCCCTTGCTAATGTTAAATTCACACATCAAATTTTGGCATAGTTAAAAATATCTATCTAATGAATATAAAATATAAGGGCTTTATCACCCCCCCACCCCCCGCCCAGTTTGGTTTTATCTCACATCAAGTCATAGTCACGAATTTATTTTCCCTTTCTTCATTCAGCCAACACTTATTTAGAACCTACAGTGGGCTAGAATCAGGCTATAGGCTGGGCTAGTTAAAACACTTCAATTTAGATTTTGTGATGTCTCCTGTGGGGGAGGCCTCTGCACTTACTGAACTAACAATTGCCTTTTGGTTATGTAAGACTGATTTAGAAGAGAAAATACTCTCATTTATATACCTAAGCTTTCCAATAAAAGGCAAGCAGTAAAATTGATTTCCATTGCACGCACACACACATAGACTAAAACATTTTACCAATAAAATCTACCTCCTGTTTCTCTAGGCGTATAACTTCAATGTGCAGAGGGGAATCTGTGCAGACATGCAAGAGAAAAATTTTTTCTATTCTTTTGTCAACAAATCTGAAGACAGATTGAAATGCATCAGTTTCTAGTAACCAGCAGATGGTGCTTTTAGTAATAAATTCATTAGAGGTTACTTGAATATCCTTTTTGTGTTTTTTTTTTTTTTAATAAAACTAACAAACAATGAGGCAAGGTAATATTTTGCCATGGCATGAAGCTTCTTTTATTGTTATTAATGTGTGTACTTACAAAGCTCAGCACAGTTTTTCCAATTTCCCTGTCAGGTATCAGTCAAATAATAAGAGACATGAAATATCAAAGAAGCTGAAGTTAATATAAGTATTATATCCCAGTGGTTTGTTTAAATGTTATATGCCTTTATAGCTGGAGTAATTTAATTGCCAGCATAATGCCAATTACAAATAAACTCACAAGGGGCCCCTGGGTGGTGCAGTCAGTTAAGCATCTGACTCTTGGTTTCAGTTCAGATCTTGATCTCAGGGTCTTGAGATCAAGCCCCACATCAGGCTCTGAGCTCAGCAACAGGTCTGCTAAAGTTTCTCTCTCCCTCTCCTTCTGCCCCTTCCCATACTATCTCTCTCACTCTCAAATAAATAAATCTTAAAAAAAATAAACTCACATGTATTGTTTTAACTCATGTTGATTTGGTAACACATTTTTTCTGTGTGTATAATATTTTTAAATATTAAAAATTAAAAGTTTTAAATAACTTAGGTAAAATATGAAGATGAGATTCTTGATCTCCAATAACAACAACTATATTAGCATTCGCTCTTGGCATGTTTTATTTGGTCTTTCTTTGGCTCTGGACTTCGTCTCTCTAATATCAACTTCACTGTATTATGTTCTTTACATTGCCTACCTCAAATCCTTTTTAGATGGAAATAGATTTTAAATAAATAGTTACATAACACTAGATAGTATATAGTGTTTAATAGTATAGTAGTAACTTCAAGTATGTTGTTCAATGAGGTAAGAAATGAAAATCACATTAATTTGATTTTTGTGGAAGAATCATGCAGATCACATTTGAGATCATCACAATGGGAAGACCAAATCTTTTTTATAGTAGCATGAAAATTTTCTTTCTCCTTCCATGGCCAGTGTCTACTGATGGAAAATTAAGGGTGTTGGTGAGACTACCCTACAGGTCTCTTTTACCAGCTGAAATATGGGAAAACACAATTTTTTAATTATTATTATTGCTTTTGCCCTTTAGTCCTTGTTAAAGTGCCTTATGTCCATGTGTAGTGGTCGTTCTATCTCTCATTTTTGACATGAGCATGAATAGACTTAGTTGATCTCACATTAATAGAGAAAAGACACTAGTGTTACACAGTGTCTGAGAAAGCTCAGAAAATCACTGGGACATTTTCCCCTGAAAGAACCCACAGTGAGAACATTATATTATTTCCTTTTCCTTTTCATTTAAAGTTAAAAAAAAAAAGAAAAGAAATTTGTCTTCTAAATTGGCAGTGCTAGAATGGATACTCTATGATGATTTTCATACAAGACAGTGAATTATGTAAGCCCATTTTTTATTTTTTAAGATTTTATTTATTTATTTTTAAATTTAATTTCATTTTATTTTTTTCAGTGTTCCCATATTCATTGTTTATACACCACACCCAATGCTTCATGCAGTACCTGTTCTCCTTAATACCCACTACAAGGCTCACCCAACCTCCCACCCTCTCCCTTCCAAAACCCTGTTTGTTCCTCAGAGTCCATTCTCTCATGGTTCGTCTCCCCCTCCGATTTCCCCCAACTCACTTCTCCTCTCCTTCTCCCAATGTCCTCCGTGTTATTCCTTATGCTCCACAAGTAAGTGAAACCATATGATAATTCACTCTCTCTGCTTGACTTATTTCACTCAGCATAATCTCCTCCAGTCCCCTCCATGTTGATACAAAAGTTGACAGAGAAAGAGACAGTGAGGGAAGGAACAAAAGCAGGGGGGGTGGGGGTTGCGGGAGTCTACTTCTCCCAGGAGAAGTAGACTCCCAACCCCCAGCAGGGAGCCCACCCCTGATGCAGGGCTTGATCCCAGGACCCTGGAATCATGACCTGAGCTGAAGGCAGTTGCTTAATGACTGAGCCACCCAAGTGCCCCAAGCCTGGATTTTAAATTCCTGATTTAAAGCATACATGAATTTTCTATGAGGAGGTTAATAGCACATCTCTGGATTACAAGTCTTGATTTTAGTATAATCAATATCTGTATATTATAGTTCCTTAAAATGTAGATGTCCTTAGTTTGAAACCCAATATGCAGTTGTGCTTATTGTGAACTGTGCTGAAGTGCTGCACTTAGATAGTTTACACTTATAGTTGAGGGCTTATTACTACAAAATCAGGTTTAATTTTCTGGAATTCCAAATCCCAGTTGGCTTTTCTCCTTACAAGATGTAGGAGAAGGAGACATAAGGACAAGTTGAAAGCATTCAAGAATTCTCATTGGTCACTGGGTCACTGTCCCATCCTCACCACAGGACTCACCACAGTTCCAAGGGGTAGAGAGATGGTTGGTTGGAATCAAGTAGAAGCTGGGTTTTAGCAAAACAGGAATTTGTGAGTGTACCAAACTCTACATGCATTTTCTCTACTTGTAAAATATAAGTTGTGTCTACTAATGTCTATTAATATAGGCATTAATAGACAAGTTGTGTCTATTAATACTTGGCTATCTCCATTTGAAAGAAATAAATTGCATTCAAATATACAAAAGTGAATCTAGTTCTTAGGTTGGGTAATGGGGATGGGGGCTTTCAATAGTAAGAGTGATAATAAAATTTACAATATTAAAACATTTCAGTTTATCCTAATTTACCCTGTTCTTTATATTTTATTTGAGATTTGGAGAAATGCTTTTGAAAATACGATCTTTTATACCCTACTCATTTAACCAAATTAGACATCTTTTCAAATTCAATATTAGATCTTCTACTTTAATGTATATAATTATGACTATACTTCTTGGAGTTGCTATGAATGGATATAAAAACACCCATCACATTAATTTCCATATAGCTTAAAATTCACACAATTGCTGGTAAATATAAATACATATATCCTAGTAGTTTCTCCCTCCCCTAACATCCCAAATACCAACACAGAGATTTCTCTACTGAAGATGTAGCATTCTAGTTGTTTTTGTTGTTTTATTTGTACCCTATATTAGCTTCACTTTCAGCTTAGTAGAAAGGTGTTGGTGTCTGTAGTTTGACATTTAAAAAGGAGGAGTTAACTTCTAAAAACTTGGATATTTTTTTCTAATTGATAGTTTTTGACCAGGCTTCATAGGCAAAAATAAAAACTATTCTGTCTGAAAAACATTTAGGGATAGTCATTTGTCAACATTTACCTCTATAATGTTTCCAAGGATGTACCTACTAAGAGAAGCAAGAATACAATAAGTCAGAATTACTTGATGGGATGCATTGTGCTCTTCTTACCAAAAAAACCATAGCTTCAAAAACCAAAAAAATCATAGCTTCAGATAAACCCAAATTGAAGGACATTCTATAAAATAACTGACCAGTATTCATCAAAATTGTCAAAATTGTCAAAGTCATGATAGAAGAAAGCCTGAGGAATTGTTATAGATTGGAGCCTGAGGAGATAAGACAACTAAATGCAATGTGGGATGCTGGCTTGGATTCTAGACATGAGAAGTATATTAGTAGGGAAACTAGCAAAGTTCAAATAGTGTCTGTTAAGTAGTTTAAAAAATATTTTATTAATGTAATTTCCCATTTTCTATCATTGTTCTATGGTTTTATAAGCTGTTAACATGGGGAATCTGGGTGAAAGTATAAGGGAATGTTGTACTGTTTTGCAATTTTTCTATAATCTCACATTTCAAAATAAAAAATGGGCAGATAGGTATCTAAATAATCCATAGCATTCGAATTTTACAGAATTCCATCATAGTTACCTTGGCTCTCGAGTGTTTATTCTTAGATATCTTAATATCAGTCTAGCTTCAAATGAGAATCTTTGGGGGAGGGGGGAAAAAGCCTTGTCATTCTTAAGAAATTACCAATTCTAAAATTATAATTATCACTATAGTATTAAAGAAAATAGTATACATGCTGCATAAATGAATTGGTACACCCCGTTCCTTTATGCAAATTAGATAAACTATTTTACTTCAAGCCAGAATGACATTAAGTAAGGAGATTATTAGATTTGGTCTCTATCCGTTGAAAAGGGTAGTTATATTCAGCCAAAGGGCAATGTGATCTGCCACACTTCTATGGAAACTTGGGGTCTGAGTTTGTTTTCCCAATGTTTAGTTTCCCAATGTTTAGTCTCCACATTAGTTACATGTAACAATTTAACCATATGCCATTTATACCAACTAACTAAACCGTATAAACATGCTTCATATAAAACGGGTATTAGGAGTTTAAAGGAAAATGCTAATTTGAAGAGGAAAGCAATGATACACTAGTTTTTATATCTTCTGAGCAATAAAATCTGCCCTCTGAGTCTATATTAACAATATCATTAACCTATGATGAGTCCATGTTATTTTGATAGTTCTTGGATGAGAGGTTTTCTGTTTCTGTTTCTGCTTTTTCAATGGGCAATATGTAGTCAGTGGCTTTAAGTTTTATCTATGTGGAGACTAGAAATAAATAAGATTCTTGATACTTATTGTCATTATCGCCCTCTAGAAAGATAATAGCAATTTATGTTTCTACCTAGTATGTGAGAATATTTGCTTTGCCAAACACTTAACAACTCTGTAGACATTTAAAAAAAAAAAAAATCTATGCCACTTTGGTTGCTGGAAACACATTTCACTGTTTCAGCTTGCATTCTAAAAAAGTTACAATTGACCCAGAACATCTTTTCAACTGTTAACTGGCAGATTTTTTTGTAATTGCCTATTCAAACCTTAAAGACTATCTTCTTTCTAACCTTTACTGAGCACTTCCATGCATTATCTTTGTTCCTGACAACCAGTCTCCACTCTGCTTGGGAGGTGCTGTAAATTCCTATTTACAAATCAGAAATTGAAATTTAACCATGTAACTTGCTCCAAATTAAAAAAACAAAAACAAAAACAAACAAATAAACAAAAACCAACAAGCTCTTAGAATCCAGTACCACTGTGTCTCTGTTAAAAAGAGAAAGAGAGAGATCTCATAGGACAAGATAATTACACAAGTTGATTTTATTCTGATAAGATTGCCAGCAAGAGGGGAGATGGAACAGATTAAGTATGGATAAACCAGTTCTGCTGAAACAAAAGTTTGGAGAGGTTTTAACAGCTTCGGTTGAGGAGGATCATAGGTCATCTCTGTTTGCTAATTCGCCTCACCTAAAGGAAAAGCAAACTTTCTTCTGTCTTCACAGCAGAAAGTAGTGTTGCAATTTAGAGTAAGTCTCTTGGCTAAATTAAGCTTCTGTGCTCCCACAGAAACTAGCAGATTGGGGCTCTATCTTCCTTGATGATTACATTACAAAGAGCTAGTTCTTAGGGTCTTGAGAAGAACAGTTCTTATTTATAAAGCTGGCAAGAGCCTTTGGGTAGAGAAAACATTCACATTTCCATTGCCTTTACAATTAAACTGCTCTAAGAAAAAGGAAGTTAGGGGCTTAGAGTCAGAAAGCAGCCTGTCTAAAATTTAGTCAAACTGCAGGGAACTTTAAAGCCTTCTTTGTCACTCACAATAACCTTTGATACTCAAAAAAATTAGCTCTATTAGTCATATTGCAAATAATTTTCCACAACTATATCTCACTTTGTAATTAAGTAAATTTTATGGTACTAGCAATCTCTATTTGTCATAGAAAAATGAAAAAAAATGGAGTAATAAGAAACCTTTATTTAGACTAGTTATTTCTATGTTATGCAAATGAGTTGCCTACTGCTTCCAGTGAACAATGTATTTTAAACATTTTTTTTGTAAATAATGACATTCATTAATATCATCCTAAACTTCTGATGCTTCATCAGTGTTTTATAATTTTTTAAAAAGATTTTATTTATTTATTTGATAGACAGAGATCACAAGTAGTCAGAGAGGCAGGCAGAGAGAGAGGAGGAAGCAGACTCCCCGCTGAGCAGAGAGCCGGATGCGGGGCTTGATCCCAGGACCCCGAGACCATGACCTCAGCCGAAGGCAGAGGCTTTAACCCACTGAACCACCCAGGCACCCCAGTTTTTTATAATTTAAGCGAATGCCCACTAGTACACGAAGATTGTTTTCAACCTAATGAAAATGTGCATGTGCCATATACTATTCGAGAAAAAATGGTTTGTGTTCACATATGTTGTTCTTATTGTTATTTTACAGTACAGAATATTTTTTAGGTTCTTTGCATTTAATCCTCTCAAGAGCTCTAAGAGAAAGGTACTATTTTCTCTATATTTCCTCTGTTTATTTTGGATAAGAAAATTTAAATCACTTAAATCACAGTGATAGTAAGTGATTCCCTTACAGTCACACAGCTAGTAAATGATCTTACAGAATAACTTTTAATTAGTAAAACTGTCAAGTATAGAGTATTTAATGTTAGGTAAAGAAAAACTGTTTGAAAAGCCGTGAATAATGTTAAGATCTTATTCTTAGAAAAATGGCATAAAAAAGACTATAAACCAAGGTATGAACAGTGCTTAACTCTATTTTTTAGATTTCATTTTATTTTATTTTTGTTAAACAACACTTGGGCACAGATTGCATATATAATTTTATATAAATATTTATTTTAAAAAGGTATGATAGATGAAACTTTGTTTACTGAACATTAAACCACAACAAAATATAAAACAATCTAACAAAATGTACTTAGAAGATGAGAAATGCTATAACTATAGATATTCTCTATTATACTTTCTACAGTACTCGAACATTCAAGAAAATGAAATAATAAAAATCTAGATGCTTTGAATATTATAAATAAGCTTGACCTAAAACATGTATGACATTTACTACAATCAGATGAGATATAGACATCATCTAAAACTTACACCTTGGCTACAGAGTATATTATAAATTACATTATCAACAATTTAGAGATAGCAATAGAACTTTGGTTCAAAATTGAGGACAGCAATCCCCACTACAATATTTTTGTTTTTATTTTTCATTTTGCTATAGACTTTTGTAATAAAATAATAAATAACAGATTTTCATTCAAAGGGAATGTAATGATTAATATTTTGATGTTGAGTGGAGTATGCTTTCCCAAGGAATTTGGATGTTGCTTGGTAGGCTGTGAGGAATCATTGACATTTAGGGGTATTTTTTTTTGTATTCAAAGAGAAGTGCATTGGCCCAATTTCAGGAGGAACATTGTCAATAGTATATGGGATGAACGAAAGTGGAGGAGAGATTGGGGGCAAGAATAACACACAGATGAGCAGGATAGTAATAGATAAGCAAGAAGGATATTCTGTGTCAGTCTTTAAAGAAGATGAAAAGGAGTATGTGATAGGAAGGATGCTCGTGGTTGCCAGGATGAAGGGAAAGTGTAGAGAAGGATATCATAATAACAGTTCCCATGGGGCTGTTTTGTCACTGAAGGTAGGTCTGGTATAAAGAGTCTGACCAGTCTATCTCTATGATAGAAGTTAGAGTTTCCTAATGGCAGGAGGAAATAAAACAACCTAAAGAAATGCCTACTTTTTCTTATTTACCCTAATTTTAGGCATGTATTATTGTCTTTCCCAAGAGCTTTCTTCTTCTTTTTGTGGCACTCTTATCAAAGAAAAATTGTTGGTACTAACTCATTTGACCTTATTCATTGACTTCAACATCCACTTAATATTCTCCCTTAAAACTGTGTGATTCTAGAAGGGCCACATCAAATATTTATTTTGGTTTCAGAATAACATGAATTGTTATTTGTTTTTCTTTTCTTTTTTTCAGAATACGTCTCTTTATTATCTTACTACTATACTAACTACTATAACTCTATAACTATGTATAGTAGTTAACTACTACTATCTATCTATTATCTAACTATATTACTATATAGTTATACTATATATAACTATATTACTATAGCAGTTACACTATATATAAGTATATAACTACTATAGTAGTTATAAGTCTATAACTACTATAACTATTATAACTAACTATACTATCTGACTACTATAGATACTATATTATCTAACTACCTACTCCTCTATATTATCTAACAAATTCTTAAACTGGGAATCATTTTTGTCTTCAAACTGGATTTTTAAGGTGAGTTTCAAAATGGATAATTGAAGCTCTGCATACTGATCTGAACTCTAGTAATGTCACCAAAATAAAATCACATTTACATAATTGGTTTGATACCTTGTTGATGTAACTGAATGGGATTTAATAATAGCATTTTTCACTGATTGAAACAATCATAGTCCAGAAGAGGCTGAAATGCAACATGAATAAGTAGGCCGATTGTACATCATTAGGAGGATTTAAGTGACATCTAATTAACACCGAGGAATTACATACTTTTGTAGAATAGAATACAGTACTAAGAAATAAACAGGAGACATTCATATTAATGACAGGAATATGTGGGCAGTGAAATGGATTGAAGTCACAGAAATTTTAAAAGAGACATCACATGTTTCAATAATTTGAGTGTCCAGGGTGGGGATTTGGGGTACAAGCAGAGACTACAGGATGATAGAAAGGCAAAATATATTGTGCCTGCTAGTTATTTGTAGAACGATAAAGAGAAACAAATTGGAATCCAATGTCCCCTACATGGATTGCCTCATAGTGATTTAGAATGTCCAGGGTAAGAGTAAAACAAAATATACTTATGTTTCTACTGACGACACAGTATTTTGTGAGACTCTCTTCCAATTTTTAGCCTATCTACTTTTCTACCAAGGCTGGAATTTTCAACCACCTTGTGTCTTTTGGAATTTTTTTTTTAAGTTTGTGTCTGGCCTATGGCTGAGCTTACAGCCAACCTTGACTTCCCTTCCTAAGTGCTGCTGCTTTCCCACTCACTCTTCTTAGTGACTATGTTGGTGGCCCACTAGCCTTTCAAATAAGCTTCACACTTGTCACCATTTACTTAAACAATATATAATACATGCAGTCTTTGATATATGCCTTCTACTGTGCTAAACACTTTATAGTTTTTTTAAAAGATTTATTTATTTGACAGACAGAGATCACAAGTAGGCAGAGAGTCAGGCAGAGAGAGAAGAGGAAGCAGGCTCCCTGCTGAGCAGAAAGCCCAATGCAGGGCTTGATTCCAAGACCGTGGGATCATGACCGGAGCCAAAGGCAGAGGCTTTAAGCCACTGAGCCACTCGGGCATCCCAACACTTTATAATTATTAACCCGTTTGATTGTCAAAGCAACCTAACCTTAGGAGGGAGACAGGTAGTAATATAACTGCCTATGCTTTGAGCAAACTGAGGACTTGAAACTTGACCAATTTCCCATAGCCAGTAAACTGAATTAAATCCCAAATTTACTGACTCCAGAGATTATGCTTTTACCTCAGATGCTCTTGTTTGTTTCCACATCAGCGCTCACCCCTTAGATGCCCTAGAGTAATTCCTTGTGAACTCCCCATTTCACTTATATTTTTCTTTGTAGTCTTCAGGAAATGGGACAGTTTTGGTAAATACAGAAATGATATGCAGAGGATTTTTAAAAAAAAAAAAAGAGCCAAGCATTTAGAATTTGTCAAATTTCTGCTTTATACTCTAATTTGTTGATGTCGAACACTGTTTTATAGTTGCATTTGAATTCAATTCAGTTTTTACCAAACGACAACAACAACAACAACAAAACCCTCCATAACCCTCAAGTAATTTGAAGATATTCTATGGCAATATTTGCAAACCCCTACTTGACAATAAAAAGTAAACTTTGTAGTCCAAGGCTTAAGTTCATACTGAAAATGAAACTCATGAATTGTGATTGATATCTAGATATTTCAATTACATTATCACACTCTTACTTTAAGAATAAGAGTCTATTTTAGGTCAAATGACAGGTTAACCACAAATGTATGTATGTGTATATATATATATATATATATATATATGTAATATAAACACACACACACCACGATAGATGACCATGTTTGTTATTCCCAATGCTGCAATGCTTAATGTTACTTAAAAAATTAACTGTCATGGTCTGGTACAGGTATTGGTTGCAGTTGTCTGATTTCCTTTCCTGTAGCACCTGGGGAGCTCTTATATCAAGAGCAGCCTTTGCTGCCACATCAGACAAAAGTCTTGTGACAGATGTTCCATGTTTGATAGAAGGCGCACAGATGAAAGTAACAGTTTCTCCACGCTTGTGAGACAACAGTTGAAAATGAACAGTTGTCCTTCCAGAGCTATCAAACTCATAGAACCTTGAAATAATTTGCAGCCTGTCTTGCACTGGAATGAGGCCCCCATAGTCCTTGAGGCTGGCAAGCTCCATACTACTAAAACACGAGGGCCCAAATTCCCTTTCTGAAAATTTAGAGTTAGGACCAATGACAAAACCTGCCTCAGTGATTTCACTCCTTTTCTATTTTAAAATATCTTTTTTGTTGTTGTTATGTAGGCAATATGTTTTCTTATGGATAAACTTTAAAAATAGATAATAATCACAATGTGGAAGTCACCAATAATCCTATCTAATAGAGATAACCATAGCTCACATTATGGTGTTTACCCTTCCCTGCATTCACAAATATATACATGTGTGAACACACACACACACACACACACACACACATTTTTAGATACACAAAAATAGGAGCTTTGTAGATGTAGTTTTATTATTTCCTCTTTTACTCTATATTATCTCACAAAAA
Organism: Lutra lutra; assembly: GCF_902655055.1. Taxonomy (NCBI): domain Eukaryota; kingdom Metazoa; phylum Chordata; class Mammalia; order Carnivora; family Mustelidae; genus Lutra; species Lutra lutra. Next base: position 47,749,219 of record NC_062286.1, read on the forward strand.
ATGTCTCCATGTCATTAAAAATACCTCTTTTTTACCAGGAGTTAGAAAACCTTTTCTGTAAAGGGCAAGATAACAAATATTTTAGGCTTTTCTGGACAGACGGTCTCAGTCACAACAAATCAGCTCTGCCACTGCAGCTTAACAGCAGCTGTAGGCAGTAGTTAAATAAATGTATGTGACTTTGTCCCAATGAAACTTTATTGACAAAAGCAGGAAGTGTATCAGAATTGGCCTGTGAGTCCTAATTGCCCATCCCTGACTTACACTATTATTTTCATGTGGAAATAAAGTTCCATGATATGGGTATAGTATGGTTTACTTAAGTCTTTTGCTCCCAAGGGGGATTCTGTGTGTTTTTAGCCTTGTGTTACTGAAAAACCTTCTGCACTGCCAAGGATCCCACTGTATGGGGCTCCTGTCAGTCTTCTCTCCAGACAGTGGTTAATGTCCCTGAGGGGCTAGTTTTCCCATTAATTAGAGACTTCCCAGACTGATTTGACTTCCAGCCTTTCTCCTTCCCTTTGATGGGTGTGCTGTTTTATTATGGTCATATCTGTACCTTGTTTTATAGAAGTTCTACAAAATTTTCAGCACTAGTTTGATGGTTCTTTCTTATACCTTGGGCAGATCAGTGAAGATTATTTCTTGTATTTCATATTTCCTAAGTTTAAGGAAAAAAAGGAGAGAGAGAGAGTCCGATGTTTGTCATTTTACCTTTCCTGCAAGACCCGTTCATTAAATTTTTCAGAACATGTTGCTATTCTAATATCATTTAAAAGTGCATTGTTTGAACTGTACTCCATCTTCTGCTTTTCTGCTTTGGAAAGGGTGAACAAAGAATCATCATTAAGCAGTTTTATTTTTGCCTTCTCATTTCTAACTTGTGTTATTCTTTTTTCTTGAATGTGTTAGTGAATAGAAATGTTTGGGCTTTGTTTCCCTCCCTTTTATGTACATTTTTGTTTTTGCAATTCTGAATTTGAAATTAGATTCTTTTGTGATTTGAGTTTATGTTAGTAGGGTTTTTTTTTTTTTTCAGTCAAAATTGGTGCATTCTGTAGAGATTTAGGATGTACTTACCCAATACCCCAAATACCCAAATATAACATAATTTGATAGAAACTGCTAGAAGACAGTTTGGCTTAAGAGAATGGGTTTGTCTTGTATCAAACTTTCTCAAGTACACGTGTTGCTATGGTTTGACGGACATCAGGAAGTGGGGGTGATGGAAGAGAAGTGGAACAATAATGTAAAGTCATTTATTTCCTCTCTTATACAGTGTGGATTAGGAGACAGTGTCCCGTGACAGAACAATAAGGGTGTATATAAAAACTGATAAAAAGGTGGGTAGAGAGATGGGTGAAATAGATAAAGGAGATTAAGAGGTACAAACTTCCAGTTTCAAAATATATAAATCATGGAGATGAAAAGTACAGCATAGGGAATATAGTCAATGATATCCAATAATGTTATATGGTCACAGATGATGACTACATTTACTGTGGTGAGCACTGAGTGATATATAGAATTGTTGAGTCAATATATTGTACAACTGAAACTAATATAACACTGTATGCTAATTATAAATTTAAAAATATAGTAGGAATGAAAAATAAAATTTCTTTTTTCCACATGACACACCAAAGAAGAGATAAACAGAGATACCTATAAAACTCACAACAAGAAAGTGATTAACAAGAGAATATGCTAAATTCCTCAAATTAAAAGGGGACATTATTTGAAGTTAAAAATCAAGAAGTTTGGGGGCGCCTGGGTGGCTCAGTGGGTTAAAGCCTCTGCCTTCAGCTCAGGTCATGATCCCGGGGTCCTGGGATCGGGCCCCACATCGGGCTCTCTGCTCAGCAGGGAGCCTGCTTCCTCCTCTCTCTGACTGTCTCTCTGCCTGCTTGTAATCTCTGTCTGTCAAATAAATAAATAAAATCTTTAAAAAAAAATCAAGAAGTTTGATCAGCCTATTATTGAGAATTTTAGCAGTAATCAATATAATAATCAAAATAGAGTTGAAATGGTCCTTTTAGGGATAGTACTAAAAATGAGAAAGGGACATATTAGTGTTTTTCAACTTTCATTTAGCATTTTTCTTTACCATTTGTATGTTTTTAACATGGATTTATATTGCATTTTATTAATAATAAAGAAAATGTCCTATTTAACAACAAATATTTTATTATAATTCTTTCTTTTTAATCTTTTCTTTATACAGAAGCAAATAAAATGCCAAAATCATATTATCACATGTATCTGTCTGTGTATGTGTAATGGAAGAGTGTGTGTGTGTGTGTGTGTGTATGGCAATTATTAAATTTTTAAAATAAGCATAAGCCATAAACGTTACATCAAATACAGAAAAAAGTCTATCTCACATATGTCAATAAATGAAATCTGGGATACTGGATGGATAAATGTAATAAGAAGTATACATAAAAAGCAAAAGGTAACTAGTAATTTGCTTTTCAGATTGGTCTGCTACCCATTTACGTTCTGTAGAACTTTAGTATCTGAAGTAGACTACAAAATACATGAAAGAAGAATATAGCTACTATTTAGAAAACTATACGAACTTGTTTCCGGATGAACTGGGAAGACTCTGGGACTCTGAGGCCTCAACCCAGTCAGTCCTCAATGTCACTGAAAGCCCTTGATCTAGTCATCAGAAAGAATTCAAGGATAGACAGAACAAGGCAGAGCAGCACAAACAGGGACTTATCAAAGTGTAAATACACTCTTGAGATGTGAGAGATCAGGTGGGAGAAAGAGAGAAGGGGAAAAAGAGAGAGAGAGAATGCTGCAACCCTGGGGTTCAGGTGTCTTTTATCAACAGTTGTTAACAAAGGGGTGAAGTAATCATTACTTAAAGCAGAGATTTCTTGGAAGCATGGGTTCCTGCTTTTTCTTCCTTATTTGGTCAAGGGTTTCCTGTCTTGGCAGCCACCCTGCTGGGCCTATCTGGTTTGATCAGGCCTCTTTGGAGTGCCCCCAGGACAGCCGGCTGACTTTCTAGGTAGCTGGCCATGACTTCCTCTTTGTGGGCCTTCAAGCATCCTGTTAGAACCTAATGGCCAACTCTAACAAAATGACAGTATTTAATTTTACTTTAAAAAATGATTAAGAGGATTTAGGGATTTCATTTAACCAATTGTAGTTCATTGCTTGGCATTTAACTTTTTTTTTTCTTCTATTTCATTACTTTTTAACCTGATTGAGGAACAAAACAAAACAAAACAAACAAACAAAAAAAGACTTTTTTGAAGATCAGGGTCACATGTATTGAACTCTTCTCCAAATATAGTTGTTTCTCATATCCTCAAACTTAGAAAGGTAACCACATCACAGAAAATTACATTACATTTATCCCTAATTGGCCTCAGGTTAACTGCTTTGGGGAGAGAGAAGGAGAGAGATATTACGGATTTATCAGCTGCAAAGCTGAATAGTCATTTGAATACTAGTGGTGTCACATTTGCATACCATTTTGGGATATGTCTGCTCCCAGTGCCTCAGGTGTGACTTAATGGAAACTATCAAGTTTAGGTTTTGCAACACTAGGCTAATCAGCAATATCTGAAAACCATGGTAAATTGTAGTAGAGCTATTGCAAGGAGGCTACAGACCATCCTGATGTGAGCCATTGTCCCTGCAAGCTGTCGTTGTTAAGTGACCTGTCAGATGCTGCAGGATGCAAAAGGGCACAAAAGTATATCTCTGTTGTTAGTTAATATATCACAAAGGCAATGCATACTAAAATTCTCTTAAAAAATCATACCTGGCATTTCACCTAGCAATTTCACTTCAAATACTGTATTTTATATGTAATCAAAAACTATAGAACTGACAATATGAATAATTGAACCTATATCCCAATATCTGGAACTGAATAAATAAATGATAATGCATCCATGCAATGGGTCATAGGCACCCCTTAAGAAGCAGATGTAAATGTGGACACATGGTTATCACAAATGGTTACATTTAAGGGAAACAGATTTCAAATGATATGATCCATTTTCCACACACAAATATATGCACATGCTATTATTATTTTGACTTATCTATACTTTCAGAATAATCTATACTGAATCAGTGATAATGACTTTATAGATATATTTTCTAGAAGCTTAGAATGTACTAAATAAGAGCTTTAGAATATACTACATAAGGCTTAAATTAAGAGCATGAAGGAGATCATTCTGGTCATTCTGTTTAAGCATATCAATTTGCACAATTTTCAGAAAACACAACATCCACTTTTTTTTTTTTTTTTTTTACTTTAAATGGAAGGTATCATAGGAAAAAGTCATCTTGCCAACTTTCAGTAGCATAACAAAGCAATGATTTTTAAGAGCTCGGCAATAACACATGGCTATGCAATGAAAATTTTAGAACATGTATTGACTTTTAAGACGATGCCTGTTGAATATTAAACACCTGAAATTGCTAGCGCCTAAAGCACTTCATTCAGCATAATGTATATAACTTTCAAACCACTTTCAGGCACCAGTTTTAATAAATGAGGAGCAAGACAGAGAAGGAAGTTTACTACAAAATAGTTGGTTTTATAATAAACTGTTTTGGCTGCTACCTATATTGAAACTTTGTCTTTAAGATGAGTGAAGTTAGAAAAAAAATTATCAGATTAGTACTTGAAGGGTTTAAGAATTTAAATTAAGTTCAGACACACTTTTAAACATGTTCTCAATAATTTCAAAAACATTTACAATTCAACTTTTATTTAGTATACAGGATTTGCATTTATAACATAAAAAATAGAAGAAATTTGGTAAGAGGTAAACAGCAATTAAATCACCTCAAATAATTGAGTTTTACGCATACCTTTTCAACCTTCACTTATATGGTTCAGTTCTCAGAGATTGATATGCATTACAAATGTTCCTTTCATATATGTACATGGCGTGATATTCCTAATAAGATGAATTAATCCATAATGAATGAATAAAAGGGTGGTTAATTTAGACTACATAATTCTTGGTATGTTATAGAATGAACTTAAAAGACATTGTTTTAACAAAATTTAGCATACCAAATTAAGAATATTTGGCATCAGAAAGGCACGCTTTGTATCCTGGCTATTCTGGGTACTAACTATATGATCTAAGATAAGGTGATCACTCTGAACCCTGTTTATGTATATGTAAAAAGGATGAAATCATACCGTTTCTACAAGGTTATTTTAAAAAGTAAATGAGATGATGTTGGGAAAACACTGAGTGTAATGCCTAGTCACATGCTATTTGCTCAGTGTATGGCACTTAGTACATTAACATCATTATTGGTTATTATAGCATTAGTCCACACAGTCTGGTAGCCATTGTAATAAACCGGAGCAGCAAGAGCTATCACCCCTAATTTTTCTGACTTCTATTCATACTAACTCTCAAGAATTTCTCAGGTACATCATTTGACTATTTTTTCCCCATTCATGCTCACTCATTTCATAGTTAAAAGTAGTTCCATTAAAGTAGCTTAGATGATGAACCATTTGCCACTAAACTCTACACGTCTTCCCTCTGGGTTCAGGAACTTGGAATTTACTTCTTATGGAACTCATCTCATTCATTCAGCAAATTTTTGTTGAGGGTTTATCTCAAGATCAGCTCAGATCAGCTCTGTGATAAGAAGTGCTGAGGTTAGAGATATATGGGCTTCAGGACACTAACCTGTGTGTGAGAAAGTCTGAACCACAATCAGACTGGCTAAGATCCCAGCACTCCCACTGGGCACACTTATTCCTCACTTGTCTTTCTTCCCTATCAAAAGAAGCATATAGAAGCTTTGTCTTCTTGGAAATACGAAGTACAACTGCCTTCTCTGCTAAAATTTGATGACTTCAGTCAAATCTACTTTCAACAACATACCTACCAAACTGTGGCAATTTTACTTCATTCTAAAGAAGAAGAAAAGACATGAGGGTTTTAAGAAGGTGATTGAAACTTCCAGGCTTCTATTTTCCCTGGTAATGTTTTAAGGGGGCAGGGCAGATTTATAGCATTGCAGTCATCCAGGAAAACAGGGCCTGAAGACTGACAGAGCCTAGCATATATAATACCCTACTCAGTATCTAGAAGCTTTTGTGAATTGTTCCTTCCTTGTATCCTCCCACCCCTGCCAAGCATAGCGGCTTTTCAGCCAAAGGCTAGATTATATTAAGACAGACTGTATTACCCCACCATCATTCCCACACAAAGTGGTCATGCCCCACCCCTTCCCTAATATCTGTTCCATAGTAATTCCCCCAAACTCATTCCACTGACCTACCAAGGGGTGTGTGTATAGACATTTCACTCAGAACTACTGCAGAAATCTCATCAAGGGTGTTGGATGAGTTTGCAGAGTCTCCACCTGCTAACTAACTCAGGTGTCCTCTGCAACTGAAAGAGTTCCCATGGGATACTACAAATCAAGTACAAGGGAGCAAACATTTACTGAGAATACCTACCTTCCCCGTAGAGTGCCGGATACTAGATACTAGTATTTACTTGTTTCATTTGATCCTCACAACAATACCGATAGCATTGTGACTTCAACCCCCCCCCTTTTTTTTCCCCATTATATCAAAACTGCCTCAGAGGAAATCTTGGAGTCTCGCTATTAATGATTTTGAGATCTGTCTGCAAAGAAATCAACATCTGAATGATCAGGTTCAGTTATTAAAAATAGATATATACTTTAAGGGGCATCTGGGTGGCTCAGTTGGTTAATCTGACTCTCAATTTCAGCTCAGGTCATGATCTCAGGGTCATAAGATCTAACCCTGCGTCAGGCTCCCTGCTCAGTGCAGAGTTTGCTTGAGGTTCTCACTCCCACTGCCCCTCCTGCTCCTGCTCTCTCTCTCTCTAAAATACATAAAAATAAAAATATTAAAAATAAAAATATAAATATATATAACAAAGCTACCTAAATTTTAAAATAAAGTTTAGATTTATCTACTATTTCTTGAAATATGATAGGTGATGTCATGATGCCACGTTGAACAAAAACCGAATAGTATCGTAAGACAAATTCTTTATTTTTGTATTAGATCTATATTTTATTGCTTTAGATGTGGAATTCATTTCTGATTATTTCTGATGGAAATTTTACTGCCCGGATGCAAGTTTGCTGTGATGACTAGAAAAGTATGCCTTTATTTTAATCTATTCCTCAGTCACTTCTCTGATGCATGGAAAATGAGCCTATTTCTGCTTAGCTCTCTCTTTCTATCTAGATGACTTAAAAATTGAGAAACTATGTCTAAAATAGTTTTTAAATGATTTCACCTGTTCTCATTTCTGTTGAGTTGTCCATAGCTTTCATATTTTGAGGTGTTGCTAGGCAATGTCTTTACTTTTTTTTGTTTTTTTTTTTTTTATGATTCTTTAGCTTCTCCATGCTACAAATAACTTTTGAGTAGAGGATTCAGACACACAATATGCCATTTTTATCCTGTGTTTGAGTCTGTGGCTTAAGAATAACCAAGTTTACTATGATTCATTTTCAGTTCTATTAGCGAAAATCCTGCCTAACAACTCAAACATAGGGAAAAATATAATTACATGAGTGTATTGCCAGCTGTCTCTTGCATTCCTCTTGTGTCTCCTGTTACAAAATAAAAGTGACTGCAATTATGGTTCAAATCTTAGAATGATATTAATGTGATAGCTTTCTTATTTTTCATAAAGTTGTGTTAATAAAAAGGATGGCTCTGGTAATTTTGCAGTACTACATTTTTTTTTTTTTAAGATTTTATTTATTTGACAGACAGAGATCACAAGTAGGCAGAGAGGCAGGCAGAGAGAGAGAGGAGGAAGCAGGATCCCCACTGAGCAGAGAGCCCGATGCGGGACTCAATCCCAGGACACTGGGATCATGACCTGAGCTGAAGGCAGAGGCTTTAACCCGCTGAGCCACCCAGGCGCCCCGCAGTACTACATTTTGTTAGTAGTTGTTAGTACTTAATATAGTCTTTGTGACATAATGACAAAAGAATCTTTCTGGGACATATACCATTCCAGAGTAAAGCCTCATGGAACATCATTCCTAGTTATTAAATATTTTCTGACAATATTTTATGCTAGTTGTGCCTACTTATGTTCTTCTTAGCAATTACTTATTTCTGTAGCAATAGCATAATATTTTTCAAATTTAATTACTTTGTCATATAAACTCAAAATTAGAAATTCTCATCATTTAGCGGTTTTAAAATTAAGAGGCATAAATGTTATCCATTTTCCTACAAACAAGTTTAAATATGTAAAGTTAAACAGAATAAGCAATCTTAAAATTTTCAATGTATAATCTTAAAATTTCAAAATGCATAAAGTGTGTTTTATGATAGGTTTATATTTGTACTGTTAACCCTAGACAAACCAAAAGCCCAACTAGCTTTAAAAGAAACAATTGTAGGGGCACCTGGGTGGAGCCTGCTTCCTCCCCTCTCTGCCTGCTTCTCTGCCTACTTGTGATCTCTGTCTGTCAAATAAATAAATAAAATCTTAAAAAAAAAAAAAGAAACAATTGTATGGCTTTATAACCTGTTTAAAAAAAAAAAGTCCATTTATGTAAAGTCAAAGTGCTTTTTCATTTGCTATGATTGGATTTTCATTATGATTTACATCTTCCTTTTAACTCAGTATGTATTACTATTTTTAACTATAAAGGCTTAGAAAGCCTAGGATGCTATAGAATGCAAGTTGATGTCCTTATCAAGTAGATGAGGATAATTAATAAGCACAAAATGAACATATGAATATGCACATTAAATATATCTCAAATCCTTTTAAAAGAAATAGTAATTAACCAATAAATGATGTTATGCATGCACATTGTATGTATCTGATTTACATACAACAGCAGTAGCTACCAATAAGTGAGAGCTTTATTTGTGCTAGATGCTATATTAGGTGGTATGCATTGTTGTTATAATTTGTTCTTCACTACAACCCTATGTGCTATTTATTATAAACTCTATATTACAAATGAAGAATTGAACCACATGTTCAGCAAATTACCCATCTAATCTTTGATAGACCTCAGACACAATTCTAGGATGTAATGCTATGTTTTCTTAACACTTATTATTTTGTCCCCTGCCTTTTATATAAAGATACTTTAGAAATCCAGCCAAAGTTTAAAAAAATTTCTATTTCCATCTAATAGTAGCGCCCAAAGATTAGTACAGGTGTTCTAATTGTAACAGTGCTGATTAAAGGAAAAGGCCTGTGAATAATCATTTCTACAAATTAGATATAAAGTAACCCCATGTTTTCTAGAAGATATCACTTTTATGTAATCTAATAGACTACATGTAGTACTTTAAATAAATTTAAAAAAAATCAACAATATCTGACATTATATCCTCACATTTGGTGACAATGTGTTGTTATGTTTCCATATATCTGTCAACATGTTTTCTTTGAAAGATTAGAAGTGTTTCTTTTCAATAAGTTATAATGAATAAACTCCTAGATTTCTTGCCCACCATGTAAGAGTCTCAGTGTATCTTACAATAGATAATGGGAGCCTCTTACTTAGGCTTTTTTGTTGTTGTCGTTCTGTGTGCTCATGATTTTAGAAAAAGATTACTGAAAGTAGCAAATACTTTGCTACCACATGAAAATGAAACAGTGTCCCAGTTCTTCCAGTCATAAGACTGGATTTTGAAGTTTATCTTTTAGCTGAGGAATCTTCTGTGAGTTGTTATTAAATTGAAATTATCTTTCATCACTCATTATGTGGTAATGAATAAAATGTCAGTTGTGATCTATGTGTGTATATATATGCATATATGTGTATATATGTGTGTGTATGGGTATATATATATATATATATAATGACATATATGTATGTATATATGTATAATGACAAGTAGGAAGAACCATTATGGATTTCTCTTCTCAGCAAAGCTGGTTTCCATTATTGCAAACAACCATATAGAGTTTCATATCAAAAATTTAATTATTAGTGTGTAAACCTGGCGATTCGCAGACCTGTACCCCTGGGGATAAAAATATATGTTTATAAAGCTGTAAAAAAAAAAAAAAAGAAAAAAGAAAGGATGAATACCCAAGTTTTGTAGCAACATGGACGGGACTGGAAGAGATTATGCTGAGTGAAATAAGTCAAGCAGAGAGAGTCAATTATCATATGGTTTCACTTATTTGTGGAGCATAACAAATAGCATGGAGGACAAGGGGAGATGGAGAGGAGAAGGGAGTTGAGGGAAATTGGAAGGGGAGGTGAACCATGAGAGACTATGGACTCTGAAAAACGATCTGAGAATTTCGAAGGGGTGGGGGGTGGGAGGTTGGGGGCACCAGGTGGTGGGTATTGTAGAGGGCACGGATTGCATTGAGCACTGGGTGTGGTGCAAAAATAATGAATACTGTTATGCTGAAAAAATAAAAAAATTAAAAAAAAATTTAATTATTATCCCTATTTTTCTTTTCGTAAGCTGAACTTTAGCCTCATTCAAAACCTCCCATATTTGATTAAAAGAACATTTTATACGTTGTATGACATTATTGTATAATGTTTTACATAAACACTTTTTAAAGATTTTATTTATTTGTTTTAGAAATAGAGCTCACAAGGGGAAGAGAAGAGAGAGAGGGACAAGCAGACTCTATACTGAGTGCAGAGCTTTATGTAAGGCTTGATGCGAAGACTCTGAAATCATGATCTGAACTGAAACAGAGTTAGAAGCTTTAACTGACTGAGCCACCCAGGTGCCCCTTATCAACATTTTTATATATCATCTTCTGTACATTTTATTTTTTAAAGATTTTATTTATTTATTTGACAGAGAGAGAGAAACAGCGAGAGAGGGAGCACAAGCAGAGAGAGTGGGAGAGGGAGAAGCAGGCTTCCAGCTAAGCAGGGAGCCAAATGCTGGGCTCTATCCCAGGACCCTGGGGTCATGACCTGAGTTGCAGGCAGCTGCTAACGACTGAGCCACTCAAGCGCCCCTTCTTTACATTTTAGAAATAATGTTAGGTGCTGTTTATAGACCTTAAGCCATAATAATATTTAGCAATATTAGGCTAGAGTTACAATTAATAGAAAGGCAAGATAATAATTGAAAATGTCAAGAAAAAAAATTCCATTTTTTGAAAAAAAATATTTTAAATGGCATTGTTTTTATTTAAGTTATTTTTCCTCTATAATAATAGTAGCAGGACACTTTGATAAATGCAAGATTAGTCAGTTGTGCACTTCATGAGATTAAACTATGGAGAGAATTGGCCAATGCATTCTTAGTTTATGATTTTGGTTTAACTATCACAGTTACTTTCAATTCTGGCCTTGCATAAAAATTATCTCCAGGGGCTCCTGGGTGGCTCAGTTGGTTAAGCAACTGCCTTCTGCTCAGGTCATGATCCTGGAGTCTGGGATCGAGTCCCACATGAGGCTCTCTGATCGCCAGAGAGTCTGCTTCTCCCACTGTCCTCTCACCTCTCATGTTCTCTCTCTCATTCTCTCTCTTTCTCTCTCAAATAAATAAATAAAATCTTTAAAAAAAATTACCTCCAGAATTTCCAGAAAATATCCATCTTTGTATTCCTTTAAGTCTGGAGCAAGATCTGGGAAATGATTTAAACATTTTCTTAGTGGTTCTCATATAAGATAATTTTTAGTGTCACGTGTCTGTCTTAATTAGAGGTGATATTGCTCTCAATGACCAATTAATCCACTTGTCTCTTGATCTTGGATTATTTATTAAAAGGCAAAATGTGCTCTCTTCTTTTTGAGTTTCATACCTATCACTTGCTTACCCATCATACTTAATTCCATAGGGTTCTGTGTATAATTAGAAGAAAGAGAGAGAGAGAGAGAAGGAGGGAGAAGCAAACCATAAGAGATTCTTAACTATAGAGGACAAACTGAGGGTTGCTGGAAGGGAGGTGGGCAGTGGATGAGTTAAATAGGTGTAGGTATTAAGGAGGGCACTTGTGTTGGCACTGAGTGTTATATGTAAGTGGTGAATCACTAAATTCTACTCCTGAAATCAATATTACACTATATGTTAACTAACTGGAATTTAAATAAAAACTTGAGACAAAGAAAAATTTAAATCATGTCACCTTCTTTAGGGAATGGTAAAAGATTTTAAAAAAAACGGAAAAAAAGAAGCAGCGTATTTTCATTTTAGAAATGTAAGCTTTTGACCACGTGATCTGTCAATCCTAAAGTAGCACTATAATCACAAGATATTGCTAGTTTGGATAATTGGGAAAACCTAAAATTAATTGACTAAGAACAGAGGGTAACACTCAAGTGGAAAACTTCCTTCATTATATTATATTAATTTATTTTAAAGTTCTGTTTTCATTACTCTGTCACTGAGGCAAAAAAATCTAAGAATCCTTCATATGACTGCCTTCAGGGACAGCATCTAGGGGCTTCTGAAAAGGCTATAGCTAAGCTTGTTAGGAGAAAAACCCATAGATACAGATCAAAGAACAAGCCTGGCTTACTTAATCTCTGGGTCCCAAGGTAGAGAAAGAGAGAAGAAAAGAAGAAAACACTGGCTAGTCCATGTAGGAGGAGGGGCCCTAAGATCAACCTTCTAAAGTCTGTCTATAATTTACTCTTTCTCCTCTCATTTTATAGATGATACCCCTACATGGAGGGCACTAACCTTATCAGATGTGAAACAAAAATGTTCTAACTATAGAATGACTAACATGATTTCTGCAAATGAAGTAACCAGTCTCATTACATTTTGGCAAACTTTTTATAGACCTGCATAAGTCAAATTGTCTGTTCTTTTTATTTACTGTGATGTAAGACTCATACAAAGGATTTTTTTTTAAATAATAAAGAGTAGGAAAAGATTTCTGTAGCCCCTTTATAACATCTGAAATATTTGAGGAAAATCTCCATATAGACAAAAAGGAAATATATGGCACAAACAAATAATTCCCCACCAAGATTTCCTAATGCCAGAATACTAGAGGAATTTCCATTCCCTAGTAGGGCTGGATAACGTTTGGAGGGCAGAGAACCCTCTCTTCTGTGCTGATTCCAGGGGTTACTTTATGTGAGTCCTGGAACAGAGTCTCTCTCATAACCCTCAGGAGGAAACAGCCCTGCCAAAAACACCTTGATCTTGGACTTCTAGCCTCCAGAGCTGTTAGAAAATAAATTTCTGTGATTTAAACCCAGTGTGTGCTACTCTCTATGGTAGCCCTACCAAACAAATACAATCATGGTGAAGTCATATAATTAGTTCTATTAGTGTGTATTATTCCTGGAGGAGGAATTTGCCTGAACCTGCTAACACGGATCTGACAGTGTTGATGCACAAAAGAATTCCCATCTCATTCCTTAAATGACATAAGCTTTAAATTGTAAGAAAAAAAAATCTCTATCTTAGAAAAATTACAAGTAGCAGAAAGTTTTCTGGTTAAAAAAGGAATCTTAATCTAGGGGACAATTGCTGAGAAATAAACTGCTTCTGTGTCTAATGTAATATAAGAGGGTACTGTGGGTGTGTGCTTAAAGTAATATGTGAAAGATAAAAAAAGAAATCACATTTGCTTCAATTAAACACTTGTAAGGAAAGACCACACCATCAGTTCTAGAAATAGTTTATTAAATCTGTAATGAGTGACAATAAAATAAACAGTGAGGCTAGAGATGCTAGTATTCTTAAGGGGTGCATGGGTGATTCAGTTGGTTGAACATTGGACTCTTGATTTTCAGCTCAGGTCATTATCTCAGGGTCATAGAATCGAGCCCCACCTTGGGCTCCACACTCAGTGAGGAGTCTGCTTGAGTTTCTCTCTCTCTCCCTCTTCCCCTGCCCCACCCCCACATGCACTCACTCTCTCTCAAATAAATACATCTTTAAAAAAGAAAAAAAGAAAGAAATTCTAATATTATTACAAATATGTAAAGTTGACTGTACCTTAGAATAAGATGGTTTCAATCCCCTGAAGTCATTTTATGTCTGTCAATTCTTCATGAAGATCAAGTAAGTGTATTTCTTATTACAGCATTTAAAAGTTAGTTAAGTAGAATGCATGGATTAAATATAGAAAATAATTGTATATAGCAAATGTTTGTTTTGATTTTTCCAGTTTTAAAATATAGGCAGTGGTAGAATATAAATCCTGTGTGCATTACCCATTGCAACTGAGCTCCATTCTTTTCCAGTGTCATTCCCAGTTCCCTGTTGCCATAGTTGCTGCTCAGAAAATGCATTTTTCTAAAAGATTTATAAACAATGATTGCAATGTTTTTAGCTCTTTGTAGTGAAATACAATATCCAATGCCTCTGAGAAGAATATAAATCCAAGCACTAGGGAGCCATTCAGGTCACACCGGAGTCTTGTTACAAGTAGGGCAAGAAAAGTGTCTCACTGGTATACATTAATGTGCACTCTCCTGCCCACTCAGAAGATAAATTCCATGTAGTTAGGTTTTGAAGACATATATAAGACTGTCTTTAAGCTTTATATCTGCTTTAGTTACTCCAACATCTTGTCAACAGAAAAAGGATGTGTTTATTAACCCTTCTCTTTACTAATCTTGCTTACTGTCATCACCCTTCTAAATGCTAAGTTAAAATGTTTAGTTTATAAGTGAACATGTTTGGCCAAAAGCACGTGTTCTTAATATCTCTGAAAATTGGGTATATTCTAATCTTTATTGTAACAGGGAGTGAAGGTATTCTATACTTGATAAATTTATTTTAATTATAACTCTTGATGTAATTGAAAGTAAATATTCAAGAGCCATTTCCTGTCTTACTTTTTCCCAAAAATCAGCCACTCTTTACCGATTGAATAATTAAGTTATTCCACATGTAGCACATGCCATCTGAAGTAGAAAATGTACCCAGAAATACCCAAAAACAGAAAACAAAGAATGATGATAAAAGAGCCTAAATGTCTGGGACACCTGGGTGCCTCAGTCAGTTAAGCCTCTGCTTTCGGTTCAGGTTATGATCCCAGAGTCCTGAGATTGAGCCCCACATTGGGCCCCCTGCTCAGCGGGGAGTCTGCTTCTCCCTCTGCCCTTCCTTGTGTTCTCTTTCCCTCTCTGTCTGTCTCAAATAAATAAAATCTTAAAAAAAAAATAGCCTAAATGTCTACCATCCAGAAATAAGGAAAAATTTAATGTTTCTGATACACACACCTATTTGCACATATATACATATCTGATAGACAGTATGTGGTATAAGCACACATTACTTGGCTAGTCTAGGCCATGATGCAGTAACAAAACAAAATTTTAGTGAGTTGAAACAACAAAGGTTCACTCCTCCCTTATCTCCGTACTTTTCAGTGGAAGGGTTTGCTTCTCTTAGTCACTCAGGGACCCCAGGCTGGCAGAAGCCCCACCATCTCATCATGAAGGATCAGGTCTTACCATCACAGGAGAAGAGAGTGCTGCAGGGATCCTCACCAGTAGTTGAATTCTTTGGCCGTCATTCATGAGCCAGAGTTAGTCCCATGACACTGACTAATGGAGGTGAGGAGAAGTGTTTTTCTCACCTAAGTCCAGAAAGAGGATAAATGTCTGTAAATAATACTAGAAAGATCAACCACAATGTTCTTATGCACAATTATTCATTCTTTTCTTCTCTCTCTCAAAATTCCATGCAGTACATGTAGTAAACTTAACCTTTAGCTTATTCTATCTTAATCAAGAGCGTATCAATAATAACATTAATATTTTCATGTTAATAAACAGATAACTATATCATCATTTTTGTGGATCTCTAATTTTCTATTATATGGATTTCTGGAAAAATGCTCCACTCTTTCCAATTATCCCCTTCTTTGCTTTTTCTTTTAATGAGTTGAGCCCTGTAATAGTCACAGCGTTTGGCACATATATAATGAATTTTCTTTCTGCCTTGTATGTGTTTTCATTTGGTACACACTAAGTTCTCAGCAAATGTTAGCTCACTACCTTTTGTCATAATTGCCACTCTTCTCATTGGGACCCTGTTTTTACTATACCTTGTAAAAATTCCTCAATTTCTTATTTGGTGACTTTTTTTCCTTCTGATTCTACATTTTGGTTCTACGTCTGCAGTGTGTCATATTTTCCTATAGATATCCATGAGAATTTATAAAGGAAAGGAATCGAACATACAAGCTCAATGTGCTATCTCAATATGAAGCTAAAATGTTTTCTCTTGACACAATATAGTATATTTAAAAAACATAGTGAACTTAAAGTTATGCGATCTGGATTTAGTTTCCAAATTTCCTACTAACTAGAGATATGTTTTAGAGAAATAATGTAATGGAGTTGAATTTTTATTTAACCATTCCACAAAAAAGGGAATAACAACAGTTTAAGACTTATTGAATAGAAACACGTGGGCCACATGCCAAAATATAATGGTCACTCGATCCAGATTTCTTCATTTTCTTATTCTTCCCAATTTTACTCTTATCTGAAATTCTGAAGCACACAAAAACTCTGCTAGATATTTATAAGTGAGTTTTATAATGCTACTTTTAGGCTTTTGATCGTTACTGACAGTCATTTAAGTTGATATCACTGGAAATAAATAAAATAAACCCATGTAAATATGAATGAGATTATTTATCATTTAATGGATCCTTAAAAGTTGAACTGTATTTTTGAATTAAAAATATAGGGACAGCTGGGTGGCTCAGTCAGTGAAGCATCTGCCTTCAGCTCAGATCATGATCCCCAGGGTACTGGGATCAAGACCTGCATCAGACTCCCTGCTTGGCAGGGAGACTGTTTTTCCTTTTCCCTCTACCTTCTGCTCCCCCTGCTTGTGTGCTCTCTCTGTCAAATAAATAAATAAAATATTTTTCTTTTAAGACTTTTTATTTATTTATTTGACAGAGAGACAGAGACAGCAAGAGAGGGAACACAAGCAAGGTAAGTGGGACGGGGAGAAGCAGGCTTCCTGCTGGGCAGGGAACCTGTTGCAGGGCAGGATCCCAGGACTCTGGGATCATGAACTGAGCCAAAGGCAGACTCTTAATGACTGAGCCACCCAGGTTCCCCAATGAATAAAATCTTGAAGAAAAAAAAAAAAGAAAGAAAGAAAAATGTGCTGAGAGAGAGAGAATATACCAGAAAGAGACAAGGTATAATTTTAGGAATAAATAGTATAAATTAGTACTAAGATATTTGTTGATTTTCTATTTTCCAATTCTCTTAACATTATTTTATGACACTATTTTTAACTCATGAAGCTCCACATTTTATACCAAACTAGTTTGGTTGTGCCACAATTTCAGTTAACTATAGTTTACTTTATAAGGAGGTATAATAAAGTCTTATCCCTACGAACACAACTACAGTTTTATTTCCATCTCCACCTGCATAATAAAATTCAAATAATTTTCTTTGTATTAAGAAAATTTATGGCAGCTAATAAATTCCATCTGCTGGGAACACACTATTGACTAGGGCGCTGTCCCTACCTTATTCAGTTGGATAGATGTAGTGTTATTCCTGGGCTATGAGATCAGAAAGGGGCATGTAGCCAAGCAGTAATGCCCTCCTATATGAAGGTTGTGTTGAACTGAGATAGAAGAATGCCTGAGCTGCCTGATGACTGGTAACTCAGGAGTCATAAACATTTCGGGGAGCAAATGCAGTATGGACACACATTCTAAGAATTATAAGTAATTGAGTGTGACAGGAACATTTAAAAAATCCCGAAACTGTAGGGAAAACAAGGAGAAAAGGAAGCAAGAATTATAGTTAGGACCATATCATAAAGGGACTTATGGGCTAATTCTGGAACTTGGACTTTGAAAGCAATGGAATACCACTGGGGATGAATTCAAGCATCCAAGGAAAATTGCCAAGAACATGATAACCTCTCAAACATAGCATATGATGGCTGGGAAATGTATCACCTAATAATTACTGGTAATTACTGGTAGCGCAACCACATTTGTGTGGACTGGGATTTTAAACTGCTGCATTGTGTCTAATGAATCACACAGTTCAAGATTCCCCTTCCAGCCTTGTATATGTTTTCATTAAATTTCACACTGTTTTAGTTCACAGAATATTTAATATTGCTTACAAAGCATTAAAAAATTAAGCAAAGTCAACTAATAAAGAAGAAATAAAACCCTTCTTAATATTTCTATGAGACAGTAATTCCTCCTGGATGTTTTTCATGAGTTTTCCCTGTGGGATTTAAGAGATAAATTAGCTGGGAGCGAGTGGCCAAGAGAAAAGATGAAGGAACACCATTTTGAGAAATATGGAGGATGGCAAAAGAGATTAATTATGTGTGGTTCCTCATAGTAAATAAAGATTTACCTCAGAGTTTTTAAACTTTAGAATGCTTTTATTTCAAACAGAATTTAATAGAAAAGAAATCTTACTGTATATTCATTAACTATGAAATTTAATCAGCATGCTCAACTGGAGACAAAAATAGTCCTGTCTGAGTATAAGCCTCAGAGTCCAAGTTTCAGTAGTAACCAAGATTGCCCAGTAAACAACAATCCCTAAAAACACAAATATACCTTCTTGATCCAGTGAGTGTTATTGTTGGCATGAGATTACTAAAAAAAAATAAAAATAAAAATAAAAAATAAAAAAGGTTTCTTTGTCAACTGTGCATTATGAAGCCCATGGTTAATATAAATGTTAATCAGGGTTATGATAGTAGCTCCAGGGATTATGGTAATCGCGTAGCATATAACACAAGCATAAATGTTTCAATTCAAGTGTGAATATGTAGTTAATGAAGAGTACAATCACTTAACAAACTGTTTGTGTACTCATGGTTTAGAAAAGTCAGGGCTATAAATTCATTATCTTTCAAATTTTCCTTTTCAAAACAAAAACACCTATTTTGTATTAGTGCCTGAATTAAGACATGTTACTGTAGCAGGGGGGAAAAAAAGAACTGAAGAAGAAAAAAAAGTACGGGGACGCCTGAGTGGCTCAGCGGGTTAAGCCGCTGCCTACGGCTCAGGTCATGATCCTAGGGTCCTGGGATCAAGTTCCGCATCAGGGTCCTTGCTCAGCGGGGAGCTTGCTTCTCTCTCTGCCTCTGCCCGCCACTCTGCCTTCTTGTGCGTGCTCTCTCTCTGACAAATAAATAAATAAAATCTTAAAAAATAGAAGAAGAAAGAAAAAAAAAGTACAATCCTACTACCACTCTGTCAAAACCCCTTTCACATCTGGGTGATGCTGGACAAGATCCAGTTCATGGATATACAGATCTTCCTTGACTTACAGTGAGGTTATATCTGATAAATCTGTCATAAATTGAAAATATCATAAGTCAAAATGCATTTAATACACTTAACCTACTGAACATCAGAGCTCAGTCTAGCCTAACTTAAACATGCTCGAAACACTTATATTTCCTATAGTGGGGCAAAATTACAAAACACAAATCCTATTTTATAATAAGTATTGCATATCTCCTATAATTTAAGGAATATTGTACTGAACATGAAAAACAGAATGGCCGTATGAGTACAGAATGGTTGTAAGCACATAGGTTGTTGATTCTTATGATGGTGTGGCTGAATGGGAGCCCTTGCTCACTGCTGCTGTCCAGCAGCCAAGAGAAAATTTCATACTGCTTATCACTAGACTGGGCCAAGATCCAAACTCAAAATTTGAAGTATAGTTTCTATTGAATGTATATTGCTTTTGTACCATTGTAAAGTCAAAAACTCCTAAGTCAAACCATGGTAAGTCAGGGACTGTCTATAGTATTGTTTTTAATGAA
Organism: Lutra lutra; assembly: GCF_902655055.1. Lineage (NCBI taxonomy): Eukaryota > Metazoa > Chordata > Mammalia > Carnivora > Mustelidae > Lutra > Lutra lutra. Next base: position 47,768,951 of record NC_062286.1, read on the forward strand.
AGGATAGAACTATAACTGTATGTAAGGGTTATAACTTAAAGAAACCTCTGACACTATATTGTAGAGGTATTTGTATATCAGAAAACAGATATTCATTTTCAAATATTTTAAATGGCAGGGCCTTCCAAGTGACTCAGTTGATTGAACATCCAGCTCGTGGTTTCTGCTCAAGTCATGATCTATGGGTCCTGAGATCTAGCTTCATGGGGCTCTGTGCTCTGCTGGGAGTCAGCTTGAGATTCTCACCCTTTCTCTCCCTCTGCCCCTCCCCCCCACATTTTCCCTCTCTCTCTTTAAAATAAATAAATAAATCTTTAAAAAAGTATTTTAGGGGTACCCGGGGGGCTCAGTCATTAAGCATCTGCCTTTGGCTCAGGTCATGATCCCAGGGTCCTGAAATTGAGCCCCACATCAGGCTTCCTGCTCAGCAGGAAGTCTGCTTCTTCTTCCCTCACTCCCCCTGCTTGTGTTCCCTCTCTCGCCCTGTCTCTCTCTGTCAAATAAATAACTAAAATATTTATATATACTTTTTAATAGAAAACAACTTTCTATTATAATGTGGGAGCAGTAAATTTATTGATCCATTATCTCTTTATTATTTTTCTTTCCCAAAGTTAAAGGTACATAATGTGGTAATAACTTGTAACTTAATTTTTGTGGCTCCACTCATAAAAATTACAGTGTAAAATTTTGAAGACCAATTTTTTTTCCTTTTATGTATTTTTTTCCTTAACTGTGTGTGTTTTACCATTCCAATGGTATATTGATATATTGGACATATTACCCTAGGAAATAATAATTCTTAAAGCCAGTATGTATAATATTTTTCATAGTTTATGAATATTCTCTTCTAATAAGGCATTGCTTTTTTACTTTTGTTCCTTTTATTTTTCATCTTTCTTTTGGAAACATCAACTTGTCGTATACATTTGTTTTCTCTACCATTTTTAACATGTTTGTTATTTGTCTTCAAATTATGTTGTAATTTCATTGAATTTTTTAAGTTTGTTTTACTCCTCTTTTTTGTGTTTCTCTTTTAAATTTATTATTTCATGTGTTTTTTAAAAATAGTCTGTTCTTTGTGCTTTATCTCTGCTTCTGATTCATGGGGACTATGCTCTGTTATCATCTGCTTGGTATGTCAGTTTTCTGTGTCTTTCTTCTGAAGCTTCTGTTGAGTCATATTCAAAGGTAAGCTTTTCCTCCAAATCATGAAGAAGTTTTTATTTTCCTCTTTTCCTAACCATTAGGACCAGTATTTTTGTAGCTTGCTCTCTTTTGTTTTTACTCATCCTTAAAGAACATCCAGACAGCAGATTTGTCCAGTGCTCAAGTATGAATGGATTGCTCCTTTTTGTACACTTGTGTTTTGGATAAATTTTGCATGTAGGTATATATGTAATTTCAATGTGGAAGATACTTTCCTGAGGCAGTATCGTTCTCTTTCATGTGCTCCTGGGTTCTCTATGTTCTGAAACAATGTGGAAAACAAACAAGTCAAAAACAAACTATAGTTCCCTTGAATTTCTGTAACACTTTTCTTTACTTGTCTCCGGGGGAACCTAATCAGGCTTTACCTGTGTATGGGGTCTGCATTGCATAACTGGTGCCAGCCCACCCAGTAGTCCAGTGGGGCCTTGCTGGGGGATTGCAGCTGTGAACACAACATTGTAATTGATTTTCTCTATCTACTTACCCCACTTGTGTGAAGATGGAGAGTAGAAGATAGGATGGGGCAGGGAAAATTAAAAAGATTAATTTTGAGTAGGTTTTCCTTTAGGTAGGCTATAAGCTTCAATTAATGTCATTTTTATTTCTAAAAGTATGACAATTCTGAGATAGTTCTTTGACTTTCATTTTTCCCATTAATGCGTATTTTTATGAAATCTGGTATAGGCTGTATTGGGAATTCTTATTGAATACCAATTTAAAATAGAAGCTCTTTTCTTAACTGTCTTTATATCACTGTGTAGTTCCTGTAGTGTGACTTTCTTTTTGCTAGAGGTTTTTATTCAAATACATATATCTATTTTTCAATGGTGATTTATAGTGAAGGAAAACTGTCAGTGAAGAGAAAAAATCATTTGCGTTTTATATAATGTTAAAGTAGCAGATGCTTAAAGGCCAAAATATTAGTTGACATTTAGTATGTTTTTAATCAATTTAGCTTTATAATATTATTATGGATTTAAATAATTTTTTGAATTAGATAAAAGAGTAATGATTAATAGTTAAAATTCTCAACTAACATCCCTTCTAAATATTCATAAAAGTAGCTTAGAATGACTTATTAATACAAACTTTGACTACATTGTATTGTATGTATTTAAAATCACTTTCATTTTACTAAATTATTCAGTATGAAGAAAAGAGTCTTAACCTCTTCAAAAATCTAGATTTTAATTTGTGTGTACCCCAACTGAATTTATAAGACTGAAGAAATCCCTCAGTTCAGCTGATTCACAGTACTCGTTCAGCTCTGTAAATAGCAGGAAACATACAAGTTTGTCCCGTAGAAGAGCATAATCTTTCCAAACTTCATTAGATTATAATCTTCCCATCAGCCACATCCAGTGTAGTTTAACATGCCATGAAATATGAAGTTAGACATCTATAATTCATATAAGAAAGCTGCTATTTATGTTTAAAGAAGATATTTTGTGTTATTTTGTCTGGCAGAGCAGACTTCTCTATTCTTTAAGCTTCGATTTACATTCCTTTTACGTGTTGCCTTCCAGTAGAGCTTGTTTTAGCCTACATTGTGAAGACGGAGATATCTGTAATTGGCAAAAATTGTGAGGCTTAGAATACCTTCAAGTTTGCGTTGCTTGTCCTCTTCTATTTCAGACTATCAGGATCTCTTTTTAATATTTTTCTTCTTACAGGATTTCTGTAATACTTGCTTGCAATTACTCATGCTTTTATATTTTTATATTTCTACTGACTAAATACAATTTTTAAAAATTTTGTGTTGGGGTAAAATGAAATTTACGTAGATTTAATTATTCTCATCAATTGTGTAATGCGGCACAAGGCATTTCCTTTTACTGCAAGGTGAAAATACCTCCATTGTTTTTTAAAGAAAATTTGTGCTAGAATGTTCACAAATAGGTATTGGAAATACCACCTGCAGGAAAATAAAAGGGCAGAAAAAAGCCACAAAACATTATTAGAATAGATAAAGTGTTTCAGCCCAGTTATGTAGCTATCAGGGGTTTATATCATTTGACCTTTAGTTAAATACTCTGAGCCTCCAGGAATAAAGGCTCTATAGTAGCATTAAGTATTACTGCTCTTATCTTCATCATCTAAATGCAATCTTTAAACTACTTAAGATTCACCTCTCACTGTTGGACACTTTGTTTAATACCTCTGTAATTGTAAAGAGGACTTTGATGAGTGTATTAAGGTTTCCCCAGCTTCTGAGTGAATTGCCTGTTTAGTGGTAGATAAGCAGACTTCAAGAACTATTGAGATTATCAACATTCAGTTTCCTTTGATTTCTTAATTTTCTAATTTCCTTAAAATTCATCTCTTCCTCACCACTGTGAAATCGTATAAGCAAGCAAGCACCATGTTAAGGTAGAAGGAACACAGAAGGATTTAGGAAACAAATTCCATTCTTGACTTCATCATTAACTTTGAATAGGATCTTCAGAAAAAGTACTTAATCACCTGCAGAATGGAGTGACAGGACCAGACCATCTGGCTTGGAATATTGAGATTATTCATGAATGTATTTAATGCTTACTCTGTACCTAATCATATTTTCAGTGATTTGCTGACACTTCAGAAGAACAAATATGTTCACCTGTCCACATGGAATTTTAAATACAGTTGTCTTTTTCATTTTAAATACTTTCTATATATAAGTAAAAGACATGAGATTGAAAGAGAAAACATTTTACACTTGAAATAAAACATAATTATTCACCAGTTTAGATAAGTTTGACTTTCTAGGATGTGTAATCTTCTGACATTAACTAATATTAATAGAATATTGTTCCCTGGGACTATGAGAATACTATGAGTACACTATGAGAATTAGTAATAGGCCATTTTGTGCATCTTTGATATATCCACTACTCTAAGTATAGATCCCTCCCATGTAACACACATCCCAAGGAACAAATTGGACAATAAGTACCTGTTATCTATAAACTCCTAAATAAATAGTGAGTTTTGCCTGTTGGACAAAGAAAGGAACACCGTAATACAATTTCAGAATCCACCTAAACAGTTGCAAGGTATTGTTTTTACATATACAGGAGACAACACAGGGACAGATCTTCTGTTAAAAAGACAAAACCAAACAGTATGAGCCAAAGTTGTTTGGTAACTCACCTGCATTTTATTTTTAACTATTTTATGGAACATGACAAAAGCTAGTGAACTAACGTAGTAGTCTAAGCAGTCAAGCTTTCTTTTCATGAACTCTTGGTACGTTTGTCTGTTTTTGTCACTTTGTTTACAAGTTTTCCTTGACACATTTACCTACATCAGGGGTTCTATCTCACCCATTTGCATGTACCTGTGCACAGTTGAGAGGCTAAAGCTATTTGAACATAAAACATATCCTTTCTGTCCTGCTTTTCCCCCACTAATGAGAATTTAGCAGCTGGGAATAGTAGCAAATTGACAACCCTGTCACCTAAATCACAAATCAGATCCGTTCTCTACAGTCAAACCTGAGCCACATGAGAGGTTGATATATGAAACTTCCTACTTCACCCCTACTAATTTTAAATTTACTTTTATCATTTGTTTAATAAGTGAATCAATATTTTGGTCATGGTGGTTCACAATTCTTCAGTAGCTGTTTGAAGATAGCAAGCATGAGAAACACTAATATTGCCCAAATTGTGACAAATGGAAGCTTCAGCTAAGAAATCTAGAATGCAGGGGCACCTGGGTGGCCCAGTTGGTTAAGCATCTGCCTTCGGCTCAGTTCTTGATTGCAGGGTTCCAGGATGGAGCCCCACCTCACTTTGTACACCCTGCTCTGTGTCTCCCTCTCTTTCTGCCCTTCCTCTCCCCTCTTCACCCCTGCTCACATGCTTTCTCTTGCACTCTCTCAAATAAACAAATAAAATCTTAAGAGAAAGAAAGAAAGAAAGAAAGAAAGAAAGAAAGAAAGAAAGAAAGAAAGAAAGAAAAATGTTATAGTCTTGATGGAAAACAATGTAGAAATTCTTCAAAAATTGAAAATAGAACTATCCTATGATCCAGCAGTTCCACTTCTGGGTATTTATCCTAAAGAACTAAAAGCAGGATCTTGAATAGATAATTGCATGCCCATGTTCCCTGAAGTATTATTTACAAGAACCAAGAAATGAAAACAATGTAAGTGTCCATCCATGGATTAATTGAAAAAGAAAATCTGGCGTATATACAATGGAATGCTAATCAGCCAAGAAAAAGAAAGTAAATCCTTCAATTTGTGACAACACAGATGAACTTTGAGGGCTTTATTCTAAGTGAAATAACTTGGGGAAAAATAAATACTATATGATCTCACTTATATGTAGAATCTAATAAGGCTGAACTCATAGAAACAGAGAATAGATTAGTGGTTGCTAGGGGCTGAGGGTTAGGGAAAATAGGAAAATGTTTGTCCGAGGGTACAAACTTTTTAAGAGGAATATGTTCTGGGGATATAAGAGATTATAAGAGGAATAAGTTCAAGTGATCTAACAGATAGCATGGTAATTGTAGTTCACAATATTGAATTGTGTACTTGAAGGTTACTAAAAGAGTGGATTTTAAATGTTCCTACCATAACAATAATAAACTAAAATGGTAATTATGTGAGGTGAAGGATGTGTTAACTAACCTCATTGTGGTAATCACTTTGCAATACATATGTATATCAAATCATTACATTGTACACCTTAATCTTTACACACTGGTATATTTCAATGATATCTTAGTTAAAGAGGGGAAAAACTAAAAAAAAAAAAAAAAAGAAAATGTGGTATGTATATAAAATGAAATTTTAGCATAAGATAGAAAATTCTGACATATACTTAAACGTGAATGAAAGTTGAGAATATTTTTAGGTTGAGGATATTAAGTTGAGGATATTATTAACTAGGTTAAATAAGCCAGTTAGAGGAAGTTAAATATTGCATGATTCTACTTATTAAAGTATTTAAAGTAGTCAAACTTATATAAGCAGAAAATGGAATGATTGTTACAAGGGAATGATAGAGGGATGTAGGAGTTGCTGTTTGGTGAGTACAGAGCTCCAGACATTCAAGATGAAAACGTTCTAAAGATCCTCTGTATAGTGTTGTCCACAGAATTAATAATACTTTACTGTCCAATTAAGAAATTGTTAAGAAGATAGCTTTCATATTTCATGTTAGGTGTTTTTACCACAGTAATAAAAAAAATAGCTTTGAGAAGTAACAAAAGTGACTTATTAGGTTTTTCAGAAGCTGGTCCCAATTCTTATTTACACCTTTGAAAATTTAGGAAGGTGGAGAGAGGGCTAGAAAAATAGGAGACCCTTGACACAGAAGCTTGGCTAGTTGCTAAACTTCTCATGGAAAATCATTTTTAGTAAAATATATAAACTTTAAGAAGCCTCAAAAGTATAAACTCTAGAAACACTGTTAGTATCTCCAGAAATTATAAATAATATGAGGTTCTGGAATCCTGAGGATGATTTTGCTAACTGCTAGCTGCTTATAGACTTCCACAATATCTTACATCAGAAGAAGCTCTGAGCATGGGTTTCTGGAGTGAAACAATATAGAGAGGACTGAGACATTGTGCAAACATTAGCCAAATGAGATTGACATTGATTTCAGATGAAATTCTTGAACCAATTATAAAGAAAATTATTAGTGAGTACCTGAAAGGAGAAACACATGCCACTCAGTTTCAATATGGGTTCACACAAACTAAGTCATGTCAGACTAATTCAATTTCTTCTTTTAATAGGGTTAGTAGCTTTATAGATCAGGGATATTAGAGACACTGTAGACAAGGTCTGGATTTCAGCCAGGCATTTGACAAGTCTTCTGATGTTTTCCTTGTTGACAAGATAATTGAAATGAGCTGGATTTATAAGCAGTTTCTACTTGAAGAAAAGTTATGGTAACATGTAAATAATTTTAAAATATTAAACTAAAAATGTTATAACTTTTTATGTGCAAGCCATTGCTATGTCCTTAATATGCATGCTCTAACATTTTCAATCCTCATAACCTATGAAATATTGTAAACATTCCTCAAGTGAGATAACTGAGGCAAAGGAAGATTAATTACTTCATTTAAGGTCATGTGTACAGTAACTGAAAAAGCCACAATTTGAGCACAGTGTACATAACTTCAAAACCATACCCTTAACAACTGTGATACACCACATGATGCTCTTACATTGATGCTACATGCTTAATTATAGCGATGAGAATATAAAAGATATATTCATCAGGTTTGGCATAATCTGTATCTGAAGTAATAAGAAATATTCTGGAGGACGTAATACACATTAGAGTTTGTGTCTTTGAGTTAGTTTTCCCTGGCTAATGAAATAAATTCCCACAAGATTAACAGCTTAAAACAATACAAATTTATTATCTTACAGTTTAGTAGGCTTGAACTCCAACACAGGTCTTATTGGGCAAAGAGGAGGGTGTCAACAAGGCTACATTCCTTCTGTAAGCTGTAGTGGAGAATTTGATTTCTTGCTTTTTCCAGCTTCTATAAACTACCTGCATTCCTTGGTCATGGCCCCATTACATCTCCAAAGCCAGTAATGTTGCATCTCTCAGTGCCTTGCTTCCACAGCTACATCTTCTCTTGACTCTCTTCTATTTCTGTATTCCACATTTGTGATTATTACATCAGGTACACCCAAATAATCTAGGATATTCTGCCTATTTTAAGGTCAGCTGGTTTACAACCTTAATTCTGTCTGCAAATCTAATTTTCTTTGTAATCTGGCATAGTCATAAATTCTGGGGTATAGCCTGTCAGAATCTTTGGGTGGGCTATTATTTGGTCTACCTTGCTCCTTATAATTAATTCTCTATGTTATAAAAAGGATGAAATTTGGTTTTGTCATTTAGTAAGCATTGTTTTTTCCCTTCCAAAACAATTTGCATGAGCTTGCTAATTTCTAATTTAATATGTCCTGCTTAAAAATTTATATTCCTCTTCATAACATTCAAACAACTTTTGTAAGACCCATGAAAGTTGAAAATTGTTGAAGCTGGATAATGGATATATAGGAGACTTATTATATTAGTCTACTTTTGTATATATTTAAAATTTTCAGTAATAAAGATTGAAAATAGACTCAGAGGTTTTATTAGACTCTATAATAGTGATCCATATCATGAGAATAAATTCAAAGCTAGTACAATATGTACTAAGATAATAGAATTGTAATATATAGATCAAAAGAGCAGGTGATCTGTAGTGTTTTAATGGTTAAACAAAAATTGACATATGATATCCACTCTTGAGTGCTACAATGGGAAGAAATATAGACAAACTAGTACATAATTCTAGGAGAGTGATTAAATGACCAATAAGTAGCAATCTATATACACTTGGTCAAAGGAATAATATTTAGCTTGGAAAAAAAAAGCTGGCATATTATCAAGTATTTAAAGAATCATCATTATCATCAAAATTTATCATCAGTATTATAAAAAATATATTATCATCAGTATTACCAAGTATTTAAAGAATCAGCAAAAAAAAGAAAAATAAGTTTCTTTTCCCTGGATCCTAAAAAACAGATGTTTAGGAGATCCATAGAAAGAATTTTTGGTGGGGCATCTGGTGTCTTAGCTGGTTAAGCATCCAGCTCTTGATTTCAGCTCAGGTCATGATCTCAAGAGTACTGAGATCAAGCTCCAGGTGGGGCTGGCTGTGGAGCTTGCTTAAGATTCTCCACTCCCAAGATATTTGCAAACGACATATCAGATAAAGGGCTAGTGTCCAAAATCTATAAAGAACTTAGCAAACTCAACACACAAAGAACAAATAATCCAGTCAAGAAATGGGCAGAAGACATGAACAGACATTTCTCCAAAGAAGACATCCAGATGGCCAACAGACACATGAAAAAGTGCTCCATATCACTCGGCATCAGGGAAATACAAATCAAAACCACAATGAGATATCACCTCACACCAGTCAGAATAGCTAAAATGAACAAGTCAGGAAATGACAGATGCTGGCGAGGATGCGGAGAAAGGGGAACCCTCCTACACTCTTGGTGGGAATGCAAGCTGGTGCAACCACTCTGGAAAACAGCATGGAGGTTCCTCAAAATGTTGAAAATAGAACTACCCTATGACCCAGCAATTGCACTACTGGGTATTTACCCTAAAGATACAAACGTAGTGATCCGAAGGGGCATGTGCACCCGAATGTTTATAGCAGCAATGTCTACAATAGCCAAACTATGGAAAGAACCTAGATGTCCATCAACAGATGAATGGATAAAGAAGAAGTAGTATATATACGCAATGGAATACTATGCAGCCATCAAAAGAAATGAAATCTTGCCATTTGCGACAACATGGATGGAACTAGAGGGGATCATACTCAGTGAAATAAGTCAATTGGAGAAAGACAACTATCATATGATCTCCCTGATATGAGGAAGTGGAGATGCAACATGGGGGGTTAAAGGGGTAGAAGAAGAATAAATGAAGTAAGATGGGATTGGGAGGGAGACAAATCATAAGTGACTCTTAATCTCACAAAACAAACTGAGGGTTGCTGTGGGGAGGGGGTTTGGGAGAGGAGGGTGGAGTTATGGACTTTGGGGAGGGTATGTGCTATGGTGAGTGCTGTGAAGTGTGTAAACCTGGTGATTCACAGACCTGTACCCCTGGGGATAAAAATATATTATATGTTTATAAAAAATAAAAATTAAAAAAAAAAAACTGTGACAGCTATTACAACCCAACAACATAGAATAAACTGAACTTGGGACTAGACATTCAAATTAACATATCACAAATAATTAATCTAGTTTTCAAACATGAAGCATATTTACCTATGTTGTTCTTGATAAAATAATGGTTGTTTAGTAAGGTAGTATATACTCTTAGATAGATTTAAAGAAAATATATTTAAAGGAAATAAAGTATTGTTGTTTTCATATTTACTTAAAAAAAAAAAAAAGATTCTCCACTCCCTTTTCCTCTGCCCCTCCCCACAATGCTTTATCTCTCTAAGAAAAAAAAAAAGGGAGGGGAGGGACGGAGGGAGGAAGGAAGGAAGGAATAAAGGAGGAAAGAAGGAAAGAAAACAAAGAGTTTTTGGTGTCTGTGATGGTTTAAGTTACCCAAAGATAAAAGAGCCATCACGAAAGACAATGGGTTGAATGACCCCATGAATTGGATCTAAGCAACAGGTGTTGGTTTTTTTTTTTTTTTTTGGATTTCAAATGTTTGTAGTTTCTTCTAAACTAGGCTCAAAAGTAGGTGATGGATAAGTTTTACCCTTTTAATTAGCAATAGCCTCCTCCAAAAACATGCATCACATTCTAATTTTTCTGGGTTTACAGAATCACCATTGTTTATTATAATCACAGCAAAGTGTTTAGAGATGTGGAATCTCATGCTTTGAGTCAACTTGCAAAGGGCATTTGTGCATCTTACTAAGGACAGTGAGATGTAATGCTTTAGGTACTGAAATACTAGGCCCATAAGGGTAATTGTGGGAGGAAAAAAACAATACTTGCCAAATGATGCTGAGCCAGAAAGTGTTGGAGTCCATATGGCATACACTACTTCCTAACCTGACTTCTACAAACTGATGAAATAACATACTGTGGATGGGGTATTTATAGCCCCCACACATATCTGGGTCTTTTCTCTCCAGCTATATTGGGATAACTTCCCCTTGGCTCCCTTTAAATATACCCTGAAATTCATATTTCTGGCTTTTTATTTTTCTTGCCAATTCTTCCTATACACCTTTATGGAGTTTTGGGAAAATCTTTTCTTAAGTGACATTTAGTGCTCTACCACCCTGATTTTTCCAGCAATTGCAGTCTGTTAGCTCTTGCTATGAGATACTTGATGAATGAAAAACACATTTCAGGGGTGCCCATCAAGCCTGTATGTCTATCCATATGATGAATTTTTAAGATCAGTACAACTGTCATAGGATAGTATTACATGCAAAGAAGATATTTTTGATTTAATAATGGGTGCTTAAACTCCTCATTTGTTCATAAGTTTAATATTTCTATAAGTGTTTCACAGGTATAATCTCTCTTGAGATTATATTTCAAGAAGCAGTGACAAAGGGGAAGTGTCCTAAGGAAACTGAGGAGATCCAACTGTCTTTACCCAAGATCACATTGTTGGTTAAAAGTCAGCAGAGGTGCTACTACTATCCCATACTCAACCCTCCAGACAGGAGGAGAATCGGGCTTTGAACCTTGGACTTCTAATTATAAGTTCACTGCTCTTTTCACTATGCCATGTGACCTTTCCAAGTAAAATGCCGCATCTTTCCAGCATGATAATTAGCTTTCAGTGTGACTTTGAGGCAGTGATTTTTCCCAGGGAGAAAGAGAGAGAGTGAGAGAGAGAAAGAGAGATGGTGGGGAGCAGAAGAAGAGAAAAATCCCAAATGAAACCCTCGGTTAACCCCAGCAAATGAATTTGATTTATTTTTTTTATGAACCTAATCAGGACTGGAATTAATCTGAAATGAATAGCTACCGTTTTCTCATCTTGAGTTTGCCATATAAAGCTACTTTTAAAAGTACTCAGTGACATTTTAGAGTAAATATGACGAGCAAATGTAAATGTAATTGCACGAGTCATATATGGTGTGAGTCATTTGTAAAGTTCACTACGAATGAGCTATATTGCACAGAATCCATTTGTCACTTAAGAAAATGAGATCATCTGCTTTAACATATGAAAGGAGGAATTTAACAGCACATTAAACTCAGTCCAAGCCAGAAAATGTCCAAATTACTACTCCCCAGTGGTTTGGGTTCAAATAATCTAACCACAAGGATATTCCCCATCCACTCTTCTCTTGACACATGCTGGTAGAGAAAAGGCGTGGAGCATCTGAATAATATGTTTTAATATTTTATGTGTTTGAGAAGATATCTGAATAAAAGACAGATGGATATATCTTCTGTTTAGCTTCACTATTTTATGTCTCTATCCTATAAATTTTCACAGTATTCAAGTTCTAATTTTCTGGGAGATACTATGTAATTAGCCAAACAATGATTTTCTTTGTGATATAATTGGCCAGATCAGAAAGAGAAAGGTAAAAACTTATGCTGAACTACAACAAAGTATGCTTCATTTCTATGCAGAGATACTAAAAGCTGGAAATAGTAAAATTTATTTTCCCAGAAAATAGGCTCTGTGTGCCATTGTTGCTGTCTGTAATTGGTTTTGAATATAACAGTCTCCAAAAAGTGAAAGTAGAGAACAATGAGGTACGTGCCCCATTATAGAAAACTATTTCAAAATGCACATTTTGGATTATTCCTTCTGCACTGACATGTGTGCTGTAGTTCTAAGTCACTGGGCTTGCCTGTTTTGTTTTAAAGGTGGACATGGAAGATCACAGAATTCTGATAGAAGATAAAAAAAAAAAAAAAACTATCATATCTGGGACAAAGTGAAATAAGACAACTAATATGCTTATCCACACCCTGCCCTCTTTCCCTGGACTCTAAATTTGGCTTCTTCTCCTCATTGTTTGTCTTTGGCATTGTTGAGCACCCCTATCCCATCCTTTATCAGAGAGAGTTCTCCGATCTACTCACTGCTAGAAGATACTGGTTATTTCAATATCCCATGTTCTTCCTTGATTCTAAGCTTTTTCCTTCCATATACTCCAGCAGGTAGGGTTGGAAATAAACATGTCTTTAGAATAGAAAAGTATATATATATTTTTTTAAGATTTTATTTATTTATTTGTCAGAGAGAGAGAGCACAAGCCCGCAAAGTGGCAAGCAGAGGCAGAGAGAGAAGCAGGCTCCCCACTGAGCAAGGAGCCCAATGCAGGACTCGATCCCAGGGTCCTGGGATCATAACCTGAGTCGAAGGCAGTGGCTTAACTGACTGAGCCACCCAGGCATCCCAGTATATATTTAAATTTTGTAGTAGTTATATGTCTATATTTATTTCTTAGGATAAAATTCCTTCTTTCTTCCTTCCCTGCCTCTGTTGTTTCTTTCTGTTTTTCTTTGTAGCTTTTGGCATTATATATTTTTATATGTAATGCTTGTCTGACACTCTGAAATGGTCAATTTGGAAACTTTTAAACAAGCCAAAAAATAAAAACACTACCTTATTTTAATAAGTAGAATTATAATTGTGTGGTAAATGTAGAGAACAATATAGAGCTCTTTAACTACATAGATTTAACTCTAGAAGCAGTAGCTGAAGATAGACTTATTTTATTTGGGATCATACAAATCAATTCAAAGGAATTACTACTACATAAATAGTAGAAGGGCTTTAAAGATTTTATTTTAAGGGCTTTAAAGATTTATTTTAAAGATTTTATTTGTTTATTTGAAAGAGAGAGACAGCAGAAGCCGGAAAGGACAGAGGGAGAGGGAGAAGCAGACTCTCCACTGAGCAGGGAGCCTGACATGGGAATCCAGGCACGCCAAGGATTGTCTTAAGTGTGGGGAAGTCCTGTGAAACTCATCTTAAAAGCCGAATACATGTAAGCAGTTTTTTCCCCCCAAGACAAAAACCTCTAAGACAATCTCTCATTGGGGTGCCTGGGTGGCTCAGTCAGTTAAGCGTCTGCCTTCGGCTCAGGTCATGATCCCGAGGTCCTGAGATCAAACCCTATACTGGGCTTCCTGCTCAGCAGGGAGCCTGTTTCTCCCTCTCCCATTTCCCCTGCTTGTGCTCTCTCACACTTTCAGATAAATAAATACAATCTTAAAAAAAAAAAAAAAAAGGAAAAAGAAAAGAAACTCTCTCATTATGGTTTGATTTAATTTGGTGTCACATTAATCTTCAGGGTCTATGAAATTTCCGATGCTTGCAGTTGTCACTCAGGCTGAGTAAAGGGAAACACAGGTGAGGTCCAGCACGGGGAGGAATGCATTTGTAGATGCCTAGAGGCTCATCTCCTTCTGTAGATCTTCTGGCAACCACACGAGAGCTAAAATAGTTTTTAAAGCCCTTCTACTATTTACATAGTAGTAAGTCCTTTGAATTGATTTGTATGATCCCAATTTTATTTTCTGGGGCATTTTTGCACAATAGCATAGCCTACAGAATAATTCTTTCTGATTATCAGTTATATTTTTAAATTATATTCAAGAACATTTACTGAATGTCTATGGATTGCATCAGACTATATTTGGTTCTATAAAAAATCAACAATTAATTTAACACCAATTATGGAAGAGACTGATCAATGCCTTGGAGACAGAAGAGAATCAAAACATTATAGAATACCGCCTTCATCTTATGGAATTTTATAATCTAACTTGAAAGTTATAAAGAAATCCCTGCAGGAACAAATAACAATGCAAATCAGTGTAGGTGGGTACTAAGTGTGTGGCACAGAGAAGCGCTGTGGAAGTTTTAAGGCAGGAGAGTATTTATAAGCAGCCAATGTGGCTTATGGATACATCGGGATGGCTTTAAAAGGTCCCTAGCAACCATCTTTTTTTTTCTCTTCTCTTCTTTCTTTTGCCTTTAAGATGTACACTTTGAATTTTGGATAGCATGTGATTTCCATCACTGTTAGGAGTCTAGTATTCTTGCATATTAATGCTCCATCTTTGTGTCCTTTACAGGCCCTCCCAGAGCCTGACACGTGCCCTGGTAGCCACGGTTAAGTGAACAGAACCCATGCACAGTGAGAGCCACCAAACCCTCATTACTTTTCATTTGCTTTCAGGCATACACTCTGTCAAGCTATGTGGGTTTTGGAGTTCTAGGAAAGAAGGTGGGACCTAATAATAGTTATTTTTATTTAGCATGTCTGTGGCTCCCTTTATATTCATTTTAACAGTTAGATATCCAAGCCTATAGTAGATGTTGTGAATGGGTCATAATATTAAAAATCCAAAATTTATTTTAATGATAGTAGTATAGCCCAAAAAATCCCTAAGATCGTGCATTTAATGTAATAGCAGTAATAGGAGTGTTTTTGTTGTTTTGGAGTTTTTTTGTTAAAGCCTTTTGACACACTGTAACTTAGGTGTATTAAGGTCACTTGGAAATCACTGATTGAGTACCTAAATTTTAGCCTTTGAATACATTAGAGGAAAAAAGTGCCATAGAGGTATAAAGTATTCCCCAGCACCAAACTGAAAGCATTTTTGTTGATTCTAAAAAAAAAAAAAAAAAAATCCCAACCATAAAAAAATATGGTTAGGTGAGAAAATTTATCATCCAAACACCATGACCTTTATTGCACTTGTGGTTTCAACATGCTCATCTGCAGTCTGAGATATTTCTCCGTAGGTACAGATACAGCAGAAAACCAAACCCCCATTTAAAATCACTGAATGAACATTAAAACCCTTGGGTTCCATTTCATCTATATGCTCATTAACCTTTTTGTGATCTCTTAACATATAGTGTGAGTAACAGAAAAATCTCCTGCTTTATTGCCAAAAAACTTAACGTCACGTGTGTGTGTATGTGTGTGTGTGTGTGTGTTCACATTTGAAAGAGAAAGCAAAAGAGAACAAGAATATGAGGACTTTGGAAATGTAAAATTTAGTATTATTTCCCCAGAGTGAACATAAATGCTGCCAGAGTAATCAAATTAATGAATCCCAAGCATTGTTAGCTTCTATTTTTAAGAGAGACTGAAGAAAAACACATTTTTGGGGAATAATTTCCTAAGAATTTTCTTATATTTGAGGTAAGAAAGAGATAGACATCTTGCATCTACCAGTACAGGAAAAAAAAAAAAAAAAATGCTGGTTACAGAACATTAGGATACATAATTGGCCAAGTATTTTGTAAAAAGCAATACATGATAAATATCTAATTAGCAGTTTAAGAATCTCATAAGTTGATCTATTTCTAAATCCCTTTGGATATGAAAAGCAAAACAGAAAACTGCAAAAGAAAACTTTAAATATTCCTATGGCATCTTTTATGTATTGGCCTTGTTATTTTGTTTCTAAAGAAGAAGTATAAGATTAGAACAGAGCATTGTGTTTTTTTTCCTCCTTACACATTTTAAAAACCTTAAATCTAATTCCCTGAAATTTCTTAATTCACTCTCCAACTTACCAGATTTTGTAAAGAATGACTCCCACCTAAAGTTTACCCAAACCTTTAGGTTATCTTTGTGTGTATGTGAAGGTGTTGTCCAGATGAGTTTAAATATTAGCTTATTGTCTTCCATATGCTGAATTCATATCAAAATGAAAATAAGGTTTAGTGGCCAAAATTTTGCCATAATGATTATAAATTTGGGGTAATAGACAATACAGGGTAGAGGTCTGTTTTCTTGAGGGTGCTTGTTCACTGCATAAGAGAATCGGAACTGTTGAAAATAAAACAGATGTCTGAAAAATTATCAGACTTGTATTTAATTTATGCAGTTTTCCCATTAATAGCATTATCTATTTAACACATCCATTACATATCCTCAGTGTTAATTTAGGCAGAAAAAATGTAGCAACTTCAAAAGGAAATCTTCCATTAAATTAAGGATATTGACTTTAATGGATGTCCCAAATAGACATGAAAATTAACAGGATGAAAAAACAAGTTGATTAAAAGTGGTCCCATTATAATTTGTTATGCCACATAGAATGAAAATATTAAGATGGAATTCACTTAAAAAAGTGCCAGTGAAAGCTCTTTGTACTTTAAAATGCATGACTTTAAAAGCTGTCAAATCATAGAATCTTATGTAAAAATATGTCTTTCTACAACTCTGAATAAACCTGTGTCTTGCCAAAAAAACCCTTGATATTTACAAGATTCACTTTGTTTTGATCATCAAGGAATCGGAAATGGTGATCAATTCACTTGTTTAAGGACCTCATTTCATGGAAATTCTGTACCATCTCAGATGGGGGCGAATTGCTGTTCCTTTCTGCTCCCACTTTCTCCTCTTTCTGTATCTTACACTTCACAAATATCTATTATTATGTTCATCAGATTGCTTGAGATTCTTTTTTAATGATTTATTCTTTTAGACATCAACATCTTTCTATTTCTCAAGACACTCCTAATAAAGTATCAGGATGCCTGAGTCATCAACTAACAAACAGCTCAATGAAAGTCACAGGTGGCAAGGATTATCCAGCTAGGGTGGAGAAGGAGAAGCAAAGACCCACGCAAATGGGCACAATACAAGGCAGGGGAAAGGTGGTTTAACAGGGTGAAAGGGAAGTTGAGTGGGAACCAAAGATAAACTACCTTTTTTTTTTTTTTAAAGATTTTATTTATTTATTTACTTGAGAGAGATAAAGAAAGAGCATGTGGGCATGTGTGGGAGGGGCAGAGGGGTAGGGAGAGGAAGAATCTTAAGCAGACTCTGGGCTGAGTGCAGAGCCTGACACAGGGCTCGATCACATGGCCCTGGGATCAGAACCTGAGCCTAAATCAAGAGTCAGATGCTCAACCAACCAAGCCACCCAAGTGCCCTGACAAATTGTCCTCTGTTATGATACTGAGTGTATCTAGTTCGGCAATTTAACTTACTAACTTTTTTAATCCACTGATTCATCTGTTAAAACTTTTATTGAACACTTATAATCTGATTGGCTTTGTGTAGGCAGGGAACATATGAAGATAAATATGAGGGAGTCCCAATTCGGTCTAATGTAATTAATGAGCTGTAATTGTAAATTATCGCATGATAATACATTTTCAATTATTCATTTATGATATGCTTACTGAGGGCCTTCCCTATACAGCGCACTGGCTAAAGATGTCAAACAACATTACTGTCTTTAAGGAGCTATCTAGTGGAAAAGGACAATATTAATTATAAAGCCCCATGGAATATGTATAGTGTATCATGTGTTGATAAATGCACAGAGAAAATAAGTGTTACAGAGGTAATGGTGATGATGCTTATTCAGAAAAGGGGAGGGATGGTTGGGATAAATTTTAAAGAAGAGTTGGAACATGAGCCTTCTTGAAGGAGAACTAAGAATTAACTAGGCAGAAAACTCTAAGGAAGGAATTGGATATTCTGGGCAATGAACACACCAAGTACAATGGCTTGGAGATGTTAAACGACATGATGTAGTCAAAGAAATTTAAGTAATACCTTATGTTTGAATTACCTGTGCTTGTAGAGTAAATATACATAAAACTCGATGACGGAGGCATGTTTTGGTGGGAGGTAGGAATGAAAAATGGTGGAGGGTAAGAATGGGAAAGTAATCTGTTACTGGGTCACAGAACACTTTTAATCCTATATGAAAATGTTTGACCATCAAGCAATAAATAATAAGTGGTAGCAAAGCATGAAAGGACGGACAAACAGCATAATCAAATTGATCCTGCAGAAACTTCGGCCTGAGTGTTAGCCTGGCAAATGAATTAGAGGAGGGTCAGTAGAAGTCAGGAAGATCTTTCAGGCGGTTTTTCATGGCCTAGACTCTAGGTAGCTAATGAGGCATGAACTAGGAAAAGGGGATGGTATCAGAAATCTAAGTGGTCAAATAACAGTGTGGAAGAAGAATAACATGGGCTGTAAAATGAGGGTCCTTGAGAGTCAGGTTCCTGAAAAGGAGTAGACATTTCTTTCAGAAAATATCCTAATAAATTTTAATTCCCCAGAGTCTTCTATTATATGTTTATTACTACACAAAATTAGAATTATCTTCTTCATAGAAAAGGGCATCTAGAGGAGAACCAAGCAAGGGTGACCTTATTTTCACACCGGTCATCATGGAGACACCTGCATCTAAATAATCTTTTAGTGGACATGAAGGAAGGGCAAGAGGGTGCCGTTTCACAACCTTCCTTGGCAAACCGGGAACAAGACCTATCACCATTTTAATTTTTTTTCTTCCAAAAAGCCCTAACTTTTCAATTTTCTAGGTCACTTTTCTAAGCTGTCCCTTTCTTTCTTAAAACCAGTGACCCAAATACATAACTTATTAAGGTGGAGGTTTTTCCTTGTGCCCAAGCCTCTGCAGAGGGATGCAGATGAACAGGTGCTGCCTTATCTGTCGATCCAGACATTTGCCACAGTTCAGATCTTAAGTCGTCATCTTACCACTTTAGTGCGTGACTGTGGTCAGGGGACCTCAACTTCTGTGTCTCTCAGCAATCGCAAGTAGGAAAGACACTGCTGAATCGGCGTGGAAAGCATGGTCCTCTGTGAAGCCCCCATGTTGCTTAGTAACCAGGAAGCATAATTCAGAATTTAAGGAAGTGAGGCTCCAGGAGTTTAGTCTAAGCTCTTTCTAATAAAGCGCTGCTCCCAAAGATAAAACATTTAACTTGTCAGTCTCTTTTATTTTTTGATTTTTGTTAAATGCTGTAAATACGCTTCCTATAAAATGCATGCAAGGCAAGCACAGATTGAGCAAAGCTCTTTGTGCTCTGAAAGAAAAAGAAACTAGGAAAGAAAAGAACTTGACAAAAGTCCTTGTTTACAAGTGAGCTCTGTATAATCATGCTCTGTATAACTAAGCACTTTTCCCCCCCTTTCATTAAAGTCATTCGTGATTATCAGCAACTGGTATATTTGAATTTCATTTATATTTGTTAGTGGTACTGGCTTAGAATGTCTAGCAGACACTCTGATTCAGTAAGTTTCATGTAATGACATATAATCTATTGTCGTCCTTTCATTGGTGAATGCTTGTCGTTAACAACATAGTGTGCTTATTGCCTTCCTTTACTTTGTCTTTTGACTATCATTTTATCTCTCCAACATATTACCAGTAACCTAGTCCTATTTACTGAGCCCCTTTTACTTGCTACCATTCAATTTTACTTGCTACCATAAAGAATGTTAAATTCTTTAACTTTTTTTTTTTTTCTTTTAAGAGAGAGACACTGAGGAGGAGCAGAGGGAGGGGGAGAGAGACCTCAACCAGGCTTCACACCCAGCATGGAGCCCAACATGGGCCTCAATTTCATGACCCTGAGATGAGACCTGAGCCAAAACCAAGAGTTGGACACTTAACTGACTGAGCCACTCAGGCGCCCCTGTGTGCTGCCATCCCTAATAAATTGTGGGTCTATCTAACCAGATCTGTCGTGTCCTGTTTTACAAAGTCAGTTTAGGGAAATGGACATTTAACCAACTAATCATATGAATATATATAATCACACCTTGTAATAGTTGGTTTGAGTGAAAAATGCTGGAGTCTGTGAAGAATTTATAACAAGAAAACCTAAAGTAGACAAAGGGAAAAATGAAGCATCAGACAAGATGCCCCAAAAGAAATAAAAATTTGAGATGGAATATGGAAAACAAGTAGAAAGTAAGAAAAGAGAGGAGAGAAAGAAACAGTTGCAAGTGAAGGAATCAGTGTATACAAATTTCAGTGGTTCTCATCTGGTTAAAACATACATATTTGAGCCCCACCCAAAAGCTTATGTTTCCGCAGGCCTAAGTCAGAGTCCATGAATTTGCACATATTGCATTTCTAACAAGTTTACAGGTGACACAGCCCATGCTGGACAGGAGAGCATACTTTGAGAACCACTGGCTTAGAGAATTAGAGAAAGGTCATTATGGTGAGTCCACAGTTAACTATGGAACAAGTGAATGAGAAGACAGAAATGTAGAGAGAAGACAGATGAATTAAACCCTTAAAAGATTTTTTTCATAGTTTAAAGAGCAGTTGGGATGACTTGGTGGATTTTAAACCAAGAACTGAAGTGATGACATCTGTCTTTTACAAAAAAAAAAAAAAAAAAAAATTCCTGGGTATATGGTGTGCAGAATGAATTGAGGGGAAGTAAGAAGAATTCATGATGGAAAAGCCTGTTGGGAGATTGTTCCAGGGATCAGAGGAGAGCAATGGCAGGGTGATAGGAATGGCAGGGCAAAGATTTAGAGAGATATAAGGGATAATCAGTAGGGTAAAAAGTCAGTAAGACTTGATAATAATTTCAGTGTAAGAGTATTAGAGAGGAAAGAATTAAGAATGACTCCCAAGAATTCTGTTTCCTGGTACCCAGATTGTAGTGTGTGGTACTATCCATCGAAGAAGATTCTTGAAAGAAGGACAGACTGAAAGTGGATGTGATGAAAGGGGAATTATAATGTCGATTTAGGAAATTGAGGGTTTTGTTTTGTTTTGTTTGGGGGTTTCTCTTTTGGGTTTTTTTGGTGGGGGAGGGGAGGTTTTGTTTTATTTTGCTTTTTAGTGGAAATGTCAAATGCTCATTTAGATATACTTGGATTTAGACTTGGAACTGAGATGAGAAGTAGGTGCTAAGAATAAAAATTTGAAAGTCATTGACCTATTGATGGAATTTGGAGTTTTGTCTATGGATCAAGTCATCAAAGATTTAAATAGAGAATGAGATTACAAAAAGTCTTAGACTAGTTTAAGGAAACAAAACTAGACAGCAAAGAATAGGAGCTAATAAAGGAAACTGAGAATAGTAGAGATATAGGTAGAAAAAATAATACAGTGCTGTGAGATGTCTAATCATTTTCAAATGGACTTTGACTTAGCATTATTTTCCCACTCTGAAGATGTTTAAGATCCTTTACTTAACATCAGTGCTCTGATGTTCTATGAGCATTTACTGAAACTTTTTCTAATCTTTTAAATTCTCTTTTTGGAAAAATTTATTGTCTAAGAGGATGAACTTAAAATTCATAGTCCATAGCTGGATATTTTTTAACTTGAAAATGGCATTATCGATAAATCTGCTGGAAAACAGTTCTAAACAAGAACTACCAGGGCAAACTGGAATATATGGTCTCTCCACATTCGTCATAGAATGGAACTCCTAATCAGTGTTTTTAATTTTCTACTATATTTTCACTTATTTTTAATTGCTTCACGTTCAACTTTCTGGGAGATTTCTTCAATAATCATTGAAACACTAAAAAGCTTATTAGAAGATTTATTTGGGGAAATTTTATTCCTATGGCTTTATTGGACAGAGATCAAGAAGATAGCAAGGCATGACTTATTTTGGGGTCCCTTTCCCAGACCAGGTATCAGTATTTCAGTATTCTTATTTGTTTCCTCTAGATGATAAAATTTATTCAGCCATCTTCTAGTGTCTGGTCTCTTTTCAGGGAGCAGATTGGGATAGAAGAGAGGGGTCTCAGAGTTTAGCCCATGTCAGCTTGCACTCACCCTGGGTTCAGCCAGATGCCTTGCCTCTGCACACCAGTGGTTCTTACCTCTTCCACATTCAGAGCCTCCGCAGCTCTGTCCACCTGCAGTATTGTCCCTCTGCTTCCTGCAGTCAGAAGGACTAAGCCTTTCAGATGATTTTAGCACCAGTCTCTCACCATCCACTATCATTCCTGCTGGACCATCTCAGGAGATTGGTGGGACAAATAGGTCCTTTTCCTATCAGAATCTTCTCTGTAGACCCTTGGAATATAAATTCATCCACTCTACTAAATCATTTAAAACTTTTTTGTCTTCTTTGTTTTCCAGAAATTAGTGGAAATATTATTTTGGTCCAGATGTCTACTTAACATTTTTACAAGTAAAATTTACTCCACTTGAAATTTATTTTGCAATATAATTAGGTAAAAACCTTCATTATTTTTTCTGCTAAAAGAATCAGTTGTTGTAGTGCAATATATTTAATTATCCATTATTTTCTCAGCAATTAATGATCCTACTTTTTTATAGACTAAGGACTTTATACGCTTCCTTGGGTTTGAAACTCTTTTTCTCAAGGTTTCATATGTATTAAATCAAATGATATTATATGTAAAACTTTGAAGCATGTTACTTTGAACATACTACTAATACAATAAGTATTACTGTACTGTTTTCTTCTCAAATACAATAGAGTAGTTAAAATACAACTTTATAAATATGCTGAACAAGTAGAACACAGAAGAAAGCTTTGCATTTTATATCATTGTTCCTTTTATTCCTCTGTTGTATTGAGCCGCAGCTCTCCTTTGTCCTTTCCTTAGCATATTATGATGACATGACTCCCTTTTAATTTTAAGGCTTTCTCAACTTATAAAAGCCATTCACTGTGACTTCTTTTGGTGGATGGCTCATTATATTTTCCAAGACCCTGTTGTTTTACCATCTTTGAAAACAAATAAAAATGACACTTCTAAACACTCCACTATAACAAATTAGATTTATTCTAAAGAGCTCAGTGAACAGCATTTTGAATGAGATCCATAATGGGCTTTTTAATTAAATGAATATAGTCATTTCATAGAGGCAATTCTCATTAGTAGAGCAGTATTGAGATGACCATTTCATTCTAATTGTGCTGTGTGTTTATATAAGGGGACTCATTTTAGGGTTGGTTTGAATAGATTTATATCTAATCATGTCTTGACACTAGTGCACGTTTGAAAGGTAAATATCACTGCTTTTCCAAAAACAAATAGTAAATAAAACAGTAGAATAAAATAAATAAAAATATTTCCCCCTAGTAATTTGCTTTTCTTTTATTTGAATTGGGTGGAAGAGAAATTCGATTTCGTATATCATCTTCTATTCATTACTTGGCTTTCTTTTTATTTCTTTACCTTTGGTAATGGACTGAATGTGTCTCCTAAAAGTTCATTATACTGAAACCCTAACCCCCAGTTTGGTTATATTTGGAGATGGGCCTTTAAGGAAGTAATGAAGGTTAAATGAAGTCATAAGGGTGGGGCCCTGATCTGATAGGATTAGTGTCCTTAAAATAAGAGACACCAGAGAGGTCACTTGCTCTCTGTCTCCACATTCATGAACCCAACTAAGGCCATGGAGGCCACTTACAATGGAGAATTCTGTAAACAGCATGCCAGGAAGAGTCTTCACCAAAAACCAATTGTAATGTAGCCAGATCTCAAACTTTCAGCCTCCAGAACTGTGAGAAAATGATTTTCTGTTGTATAAGCCACTAAGTCTGTGGTATTTTTATGGCAGCTTGAGCTGGCTAATGTGCTTTCTTATGTACAGTTCTGAAATGCTAATATTCTGAGTTACTGTGAGCGTAGATGTATAAATGCTGTATACAGCTCCAAAGACAAATATTAAAGAAGCATGAACTTAACATACCTTTTCACAAGTTTGAACCTCCATTACATGAAGTGTTTTCATTGTATAGATACCATTAGGACAAGGTACCAAGAAATGTTGGGACAATTTACAAGAGGAGAATGTGATTCCAGGTCAAATTATCTAGACATAAAAATGTGTACCCACATGACTTTCTTATATAGAGTACAGTGTGAAAATTTGGGGTGAAGAGTAACTTTCTGGGGTCAGGAGGACACCAAAAACACTACCTCAACTAGGTCATTAAGGGTAACATTCTCTGTGATGTCATCTCAATGGTATATACTCTTAGTATGATGTGATATGCCTGCCTAAAACCCATAATCATAGTTTAACTATGAGAAAACCAGCAGACAAACCCACATTTAAATCTAGCCTACAAAATACCTGACCAGTACTCCTTGAAACTGCAAAGGTCATCAAAAACAAGGAAAGTCTGAGGAACTGTCACAGTTTATAGAGTCTAAGGAGACAAGAAAAATAAATGATAGGGTCTTCTAGATGGGGTCCTGGAATAGGTAAAGGGATATTAGGTAAAAACTAAAGAAATGCAAAAAAATTGTGAACTTTAATGAATAATAATATATCAGTGATGGTTCATTACTTAAGACAAATGTACTGTACTAAGATGTTAACAATAGGGGAAACTGGGTGAGGATTATATGAGAAATCTGCACAGTACTATAACTTCTCAGTAAATCTGAAAATACTTGGAAATCAAGTTTATTGTACATGTGAGGGTTGCTATATGTTTATTTGTTTTTAGTCAACAAGTTTAGTCAACAAAGTCAACAAGACCCATAGACCAGGATAGAGAGACCCCTTTCTCCAAAGATCAGTAGTAGTCCTAATGCTGTTAGGAATCCTGCACAGACTCTCACTCATGTTTCATCCTAGGTTCCTGATCCCAGGTACTATGTGGATTAGTCAGGAGAGAGGTTTTTTTTAAGTGGCTTAGAGTAATCCAGTTTTATTTCATTCTCACATTTCATTTCCAGCTTGGGACACCAAGGGGATCTGCTCACTCAAGTACCAAGGATTATTGGGAGCTTCATCCAACAGTATGAACTTAAATGAACTTCCAGGTTCACAAGAACAGGAAAAGATGTCCTGGATAATTTCCCAGAGGAATTCCACAGCTTTCATCTAGAAATGATGCATGTTACTTTTCCTTATCACCCACTGACTAGACTTTGTCATATGACAGTTGCCAGCTGCAAGAAGATGTAGAAAATGTAGGGAAAAAATAGGATATTTGGTGAGCAGTAAATTTACCATTGATTCATATTTCCTCATTTTTTAACTATTCCTTGGTTTACATTTATCTATTTTTTATCACTACCAAAATATTTGAGAACACTATTTTTATAACTGCTTAGTCTTTGATACTCAAAATACTCTCAGTCTCTTCTCTGGAGGAACTGTGAAACCCAAACAGAGTTCAATTTCTCAGCATCTCCTATGGACTACACACAATATTCATGCTTCCTCCAATTTGTGCCTGCCTAAGACTTACCATTGGAAATAATAATAAGAAATATGAAATGACTGTATGTGTGAATATAGGAAATTATTAATTTAAAGTTATTGCCTAGGGATGGGGAAAAGTACAAGTTACTCTATGGTTCATCTCCTGAAATCATTTCTTTAAGATTGTCTCCAATTCCAGTGTCACCAATTAGTATAAGGTCCCCAAATGCATTTTGACCAGGTTTGGTGAGGCTTTACTTTCATAAGGAAATTGCCCTCTTGCCTTCTAAATTGGATAATTGCAATTCTAAAAATCCACTCAGAAATGTAAATGCTCAATCGCCTATGAAAATGCTGTTTTGACATGCACTTATTGCATCTGTGCCTATGAGTATAGTCGAATTAGCTTTTGCTTCTTGGTACAAGCTCAGTTTATATTTACCTTTCTTAATAACATCAAAAATGGAATGATGACAAATTAGAATCCCTTTCATGATGTGGTAGTTAATGGCCATTAGAAAAATATATTGACAAATTTTGACAAGAGGTGGTTTAATATCTAAATATTACCACCCATTTGTGGAGTGTTGTGTTTTGAATCACAGCTAATCATTAAAACTCGCTTGTATAGGATATATTCTAATCCCTGATATTCAGAGTACATATCATTCTATATTGAAAGCAACCATTCAACTAACCAAATACACACAAACGTACAAATACAATTTCTTGAAAGTTCCACTCTTATTTATTTATTTATTTATTTACTTAATTTCTTACTTACTCATTTACTTACTTATCTCTATACCCATTGTGGGGCTTGAACTCAAGACTCCAAGATCAAGAATCACATGTTGTACCTACTGAGCCCATAAGATGCCCCAGTTTTAATCCTTTCACTTATAGGTCAAGTGGTAAGGAAAATCTAATGTAGGAAATTTGGAGAGGATGCTCATATACACTTGTGCTTTGTTCATGTTTTCAATCGCTTCAGCATCTTCTCTAGGAAATTTCAGATAAGTATATTCTTTACCTCTGTAATCTGCTGTGACTTACAAATTTGTAAAGCTGAATATTGTGTAGATTCCAGAAAGATTAGTTCTCTGTTAAAAATATAATAGAGACTTTTATAATCGTTTCATATAGAATTTTCTCCTGGTACTAAAAGGCAACCTATGATCTATTAGGCTGATCTTTTTTTTTTTTTTAAAGATTTTATTTATTTATCTGACAGAGAGAAATCACAAGTAGGCAGAGAGGCAGGCAGAGAGAGAGAGAAGGAAGCAGGCTCCCTGCTGAGCAGAGAGCCCAACGTGGGGCTCGATCCTAGGACCCTGAGATCATGACCTGAGCCGAAGGCAGCGGCTTAACCCACTGAGCCACCCAGGTGCCCCTTAGGCTGATCCTTTAATTCACATCTTAAACCTCCTGACCCTGAACTTTTGCTTGTTTCACCAAATAGAACATCCTCTTTTCCTTTCTGCGTTTCACTATACAGTTCGAATACTTAACTGTAGAGTTATGAGTCTATTTTGGCCTACAAAGCTCTTAATGTGGGCTCTTCTGCTGAATCTCTTTGTTCATCAAACATACAGGTGTTCTACATGGAAAGGACGAAAAGTAACCTGATTATAGCAACATTGAGTAAATTATTTGCTCTTGATCTTGCAATTGTTGTGCCATGTGTATTGAAACACATTCATAATCTTAATCCACTTCTCTCCATTCCTGGGTCTTCACCTAGACCACTCTTATTCATCCTTCATCTATAACTTCAGAAAAGATCCTCTCACTTTTTTTTTTATAACTTTTTAGATTTACTTATTTACTTATTAATTTGAGAGAGAGAGAGAGAGAGTGAGCAGGAGGAGCAGAGGGAGAGGGAGAGAGACTCTGAAGCAGACTCCATGCTGGTGCTCTCACTTTTTAATTCTGATCTGGTCTCTTACTGTTGACCTCCATTCTCCCCCTACCTACTGTCAAGGAATGCATCACTGCTTAACTGCTTGTTCATTTGTCTATATCCTTCTTAGGTTTCCCTTACAAGATGGAACAATTCTATTTTGATTTTTTATTTGATTATTTTTTTATTTGATTATTATTGCTTCATCAATGTAAACCTTGAAACATAGCTAGCTCTCAAGAAATTGCTATTGAATGAATGTTACCTAGCCAGTTAATGTAAGAGCCAGGATGCAAAGACCATACAGAGAGTTTTCAGGTGTCATTCACCTAGTTTCTCCCAGAGGTTACATCTCACATGGCTATACAGCAATAGCAAACTAAGAAACTGTTAATACGGGGCGCCTGGGTGGCTCAGTGGGTTAAGACGCTGCCTTCGGCTCAGGTCATGATCTCAGGGTCCTGGGATCGAGCCCCGCATCGGGCTCTCTGCTCAGCGGGGAGCCTGCTTCCTCCTCTCTCTCTGCCTGCCTCTCTGCCTGCTTGTGCTCTCTCTCTGTCAAATAAATAAATAAATAAATCTTAAAAAAAAAAAAAACTGTTAATACAATAAAAAGTGAGTATCGTTGTATGACATTGCATCACAAGTATGTGTTCATGAAACCACTACTTCAATACAAAACATACAGAACTACTTCATCACTATCAAGACTCACATTCTGCTATCCCTTTATGGCCATACCCAAATCCCTTACCCCTTACTGCCTTGTTCATTAAACCCTGGCAACCATTAGTCAGTTCTCCCTTTCTATAACTTTGTTTTAAGAATGTTATGTAAATGGGTTTATACAGTATGTGACCCTTAGAGACTGGCTTTTTTTTTTTACCCACTCAGGAGAGTGCCCTTGAGAATGATCCAAGTTGCTGCATATATTGGTAGTTTGTTCCTTTTTACTGATTAATAGTATTCCATGATACGTAGATATTACATTTTGTTCTTCCATAGATAAGTAAAGTAACATTTTTGTTGCTTTCAATTTGGGGCTGTTACAAAGAAAGTTGCTATAAAAAATTATGTACAAGTTTTTGTGTGGATATAAGTTTTATTTCTCTGGGATAAATGCCCAGAAGTGCAATTGATCTGTTCTATGGTAATGTATATTTTATTTTTTTAAGAAACTGCCTAGCTATTTTTTGTAATAACTCTGCCATTTCACATTTCTACCAGCAGTATATGAGGGATTGAGTTGTTCATGGTTTTTTCTTTTTTTAATATTTTATTTACTTGTTTATTTATCTATTTATTTATCTATTTATATTAGAGAGAGATAGAGGACAAGCAAGGAAAGAGCAGAGGGAGAGGGGAAGAGAGAATCCCAAGCAGACTCCCCTCTGAGTATGGACCGCCCCCCTCCACCAAGCCAAGGTGGGGCTCAAGAGCCTGAGATCACAATCTAGGCAGTAATCAAGAGTTGGGCTCTTAACTGACTGAACCATCAAGCACCCCGGGATTGAATTTCTCTATAGTCTCACCAGCATTTGGTGGTGTCACTACTTTTAATTTTAGCTCTTCCAATAAGTATGTAGTGATATCTCATTGTGGTCTTAATTAGCATTTCCCTAATGGTTATTGATATGAAACCTCTTCTCTTACATGCTTAAATGTTATCCGCGTATCTTCTTCAGGGAAAGAAGTCCAGTTCATCTTTTTTTTATTTTATTTTATGGACTGTTTTTGGTGTCGTGTTTAAAAACTCTTCACCAAGCCTGAAGTCCCAAAGATCTTCTCCTACATTTTCAAGAAATGTTATAGTTTAATGTTTTTATTTAAATCTACTGTCTACTTTGAATTAAGTTTTGTGTAAATTGTGAGGTTTACGACAAGATTCATTTTTTTGCCTCTGGGTGTCATATTGCTCTAGCACAATTTGTTGAAAAGGCTTTTTTCTCTTTGTCAAAAAATTCCGTTGGCTGTACATCTGTGTGTATGGATTCTTATCCCGTTCTTTTGATCTGTGTGTCTTTGTCTTTGCCAATACCACAGTCCTCATACCATAGCTTATAATAAGTCTTCAAATTACATGGACTGGCAATTCCTACCACTTTATTATATTTTTCAGAAATGTTATGGATATTTTACTTCTTTTGCCTTTCCATATAAGCTTTAGAATAATCTTGTATATACTATGAGATATCTTGCTAGGATTTGATAGGAATTGTGTTGCATATGTATGACAATTAGCAGAAACTTGATGTCTTTCCTGTGTTGAGCCTTCTAATTCATGAACATGTTATATGTTTTCATGTATTGAGATCTTCTTTGGTTTCATCAGCATTTTAAAATTTACAACACTGGAATGTGTCGTACATATTTTATTAGACGTATATGTAGGTGTTACCTTTTTCTTGAGGGTGTGGAACTGGTATTGTTTTTTTAATTTTGATCTTGATGTGTTCATTGCTAGTATATAAAAATGCAATTGACTTTTTAAAATGTTTACTTTTTTAAATGCTAAAATTAAAAATGTTTATGTTGTACTATGTGACATTTCTGACCTTGCATATAAATTATAGAACTGTTTTGTAGATTTTTGACATTTTCTGCATAGGCAGTCAGGTCATCTGCAAATAGAAATTATTTCTTATTTTCCAATCTGAGTGCCTTTATTTCCTTTGCTTAACAGTATCCTGTTAGCTACAACTTCTAATTCCATGTTGAATAGCAGTGGTGAGACTGGATAAACATGTCTTATTCCTAAACTTAGAGGAAAAAGCATTCAGTCTATTACCACTAGCTGTAGATTATCTATAGTTTTCTCTTTTTTTTTTATCAAGTTAGAGAAGTCTCTCTCTTCCTAGTTTTCTAAGAATTATTATCATGAAGGGGTGTTGAAATTTGACAGTGCTTTTTCTATATCAACTGATAAGATCATGTAATTTTTTCATGAAATTTTTCTTTCTTATCCTTTTAATATGGAAGGTTATATTTCTTGGATTTGGAATATTGATCTAGTTTGGCATCCCTAGAATAAATTAATTTGTTATAATGTACTAATTTCTTGTGTTTTTCTGAATTCTATTTGCTAACGTTTAATTCGGAATTATTTTTGTCTGTATATGTGAGGAATATTGATCTATTGTTTCTTCTCTTCTTTACTTCTTTACTTCCTCCCTCCTTCCTCCTCCCTCCCTCCCTTCCTTCCTCCCTTCCTTCCTGCCCTCCTTCCTTCCTTCACTCCTTTTCTCTCTTTCTTCCTCTTTTTCTTTCTACCTTTTTGTCATCTGGATTTGTATTAGAGTAATTATTAGCTGCATAAGATGAGTTGGAAAGTCTTCCCTCTTCTATTTTTTATATGAGCTTGTTTAAAATTAGTTCTTTTGTTGTTGTTGTTATTGTTAGTTCTAAAATGTTTAGTATACTTTTCCAATGAAACAATTGAGGCTGGAGATTTCTTTTTTCATAATTTTATTAAATAATTTAATTTCTTAAAAGTTATGGAGGTGTTTACATTATTTATCTATTTCAGGTTGGCTGAGTAGTGCTAATTTGTGCTTTCAAGAATTGGTCTATTTCCTCTATGTTGTCAAATTAATTTGTGTAGAGTTACTTATATTGTTTCTTATTATCCCTTTGATACCAGTAGAGGCTATAGAGATATCTCTTATTTATTCATGACATTGATGCCATCTCTTTTTTTCCTAATCTGTTACACCAGAGATTTGTCAGTTTTGCTGATCTTTTCCAAAAACCAGATTTTTTTATACAGATTTTCTTCATTGTTTCTCTGTTTTCTCACTTCATTAATTTCTGCTAGTTTTGTTTCTTTGTTTATTATGTCCTTCCTTCTCCATGTTTTGGGCTTATTTTTGTTCTTCTTTATCTGGTTTCCTGATACAAAAGCTTAGGTTACTGATTTGAGATTTTTCTTTCTTCCTAATATAGGCATCTAGTGATATGCATTTCTCTTTATCACCACTTTAGCTGTATCCCATATATATCGATATGTTAATTTCATTTTCCTTCTGTTAAATTTGTCCTTTTTCTGTTTCCTTTAATATTTCCTCTTTGATATCTGTATCACTTAGAAATAGAGTTTCAAGCATTTGGAGATTGTCCTATTATTGCTCTAATATTTATTGGTTTTCTACTCTGATGCTATTGTGGTCAGAGAATATACTACGTATGGTTTAAGTCCTCTTTAATAGTTTGAATTTGTTTTATGGTTAAGATATGGTCTATTTTGATAAATGTTCTGTGGATATAATTTGTAATTAGGTTGTATATCTTATAAATGTGTATTAGATCCTGTTGGTTAATAACAATGTTGAGTTCTTTTATATTTTTGCTAATTTTATGTCTAGTTGTCTATCCCTGCTTGAGAGATGGATGTGGGAAGGTTAACTGTAATTGTGGCTTGGCCTATTCTCTCAGTCTACCTGTTTCACTTCACGTATTTTGCAGCTTTGCTGTTTGGTGTATACACATTCAGTATTGGTATCTTACTGGTAGATTGGCCCCTTTATCACTATGTAATAACCCACTCTGTTCCTGGTAAATTTCTTTGCTGGGAAGTCTACTTTGTCTGATGTATTAATACAGCCACTCCTGTTTCCTTTGATTATTTGCATAATCTTTATAAATACTTTGACTTTCAACTTCCATATGTCATTATACAGGTATTCCCCACTGTTTGCATGTTTGCATTATGCCACTCCACTTTTATGAAAAAAAATCTACATTAGTACCTGTTTCCATTAACCTAAAGAAATCCTAAGAGGATTTTCACTTTTATGAAAAAAGGCAAAAATAACATTCAGTGTTTCTTTTGTTGTGAGTCGTTACAGAGATCGTGCCAACCAGTCGCAGCGAGAGTTGTAGCACCAAGCTCCTTCCCTAGCAACTATGCTCAGCATCTCAGCATCAAGCCTCCCTAGCTCTGAACTAAGTCTATGAGCATCTGTTTTTTTAATCTTGATTTATTTTGTGCATCCATTAGCAATGTGTCCTTAGGAGTCAGAAAAGCCTGAGAGAGGTTATTTTGGGAGTCTGGGAATGCTAGAAAAATTTTTGTATATAAACTAATGATAATTGCTTTTTCACTTTATGCCATGTTGTGGCTTATGAAAGTTTTCATAAGAACACTCCATTTATAGATAGTGAGGGAAACCTGTATTTTAAGTGACTTTCTTATAAATAACATACAGTTGCATCATATTTTTAAATATACCCTTCCAATATTTATTTTTAATTGTAATCAGATTAGTTACATATAATGCAATTACTGATATGTTAAGAGCTTATGACTATCATTTTATTTTTTGTTTTCCATTCATTCTCTTTGTTTTTTATTTCTGTGTTTTCTTTTTCTTCTCTTCCTAGAGGTTACTTGAACATTGTTTAGAATTCCATTTTATCTGTGATGTCTATAAGTGTATCTCTTAAGAATTTTTTATTTGCTTTACATTATATATTGTATCTACATAACTTATAACAGTCTACTGGTATCAACATTTGACTAGTTTGAGTAAAGTATGCAAAATTTTCCTACCCTTACATCTTTCCACCTTACCTCAGTTATAATTATGTTAAATATTTCCTATATATTCACTGAGAGCTAAAGTAGATAATTTTATAAATTTTGCCTCAAACATCAGGTATAATTTAGAAAACTTAATAGGAGAAGGGAAGTCTATTGTATTTACCCATAATTTTGCTTTCTGTTTTTTTGTTGTTGTTGTTGCTGTTGTTTTTGTCTTTCCTTTTTGATGTTTAGATAACTTCCTTAAGTCATCCTTTCAGAGTAAATCATCTGGGAACAATTCTTATTCATTTTTTTTTCTGCTCTTTTGTCTATTTTGTTTTATTTTCCATCATCTGAGACTGTCTTGAATTCCTTTATTCTTGAAGTCTATTATTCTTGGGTGTATATTCTTGGGTATAAAGTTCTTTTATTTCAACACTTTAAAATGTACTACTTCTGGGATGCCTGGGTGGCTCACTTGGTTAAGTGCCTGCCTTTGGCTCAGGTCATGATCCCAGGATCCTGGGATCTAGTCTCCATTGGGCTCCTTGCTTAGCGGGGAGCCTGCTTCTTTCTCTGCCTAATGCTTCCTCTGTTTGTGCTCTCTCTCTCTTGACAAAAACAAAACAAAACAAAACAAAAAAACCCAAAAAAACAAAAAGAACAAAAAAATCTACTTCCTTTTGGCCTCCATGAATTCTTTTTCTTTTTTTAAAGAACTAAGATATTTCTTTATTTTAAATCTTTTACTTACTTGTGTAATACAATGATCACTGATCACTGACACACTGAACAGTCATCCCAAGAAACAGAACATCTCTAACAACTTTTACTCTTTTTTTTTTAAGACTTTATTTATTTATTTGACAGAGAGACAGAGAGAGAGGGAACACAAACAGGGGGAGTGGGAGAAGGAGAAGCAGGCCTCCTGCGGAACAGGGGCCTGAGGAAGATCGGTTGCTTTTCGGTGATTGGTGAAAGAGACCAAGTCCCTTATCCTTGTCTGACTCCTCGGACTCTTCCTTTGCTTCAGCCTTGGTTGGGGCTGCAGCAGCAGGGGTGGCACTGGTGGTGGTGGCCACAGGAATAGCAGCCACAAATGCAGATGGATCAGCCAAGAAAGTCTTGACCTTTTCAGCAGTAGGAAGGTGCAGTCAGTTGCCACAGACAGAGCCTGGACCTGCTGATATGATGGCAGAATGAGGCACTGATGCAATAGTTAGGTAACCTGTCTGCAGACATACACTGGCAACCTTGGGGATATTTTCCATGAAGCAAGAATGCAGTTTCCTCTGTGATGTCAAGGACTTCAGGGCTGTAGATGCTGCCATCGTCAAACACCTACTGGATGATTATCCCAAAGGAGAAGGTGGAGGTGTTCAGCATGGCAAGCACTATGACTTCACTGGCTCCCACTTTGTCTACGTGTTAAATGTTTGCACATCACTCAGGATTTCAATGGTACCCCTGGAGATTTTAGTGGGGATACCTAAAGCCTGGAAGAAGGAGGTCTTCTTGAGCCCCAGACCAGTGTTCTGAGCTGACACAAATACTTTACATGGAGCTTTGGCACCAGCACAGGTGACAGCTGGGACCTTATTGGCCAGCAGCATGTCCCTGATTTCAGTGAGGTCCTCCTCGGTGAACATAAAGCCCACATTCCTCCTGATATGAGGCAATAGTTTTCTCCAGAGCAGGCTGGTTCTCCAGATGCCTTCAGATGGCCTTGTCTATCATGGTGTTCTTGCCCATCGGCCCCACAGCCTTCCTGTGGAGAGCCATATGGATCTGCTGCATCTGCTTAGAACCAATTTTGCCTGCTCCCACAATGAAGCATTTTGGTTATTCACCTAAAAGTCAGATGATCTCAGAGCATCTGGGTGGCTTAGTTAGTTGAGCATCTGCCTGTGGCTCAGATCATGATCTCAGGGTCCTGGGATCGAGTTCCATGTCAGGCTCCTTGCTCAGTGGGGAGTCTGCTTCTCCCTGTCACCCTCTCTCACCCACCCTGCTCTCAATCTCTCAAAAAAATTAACAAAATATTTATATATATATTTATATGTATGTATACACACACACACACACACACACACACACACACAAGTTAGACGATCTCAAGCAAGTATTTGGAGTTCTGGATTACCCTATCTTCCCTGGGTATCATGGTGGTGCATCAGGGTGGTACCATGCAGGGTTTAAAGACAATGTCACTTTCACGAGGATATGTGGAAAGAGGAAAGGCAAATTTTTATAACTACCGGAGAGTGGAAGTCTAGACATTTGTTGGTGTGAGTAAAGGTGGGGCCACATTTTTTTCTGTGCTGTTTGGATAAAGTAGCTGTTTTCTAAGTTTTTGTTTGTTTGTTTTAAATCTTGCTAGACTGTCCCTTTTATAAGCCTTTTAAAACCAAACAGGAGCAAACTTTTGTTAGGGCTTTTATTGTCTGTGCCCATTGACGTTTACAAGTTACTAGCTTTTGTAACACCAAGTCTGCAATATATAAAGATAAAAGAAAACCCACAGACTTCAGCATTGTTATTTCCTGGATGCCAAGGTTCCTTGCCAGTCTGCCTTCTTCTCTCCAGTGTTTTTTACTGTAGTTAGTAGAAAGAGTAGAGAATTTCTTCACTTTTTAGGAGAAAGAAGTCTTTGCTTATTCCTTTTAATTTTGTTATCAAGGTTTTAAGTGATTAATTTCTAAGTCATCTGGATTACATCTTTAGCAGTTTGGTTTCTTGGTTGCTGTTATTTTGGTTTTTTAGGTTACATCACATTTTGAAATTCTTATATTTCTAATGATGTACTTTTGATGCCACAACTTATGTATTATAGATTGAAAGATAAATAAGTGTGTGTGTGTGTGTGTGTGTGTGTGTGTCCCTCTTCCCCAAATTGTGTAGATTCAATTGTCTTATAGCTTTCTGATGCAGAAGAAAACTCTGCCATCAATATGTATGTATGTACTTATATATGTATATGGTTCAGTGTGAATTGGATATGTGTTTGTCCTTCCAAAAATACTTAGAAAATTTTATTTGTTTTCTTTATCCATGACATTCAAGACTTCCTACAGGGATAGTATAAAGTTGAGATGCTCTCTGTATTTATGTTACATGGTAGATTTCAGGCTATCTTGATCTCCAGATTCAAGTGTTCGTTTACCCCAGAAAAATTCATTTTACTACTTCTTTTTTTTTTTTTTTAATTAAGACTGGGGTGATTTATTAATCTTGTTTTTTTTTTTTTAATTTTTACTATCACTTCCTGACCATTGATTTTCATTTTGTTCTTGACTTCAGTCTGTACTGCAAATTGTATTTTAGGGTATATTCCATGTGCCTTCCTTGCTCTCATAATTTATATTCTCTTTTTCTTTTTTCTTATGTATTTTGTGAGACATTTCTTAAAATTGACATTTAATTTACTCATGTGGGTTTCTATAATATCCAATATTCTGTACACTCCCTCCATTACAGGTTTTACATCCATTATCATATTTTTCATCTGAGGTGAAACATTTGTTTCTGTGAACAGCTGGCACAAGAATTCCTCTTAGAGAGAAAACTCTTTCGAAAAATATTTTGCCTTATGTGTGAGAAGCTAAGGGAACACTCAGGAAACAGGAATGATTGCTGAATTGTAATTTGTGAGAGGCGCAGTGGAGAGAATCAAGGAGGTTATGGATAATTCTGAGACACTCATCATGGCTTTCTGGTGGGACTCTAGCACATTTTCACCATATAGATGTTTGATTAATCAATTTGATTAATTTTTGTCTGTTTGTTTGAAAAATGGAAGGACTGTCATGTTTTATGTTAAGGCCGATTGTTAGGGCCAGTAAATAATGTAAGACACAGGAGAATGTAGTCTCCTTAGTATTAGCATAGATCCTTGGGAAACCCTTGGACTTCCAAGAGCTATGAAATTGATGGGGAGGGGAGAACAATCAGATGCAGAAGAAATTCCAGGCCATTTTTCAAAGACTTAAAAGCCAGAAATGGACCAATACAGAGGAAGACTATGTGAAGAGAGAGGGTGACGATGACCATGAACAAGGAGAAAGTCCTCAGAAGAAATAACCTAGTAAACACCTTGATCTTTGACTTCTAGTTATCCAGAATTGTGAGAAGACAGATTTCTGTTAAAGCCACTTCCTAACCTCCCTAGCCTCTTCAACAAAAGGTGTTGGTGTTTTTCCCATCTAAGATACAGGTGATGATTTTTGTTTGTTTTTTCCTGGTTCTCCATTCTTTTGGCTCCCTGTAGTTGCCTACTTTTAGTTTCAGTGGTTTTTTTGTTTTGTTTTGTTTTTGTTTTTTTTTAATCTTGCTACATCTCTGCACTTAATGCTTCATTGAAATTTCAGAAAGGTCATCTTACATATTGGGTTTATTTTGGTTTTAATCAGTTATACCCAAAAGAAATGGGAAGCAAAATGTTTATATTCACTCTGATTTTCTTTTCCAGTTCAGAGACCCTCTAACCTGAAGAGTCTTAACTTAAGGAGCTAGGCAATCATAGCAGAAAGCATGGCATTGTTCTGTCTTCATTTTGATTGTATCGGTAGAATTTGGTTAGGACCTTGCTTCTATTCTCTCAGAGGCTCATTTAACCCTACTTATTAGAGAAACAAACAAAAACCCAAACCTCTTTGCCTCACAAGTCCAGCCGCCTTAACTATAAGCAAGGAGCAATATATGCCAACACGGGATCGTTTCAGGCATCTGTGACCTTCCCCAAGGCTGCAGTTGTGTCAAGATTTGTACCTCCCATCTTTTCCAGTGACTTCTCATTCCCAATCCCAGACATTCTAAAATAAGAGTGCATATCTGTTGGAATCTGCTTCACATACTTGAGGGCAATAGTTGTCTTGAACTGGTGAATGGTGTATTCTTGACTTATGACCTGGTCTAATTGTTTCTGTATTTTTTCTTTCCTTGCCTAAGTCCTCAAAGTTTCTTACATATTATTATCCGTCAGAAAGTATGTGGAATATTGACATTTTAAAAACTTTTGTTTTGAATTAACTTAATTATGCCTCTAAGCCCCCATTCTACCAGGCTGGTAGAAAATTTAATCTCAGAAATTCTTATATTTTCATGATTACCATGCATCCAAATTTCACCTTTAGAGAGACAAGCTCTTCCTGGACTTTGTTGTGTGCTGTAATAGTGAGGGCTTTGCCAACAAGATACTATGCATCCATACACCCATTAGCCGTGAAAAAGTCCACTGGATGAATGCAGACAGTGGAGCCAGTTACAAGTCAAATAGTGCCTCTACTAGTAGTTGTGCCCACATTGTATGTTATATAACTTCTTTTTGCCTCAGTTTTTTCATCTTTAAAGTGTAAATTCTATTATGTGATCTCAGAATATTTTTGTGAGGATTAAATGAATAAATGCAGGTGAAGTTCTCTAAAAGTGTCTCGCACACAGCAAGCTCTAGACATGTGTTTGATACTGTGTTCCCTTTAGGTCTTGCCTTCTTCCTGGGTACTACGGTTTCTCAAGGACATAGATTAGTCAGCCCCCTTTTCAACTGCAGTCCTTCCCTTCTAGTTGCTTCTAAATTCTCCTTTCCCCTCCATTTCCCTCAATATCCTAGGAATCCTCTTTGCTAAGCTTAAAATTACACAAAAGGAGAAGATGCACTTTTAACTTTTATCTGGTCACCCAAAATCTGTGCCAAAAAAAGCCAAATCCCAGCTACTTTCTGGATATGAAAGGAGAAGGGTATATCTACAGAAAACATATAAATATTATCCTGCCACACATGATCTAAGCCTTTGATCATTTCACCTGGAATGTTGGAGAGAACTAGAATTTGAAGTCTATTTGTTTAAGCCTTTTTCTTTGTGAAAAGATTTCAAGGTTGTCAGGGTTTTTTAAATCTGTTTTCTGCTAACTGGAGTCCTATAGAATTTATGATTTCTTCAGAATTATAGAGAAATTATTTTTACTATATATATTAACATAATATTAATAAAATTATAGTAATACAGAATTGAAAAGGGGACATATTCCTTTGGGTGCCACCTATAAGGAAATAAAGTATATAACCTACTTACACAAAACTAAAAAGACATACATCAAGCTTTTCACTTTGGGTTTACCTATTCATTATTAAATGTATCTATAATTTCATATTACTTAAGAATTTTTTTATTACTTGTGATTTTTTATTAATAGTGCTTATATTATTATAGTTATATAAAGTTTGACATTCGAGCTTACTCCATGGATTTCAGGCTCAAATTGTACTTAGAATTGATTTTCTAGGAAGCATGGTTTTGATTACATAGAAAGTAGTTGTTTTTATTCCAGCTGGATAGGGGTCTAAAATAATTATTTTTATTTGGTATCAATATTTTATGACCATGCTTTACAGCTATATAAACTGGTTTTGTGCCCATATTTTAATTTGCAATGAATGTATATAAATATATATCTATACACAACACACATTTTTGTGTTCATGGTTTTATTTTACAAATGAATGCATACATGTATGTTTTATATATTTATAAAAACAGTTATGAATGAATAAGTCATGGGAATAAAAGGGACACCATGGGAATATAGTCAATGATATAATAACATTGTACAGTGACAAATAGTAGCTACACTTATGAACATAACATAATGTATAGCAAAGTTGAATCAATATATTGTAGACCAGGTAATGTCATTTTGTGTGTCAACTGCATTCAAATAAAAAAAATTTTTAACTTATGTATACATAATTTCGTAAATATAAATATACAAAGAAAAGTATGTATATGGATTTACATATAAATAGTATATTTGTATAATGTATATATAAAACGTTTCAGCAATTTTCAAAAATTATATTTGAATATCTAATAATTGTTTTTGGTGCCCTAGAGTAACCAAATTTCAAAAGAAAAGTCTCCAAAGTTAAAATAATTTAACATATTGATATACATATTTAATATTATATATCATGTTATTCTAATTTATAGTAATTATATGTTAATTTTATTAATATAATACATATATCAGTATAACCATTCAATTATTGATATAAATTATAAAGCAAATTAATGATTAATATAAATTATAAAGGGTATTGATTTATAATTAATATAAAAACTATCATACTAAAATGACAAACTGTTTTATAGGAAGTACTGAATATATAAACACAGTTTCTTTTTTTTTTTTCTTTGAAGATTTTATTTAGTTATTTGACAGAGAGATAGCACAAGTAGGCAGAGTGGCAGGCAGAGGGAGAGGGAGAAACAGGCTCTCCAGTGAAGAGGGAGCCTGACATGGGGCTCCATCCCAGGACCATGGGATCATGACCTGAGCCAAAGGCAGATGCATAACTGACTGAGCCACCCAGGTGCCCCAAAAGCACAATTTCAAAATATTAATTAATCTCAATTTTTGTTAGCAACTTTTTTTTTTTTTAAGAGAAAGAGAGCATAAGGCAGGG
This sequence comes from Lutra lutra, assembly GCF_902655055.1. Taxonomy (NCBI): domain Eukaryota; kingdom Metazoa; phylum Chordata; class Mammalia; order Carnivora; family Mustelidae; genus Lutra; species Lutra lutra. Next base: position 47,809,464 of record NC_062286.1, read on the forward strand.
TTATAGGGAAAGAGAGAGAGAGAATCTTAAGTGCAGAGCCCAATGTGGGGCTTAATCTTAAGACCCTGAGATCATGACCTGAGCTGAAATCAGGAGGTAGACCCTTAATCAACTGAGCCACCTAGGCATTGTGGGCAACATTCTCAATTACAGATGTAAACCTAATAGTTTTTGTTTAGTATTACCCATGCATATATTTTTGGAAGAATACGTTATTCTGACAATTTTGTGTTGTTCAAAATTTTCTCTCTAACTTCTTAACCATCACAAGATGTTGGCAGATTAACAAGAGCACTGGGAGATGTGGTGAGCACCTAAGTTATAAAAGCTCAGAACCCGCTTAGATTTATTACGTGGTTTGTAACTTTCAGGCACAGTATCTTCAAAACAGCAATGGATTCTGCAAAGTAATTCTATTCTGAGTGTTATATATGAAGAACAAATAGACCTATTATTCTTAAAATACCTGTCTAAAAGATACCATTGCTAGAAACTAGAAAACAGAAGAAAGGTTTTTCAGGTTTCTAAACAAAAATAAAGAGGAAGTGTTTGAACAAGCCATACATTGGTATGGTTCTGTGATCATTCAACTCACCTACATCAAGTCACAAGTGAATAAAAGTTGCAGGTATTCAATTTGTGCATCGCATATTCCCCACTCCTCAGTAAGTTATATTTGGTTTTAATTTCAGGTATCATAATAATTCATTAATTGAAATGATACTAACTTGAAATGTATTTTCAAGTGATTATTATTAAAAACAATGTATGACACACTTCTACATTTCTGTTAATCAAAATGTTATGTGCACACCAATCAATATCATTTTTGAAAATCTCATCCTATTAGAAGGTTTATTTAGAAAATGCAGTAAAAATTGGGCGCCTGGGTGGCTCAGTGGGTTAAGCTGCTGCCTTCGGCTCAGGTCGTGATCTCAGGGTCCTGGGATCGAGGCCCGTGTCGGGCTCTCTGCTCAGCGGGGAGCCTGCTTCCCTCTCTCTCCCTCTCTCTCTCTCTGCCTGCCTCTCTGTCTACTTGTGATCGCTCTGTCAAATAAATAAATAAATAAAATCTTTAAAAAGAAAAAAAAAAGAAAATGCAGTAAAAATTGCATTGATAAAAATGGTGAAAAAGTAATTTTAAAAATACTTTGATATCTGAGTAATAAGCCATTGTGTGTATATACTGCATCTTCTTTATCCATTCATTGGTCAATAGACACTTGGGCTCTTTCCATAATTTGGCTGTTGTCAATAATTCTGCTACAAACATTGCGGTACATGTATCCCATCAAATTAGTATTTTTGTATTTTGGGGTTAATACCTAGTAGTGCAATTGCTGGATTGCAGGATAGTTCTATTTTTTTAACTTTTTGAGGAACCTCCAAACTATGTAAGGGTTCCCCTTTCTCTGCATCCTCTCCAACAACTGTTGTTTCCTGTGTTGTTAATTTTAGTCATTCTGAGAGGTGTGAGATGATCTCTCATTGTGGTTTTGATTTGTATTTCCCTGATGATGAGTGATATGTCTGTTAACCATCTGTATCTATTCTCTGGAAAAGATGTTCTATGTTCTATGTTCTATTCCTATCTTCTGCCCATTTTTAGCTGGATTATTTATTTTCAGAATATTCCTCAGCCATAAAAAAGAATAAAATCTTGGGTGCCTGGGTGGCTCAGTGGGTTAAGCCGCTGCCTTCGGCTCAGGTCATGATCCCAGGTTCTGGGTTCGAGCCCCGCATCGGGCTTTCTGCTCAGCAGGGAGCCTGCTTCCTCCTCTCTCTCTACCTGCCTCTCTGCCTACTTGTGATTTCTCTCTGTCAAATAAATAAATAAAATCTTAAAAAAAAAAAAAGAATAAAATCTTGCCATTTGCAATGATGTGGATGGAGCTAGAGAGTATTACGCTAAGTGAAGTAAGTCAGAGATAAAGACAAATACCACATGATTTCACTCATATGTGGAATTTAAGGAAAAAACAAACAAGCAAAGGGGAGAAAAGAGAGAGAGACAAACCAAGAAACAGACTTTTAACTATAGAGAACAAACTGATAATTACCAGAAGGAAAGTAGGTGGGGGGGGGGTTAAACAAGTGATAGGGATAAAGGAGCACACTTGTGATGAGCACTGGGTATTGTATGTTAATGATGAATCTCTAAATTCTACTCCTGAAACTAATATTACACTGTATGTTAACTAACTGGAATTTAAATAAAACTTGGTAAAAATACTGTAAAAACAGTAATTGATTATTATAAGTATAAAACATCACATTTTGCAAATGCTTCTGTATAAACTGGCTTAATTGTTGCCTCTGAGAACAGCCCCATCAATTCATTCAGAGGTGTCATATTTTTATTGGTAGAAAGGAAATTAAACAATGGAAACAATGATAATGATAATATGTTGTGTATAGGTAAAGAACTTTTATAAAAATTATCTTATTTGATCACCCTATCTATGTGACACAGGCAAGGATTTTGATCTTCATTTTTTCTTTAAAGATTTTATTTATTTATTTATTTATTTGTCAGAGAGAGCGAGCACAGGCAGACAGAGAGGCAGGCAGAGGCAGAGGGAGAAGCAGGCTCCCTGCTGAGCAAGGAGCCCGATGTGGGACTCGATCCCAGGACCCTGGGATCATGACCTGAGCTGAAGGCAGCCGCTTAACCAACTGAGCCACCCAGGCATCCCTGACCTTCATTTTTAAAGTAGGAAAGCCAAAAGCATGATGTTTAAGGAAGCTTTGTACCACAGAGCTCTCTGGGATGACGGCAATGTCTATACTTGTGCAGCCCAATTCAGTAGCCACTGGACTCATATAGCTATTGAACACTTAAAATGTTTAATATTACCGAGGAGTGAAATATTTAATTTAAGTTTTTAAAAATTTATTTATTTATTTGAGAAAGAGAGAGCAGGGGAAGGGGCAGAGGAGAGAGAATCTCAAGCTGACTCAACACTAAGGCAGAGCCTGACACAGGGCTTAATCTCATAACCCTAAGATTACGACCTGAGCTGAAACCAAAAGTTGGACTCTTTCACTGGCCGCGCCACCCAGATGTCCCTAATTTAATTTTAATTTTGGCAATTTGAATCACACAGGCTCACAATGTTTCCATTTATATAGAGTTTTTACTTATTTACCTTTGTGGTATATGTATATGTGAGAAATGGAGCTAGATTTGACTTGTACCTTCTGAGTCCTTCTGTGATACTGACCATATTATGGAGCTAGTGAAGTACCTTGCCTAATTCCCAATTTATGGGGAAGCAGAGATTAGAAATCACATTTGGATGGACGTGTCTTCTAATTGCTAAGCAATTCAATTGTAGAAGAATATAAACTGTTGACCAGCCACTGAATCTAATGAAATAATATATTTTGTCATTTGAAAATGTTTATGTCTAGAATCACACACATTTCAAACTAACGGAAGCTTTGCCTACTCATCACTAAAGTTGACTCGTCAAACCAGGCATTAGCAAAACCCAATGATGATAAATAATTCAGCCAAGGATTTACAGAGAATTTAGTGGCATTTAAGATCAATGGAACTGGCTGATCATGTTTTGTGGTTGACCGATGTGGAGTTCTGGGAATTAGTAAGGACTGGATTTTCTCTTGTGAGATTCCAGGGATAGTATTCATGCAGTCCAAATGTTGCTTCACAGCCCCAGAGTTCATTCAGAAACTAGAAATAGGACGCCTGGGTGGCTCAGTGGGTTAAGCCTCTGCCTTCGACTCAGGTCATGATCGCAGGGTCCTGGGATCGAGTCCCACATCGGGCTCTCTGCTCAGCGGGGATCCTGCTTCCTCCTCTCTCTCTCTGCCTGCCTCTCTGCCTACTTGTGATCTCTGTCTGTCAAATAAATAAATAAAATCTTTAAAAAAAAAAGAAACTAGAAATAGATATCTCTACTAATGATTGAGAAAGCTGCTTTGATTCTTTCCACTCCTTCTCATTCCACGGCTTCAAAACTCCAAATACACATATTATATGTAGATTTAAAAATAATCTCATCAGCTAAATTGAAAGCTAGTTCGCTCTGAGGAAGAAATAGTGTAGACTGGTCCATGGTGATGCTGGAAGCTATGACAAAACGTGTTTAAAATAAATGTAGTTGGTTTTTATTTTCCTCCCCCAAATATTATTCTGAATATCAGTAATTACTAACATTAGGAACATGCTGAGTTCTACCTTTTAGGGATTATTTCTGCCTATCTCCTTACCCTTGGAGATTGTTCCTTTCTTTGAAATTTCTCATAATCCCTTAGCATCCCCCCGCCTTTTTTTTGTCTCACTCAATGGCATTTGCTGTATGGTAATTTCCTATTTTGATGTAGCAAAACATCCCCAAATTTAATGACTTAAAAAAAACTATAATTTTGCAATTTAAGTGGGTCAACAATCTGGGCTTAGCTTGGCTGGGTCCTCTGGGTCGTGGGGCCCCTCAAGAGTTCAGTCAAAGTGGGAGTCATTTCAAGGCTTTCCTGAGAAAAGGATTCATCTCCAAAGGTATCATGTAGATGTTGATGGGATTTATTTCTTTGTGGACGTCAGGCTGAGAATCTGAATATTTTGCTCATTGCTGGCCTATAATTCTTTTCCTGTGGTCTTCTTCATAGAGCAGTTAAAAAACACTGCAGATTGCTTCATCAGAGTGAACAAGTGAGAAGAGGCAGAGAGAGTTTGTGTGAGAGAGAGAGAGTCTGTGAGAGAGAACAGGAGGAGAGTTACAGTTTTGTGACTTAATCTTACAGTGCCATCCTATCACTTTACATGCTGTTAATATGAGCCTCTGGGTCCAGCCCACAAGGAGAGGGGATAACATGAAGGCATGAATATCACAATGGAGGGCATGATTGGAGCCATTTCAGAAAGTGCCTGACATAGTCTCTATTTTTAAGTATCCAACCATCTCCTCTCATATTTGTTCCCATTTTGGTCCTGCAAATTTCTTTTAAAACATAGAAGTGTCTGTTATTGGTGATAACATTAAAGTACAATTAAAACTAAAAAGAGATGTAAATATTTTATTTCGAAGGATATGATAACAATTGCCACTTTTTAAAAGTAAGATTTTAATTTTAGTAAAATATATATAAAAACTACTGTTTAACTTATTTTAAGCCTGTATGTCAGTAGGGTTAAGTACATTCATGTTGTTATACAATCAATCTCTAGAACACTTCATCTTACAAAAGTGTAACTCTATACCCACTGAATAACAGCTCCTATTCCCCCTTCCCCAACAAAGTGTGGCAACCACAATTCTATTTTCTATTTTATGACTAGAATAGAACTTTTGGTTATTGTAAATAATGCTGCCATAAAAATGGGTGTGCAACTATATTTTTAAGACCTTGTTTTCAAATATTTGGGGTGTATACCCAGAAGTACATCTTGTTAGATCATATGATAATTCAACTTTTAATTTTTTTTTAAAGATTTTATTTATTTATTTGACAGAGAAAGAGAGAGGTCACAAGTAGGCAGAGAGCCAGGCAGAGAGAGAGGGAAGAAGCAGGCTCCCTGCTGAACAGAAAACCCTATGCAGGGCTCAATCCCAAGACCCTGAGACCATGACCTGAGCCAAAGGCAGAGGCTTTAACCCACTGAGCCACCTAGGCACCCCTCAACTTTTAATTTTTTAAGGAACCATCGAATTGTTTTCCACAGTAGCTGAATAATTTCATATTCCCATAAACAGTGCACAAGAGTTCCAATTTGTCCCTATCCTCACCAACACTTCTATTTTCTCTTTTTGCTTTTGTTTTTGCTTTTGTTTTGGGTAGTAGCTATCCTAATGAGTATGAGATCGTATCTCATTGTGGTATCTCATCACAATGAGATGGCATCTCATTGTGTTTTCCTAATGATTAGGGATGCTGAGCATCTTTTCATGTGCTTTTGGCCATTTTTATATCTTCTTCAGAGAAATATCTATTCAAGTCCTTTGCCAATTTTTAATCAGACTTTTTTTGTCCTTGAGTTGTAATTCTTTGTATATTCTGGAAATTAATCTCTTATCAGATAGGTGATTTACAGATATGTTCTCTTATTCCCTAAATGGCCTTTTCACTTTGCTGATTGTCTCCTTTGATGTACCAAGTATTTGATTTTCATGTAGCCCAAATTACTTATATTTGTAATATATATTTATTGCCTGTGTTTCTGGTGTCATATCCAAAAACTCATTGTCACTTAATATTGTTGATGTCAATACTATCCAAAGCAATCTGCAGTTTCGATGCAATCTCCATTGAAATCCCAATTATTTTTTTCACAGAAATAGGATAATCCCTCCTAAAATTCAAATGGAATTTCAAGAGACCCTGAATACCCAAAATAGTCTTGAAAAAGAACAGATTTGGAGGTGACACACATCCAGATTTCCAAACTTATTATAAAGCTACCGTGATCAAAACAGTGTGGTACTGGTGCAAATACAGACATATTAAAGACCAATGACTAGGATAGAGTGCCCCAAAATAAACCATTTTCATTGGATCATGGTACAGAGTTTCTTGGGTTTCCATTTGTGTTGTAGCCTTGTGACCTCAATAATCTGTGTTTCAGAAAGTTTTATATTTTGGAGTCCATTTGTTTTCTCTTGTTATGTTGGGGGTTAGGCTTTTAACAAATTTATGTATCTTTGGTGGAAGCAAAACTCCTGCATTAGTACTAAATAGCAAGAATGACAAAATTTTCCCTGGTATCGCTAATATACAACTACAGTAGAGAACCCCAGAAACTTGAACAACATGCATAGCCTCTAATGGTGTGGTTTTGATCCTGGGTACTGATGAGAATCCCTAAGGTATGTTTTTTAAGAATATTGATACCCAAGTCCTGGCTTCCAGAGATTCTGTATGAACTGGTCTCAGCAGAGCTTCAGCCATGGATATTTATTAAAATCTACCTTTAGATTCTGATTTATAGCTAAGGTTAGAATCGTTCTAATCAGTCTAATTGGTATTATAAATGAGTGAAGTAACAAATTTCAGCATACAAACCATGATATTCTTAAATCTATTATAATTACAAATTCCTTTGAAGATACATACTTTTAATCCTACTTCCTACAGGTAACCAACCAAAGTCACATTCTTTTTATACTTGGAGAAACATATTCTGCCTGAGGCCACATCCAAACCACAGTTACAGATCATGTGAGATCATTACAGTGATTTTGTTTTGTGAGTTAAGGAGAAAAGTATCTTTTCCAAGAAAAAAAATTATCCCCTTTAGGGTCTTCTAATATCATGGTTGGGTAGGCCATCAGCTGAGGTTCCTTTGAAGAGTCTGCACAGAATGTTAGAAATAAGGAAACCACAAGGACATATACGTTCATTATATGATCTGGTTTTTCATGACCCAGTTCAATAGATTTGGCTATTATACTATCAGATACATCATGTACTTTATATTTGACACATACTTCCTACTCAGAATCTTCTATTAAATAATTCAAATAGTTAACCAGGAAACTTTCAGGAGCTCTTCTTTTTTTTTTTTTTTTGCAATGTCAGGAGCTCTTCTGAGGTTTTGATTTATAAAAGAATACTATTAATAAAATATTCTTGGTTGTTAAGAAATCAAATGTATTAGTGAGTAAAAACATTGAAATTTTGCAAAATATAGAGAATTTGAGATAAATAAAACTTGAAAATATAGAATTTGTAATATATAAAAGACCAAAATATTACATTAAAAATCTATAAACATCAAAATAATAAGTAAGCATTAGGTACAAGTGTGATTCCAAGTTACTGCAGGATTTATACTATTAAAGAAAGAAATTAAGAAATGTCGACTCTGAATTTTATGGAGTTCAGTATTTTAACTTTTTTATCATAATCCAGCTAGAGGTGAGGAGGCCCCCTAGGACCCAGTTATGGGTTGTTTCAAAAAGCAGCTGTACAACTAGTCTGCCAATTAGAACTATGCCAAGGAAGATTACAGACTGGGAAAACAAATTGCTAGGTTTTAACCTTTTGAAACATTTTTAGCAAGGCCCAAGCTCCCAAATACTTCCTAAACACTATTTTATTTCTACAAGAGGAGTAACTTTAAGACACTAATTTGTTATAAGATTTGTGACCCCCAAAAGCTAAACTTCCTACCCATGATTCACCCTAGAAAACTCAACACTGTCAAGCAATACAATTTATCTATCTATCTATCTATCTATCTTGCAGATACTTAATTTTTTAGGGATTTTTTGGGAGGAGGCACCTGGGTGGCTCAGTCAGTTAAGCATCTGTCTTTGGCTCAGTTTATGATCCCAGAGTCCTGGGATTGAGCTCCACATTGGGCTCCCTGCTCAGCAGGGAGTCTACTTCTCCCTCTGCCCCTCACCCTTCTCTTGTGTACTCTCTCTCTTTCAAATACACCAATAAAATCTTCTAAAAAAAAAAAAAAGAATATTTCCCTGTTACAGTTTTGCCACACTTTCTAAAGTCAAGTAATTGAATCCATCACATTCATCTAACAATGACCTCACAACTTCAAAAACTTTTTATTCAACTGCAAACATGAGAAATAATATGATTTTAAAATGTAAGTGGGTTTCATGCCTTGAGGAACCATTTACATTAAGTACATTTTATTTTTTTCTACTAAATTTCCAAATTAGCTGTGAAAAAGACCCTGACATGTATTTATTAAATGTTTGTGACAACATAGTCATATTGCCTGTTATTAAACTAAGATTATGCCACATCTGCCATTGATAAAATAATGAGAGTTAAGAGGTCAGATGAAAACAAACATAAGATCATATGACCATACAATTATAGGCTTAGGTATATGGGGAAAGAGGACTCAGACTTTGTTCTAAAGATGCAAAAGAAAAACTTGAGGCTCTTAAGAAGGTCACTGTAGCCAAACAGGTTAATATTTGGAATCAGTCTCTGAAATCTCTAGAGTTGATCTGTGAGAGCATACCTTTCATGACAGACATGGAAAGACAAGCATTAAGCAGAATTTAAGGACTCAAATTCTGTACATAGACACAAATACTATTGTTAGATAAGTAATAAATTCTCTAATTTTAATATAAAATGTTAAAGAAATGAAGAAGTAGATGACTTGAAAAAAATGTGTTAGATTTGAGCAAAGACAGAGATCAGATATTGTGCAATAATATCTAATATCACATTCATAAGCTGAGTAGATTTGGTGGTTCTGGCTGTTTTATTTTGTTTTATTTTCCCATTAATGTTTTACCATTCAGTATGTGTTCTGCTAGAACATGTTAGATAAAAGAAGTTGACCTGGGAGATCATGAAAATCTCCCTGTGATCTGTGAAGATAATTCTGTGGGTAGTATACATGTAATAACTTTGCCCTGCTCAAATTTCTTTGAAAACTCTGAACAATGGAATAATCTAGAAGAAATGCAAAGTTTGGGGCGCCTGGGTGGCTCAGTGGATTAAAGCCTCTGCCTTCAGCTCAGGTCATGATCTCAGGGTCCTGGGATCGAGTCCCACATCGGGCTTTCTGCTCAGCAGGGAGCCTGCTTCCCCCTCTCTCTGCCTGCTTGTGATCTCTGTCAAATAAATGAATAAAATCTTAAAAAAAAAAAAGAAATGCAAAGTTATATGAATAGTAAATTTTCAAATTAAGTATTTAAAATGTAGCTTATGGGGCATGTGGTTTGCTCTGTCGGTTGAGTGTTCAACTCTTGATTTTGGCTCAGGTTTCATAACCTGATTTCATAATTTGATTTCTAAAACTCAAGGTCCGGAGATGGAGCCCTATGGGCCCTGCAAGGAGTCTGTCTGAGATTCTATCTCCCTCTCCCTCTGCCCCTCCCCCCCTAAAATAAATAAATAAATCTTTTAAAATAGATTTAAAAAGAAAAAATAAAATGCCAGCTTACTAAACATGAATAAATATCAGAAAATAGGTTTCCATAGTTGGCAGGGCTAAATTATTAGCATGCACTAATAAAAGTAAAAAATACCTAAGTTCAGAATCATAACTTGTTTGCATAATGCTCTGTATTTCCATATACATTTATTCTAGCACTTATAGGTTTATTTCAATCCTTATCCAATTGAATATCTTTCTCCTTTTTCATATGACTGTATTAGTTCTGATTAAGGCGTCTGGCAGGGTTTCTGCAACCTGGTTGACTCCTAATAATTAATCATTGAATAAATGAGTCACAATGAGTTTCTTCCTCTACTCATGAGTTGACAAACTTTTTTTTATATACAGGCCAGATAATATTTTAAGCTTTGTGGACTACAGAAGTTCTCTTTGCATGTCATTCTTTGTTTATAAATTAAAATATAAGATAAAATATATAAAAAAAAAATTCTTAACCAGAGGGTTGTACCAAAAAAGGCCATGGACTGGATTTAGCCCACAGGCCATAGTTTGCAAATCCCTGTTCTCTATATTAAATGAATCCTAGTTTGATCTCTAAAACTCCTTCTAGTTTTCTGAGTTCCCTTCAGTGGTATATCAGAGCAGACTGCTATCAGCTCAGTAGATGAATTTGACAAACAGCATTTGAGGTCTGTTGTTGTTGTTGTGTGTGTGTGTGTGTGTGTGTGTGATGAGCCCATTTATCAGCATACCATTGTTTAAGTTGAAAAAATAAAACCAGGGATTATATTAGGGACACTACTAGGCATCCCAGTAAAATTTGAAGTTCAGTTAACAAAAACAAAACTTAAGTATAAGCATGTCTCATGTAATATTTCGGACATACTAATATAGAAAATCAGTTTTGCTCATCTGAAATTCAAACTTAATTGGGAACCTTGTGTTTTTTATTTGCAAAATCTGGCAACTCTTATCTGCATTAATTAGGAGAGCTTTTGAAGAACAGTGGAAAAACTATGAAGTATGTTCGTCATATAGAAAAATGACCACTACAAAATAGAAACTATTTTATCTGATTTTTAATAATAGCTTCTTCTTATTATTGTTATTATTAAAGTAATAGGTATTTCTTTTAAAAAGACATTAAAGACAAATCCTTTCATTCTATAGCTGTATCATTCCTGCTGTTCATTTAATCTGTATTATCTTACTTTTATAATAGTAATTGAGGACATATCAAGTGCCAGGTACTAGGTTATATGCTTTACAAACATTTTCTTCATTTAATATGTGCAAAACACTCCATTGTATAGATGAGGAGAGTTAAATATCAGAGAGTTAAAAACAAAATATCAATAAAAATTTAAGGGAAAAATGTCAAAGATCATATGATTAGCAAGTGTTGGAATTGCTATCTTCTCAAATATTTTATGTTTAAATTATATTGAAACTTAGCCCAACTGCTAGCTATAAAGCCAAGCTTTATAAAACCGTCCTTTGCCCATATAGAGATTATTTCCCCTCTTTGGAACATTTCTAGACTGTTCTCTTTATATAATTTTCTTCTTTGATGATGCCTCCTGATTTATATAGTTTTATAAAAAGAACAATGGTGTCTTATTTATATGTGTATTCCCAAAAGTATTTAGCATAGTCTTTTATATTTATGTGAGTTTAAAAGTGTATTTGATGAATAATTTATTAATGTTGAATAATTAATGATGATAGATTAATAATTAATGATGTGATTGCCTAGTGTCTTTGTTGAATGAATGCAGAGAGTGTGATAATTTTATATTAAAATTTCCTGGTTTGAAACTAAATTTACAGCAATATACTGAAAACTCCAAAGGGAGTGACTTTTGTGAGCTACAAAACAAGGACCTCTGCACTGAAAACTTAGAAGGATGACAAGAATAAAATAACCCTACTCTTCTTTAGTGTATATTTTTCTGGGAAGACAGATATAATATTGACAGTGGTGGTGAATGCAATGAAGAAATATAAAGCAAAATGAATGGATAAAAAGTTACTATAGGGTATGTATATTTTATGTAAGAAATTTTTTAAAAGGCAATGCTGATTAGGTGATATGTGAGCAGAGATTTGAAGAAAATAAAGTACCATTTGGCTATTTAGGAAACTAGAATTCCAGGCAGGAAGAAAAGCTAATGCAAAAACCTTGAGCAGACATGTGTACTTGGGGTATTCAGTGGAGAGCCATGAGACTAATGACAGTAATGCAGCAAGGTGACATCAGTCCACTAGTCAAAACTCTCACTCTGCTGCTGCTGTTGAATAATGTTCCATAGCAGAGCAAGAGTGAAAACATGGAGAATAGCTAGGAAGCTATTTTTAAGTCTAGGCAGGAAATGATGGTGCCTTGAACTGTGAAGGTAGCCATGGTGGGGAACAGAAGTTGGATTTTGGATACATTTCAGAAAAGTTGTCAACATAATTCACCAATGGTTTGGATGGGGAGTATTAGAGAAAGAGAGGTGTCAAGAAAGTTGCTAGGTGAATTGGTCTAATTACCTAGAAACAGGTGATTACCATTCAATGATGGGAAGACTGAGGAAGAAACAAGTTTGGAGTTGGGCAAATTGGGACTTTTTAACTTGGAAGTACTGATTAGTAATATGGGTAAAGATTTCCTTATAGAACAAAGACAGAACTCCTTTGCTTTTGATTCTCTCACAAAGTTGAGAAGTCAGTTGGATAAAGGAATATGTAGTTGGAGAAGAGGTTGAGACTGGAAATATAAAGGTATTATCCATTGATGACAAGTGAAATTCAAAGTCATGGAACAGTATGAAATCATCTGAAGAATGAGTGTAGAGAAGTATATAAAAAGATAAAAAACAATATAATTTCACAGTTTATGAATCCAAGTGTAATCTAGTAAAGGAAAATGAGGGGTCACTAGTAAGTTAGGAGAAGAACTAAGAATGTGGTATTTGAGAAACTAGTTGAGAAAGTTTTACAGAAGGGAGGGGGCATGATCTGTGCTGTCCAATTATGCTGCTAGGATGAATAATTTAAGGTTAGAAGAGTGATTACTTGACTGGAAACATGGAGGTGGTTAAGAAGTTTTGCTGGGTATTTGGGGATTTACATTAAAAAAGGGAAAGGTAGGGCGCCTGGATGGCTCAGTTGATGAAGCATCTGCCTTAGGCTCGGGTCATGATCCCATATTCCCTGGGATGGGATCAAGTCCCACATCAGGCTCCCTGCTCAGCAGTCTGCTTCTCCCTCTGCCCCAACCCTACTCTTTTGTGTGCATCCTCTCTCAAATAAGTAAATAAATAAAATGTTAAATAAATAAAATAAAATAAAAGGTAGAAAGGGTTAAGGTGCCTGGGTGGCTCAGACAGTTAAGCATCTGCCTTCAGCTCAGGTCATGATCTTGGGGTTCTGGGATCAAGGCCACTTCTGGCCCCCAGTGCTCGGCACTGAGTCTGCTTAAGATTCTCTCTCCCTCTTCCTCTGCCCCTCCCTGACTCACGCTCTAAATAAGTAAATAAAATCTTAGAAAAAAAGATTCTCTCCCTCTGCCCCTCACCCTGCTCTTGTGCTCTCTCTCTTCCCTCATCTAAAAAAGGTGGGGTGGGGAAGGACTAAGTAAGGGTTAAGTAAACAAAGATGACTTTCCCTAGTCCCCCTGGTTCAGTGGGAGAAAGCTCATGGAGAGAGGAGATAGAGCAAACAGATGAATCCTTTGATGCACATTCATTCTAATGTAACTCTCAGGTGTCCAGCGGGAGCAGACATCAGATTACAAGTGAGAGAGCCTGACTCATGGCTTTGGGAATTTTATGCTTCTTTAAGGAAACACTAGCTCTTCTCCTGATATGAACAAGGGCAGGACACAACAAGAATACATTTTGACAGAAGTTGACTGTATCCCATTCCTGCTAACTTGTCTTTAATCACTGAGAGTAATACCAGCGCTTTCTCTTGGGTGAACAGTGGGCAAGTGTCCAAGCCTTGAGCTTGTCACTGTGATGTAAAAAGCTGGCAGCCAGTTTCTCCACATAAGAATGCTCAGGCAGAAAATCATCAGATCCTCCTGTGGTATGATCAGGTGAGCTGAATCTCAGTTTTGCGCTTGTCCGGGATTGAATGTCTTATTCACTGAGCTCTATTCAGTTTCCATGGAGTCTTGCAGAAAGCCTACCTTTTTTCCTGAGTGACCAGTCTGTAGGACATCAGTCTGGGATAGGTTTACTCATCTCTCAAGATGGGATGAAAACAAATTGGAATATGTTCAAAACAGAAAGGTAGGACTGGAGTGCAGTTAAAAAGTATAGATAGTACTTAATGTATAGATTAAAATTATGTGGAAAAAATGAAGTTTGGTGAAAAGATAATGGATCTTGACTATATTCACTATTGTTAAAATCTTAGACCTATTATGGAACATGAACAAAAAATTCAATCTCTTTGATTCTTAATTTTCTCAGATTTTCTCTGAACAATTTTGCATTACGCTATAAGAGTTTATAAGCATTGGCTCTTTCAAAACCAAGTTAATATTGGATTTAACAATAACAATATCTCATAGTGTTTCTATGACCCTTATATTTTATTTTGCCTAAAAATTCCTATCTGATGATGATAAAATAATTACTAAGTAGTAATAATAAGAAACAAAATAGTCCTGTGATATATCAATGTGTAAGAAAAGAGTAATAATGTAGGCATATGCATAAGACAAAGACCAAAAAGTATAACCATATTTTAAAGTTGAGAAAATATGTTCCTTTAAAGAATTCTTGTTGTGGGGGCACCTGGGTGGCTCAGTGGGTTAAACCTCTGCCTTCAGCTCAGGTCATGATCTTAGGGTCCTGGGATCAAGTCCCGCATCAGGCTCTCTGCTAGGCGGGGAGCCTGCTTCCTCCTCTCTCTCTCTCTCTCTCTCTGCCTGCCTCTCTGCCTACTTGTGATCTCTCTCTGTCAAATAAAATCTTTAAAAAAAAAAAAAAAAGAATTCTTGTTGTGAAATAATTTTATTTTAAAAGGCAACGGTTATTTGGTAACTAATTCATAAATTTAACTGTAAAGAAAGAGTTGCTAAGCCACACTATATAATCCTAATTAAAATTATAAAACAGAGGCACCTGGGTGGCTCAGTTGTTGAAAGTCTGCCTTCGGCTCAGGCCATGATCCCAGGGTGGTGGGATCAAGCCCTGCATCAGGCTCCTTTGCAAGGCTGGAAGCCTGCTCCTCTCTCTCCCATTCCCCCTACTTCTGTTCCCTCTCTCGCTGTGTCTCTTTCTGTGAAATAAATAAATAAAATCTTTTAAAATTTTTGAAAAAATTAAAAAAATAAAGTAAAATTATAAAACAAGTAAGAAATATAGATTTGAAAGGAGCAAACATGTATAAGCCCTACTGTGTCAGGCCCTGTTAGACTAATTGCATCAGGAAACTACTCTGGAGCATTTTTATAATTAAATTGACTTTTATCATTGTACAACACTGTCCTTGTGATGTGAGAAACAAGACTACTTGATTAATTGCTAATGTAAAAATCAAAATTGCTTTCACCTATTTATTTTTTGTTCCATTGTTTCCCTCATGGTTTCCCTCCTGCTCAATGACTCCTTAGCCTCTTAGGGTCCTTTTTTGTAGAAATTACATTGAATCATCTATTAAATTGTGTTTTTAAACTTTCAAAATACGCTCATTAGTGCTAAATTTATTCCACTCGGCAAAAACCTCTTGGCAATAATATTAAAATAAAATAAACATTGAGTGTGAGCTGTGACAATTTGGAAATTCATAAAAGTGCAATTTTCTTTTCTTTTGTTTCTTGGAGACTGTACATTAAGTTCATAAAGCAGATTGCTGCTAACTCTCATAAAACTGGGGGTAGGGGCAAAAAAATGATGCTGACATGACTCTAGGAAAGCAGATAACAAGTAGCAAGAACAGGAAAATCAGGTGGCAATGCTATTAACCCAATCTCAGCCCGGCCGAGATGTGGCTGAGAAAAGCTGTCAAGGGAGAATATAATTTCTTCACTTTTCATCAGTGCAGTATAAGACAATACGTTGAAAATAAAAGCTGTAGCACAGGGTAAGAGGGATTGATGTTGAATAGGAGCATTTAGTTAGGATCTTAAAGGCAGAGTGTACAGACTCTAAAATCCATCATTCTCCTAAAATACTCAGGTATTTGTATATTCACCCCTGTGCCTCTCTGTAAGCAGTTCTATTTTCACAACAATATTCTACCCAACTGTGTTCCTATTTAGGGATTCAAAGTAAGTCGAAAGACCGGTTTATAGCGTGTATGTTTGCCTTGAGAAGAAAATCTGTATCTGAGAACAAAGAATTTTATTTATTTGATATTTTAGAAAATTTTGTAACATTTCACAAACTTTTCTTAAATAACTATGAAGTGCAAAGAATTGTTTTAGGCACAGCAAGATATATATCATCCTATCTGTAATAAACTTCAGCAGAAATATTAGATGATAGAAAACAAATACTAATGATAGAACTGTGTGCTTATACATTTTAATTTGTGATACGAACATAAAGGGGCCTTTACAGATTTCTATGCTCTAGGGGCAAAGGTATTGAACTATTAATATAAAAATTAAAAATAGATAGAAGTTACATCTGATCATTCCTAATTTTAATTTTTTTTTTGTAATCTCTAATCCTGATTTTGCCAGGGTAGGAGAAATAGAAAGAAAAAACTTCATTGACAGTTATAGTTTAAGGTGTTGTCTTGTTCAAATCATTTTAAATGAAATATTTTATATAAGAATAGCAATCAGTCCTTAAATTTTGTTCTTTATGATTTTGAGTCATCTAAATTATCTGGAGTAAACAAATATGGAGCCCTTTAGAAGATAAAAATATTTGAAAAAAAGCAATTATAAAATATATAACTTTATACATTTTAAAAATATTAAATAAAATGTGTACACACTTTTCACATTCTTCATTTTTACTGCCATGCAGTAGGAATGAATTACTTATCAAATGTAATAGGTATTTACTATTAATTTCCAAAGATAGCTGTTTGATGTCATCTCTGTCTGTAAATAAGATTATATATCTCTGTTTCCTCTGTAAAATATTATATCTTAATATGCTTATTTGTACCAAAGGCAAAGACAAAATGATTTACGCAACTCAAGTCAGTTTCAAGTACATTTTTATTCTTCTAGCTTCAAGGTCATGGCCGTACTATATATTTCATCTGTTTTCACTATACCATATATAGGTCTAGGCAAATAGCAATTATTTACATACAGTTATCACTAAAATGTGTACAACCATTACTAATTAATTAACTCAATAAACATTTATGGAGAATTGTGAGACTACCCCACAGACAGCAAGTTCTCTATTTACCCAGCAAGTACTCAATAAATGTTCATTGAAGAACAGAAAGAAGGGAAAATATGTGTACAACGTTAGAGGAGCAACAGGCACACCACAGACAATTTAGAAAGATTAGCTGTTGTTATTGTCATTAAAGTGACTTCTCTAAAGTCACACAGTTTCCAAGTGGCAAGGGTGTAACTCATATTCTCATACTATTTTCTGCCAAACTTCACTTTCTATCATAACCAAACCCAGATGATTAAGTGTTAGGGAAATTTTTATACTGTATTAAGGATCTTTCCAATGGTTTTTTAAAACCTGTTGTAGAGATGAGAAACATCAGAAGTTATCAGTACTGTAAACAAGGATAATGTATGTTTGTTTACCAAATGTACCTGCTTATTAAATCATGATCTTGTTTTCTTCCTATTGACTTCCTGACTGGAAGAGAGTGCTCTATGAATTCAGATACCTAGGGGAAGGGACTTGAGGCCTTCTGATATCTTTCATTCTAGTAGACTTGACAGGTTATGCTCTTTGACCAGTAATTCCACATGGTGACCAGTACACACCCATTATGTATGCAAAATAAATACAAAGAGGACCTAATGATGTAAGCCCTCTCTATGGCTCTTCAGTTGCTCTTATCACAAAATCTGGTCTCCCATATCCATATACATTGAGAGAAATACAGCTGATGTTGTTCTGCATCCGAAGAATTCAGTGAAGTCTGGCTAAAAATTATAAGTTTCATTTTGCCTCTTTTATGACGTTTCAGCTGGGAGGAATCAATTTTCACCATGCCTAAATACTTATCAAGAAAGATTTCTAGGCTAGAAATCGGACTTTAACATCATTCATAGGAATTTCAACACCCAGCCATTCTCTGGTACTCTAGCAATGCCCAGCCAGCACTTATTATGATGCATTATATTTTGTTTCTGTACCTTCTCATCTTCCACACTTTGTTTTGAGTCCCTTGAGGGCAGGGGTCTAGTCTTTTTTTTTTTTTTCTTTTAATCTCAATATCATCAATGGTTTGCCCAGTACCTAGTGCTGTTTATTCAATGAAGGCATCACACATTTTATACAAAAAGTATTGCAAAAGCCATCTTATCCAATCTTACTGAAATTGTTGCTCATGTGAAGCTGAATATACAGCTTTAAATGCCTATGTGGCTACAGCTAGAAGAAATGTTTGATAATGCCACCAACGAAGGATCATGGATCCAATGGTTTCAGATATTTTGGGGAAATAGCTAAAATATCTCCAAGTCTTTTTCACCTTAGATATCATTTACCCTTCATTAAATGTTGAACAGAGCTTAAAACCACTTCCAATATCACAGAGCCAATAAAAATAAATAAATAAAGCAAAACACAGAGCAGAGATATAGAGAATTAAGAGAGTTTATAATTTCTGGAGTAAGAGAGAGTTATTTTTCCCCTACTCTTTTTGTCCTTTCCTTATAGAAAGGTCATATTGAAATAAAAGATGTGAATACATATCCAAACTAACTCAACTCTGAGCAATGTTTTTTTGGAAAAAGAGAATTGATTTTGTTTAATTAACATTTATTTAGCTTCTATCATATGTTGTGGGCTGTGTAGTGTGTATAGTGGACAACAGGGGAAACATAGTCTCTAATGTAATGATATTCTCACTGTATTTATTTAGGAATTAAGGTATATAAGATATGTATATTTCAAGCCATCATTAACAATCAAGAGTAAAGCAGATTACTATATGAAAATGGGATTAGTAAAGACTACGCTAAAATTATTAATTTTTGATTCCTGCTGATAGGAAGCCTTAAAATTTATCTGTAATTGTCATAAAAGCACTCAGAAAGGAAAGAAACAATCTCAAAATTGGTATGATGGGAAATGAGACACTATAACAGAATAGTAAATGGAGCAGAACCATCATGACCCAAAAATCATGCAGTGGTGTTTCCCTTAACACTTGTAGCTCTAGTCTACGGCCATACCACCCTGAACGCGCCCGATCTCATCTGATCTCGGAAGCTAAGCAGGGTCGGGCCTGGTTAGTACTTGGATGGGAGACACTTCTAGCTCTAGTTTAAGTGAGGAGTGATTTGAACTCAATTCTAAGAACACAATTTATATTATCTGCAAATTACCTTCAAATTAATGGCTTAATAAATACATGTAGTTCATTCTGGGAGTAGCTAAAGTCATTCTCAATTAATATAAGTGCTGATGATACATAAACCAGATAGATGTTATTACATGGGTTTAATAGGTTATTCTGAAAATTCTAGTGTGTAAAATAAGCAGATTAGGTAAACAAAACTCTCAACCGAAAGATAAAATTGTTGGTAATAATAGTTGTATATCAAAGCCACTTAAAGAATTTTTTAAAAGAGAATGGTCATGCCTGGGTACCAGTCCTGAACTATATCCTGATTCATTGGCCCCTAGGATGCTCCCTCCTGGTTTTTCAAAAAGTCATCAGTGATCCTAATGCACACATAAGTTTGAAAACCCGTGAAACATCCCTGCCTGAAGAAGGCTTATGTCATGTCTTTGCTTTTCAAATAGAAAACAAAAGTTTAAAGGATTCAGTTTTACCTGCTAGGTGAACAAGCTATCTATAAGGGAAAAATTTTAAAGTAAATGCTATTTACGAATACCTCATATATTTCCTAAAGTGAGCCAATTATTATTTCTTCTAAGAAACACGTTATTAACCTTGCCTTTGAGTTACCCTATCCATAAAAAATTACAAACTCTCACTTATTTTAAAATATCTGGGATTCCTTTGCAAACCAGGTCCAACATAGTTTTTCCTTTCAAATTCTGGCAATGGTATCAAGCATATTTTACCTCACCATTTGACTTTGAAAATTTCCATCACTTCTTTGAAATCCCAGAGATGCTTTACAAATCATGCTTTCTTGTCTATCCAAGTCCTAGTTGTACTGCTGTGGGAAGGTTTTTCAAAGCATCACAGGCCTCAGTTTTTCTACAAGGAGTGGAGCTCCCCTGCTTTATTTGTATACCAGCTTCGGCAATCCATATGTAGCATAGCAGGAATTAAGATCAGGGATCAAACAATGCATGGGGAGTTGAAAAATCATGTGCTGATGTTGCCATTAGCATTAATAATTCTAAGGAAAAATGGCACTTATGAAGATATATCCATTATTTCAAACTTTTCACCAATTAAGACTGCATGAGCTGTTAAAAATGTATGTGGTTTTACTCTAATTGACATTGTTCAACAGTGGCAATTAAATTTCGTCATTCCAAAGAAACTTGACAGACCAAAGTTCAATTAAACTTTAAAAGAAGGGAAAGTCTGGATGTTTAACCAGTTCTGAAACCAATCTCTACGATGATGAACCAAAAAAAAAAAAAAAAGCCTCATAGCTGCTTCAATGAAAATGATAGGCACAAAGCTTCAGTTTTACCCCAAAAGTAAGGCTTCGATTCATTTGTGGTCTAAGTACAATAGAATAAGCCAATCTGTGTTTAATGAGGAGATACCAAGAATAGTTTAAAAAAAAAAAAGGTCATAATTCTATCCTGTAAAGATACAGTGTTAGACTGCCTCCTAATTAGCCCATGACATTTTCTTAAAGGCAAGTGAGGCATCTGGGCATAGAAGTGTCCAACTGTACCACATAACTTTGAAGTGTATTTTGGGCCAAGCTACTCTTCTCATTAATGAAGCATCTAAAACACCTTTCTCCTTCTGAAGGCCACAGGTTTGAAGGGTGACTGCTTTTCCCCTAACTAATTTCCTTCAGAAACTTCTTCTGCAGTCACTTTTTCTTTCTTTCTCCTTTCCTAACATTTTCCTACATAAAATATGCCTTTTAGTATGTAACTAATAGTGGTTAAAGTTCTAAAGCTCATACTCTTAAAATGAAGGAATCTTGCTGTTAAAATATAAAGTTTGCTTATGTTAATTGATAAAGTAATAGCCATGCCAAATTGATTACCTTAATCCCCATCTGGAATATATAGATAGTCCTTATCAGCTTACTAAAACAGGACTTTTGGAAAGTTACTAGGTATAACGTAAGCCAATTAAATTACATAGGAAATTTGATTTTATTTAATTCAAAGAAGCAGACTCTAGATTATTTGGTAAAAGACTATGAGGATACCTCAGAGAAAACTGTCACCCTAGAATAAACATGAGAGACTGCTTCTTTAGGATGTCAAACACCACACATCTGTTTAATTCAAGAAAGGAGTATATTCTGTTAGAATTGTGAATAAAGTACTTTTTGCAGAGAATAGAGTAACAGATGGCTGTAGATGATTGTCCGTATCAGTGAGTTAACAATAGTTAAAAAAAAAAAAACCTTCTATAAAATATCAGTAATTTTGCCACTTACCTCTTTTTCATATTGTACTTAAGGGAGGGTTTAATAATACAAGCATTGCATGTGGTATGAATAACCATGAACTCAGTGAGTTCAATCTCCTTCTAGATATTTTTCTATTGAAAATGGCAAAGTAATTTGCCATTTTGGAGCCAATTTAGAGAAGCCTCAATTAAGTTCTGCTGTTGTACAGCATAGTTATTATTGCACTGAAGGTATCAACTAATAAAGAAACAATAACCTCATTTATGGACCTGCTGTGCATCTGGCATGAAACTGGGCAGTACGTACAGTACATCATGTAATAACACTTATGCAAGGAAATGTTATCACCCCTACTGTAAAAATAAAGAGAATCTAAATGTCAACCAAGACAACCAGTAAATAATGGGCATAGTCTTTACTTTCCAAGCTACCACTTTTTCCCATGCACTTTCCAAGGGCCCCTGTATTTGTTATGTTACCCATACATTACTATGTGGTGATATTGCTTTCATATCAGATCATTCACTCTTTTTTTTTTTTAACATCATTAACTGTTAAGTAAAGGCAAGATTAATGACTCTTTTGCTGGAAAAAGTGAGACTTTCACTTTGACTCAGTTTGTAAGCTCAGTGGGAACCCTGGTCATCCCACAGGAACATTCATGTGTGTGTGTGTGTAAGAACACTTAACATGGTATCTATCCTGTTTAATAATTTTTAAGTGTACAATACAGTGTTGTCAATTATAAGCATGATACTGTACTGAGTTCCTATATTTCCATTTCCTCTAAAACTCAGTACATAGCCTTTGATTGCAGGAGCTGAATGGCTGATTGACATTTTGCTTCCATAGTCACTTCATACTTCTTTCTTATCTGTCCTACTACTAAAATAGATGAATTAAAGCACTTTTCTCTCTGATGGAATTCCATGAAACAAAGGATCTATTAGACCTTTCCAACAATCTTCAAATCTCTCTTGCATATCTGAACCGAAGCTAGCTGGCAGAAGAGGATACGACCAACCTGTCCCACTGGTTCTAAGAGTCCTGAGGTTGGGTGTTAACGGACTTCAGTACCCACGGGTAAAGAACAGCTCATAAAGAAGTCTTTCTTTCCTTTTTCTGTTAAAAAAATAATCTAGAGCCCGCTTTCAAATTCTGGCACAGTATAATAATATCAGCTCTTCTCTTATTATTGAAAGTGTATTATATGCCAGGCACTCCTCTCTGTGCTCTCTATGTAATATGTATATATCAATCCATCCCGCTCTTAATAACAACCCCAGGTCCTAGACGTCAGTTTGGCAATGTTCTTCAGATATCTGAGAAGAGAGCATGTCCCTAACTGCAAGTTAAAGTTGATGCTGACAGTATTTAAAACAAAATAAAAATTATATTTAAGAAGTCGTTTTTGACAGAATCACTCACCATGGTCTTTTATTTCCTCGTATCATTTGCAGGTCTTAACTGGTGCTGATGAGAGTTACTATGCTGCTAATTCAGAACAATTAACTTTGATTAATAGATCAATTTGCAACCTTGAAATTAAATTTTGACAGATAAAAATCTTCAAATACTATATATTCTGTATTTTTAATGAAGTACAGTGAAGTTCATTATGTGATCAGTGGGTACAAAGAAATAAGTTGCTTGCCTGGAAACTATAGCTCATTACTGAAGTATTTTATTTCTCTTTATTCTCAAAGACTATATGCACAAAATAAATACAACACTTTTTTTTTTAACCAAGAAAAAAAAGTGTATAAACAGAGTATTAGAGGTGAATTACCAATCACCTTAAAGTTTTTGTTATCAGGCACAGCATGGTAAAGTAAGGAGCAGATGCTCTCAAATAAGATAACAGATTGGGGTTCTCAAAGTACAGATCTTCTTTGACTTATGGTTTGGGGTTATGTCCTGATAAATCCATTTTCAGTTGAAAATACTATGAGTTGAAAATGAATAGAGTACCTTTAACCTATCAAACATCATAGTTTAGTGTAGCCTACCCTAAACATGCTCAGAACACTTAACATTAGCCTACAGAAAGGCAAAATAATCTCATACAAAACCCATTTTACAATCAAGTGTTGAATATCTCATGTAATTTATTGAATATTGTACTGAAAGTGAAAAGCAGAATGGTCGTATGGGTACAGAATGACTCTAAGTATATCAGTTGTTTTCCCTCATGATTGCATGGATGACTGGGAACTATGGCTTGCTGCCCCTTCAAAGCATCTTGAGAGAGCATCATATCACAAATTGGTAGACCAGGAAAAGATCAAAATTCAAAATACCGTTTCTGCTGTATGCATATTACTTTTACACCATCATAAATCTTAAAAACTGTAAGTTGAAACATTGTAAGTCAGGAACCTCCTATAGTTCTATAATTAGTCAGTTATTTGATGTAAGGAGGTTTCCTTTTTCTCATCGTTACCATAGGAATACACATACTTATTACATGAGTTAATTATCATGATTACATAAAGGTAATATAAACCTCTTAGTATTGATTTAGTAATAGTTCTATAAATTCCAAAATGGATTTACATTTTCACAGAAACTCTTCTGGATAATGTTATCATCATTAAAATAACTTTTATTATTTATTGAGAAAACAACCTAGAATAATGTTATTTTCTAAATATTCTAGTTCTTTTTCAGAAAATTCATTGTTACTATATAAAAAACTATGAATTTTGTATGTTAGTTTTGTATCCTGTAACTTTACTGAATTCATTAATTAGATCTAACAGGTTTTTGGTTGAGTTTTTAGGATTTTATGTGTATAAAACCATGTCATCTGTAAATAGAGATCATTTTACTTCTTCCTTTTAGTTGATACCTTTTCTTGCTTTTCTTGCCTCATTGCTCTAGTTAAGACTTCTAGTACTATGTTGGGTAGGAGTGTGAGAGTGGGTACCCTTGTCTTATTCCTGATCTTAGAGGTAAAGCTTTTAACCTTTCACCATTGAGTATGATGTTAGCTGTTGGCGTGTCATATATGGCCTTTAGAATGGTTATATATGTTTCTTCTGTACCTGCGAATTAAGAGGTGGTGGTGGTTGTTGTTTTCATCTTGAATGATTGTTAAATTTTGTCAAATGCTTTTTCTGCATCTATTGAGATAATCATGATTTTGTTTTCCTTTCATTCTATTAGTGTGATGTATCACAATGATTGATTTGCACATGTCAAACCACCCTTACCTCCCAGGGATAAATCCCACTTGACCATAGTGTATGATCCTCCTAATGCGCTATTGAGTTCCTTTTGTTAGTATTTCATTGACAATTTTTGTATCTGTATTCATTAGGGATATTGGCCTGTACCTTTTCTGGTTCTGGTATCAGAATAATACTGGTCTTGTAAAATGAGCTTGGGAATATTCCCTCCTCTTTGATTTTTTGGGAAGAGTTTGAGCTGGTCTTGTAAAAAGTGCTTGTGCATGGGGATAGGGGTAGAGAACAGAGAGAGAAGGAGAGAGAGAATCTTAAGCAGACTCCATGCCCAGTGTGGAGCCTGGCATAGAGCTTGATCTCATGACCCTGAGATCATGACCTGAACTGAAATCAAGAGTCCATTGCTTACATTACTGAGCCACCCAGGTGCCCTGATGTTAAGTCTTTTTTAAGTGTTTGGTTAAATTCGCCCATGAAGCCACTTGTTCTGGGGCTTTTCTTCTTTCTAGTGGGAGATTTTTGATTATTGATTATAATTACTAACAGTTCTTGGTCTATGTAGATTTTTTATTATTTTGTGATCAGTCTTGCTAAGTTTTATGTTTCTAAGAATTTTTCCATTTGGTTGTCCAGTTTGTTGGCATATAGTTGTTCATTGTAGCCTCTTTTGATATTATGGTCCTTTCATTTGGGTCCTTTTACTTTTTCCTTTGGTTAAGATAGCTGAGGATTTGTAAATTTTATTTCCCTTTCCAAAGAATCAACTGTTAGTATAGTTAATCTTTTCTATTATTTTTCTATTCTCTATTATGTTTATTAATCTTTGTTAATTTATTCTTCTTTTTCTAGTTCCTTAAGGCTTGAGTTAGGTTGTTTATTTAGTATCTTTCTTGCTTTTTAATGTAGGTGTTTTTTTTCTATGAACTTCCTTCTTAGATCTGCTTTTGCTGCACCCCATAAGTTCTGTTATGTTGTGTTTTCCTTTTTGTTTGTCTCAAGAAACTTTTTTATTTCCCCTTTAATTTATTTTTTGACCCATTGGTTGTTTAATAGAGTGTTGTTTAATTTACATGTACTGATGGATTTTCCAGTTTTCCTCTTGTTATTGATTTCTAGTTTCATGTCATTGTGGTCAAAGAAGATGCATAATATGATTTTAGTCTTCTTGAATTTGCTAAGAATTGTTTTGTGGCCTAATGTATGGTCTACCCTGTACAGTCTTCCATGATTACTTGAAAAGAATATGCATTCTGCCATTGTTGAATAGAATGTTCTGCATATGTCTGTTAGGTCCATTTAGTCAATAGTGTTCAAATCCACTGTTTCGTTATTGGTGCTCTGTCTGAATAATCTATTCATTGTTGATAATGGGGTATTAAATTCCCTAACTGCTATTGTATTACTATTTATTTCTCTTTTTAGCACTGTTTTTCCTTTATATATTCAGGTTCTCTAATGTTGAGTGCATACATTTTTATAATTGCTATGTCTTCTTGGTGCTCTGACTTCATTATCATTATTTAATGACTTTCTTATCTCTTAACTATTTTTAGTTTAAAGTCTACTTTGTCATATTAAGTATAGTTATACCTGTTTTTGTTTGCTTGTTTGTTTATATGTTTTATTTTTAGTTTTGGTTATCATTTGCTTGAAATGTCTTTTTCCATCACTCTCAGTCTTTGTGTGTCTTTAAGGCTAAAGTGAGTTTCTTATAGGCAGCCTATTGTTGGATTTTTAAAAAATCCATTAAAACATTATATGTCTTTTAACTAGAGAATTTAACCCACTGGCATTTAAAGTGATTATTGATAGATAAGGACTTGCTATTGCCATTTTGTCAGTTGTTTTCTGGTTGTTTTTGTAGATTCATTGTTCCTTGTTTCTTATCCTACTGTCTTTTGTTTGTTTGCTTTGATGTCTTTTGGTATCAGTATGCTTTGATTTCTTTATTGTGTTTTTTTAAGTAATTGCCACAGAATTTCACTGTGGTTACCATGAGGCTTACATAAAATATCTTAAATTTATAACACCTGATTCTAAATTGATAACAACTTAACTTCAGTAGAATTTACAAATGTTATACTTTTACTTCTCCCTCACATTTTAGGCTATTGCTGTTACGCTTTACATGTGTTTTTTTGTTTGTTTTTTAGTTAGTAACTAATATTATTATAGTTATTTTTACTCTATTCTCTTGTTTTTATATTTTAAAGCAGTGTGTTATGCACCACTATTACCATATTGCAGACTCTATGACTATATATTCACCATTCCTAGTGAGATTGTGGTCAGAGAAGATGCATAGTATGATTTTAGTCTTCTTGAATTTGAATTTGAATACCTTTTTATGTTTTTGTGATATTAATTCACATTTTTTTACTCCCACTCAAATAATTTTCTTTTTATTGTGTTCCATAATTTCCATAGGCAGGCTTTCCTCATTCTTTTCCTTTTTTTTTTCTCCTCTGACTAGGTAACTTCCAATGTCCTGGTCCTCCAGATTATTGATACTTTCTTCTACATGGTCAGGTCTACTTTTTAAACTCTCTATTATATTCTTCAGTTCAATTATTATACTTTTCAACTCTAGGATTTATGTTTTTTTATGTATCTTTTGTTTGATGGTTGTTATTTCCTTGTCAAACTTCTTATTTTGATCATGCTTTGTTCTAATTTTGTTTAGTTGTCTGTATTTTCTTATAGTTCACTAAACTTCCATAAGAGGATTATTCAAAAATTTTTGACAGTTTACAGATCTCCATTTCTTTAGGGTCAGTTATTGGTGCTTTATTAGTTTTCTTTGATGGTGTCATATTTACCTCATTTTTCATGATTCTTGATTCATTACATTGGTATTTGCTCATTTGAGTGAAGGGACTCCTCTTCTACCAGTTTGCTTTTGGAGAGACATTTCTTTACCAGATGCTCAGTTTGAGTTTCTGGGTTTGTCTGCTCATAATGTCCTTGGGCAGGTAGGTCCTGCTACTATGGTCTATTTTTGAGTGAGACTGTTGTTCAAACTCTGAGGACAAGGATGGGGGTTGTAACACTGACTGAGAGCAGTTGGGTAAGACTGCTGGCTTTGTTCCCTGCACAAGTGAAGCTATAGGATGTTTGTTTGGATTTTCTGGTCAGGCTTACTAGATGGTCAGGATTGGATACTATATTCAGTACACATAGGGCTATGAATTAACTTCCCCGCCCTGGCAGGACCTCAGGACAGAAGTCAGGGCTTATATAGTTTGTTGTTTGGGAACCTGAATCAGGTCAGAGTGTGCACTGAATTCCCTAATCAGGTGAAGCAACCAGTTTTGCTCTGCAGATGAAGGAAGCCATGGCCTGCGCTCTGTTCTAGTGCTACCGTGTATAGCGCTTTTGAATGGTCTGTGTTGCTTCCAATGTGCTTTATTTACGTTCTCTAGTCAGATAAGCTGAATAAGGCTGTATTCAGCAATGAACAGGTCTATGAATTAGATTCCTACCCAGGCATAGTGGGATATATAGCTCTAAAGCCACTAAAACTCTTTGTTGTCTGAACTCAAGCCAACCCACACCCCAAGTTCCATGACCAAATAAGACCATTGACTGTTTGGAAAACTATTGGCTTTACCTTGCTGTCTCTTGGGTTGAGTGCTACTGACCTCTATAGTTTCCAGGTATTGTTCCTAGCCCTTCTGGTCAGATCGGGCTGGAAGATACTTTCCACAGCAGGTGGGACTAAGTCTTAGCTCCCTTGCCTGGGTGGGAGGGGAAGGGGCCACTCCAGGTTATTTCCAATTTACCAAACAATCTCTTTGGTTGGAAGAGACTGGAAGCCATCCTTATCACTGGCTATGCATTAATCCCCCTGCCTATGTGTAGCACAGGAACATCCTTGATCCTGGCTTTGTTCTGGGGAAATCAGCTTTGTACTGTACTACTTCCAGGAATTACCTTAAGCCCTTCTGGTCAGATGGGGCTGGAGGGCATTCTCCATAGTGGTTGGTACCATGATTCAACTCCCTACCTGGGCATAGACAAACTAAGCTCTATGCCAGCAAACTCCTGAACTTGAATCAGGTAGATCTGTACCACTTAGTTCCCTGGTCAGAATATGCCCCTGACTTGGTTTTGCACATAAGCAAAACTTCCAGTTGGGATTCCTACTTGGGCACTGCAGGTATGAACTCTGTCTGCCAAGATACATGTACTAGTTATTGAAAGCCCTTCCTCATTTCTCCATCACAGATTCTCAGTGGTTGACCCTCATACATTCCCCAGCAATTCATGGTGTGAGATCAGGGTAGAGGCTTTCATGAAGTGACCCACAATGCTTGGGATGGTGCTGGTTGTTCCCCAGGGTCTCCCCTTTCCAACTGAAGGATCTGGAGGCTTAGGGAGATGTCTCTGTGGTGCTGGGCTGGCCTGGGGGAGGGGCAGTACAGTCAAAGTATAGCTGCTTCTCTTTTTTTATAATGCAGTCTGTCATAGTTTCTGTAGTGCTGGGGGGTGGGAGATGGCAGTGCTTAAAACCCACATTCTAGGATTCTCACAGTGATGTTTTATTCTTGAATACTTGTTAATTGTTTTTCTTGTGAGGGGGCAATGTCAAGAATAATCTGTCACTATCTTGGTGATGTTACTCCTGCTCTAAACATTTCTAACCTAATAATATCATTTTGTTATTTCAGTAATGCTTTATAGTATCTCTTTTTTCCTGTACACCTAGATAATCTCCCATACACCCTATACATTTTTATTTATTTGTGTGAAAAGGAAAGAAGGAGGTATATTTCATTAGCCCTGATATATATTCATCACCAAATGGATAATACTGAATCAGGTGTTATTGGTAATAATAGACATATCGATCCATTGTTTCTGTCCACAAAGAGCTTATTACTAAGTTGGGAAGAAAATTTTCCTAAAAGTGTTCATGGTAGTATCAATAATATTGTAATTGTTGCAACGGAAAATTGTGGAATATAGCCGTATATAATAATAAAGGTTAAATTTTATTCATTTTACATTTAGTATAAGATAACGATTGGTGAAAGATTTGAATTATCTAAGTAACCCTTAAGGAAGATTTAACATATATGTCTTCTTCAGTAGATTTTAAAGTATCAACAGACATGGCTATGTGAAGTGAGTCTTTCTGATGGCCCCACTGGCATTAAATTGAGCGTGGTTAGTCAGAGCGAATTCATTTGCCCACGGTACTTTGCTGAAAAGACTAGCGGTAGTCAAAATGATTGTGATGGGGCACCTGGGTGGCTCAGTGGGTTAAGCCTCTGCCTCTGGCTCAGGTCGTGATCTCAGGGTCCTGGGATCGAGTCCCACATTGGGCTCTCTGCTCAACAGGGATCCTACTTCCTCCTCTCTCTCTCTCTCTGCTTGCCTCTCTGCCTACTTGTGATCTCTGTTTATCAAATAAATAAATAAAATCTTTAAAAAAAATGATTGTGATGATAATACATTTGGATGTTACTGGATACAGGTAATAAGTATTTTATTTTCTTTATTTTTCTAAAAGATTTTATTTATTTAGGGATGCCTGGGTAGCTCAGTTGGTTGGGCATCTGACTTTGGCTCAAGTCATAATCTCGGAGTCCTGGGATCAGTCAAACTCCATGTGGGGCTCCCCACTCAGCAGGGAGTCTGCTTCCCCTCTCTTTCTGTCCCTCCCCCTGCTTGTGCTCTCTTTCTCTCTCAAATAAATAAAGAAAAATCTTAAAAAAAAAAAAAAAAGATTTTATTTATGTGTTTGTTTGAAAGAGAGAGCAAGCAAGAGAGCATAAATAGGGAAGGGGTCAGAGGGACATGCAGACTCCCCACTGAGTACGGAGCTCGATGCAGGGCTGGATCCCAGAACCCTGAGATCATGATCTGAGCCAAAGTCAGATGCTTAAACTGACTGAGCCACCCAGGTGCCCCTGATTTTCTTTCAATACTTTATCTTCAGAATCAAGTAGTAAGTGGATTGGAAGCTGGGTCAGTCATTTTTTTCTCAAATCCTTTTCCCTTTCTGTTCCCTCACCCAACAGTTTTTTATTACTCTTTACTAATGTAGGAAATGGCAAGAGATTGAGGGTAGGAAATAGGAGAAGCCTGATTACTTCTCGTTCTCTCCCCTGCTTTGATACTGATTTGAGTAGTTTGTGTTTTTTCTTTTGTGTCTACTACCTACTGGGTGCTCCGTTTGCTGTCTTTCTGGCTCCTGCTTGGTGGTCCCTGTACTTTGTTTCTCATAGCAATATCCTTTCTTTGAATTTCCAGCTTTAGAGCTGAGGGTACATTCTACTTCTTTCTCTTTGGATTGCTCTACCTTCCTCAGTGGTCATCTTTTTTAATACATCTGTATTTGATATTATTTTATGGAATTATCTGGGCTCTCTAATCCTGAAAGGATCCTGAG
The DNA here is from genome assembly GCF_902655055.1 of Lutra lutra. NCBI lineage: Eukaryota > Metazoa > Chordata > Mammalia > Carnivora > Mustelidae > Lutra > Lutra lutra. Next base: position 47,840,588 of record NC_062286.1, read on the forward strand.
TGTTTGGAGTGATTCAAGAGGGACTTTTTTCTGATAGAGTCATTAGTGTAGGGTGACTACACTTTCACATCAGTTGTACTTCCCAGGAAATGGGTGAGTTACCACATCTGTTTCTCCATTGCTCAGCAGCTTCCTGTACTCACCGGACAGTAGAAACAGTGCAGTTGGCTTCTCTCCATGTTCTGTATGTGTCGCTCTTGCAGCTACGAATTTGGGGAATAGGATGAACTTGCCTGATAGAAGAGATAATTCTTCAAAATAGGGAAATTATTTGCTGAATGTCCTCAGGTTGAACCTCCAAACAAGTTCTCAATTTCTGGTGTAACTTCAAAGACATAACCAGATACTGCAAATGCAGGGGGGCGAGGGGGGGAATGGCAGATTAGGAGTCAAACTGAACTTGATTAGAGTTTTATTTTCACCATTAACCAGCTGTCTGACCTAAAGTTATGGGGAGAGAGACAGTAGAAGAGTGTGGGGAGAGGAGACTCAATTGAAAAGATATGTAAAATTATTCATGAATATAATACAGAGACACAAAACAAAACGATGATTCATGTTTCATCAGAATACTAAATTATACAAAAATTTTCTCTTCATTTTCTAAATAATTTTTAATGCTATTTTGTTACTTTTTCCAGGAATTTTAGTTTATTTTAAAGGATTCTATTTTTTTTCCAAATGTTAGCCAGCTAAAGGAAAGCTTTATACAGGAAGGGGCAAGGGAATACAGGAAAGGGGAAACTTCCAGAACCACAGTTTTCCAGAAAAGGCAGGACTGGATGAGTTTTGTGTTATCATGAGATAAGAAGCAGAGATGCTATTAGTAATGGGGATAAAAAATTAAAAAATAAAAGAATTTTTGAAAAGCAGCATGTAGCTCAGAAGTGGTAAGGGGCAAGCTAAAGTAATTTTGCTCTTGGCCTCTCCTTCAAATGCCTTGTTAGTCCCTTAGCATGTTACAAACAATCAGCAACAAAATGAATTATTATTTCTATAAATAAAATATACCTTCATATATATTTCTCTTCTATTCTTATCATGCCTGCCACATCCTAGTGAAAAATGTAATGCTCATGAAAACTGGGTAGATGACTATATTATTTTAATCTGGGTTGAGGACAGAAAGTTTTGAAACTAGGAGTCAAAGAGTTACTCTGGAAAGAAGCTAGAATTATAGAATGTGAAGTAGATTTATTAAGGCTTTACTTTTGTGGTCCTGCTGAGTTACTATTATCCAAAACACACAAAAGCTATTTTCACCTTGTTCGTAGTTTCTGCTAATGGCTTCTTCCAGATAAAGGTATTTTCAATGTGTGATTATTGAGGTCAGAGCATTGTTTCAATGTAATTGTTTTTTGTTGCCTTTTATTCCCCTTAGAAAATGGCATAAGAAGATTACAGTTCAGTAGAACCCTTGCCTTTTTTTTTCCCCACTAAATAAATTAGTCGTAGGTGAATGGTCAGATTGACAGCATGTTTGAGTATTCCAACAAATGAACTTTATTTAAATTGCACTGTTGTTGATAATACCTAGCTCTGAAACATTTGTGATTTCAAGGACATTGACCCTGCTATTACAAAAGGAGTAACAATTTTGATGTTTGTGCTTTTGCAGTTTGACTGGTATTCAACTGGCTAGTTTTCTTCTTATATACAAACATTACTTTCCTCTGGGTGCCAGCTAGGTCCTAACACTATAGTTGATACAGCTGCACCTTAAAATCTCCTGGAGAACTTTCTCCAAACACCAATGCCTAGGGCCTACTTCCAGGGAATTCTGATTTAAGGGTTAGGTATGGAGATGAAGGAACAGTATGTTTCAATGTGTAGCTTGGCTGTGAATTCTCCTGTAGAGGAAAAAAAAAAAAAAAAGGAAAAAAAATGTAAAGATTTCTCTCCCATAATGAATTTATAATATGGTATCTTGATGACCAAAGTCTAAAGTTTTTTTTTTTTTTTAAAGATTTTATTTATTTATTTGACAGACAGAGATCACAAGTAGGCAGAGAGGCAGACAGATAGAGAGAGAGGTGGAAGCAGGCTCCCTGCAGAGCACAGAGCCCGATGCGGGGCTCGATCCCAGGACACTGGGACCATGACCTGAGCTGAAGGCAGAGGCTTTAACCCACTGAGCCACCCAGGTGCCCCCAAAGTCTAAAGTTTTATAGGAAATTGGAATGGAGGGAGCCATGTGAGGACAAAGAGCTGGTGATCTGGAAAGCTGGGTGTCTAGATACAGGTAGAGTGGGGATGGCTGAGTCAAGGGAGAAATTAGAATGGAGACTATCAGGAGTGAGATCTCATGGGAAAAAATCCTAGGTTTGTAAGTGAAGTTGCAAATTGTAATCTTGAATCATAGAATCACTAACATCCCCGAAACATTTTTAAATAATTCTATTTTATCTTATTTACATAGTACAGATATTTTCTTTACACTATCTTATTTGTGTAGTACAAATAGCCAACTGTGTTAATTCATCCCCCAAATAATTATTTTAATATATAATAGAATTACAACTATTTTTCCATCAAAACTTCCCAGGCTCCTAACATTGGCATTTCTGACAAACTACTAACTTGCACACAGCTGCATTTTCTAGTTTGTTTTTTTTTTTCCTTAAGATGTTATTCATTGGAGAGAGCATGAGGAGAGCAGAGAGAGGTGGGGGAATAGAGGGGAAGAGGGAGAAACCGACTCCCCACTTAGCAGGAAGCCTGATGTGGGACTCAATCCCAGGACCCCGAGATCATGACCTGAGCCAAAGACAGGTTTAACTGACTGAGCCCTGCATTTTCCAGTCTTAACTTCCTTCTTCCTATTTCCCACACCAGCAGTCACAAGTAGTCCACCATCTCTACAAAACCCGAGCTCCATTCCCTCTCCCTACATAGATAAACCAACCTCATACTTTCTTTTCTTTTCTATCTTTTTTTTTTTAAAGATTTTATTTATTTATTTATATGAGAGACAGAGAGCACAAGCAGGGTGAGGGGTAGAGGGAGAAGCAGGTTCTTTGCTGATCAGGGAGCCCTATGCAAGGCTGGATCCAAAGACTCCAGGATCATGACCTGAGCCAAAGGTAGACGCTTAACTGAAGGAGCCACACAGGTGTCCCAGCCTCATACTTTCTGAGATAATTATGGCCACCCCAACTCTTTCTCTAACAGTTGACAGGTATCTCTACCTAAATCTCTACTTCTTCCCTTCTGGCTGAGTGAGGGGAAGCTGCCTTCCTCCTACAGTCCTCACAGTTGCTCTGGATCCCCAGTCCTTCCTGCCCCCATCAAGTATGCAAAGAATTCCTTTTTCCATAGAATGAATTCAGCCTATCCTTCAGAGTTTTATTAAAGATTCATCTCAGGAGAGGAGGCTTCCAGTGATTAAGAATCTACTGCTGCAAGGAGAAGGGAGAAGGGAAGGAGGCTATAGCACCTAGTTCTCAGATATAACATGAAACTGTTGATTAAGCAGCTATTCTCCATACTCCTTAAGAAAAACAATCACTGCCTTATTTGACTTCCACTAACCAGTCCCTAGCATGGAAGAGAGTAGGTAAGAACACTCACATCCAGAAAGAAAAAAAAAAAGAATAGAACATGATTTGTTTTGAAATAACTGATAGAACATATAATACAAATACATAGTCTATTTATGGACCAAGAGACCTGCTAAAATCTACACATCACTCAGAATTGTCAGTGATTATTATGGGCATTTAAAGGTAATAGTGTAAAGAGATATCAAGGAGACCTATTTGTGAAACTTTGGATGAATTTATAACAAATGGCCAAATGCTGTGAGCTCAACTCTGCTGTGGACAGTAAGTCACAGCCAGCTTGAGAGTCAGCATCAATTATAAGCTCACCCTGATGACATGCTGCAAGGAAAACAGAAGGTAACATCCAAGTGTGTCCCACACGTTTTCTGGTGAGAAAACAAAATGAAATCAGGAAAAACAGAGTTTTCTAAGTTTCTTCAATCTGAATTTCAATTGGTTGCAAGCAAAAGAGAAAATGGTAAGTCCCATTTTGTATGGAATGCCTCAGACTCTGAAGAGACATCATGGGAAATTATGCATGAATAACCTTGCTACCTGTGTGGGGTGATTTGCATGGTGGTGCTACATAGTCTGTAGGAGACTTTTCTGTAGTTTGGTCATTTGGGGTTCCAATTAATATCAGCTGTCTTTGATGTGAACTGTAACCTGCACTGCCTTAATTAAGGCTGTTTTTATTGATCTGTCAATGAAATCATTTTGGGGATGTTGGAAAATAGAGAAAAATTGGACTGCAGTGTTCAGCCAGAAGGATTTCTAAATCATTATGCAGCATTGAAAAAGAAGCAAATCTCTAGCAACATCATTATTAATGATGTCTGAAGTTTATATATAATGTATTCATTCAGCATTCATAACAGAGTGTGTACATTTTTCTTATAATAGCCATGATGGTTTTTAATAACTTAAATGATGCTGAAAAACAAAAAACCCAGGGTTATCCATTGGAATCAGAATAACATCCAAATTGCCATGATGCACAAAGCCTAAGGGATCCTACCCCCTCCCAAGCCCCTTATCTTATTTCACTTCATTCTCCCTCTTCCAATTTATGCTCTAGCTTTCTTTGCTCTCCTGGTCCTTTGCTCATGTCACATACACTCTGAAAGCCTTTTTCTGTGTTTTTTTTTTTTTTTTTCCTTTTGTTTGGAATAGTATCCCCCAGATCTTTTCAGTACTAGTAACTTCTCATTGTTCATCTCTGAAATAAAAAGTCATGACTGTCTAATCTAAAATAGCCGTATTCATTACCTCCCAGTCCTCTGAATCCCCTTATCCAATATTACTTTCTTGCATGACACCTTTCAATATTGGATATTATCTCATTTGCCTGGTTTCTTATTTCTTTGTTTTCTCTATTCTTCTCTTGAATGTAATCTTCATGAAAACAAAAGACCATATTTATCATGTTCACTTTTGTATCCCTCAAATCTAGGATAAGAGCGACTCAAATAGTTGCTGTGTGAATGAATAATTGAGTGTTACAATATACAGCATTTAAAAATTGCCTTATTCCAGGACTGGAAAATGTTCATAGCTTTCCAAGGGATAAGTAATCACCCTTTGATTTCCAAACATGGGGGATTATAAATCTCTCAATTAGTTCTGGACTTATGTAAGACCAACAACCTTATACTTTCATGTCATAATGATTTCACATTAGACCTAAGTTGGGAATTATCACACCAGTTCTGGGTGCTGCTAGTTGTGTATCTGATGATCTTACTTATAGCACTCTTATCTGAGTTGGGGGGTGAGGGGGTGGGTATGCTACGGCAATTGATAGATTAATTGATGCATTTATTTAGCAAGTATTTATTGCTTGTTATTTACTGCTCCTATCTGCTTAGTGTTGGGCTTTAGTATATAGCATAAATTGGAATGAATGACCCCATGGAGTTTATGGCTTACTGAGAGAGACCTGACATTCCTCACAATGAATCACAAACAGCCCTATGATAAGGAAATGACAGAATGGTATGAGAACACAAAGCTGAAGCACTTGACTCAAGTTAGCCTGTCAAAGAAAGTTTCCCCGGGAGAAGTGGCAACAAACGTGAGACTAGAAGAATAAATAGGAGTTAGTCAATAGAAGCCATGTATCCACCTGGCCTCATCCACGAACTGCAGTAATTGCTAGAATCCATTCCTCAAAATGTTCCATTCTATTTCAGGCAGTATTAAATTTGGTTCCCTTTTAAATGTAGTCTACCCTGTTGCCCCTTCAATATCAACATTATCAATCTTTATCCAGGAAGAAGTTACTTCTAAACATTTTGTATGTTTTGTTCAAGTAATCTTTATAATACTTCTGGCAAGGCACTAATATTATTTTTTAGTTTACATATGGAGGAGTGAAGTTCCTGATATTTGACCCCAGCTCATCCAGATGGTCAGTACCATGTGGTTCTGTGCTATGCTATGCCCTGTGATGTCTGCTTTGGACTCAGTTTGTTAAAAAGAAACCCTTTTTGGTTGATAACCTAGTCACATGTCAGTGTAGACAAAGTGCACTGTTTAATGCCCAGGTCTCCAGATGATACTGATCTTGTGTTATAATAGCTCAGACTTGAGTCTCTGGACCATTCTCATCTCACAGCAGTGGGTTGCTGAACCCTACTTGTAAGCTGTTGGCAGGTACCAGTTTTGACCTAAGAGAGTAAGTAGTAAATAAACCGTGTCTACTTGGACTCAGTTTCAAGTTATATGTGCTGCTCTTCCAACAGTAACAGTGTGACCTAGTTCTTGAAACCCAATCTCCAGGACCCCCACGTTGTATGACTTAACATTAGCCTGGGCCTTTGTCACTGTTGCTGTTCAGTAACTTGTTCCTTTCTCTCTGGATGTTGGGAGACTTGATTTGGTCTTGTCGGCCACTATCGAGAGACATCAAAGGCAAATGGGTAAAAATCGCTGCTAAAAGGTCTGGCTGCCTATCATAGGACCTCTCAGATCTTAAGTAACTTTTGAGTAATTTGCTATATCAGTTAAATATTGCCTGTTGTTTTTTTGTTTTGTTTTGTTTGTTTTTTCTAGTCACTTGTAAGAACCTATTGCTACTTGGATCTTTTTGTTGTCTACTGATAAATTCTGATTCTCAAATGTTTACAGAGACCAGATAAGTAACCTAAGTGTGTAAAACCCCCAGATGGGCACTCTAGTGACCTCTAGGCATTTCCAGGGAACTGCAGCTATTCTATCAGAGCTCATTCTTCCCATGTTTGAACATGATCCTTATTGTTCCATATATTCTGCTTTTCCTTAGAAGATAAGAATTTGCATATTTATGTGAAATCTCCAGTTTTATAAAATTTTACTCAGAAATTTAAAAAATACCAAGAAGACAAAAAATAAAATGAGAGAAATAAAATAGAACAACAACTCCAATAACTCTCTGAAACTGGCCTATTGCTCAGTTTACACCAAAAGATAACATAATTCCTGTCCTATTCATTTAGGGTTCCACAGTCCCATAAGATCTTTAGGAACTTATCTTAGTATGTCTTAGACTGCGTCTTGCCTAGAAAAAAATAATTATCCAAATTTCAATATAAAATGGTAATCTATTTGGGTTGACCACTTCTAGAGAGATTATTGAAAGCTGTAGATATTTATGGATATATACATTAAAATAGGCAGTACAATTATAGTATTGGTGCTAGCACTACTAACAAGAGTAATTGGTAGTAATATCATTCGTAAGGAGTTAGCAAGCCTTGGAGATGTCAAGGTCAAAATCTCCAGATTTTTTTGACATCTCTGAGTTTTTTCCTCTTTCAGCTAATCTGATTAAGTTTTCCTCTTTGCTTTCTATGGAAAGAAATTGTAATCATCAGCAAGAGCAATGATTTTAAAGCATACCTAGGGGAAAATGAAACATCCAGGATTCCCAGAGAGATTTGATAAGCTTACACAAGTCACTCTTTACTATCTGGGACCATTTCTATTTCTAGCACCTTTTTACTGCTCCTGACAACATTCCCAGTTGAAGTGAATAATTTACCCTCTCACCTGACAGCAGCTGTCATTATAAAAATTACCAAGCCAATTCAGAGCATATCTGCACAATGGGGGGACTTAAACTTTTAACAACCTTCAAGAAAGCCTAGACTCATCCCCACCTCTTGTCAGCTTGTACATGAGCTCATCTTTAGTTGCAAAAAGTTGGCAGATTAGAAGATTATATATGACAGATCTGAAATAGCATTCATGACATTCTTCCCTGAAAAGAAGAATAATGAAGCATAATGAAAAGAAGCATAATGAAAAATCATATTTAGAAATTTGGTAAGTACTTTACAAATCGAAGAAGGTTGGGTTTATGGCTAACTATTTATAATCTATTCCATTAGTCTGTAATAAAGCCCTAGCAAGCTGTGACTTTGAATATTACAAGGAGGTTTATCAGAATTTCTGTGGAATGTTGCTCCTTTTTGGATTATAGTAGATATTTGCTTTTATGCTTGCTTCCTTTTTTCCAATAAAGAGATTAGAAGGACACAAACATTTTTTGTTTTGATTATAGTCTATCTGCTTACAAAATTGCCACTTCTTCCTTGACATTCTGTTTCTGGAGTTCAACTATACTTCTCTATATATACTAATAATGTATAATAAACCTTTCCCTTTGTCACAGCTTCTAAAAAAGTTTGATCAAACACACGATTCTTATTAAGTGATAATTATTTATTTTTCCAAAACTTCAATCAGTTAAACACACACACACACACACACACACACACAAAACTTCCCATGTCTAGAGATCACTATAAAACAAAAGTTAACATGTGGATTTAGACTAATTCTAGGCGATAGCAAGGAACTATAACAGTTTGTTCTTGGGCACTCCTGTGATAGATGACTCTCATTTTGGTTTCAGAAACTCTACTTTTGAAAATATACTTTGCAGACCCCCTTAATACCTGTATAGTTAACCTCTAACCAGGCTATCAACCACAATACTGGAGTACTATTTAAAGGGTTTTTATTTTCCTTTTCTCTGTTTATTGTTCTTACTTGGAATATTTCCTCTTTTCCTTTTTTTTTTTTGTAACCCATTGATTCTAAGCCATGGTAGTATAAAGGATAACTCCTTTCAAATCATTGTTTTGCTAATGCCATAGAAGCTGTTGCATATTTACATGGCAATATGCTTATTTACACTGCCTTGGCTGACTTAGAAGGGATTTTACTCCAGGTTTTCTATTATAAGCATACAGATGTTTTTGGCTAGGGGGTAGGAGCCAAGTAGAGTTTAAAAGTCCCAAACTCATATTTTATAAGTAGTAAATCATAAATTACTTAGGATTCTATCCAGCTCTCCTTTACCAGTTTAATGAGGTAAAGGAGAACAGTCATCATATTAAATTATGTCAGTTTTTCTGGGAACAGGTGACAGAACAAATCATTTCAAACTCCCTCATTCTATATTCTAAGAATCCGCTGAGGACTATAACTGCTGACCTTTGTAGCAGTTGAGTTGTAGCTTGGGATAAAAAAAAAATGAGTGAAGATTATATTTCACTGGACATTTTTACCCTAGCTAAGGTGATTCTTACCAACTCCCACCCCTATACAATGTTCTTCTAAGAACATGGTGACATATAATAGAGTTCTAGTATGGATAACATTTCAGAAAGTTGATGATTTTGTCCAGAATTCAACTGACAAGGTTTCATATTTGAATATATAATGTGTATAAGGAGCATATCTATATCTATGCTCCTTATACACATATATGTATGAGAGAGAAAATGATATATGTATACATAAATGATATATGTATATATACACATAGAGAAAATGATATATGTATATATACACATAGAGATTTAATAATTTTTGTGTATATATATATGTATATATATATACACACACACATGTAAATATCAAGCCATAGAGAAATTGAACTTTTGATCAGAAACTTACATTATTAAGAGAGCTAAAATTACAGGTTTTTCTTTCAAGTTCCCAGGGATTTAAAATAAACACACTATTTTCTATTTCACGTTCCCTTAACACTGAAATCAGTATTTTGTAAAAAATATTTCAGGGACCATTATTCACACAAGATGCTTCATGAGAGAAATAGGAGTTTCACAGCTAAGTAAGTTGGGAAAGGCTGTTCTCTCTAAGTATGTGATTCTATCATCATAGAAAAGGTTCTAAGAAATTTGCTTAATTTTGCTTAATCTAACATTTCTCACATATGTTTGACTATGAAATTAAGATTCTATAACTGCTGCTTGGAGACATTGAAGTGCTAAAAAAAGTTAAGAGTTTTGAACTTTTCAGAGAAATTTGTGATGTATTTAATCAGTGGTTTTCAGATGCCTTTGACTCTTTAACTTTCTCTTGGTTATAATATGATGCTCCTAACTTGTCTTGGGCCTGGCATTCTTGAAACTGATTTATGTTTGCTATTAATTAATTATAATGAGTAAACCTCCCTTATTGAACAGCTATAATTGTTCCTTTTCTTTGAAGTACAACAACATGAGAGCGTCGGATGTTACAAGTGAGATTTATGTCACTTTTGTCAATTATATCTGAATAGAAACTGTGGAGATCCTTGTATCTAAAGGTTTGTCGTTTAAAACCATTTTCCTTCCCTTATGCAGAGATTCCTGAAATGGAAAGTGGGATCTGGGGATAATTTGGTCTCAATGTTTTGTTTTGTTTCTTTTTCAAGTTTTTTTTACTTTCTATTAACATATAATGTATTATTAGCCCCAGGGGTATAGGTCTATGAATCACCAGGTTTACACACTTCACAGCACTCACCATAGCACATTCCTTTCCCAATGTCCATAACCCAGCCACCTTCTCCCTACTCCCCTCCTCCCCCCGCCCCGCAACCTTGTTTGTTTTTAAGAGTCTCTTATGGTTTTGTTTTGTTTTGTTTTCCTTTTTTATAGAAGGGAAAAATAAAGCAAAACAAAATAAGGAAAATGACTTCTCCAAAGTTAGAAACTTTAGTGAAAGTGGAATCCTCCATAAAGGGAGGTATTTTAGCTTACTGGGAGAGCACAGTCTCTGGGGCCAGATTGTCAAAGGTCAAATCCTGGCTTTTCCCACTTAGGAACATTGTTTTTTTTTAATGTTATGTTAGTCACCATACAGTACATAATTCGTCTTTGATGTAGTGTTACAAGATTCATTGTTACTTATAACCCCCAGTCCTCCATGCAATACGTGCCCTGCTTAATACCCATCACCAGGCTCACCCATCCCCCCCAGGCCCCTTCCTTCTAAAACCCTCAGTTTTTTTCTAGGAGTCCACAGGCTTTCACGGTTCCTTTCCCCCTGATCCCCCCCCCCCACTTTTCCCTTCATTTTCCTAATGTCGTCCATGCTAGCATTTGATCTTGGGCTGATTACTTACCTTTTTGTTTTTTCAATTGCCTCATGTATAACATGAGCATACTAATAATACCTGCCTCAGAGGGTGGTTGTTTGGAGCCAAGTGAGCTAAAATACGTATAGCTTTACTATCTGGTGTGTAGCCAGTGCTGGACAAGTAATTGCTCTTATTATTATATTATCATTATTAAGACTCAAGTCTTTAATTTCTAGCCAAGTGTCTTCAGAAGATGGTTTATGTAGTGTCCCTATAAGGAATATTTAATAATATTTACTGATTTAGCACTCAATAAGTGCTATCCCACTAAAGCAGTGAGTAGGAGGCTATCAAGATAAAGTCCAGGTTGCCCTTGGTCCTAGAGAATGTGCAATGACCAAAGCAACCCTTGGTACATAAGTTACACAAGGAAGAAATAAAAGTTGATTGTGTAAACTGTTGAGGTTTTGAGAATTTACTGTACTGTATGATCTAGTCTAACCCATCTGAAACTCATATCTATCAACATAAAATCATGTTTATTTGTGTATTTATTTTTCTCATAAGAGAAAAGGAAGATTTAAATGAAAATAGAATTTAACACAGTATTTCCCCTGGGTGACATAAGGCATAGAAGGAAAAAGAACTAGAACTTTCCATACCTTTGGAAGACACCAGGTTCCCAATAAATGAAAGAAAAATAATTAACCTAGTATCATTCCCTGTCATAATGATACATTAAATGGATGGGAAGAATAATCATGGCACAAGAGACACTTGCTGTACAGATTAGAATAATTGAAGTTCAACTAAAATGAGTTAATTTCCCAAGGTCTCATAAAAAAATAGATGGAAAATAAAAAAATATGCCTCACCAAGGCCCCATTCCCACGTGCTACTTCCCAACTCATTTACAGTTCCAATATGTGATTTATTGTACACAGAACAGAACAGTATTTCAGAGATATAATAGATTGACCTCAATTATTGCAAATAATAACATTATATGAGTTATACTAATGTGTTTGACTAGGACATTCTTCTATATAAGTTGTCCTTATCTTATTAAGTCTAATAATTTCCAAAATCAGCAGTCTGAAATAAGAGTAACTGATGTTCCTCATTTCACATAATACAAATATATGGAAAAACTAATGACAATTTTATTTTGTCCTACTCTGTGATAGCTATAGATTATAAAGAATAAACAATGCATCAGACTTACTACCTAATTTCTTACATAATATCAGTATTCTCAAAAGTAATTTCTTTGGAACATACTTATTTTGGGATGTCTTAATATATTTCCATTACTTAATGGGAAAACTATAAATAGACTTCCAGTAAGACTATGAGGAAGGCAAGAATGGCCACTATTCCTTTTCCTATTGAACACTGTGCTAGAGATACAAATCCAGGATGCTGTAATTAAAAGAAAGGTAGGCATACTGGTATCAAAAGAGAAAAAAAATTGCCAAATAGACCAACAGATTTAGTAATTGTAACTCATCCAGCCATTGGGAGAAGACCGAAAGAGTTAAAGAATAAAAAAAAAAAAAATTGTATACACTCAAAACTAGAATAAAGGAAACTTGGGTGCCTGAATGGCTTGGTCAGTTAAGCGACTGGCTCTTGATTTCAGCTGTGATCATGATCACAGAGTCCTAGGATCCAGACCCATACTGAGCCCTGCACTGGGCTCTGGAGTCTGCTTAGCACTGGGCTCTGGAGTCTGCTTAGGATTTCTTTTTTCTCTCCCTCAGCCCCTCCCCCAACTCACACTTGCTCCCTTGCTCTCTCTTTCTCTCTCTCAAATAAATAAAGAATTTTTTTTAAAGATTTCATTTATTTATTTGAGAGAGAGAGAGAGAGATCACAAGTTGGCAGAGAGGCAGGCAGAGAGAGAGGAGGGAAGCAGGCTCCCTGCTGAGCAGAGAGCCCGATGTGGGGCTTGATCCCAGGACCCTGAGGTCATGACCTGAGCCAAAGGCAGCGGCTTAACCCACTGAGCCACCCAGGTGCCCCTAAAGAAATATTTTTTTAAAAAGAGTAAAGCAATCTATTGTGTTGGACTTACTTCTTAAATCATTCTAAAATTTCAGCCAATTCTTTTTAAAATGGCATATTTCTTACATTTTTATTTTTCTTATATTAAGTATTCATATATATTTTCTTTTAAATTCAAACTCATAAATCTTAGGTACAACTTAATGAAAATTGTTAAATAGCAATTTGTTTTTTATCTCCTCTCCTGTCCTATTTTGATCTCTTGTATGTTACAGACTTCTCATGTTGCCCCTTAACAAGATCTCTGATTAGTTCTGGCCACTGTTATCCCCTTATTAAAAATATAAATTTCTTTTCATTGTCATCAACATTTTGAAAATGACAATAGCTAAACAAATACCCCATTACTACTTATGTACTAATAGATGCATATTCTCTGTGGTAATATATTTGGGTTTTTAGTATGAGTATTCAAGAACCATAATAAGGCTTGATTTCCTCTTATCCTGCACAGTTAATGACTTTTCTACACATATATGGAAATTTTCCTACAGGATTCAATCTTCAAGATCCATGTTAGGTACACCTCTTTTATGAAGCCATTTCCTTTCCATACAATGAACATCTTTGAACCTGGGGACTCACCATAATTAACAGAACTCACGTGTGCTCTTATAACAGAGTTTTCATGTCCTGTTTGGATGGTGAATTTAATGGTTGCCCACCTATCCTAGAAATTAGAAAATGAGAATTGAAATGAATATTTTTTAATATTGTATTATATTATTAATGCTTATATTTGGTAATTTATTAAATTCAGAATTTGATTTGTCACAATTTCATGATATATGTATAGTATGTATAATGTGTTATATATGCTACATATAATCCTTATATTAATTTAAAGACAGAAATTTGACATTATCTGTATTTACAACTTCACTTGCATACAGTGCATTGAAAGCAGCTATCTTATTAATTTTGAATAAATGAATGATCTCAGTTTTAGATATAGTTCCTTACAGTAAGTGCTAAGTTTTCCTATTTGTTGTTATTAAGTATGTGTAAAATTGTTTTATTTACTTAAGCTATAAATGCCTAGCTTTATAAATTCTTCATGACTCATCTCTTCAGTATTAACCTGTTGTGTATTTTTATAGAAGAGTGCCAAGGGAAATACTTATAAATATTAATAATGTTAATAATTTATTAAGCATTTCCAAGTTGTAAATTAATCCTAATATATTTTCAGGGGCATGTCATTATAGCAAAGGCAGGTAGGATAAAAAATTAATTCCTCCCACCCAATAAACATCTTAAAATATAGTACATGCCTATTTTAAATAATTTTAAAAATACAGATGAATAGATAGTAAATATATAAAATAAAAATGGAATATTATTGAATTTAATTAATGATATATCAAGGTATATTATGGATCATGGATTGTTAAACTTTTTGATTGCTTCAGCATATCATATATAAAGAAAACACTATAAAATTTAAATTTTAATATTGTAAATTATGATAGTTTAAAAAAAGTCTCCTTTTTTTCCTTTACCTAATTTGAATGGTTATAGTGCTCTGATGTGAATAATTTTTTAGTAAATTAAAGAAAACCCACACATGTTGAATTGTCTGTCATCAACTTGGTGTCATAATAGGTTCCATCCACGCTCTTTTCTGTGAAAGTCGAAGAGCAGCATTCACTACATGCTACTTAGGGTCCCTTCCCGCATGGGGTAAGGATCTGACCCTTCTAATGAAAGGCCATTGTGCAAGATTTAGAAGGCTGAAGAGAAAGATAGGCCTGTGTTCTCTAAGTGCAGTTGTACCCAGGTGAATGGATAGAGAGTGTATTAACAGTAAGTTACCAATAATTATTGAGAACATCCTGATTTGTTGATGTTCTTTGCGTACTTGGTGGAAATTCTACAGATTCTTTAGAATTGTGACAGCTTCCATATGAATGCCCAGAACTTCACATTTCAGCTTTTCAGGTTGAAATATTCAGTGACAGCTCCCTTGACTTCCATTATCCCGCATATTAAAATGCTTTCTTACTTCCTACATTAAATTCTTCATACCAGAAATACATGAGGTAGTTTCTCCTGTGCTCTTCAAATCCTAACTGATATGCCAGTAACAGTGCCCTCCATTAATGGACTTCTATTTTGTCACCTAAGAATTGTAGAGATAGGTTTGTCATAGGGGTGATTATTTCAGGGGCCCGATGACATTGTCAGAGACCCAGTTCTCTCTATTTCTTTCAACGCCATCCTCAAAATCATTGGCATTTTGTCTTAGACTGGCTCCTCTCCTCACTAGACTTGCAAGACCTGGGCAGAAGAGCTCCTGTGAACACCCATCACTCTGCATCAGAGAAACATTTCTCTACATCTCTTGCCCTGATCCTCAGAACAAAAGGGAACTGTGGCCAAATGCCTGCAAGGTGTGTGAGTTGTGCCACCATCTATTTCAGAACAGTGAAATTTTAAAGCAACAGAAGTGCTTATGTGAAAGAAAGTACATCAACTTGCTAAATCCTTTTTCTTAGAGAGCGTGAGTCTCATGGAATCTGGCATCCTCACTTCCCAGAAGGGGTGAGTTTTCGTTTTCTTGCTTCCCTATGTGTTCCTCATATATGTGTGTCCTGATGGTGTGCAACAGTTGCACATGGTACTGAAAAATATTCTGTAATATGATACCAATTTTTATACTGGCAAATATATGGACTCTTAAATATAAGAATAATAAGTCATTTTACTTCATAAAAATATTGACTATTTAATTTAGTTTCAAAAATTAAAAGTTGTTCCCTTCTCAGCCTTTTGGCTAAAATCAAGTGCAAAAATTAAAAGTTTAGCTTCACTTGAGTTAAGTAAATACTGTCAAGAACAAGGGGGAAATGCACAAGCTAGAATTTTGACTGAAAAATCAAAAGCTTTCTTTTTTCCACATACATGTGTTACTAGGTTGATAGCAATGATATTCTTTGAAAAATGCAGGTATTATACATGAAGCTTTCTCAGTCTGCCCAAAGATAAAATATCATGAGAAGCACACATAAAATTTGACCTTAAAACTCTTCTTGGATGCACAATAAGAACGCCATCCAAATCCTGTAAAAAACAAGTTTATTTAATAAACATAAGACATGAGATACACTAAAAGCAAATTGTGATCTTTGGCAGAAGATCAAATTAATTTTCAACTTGTGCTACCTACAATTATTTGGCATAGTTTACCAAAGCAAACACATAAACAAAAACCAAAAAAAACCACAAAAACCTGACTTAAGTTTGGCTATTTTCCTTTGGAAAAAATTAAATTTATTTTAAAATCTTTTAGAAAAAGATGATTTTTCAAAAAAAAAATGAAATTTCAAAGGAAGAGTGATTTTAGTCAATAAAAAACCTGCTGTTTTTAGAATTTTTCTTTTTTTGGTAATATGCCACATTGAAAAGTTTGACAAAAAAAATAATTAAGTACCATAGTTACAATTTCATGAGAAAGCAGAATTTAAGTACTATAATAGCAATTTATGATGAAATTTTAAAAATAAGAAAGAATTTCAACATAGTTGTGTTGAAATCTTGACTCAAACCACCTAACTAGCGATTTTGCTAAAATGTAGAAAGAATTAAAAATATATGGAATGAAACCATACAGGTTTTTCTTTTAAATGCCTTTATTCTATTTTTATTATAAACATCCCACCCATCAGCTACCAGCATGTATAATATCAATTAAATTATTTTTGCTGTTTTACTAATTTTCAGTTATATGAAATTCTAGTTTCATGTACTTATACTTGGAAAGTTTACCTATTGTGGGTAGGAGGTATACCATCTTTTATTTTCCAGCTGGATATCTTTATTTTTACCTTTAAAATATTTAAACATATAGTTAGTAGGTAGGACTTGGTTTATGCTTATGATCCCTGTCCTATAAAAGTTATGGGTGACCTGCCCCTAATATTCCCAAAATTATAATTGTAGTTGCAGGTGATAGAAATGTAGGAAAAATTCTTTTAACTGCTATAAAAAAAATAAATTAACCTTTCTCAGAATATTTTCAACAGATGGTCCACATGGTAATTTATTTATCCAAGTTTTCTACTTCTTGAGTTAATTAAGTCAAACTGCATTTTACCAAGAAAAATTGCCCATTTTATACGTATTTTCAAATTTCTAGCATATACATAGTGTTTCTTATAATTTTAATCTCCTTAATACTTATCACTAGAGTTTTAATTATATATTTCCACTGGTATTGATGGCTTTTTTCCAAATGAAGTTTGTGAAAAAAAAAACTGTATATTTCAGTGATTTACTGAATATATTTTTAATCATGTATTTGTTTTGGGGGCATTTAATTAATTTTAGATATCTTTATTTTGCCCTCTACCTTATATAAGTTGGAGTTTTTTTTTAATATTTGTAAGATGAATATTCAGATGAATTTTTTCTTGATATAATAAACTCATTTACATATAAATATTTATCAGAATAGAACATTGATGATATTTTTTAAATTTCCATATGTCACATTCTTGTTCTTGTTTTATTACTGGCTTTATTTTAGATTTATTTTCTCATTGTTTGAAAAGTTATCTAGAAATGTTTTTTAGAAGAAAATAATATGAGTAGTTTGATTCTTTTTATGATGGATTTTAAAAAACTTTTATTACTCATTTCTATTTTGTTCATGGTGTTCATAAAATATGTCCTATGTGTGCATTTGGAAACTTACTGAGATTTTATTTGATGCCTCTTAAATAATCATGTTTAAAAATCCATAATGTTATAAATGCTGTAGCTTCCATTTTCTAGGTATAGAGTTTGATATATCTCTATGAAGCTTATTTTATTAATTAAATTCAATAGTATAATATGCTTAAATAGAACTTCCTCTGCAAAGCATTCCGTAATTAGTACCTGACCCCAGATTAGTTTAGGCATGCCTACTGTACACTACCACAGTATTTTGCATTTTCTAATTCCTCTACAAAGCACATTTTAGACTGAATGGTAACTATATATAATATTATTTTTCCATACTAAGTTATAATCTTAATGAGGCCAAAGACCTTATTTTTATCAATGTGTTTATAAGTTTTGTATGTTGATTGTGTATTTTGTGTACATACATGGTATGTATTTGTACCACTTAGTGCAATGTCTAGCATATGTCCCTTAGGTGCAGATGACAGGCAGAGATTTCAGTGTGGATAGATTGTATATGAAATGAGTTTGAAAAATCTAGAGGGAGATGCCAGTAAGCGACTGAATATTTGAATCTACTACCTAAAAAACAGGTTGTGCTAGAAATATATATTTAGGTGGAAACAGAAAGAAGACCCAAAATGATTCTTTTAGAAAGTGACCAAATACATAGTGGAAAAATCAAGAACATGTTATGTCCAAGACACTAAGAGCAGAAAGCAAGCTTTTGAAGGAGGAACTGATTGACCAAATGAGGCGAGCAGAGAGACAGAGAGGTAACTAGGGAAGCTTAGGACTAGGAAGGGTTTTTTGGTATAATTTTTTCAGTGAATGGGAAATAGTCATTAGGGACTGAAGATGCAGCAGAAAAAGGAATAGCTGAATGTAAGCCCTATAAAGATAAGAAGGAATGATTCTCAGAGCCCAGATAGAGATGTTCATTGCCTTTGATAGGAAGAGGGTACCCCTCTTTCTTTGTCACAGAAAGGAAACATGGAAATCGCTGATACAAGCAGGTTTCAAGTGTCAGGGAGTAAACTGTAAATATAGTCAAAGTCATCAGGCCAACATTTTAAAGAAATAATAACGGGATACAATATTTGGTCTGTAGTACAACTTAAATAAAATAAAAAGTCTAAAAAGACAAAGAAAATATGTTATATTTAGTGAAAGTATTTGCACTTTAAAATTAATTTTACTTAATTATATATTTTCATGAGAGGTATGGATTATTATATATTCTGAAGAAAATGTTTTAGACTCTTGTATTTCCCCCCCTGTTGATTTTCTTCAAAAGCTTTTAATTTGCATGCTTGTATGGAGGACATGTTTCTCATTTTTGTTTTTACCCAGTTCAGTGATAAAGCTAAAAAGAATCACAGCTTTTGCTTGTTAAAGGGTGGAGAATTTTTAAAAAATAAAATAAAAATAAAGAAATATCTAAAAGAGATAGTCGGCATAGATATTTTAGTGTGACTTTTATATAGGCAGGCTTGTAGGTGATTGTTGTAGATGTGTTTTGCATGAACGATCTAAAGAGAAAAACCCATGATCCAGTGAGGACACAGGATAAGATGGAAAAAAGCCAAGGAAAGGGATGGTTCAGATTAAGTCAAGATTCACCATGAGCTGAGAGAACTCTGGAACATCAGTGGCTATTCAGCTGTCCCACCTCAAGGCAAGGAGGCTGGGTACTTAGCACCCTTACATCAATCAGTCATTGGCTACAGACTTCAATTTCTTCCCTCAGCATTTCTGAGTATGATGGCTCCTGAGGTGGAAAAAGTACAGCTCTGAGCATGTTAGCAGCCGTAGGTGGGTACAAGCAATAAATGAGTCTGGGTGAGGCAATCATACTTCTACTATCATGCGTAATGGAAAAAACCCTGTTCTGGGGCATCAGAAAATTAGTATGTAGATCTCATTCTGTTTTTAATTGGGACAAGAATCATTTTCTTCATATGAAAAAGGCAGTTGGCTTAAATAACTTCTCAGGTTATTTTCAGCGATGCATGTTAGTAGAAAGACCATGGATTTTTGGGTGAGAAATCTGTTGAAGTAGTTGTTCACCAGTAATAAGCTTACATCGGGTCTTATTTTTTAATCTCTAAAACGTGAATGATAATTCCTAAATCATATTTGAAGTCTTTATCTGATAAAGTTTTTGATACAGCCATCATCAGTAAATGATTATATTAAAATTTATATATATATATATATATATATACACACACATATATGTTATCTTTTTATATAACCTTTGTCTCTGTGGTTCAGGAAAAAAATCTCACCATTTAAAACTATCAGTATACCTTGAATATATGTATGTTGCTAAGACCATTTTTAGTTTTTCATCTAATTAGAAGGGTTTACATCTCTCGTCTTCTTGAATTATTGAATATGGGTCTACAGAGGCTCATATAAGTAAAAGCAGTTAAAGTAGTTTAAATAAAATTAGAAGAGTTTGTCCAAGTGAGAGTGTAGTGACTGGAACATTTTGTTTGTTGGAGGAAGAGAACTGTGCTCAAAGATGATAATCTCTATAATACTCACTATTGTTTTTCTACTGTTTTCCAAAAATCTTGATTCTTTCTGTATTCTGCAGACACCACTTGAGCACAACAAAAATAACAGATTGAATTAAGTGTTGACTTCTATTAGGACATGATTTAATTAGTACAGGCAAGGCTTTTTGCCTGAACCCCAGTAATGAAACATACACTTACCCAGTGTTACTACTTCTAATAAAACCTCACTCACAAGATAGGCAGCTAATTAATGGTTCATAGTTGGCTGATGTGATTTTTTTTTAAATATTGCATTAAATTAGTATTTCTCTTGATCACTGTGTTTTTTTTGTCGTTCCTAAAATTATGGATTTGATATGAGTGCCTCACTCACCTTACATTAATTAGTCTTATCTCAGGGCAATAGGATATCCTCTGTGAAAATGACATAGCCATCCTTTATGTAAAATGATAGCATTAAATTTAGATCTTAGTCTAGAAAATTTTAATAAACATGAAAATATATTTAAATCCTGAGATGAAGCAATCCTTGCAATGAAGTGTGAATCAAGTATCTTCTCTAAACATTCTAAAACTTGATGTAGTGCTAACTATAGCAGTGTTTCATTCCTTCATTCATTTATTCATTTAATGAATTTAATATCTTACTATTTATAAAGATGTCCTTCTCAATATGAATTAAATATATGTACCATAAGTTTATATATAAGTTTAAATATATGTACTGTAAGTTTAGATTAAAAAAAAAAGACTTAGACTAAAAGTTATATTAAACCACTATCAGTACTGACATAATATTGTTTAAGAAGCTTTATAGGGAGTAAGGAATGTAATAGTTTATAAAGGCATATCTATCAACCCGTTGCAGTAGATCTGTATGTCGTTCTACTTTCTATCTTCTTCACAATGTAATACCTTTTAAAAGCTTCTATAATGACTCCAAAACTTATTAGTAGCTCTTGGATATTTTGTTGTGGTAATTGGCGATAATATGAGTAAACCAAGTTTCCCCTGACTCGTGTTGGACATCACATATTAATTGCCCAATGTAAATTTCTCTGTGAAACAGTTGGAAGGATCATATAATTGATACCCAAATATAATAGAAGCACCACTTGCGTGCGAAGGTATTTCATGCCAATTAATTTTCATCCTAGAGAATTATATCTTTCTTATATGAAACGTATGGCATTTTAATTGGATATAACTCCAATATAATATATATTATATATAACCTCATTATCTCAGTTTTTTTGAGAAATTCAGTACTAAGTGAATGTTGACAGGTTCTCTCATTTATTTTTTATTTGATAAATGTTTATTAAGTGCTCATTCTATATAAGGTAGTAAACCAAACGAAGAGATAAGACAAACCCTACTTACCCAGGAGCATAAAATCTAGCAAGATAACTGAGAGCTATTTATAATTCATTACAACCCAAGGAAATTTCTGATTAGTATCATATGAGAGGTGCAGACTATATTTTTTAATAGAAGAACAATCACCTCCTCATGATCTTAGAAAGCTTCATGGAAGTAACCTCTTAGAGCATTAGAACTGATTAATAGTACTGTAGAACAGAAAGACTGGACGTAGATATCTCAACTACAGAAAAGAATATGTTAAGGAAGCCAGGCACTAAATCTCAATGTAAGTTCCTAGGAACTAGTTCATGGGCATGAAGTTTATAGGAATGAAGCTGGGTTTGATGCTGAATATTAAAAGCAGCTACTAACTTCATTCTGTCACTTTGTAGCCTGGTGATATTAAACACATTGCCTATTTTTCTCTGCCTGTCGGGTCTTCATTTAAAAGTAATGATAGAATAGCTAATATCTATTGATTACTATATGCCAAACACTGTGGTAAACGTATTAAGCATTATTTCACATAATCTTCATGAGAAACTCATACGGTGGGCTCTCATTTTAGCCAGCTAAAGCTTGGAGAGGTTTAGTAACTTGCCTAAAGTCACACGGCTTGTAAAGTGCTGAATGGGAATGAAAACTAGGCCTGTTTGACTTCAGTTTCCAGGATCCTATCTAAACCAATTCACTCTATCCTGTTTAACTCTCGGAGTAAAGGTTAGTTTTAAAAAGATGTGTGCAGCTTGTGAATACCTAATCTTGAATGAGAGACAATCTCAGTGTATAATTTAGAGCTTGTTTCTTGTTTGCAGTTTACTTTGATTTCTCCACCCCTACCACCAACCCTGACACCCATGATCACCCCACACATGCACACACCCCACGCTTGCTGTGTGATTTTATTCAATATGCTTTCTTAACTGTTAGTTGTAAAGGGAAAGTAAAATGGAAACTATACTTTTAAAGTTTTGTGGAAGGCAGGTGGTATATAAATAATAGTCCTTCTACACATCCATGCCCAAATCTATAGAGTAATAAATACATGAAACTAATAGATCAAAATATGATCTTTATGACCAATACAGCCATTTAGAAAATTGCTGTGATCTGTGAACAAGTGGGCATGCCAATAATTCATGCCATAAGCACTGGACAGCTATAGATTTTTCCCCACCAGGAATGGTCCCCTCACCACAAGACTGGGAGCAGACCAAAACATGTGGATCTGAGGTCAGGTTGGTTTCTAAAGATGCCGCAGCTGAGTCAAGCATGCTCAGTTCCTTTTCCAGAGATTAATAAATCTATAATTCATTTCTCTCCCCACAGGAGAGAATGAGTGACAAGTGGAGAGATAGGGAGATAAAGGCCAGAAGTTTAGTGTAGGTCAGTGGTTTTCATTCCTGGCTGCACTGTGTACCATGCAGAACTGATTGACAAAGAGTTTCTTTAATCTGGTGTGAGTTTCAGACACCAGTAATACCTCCACCTGAAAGTAAAGATCATGGGGCATAAATTCCCCCCAAATCAAGGCTATATTATTTCCCAAATACATTGACCTGTAGGATACAAAATTATGTGGCATATTTCTGGGTTTTAATTTTATTAGTAAAGAAGCAAGTATTAGAATATATCTCCATGAGGATAATGATTTCCACTTGTACATAAGGAGGTACAAATTTAAAATGTATGTGGAAATCCATATCTCCCAATTCCGCTTATTTTACTTATGGCCGAGATAAGAGGAAACTAGATAGAGTAAAGGGGAAGATAACCCAGAGCATTCCAAGGGCAAGCTTTCAAATGGAACTACTTTGGAAAGGTTTTATATGTAATTCTAACCATCTGAAAATTATTCTTGATATTTCCTAAGGATACCAGTAACATCTGGGGGGCAGGGCAAGAGGAATGATTCAACTTCCTGGGCGCTTTTTTTTTTTTTAATCTAAAAATCAGTTCTTCAGAGATATTCTTTTTTTTTTTTTTTAAGATTTTATTTATTTATTTGACAAACAGAGATCACAAGTAGACAGAGAGGCAGGCAGAGAGAGAGAGGGAAGCAGGCTCCCTGCTGAGCAGAGAGCCCGATGTGGGACTCGATCCCAGGACCCTGAGATCATGACCTGAGCCGAAGGCAGCGGCTTAACCCACTGAGCCACCCAGGCGCCCTCTTCAGAGATATTCTTAACAAAATATAATTTTTATAGAGAATAACATGTTAGTTTTCAATTATCTCTCTTGTAGAGACTTTGTGAGAAGTGAGTAATGGGCCCCAGGTCTCAGTGCTGCCACTTCTTTCCCCACAAATCCGGGTAGGACAAGATTTCTATTTTGTGCCTGTGTTTTCCCATTAAAACAAAACAAAACAAAACAAAACATGATGGGACACCTGGATGGCTCAGTCAGTTAATCATCAGACTTTTTATTTTAGTTCAGATCATGATCTCAGCATTGTGTGATCTAGCCCTGTGTCTGGCTCCACACTGGGCATAGAGTCTGCTTAAAGATTCTCTCTCTCCCTTTGCCCCTTCCCCCAACTAAATTGATTAATTAATTAATTAAAAAGAATATGATAATTCGTATTTTGAAAAGACATTGTGATATTAAGTGAAGTAATGCATATAAAACTCAGTTGTATGTGTGTTATGTGGAGGATGGAGGAAAGAGAGGAAAGATATGAACAACATAAATTGGAATAAGGTTAATTTCTCATAAACTCCCTCATGTTAAAGAATTCAGGATCATGGTTTTCAAGCTCCAAGGAAAAGCAGACTACTTTTCTAATGTGAGAAAGTTAAGTAGAATGAGGTACAATATATTAATAATACTTATAAACATTTGAGAAAAATATTGAAGGGTTTGATATAATTTTAGTGCTTCATTAGTCTGCATGTTATAGAAGTGACTCTAATTTCTTATTTAGATATATAGTTTATTTTAATATAATTTCATCACAACTTCCATTATAATTTTTAATAAAATATTTTTTGATGAAAGAAAAATTAAAAAGCAGACACATAAAGTGGGGAAAGAAAAATAAGATTAATTCTGCAATCTTTGTTTATGTAGCCATATATATTTTTGGTAACTCATACTACACTTAGAATAATTCAGATCTTTTTGCAGTTGTTTCTTCTGTGATTTCAAACAAGCTATTATTATTACTTTAACTTTTTATTTCAAATTTTTTACTCCTTTCTAAAAGCTATTTTTTATTCAATTATCTTGGATAGTCCTTTCATAAAAGTGGAGAAGTCAGATGTCTTTTTCTTTTCTTAATTTTAATGAGAAGGTTTCCATTATGTACGATTTTAACCATTCTTTGTGACAATCATTCTTTATCATGTTATTAACAGAATTCTTCAATTTCCAATTAATGAAAGCATATTTTATTAAAAACCATCAACATATGTTACAGTGTATCAAATTCTTTTGAGGGGCATTGTTCCAGATTATATGTATTTTCACTTTAAATCTCATAATGTGATGAATTTTTATTATCACATTTCCTAATACTGGACCATTATCAGAATTGTGGAGTTAAACAAAAAATTTTTTTCTCTCTCTTTTTTTTTGGTCTCTTCTAGTGATTTGGAAGTTATACATCCAAAAATCATTAGAACACTTGTTATGTTTTAGTAAAAAACAAAATGCCAAACCTAATTATTTCTACTAAAATCATAGGTAATACTGAATAATTTGTTCTTCCTATGTTAAATGAAAACTTTTATCATATTTTTACTTCCTTGCTTATTATACTTTCCCCCCTATTTAAATATCACACAGTTAGTTTGCTGAAAAACCATGGATTTGTAGTTCTAGATGATAAGGTTCTTTTAAACAAAAGATGTCTTACTTCAATGTGTTTTCCCTGATTGTACTTTATGGCCATGTCACCAGTAATTATTTAGATATTAAATATGGTTATGACTGGTTTTATTGCCTGCAATCTTTTTTAATAGGACATTTCTTATAATCCAGTAACAAACTGATAAATTTTCTCCTATGACCTTTCTGATGGTCCTTATTTGCTAATGTTGTTTTTGTCTATTTCTGTGCCAGCACTACACTCTAACTGTTGAGATTTTTCGTTGTATTATGTAGTAAGGCTGGTACTTCATGTTGTTATTTTTCTGAATTTTGCTAGATAATCTCTGATTACTTTTTCTGTGTGTACTTTGAAATAATCTTATTAAATTGCTACTTCCCCCGACCCCCTCCAAAATAATCCTGGTGCTTTTTTTATTGGCATATTAAATTTATTAGTTAATATAAATAGAATTAACAACTAACATTATTAGATGATTGTCCATCTTACTCTGTGTTATTTGGGTGTATTTAAATTAGCGTTCTTACTCTGGCTCTTTTTTTTTTTTTGAAAAATATGTACCTGGGTAATTTATCTTTTGTTGTTGTTGTTATTTGCTATTTTTATAGGAAGTTTTGCTTTTATACCTAGAAGTTTGTGTTCCTGTTCCATGTGTGTCAGCAAAATAGTAGTTAATTCTTTCCTGTCTGGTTCCATTGCCTTTCTCTTGGATGCATTTTTAGTCATTGTCGGTTTTTAACCACCAACCATTCAGTCAAATGCAAATCTTTGGCACTGGGATGAGAATGCCTTGTGCTGCTGCTGGTATCTGGGCCACTTCTGTAAGTAGTAATTTGTCCAACTCTTCTCTATTCTTTTCTCATCATTTCCGGTGTCAGACGTCATATTGCTGGTTCAACCAAGGTTTGTCCAGGCATTTTGGGGACACACCTCCCATTATACCCATGTGGGATTTTTCCCACAAGCAGTAAATCACAGGTCCTGCCCTCAACTCAGTTTAACCTGCAGTGTGGTATATAGAATTTCTCAAAACATCTATCTAACTTATGCTATCCTGTGCTCAGACCATGTCTTCTCGTTTTTATATTTCTTTGGTAAAATCTTTTGGGATTAGAATGGACACATTAATTCATGGGCTCTAACCATAGTCTCCATTCCTCATATCTGTTCATTCTTATAAACCTTTTAAAGAAAAAAGTTTTGAGAGCTTTATCAGTTAAACACAAAGCCGTAGAGAGTAGACTTCCTATAGTAAGTATAAGTATACTGAAACTTCGCATAATTCAGTGTTTATTATTCATGCCTAATTCTGAAAGTATGTATAATATGTCTGATGAGATTGGAACAGAGTGTTCCATAACCTTCTGGATTCACTCTTTTTTTTTTTCCCCAACTGGTTTTTGTGATATCCTTTTGACCTCACTTTTATGACAAATGGATATCATCAATTTATAGTACAGTAGCGTAAGAGACAATCAGAATTTTCTTCCAAATACAAATGGAAATGAAATTGGCATGTGTTCAACATCATGACATTAAAAAATAATTTTCATGATTTTTCACTAGCTTTCTGGAGAAAAAAATAATGAAAGCTTATATTTTATTGGAATGAGTTTTTTACATGAATTTTTCTACAAGTATATGAGATAGGAAGAACTAAATCTTTATTTTTTTTAGGGTGAAATTGAAGCAAAGAGAGTTTTAACTACTAATACAGACCACATAACTAATTAGTAGAAGAGCCAGGATTTAAATCTATACCATTAGATTTCATAACTAGGTTCTTTAATATATTAATAATGTCATTATTGCTTCTGTGTATACAAAAATATAAGTATGAAAGAGATGAGAGAGATTAGGCAGGAAGTAGGTGTTATTTAGGGGCTCATTTTGTCATGAACTAGTTGTCTTCACTTTTTGAAAGATAGAGTATCTTACCAGAGGAACATAACATACTGAGATAGAATCAGGGTACTGTCATTTCTTTCCGGTGCTGTTAAAGTTTAATTTCTGTTGTATGTGAGAGACTATAATAATTCTGTAAGATTCTCTTCTGTGTTCTTATATTACTTCTAATGAGTTTTCAGATGCTGACTTCTTATAGTTTGATATCCAAGACTAGATTTACTTTTATAATCAATCTAATAAATTATCATTTTTTACTATTTTATAATAATTTCTCATACATTCTCATGATAATTTCAAGTTAGCTCTTGAATATAAGTCTTCAGTTCTATAAAGAAATAACTGTTAACTTTACACAGCACATTTAGATATTTCTGATCAACAACTCTTTTTGTCGATTAGTTTTTCCCACTTTAATCCAAAATCAGAGAAATTATGTTTTAAAAGAATTGGTTTTCTATATCTATGGCCATGATACTTTTCAATTTTGAGTACATTGAGACCTGCATCCTGGGCATAAGGTGATTATGCTGATAAGAAATCAGTCTTGTCTTAGTAATAAAATGAGTTGGCTCTTATTCTCATTTTTTTCCCTCTAGCTGAAGCCCAAGCCATCCTTATTAGGACAGTTTTATGGTCTAATTTTTTTTAATAGAGTAAAACCTGACATAAATCAATGGAAAATCGAACATTAAACCCCTAAACCTTAAGTGACTTACTCTCAATTTAACCACACAGTCTTCTTGAAATACTGATGAATGACAAGTAATTACTTACTCAGTGTAATGCTTGTCAATCAACTGAACAAACAATTACTAAGTCTCACACCATATTATTCAGCAAAACCCCAAGCATCCCACAGGGGGAAAAGTTAAATATTTCAAAGACCAAGGACTCAGGACATCTGTAAGTACATTTATTCTGCTTTGTCCATTGACTTCTTTGACTTACTTCAGGTACAATGCCAAATTAGATTTCCTAAAATAGAGTGAATGATCCTAGTAACTACCACCACCTTTCAAGAAATTTGCTTACGTGGGGGCGCCTGGGTGGCTCAGTGGGTTAAGCCGCTGCCTTCAGCTCAGGTCATGATCTCAGGGTCCTGGGATCGAGTCCCACATCGGGCTCTCTGCTCAGCAGGGAGCCTGCTTCCTCTCTCTCTCTGCCTGCCTCTCTGTCTACTTGTGATCTCTGTCTGTCAAATAAATAAATAAAATCTTAAAAAAAAAAATTTGCTTACTAACATGTTAATTCTTCTTGCAAAAATGGGAAGAATTGTACACTTGGCATTCAAAGGCTTACGTTTTCCTTCTTTGCCACTTACCAACTGGGTCATTTATCTGTGACATTGCCGTAACATTTCTGTGACTTAATTATTCATGTCTATCATCATCACAGATTTAAAGATATTTTGAATTATACAAAAGGTTGTTAAAAATAATTTTTAAAATACTGATTTTAAAGCTAAAATAACAACTATTGACAAAGATTAAATTAATAGATCTAAATCTACATATATACATGTATATATATATGTGTGTGTGTAGATAGATACATATACAGACATATACACACATATATGCATTCATTTATTAGGATTTGAGGGGATGTAGCAATTTGGCAATACTCATGTAAATGAAGATTAGCCACACTTCCTTGGAGAGCAATTTACAATACGAATCACCTGTTTTAAAATTGTACCCTTGGCCCAAAGATTCTTCTATAGAATGTAATCTCAAGGGAATATTAATTTGCTGAAAATTTTAGGAGAAATAATACCAATACTCAACTTTATTCAGAAAAATAAAACTTTAGGAAAAGTTGATGTTCAGTATTAAAGAATTCATTAATTATACAGTTTTACTACTACATGTTAAAAAACTATATAGTCATTAAATGAATATACACAATAATGAAACTATTAAAAAAAAGCTTTAAAATTTATGCACAGTATAATTTCAAGTATACAAATATTATCTCTGAGCAGAATAATTCTGAGCATAATAATTCTAGATAATTTCTATATTGTACATGCAATTCCCACATTTTAATGTGCTTGAACCATTATATATTAATAAAATATTCATTTTAATATATTATTTAAAATAGCAGTTAGTAATAGCTAACTTTTTTTGAGCACTTGCCACATACCAGGCACTTCTAAGTAATGTATTAACTCATTTAGTATGAATATGATTGTCTTTGATACTGCTAAGCCTATACAAAAATCTATCTCTTTTGGGTTCCTCACTGTAGTAAAAGTCTCCTAAAAAGAATTTTTACTTATAACTGACTCTAAATCTCCTCATGAGTTTTGGAGACATTGGACTAGAAGGGAATGAAATGAAAGGGAGGGGGTCAGGAATGTCAGTGGAGTCAGCTGACTCCTGTTTAGGCAGTGGATAAATGCATGCAGGCTGCAGCTATAATTTTAACTGGCAAGAATCAAGTCCTTGAGAAATAATCCAGTTCCAGTGTCACCTGTGGCCTGGTTTTCTTTTGCTTATTTGCAAATGTGGACCTAAATCATGGAAGTTCTTTGGGCAGTGGAAGCCATAAGGAAACATCTGAGTTGGCTGGTTCATCTTCAGGAATCTGCACTTCGTAGCATTGGGCAGACATCAGAATAAACATGGTTTTGTTAAAAAAAATATAGATGTCTGTACCCTAGGAAATTTTAAGAGATTGGACAAAACTTTGAGGTACTTGAAGGTAGAAGACATCTTTAGGACATAATGCAAAGGTAAGAAAGCAGTTTGTGAAGTATTTTCCTGGATTCCCTCCTCACATTTTGGAATAAAGAAAATTCTTTTGCTTTTTAAATATTCTAAGAGATGATTCCAGGAGACATGATGCAAATAATTTGTTACTGTCTGTTGTATATCGTTAAGGTAATGCAGATGACTGTGGCTTGGGGATGGCTGGAACAGTAGAATGCCTGAAATACCATAAAACCAATATATGAAATGAGTCTCTAATCACTTCAATTCATAGGAAGGAGTACATTACTCTTTATCACTTTGGTCCCAATAATCCAACTGTAAATTATTTAAGTTGTTTATTCACAATGCCATCATCCTCCTGCTGCCTATTGATTTGATCATCAGCATCTTTTTCAGAGGAATTATCAGGAAAAGAGAAAGAGATTAAAACCAGATATAGAAGTATTTGTTTTCCTCTGGGTGGTGGAAGCAATGCATACTTTGAGAGGTGACCAGATCATTCCAATTTGCATGACTTTAGTCCTGAAAGTCATGAATTGTGGAAGCCCCCTTAGCCTCCAGCAAATCAGGACTTTTGATCATCCTTATTGTATGCTCTGTGAAAGTACCTTCACATAGATAGAGAATTATATCCAGAGTGATGGTGACAAATGTGAAGCAGCATTGACAAACCGGAAGGTAGTCTCACAAGTCTAGAAATATTAACGTGATGACTGACTTTAAACATCTGAGAAGATTTCATATCAAAGAGAAAGAAACCAATCTGTTACTATAGTAGAGAACTCAGTGGAAAAAAACGTGAGCTAGATTTTTGGTTTATAATAATAAAGACCATTTGGGCCCCCCCTCCCCCAATCTGCCTACCACGTACTACCCTCAGCTTCAGAGCTCAGGTGGACAACTTCCCATAATGAAGTTGAAATTTCTAAGCACAGATCACATACATGTCAGGGAGTTATCAAGAAGATATCCAAATTGAGACTTAGATTCCAAGATCCTCCCTGACTCTGATATTCTGTAATTCTATGAAGAGATCAGGAAAAGGAAAGCAAAATGGAAACATTTTCTTCCTTCCAATTTAAACTGACTACTTTCTTGAGATGGCACTGTACCTGCTTTCACTCACTGAAGAATAATAATATTAACCCTTTATGATCTGGCAGAAGGAAATGAAATCATGACCAAATTCAGTTTTAGATCTGATAAGTTCAATTGAGACTGAGCTGTTGCCTCTTGATTCCTGGGTTTAGTTATGCTTCTTTCCATGGCAAACACTTCACTATAGCTAATTAGGATCATATCTTCCTTTCTCTAGTACTCTCCTTAATTCAACAACTTACCCGTTTTTCCCAGAAGATCATATCATTTCTTGCTTTACAGAGTATTTTAGCATCTAACAAGGATTCTCACATTTGTTGCTCTTTTTATTTCAACATACTTACCTCTTTATCTTCTCAGCATTTCTCTCCATTTTAGAAGAGAAAGTGATTGCCCTCTTTCAAGATGGCATTTCCTCTTTTCATCCCTAGCCCCGTACCTGAAAAAAGCTTGACCAAAATCTGTACTGATTTCTTCTATTTGAAGTATTTCTGCCTATAGAATGTTTCTCTCTGCATTTAATATGTTCAAGTCTCTTTACATAGAATAAAAAGTGTTCTATTTGATTCCACTGCTGTGTCTACCTATAATATTGCTTTCTGTTCCTTTTATTAAAAAGCATATTGACTGGTAAGTTTACACCTTAAGAAATGCAATGTCAAAAAAAGATCAATTTGTTATATATTTTGATTCCTCTTTCACTTCAAAGGTCTACAATATCTGTTTCTATAGTTCTTTTAGTAAGCAAGATATAGGACACATTCATAGATAAATTACATCCATGGTTCTTGTCCCAATATGTGAAAGATATTTTTCTTTCTTTTCTTAGTTGGAGATATATGTTGTATAATGAAAAAAGAAGGAAGGGGAACTTGCGAATGAGGTAAAAGAATTGAAATAGTGGAAAATATGAACCATGAGTGAAGGCAGAGTTTTAGAAGACACCTCCATTTTCTGAAGAACACTGCTATGTTGCTGAAAAACAAACACTATGATAGCACTATTTTTCTTCAAGACTATTCTCATGGCTCCTCAAATGCTTATATGCTGCACACAAAAAATTTTGTGTAATACATGTTGCTTATCCCTATACCAGTTCTTATCTCCAGACAACAACTGTCTAATCTTTTTTCATTGTTTTCTCACTTTTTACTTATTTTGTTATCCTTTGGCTTACATTATTCATTTAAATGTTCAAATGTATCCCTAAAGTTCTGTAATGTTCTTACCAAATTCTTTTATTAAGTTGGACATTTATTAAATCACTGATCTCAGCTAAAGTCTTTTAAGAGGCCAATATGAAATTGAATAAATGATCAATTAGTCTTATTTCTTGGGTATTTTCTTTGAGAGATAGAAAATATCTTAAAACTTAACTCTACTTTCACAATAGCTTGTTGACATGCTGGAGTAGTAATAACCTTAGTTCTATTTAATAGTGTTGGGTAGACAAAAATGAAAAAAATACTGAACATTGAATAAGCAGAAGCAGAGTTGAAAAAGCTTAACCATATTGTAATATTCTTTCATAACAAAATGCCTATTCTTGACTGAATAGGATAAATAATAGTTGAAAGTAAATATGCTAAGAAATTTTGAAACAACAGATGGTAATAAAATGTTTTCGGGGATATCTAAGGTATTTTCTGTTTTATCTCCCTGATTATTATCACTTGAAAAATCCCATTTTCTATCACAGATTACTGTGTTTGGCATTACTGCCATTTACACTTGGGAATATAGGAAGACCAGACTCCTCCTACTTTAAACCTAGGCATGGCCATGAAACTTAATCTGACCAATAAAACATGGAGAGAAGTAACTTGTTGAATTGAACATATATGATTGCACACATTCTCCATTTTCTTTCCCCCTTGCTGTCTTGTCTATCAATATTCTAAATGAGGTAACATCTCTTAGCATGATTTCCAAAGTGAGGAAGGGATGGGGCAGAAAGCCCCATTAATAGACATAGAAATTGGGTTCCCTAGATGACTCAGTCAGTTAAGCATCTGCCTTCAGCTCAGGTCATGATCCCAGAGTCCTGGGATTGAGCCCTGCATCGGGGCTCCCTGCTCAGCAGAGAGTCTGCTTCTCCTTCTCTCTCTACCCCTCCCTCACTCATGTGCTCTCTCTTTCTCTCTTGTGTGTGCTGTCCCTCTCTCAAATAAATAAGTTAAATCTTAAAAAATAATAACAAATATGGAAATGTACCATGACTTAGAAATAAATTAATTTTAAGTTACTGATATTTGGGGTTTATTTGTTACTGAACTGTACCTCTGCCTATCCTTACTGATATGTCACAGGGAGATCATGAGAGAGCTAGAATAAGGATAAATATCACACACATATTTATCACAGAGAGGTAACTTCTGAGAATTTTGTCCACATGTTTTTGGGAAGAGGGTAGGCAAATTTTTGTTGTGTAATGGGCAGTTACATCAAGTTAGGTGAAAGAATGTTATTGTTTGTATATTGCAGTGTAGAAAATTAAGTGAAGGTAGAAGGATATCTATGGATGCTGAGTAAGCAAAGGTATATATTTTGCTGAATTATCTATGGTAAACATTGCATCAGTGCCACCTCCACATTCAATCTTTTATGGAAGTCTGGAACTGGATTCCCTTATATTTATGGGTCTAGATGAGACCTTATCAGTGAAGAGTACCCCTATAAAATTTCAAAAGTGTAAGAGAGGGGAAATCAGTTGTATTCTAGTAATAGTTTG
This sequence comes from Lutra lutra, assembly GCF_902655055.1. Lineage (NCBI taxonomy): Eukaryota > Metazoa > Chordata > Mammalia > Carnivora > Mustelidae > Lutra > Lutra lutra. The sequence goes on from NC_062286.1 coordinate 47,874,401, forward strand.
TAGGCAGATACCTTGGAAGACATCAAGATTTTGAAAACTACCAACTGAGGTTGGTAGCAGTGGCCCTATGTGACACTCTCAGGTTTCATTGTGGCTACTGCATGAGCATTTATGAATCATCCATTGTTGCTGTGGCTTCCTGGAATTTTTCAAACTGCTATGTACATAATACCATTATTTAAAAATACATAATGTAAAATTTGATACATCTGTGAGGAGAAATTGAAAAATCCACTATCCTAGTGTGAGATTCAAACATCAATCTCTTAATGGTAGACAGAGGAGGTAGATAAAAATTCAGTAAGATGACAGGAATTTCACACCATAAGCTTCTCTCTAGAAGTAGAATGCTGTTCCACTCTGATCACAGATGTTTCAGGTTAAATATCAGTATCCAAAAAGTAACTCTTCTCTTACATTTGGGAAAAGATTATCTTTTTTTTTTTTTTGATGCATGATTAATTTTAAAGCCAAGAACAAGGTATGCCTCGGTAGCTCAGTGGATTCCCCTCAGGTCATGATCTCATGGATAGTGGGATAGAGCCCAGCATGGGGAAAAAAAAAATCTGTGCTCAGCTAGGGTCTGCTTGAGATCCTCTCTCTCCATCTCCCTCTGTCCTCTCCCCTGTGCTGTCTCTCAAATAAATAAATCTTTAAAAATTAAAATACCTCCCACATTAGTTGACAGCTTTTTTTTTTTTAAAGATTTTATTTATTTATTTGACAGACAGAGATCACAAGCAGACAGAGAGGAAGGCAGAGAGAGAGAGGGAAGCAGACTATCTGCTGAGCAGAGAGCCCGATGTGGGGTTCGATCCCAGGACCCTGGGATCTTGACCTGAGCCGAAGGCAGAGGCTTTAACCCACTGAGCCACCCAGGCGCCCCAGTTGACAGCTTTTTTATCCACAATACTAATAGATACCTGGGAATGTTCATCATACAGATTTATACTAATGTTGAGAGTTAATAGTATAAAACTTAATACAAATTCATATCTTATTTACTTCTCACAACAATCCTCTGATGAAATTACCATGACTACTCTCATTTTAAAGGGACAGAGACTGAGTTTTATAGTGATTAGGAATTTTCACAAGAAAATATTATTAGGGAATTCCATAGACCTGCAGTGAAACAGGCCTTCTGATTCCAAAGCCAATGTTCCTTATATTACCCTGTGCCAAGCCTCATTGACATTCATGTAACTAATCTCCTGTTCTTTAATATTTAAGTTTTCACTTCACATTTTGTTTTTTCTATTTTAAATAATTATATGTTCGCTGTTCTTAAGTATAAATGTAAACCACCTTTGTATATATACCCTTTGTCTCAGTATAAATTCTTAAAAGTGGGGGTTTTGGATTAAATGGCTATTTTTTATGCTTTTAATTCAATTTGACATATTACCATCCATAAAACTTTCACTAATACGTACACTTGCTTCAGTAGCTTAAGAAAGTGCCTGTTTTCCTATGTTCATGCCAATATGAGTTATAATCAGACTATTTCTCTTTGCCAGTCACTGATTATATTGTCAAAACCGAGAAATTATGAAATCCACTTTTTATTAATTTTTTTTTTCATTATTGGTTAAGTTGACCATTATTTCAGTTGTTCAGTTGCAGTTTGTAAACTTTTTATTGGTGGGTCAATGACATAGAAGTTTGACTAGGGAAAGAAATCATGCTCTAAATAGTTTACCTTTAAAAAGAGTGGACTATAAAGCATATTTAGCCAAAGTCTATAGTTGTCAGACATGCAGACTAAAAAAAGAAGAAGCTAAATGGCTTTGCTAATGTCACAACTTTTGTGGGAGTACCAGGAATGAAACCCAGATGTTCACAAAGCTAATTCAGGACACTTCCCACTATCCTACAACTCCTTTGCATATGGTATTGATTGCTGTTGATCACACTTTTGTAATTGAAAAGTTTGTAATTGAAAAATATCAAGAACAATGGTAATTTATCCTAACCTCCTGTGAAACAATTCTGAAAGTTCTAAGATATATCTTAAACTTAGTGTCTTACAACATATTTGGTGTGATGAAATAAATTAGTTGTCAACTGTGGACCACTATAAGCTTTTAATAATTAAATGCTTCCTTTGTCACTAAGGAGAGAAAAAATGCACTCTTTAACTCAAGAGGATAATTATTTTTCCTGACAAGACTTCACTGTGCTTGATTGAGATTTTAGGATGCATCTATATGAGTTGACAGTTTGCATTTGCTGTGTTTTCCCTTAGGTGAAACCTAAAAGCATTGGTAAGTTTTAGTATTAATGAGAACAGAGCCCATTAACCCTAAAAATGCCCTTTTGCTCAAAGGAATATTCCACCTGGAAAACTAATACAAAAATATGTCTCATCATGAAATGAAAAATTAGCTTTTCAAGTAAGGCACGTGGCTCTTTAATTTTAGACATAATAAAATAAATGAAATCAGCATTCCTTTTCATGGTAAAAACTGTATTTATCTTGGTTTATAAAGAGGGAGAAAGTGAGTCACTTTATTTTGTGCATCAAATTTACATGAGTTAGTATTTCTTGGGTATTTAAACTTGGGAGCTATGCAAAATTGTCAGAGTTAACTTCACTGACGACTATGTACTTAGGAAGCAAGACAGCCCTTCCACCTCCTTCCAGGCAGGTGACAAACTATTACAGAAAGGATGGGCAAGGAGGCATTCTCCCCACATCTTCAGACAACAAGTTATAGCACACTGAAGACTGTGAAGGGCACCACATTGATCTGAGACTCTTCTGTACCTCTTGCTCCAGGAGGCTCAACACTGCTTCAAACGAAGGGAGATAGGGTCCTCTGTGAGCTTAGCCATAGTCACAAGTCACCTTACTGCAAATCTGAAGGCAGGGGGAATCTTACAGTAAATACCAACAAAGAAGAATGGAGATTGAATAGTAGAAAAATAACGAATAATTGGCACCTATCGAGTGGTTAGCCTATTATTATTTGTGCTTCTCCTGTTTTAGTTCACTTTTTTTACACAGCAAGTCCTTGAAGTGTACTTGCTTTCTCTATTTTATTAATGAATAAGCTAAGACACAAAGAGAGAAGGTTCCACATCAAGTGTGTGGTGAACCCTGGACATGATGCTCCAGAGGAAGCACTCTTACTATGATTCTGTCTGGCCTGGTGAGATCAACTGATAGTCCTGTATGATTTCCACAGGATATCAGTCAGGCTTCCTTATAGGCCCAAATTAGACACCTTTGTGAATTCCCAAAAGGAGCTAGATGAATGAGATGGCATGAAGGCAGGAAATCAGTTAAAGAATTTAAACATAACCTAAGTTATATCTAATTTTAGATTTTCTTCTTTGCTTGTTTCAGATGGATAAATTCCCCTTCCATCTTGTCTACATGTTTATCTTAAGATACCCAATTGGGTACAACTTTATGAAAAACATCACTGCAATAAACATCTACCCATTTAAAAATATTAAACTAATGAACCTACATATAGGAACATAATGAATGGGATAGAGAGACTTTATAAAAAAATTTTTTTTGATCTGGGTTATAGTCAAAAAAGAAAATTAAACATTTCTAAATGTACACACAATACGTAAGTGAATTCCAATCTGCTTTCCCTTACATGAGGTTTTTAGAAGTGTGTTGATATATTCAACTTGTTGAATAAATAGAAGGTGAGATAAGGAGAAAATAAATTTTAAGACAATGATGGGGAAAATCTCCAATAAGGGAAGATTGGGACAATGGAAGACGATATAGCATTATTTATTTTTAAATCATGTTAGCATATGGTATACAATTTAAAAAGTGAAAATGAGGGGTGCCTGGGTGGCTCAGTGGGTTAAAGCCTCTGCTTTTGCTCAGGTCATGATCTCAGGTCCTGGGATCGAGCCCCACATCGGGCTCTTTGCTCAGCAAGGAGCCTGCTTCCCCTTCTCTCTCTGCCTGCCTCTCTGCCTGCTTGTGATCTCTCTCTCTGTCAAATAAATAAATAAAATCTTAAAAAAAATAAAAAAAATGAAAATGATATCCAAGTACCTCTGTCCCCGAGCCACTCAGGCTGTTCTTTTAACAGACAGCAATCATATAGTTTCTTGCATATTCTTTTTCAATTATAGAGGAAAAACATTACCTCAAAAAGGATATATATAGGTATAAAGATATATGTATATCTAAGTGTCTATACATATATATATGTATATGTCTACACATAATATACAATATAACAAGATATAATGTGTCTATATATATATATGTGTGATTATGTAAATGCCCTTAGAAACAAGCATGGTTCACTGAAACGGAGAATTTAAAATGAGTGGAGGCTTCTGGATCATTCTTATAATACAGTTAGTCAATCTGTCTCTTCGTGATTGGACTCCCACTAGGTAACAGGCTTACAGGATTGTAAATGCAGTGTTTTATTAGGAGGAGGTTGAAATCTTCATTTTGTTAGGAAACATTTCTTATTTTAAGAAGAAAAAAAAAGGAAAAGGGAGAAAAGATAAAAGAATTAAAAAAGTGGAGCTATATCCAAGTTTGCCTGGTGACATTGTGGTTGTCTGAGTCTTCTGTACTCTATTTTGAAGGACAGAAAAAAAAATGCGAAAAGAAAAGAGAATTTGGGTATCCTATTATCCCTATTACCTAGCCTAATAAGCTACCGGGAGAATTTTTCTTTTCAGTTTTGCACAGGCTTGCCTAACAACTGAGATCAGCTCCATTACGTAAGGTTCAAATTCTGTGACAAAGTAGTTGCTCTTTTTTTCCCCCCTCCACTAAATAGATGACATCCAAGATGCAGCTAGGAAAAGTATTAATGTACAAATTAACCAGAAATAAATACAAATTTTCAGCCTTGCTTAGAGAAAATGATAGCCCCCAAGGACCACATTGATTGTCTTCATCATACCAATAATGTACATAAGTGAGACTCTGTGGACTCTTGGACAAACTCTAGGAGTGAGCTCCATCAAGGCGGGAGGGTAAGTGAGGCAGGAAATGATTGAGGTGGCCGCCTGAGAGTCCACGTTCAGTGAGGGGTGACATCTGGCAGGTAGGCACTCCGTGCATACCAATGAGGCGTGCAGCCCCTAATGAATGTGAGTCTGCACCAAGTCACATTCACAGGTTCTCACATGGTTCTTCCTTCACACAGAGCATCTTCCCTCAGGAAGAGCCTGATATGTCAGAAACCAGACTCCTTAATGAAAACTCAAACAGGTTTTTAATGTTCCCTGACAAAGTGATTTCCACATTTTTTTTTTACAGATTAGATACATTCAGTAAGTATTGATTCAGCATGCACACACTGTAGCACATTCTTTGCATAAAGAGACTGTGAGTTTTCCGTTCTTCTTTAATAGACCCAGAAGTTGTGAAATTAATAAAGGCTCTAGATGAATGCAGTTCATTAGAAATATAATGGGAGACATACCTGGGAGCCACATGTGGAATTGTAAATTTTCTAATAGCCACATTGAGTAAATTTGTTTAAAAAGATAAAAATTACAAATATATTTTGCCTAACCCAAAATACCTAAGATGTAATGTGTCAGTATGTAATCAGTAAAAGAATCATTGAGTTATTTTACATTTTTTCAAATTACACTTTTGAACTCTAATATATATTTTTTCACTTATAACACATTTTATTCAGACTGTACATATTTCAAGGGCTCACTAAGCATATATGCTTAGCAGCTGCAGTACTTACTAACACTAGCCTTGATTCTAGGCTCAGAGAAATATGATGTAAGTAAATATGAACTCAGTTTTGCATAAAATTTCACATGGTCCTTGGGCCTCAAATTAAGATTTCCTATTTTCATAATTATTTGTTCTTTTTATTTTATTTTTTTTTAAAGATTTCATTTATTTATTTGACAGAGAGAGAGATCACAAGTAGGCAGAGAGGCAGACAGAGAGAGAAGGGGAAGCAGGCTCCCTGCTGAGCAGAGAGTCTGATGCGGGGCTCGATCCCAGAACCTGGAGGTCAGGGCCCGAGCTGAAGGCAGAGGCTCCAACCCACTGAACCACCCAGGCGCCCCTACTTCTTCTTTTTAAAAGATATTTCTGTCAGGAATTGAAGAAAAGTCTTTAAGAAGGCATAGGATAAAATTCTACCCAAGTATACACAGCCATATAAAAACTAAAAGCAGACAGTGTTTGTTAGGAATCTCTACTATAAAACTGCTACCCTTTACTTCTTCATACTTTTTGTTTCCTCATTGAATTATGACTATAGAAAATCCTTGATAGTTCACTAACAGCTGTGGATTTTAACTGTCTGCCCAAAAGAAAGCTGTTTCCTGAACCATTAATTGCAAATGTTTTGGTGTCCACCTTTTTTCTAATTCCACACAAATTCTTCCTTCCTCTCCCGTTATTGTCTTTCTGTGGATGCCTGATTTCTGTGTTACAGCAGGTACAGCTAGTTGAAGCTTTGCTTCATTGCCATTCTTCAAATGCAACACAACTGCCATTTACAAAAGGAAGTTCTCTGCAATGCCAACTAGTTATATATCCAGCTTCTATTAGAAAAAGAGAAAAGATGAAGTGTGGGGAGGTTAAATTACTCTAATTCTTAGCATAGTGGCTTAAATAAAATCCCCAAACCAACGGAGTTTTCATACTAGGTCTCATAAATCTTTTTTTCATTTTTTACTATTATTTCACGGTATGCCAGATAATTTTTATTTTGCCAGATGTCCACACCTTTCTCAGAATGCATTCGCTGGGGCGCCTGGATGTCAGTCAGTTAAGTGTGTGACTCTTCATTTCGGCTCAGGTCGTGATCTTGGGTTGTGAGATCAAGCCCCTCATTAGACTTCATATTCAGCACAGAATCTGCTTCAGACTTTCTCTCCTTCTCCCTCTGCCCCTTTTCCCCCCTGCCCATCTCCCTCCTGCCCTTCTCCTGCGTGCTCATTCTTTTTTCTCTCTCAAATAAATAAATAAATCCTTTTTAAAAAATGCATTTGCCAGGCTAAAGTCAGTAGCTGTCCAAAGAATAGCTAATTACACGTGTTCATGAGATACAAGTTAGAAAGGTAGATTCTATAAAGTTAAGTAGTTACATACCAACAAATGGAACCATGAAGTGATAGCCAAGTGGCTAATAAAATGACTAACAAAAATCATTTCCATTGAGTGCAAAGGATGCTCAGATTACATAATTAAAGGTAAATCTTTCATCATAAGAAGAATTACAATTCTTTTTTATTATGAATAATAAATTTAGCAATTTTTCCTAGCATTAAAAGCTTCATTTTATGAATTCTATTTGAGTAAATATTTAGAAGCTCTCAATGTTTTAAAAATAAAAATCTAAAAAGTCAAAAAATTATTCTGTTCATAAATAGATTAATCCTTCCATTGTGCTTACACATTTGGCAAAGTTTCTAGTGTATGATATTTACAAATCACCCCAGTTCATAGCAATGCTCTTTTTAAAATTTATACTTTTGAAATTTCTCCGTTGAGTCCAAGGTAGAGCTTTCACTGAATCTGTCAATGCTTGCAAATCACTTTTCTTCTAATTAACATTTGCAGCAGTACAGTGGAATAACTAGATGGTATTTGGTGGGAGCAGTGGGTGGAGTATCCAAGGGTAGGTGGGAAAGTACTGAAGCTGGGGGAGAGAAACTTGTCTGACTGAGTAAGAATGCAAACCTAAATTAATAGAGTCTGGGTAACAGGATAGAAAGGCAATGGCATAATGTACATGACAGATCTTTTCTAATCACATGAAAACAAACCCCTCAGAGTCCACAGAGAAACACTGTGCCATTAATTCTGCTCTGCTCTCTTGCACACTAACAGTTCCTGTCCTAATTAAATGTGCTTCTGGAACATATGTTTTATTGTCTGAGCTGTGCCATTAGATTTGATATACTTGTGACTCTTGTCATCTGCGATGGGAAATCCCTCTTGGAGACTTTATCTGTATCAGTGTCTTCCCTGAGCAGAGAGTATTTGAGTATCGTGTTGTATTGGCAGTAAACAGCAGGTGTAAATATGAGAACCAACAACGTTGAAACCATTCCTATGAATATGCTTGTAGATTTTGTGGAAAAGAAATACATGTGTGGGGGAAAAAATTAGTTTAAGTTCACCCATTCTTGTGTTGATGCAGTATTCTTATTTTTCTCTGGGAAAGTTTTATAGTTTTTAAAATGGAAAATTTTATTAGTTATAATGAAATCAGATACTGTCAGTGAATGACTACTGCTTTCATTATTAAATTAATATAAATTAGTTTGTCAGAGAAATTGGCTTCCTAAATTCTTTTTTCTATATAGCATAAGGTATTTCTTGAGTTAATTGTTGGTAAGAAAGGAAGAGAATGAAGGAAAGAGGGAAGAGTTTTAATTCCTTATGCTGTCTGAATCAAAGTTACGTAATTGGGGGCGCCTGGGTGGCTCAGAGGGTTAAAGCCTCTGCCTTCGGCTCAGGTCATGATCCCAGGGTCCTGGGATCGAGCCCCACATCGGGCTCTTTCCTGGGTGGGGAGCCTGCTTCCTCCTCTCTCTCTGCCTGCCTCTCTGCCTACTTGTGATCTCTCTCTGTCCAATAAACAAATAATATCTTAAAAAAAAAAAAAAGTTACGTAATTGGACACAGGAAGTTGTTTAAGACTCAACTATGAGGAGACATGAATTGGCTCTAACATTCTAAAATAGAATGTCTCCATTAGGGTGAAATAACAAAATATTGGTGAAACACTTGTCTTATTTTCTGATATCTCTGGGTTCTACCTTATAGAAATCTCTGGCTTTTAAAGGCACTAAAGGGGGAATTGTTGTAGCAATGGAAAAAGAAAGTTGTAATTCTAGTTACTCTAGCCTAAAACTTCAGAACCTTCCATTCCTAATTTCAAAGACCCTCAGCTGGAACAGGGCCCTCTGTTTCACAGGTTTCCTTTGAATTCATGGCTTGGCTTGGTTTGACTTTTCAGTTCTTAAAACAGGATGAATGCCCCTAGCACCAAAGTTCTAACATCTCTGCTATGCTCCCAGCACAACCAAAGGTGAGAAGAGTAATATTGACCTTGAAAATGTTTCTAAGCTTTAAGCTGAAAACAGGTTTGTTGAAAATGCAAAGTATTAGAAGAGTTTTATAAATCTCCTCATCAAAATTAGACATGAAACACTTCACTATTACAACACTGTTCCCAGTCTTGAGATTCTTAATCATCACAGATTAATATGGACGACAGGCTGTTATATCTCTAGGGATAAAAGTGTCCAATAATATAGTGTTTGAAGGTTAATTCTAAAAGTAGGATTTAAGGGAAAAATAAATGTATACTGAAAGAGGAGGTTAATTATACACTATCAACTGAGAAAGTCTGAATATAGGTTTTTAAAAACCACATTTTTAATATTGTTTACATAACTTCAAGCAGATGGCAGACTGTAGATTAAAGGTGACATAATGAATGGGCTGCAGCAGTGTTGGAATTTCAAAATCTTTGATCCTAAGTTATTTTGGCAGGAGGATAATATTTGAAACACAATACTAAGACTGTAAAAGCAATGTTCTCATGCTGTTGCCTTCTCTTTCCAAGCAAATGGGCACGTTTTATGAGAACTCTGATGACAAATAAGGTTTCAGTTCTTTGAAATACTCTCGCTTCTATCATTCACTGCTTTTTGTCTTGAAATTAACACATGTGTACTGTACCAAATTACAAATAGAGATAAGAGAAACGAATCAGGAAAAGATAGTAAGACTTTCTTGTGTTCAAGAACTTCGGGTTTTTGTTTATTTGTTTTACTATTTTTTCACTTAATGTTTCTTTGTCAAAGACTCTGCTCTTTCCTTTGGGGATTTTTGTTGCATGAATATGGTATCTTTCCTAGTTTTTACTCTATGCCTATTATTATCTCTTCCTATCCGTGTTGCTCTTCTTTCCTCCTAAAATGAATAGCTTTAGACTTTCTTTTCAAGTCTTTGTTTGTTTCCTACATGTTTTATTTGCTATATATTATTTGTACTATTTTTTTAAACTTTTCTAACCATGCTTTCCTATTGGAGTGTATGTTTCCAATCTCTTTCTCCCAGGTCAGAAATTCAAAGTTCTCTCAAATGCCCTTGGAAGTAACTGTTTCTAGTGGTCCTCCCAGCAACTCTGTTGCATCCCAGGAGGTCCACTCTTATCCCTCAGATATTTTCTCTTCTTTAGAATTGCCACATCTCTTTTCTATGACTTGTGCTATTTTTTTTGTCTTTGATCATTTTTCCATGTAAATCTGTAGACTATCATATAATTTGGGAGCTAAGGGGAATTCTATCATATTTGTAACTATTCCAATTTTATAGTCACATAAAAAGAGAAGGGGGAAACTGAGCTCTTCTGAGGTTTTGTTTTTCCAACATTGAAGTCCTATTGATTCCTTCATCAGAGTTAAGTAGGGCATCTGTGGCAGACAGCCTTCTCTGCAGACCAGTTTCTCTTCTGTAACTCTTAACTGGTTTTGTTCCTTTCTCTACCCATGATGACTACTGTCATCAAGAAATGGTCTTATTTTTGTTTCCACATAATGTAGGAATCTTGTCATTTACTGAGTAAGAGTGGTAACTATTTCGATGTGTTCCTGAGTCTCCCTTTAATGAAGGACCTATAACAAAGTTATTAGGAATCCTGCAAGCAAATAACCTTCAGGTATCCTCTTCTTTTGGAATTGCCTTAATTACAGAAAACAACCCCATCCAAGACCATAACCATTCCCCGGAAGATCCATAAGCAGGGACTGGCTGGGGTCATAAAGGCCAGGACATCTTGGCTCATCTCAGTATACCTCAGAAGAACACTCTAACTCCAGGGCTTCCAACAGGGTTGGCCAAACTTATAATTAGAACTTTATCACAGTGCAGCTTCTCCCTGTTCTCTCTGTTGTCATTCTCCTCCCTTCCACAGGTGTCTCTCCAAGGCATTTTTTTCATAAATAATAACGATTTCCACAATATTAAGCTCAGTCCCTGACTCTGCTTCCAAGGGAACCCACACTGTGACAGGAAGTTATATGGATAGTGGATAGTATTTTGGTTATGTATAAATTCATTAATTTAGTGAATTTACAAAAGGCACCTACGTGGCTCAGGCAAAGTGTCTGCCTTTGGGGGCGCCTGGGTGGCTCAGTCCTTAACCATCTGACTTCAGCTCAGATCATGATCCCAGGGTCCTGGGATTGAGCCCCGAAGCCAACAGGCTTCCTGATCAGCAGGAAGCCTGCTTGTCCTTCTCCCACTCCCTCTGCTTGTGTTCCCTCTCACTATGTCTCTCTCTGTTCAAATAAATAAATAAAATCTTAAAAACATAAAAAAATTGTTTGCCTTTGGCACAGGTCCTAGGATCAAGTCCCACATTGGGGCTCCCTGCTCTGTGGGGAGTCTGCTTCTCCCTCTTCCTTTGCCCCTCCTCTCACTCATGCTCTCTCTCTCTCTCTCAAATAAATGATTTTTTTTTTTTAAAGCCACCTGCACTATCTAGGTCTAGCTTCAACTGATTGTCCCAAATCTCCCTTCTAACTCTACCTCTTGCCACTAAGCCAGCAGATGGCAAGGAAAATTCTTTAGTGGTTTTGCTCTCCTTTTTTTTCTCTCTAAGCTCTTACTTTGCATATTGTAAACAATGAATTGATTGGCTCTTTCTTCAATCCAGCCTCTCCTTATTTATGTCTTGTAGAAATTCTGAAAAGCTTCTGGCTTGTGAATGATATAGTTGTCCTAGATTCTCACACTTTTGTTGTTTGCTTTTTCTGTTTTTAATACATCATTGATTATTTTCAATGATGTTTTGAAGAGAAGGGAAAATCTATAGACCTGAGCTCAGACCACCATCTCAAGGCAAATGTCCCTAACATATTTTTGATATCAAAATCAACATTTCTTTTACCTCCACAAAGAAAATTAAACAGAGCACTGAAATTCATTAAAACAAAAGTGAACGCATATCACACTAATGATATTTGAAGCTCAAATTAAGATATACTTATTATCTTAAAATCACTTTGATTATAAAGATCTTTTGGTTCAAATAAGAAAAGAACAGCCAAAATTTTTCTTATTGAGGTTATAGCTGGAATTAGGAGCATAGATTTAAAATTTGAATTTGGATTTGAATCCTGGATCTTTCATAATATTTGCCTCCTCATTATTATCAGTAATATTGGTGTTGGTGTTAATTTTGTTTGAGTGTGAGGACAGAGAATTCAAATACAAAGAAAATTTATTTATTTGACGTGACATGATTCCCTGGACTGGAATTTTAGATTCATACTATGGCTTTGTCACAAAAGAAGTGTGAGCTTGTAAAATTGTGTTCACGTTGCTATCACTCAGTTTATCACTTATCTGTAAGTACAAATTTAAGAAAACTGATATACTACAACATTCGGTATATCACTGGTATATTACTATGTGCTGTGAGAATCAGATTAGAGGATATATATAAAACTGTCTTGAAAACATTTTAGTATCAAACATAAAAGACATCATCTTTATCATTCTCTTCTTCAATCCATCTTTATCAATGTCCTTTCCTGAAGTCTGTAAAAGGTTCTCATGATAGGGTTCAGGGGTCAAGGATTGTCTTATTACTATACCAAAACTGATTTGCCTGACTTATTTATTGGGGACAATAAATAAGAATCTAGAATATGGTAGTAAACTTTGAATTTAAGAACTCATTATTAATATACCTGGGATAGTAAATTAAAAATGAACATCACTTTATATATTTATCAATAAAGCTACCAACTTTTTCTTTAATTAGTGCTTTGAGAGAGAGTGTATGTCTGTGTGTGTGTGTGTGTGTGTGTGTGTGTGTGGATGGTGACAAGCAGCAACAAAAGGGAGAATGGCTCATTAGGTTTTCGATCTAGTCTAGCCCTTGGACTAAACATCCCAGGAAACCATGGAAACAAGAACAAGAACTCAGTCACAGGGTACAATAGAGGGTTGCCAGCCTGCTAAAAAATCTTCTCCAAAGTTTGTAGTGAACAAAATACAAAACAACTGGATATCATAAATGTCCTCAAATGTTTTCAAGGGTATTAATCCTAAATGCTGAAATCATTGAAGAAAACTTCTAGAAATAATTTTCTAGAACTGTCAAGCCAATGGCCAAACTGTAAAACCTACAGCCTTTAGCATAAGTTACACTAATTTTCTTGTGCTTTGTGTATAATTCAGTCTCTTGCTAACTGCAGATTTTTCAGTTTATTTCAGCTCTGGCTCTAGCACAGAGAGTAAAAATGAATTCTAGAGATGAATGTAATGAGCAACGAACAGAATTGTGATTAAGATAAGAGGCTTTGGAGTTGAAGCCCTGGGCTTATATACTCTCCCTGACATCCCTACAATGTCACTTCTCTGAGTTTCCTCAACTATTGATTGGAGATACTTACATCCTTAGGGCTGTTTGTGTCATAATAGAAACCATTAGATAAGTATATAATAGTCAAAAAACTATAATAATAATAATAATGATAATAATACAACATTAGGAGCCACTAACAAATGTCAAATGAGTTTGGCAACCCACTTTAGAAAATAACATTTTATTTACTCATTTTGCTATCTTAATTTTTTCATTGAGTTGCTATATGTTTCCTATAATTTCCTATAGTTCTCATAGTATATACATATAGTCTTCAAAAGTAGTGCTGCAAAAAAAATTAAAGAATATAAACTGTTTATGGAGAATTTTCAGAAGCTATCAATAACTTTCTCCTTTGTGGCAGATTTACGAGATGTTTGTAAAATGAAATGATTCAGGGAAATCAGAATGTGTTGTTGTAATAAGGAAATGTAGCATTTATCTTCTAGATCAAGTTCTCCTATAATCCATTTTATTGTATATATGTGGCTCTTTCCCTGACTATATTGGTGTCAATGTCATACATTGCAGGGGTTTTTTTAATCCCAGAAGACCTTAGGTAATTCTGGAAAGGATTTGTTCTCAGTATGGTGGAGAAGTCCTCACACATGACTACATATGCTGGCTACCCTTAGGACGGAAGTGAGAAGGCATGTGCCATTGGACATAATGAATGCCATTCTAAGGAGGAATCTTCTTTCTGGAAAGGGACACGGAGTGCAGATAGCTCTAGAGTCTTTTAACAGTATTAAGATTACGGCCAGCAATATAAGCCCCACATGTTGGCCAGTGTCTGCCAGGATTATATAGGAGTTGGGAGACCACTTATACAGGGTCTTCAAATTTGTAATGAAGGTTATTATCAGTACATCTTTATTCATTATTGTTGGTGTTTCAGCTACAATTTTCAGTCAAAGTAATTTCAGGATTACTATTTGTAGTATCTTTCAAATAAATATTATTGGTGCCTCTGAAAACTGAATGCCCTTAAGGGTCTCATTTCTTTTCTGTAGAACTAAACTTGTCATTTGCTGTCTGGTCTTTAAATGGCATATTCCCCCTTTATGTTGTAACTTGAGCATAGATGCAGTAAAGAACTTATGCCTCCTTAATTCACTTTGTGATTGATTACTTACACGACTAAAAAGAAATTTTCAAGAGTTCCTCACCTAAAAGACCTGTTCCACTTGACATGTTATCAGGACGCTGCTCTGATAAGATTTGGGTAGATTTTTTCCTTTAAGAATTATATTTTCAAGTCTACAAAGATAATAGGTAGGAATATAAGAACTAAAACTGTAAAAAAAAATTGAAAATGAAAGGAAAAAATCACTATACTTGTGAGCTACAAAAATTTGATATCATTACTCACATGAAAATTAAAGTATTGAGTCCATTTTTTAGTGTCCCTTAACAGGAGAACAAAATCCATAGATAGTGCAAACATATTTAACTTATTTCTAAATAGCAATGTCTTCTGAACCTTGAACTTCTTGTGTTAAACATAAAACTAATGAAAATTATTTCTGTGATGAAAAAATATATATATGAAAATATTTGACAGTCATCAATCTAAAAACAATCAGTTCAAGCTGGGCAATGTGCCCCAGTCTATAAGCCACCTGCATAGCATATCTTTATAATGAACAAACCATGATGTTATAAGATCTAAATATCATATAAATTTAATTCAGTCAATTTTGAAGTGCTAGCACCTTAATCTAAAACAAAAATGTTAATTTCCATCTTTATTATTTCTTGCTCCTAGATGCTTATAAATTTTTCCTCAAAAAGCTATATATGTATGTATATATGTACATATATATAAATTGATAGATATGGATGTATTTTATTATACTTAATAGATTTTTTCCTAGTGCTTCTAAATCGTTGCTGTTTTCAATGTTAGCTACCAAGACAGAGTACACCAACATTGATTTTTATACTTGGCAGACATAACTCATTCTTTCAATCTCTTCTTATTGTTTCAAATAACGAGAAATTGTTTCAAACAATTCCTCAAATATGCGTATGGAAAACAAAATGAAACAAAGTGCAACCATTTGCTTTTATCCCAAATGACTACAGTAACCATGCCTCAGGAGGCAGGGTGACATTTAATGGCATAGTGGCAATATACTGAGGAGGGAATTAACATTGTGCTTTTTTTTTTTTCATGGCACTCACAGGACCAGGTTGCATGCACATCCATGCAGAGATAGAGTTTATGTCATTGATATCTAAATATAAATTAGTATGCCTTCACTAGATGGCAGAACTAAAGTCTGTGACATTAAGAACAAAAAATCTTTGGGTCATTAGCCTATTAGTTGATGAAGTCTAAATGGCATCTTCTCCAATTATCCCTTCATAAAAGTTAATTCACCTTGATATGGAACTGACCCTTAAAGGTGCTCATTTCTGTTTTCTTAATTCAACTGGACAGAATTTTGTCCTGTATTGCTTTGGCAAGTATAAACCAAGATCTGAGGATGTTCCTGGCAGATTTAGGCATAGGCAGCAAAGACATGAAATTTTTTCCAGGAAAAAAGAAGGAAAGAAAATAGAGTAAACTGAGAAAAACATGATGAAGACAGAGTTGCATAAGCTGTGTCCTATCACGGTAAGTGTTCTTGATATTTATCTCAGTTACTGCTGAGTTGACCAGTCTCTGTCTTAGATATTTGCAAAGCTGCCAACACTAGCTTAGCTCCATCTCTAAACAAATAAAAGCCAACAAAGACAAAATTTATACTCAAAATGCTTATTATGGCCATTGGCTATGCTCAATAACTTGAAGTAGATTCTCTGTGAAGTTGCCAGATTTGCTCCAGGCAAATAAATGTCAGGTAATAGTGATTTAATGTGTATAGTCATGCATTTTATCCCTCTTCCTTCTCTTCCTTCTCCATCTCCTTCATTTCCTTCATCTCTTCCTTCCTCTTTCCCTTTCCCTTCTTTTTTAAAATTCTGCTTCTAAATCTTTCAAGGATGTTTCCTCCTAAGTATTTATAAGTCAGGTATACTCAGAAAGTTTATTGAAGGGGAGAAGGGAACTAGACTCAATCTTTGAGAACATCACTCTAAATTTCTCCCCGGTGACCTCACCATCCATGTTCTCTCCATATCATGCAGTCCAACTTAGGGTGGTCTTTGGCAAAATGAACTAATAGAAAAACTTGTGTTTGGTCTTTTCCCACCCTCCTGTATAACATATTATTAACCACAACTTTGGTTCAGTTAAGATACCAAACCTAGGTAGTTCTATTACTGAGCAAAAGATAAGCTAATTCTATTGGTTCAGTTTCATATATTTAACATACTGGGTTATCACGGCCAATTAGTCAGTGGTGGAAACACTGGTGCTAAGAGAGTTGGGATTTCAGAAGAGCTGATGTTTCATTCCAGCTTTGACACTAACAACGGAAGTGACCCTGTTGAATTCAACCTCTCTGACTTTCAATTTCTTTGTTAGTAAAATGGGAATAATACTAATGACTACCTCATAGGTTGCTATGATGGTTAAATATTTATAAAACATTGCTTGCAGGCTCCCCTCCTTTATGTGACACATAAGGAAATAAGGAAATAAAATTACAAAAGAAAAATTAAACATAAATAATTATATATTATACCAGACACCCACAATAATAATTTTTATTATTTTTTACTCTAGAAGTCTCTTCGACACTTTACGCATTTTACCAAAAAATGACTAAAAAGAAAATATAATTCTCAGTCCATCACAGCCCTAAATAATCCAAATAATGACATAGAAGACTAATAACTTTTTACCAGCCTTGAGGAAAGGATATTGACCTCTGGAAAACCTGAACAATTGAATAATGCCCACTTGTTAATAAAGTTGGATTTATACCAAGTGAATAATACATTCAATTATACTCATGTTTTTGTGAAATTCAATAAGTCTTTCCCTCTAACTAATTTTCCCAGTAATAAATCCATTACAAAGCACACATTAAAAACAGCTCTGACAAATAACTCATGTTCTTGGCCCTAAGCCACCCTTAAGACTTCTGTGTTCCTTTCCATAGTCTTTGGATAGTAAATATGGATCAACTCTAGTTAACTGAAAGCTACATGATGCAATATTTTCAGGCACAGAATGTAACTTACTAAAGACAAAAATGATAAAAAATTTGTTTTTATTTGTAGTTTTAGGCCTCTGTGTGTGTGTGTGTCTCATTCTTATACACACATACATACACACTTCTGAATATGAAGAAGAAAAGGTCCCTTGTCCTTTCCATTTTTATGATACTCTCAAAGTTATACCTTTCATGGTAGAGAACCAGATGAAAGAATAGTATGGTGCATATATACGAAGGAGCCAGAGAGTGTTTTAAGGAGAATTTAATTGTGAATACACCATGTGACTTTGAAAAACAGGGTGAGCAGAAAAGCATCTCAACTTGTTTCCAGAACAAACACAAATGGAAGCCTTCTATATCAAAGCACTGGAGCTTTGGTTCTCACCAGCCTTATTCTCATTTGTTAACTAAAGGCAAGGATCTTATCTACACTTGAAAATACTGTGCATTTTCTCACATATGCAATATTTCAGGAAGTTTGAATTCATTGATGACTATTCTGGGTTGTTACTAGTTGCTGTCCTTAAGCAAGGCCTCACCCCAAAGGAGAAACCACAAACTTTCAGTTACGAGTAGAGAATGAAAATTCTGTGAAAGATCTGTGGGCACACCTTGGCGGCAGCCACTTACTTGACACACACAGGGCTTTGCGGTTTCGCCAACCTGCTTTATACAGAGTTTCCCTGGAAGCTTTATGTAATAAGGATCAAGATCTGTGGAGAACACTCTATCCTTTCCCTTACTTAAGATCATGTTTGGGGGCGCCTGGGTGGCTCAGTGGGTTAAGCCGCTGCCTTCGGCTCAGGTCATGATCTCAGGGTCCTGGGATTGAGTCCCACATCGGGCTCTCTGCTCAGCAGGGAGCCTGCTTCCCTTCCTCTCTGTCTGCCTGCCTCTCTGCCTACTTGTGATCTCTGTCTGTCAAATAAATAAATAAAATCTTTAAACAGAAAAAAATCATGTTTGGGAGGGCTTGCTTCTCACCGCAGAGGAGTGTCCGCAGCACTTTACTGAGGCTTTTTGGTGCAGCCAGAAATCCAAGTTAGGCCAAGCAGGTTTTGGAACAAACAACTTTTATCTAACAGTAAAAGTGTGAGAGAAGCAGCTTGAAAAACAAAGAAAATTTATGTTAAGTAAAGAAACAGAGCACTTGAGTCCCCATGTTCAGAGTGGCCTTTTGTGCTTCTGAGCCACGTAATTCTAAATTTGCACCATCCCAGATTTAAGTAATTGGTTTCTTCTTCTAGTCATTGAAGACACCCACCCTCCCATTACAAGCATTTGTTTATACAGAGGGGATAGTACTGTTGCCCTTCCCTCATCTTAACCCATAAAAGTGCTTGCTATCAGCATTCAGTGCAAGTCTTGTCTCTTCATTATGTGATACCACTGGAGAACCGAGAGATCGGTTAGTCCTAGGGTCTCTTTTTTTCACTATGTGCTTTATCCTCCAGATAAAATCAGTGCTTTCAGGCCAGAGACCTGAAAGCATACCTTGGGAAAGAGAAGCCCAAGAACACAGAAGTGATTCAGAGACAAAAATATGTTTTCTCTGATTGGGAACACCTGTTTGCAAAGATGAAGTAGAAAATCAAACACGATGTGAATAAAAATGTGGAAAACATAAATTTCAGTACAATTTTCAAGTATAAAAATGTCAGCACAATTCTTTCTCATTATAATGCACAGCAGAATCTTTCTTTTGACTTTAAGAGGAAAGCCTAGGGTTGGATAGGTTTCATATGGTGTTACTCGATGGGACATTTTAGGGTGATTAATATGCTGAGGTACTACTGTTTATTGTGTCCAAGTCTATCACAGATACATAGGCCCAAGTACATCAGTGGGAAAAGATTTAGTCTTAAATATGAAGACAAACCTCTTAACATGTATTTATAAACTTGCAGAATTTCTTATTTTAGGCTATTTTTCTGGTGGTCTTACATCTCTAAACCCAGATGTCAAACTTCTAGTAAGGGAAACAGCCAAAACTTACTAAATGCTTAGAAGTGACATTTATTACACGCATGAACTTTTTGATTTCTATCTCATTTCCCCCAACGTAACCTATTTATTTATATTAGGCCAAAACTTGGCAGCTTAAAAAACAAACATTTATTGTCTTGTATACTTTCTGAGACTAAGAAATCGGGGGGTCTCTTAACTGTGTGGTTCTGGATCAGAGTTTTTGCTGAGATTGTAGTCAAACTCTTCATCAATGCTATTGTCATCTGTGAGGACTTAGTTGGAGTTGGAGGATTCACTCCAAGGTCACTTATGTGCTTTTTTGCAAGAGACTTTAGTTCTTGCTACATGGGCCTTTCTGTAAGTTTGCCTTTAACATTTCTTCCCTAGAACAAATGATAAGAGAGAAAGTGAGAGAGAGAGACAGAAGGAGAAAAGGGAGATAGGATGATCAGTGAAAGCCACCTTCAGTTACAACCTAATCTCAAACATGACCTAGCATCATTTTTGTAATATTCTGTTGGTCCTGCAGACCAACTCTGGAATAATGTGGAAGGGAAGTACACAGAAGGTGAATATCAAAAGCCAAGGATCATAGTGGGCCATTTTGGGGATTAGCTACAATGTAATATATTAGTTTATTGATTCAGATGATCTATGCAATTAAGTTTAAATGAGTAATTTCGATTAGTCACTGAATATTTCTTTAGTGCATATGATGAGTCATAAGGTACTTATAAGACAACTATGTAACAGGAGATTTTTAAAAAGCAGATGAGAAAAGTTAGTGCTGGCCTGGGCTCAGGATTCTTTCAGAGCGTGATTCTTGGGGTGGCCAGGTAAGATAGACATCTGAGTAAGTGGCATCTAAGCTGAGGAGGAGAAGAGTCAAATAAAAATGTTCAGGTAGGCAGGAGGCAAGATGGCGGAGAAGTAGCAGGCTGAGCCGCCATCTTCACTCCCGTCCTCCGGAACTCTACGGAAAGTGCTCAGGGAACAAAAGCTCCCGAAAGCAAACCCAAAACCTGAGCGGATTACTCAGCCCGCCCGGGGTAAGGGCGGTACAACTCCGCCTGGGGCAAAGACGCTTGAGAATCACTACAACAGGCCCCTCCCCCAGAAGATCAATGAGAAACCCAGCCAGGACCAAGTTCACCTACCAAGGAGTGTAGTTTCAATACCAAGGAGAGCAGCGGAATTCCAGAGGAGAAGAAAGCAAAGCACGGAACTCATGGCTTCCTCCCCATGATTCTTTAGCCTTGCAGTTAATTTAATTTTTTTTTTCTTTTTCAATTTTTTTTTCTCTTCTTCTGCTAAATTTTTTTAACTTTTACCGTTTTCTTTTTTTAACGTTTTTTAAATAGTTTATCTAATATATATATATATATTTTTTTTTCCTTTTTATATTTTTTATCAGCTTACTTTTTTTAATAGTTTCTTTTTTTTTTTTTCTTCTTCTGAAACCCTTTTTATCCCCTTTCTCCCCCCTCACGATTTGGGATCTCTTCTGATTTGGTTAAAGCATATTTTCCTGGGGTTGTTGCCACCCTTTTAGTATTTTACTTGCTCCTTCATATACTCTTATCTGGACAAAATGACAAGGCGGAAAAATTCACAACAAAAAAGAAAGAACAAGAAGCAGTACCAAAGGCTAGGGACCTAATCAATACAGACATTGGTAATATGTCAGATATAGAGTTCAGAATAACGATTGTCAAGGTTCTAGCCGGGCTTGAAAAAGGCATGGAAGATATTAAAGCAACCCTCTCGGGAGATATAAAAGCCCTTTCTGGAGAAATATACCACACTAGAGGCAAGAAGAAGACACAATAAATGATACAGAAGTTCAGAATTTCCCAAACTCACCTCCATTTCCCAAAGCATTTCTCTGCTTCTCTTCATTGTATATCCCATGGCCCCAGTAGGAAATTCCCAGATTTATTCTCTCACTGACTTGTTATTGCTAATGATGCTTAAATATAATCTTTTGTCTCTCCTATTTTCAGTTGATCTCTAGGAAAACTATTAATATATTCCTTTTTTAGGTTATGTCTCTTTGAAATCAACAACAAACAAGGCAAGATAGCTTTACAATATGGATGTATAGAGTGTTTTGAAAAAAAAATACAGATGTGTGTGTACAGTCCCTTATTTGTTTGAGTCACTGGAGTTACTAGCTTCATGTAAAATTTCTATTATGCACAATGATTTTTCAAATTATGTAAACTAGAGATAATGATGTTTTATATTTTTCAGTGTTGACATTTAAAATGCCCATATCTTTGTATCCTTCTCAGTATGTATATATAGATACACATACATACACGCACACATTAAAGACATGCAAGAATGCAAGTACTTCCATTTTACTGCTCTATAGATAATAAATGCTATTAAATGTCAAAGAAAGAACATTGCGGGAATCATCCTGAATATGGTAAACTCATTAGTGCAGGGAAATTCTAGTTTACTTCTCTGTCTCAATTGTATCAATAACCTCAAACCTAATGATAAAAGAGGGTTGACTTGAGTGGGGCTTTTAAGATGGAAAACAGTAGAAGACTTAAAGCAAAGCCTGGTCTATCAAATCTGTGCCAGTCTTTACATGCTCTGATGCTAAAGGAGGGACTGCATTCACGTACTCCTCTCTCTCTGATGAAAGCCTTTCTAGAATATCTTACTCATCTTCATACCAGGTGTCAGATAAAATGATTAAAAAAGTCTTTACAGAATCTTTAGATGTCATCTTAGGACCAAGGGCAACTGTTTCACGTATGATATCCAAAATATGACTTTCTATTGTGAGAACAAAAACTTATACTAAAACTGTCAGGACTACACAGATTCCCTAAACATATGGCCAAAAATGTTGGGAGGAAATTCTACTAAGGTCTATCCATGATGGCACTGGCAGTCATTCTGGATCCTGTTCAACCAGATTCCCATTTCAATTGGAACACTCATTTGTGGATTTTGAGGAGCTCTGAGTAGGAAATGAGGAGAGGACTAACTGACACACTGAGTTTTTGTTTAAAACATATCCTGCTCCACCAGGCCCCGATGCTCTGAAGCTACACAGTTATGCTTGCTAATTCCTAGTCCCTGGGACACATCTGAAAGACATGCCTGACAATAGAAATGTTTTTGCAAAGTCAACACAAGTTATATGTTGAACTGAAGAAGATGGATGTCATGAACTGCATCACAGAAAAAACAAACAAACAAACAAACAAACAAAACAACAATATAGTCAGCAGAATATCTTGCTGCCATGTTCCATTGTCTGGAAATCAGGCAACACAAATTGTGCTGCTCACTAGAGGAGTTCAAAACTGAATCAAAAATACTAGCATTCCCTTCAGGGAACTAGAAACAGGGGGAGTGACTCCAATTTTGCCAATTTAATCAAAGGTTGACAAGGAATTACAGAGATAGCATGGATGGTGAGGTCTGTGACTTGGATAGGAAAGAGATCTCAATCCTACCTTGTTGGAAGCTTTCTTCAAGCAGAAGAATTTGTTCATTCACACTCAATTTTTAGTTGAAGTTTTAAACTAGTGCTGTCCTATGCCCAAATTTATGGGCAATTTGGTCTTAAAGTAGGGGCACTTAAAATATTACTCTTTCAATGTCTTTAATATCACAGCATAGGGAGAATTATGTCCTACTGATGCTGCTTTGACATTGTCCTGAGTGTCTTTAACTTGGTTCCTGCTCTTGTTGCTCCGAACAAGCTCCAGGCCCCTTCCACAGTCCATCACTCTTTGTCCCTTTCTTCTTTCTTGTCCAAATGTTTGGGTTCTCTTTATCTTGGACCCCAGTTCCTCCAGATATAGGACTATGATTCAAACTTCTCCATCTCTCTTTTGATTAAAGCTCTGCCCCTGGGCTCCCACTCCTGTGGCTTCATTTTCTTTGATGTCAGACATCCTGAGATTACATCTAGACAACTGAGTCCATCACTGCTTTACCTGCCAGTAGGGAATGGTTTTCATCATTGTTTCTTTAGAAGGCAAAAGAATAAAATGAGATAAAATTGGAATTTCTAAAGTAGAAAAAAAAAAACAAAAAACTTCTCATCCAAATTTCACTCCAAAATGTTTTGTCTTCATTTATCTTTGTATTGAATAAAATATTTAAGGTCAAAACTTGCATATCAGATTCATGAACTTAGCCTTCTGCCTACATCTGTTTCTTAATATCACTGCTCTGTGCAAAGGCCCAGTCCCACACAAAAGTCATAGTAACTAATGAACGTGAGAGAAATATTACAGCAGTACTATTTGGGTTTGTACATGGTTCAGTTGGGGTTTCCTGCTCTTTTTATTTACTTGAGGCTATAAGCCAGAAAGCAGGAAAGTAAGGGGGAAAAACAACAACCACCACCACCACCACTCTTTAATTAAATGGAGTTCAACAGGAAAGTTAATTTACTGTAGTGTAGGAATATGAAAAGTATGCCAAAACAGCAAGTAAACAGAATTATGAATTATGAATTACATTCCTCCCTCTCTCTCTCTTTCTTTCCCCACATGGGACTAGGGTTGTATATAAGAGGGAAAGTTTGTAGTTATTGTTTGTTTATGTTGTTTTCCTCCTCAGTCAATCCATTTGCTTCCATGACTGGTTCCCCACATGCAAATCCATTTGGATATTCACTGTTAGAAAAATTTTTAACATATTTGGATTGATTCTAATCCATTTAGTCTGTTGTTCTTAACACATTGAACCATGCCAGCGATTTTTATTACAGAGTCTCAATATTTTCTGATTCATAGAGTGGATACATATAAAATTTGACATGCCCTAAATAAATAAAAGTCTTTAGGAAGCCTGAAGGATTGCTGAATCACTTAGAGTGATAAAATCATATAAATGATATTTTCAAAATTAATTATTTCTCATTCATTACAGATTGCTGGATTTTATGAGTTTTGCCTCTCCTTGAGATTATCGTCCCCTATTACTTGACAGAAGCTTTTTACTTGGATGATTTTCTATCATTTGTTCAGTTAAGTCAGTGAGCAGACTCTCATGGAGAAAAGTACAATTATAGATGGTGGATGGCAGAGCTTTAAAATAGAATATTAACATCCAGTTGCTCAATATCAGACTTTGTGAGCTATATGTATTGCAAATTGCAAGAATGATGTATGCCCGTACAACACAGAAGGGGAGAGATAGAGAATCCTACATCATGGAATCTTTCTGTGAAGTAAGATGACTTAAAACGAAAACTGAAGACAAAAATTTACTGTTAGTACTTATAACATTTATTTTTATGCTACAAAAATATTCTTAATGTACTTGGCATTGCACTAAGATTCCTAATTTGACCCATGTATATTACTGGATGTAAATAGTTTTCATTGAACTCAGGGAATGTTTGTGCAGGTCCTTTTTATGAAATAGTTCTTTAGGTTCTTTAAGATCTTTAGTTCTTTAATAGTTCTTTAAGACCTCTAGTTTTAATAGGAAACTTGTTAAAACAAATACATTTTATATTTGTTTATAAAATAATATATACTTATGGATATATATTTATGCATAATATGAAAATTACATATATGTCTGTACCTTCTAAAACAAAAATAGTGTTAGCATATTAATACTGATAATCATATTGTAAATTTTCTCAAAATTGCACAATAATCAGCAGCCTTCTGTATTATTCCAAAATGTAATTTTAATCAGATTTATGGTTTTCTTATCTCTGAGGACTCTATATTATAGTGGAAAATCATCACAGGTGGCCTAGATCATTACTACCTTCTGTCTTCTCCCCAAAAAATAGTAACCCAAACATCATCTCAGTTATAGCAAATGGTAGAAAAGTAGTTGACTAATATTTACCCAGGGAAACAGGACTAAAATAAACTCTCAAATTAAAGAAGAGAATTTTATAATTTTTATGAATCCTTGGTTGTATAAGAACATTTCTGGTAGAAATTTAAAATAATTCTTTCCATCTTGTAAATTCAAACTTCACAGAATTTTCCAAAGCAGGCATCTTGGTTTTAAGTTTTAAATATGTGGTGGTGTTGTTTTTTCTGAAGTGAAGCATAAAAATAAACATATATTTTCTTAACACTTTGTTTATCCCTTAAATTGAGGAGGAACAGCACCATTTAACCTCTGTCTCAGAGAGGAGAGGTAATTTGTTGTGCTGTGTTCTCATTTAAGTGCAGTTCAGTTTCATTTCAAAAAGAAGCTCATATTGATATTAAGATGAGGAACTGATAGTACAGTCATTACATGTAGTTTGGTCTTAAAATTTAGATATCTACTCTCATGTAAAACAAAATATAGCAAGGTACAGCTGTTGACAGCATGAAATGAAATGGCGAGCTCCTAATTTGTCTTTTTACATTATTTTTCTTCTTATTTCCAGAAAACTAATTCTTTCACCTAGACGTGAAGGTTTGACACTAAAACTCTGTTTCTTGTCTTGTTTATCTCTCTTGTCATTATCTTCCAAACAGTATACCTACACACACATAACCCCAACACACACACACACACACACACACACACACACACACACACACTCACTCACGCACACATCTCCTGTATTCCTTTTTTGAGATTTGCTTCAAAATCATTCTGAACACTTGAGATTCTGCACTGAAGAGCTGTAGACTGCTGTTACAAAGCCAAATTAAATTATATGTTCTCAGATTGTCAAAGAACAAGAACAGTTGATAGAAAAAAAGGTTTTCCTCCATTGACACAAATACCATGCATCAGTGAAGTGAATGCAATGTCTGGCTCTATCAGAGATGCCAAAGACATTCTTTAGCAGATTTTGTTTTCCTACCAAGATAAATGTTGTCCTTTATTTTATATATATATATATATACATACATATATATATATATATGTTTATATATATATATATATTTATATTTATATATTTATATTTCTCGGCATTGTCAAGGCATATTTCTCAATTTACTTGAGTCTAAGAAAGTGAGTTTATGAAAAAAGAGAGATGCTTCAATCCAGTTTTGAAAATGAAGTATCAGAAGCATGAAATTACATTATTGACCTAGAAAATTAGTGAAGTATTTGAAAACCTTATGTACCTCAAGCTTCTGAATCCTTTAAAAATGACCCATTTTAATATTCCATTTTATAATATCAAGCTAATATTGGGGAAAAGCTCTGCTTTATGTAGTTTTTGGAACTTTCTTTCTTTCTTTCTGAAACATTTCTTCACTCATTAATAAAGCACATCTTTTGAAGTTATCACTACCACCCTTCACCTCAATTTCTGCTCAAGTCCTAGACTGAATTTAACTACAGTGTGTCTGTCCCCATTAGCCTACACTCCACATGATAATTTCTTAAATCTCATAAAAGTCATTTTTTTTTAAGATTTTATTTATTTATTTGACAGAGATCAGAGCAGAGAGCCCAATGTGGGGCTCAATCCCAGGACCCTGGGATCATGACCTGAGCCGAAGGCAGAGGCTTTAACCCACTGAGCCACCCAGGTGTCCCCATACAAAGTGATTTTAGAAGCTTGTAGAATCATGCATAATATATTTGATGCTGGTGAAATATCTCTATACACTCCCACCACCACCACCACCACCCCCCAACACACACACACACACACACACACACATTTTCTAGCCCTCTTGCAACTATCCAGGGCCAACGGAATATCAACACAAATGATGTGAAACCAATCTGGACTAAAGCCACTTTTCAACCTTCTAGCATCTCCCTTCCTTTTTGGAAATGACTGTGGAAGCCAGTGTAAAGATGGTATGTTCTCAAGATAGAAATATCTTGCATGGGGCGCCTGGGTGGCTCAGTGGGTTAAGCCGCTGCCTTTGGCTCGGGTCATGATCCCAGGGTCCTGGGATTGAGCCCCGCATCGGGCTCTCTGCACAGCAGGGAGCCTGCTTCCCTTCCTCTCTCTCTGCCTGCCTCTCTGCCTACTTGTGATCTCTCTGTCAAAAAAAAAAAAAAATTTTAAAAGAAATATCTTGCATTATTGAGTCACCATTTGGAAGCTGTTCTGGAGATATGTTCAGCCAGTAGCAAAATTTCCATGACTAAAACAATATAGACATTTGTTGTTAAAGCATTAAGATTAGGGAGATTATGCATAAATGTAGGCTATCCATAGTAATATAAGTGAATCCTAGTAGTTCCTAGACCAGGTATTCCAGAATATCCTCATACTTCAGTTCCAGTCTTGATCTGAAGAGTAGGATAAAAAGCACAGAAAAGATAAATTACCCAGAACAGTGACATTTAAAATTCTAGAGCTCTAAGTCAAGGAAAGTGGTTGATTAATATTAATCCAGGGAAACTGGAATAAAATAAACTCTCGAATTAAAGAAAAAAATCTTTATAACCTTTATGACTCCCTGGTTCTATAGTAACATTTCTGATGTTTTTCTGTGGAAATTTATTTGAAGAGAACCTTCTATCATTTTGAAACCCTACTACAAAGCATTGGTGGGCTTCTTTTTGAAATTTGTTGTCCCCTGAATGTATTTTTTAGGAAGTAAGCTCCAAGGGGCAGGGACTATCTCTTCATTGTTCTGTATACAGCGTTTACCCCAGTATTGAGTAGAGTAGTCAAAGTAAACATGGCTTACATGAATGTGTGGTTACTTGGTAACTATGTCTATGAGTAAAGTCCCTAGGACAATGGTTGGGTTGAATATTGATCTTAGTTGCTCTTAGATCAAAATATTTTGAAAAGAGATTTGATCTTCAAATATCAGGTAAATAGATAAAAATTAAAATAACACTAATCTTTGCTTGCATTAATCAAACACTAAGTGCCAAGCAATGTGCTAATTGTGTAATACATAAAATAGTCAAATGCCCAGCTTGTTTAGGAAATCCTATTTTATAAGTGTCATGACAGCATATTATTAATAGCTCTTCTTCTCAAAAACAACAACAAAACAAAACAAAAACAAACAAACAAAAAAGACCTCTCCTCAAAGTATTCTGATTAGAATGAAAACTTTTATGATCCATGTAGCCTTATGGGATTTTCCCATTTGATCTTCAAGGAATCTCTATGCCATTATTATCCCCATTTGGGATGTGAGAAAATGGAGGTCGAAAAATCTGAATAACTTGTCATTAGCTCTCACATGACTAATAAATAACAAACGAAGTAGTGTGGCTCTAATGCACCGCTAAGCCTTCCCCCTCTGCTTTCTAGGAACATAGCTGTTGCCTTCAGTGATGAACATTCACCTTCCTGATTGAATTTTACTAGAGTCTAAAATTACACTTTATCAAAAGCTGAAGTCAGAAGTAAATGTGTATAAAAGCCTCAGCATTGTTGCTTGCTCTTTCCATCACGGAAAGATTTTGAACATTAATAGTGAACAAGCAGGACTGAAAGAAATTAGGTGTCTCTGCCAACTCATAAACCACAGCAAATAATAAAATCGGAGTTTAGTCAGTGACTTACCAGCTGCACTGATCTTACTAAATAATTAATTTTCCTTCATGAAGAAAGTAGATATTCTTCTGAGTTTGAGGTTGTCATTGTTTTCTAGATATTACATCAGTATTAGCACTCAGTGTTCCTAAGCCAAGCTATTATTTAGTAATATTTGGAAATAAGACTATCACTTTATTTTTTTAAGGATATTTTATTAGGCTTCCCCCCCCCAACCAAAATGACATGAAATGGGCCTTGCTCTCAGGGGCAGTATTGCTACAAACTTACCAGTTTCTAGCCGTGACAGCATTTGATCAAAGCTCTGGCCTTATATAAATAAAT
This sequence comes from Lutra lutra, assembly GCF_902655055.1. Lineage (NCBI taxonomy): Eukaryota > Metazoa > Chordata > Mammalia > Carnivora > Mustelidae > Lutra > Lutra lutra. The sequence goes on from NC_062286.1 coordinate 47,903,629, forward strand.
GAGGTTACTGTGATGAGGAGGAACGTTTTCTGAAGGCAACAAATTTACATTTTGTTATAATATGAATTTCTAAATTTAATGAACCTGGGAAATGGTAATTTAGTGGTGAACAAGCTCTACATTTTGACAACAACCTATTTTCTGGGTACTGTGCAGAAGTTTTGTACTCCATAATGCAGAAGGTTAGCAGAGGAAGAGTAAGTTCTACAGTAGGCAATCACATCTTTTTAAACAGCACGCAGACACTTAGAGCTGATTAACACTTGAATTCTGAATGCAGAAATAAGCTCCAGCACCTAGAACAGGTCTAGGCTTTAGCATGTTTGAATAAATTAAACTACTTATTACATTGTCAAAAATGTGTTTTTATGTGTGTGTGTGCATGTTATTTGTGAATTTCGTATAGGACTCAAACTTTTAAAAATTAGATCAGCTAATTGTATTTTGTTCCCCCAATTTAACCGCATAAGTAAGTTTTAATTGACAATGTTATTTATTTATTTGTTCATTGCTAATATGGAGAAAAAGTTACTTCTCATCTGTTTGCCATCCATGTATGGATCAGATGATATAACATTAAAAAGAAAAAAAAAGGAAAGATGTCACTTTTGGAAAAACTGATGTGGCAATTTATAATTATTAGATATAGTGTCTAAAGTATGTCCTCAATTCTCATGAAGAAAAATGGACGCATATATTAGTAAAACATGTAAGAGATAATATTTAAATAGACTTTTCAAGTTTTACAATGAAAATAATGTGACATTTTTTGCCCTCTATTGAGTCATCTTAACATTGTACATTTCTCATCTTAGTTTTGATTCCTTAAAATTACACAGTTGAAATCATTATGTCAGACAGAGACTTATATGTGGATGTTCATAGCAGCATTATTCGTAATAGAAAAACAAAACAAAACAAAACAAAACTCTGTGTTCATCAACTGATGAATGGAGAGATAAAAAGAGCCATATCCTTACAATAAAATACTATTTGTCAATTAAAATCATGGGTGCATGATAAAACATGAATGAACCTCAAAAAATCTGACCACATGTTATTGATTACATATGCTATATCCAGAGACAGGAAATCTATGGAGAAAGTATTTGCCTGGGGCAGGTGTGCATGTGTGTGTAAACAGTATTTGTGCATGAGTGATCTCATTGGGGTGATGAAAATCTGATAAAAATGATTTATAGTGATGGTTACACAACTTGGCAAAGTACTAAAACATCATTGAATTTTATACTTTTGACTTGAAATGGGTGAATGAGTAATACATAAAAACTTTGGTTACTTTTGAAAACAGAAAGAGAGGTTAAGTATTTGGGGGCAGAAATTCACTCCTTAGATTTTGTATAAAATGAAAAGAAAATGGAAGTCTTGACTGTATAAAAAATAGGATGCTGAATCTTGTCAGACTTCAGAGAACTATATTATCAGCCATTGAAATTCTCCTGATACTCTAAAAAAAGTTAGCATGTCATGCTGTACCACATATAGAAAAAAGGAAATGAAGCGTAGTTGACTATTTTCCCCATGGCTAGAAAGTAAGTAGATAGTCTTGCTAAATTTATAATATTAATTTACTAAAAATAACCTTTAAGCATTTATGATTAGTCCTACCTGAAATGCAGTAAAAATATATATGCAATAATTACATACTTAGTAATATTTAGGTTCTTTTTTCTTTTATGTTGCTCTACATGGACTGCTTTTGTATTAAATTGGAGCTTATTCTTATATTTCTGTTGTGAGAGGTATTAGAGTATAAAACCAGTATTGTAGATTGACCATATTACGTTGCATTTTATTTTATTTTATTTTTATTTTTATTTTTTTTTTTTATTTTTTTTTAATTTTTTATTTTTTCAGCATAACAGTATTCATTATTTTTGCACCACACCCAGTGCTCCATGCAATCCGTGCCCTCTACAATACCCACCACCTGGTGCCCCCAACCTCCCACCCCCCACCCCTTCAAAATTCTCAGATCGTTTTTCAGAGTCCATAGTCTCTCATGGTTCACCTCCCCTTCCAATTTCCCTCAACTCCCTTCTCCTCTCCATCTCCCCTTGTCCTCCATGCTATTTGTTATGCTCCACAAATAAATGAAACCATATGATAATTGACTCTCTCTGCTTGACTTATTTCACTCAGCATAATCTCTTTCAGTCCCGTCCATGTTGCTACAAAACTTGGGTATTCATCCTTTCTTTTTTCTTTTCTTTTTTTTTTTTTTACAGCTTTATAAACATATATTTTTATCCCCAGGGGTACAGGTCTGCAAATCGCCAGGTTTACACACTTCACAGCACTCACCATAGCACATACCCTCCCCAATATCCATAACCCCACCCCCCTCTCCCAACCCCCTCCCCCCATCAACCCTCAGTTTGTTTTGTGAGATTAAGAGTCACTTATGGTTTGTCTCCCTCCCAATCCCGTCTTGTTTCATTTACTCTTCTCCTACCCCCTCAACCCCCCATGTTGCATCTCCTCTCCCTCATATCAGGGAGATCATATGATAGTTGTCTTTCTCTGATTGACTTATTTCGCTAAGCATGATACCCTCTAGTTCCATCCACATTGTCGCAAATGGCAAGATTTCATTTCTTTTGATGGCTGCATAGTATTCCATTGTGTCTATATACCACTTCTTCTTTATCCATTCATCTGTTGATGGACATCTAGGTTCTTTCCATAGTTTGGCTATTGTAGACATTGCTGCTATAAACATTCGGGTGCACGTGCCCCTTCGGATCACTACGTTTGTATCTTTAGGGTAAATACCCAGCAGTGCAATTGCTGGGTCATAGGGTAGTTCTATTTTCAACATTTTGAGGAACCTCCATGCTGTTTTCCAGAGTGGTTGCACCAGCTTGCATTCCCACCAACAGTGTAGGAGGGTTCCCCTTTCTCCGCATCCTCGCCAGCATCTGTCATTTCCTGACTTGTTAATTTTAGCCATTCTGACAGGTGTGAGGTGATATCTCATGGTGGTTTTGATCTGTATTTCCCTGATGCCGAGTGATATGGAGCACTTTTTCATGTATCTGTTGACCATCTGGATGTCTTCTTTGCAGAAATGTCTGTTCATGTCCTCTGCCCATTTCTTGATTGGATTATTTGTTCTTTGGGTGTTGAGTTTGCTAAGTTCTTTATAGATTTTGGACACTAGCCCTTTATCTGATATGTCATTTGCAAATATCTTCTCCCATTCTGTCAGTTGTCTTTTGGTTTTGTTCACTGTTTCCTTTGCTGTGCAAAAGCTTTTGATCTTGATAAAATCCCAATAGTTCATTTTTGCCCTTGCTTCCCTTGCCTTTGGTGATGTTCCTAGGAAGATGTTGCTGCGGCTGAGGTCGAAGAGGTTGCTGCCTATGTTCTCCTCGAGGATTTTGATGGATTCCTTTCTCACATTGAGATCCTTCATCCATTTTGAGTCTATTTTCATGTGTGGTGTAAGGAAATGATCCAATTTCATTTTTCTGCATGTGGCTGTCCAATTTTCCCAACACCATTTATTGAAGAGGCTGTCTTTTTTCCATTGGACATTCTTTCCTGCTTTGTCGAAGATGAGTTGACCATAGAGTTGAGGGTCCATTTATGGGCTCTCTATTCTGTTCCATTGATCTATGTGTCTCTTTTTGTGCCAGTACCATGCTGTCTTGATGATGACAGCTTTGTAATAGAGCTTGAAGTCCGGAATTGTGATGCCACCAACTTTGGCTTTCTTTTTCAATGTTGCTTTGGCTATTCGAGGTCTTTTCTGGTTCCATATAAATTTTAGGATTATTTGTTCCATTTCTTTGAAAAAAATGGATGGTACTTTGATAGGAATTGCATTAAATGTGTAGACTGCTTTAGGTAGCATAGACATTTTCACAATATTTATTCTTCCAATCCAGGAGCATGGAACATTTTTCCATTTCTTTGTGTCTTCCTCAATTTCTTTCATGAGTACTTTATAGTTTTCTGTGTATAGATTCTTAGTCTCTTTGGTTAGGTTTATTCCTAGGTATCTTATAGTTTTGGGTGCAATTGTAAATGGGATGGACTCCTTAATTTCTCTTTCTTCTGTCTTGTTGTTGGTGTAGAGAAATGCAACTGATTTCTGTGCATTGATTTTATATCCTGACACTTTACTGAATTCCTGTACAAGTTCTAGCAGTTTTGGAGTGGAGTCTTTTGGGTTTTCCACATAGAGTATCATATCATCTGCGAAGAGTGATAGTTTGACTTCTTCTTTGCCGATTTGGATGCCTTTAATTTCCTTTTGTTGTCTGATTGCTGAGGCTAGGACTTCTAGTACTATGTAGAATAGCAGTGGTGATAACGGACATCCCTGCCGTGTTCCTGACCTTAGCGGAAAAGCTTTCAGTTTTTCTCCATTGAGAATGATATTTGCGGTGGGTTTTTCATAGATGGCTTTGATAATATTGAGGTATGTGCCCTCTATCCCTACACTTTGAAGAGTTTTGATCAGGAAGGGATGCTGTACTTTGTCAAATGCTTTTTCAGCATCTATGGAGAGTATCATATGGTTCTTGTTCTTTCTTTTATTAATGTGTTGTATCACATTGATTGATTTGCGGATGTTGAACCAACCTTGCAGCCCTGGAATAAATCCCACTTGGTCGTGGTGAATAATCCTTTTAATGTACTGTTGAATCCTATTGGCTAGTATTTTGGTGAGAATTTTTGCATCTGTGTTTATCAAGGATATTGGTCTGTAGTTCTCTTTTTTGTTGGGATCCTTGTTGGTTTTGGGATCAAGGTGATGCTGGCCTCATAAAATGAGTTTGGAAGTTTTCCTTCTATTTCTATTTTTTGGAACAGTTTCAGGAGAATAGGAATTAGTTCTTCTTTAAATGTTTGGTAGAATTCCCCCGGGAAGCCGTCTGGCCCTGGGCTTTTGTTTGTTTGGAGATTTTTGATGACTGTTTCAATCTCCTTACTGGTTATGGGTCTGTTCAGGCTTTCTATTTCTTCCTGGTTCAGTTGTGGTAGTTTATATGTCTCTAGGGATGCATCCATTTCTTCCAGATTGTCAAATTTGTTGGCGTAGAGTTGCTCATAGTATGTTCTTATAATTGTCTGTATTTCTTTGGTGTTCGTTGTGATCTCTCCTCTTTCATTCATGATTTTATTTATTTGGGTCCTTTCTCTTTTCTTTTTGATAAGTCTGGCCAGGGGTTTATCAATCTTATTAATTCTTTCAAAGAACCACCTCCTAGTTTCGTTGATTTGTTCTATTGTTTTTTTGGTTTCTATTTCATTGATTTTTGCTCTAATCTTTATGATTTCTCTTCTCCTGCTGGGTTTAGGGTTTCTTTCTTGTTCTTTCTCCAGCTCCTTTAGGTGTAGGGTTAGGTTGTGTACCTGAGACCTTTCTTGTTTCTTGAGAAAGGCTTGTACCGCTATATATTTTCCTCTCAGGACTGCCTTTTTTGTGTCCCACAGATTCTGAACCGTTGTGTTTTCATTATCATTTGTTTCCATAAATTTTTTCAATTCTTCTTTGATTTCCTGGTTGACCCATTCATTCTTTAGAAGGATGCTGTTTAGTCTCCATGTATTTGGGTTCTTTCCAAAGTTCCTCTTGTTATTGAGTTCTAGCTTTAGAGCATTGTGGTCTGAAAATATGTAGGGAATGATCCCAATCTTTTGATACCGGTTGAGACTTGATTTAGGACCAAGAATGTGATCTATTCTGGAGAATGTTCCATGTGCACTAGAGAAGAATGTGTATTCTGTTGCTTTGGGATGAAATGTTCTGAATATATCTGTGATGTCCATCTGGTCCAGTATGTCATTTAAGGCCTTGATTTCCTTGTGGATCTTTTGCTTGGATGATCTGTCCATTTCAGTGAGGGGAGTGTTAAAATCCCCTACTATTATTGTATTCTTGTTGATGTGTTTCTTTGATTTTGTTATTAATTGGTTTATATAGTTGGCTGCTCCCACGTTAGGGGCATAGATATTTAAAATTGTTAGATCTTCTTGTTGGACAGTTCCTTTGAGTATGATATAGTGTCCTTCCTCATCTCTTATTATAGTCTTTGGCTTAAAATCTAATTGATCTGATATAAGGATTGCCACTCCTGCTTTCTTCTGATGTCCATTAACAAGGTAAATTCTTTTCCACCCCCTCACTTTAAACCTGGAGGTGTCTTCGGGTTTAAGATGAGTTTCTTGTAGGCAACATAGAGATGGGTTTTGTTTTTTTATCCATTCTGATACCCTGTGTCTTTTGATTGGGGCATTTAGCCCATTAACATTCAGGGTAAGTATTGAGAGATATGAATTTAGTGCCATTGTATTGCCTGTAAGGTGACTGTTATTGTATATTGTCTCTGTTTCTTTCTGATCTACTACTTTTAGGGTCTCTCTTTGCTTAGAGGACCCCTTTCAATATTTCCTGTAGAGCTGGTTTGGTATTTGCAAATTCTTTCAGTTTTTGTTTGTCCTGGAAGCTTTTAATCTCTCCTTCTATTTTCAATGATAGCCTAGCTGGATATAGTATTCTTGGCTGCATGTTTTTCTCATTTAGTACTCTGAATATATCATGCCAGCTCTTTCTGGCCTGCCAGGTCTCTGTGGATAAGTCTGCTGCCAATCTAATATTTTTACCATTGTATGTTACAGACTTCTTTTCCCGGGCTGCTTTCAGGATCTTCTCTTTGTCACTAAGACTTGTAAATTTTACTATTAGGTGATGGGGTGTGGACCTATTCTTATTGATTTTGAGGGGGGTTCTCTGAACCACCTGGATTTTGATGCTTGTTCCCTTTGCCATATTGGGGAAATTCTCTCCAATAATTCTCTCCAATATGCCTTCTGCTCCCCTCTCCATTTCCTCTTCTTCTGGAATCCCAATTATTCTAATGTTGTTTCATCTTATGGTGTCACTTATCTCTCGAATTCTCTCGTGGACCACCTCGTGGTCCAGTAGCTCTTTGTCCCTCTTTTGCTCAGCTTCTTTATTCTCTGTCATTTGGTCTTCTATATCGCTAATTCTTTCTTCTGCCTCATTTATCCTATCAGTGAGAGCCTCCATTTTTTATTGCACCTCATTAATAGCTTTTTTGATTTCAACTTGGTTAGATTTTAGTTCTTTTATTTCTCCAGAAAGGGCTTTTATATCTCCCGAGAGGGTTGCTTTAATATCTTCCATGCCTTTTTCAAGCCTGGCTAGAACCTTGAGAATCATCATTCTGAACTCTAGATCTGACATATTACCAATGTCTGTATTGATTAGGTCCCTAGCCTTTGGTACTGCCTCTTGTTCTTTTTTTTGTTGTGAATTTTTCCGCCTTGTCATTTTGTCCAGATAAGAGTTTATGAAGGAGCCAGTAAAATACTAAAAGGGTGGCAACAACCCCAGGAAAATATGCTTTAGCCAATTCAGAAGAGATCCCAAATTGTGAGGGGGGAGAAAGGGGATAAAAAGGGGTTCAGAAAGAAAAAAAAAAAAGAAACTATTAAAAAAAAGAAAGCCGATAAAGAAAAAAATATAAAAAGAGGAAAAAAATATATATATATTAGATAAACTATTTAAAAAACGTTAAAAAAGAAAACAGTAAAAGTTAAAAAAATTTAGCAGAAGAAGAGATAAAGAAAAAAAATTGAAAAAGAAAAAAAAATTAAATTAACTGCAAGGCTAAAAAATCATGGGGAGAAAGGCATGAGTTCCGTGCTTTGCTTTCTTCTCCTCTGGAATTCCGCTGCTCTCCTTGGTATTGAAACTGCACTCCTTGGTAGGTGAACTTGGTCCTGGCTGGGTTTCTCATTGATCATCTGGGGGAGGAGCCTGTTGTAGTGATTCTCAAGCGTCTTTGCCCCAGGCGGAGTTGCACCGCCCTTACCCGGGGCCGCGCTGAGTAATCCACTTGGGTTTGCTTTCGGGAGCTTTTGTTCCCTGAGCGCTTTCTATAGAGTTCCGGAGGACGGGAATGAAGATGGCGGCCTCCCGGTCTCCGGCCCAGAGGAGCCGAGAGCCCGGGGCCCCACTCCTCAGTGCGCCCTCAGAGAACAGCGCCCAGTGACTCCCGTCACCCTGGCCTCCGGCCGCGCTCCGAGCTGACCGAGCCTGCGACCGGTTCAAGGCAACCCCGAGCTGAGAGTCACTCCTCAGCTCTGTCTCTGTAGCCGGCTTCCCCGTTCTAATACCTGCAAGCTCTGTGACACTCAGACACCCCCGATCCTTCTGCGACCCTGCGGGACCTGAGGCCGCGCTGACCCCACCTGGGCTTTACCCCAGTTAAGCCTCTGGAGCGATGTCCCTCAGTGGAACAGACTTTTAAAAGTCTTGATTTTGTGCTCTGTTGCTCCGCCGCTCGCCGGGAGCCGGCCCCTCCCCCGCGGTCTATCTTCCAGTCGCTTTGGATTCACTTCTCCGCCAGTCCTACCTTGCAGAAAGTGGTTGATTTTCTGTTTCTAGAGTTGCTGTTCTTCTTCTCTTCGATCTCCCGTTGGATTTGTAGGTGTTTGCAATCTTTAGATAAGCTATTTAGCTGATCTCCCGCTACCCGAAGTAGTCTCAGCCTGCTACTTCTCCGCCATCTTGACTCCGGAAAATTACGTTGCATTTTAAAACAATTACATGACCTCTTCCTCTATCTGCCTAATAAGTCAGATTGTTGCCAAATCACACTGCATTCTACTTAGAATTTGTGGTTTCCTTTTTTACAAGGTGCTTTTATAGGACTAATGGGTTAAATTCAGGGTCCTCAGCTCCATGCCCTCTTCATCTCTGTCCAATAGATATTAACCTCAGGAAAAGCTTGTTACATACCATTTCTATAAGAATGAATCCTCATCTGTTCAAACCCTTCATCAGTGATTCTTGAATGTTACACTAAAAAAAATCAATAGAATGTTTTGTATAACATTGAAGAACTGTTAACAGATTTAACTGCATCAGCCATGTGAAAGGGAAAATACTCTTTTAACTTTAAGAATGACTTTTCTGTATGATATCCATGACTAGAGTTGTATTAATTATGTAGTCATTTAAAATAAATATGGGAATAAGATACACATATTTTTCCGCTTTATTTTTTTTTTAAGATTTTATTTATTTATTTGACACAGAGAGAGACATCGAGAGAGAGGGAACACAAACAGGGAGAGGAGGAGAGGGAAAAGCAAGCTTCCCACTGAGCAAGGAGCCCGATGCCAGGCTTGATCCCAGGACCCTAGGATCATGACCTGAATAGAAGGAGGCAGATGCTTAACAACTGAGCCACCCAGGTGCCCCTATTTTTCCACTTTATAATCCACTTACAGTCTCAGTGGAAACTGGAAGCCTAATTTCTTTCTCGGTCATTCAAAAAAAAATAGCCAGTTAAAAATTCTATCTGCAAGAAAAACTTTAACAAGTAGAAATAAACAGAAATAATCACCAAACATAACATTTACTAAAAGTTAGTTTTTATATGATTACATTATAGACACCACAATAAGTGATCATATTTTGAGATTAGTTAGAATGTATCTGGTTGCCTTAGAAACAGCCTTGGATTCCCATGGGTATTTTTCACCTCCATTATTTCTCCTCCTGCCTCACACATTTTCTGAATTAAACATGTGAAACTAGAGGTACTGGGATATTATAGAAAAACTCTGAACACTTCCTTTCACTCACTAGCTAATCAGAGCAGATATTTCAGGCTCAAACATGCGTTGTTCAAATTCTCGTCCTCAAACGTTCAAAAGCTGAGGCCATATTCATACCCTCAGATAGCATTTATTTTTAATAATATATTTTTTTAGTACAAAAGGAAAAAGTATGGTGTAGAAATAATTTTAAAATATTTTTAGGCACCAAAAAGCAATTTGAAAGTACTCACAATTTCTTTACCAGAGATAACTAATCTAAATATTTTAGAGGATATGTCTCTAGTAATATTTCAACAAACTGTACAAGAATATAAGCTGCTTTTGAAATTAATATCCCTGAGACAGCTATCCATGCTTTCAGATTTTTTTTTTATAAAAACATGATTAATGATAGCATAGTATTTCAATATTTCACGAGCCTCTTCTTGTTGAAAGTCAAAAGTGTTCCTGATTTCAATATAATGAAACAATTTGAAACCTTCTTGTGGGAAAATATTTGCATGTATGCGTAGCAAAAGTATTAGGGTAAGACTTATAGATAAGAATTCCTGTGCAACTACTGGGTATTTACCCTAAAGATACAAACGTAGTGATCCGAAGGGGCACGTGCACCCGAATGTTTATAGCAGCAATGTCTACAATAGCCAAACTATGGAAAGAACCTAGATGTCCATCAACAGATGAATGGATAAGGAAGATGTGGTATATATACACAATGGAATACTATGCAGCCATCAAAAGAAATGAAATCTTGCCATTTGCGACAATGTGGATGGAACTAGAGGGTATCATGCTTAGCGAAATAAGTCAATCGGAGAAAGACAACTATCATATGATCTCCCTGATATGAGGGAGAGGAGATGCAACATGGGGGGTTAAGGGGGTAGGAGAAGAGTAAATGAAACAAGACGGGATTGGGAGGGAGACAAACCATAAGTGACTCTAATCTCACAAAACAAACTGAGGGTTGATGGGGGGAGGGGGGTTGGGAGGGGGTGTGGGGTTATGGACATTGGGGAGGGTATGTGCTATGGTGAGTGCTGTGAAGTGTGTAAACCTGGCGATTCACAGACCTATACCCCTGGGGATAAAAATATATTATATGTTTATAAAAAATAAAATTAAATTAAAAAAAAAAGAATTCCTGTGCAAAAAGCATGGATACTTTTTTAAAAAATTTAATGTATATTAGCATTCTATGTTTGTATCAGTTTAAACTTACATTAACAATCCTCACTGGATTAAATTTTATTCTCCTTATATAACATCTCATATGAGATTCTTCAGTCTGTTGGTAGATTTTGATTTTGAGTTGTCTGAAGATTTTTTTTTAATTTTACTTATTTGTTTATTTGATTGGTTTTTACATGATAGTTTAGCTGAATATAAGTTCAAAGATGAAGCTGTTTTCCCTCAATATTTTAAAGAGCCAGTCCAGGGGTGCCTGGTGGCATAGTTTTTAAGCATCTGACTCTTGGTTTCAGCTCAGGTCCTGATCTCAGGGTCCTGGGATCAAGCCCACAGTGAGCTCTGCACTCATTGCAAAGTTCACTTGGGATTCTCTCTCTGTCCTTCTGTCCCTCCTGCTCATACTCTTTCTCTCTTTCTAAAATAAATAAATCTTTAAAAATAAAGAAGAAAAATAAATATTCCAGTTGACTTTTCTTTATTGGTACTTCATTGTTTCTAACTGATCAGTGTTACTCATTTTTTTTTTTTAAGATTTTATTTATTTATTTGTCAGAGAGAGAGAGAGGGAGAGAGAGCGAGCACAGGCAGACAGAATGGCAGGCAGAGGCAGAGGGAGAAGCAGGCTCCCTGATGAGCAGAGAGCCCGATGTGGGACTCGATCCCAGGACGCGGGGATCATGACCTGAGCCGAAGGCAGCTGCTTAACCAACTGAGCCACCCAGGCGTCCCAGTGTTACTCATTTTTGTGTTTGGATTAACTCCCATGTCATTAGATGTGGAGCTCACTTTGTTTATCTCATTTAGGTCTTCTTTTGATGTCTGCTTCTAATTATTCATATCTTTATTCAGTTATGAAACATGTGACTATGAAATAATGAAAATATAAAAGATATGAATAGAGCTGTCTTTGCATTGATCTCTCCCTCATGTTCTCTGTCCTTCATTTGTTAAACTGCTATTAGATACATATATATTATATATGTAATTCTTATCTCTTTAACAATGTGCTACAGTGTGAGTCATTTCTTCACATCTATCTTGTCATTTACTAATTCTGTCTTTAGTTCTTTAAAATACTTAAAATTTTATTTTTCAACTCAAAATGTTGTATGACTTTATTTTCACTTTCCCCTGGTCTTTTTTGTGCTCTCACATTTTGAGTTTTCTTTCTTCTCTTTAACAATTTTACACATATTAATTTACATTCTTTCTCTGATGTTCTGATTATCAGAGGGAATGGTGGCTGGTTGAGACTTCACACTGGGACCCTGGCACTCACCTCTGAATTAGTGTGGATGAAAACCATCTCCATTTTAACTGCTGTCATCAAACTGGCCTCATAAACTTTTCCAGTGAGGAGTTCTTGACTATTTAGGGATTCTTCTCTTTTCAGTTTGCTTGATCTCATGCTGCTTTCTGCACAAATGCTGATAAACCCTGTTCTTTCACCATTCATGGTTTCTCACCATCTGATTATATCTTGAGGTTTCTGGGAATATGTCATCATTTACTTTTGTTGTAGCCATATATGTAGATTTGAGGTTCTGCTCTCCTAGTTGTCCCATCTGTTTTTAAGGGAGAACCTATGAAAATTAAAACCTATCCCATCATTGTCTTTAGATTCCTGCTATTTATTCTTACAAAGAGAAGTAATTTGAGAATTCTGGTGGGAAAGTGTTATGATCTGATTGACACTTTCAAAAGATCACTGATTGCCCTGTGGAGTATGGATTGATAGCTGACAGGATTAGAATCAGGGAGCACTGAGAAGAGGCTTTTATATCAGTTCAGATGAGAGATAATGTTGACCTGGACCAGCAAGGCAGAGGTGGAAGGAAGGTACAGAAGGTGGTCATGATTTAGAGATAAGTTTAGGCAGAAGGGGTGAATGGATTCCTTGTGGGGTTGTAGGAAAGACAGCAATCAATGACTTCTAGATTTGGGCCTTGAGCAAATGTAGGATGGTGATACTAAGAGGAGAAGGTTTGAGAGCAACAGAAATACAGAATTTTGTTTTGATCTTGTTAAATTTGAGATGCTTCTTAGATATTCAAGTGGAATTGTCAAATAAGCAGAGGAATGTTTGAGTCTGGAATTCCAGGCTTAGTTAAGGACAGAGACTCATCCAATTTATCATTTCTCTTTCTTGTCTTTGAATCCATTCTATCTAAATTCTAGGAGAAGTCTTTTAATGAATTAATTGAGTTTCCTGAAATTTGTGATCTGCAGTTTACTGTCCCCACTATACTTTAATTTTTTTATTTTATTTTTTTTAAAGATTTTATTTATTTATTTGACAGACAGATCACAAGTAGGCAGAGAAGCAGGCAGAGAGAAAGGAAGGGAAGCAGGCTCCCCTCTGAGCAGAGAGCCCGACGTGAGGCTCGATCCCAGGACCCTGGGATCACGACCCGAGCCGAAGGCAGCGGCTTTAACCCACTGAGCCACCCAGGCGCCCCATCCCACTATACTTTTAAATAGAGCAGACTTTCCCTCTGAATCAACTTTCCCTCACTCAGTGTGTTATCTTTTCATTACTACATATTGTCGTAATATATATAAAACCCTCCAAATTACATTGAGAATGCCAACTAAAAACACAATATAGTCTTAACCTTTTACATTGCAGATCTATTTCTAAGAAGTATTAGTATAGAGTTCTAAGATGGGTCCCCTTTTCTCTGCTAAATCTATTATTCATGTGCCCAGTGAACAAACGTTTTCTTATTCTTACAGATGGCTGGCTACTTTTCACGTGGTTGAGAATTCTCTTGGAGACTGCATTGAGTTGTTTAAATCTTTCATGACATGCAAGATGAAAAAAGTTTAGATTCAATTCATCAACTTAAATCTTCAATTGACTGTGTACTCTCTCATATTTGTGGTATCTCTGGAGGCTAAAATGTTTCTTTTATTTTTTGTGGTAACCCAGTTTTGTTATTTTTTTAATTTTTTTTTAAATTTAGTGATATCTTTCCTTTCCAAATATCATGACTTTTCCCTTTGAACCAATTTATGGCAGTGGCTTCAACCTTTGATGTTCAGCCTGCTGCCCCTTGGCCTTTAATGAAACCCATAGTGAATGAAATAATGCAATGTCTTATCCATATGAATTCTTACACCTGGTCTAATATTTGGAATAAATGTTGAGGTTAAACTTTACTCAGTACAAATGACATCATATTTACCTTTGGATCTGGTATTGACCATATTTTCTGTAAAGGGCTAAATGGTAAATATTTTAGGTTTTCATGCCATATGTCTGTCACAATGATTCATGTCTACCTTGATAGTGCAAAAGGAGCCACTGACAATATATAAATGAATAAGTACAACTATGTGTCAATGCAACTTTATTTACAAAAGCAGCCATGGTTTGTTGACCTCTACTATGTGATATTAAAGGAATAGCACCGGGAAGCCTTTCCCACATATTGAGTTTCCTGAGTCAGCCTCCAAACTCCAGAATTTCATATTGTTTTTAGCCCTTCCTTCAGTCTTTTTCAGAAATTCACAATCTTACAGAAAATTTCCTTGATTTGGAGCAAACAGTATTTGCTACTCACCCTATGTCAGTTTTGCATTCCTTTGCTCATTTAAAAAATAATTTGATAAAATGGAAGATTTAATATGTGCTAAGGACACCCTTCTTGGAATATGTTTCATTTGGGTCTAGTTAGGAAAACCTATTAAATGTTTCAAACAGAGAGTACACGTTTACCCTGATATTGGAATTTTCAAAGAGCATAAGAAAAACTCCAAAGTAACCTGAAGTTTGTAAGAGCAGAAAGCAACAATCACCTCTAGAGCAGGTAAAAATTAATTAACTAATTAATTAATTAAAAGGAATTAACTAAAGCCAGGAGCAGCAAGATGCAGATCCATTGATACAGTGCCTTGATGTTGGAGGTAAGGGAGAAGCAAAGTTTAAGAGGTGCTAGGGGTTCTGAGGAAAGAGTAGGGACTAGTACTTGGACCATAGGGTATCACAACCAGAGGATGGTATCTGTGATGTGTGTGGTACTCTAATTTGCTAAGAAGACATGGTGAACCTGGGCTGTGAGTGCAAAAAGAAACAGCAAAAAGAAACAGTCTGGAGCCACTTGTCCTCTGCCAGAACTAGGATAGTAGCTGGAAAGCAGAAAGCAAGTCCCTTAGTTTGCGCAGTCTCCCCTTAGTTCCTGCCATTAGCATTATCTAACAGAATGCCAACTCACTAAGGGAATGTAAGAAATGCAGTTTGCAGAATCACATAAAAAAGTAGATTCTAAAATAAAGGTGGGCTTTGGGCTTCCAAATAATAGTAAATAACTAGCACAAATAGTATTTAACTATTTTTACCTGAAGGTTTTAATAGGCTAAATGTGATATTTGCATGTGTGGTATAGTACACATGCCATATATAGAAAAATTGCTTATCAGAATATATCTAAAAACCTAAAAATTTTACTATTAAGCTAACAACATCATGCAGTTTTGATGGTACTTGTCTGCTACATTTAGTGTGCAAAATACGCACTTAGATGAAATCAACTTTCATATAATAAGGACTTCTGGTACTGATAATGTCATTATTTCTGGACTTTTAAGGTTTTATGTATATATAAAAATATATATGCATATTATAGATATACATATATATATTAGCATATATGGACATGTATATTTTAAGCAATATTCATAAATAGATATTACTATATATTATATATCATATATATTTTACATATATAATTTCCATATATATGTATTATATATATGTCTGTTGCTTGAAGAACAAATATTTTATTTATAAAACCCAAAATTGTTTCCCACATTTATTCATTTAAATATTTTTCAGTCTTCTGTGTGTATAGCACTATGCATATCCTAAAGGAATCCAAATGAATATTTTTAAACTTGCAATGAAATAATAAAATTTCTGGATAGGATTAACTGAAAGAATCAGAACTAATTTAGTAGGGGTTTAAAGCAATTCACACATTTGCATATACTTTAGTATTAACTCCTAGTGATATAAGTATTTTTAATAAATCCTATGCCATTATTCATTTAACAAAATAAACAAAAATATCTCTGCATCATTTAATACCCAGTCCATATTTCCCTTTTTCTGATTGCTTTAATGATTTTTTCCCAACATTTTACTTATTTTGAACCAAACTAAACATAACTTCCCATTGCATTTGAATGTAACACCTCAAGAGGTTTTAAGAATCTCTGCCTTTTTTTTTTTTTAAGGTATTTTTGTTGAAGAAGTCAGGTTATGTGTCCAGTAGAATGTCCCACATTCTGGATTTGGGTGTTTGTTTCCTTGTAGTGAGGTTTAACTTGGTCTTCTATCCTTGTTATTTCCTGCATTAAACTAGTATTAAAGCTAAAAAGTATGATTCAACTCAGCAACACTGCTTTTGCCACAGGAACCCTTCATGGTGGTATTTCTGATTCATCATGTGAAATTTTACAGTGTTAGTGACTAGGAATTGGGAGATGTCCCAATTGGGAGCATGAAGTTTAGTTTTTAGAAAAGCATGTCAAGGTATTGTGACTGATGAAGTGCTTAATGGCATAAAATAAATTCTTAACCCAAGTTAGCATAAATTCTTGAAAAAGTGATGGATACTCCCTCTTCTATCATAGTCAACATTATTAATGCAAATGTGTCAAAAAAGTGTGATGAGGCTGACAAGGAGGTTAATGTGTAAGTGATGCACAAATGACAGAAAATTCTTTGCATGTTAGTCAAAGGACCAAGGGGACACCAAAGAATGAGAAAAAAGTCAATGAGTGGCTTAAGGAAAGAAAAGAATTTTTGTGAGAAAGGATTATTCAGCTATTAATGAAATGATGTTATTTATAAAATGCCCATGTTATAATCTTTAGGAAGTTATGCATATGTACTTTTATATTCTACATTCATAAAACATGCATAAATGACAATGAATAATATTATTATTTTATTCATTTAAAAATTATTTCAGATGATGTTAAATTTAAATGAATTTCATTATATTCAAAAGCTTTGAATATTAGTACCCAATGTCCACAGGTTTCAGTTAATTATGATAATCAATACCAACTACTATTTTCCAACTCTCTGATGTAAGGAGACATTTACATGTTAGTCTGATTGTTCTCTCTCCATTACCTAACATTCATTATAGATTATTTCTAGCACACAATGTAGAGAACAGCTTTCATGTGACCAGTATACACCTAATAAAACAAAACATTATAAATTCTATTGGAGTGTCTTGGGGGCCCCTCCCAGTTGCATCCCATTCTCTTTCCTAGTAACTGGATAGATAACTAAATAGGTAGATAAACAGATAAACAGATAGTTAAGTAGATAGAGAGGAGGAAAGACAGACATGGATATATAGGTATATGAATATTTAAGAATATATATATGTATCTTTAAACCATGTACAATAACGATCTACAAGTTTTAATATGCATATAAATGAAATCAGGATATATGTATTATTCTGTGAATTTTTGGCATAACAATATATTTGGGGATTTTTTTGTGGGTTTTTTTGGTGAAATTCATTCATTTTGACATATATAGGTCTAATGCACTTATTTTCATTGGTGTACAATAGTCAATCATGAAAACATCACAGTTTATTTTTCCATTCTCCAATAGAGGGATGGTATTTTGTATATAATTATCCTGCTGTGATAAATAATACTGCTATTATGAACATTCTTATGAATGTCTCCTTGTACAAAAGTTTCTCTAGATTATACCCAGGAGTTGATATTATTTACTAGATAATTCCAAATTGCTCCCTAAAATGCTCTCGATCAATTTAAACAACCACCACACCTACTCTCTATCATTCGGCATTACCAAATTTTTTATATTATTGCCAACCTGATAGATATGAATGGTATCTCATCATGCTTTTAATATTAATTTCTTTGTTAGTGGAGTTAAATACTACTTCCTTTTTTATTGGCTCTTTCAGTTTTTCATGTGAATTGCTGCTTCATATGTTTTGTTCATTTTCCCCCATATTTGTCTTTATTTTATTGATTTGTAAGTAGCCTTAACATAATCTAAAGACTAATCTTCTCTGCTCAGCCTCCCTTTTCCATTCACTTGTACTTCCCTGGGACTGCAGTCCCCCATCAGGTGTTAACATCTGATATTTTGCTTCAGGAAAAGGAGAACCTATGCAAAGACATGTATTTACATACTCTCAAATTTCTATTATTTATTTTCTGCATATATGTCTATCAGTGTATTAGTTTTCTCTCTTTGGTTATTTAATTAGCATGTCTATCAAGTTTTCTTTTAATTAAATGATTAGATTTTTCTTTTGTAGATCTGTTTTTACAACTGCCCATTCTCTTTTAATAATACTCTATGCCTTTCTATTGTTCTTAATTCTATCTTTAAACGTACTCATTTTATATTCTCCATCTGATTATTTCTATGGCCATTACCCTATGCTGTTGGTGTTTGAGTTCTTTTCTTCATGTTCCTGATGGTTCTTGCTCACTGTGGCTTGTGTCTTCACGTATTTGATCATTTTAAAAGGTGAGCTCAGGGGGCACCTGGGTGGCTCAGTGGGTTAAGGCCTCTGCCTTTGGCTCAGGACATGATCCCAGGGTACTGGGATCGGGCCCGCATCGGGCTCTCTGCTCCACAGGGAGCCTGCTCCCCCCCCCCCCCCGTCTCTCTCTCTGCCTGCCTCTCTGCCTACTTGTGATCTCTCTCTCTGCCAAATGAATAAAATTAAAAAAAAAAAAAAAGGTGAGCTCAGGTTTCTTGGGATTTAGTTTGGGAGTCTGACTTTTGTGAAGGTTGGTGGAGGATCTGTACACAGGAAAATATTTGGACTTCATTCAACCAGGCATTCTAGGTTACTACCAACTGGGGAAAATTTTAAGTGAACTTATTGACTGGTAATTTTTTCTCCAGACCATGTGGAAATTGTAAAGTTAAATTCCTAACTGCTGAGAGTGGTCTGTGATTGGGAATTTTTATGGGAGAGTTTTTTCCCCCCACCAAATCCTAGGCCAAAATAGTCAAATTAAGTGTTAGTTTTGCCTTTGCCAGCAGGAACAATTTTTCTAGTCCACCAATTCACTTGGATATAAGCCTTTGAGAGTCCTACTTAGACTCTGTGTGTGTGTGTGTGTGTGTGTGCGCGCGCGCACGCATGTGCACACCCGTGCACCACCCTCCTTGATGCTGTGCAGCTTAAGGTCTTGTTTCCTGTCTAGGGAGCCTTTATTAAAACTCAGCCTGCCAGCAAATAAGCTTTATACTTAACAAGTTCAGCAGCTCTACACTGCTTGCTTTAGTTTTTGTATTAACTTACTATTCTTATATCTAACGCCCTCTCCTTCTGGGCCTTGGGTAATTTACATTACTCCATTATGAGCTCAGTCAGCTATAATGTTTAGAAGGTTACATTTTTATATTTTACCCAAAACATCTATTTGTCACTTGTTTCTTCTGATCATTTGGATAGCATTGCTGCTAGCAACAAACATCTGTCTTCTGACATTGAATTGTAATGTTAATTTACTGTGCTAGGGTTGAATAGCCTTGCACCAAGAGGTTTTTTAAATTATTATGTATGACCTTTAATCTTAACTTCTTAAAAACAAACATAAAAAATGCTTTAAAAATTAGAAGAAATCCAACTTTTAAGAGGCAATAAAATACGTTGGTGAAAATCATAAATTTTGGTTTATAGCCTGAGCTTGATGACTGGCTCCATCTTCTCTATAATGTTAGACCTTGGGTCTGTTGCCATTCTCCTTGACACCTTTCTCATCTATAAAATGGACCGCAAATAATGGTGTCCACTTCTCTGGATGATTACACTGATTAAATGAATGAGTATAGGAAAAGTGTGTAGAACATTGCCTGGCATATGAAAATGTACCATGAATACTTTCTATAATAATTATTGCTTTTTACTGTCTGTCTTCAGTGCAATCCTGAATTACTTAATCAATGTGAACAAGACAATCTTTCATAGTTTTTTTTTTTAACCTGAATTTGATTTACATGCTTTCTCCCCTTTTCAAAAAAGTTGGTTCATATATAGTGCAATAACAATAGCATAAAAGAGTTTGTTCATTTTGGCTTTTTATTACCCATATAAGTTTTGTGAGGATAGGAATATTCATGCAAACTGGAAATATTTAAAAGATTTAGGAACTGAGAACATTTAGAAACCATTTTAGCCTCATATATTTTACATTGGCTAATCAGTTTGTGATAAGAAACCACATTTAAACAAGCAGAAAATCATTATATGATGTACAAAGTGCTGAAAATAGACAAAGAGAATATGATATCAATTTGAAATAGAAAATGATTTGATTGTTCTCTTTAGTTGAACACATTTTTCTTGGTAAAAATTAAAGGAATTGTGTCAGGCAGAAAACTGTGTTCCATATAGCATTTGCTAAAAATGAATAAATGGCACATTGGCAATTAGTTTTTCCCTAGAATACAAAGGCAGACTACTATTCTTTAACATAATTTGGGGTTTCAAAGAAATAAGAAATTATATAAATCTTTAATAATTTTTAACTTGAGTTAATCTATCTTTTACTGAATTAGGACAGACTCAAAGCCTGCAAAAATTTACCAGTAATATCCTTAATGCAGAAAAAAAAAAAAATGTGTTGAGGAGGAGGATGCTTTTTCTTTCAACTTTTCAAACAATGGTTCTTAAGCCATTGTTAGTGTATCACACTTGTTGGTAAAGAATGTCCAAAAAATCCAAAAATAAAAGCCATTATGTATCACTGAAAAAACTTTGTGATTTATTAACTGTATATAAATATATATTAAAATAATAAAGTGTAATATTAAAGAAAAATAGTACCATGAAATATTTCTTCATAAACTTGAGTATTAAAAATCTTAAATCTAGCTCATCTGACATATAAAAATATTTCTTTTCTGGCAATAGAGAGAAAGGTTTGCTTTTGAAATTACTAAAATCAGCTCAACTTTAGCTACATGTCGGCATCCATTGGTATATTATAGACATTGCAAAATTTTTCTCATAGAAAAGACAACAACTTCGACTTTACAATAGATATTTTGGAATTTAAAATTTATTGTGTATGTATATACAAAGGTGTGTATGTATAAAATTATCACCACCATTGTTAGGTATTAAACTCCAGCCTACATTAATGGTCTGGAGCTTGCCTATACCTCATAATTCAGAAAAAATATATAACTTTAATTTTACACATGCATATGTATCTGTAGTAGAAATCTGGGGCACTTAATATGTGCTCCCAACTGAGATAAGCCTTTATATTCAGAATCAAAATTATTTCTCATGACATTATGTGGTAGGTACTGTCATTTTAACTATTTGTGATTAAACCAGATGAGGCTTATAGAGGCTAAATACACATCTGGTAAAGGACAAATCAAAGTTAGTCAAGCTCCAGAGCCTATGCTCTTAACCATTACTTCTAGATATAAGATTGATAGGGTAGACACATCACTGGTAAAACACCCAGGGAGCTGAAAAATAAATAAGGTAATTCTCCCATAAATAATATTACAGTAAACTGGGAAACAAAAAATGTGATAGTAAGAATTAGGTCTGCCATGAGAGAGAATCCAGTTCAACATAATTAAACAAGAGAGGCACTTGTTTCTCATATAAAAACCTGGAGGCTGCTGTGGAAATTGTGTTCACAAAGTCCTTAGGACCTATCATTTCAGCTCTCCACCCTTCAGTCCTTCTTTGTCCTCAGGGTTCAAAGTGGTTGCTAGTAGTCCAGCCATTATAATCTATACTGTAGCAGAACTAAATGAGTTCGGGGCAAATAGAAACTACACCAGGTGGAGTTGTCAACACAAAGCAAACTATTTTCACCAAATAAGGAGATCACAGGGAACAACTTCCAAAGCCATGAGCCCCCAAGCAGGAGTGAGTGAAGGGTTCTTTTTACTTAGGTTTTAGGATGCATATGCAGAAAGGGAGCTTTATCATCACATGGATAGGTGAACATAAGCTTGCACAGGTGAACTTAGAAAACATTCTGTATTATGTTAATGAAGCTTGTGTTCCTCAAGACTTTAACATTATAAGGAAGCAGAGGTGACTGCCTGACTAGGGTAAGGCGCTACAGACATGTTCCCCAAAATAGTATAAACTAGAAGGGGTCTTGTGCTCCTATCTCAGGTAAGAAACGCAGGCTCTTGCATACTTTTGAAACAACACTGGGAGTTTTGAACCACTGATTTATTGTCTCTGCATAGTATGGTTAAGCTATTTCCTGGCCTGCTAGAGACTGCTAGCTTTTGTATTCCCTTTGTTCCCTTAAAATTTTTAACTACTGAAGTTTTTGCATTTCTTTGTAATTCTGACACCTCCTAGGAATTTCTGCAAGAAGTGTGTTTGGGCAAGTAGGGCAAAGATAACAAATAGCTGGGGGCCTAAAATGATCTTGCTTTTCTTTTTCTGGAGACCCCTAACTCTTTCTGCTTACAAAATTACAGTCCTCAGAATGTAAAACTAGTTGGAGATGGGCAAAAGACAAAGTCACTTTTTTTTTAAAGTAATTTCCTCTTATTTTTGGGGTGTTTTACTGGCTGTCACTATTGAAATAAAGGGTTGGTGAAATGTATGGTAGATTTTCTATTGGCTACAACTTGTGACTCAATTTGATGGCTCCTTTTAGATTATTCTGGTGCCTATGTAGCAAGCCCTTCAAAGTTACTTAGGATTTGGGATCTCAAGGAAGCACAGGCACTTCTCTAGACCTCTAGCATGTAGACTATCCCACCGTCTCAGCTTGAGTAGATCCTGTGCCCCATAGAGTGATGAACTGGGCATCTAGGGTGCTAAACCATGTTGTATCCCTACTACATTTTGTGCACTGTGAAATTTCAGCCATGCTAACTTTCAGTTTGTGGAAAAATAAAGGTCTTTCATTTTGTGGAAAATTAAAGGTCTTTGAATTTTCCAATCTGCTCATAGAGAAAATAATGAACAAATCTGGACATATTTACTAAAAACACATATTTGCAAAATAAAGCATTTTTACATCAATCAGATAGGTGTTTCGACGTAGTTTTAAAAAGTTATAAATTAGTAAAACTTTTACAGTATCAACACCTTTACAGTATCAACACATCACTGAGTTATTTTTCCCTTCTTGAGGGTATATAAAGGCTTGGAATTATTTCAAATCTGAGATGCATAACAAGCTGGTCTCCTAAAACAGTAGAATATAAAAAATAAATTTAAGTGATAAAATACTCCTTGCATTGTATATATAGTATTTGTGAAAGGGCAAATGTGCAACATATTGTCAGGAGTAATGAAGTTCTTGAAGAAAAGGGCAAACATGTTCAAAATAGAAAGATTTTTTTCTCTGATATTAATGTCAGAACCATAGAAGTGGGTGTAGTTTTATATTTCTCTACTTCATATTGATTTTTTAATATAAGGTGAGAAATACAAATATGTGCATGTATGTGTGTGTGTTCACACCTGGTTTATCTTTGCCAGTCCTTGATTTAGTAAGCCAACAGCAATTTTCTGCACCAACCTATGTTCTATATATGAATGATGCCCTTTTGAATAGATTTCTTAAGTAAAATGGTCTTTAAGTTATGAAGTTCTCATCAACAATAAAAGCTGTAAAATTTCCATATAAGCTGAGATTAATAACTGTTTCCATGCTAAAATGCGTAAAAATGAGGAAATAAAGCCAAATAGTAAGGTCTTTGAGTTTTATGATCTGGATCCCTCTGAGCATGTAGTCAGATATTAGTCATATTGTGTGTGGTCAATAAATAAAATTATAGTAAAAAACAGTCAACGCAAGTAACTGTGTAATACAAGAATAATGCACCCAAAAGGACACATCAATATTCCCAGAATGTTCTTTGAAGCTTAAAGATAAGTAGAAATTAGGACAGAAAAGTCAATGAGAAAATGCCTGTAAGAGAAGTATTCTTCTGGGACCTACATCTCTTTTGAAAGATAGGGAGTAAATAAACAACAAAATAAAAATACGAAACAAAGGTAAAGCGTAGGTGTAACTAAGATTTTGAACCTTAAAAGTATGTAGGGATTGTAAAACAGTAGTGATCTCATTAGGATGGGATTTGGATAATATTTTTCATTTATTTGATTATTTGCAAGCAGAACCCAAAAAACTGACTAAATGCATCTTTGTAAAATTTCTAATGGATTTAGTGGCTGTCACTACTCGAGTATCGAGTATCGCTTCCAGGGATGAGTATATCCAGTTGGTCTATGAAGATGTTTAGTTGACTCAGCAATTGCCCATGGCAAGAAAGTTAAAGTTTTTCAGAGTGCAGTATTATCAGAAAATTAGGTCCAGAGTATTTTTTTTAAACCCTATCCAGAATGCATTTCCAAACAGATAAGCTGCTACTGAAATGTAAGATTTCAGAAAAATATACAGAATTGCAAACTTCAAAATATACCTGGCATTTATTAGAAGAAAGTCACTTCTCTACAGTGAAACATTTGAAAGTAATGGAAGTCTAAATTCTGGTAGGAAGAGCAGGTAAATGTTTATCTCTATGTGCACACATACAGGTCTTAATTTCTCCTACATTTGGACAATATGTGTATATACATAGATTGCTGCTTTAAGTGCTAGGAATGCAGGGAAAAAAACAAGGACCACTGTCTTCAGGTGACTTCTCATCTATAGGAGAGAGAGATAATAAAAAATAAACATAATCATAAAGTAAATTATAGACTATGACAGAAGATAACAAATGTAGTGAATAAAAGGAAAAAGTAGAGCAGTGTAAAGAGGATCTTTTATATGGGCAGGGTGAGAAGTTTCTATTAGAACAATACTTAAAGGAATTGAGAACATTACCAGGCTTATAGCTGGGGTTGTGGGCAGAGAGAATGGCCAACACAGAAGGCTGGAGGCTGGAGAATGCTCCATGTAGCTGTAGAACTGTTAAGAGGCAATTTGATAGAAATGAAACAGGAGCAAAGTCATAGTAGAGGAGTGTTAACAGGGAGCCGACCACAGAGGCCTCATTGCATTATAATTACCTTGCAGATAAGAAATGAGGATGACTCAGACCCAGTGTTAGCTGCCTTGGTGGTAAAAGGTGTGAGGTTTTAGCTTAACATAAGTTGAAGGTGGAGCTGACATAATTCCATATAATGGGCTGTGAAAGAAAGAAAGGTTATTTCAAAGTTTTTGGTTTGAGCCATTGGAAACGGTTTCCATTAACTATGATGGAACTGATGCTAGTTAAGTCAACTTGGAGTAGAACAGTGTTCAGAGTTCAGTTTGGCAGAGGTCAAATTTATGGTGTCTGTTAGATTTCCAAGTAGAGACATCAAGATAGCATTGCTTCTGTTGTTCCACAATGACCCGAGGAAACCCATTTTAGAATCTTTAGCATATGGAAGGCACTTAAAGCCAGAGATGGGATATGCAAAGAGGTAGGAGTGAGAAAGGTGACCAGGACTTAGCCCTAGGGCAATCCATGATAAAGAAGAGGTTGGGGAGAAGAGGAGGGGGTGGGCAAAAGATTGAAACAAGCAGCCGGTTTTGTTGGGGAAACCAAGAGAAGATAAAATTATCGGATTCAATTGCAGGCCACAATTTAAGTAGGAGAGTGATCAACTCTTCCAAACGCTGCTAACTGGTCAAGTAAAATTCGAAGCGATATTGAATTTAGGAATGTAGGGCTACGACTTTGTTGAGAGCAATTTTAGAGATATGTGGGTGAAATCCTAATGAGAATGAGTTTTAAAAGATTGGAAACTAAAGAAGTGAATATAAATAACTCTTTTGAAGAAATTTGCTGAAAAAGAGAGCAAAGAAATATAATATTTTTAAAGTGCATTTGAAAATATATTTGTATGTAAAATGCATATTGAAGATAAAATTAAACTTAAAATGTGCTTCTGGTGTAGGAATTATATGTAAATATTTCAAAAAATTTGGAACATGCAGAAAACTAGAAAAAAGAAAGTGAAAGATAGAAATTGAAACCATCATTATCCTAGCACTCCATAAATCCGTACTTTCCTAATGTTTAGTTTATAATTAAGCTTAATGGGACAAAAATGATGCAGGAGAGCTAGGTTCTTATCTCACAGAGCTGAAGAATGAATCTCAAGGACAAAGGTGAGTGAGTAAGGCAACAGAAGTTTATTAAGTAAGGATACGGAAAAAGCTCTCAGAAGCGAGAAGAGTCCGGAAAGGGTTGCCATTGAGGGCTTTTAGGGATGGTCTTTTATAGAATGCTAACTAGAGAACCTAAATCTTTTTAACATCTCTATTGATAGCACCATTGAGTAAAGACTAGTGATAACACCATCAATGGCTTACTCCCTTCATAGGGCCCAGTAATTCTTGGATGGTCACAAGTAGCTATTATAAAAAGACCTCACCTCTGACACCTAGGACACGGATGGTCTGGTCTTGTCTCTGGTTTCCTTTGATCTCCCACATTTTGAATTTTGTGAGCCTGATCCCAGGGCCCCCTACCTATCTCTCTCTACCTAGCCCTATCTGCCCCTCAATCAGTAAGACCAGGAGTCAGAATTCTTTTTCTGTAAAAATGACTATTGAAAGTATTTGAAGCTTGCAGGTCATATAGTCTGTGCCCCAACCACTCAATCCTGCAGTTGTATGGTAAAAGCAGCCACAAATAATGTGTAAACCAATAAGCAAAGCTGTGCTCCAGTAAAACTATGTTTACCAAAACAGATATTGAGCCCTACTGAGCCTGCAGCCCATAGTTTGCCTGTCCCTGTGTAAGATGGTCATGGCATTTAAGAGCCCAGGCCCTAGCTTTAACTCCATAAAAAAACTTGAAATGTTTGGTATTTGTAAAGTTCAAATCCATTACTGACAGAAAAGATGGTTTTCCTTTCGTCGATTTTTTTTCTGTATTTATAACATATTATAAAGCATTCCCCTGGACACCAAGGAATGGTGAGGATATTGGTGGGAATGTAAACTGGAGAAGCATCTATCGAAAATAACATAAAGTTTGTTTAAAAAAAATTAAAGAGAGAATTACCATTTGAGCCAGCAACCCCTCTTCTGGATATATACCCAAAGCAATTAAAATCTGGATTCCAAAGAGATATCTACACTCCCTTTTGCTTCGAGACATTATTTATAGTAGCCAAGATACGGAAGCAATCTAACTGTCCATCTCCAGATAACGGATAAGGAAAATGCATTTTATTGGCAAACAGGAGTATTCTTCAGCCTTAAGAAAGAAATTCTGCTATCCACAATGACATGGATGGAACTGGAGGACATTATGCTAAGTGACAAATGCTAAGTGACAGAGACAAATACTGCATGGTTTCACTTATATGTGGAATCTAAAGAGTCAAGCACATAAAAGCAGAGAAAGAAAGGTGTTTGTCAGGGGCTTGGGTGAGGGGGAAGTGAGAAGGTGCTGGTCAAAGGGTACAAAGTTTCAGTTACATAAAATAAATAAATTTTGGAAATCTACTGTATAACATAAGGCCCATAATTACTAATACTATATTGTATACTTAAAAATTGCCGAGAGTATAAATCCTATTTTAAATACTCTTACCACAAAAGGAAAAAAGGGGGGGCTGGGGACTTTTACAGGTAATGGGTAAGTTTATAGCACTGACAGTGATATTGGTTTCACGGGTATATACTTATCTCTAAACACAACAAGTTGTCTATATTAAATATCTACAGCTTTTTGAATGTCAATCATACTTGAACAAAGCAGTTAAAATTTTATTTCTCTCTTTAGAGGCAACTTTAACAGAAATCTGTACATGTTTTCCTAGCCTTTTAGCTTGTTGTACAAGGTCACCACTGGACTGTATGGATACCAGATCATCAAATTTTTTTTTTTTTTTTTTTTTTTTTTTTTTTGTCAGAGAGAGAGAGGGAGAAAGCAAGCACAGGTAGACAGAGTGGTAGGCAGAGGCAGAGGGAGAAGCAGGCTTCCTGCCGAGCAAGGAGCCTGATGTGGGACTCGATCCCAGGACGCCGGGATCATGACCTGAGCCGAAGGCAGCCGCTTAACCAACTGAGCCACCCAGGCGTCCCCAGATCATCAGATTTTTTCCAAAGTCTCTGTAGATAAGTAGCTCTCTAAATTAATGGCAATTGTTTTACCATATATCATGACAGCTTATCCATATGAAAGACTTTCTGACTTGCTAAGTTAATAAAATATTGATTAGAAAAAATAGTTTACTATAAATGACAAACATAGCCAGCTCAGGCAACTTGTTATACTGTTCTGATTTGTTACTAGTTCCTCTGTCATTTGACATTTGCAGGGCCACAGAGCACTGCACTGGGAGATATAGATGATGTAGATAGATAGATAGATAGATGATAGATAGATAACCTTAAAAAAAAGAGCCAGCTATTTTACCAGCAAAATGGACTCATTCTGGAATAGCAGATGAATTGCAATTTAGGATTGCAAACTATGGTGAACCATAGGCAAGTTCAGAGAGCAGAGGAGAGGGTCTTGCTTTTATAGGGGGAAAGAGGAAGCTGAGAGGGGCTGTTTCTGTTGATTACAGGGTTGATGGCAGCTTCTCACTGGCTGGGCTGTTGGTAGGCAAGGAGAAATCCTTCCCTCCTGCTGGAGTAAGTTAAATAAAGCTTCTTTTCCTGTTGGGGAATGCCAAGTACGCTTCTTACTGTTAGTGGTCCTGTAAGAGCGTTCCCCCTTCAGGGCTTCCCAACTCCATTTTGAGTTAGACTTCCTTTATTTATTTCCACAATATGCATAAGAATATATATATAACATATTATGTATAACTTATACATATCATATAAAAACACACATATTCTTTCATAAGAAAAGTCTTTTTCCTTGCTCTTATTTTAAAAGCACCTGGATATGAAAATAAAATAATGACAAAAGAAGCTAACACTTAGAAATAATTCAACTTGCCAGTTCCTGTTGGATCAGTTTGCAGCAGATATCAGATGAAAAATTCTTGAAGAAATCTCAGATGGTTCTTGGGTATATACAGCAACAAAAAAAAACTGTTAATCTCAGGATTTCTCACTGCCTTATAACAAAAGGTGAACATGTAAAATCCCAAAGAAAAATCTTGATTTTAGACAGTCAAAAGATTAGCTCAACTATTTCAAAAAGGAAGTGAAACCTGTAGTTCAAGAACTATAAGGATTGGGAAAATGGGATTAGAAAGCCTCCTGACAAAAATGGAAGGAAGCAAATCATTTTACTTATTTGTGTCTCTCTGTCTTCACTTAAAAATTCAGTGCTTCCTTTGTTACAGAGGGCTGTGAAGATTAATTATTTGACATATACCAAGTACTACAAACGTGCTCCATGTAACCTTCTCATTAATCAAAATGTAAGGTCTTTTGATCTTGGTCAATGTATTGTTTTTAGAGGCTACTGAGTACATTCTACACATATAAAAACACACAAAGAAACTTGTTTTTTATTCCCCAGAAACATACTCTGGACTTTTATTAGGCTAATCACTCATCACTCCCAGTCTTTATAATCTCACAGAAGCCATGTTTATTCTATTAGTAGTCTTCCTGGATCTTGTACACTGGAGTGGTCTCAATAAATTCCAAGATCATGGGCCATGCCTAGGGCATACAAGTGAGAAGTATCTTTTGTAGTTTGGATTTTCCACTCTAACACACAGGTAGTTCTGGAGAGTTATAAATAATCTAATATCTATGCCTCATGTCATATCAGAATTTTCCAAAGTTTCTGACCTAATCCCATGCTTCCTGGAAGAACTGGAAAACATCTCTGACATGTTTCATCTCTGGTATCTCTTAGGATGTGGTAGTAAGACTTATCATGTTCCTACACTGGAAATAAGCTAGTACAGGCCACCTTTCCTCATCTCACATTTTCAGTTTGATTATAGTTATTTAAGAAGTATATGGAGGCACTGGGTGGCACAGTTGTTGAGCATCTGACTCCTGTTTTCAGATCAGATCATGTTCTCAGGGTCCTGATATCCAGCCCAACTTTGGGCTCTGCACTCAGTACAGAGTCTGCTTAAGATTCCCTCTCCCTCCCATTGTCCTTCCTGCTTGTGCTCTCTCTCTCTAAAATAAATTTTCAAAAATAAGAAGTATAGGGATTTAAGTCACAGTGGAATCTGCCGTACAATTTGTTGATGCTTCTGTTAAAAGTGTGATAAGGAGGGGCACCTGGGTGGCTCAGTGGGTTAAACCTCTACCTTCGGCTCAGGTCATGATCTCAGGGTCCTGGGATCAAGCCCCACATTGAGCTCTCTGCTCAGCGGGGAGCCTGCTTCACCTGCCCCCAGTTCCTCTGTCTGCCTGCCTCTCTGCCTACTTGTGATCTCTCTCTCTCTCTCTCTGTCAAATAAATAAATAAAATCTTAAAAAGAAAAGCATGATAAGGTGACTTCCTACATGTTTGAAAAGAAGTCCTTATATTATGCACATAAATCCATATAGATTTCTCCTTTCTATTTCTATAAATTTTTTTTCATACTGTAATACATTTGATATACATACTAATGCACAGGAAAATGCATTATGCTTTTTAGACTATCTAGGTACTAGTCAACAGATAATGTATTGGAAAAGTGATTGCAATAGTAGTAGGGCCTGTCTTAGGGTTGTGGCATTTCATTGTTGCTCAACCTCATTATTGTTTATTTCTCTCCTCATCGAGAAGAGAGAAAAAACTATTTCTTGAGTCAAGGGATAAACTGATGGAAATTTTGGTACTTCCAAATCTGGCATAGATCTAGTAATAAGAATACACGGTCTATTTTCTTGAAGCCTCCTTTTACAGATAAAGTGGCCATTCATGAATAATTTAGACAATGGAAGAATTATCTCAAAATCATACAACTGAAAACTAGCAAACATGGAGAATATAAACATTATGTTCATTTGTGTGATTTTTTAATCCTATTTTTTCTCTAATGTAACATTTTAAGGTCATTTAGACACACATTCAATGACATTACCCATGCTTCATTTCAATGTAGCAAAAAGAATTAATACTATTCCCCCAAGAAACAACAACAAAAAAATATTCATGCTCATTTGTTATAAATAAGCAAAAACTCTAGAGTGTATCCTTCTCATTATCATGACAGTTGTTACTAATATCTGTTCTTTATGCACTGCTTGTTTTATTCTCCAACTATACTTCAAGCATTAGGAGAGTGACAGGGGCTGAAACCGTTAGCCCATTTTTCAACTTGTGAATTAAATTACATCCCATTAGGGATTCATTTGATGAAATATTCTTTAAAGTATTTAAAATATACAAATACATTGCAGCTTGTGCATAATATGTATCACTACAAATTAGAGTAGTTAACTTCTCAAATTAAACCCAAGCACTGAAGGAATTTTTCTATCTTCCAAGGACAGTATGAGTTCTGCTAAGTATTGTAACTCAGTGACAAGCCATTTATGTTAGATGTACTTCTAATTAATGTTTCCCCTTGCTGCAGCATCTTTCTCTTTGAGGAATGGCTCTGAGAGAATGAAAATGCCTTTTTGCTTTATGTAAATGTCAGAAGCCTCACTGATCAACAGAGTGCTAGAAAAAAGGTTCTGAAATACATGGGAACAGTTCTTGGAAAGGAATCTGCATCAGATTTGAGAATGACCCTCTGAGAAACCACCTTCACTTCTCATCCCACTTCATGTAAAACAAAGTTGTAAATTAGTTTTAAATTGTGACTCTTATCACGTTTGAACCCTGTTTGTATGTATGAGAGAACAATATACAAAGCATTTCTATGACAAGTTTATAATGGTATCATGTAGTATTTTGAATTCTTGCCACCTTAGCCATATCCTCTTAGTCACTGTGAAATATGTCATGAATTTTTGTGAAATAAAAACTAAATATAAGCCCCAGGCTGTATTTAATCTGAAGAAATTTTTTAAAAATTTTAAAGCTGATTTCCTTTATCAAGACTAGTTAACTGATAGAGAATCTAGCTTATTTGTGATTAAGCCTAGCTTTTCCATCAAACACTATTCTTTCAAAACTCAGTCTCTGGAAAAGTTTTGGAAGGATATGCTAACTATACTTTATGTTAGTTTGTTTCAACTTCAGATGTACCATGTATTGGCAGGGGCATCTCACCTATTCTCTACTCTGTAGGAAAGCATCTCTAACGGTAATACAATACAATACAACAAATCTTTAATTTTGATGAAAGAATGTTGATTTGGTTTCCATAGTTTTCGCTTTAAACCGACAACTAGCTAGCAGTCTAGATATGTCATCACCCATACTTTCCCTGAAATACTAAAATGTAGAAAACAGCAAAATCTCATTAGGTTTTGAAAAAAAGCCAAACTGAAGTCAGTCTTCTGCTGGTGTATTTGGTTTTGCTTTAAACCATAACTTGATGGAACTTATTTGATTAAATCAAATGCCTGGCTCACTTTTGCAGTGCCAGCTGGGAATTATAGGAAAATCTATCCTCAGCTTTTCCACCTCTTAGGTTAGAAAGTCCGTATCTGTAACAATTGACCTGCTGTCATTCTAATGTTTAGGGCTAATTTTTTACAACAGTCCTCCTTCCCGCTGTTCCAAATCAGAACTTCTCTTTCTGCTTCCAGTTTATGATATAATCCACAGCTGTAAAATCCGTTCATCCAGGATGGATGGATGGATGGATGGATGGATGGATGGATGGATGGATAGGTAGGTAAGTAGATATGTAGATAGATATCAACTGGGTAGGACAAAGTGAGGTAAGTGCAATCTTGGAAATTTAATCACCAGAAATGAAGTACTATAGGCTTAAAAACAGAGATAAAAAATCTAGGAATGAAGAATATTTAGCCTTGAGTTTCTGTAATTCCAAGTAGTAGGGAAAGAGAGCATGCCGTTTTACTACTGCTAATTCCCACATGATAAAGTCAATTTCAACAGTGGGAAGTATTCAAGGGACTTTGGACAAAAATACACTTTCCAGCTGCAAATTTGAACCAGGCCCAAGGACACAGATTGTATGAACAAAAGCAAATCACACACCAACAATGTTAACAAAGGTTGGTTAGAAATGGATCATCAATATTTGAATACAATATAAATGTTGAGATGATAAGACAACAAGACAAAATAAAAGGAGAATCAGATAAAGATGAATTTGGGGAAATAAAATATGCATTAGAACATTTAACACTGAAAAAAAAGAACATTTAAAATTACATCGAAAGGGGTGCCTGGGTGGCTCAGTCAGTTAAGCAACTGCCTTTGGCTCAGGTCATGATCCCAGGGACCTGGGATAGAGCCCCACAGTAAGCTCCCTGCTCAGCAGGGAGCCTGCTTCTCCCTCTCCTTCTGCTGCTCCCCCCTGCTTGTGCACTCCTCTCTCTCTCTCTTTCAAATAAATAAACAAAATCTTTTAAAAAATTGCATTGAAGGTAGTAAGATAAACTAGGCACAATATTGAACTATTGATATGAATGGCAAAGGTTTTATAGAGGTTTTCATATTGGAAGAAAAGTACTAATGGTACACATGGTGAGATATCCATAAGAAAAATAATGTAGAGCTAGTTAAGAACATATTTCTCACAAACATGAGCAGTAAGATCATCTATATTGAATAAAATGCTCCCAGCTGAAAAAAAGACAAAATTATACAAATAAAAATGGTTCATGAGATTTCTAGAAAAAAAATCTTTGCTGAAGGTCACATGTTTAGCCATGGCTAAATTTAGTTATTATAAAAAGAAAAAAATATATAAATATAGGCAGAAAGAGACAAATGATATACAAAAAAATCAGATATGCAAAAAAATCAGAATTTTCCTTTAAAACATGAAACTAGAATCTGTATTTTCCCACAATAATACACATTTATTTCTTCCTTCATACTATCCCTTTACAATGGATTTGAAGATCCATGAGGAAAGGAAATCAAAACTAAAAATCAATAATGAATACTTTTTAGTATAAAAAGACTGATACTCATATACTAAGATTCTATCTTCAGGAAAGAATAAGAAATGCTAATGATTATGGAACAGAATATTGCAAAAATATTTATAGAATGTACTATAGCATAGAAATGAAGTACAGGGGCGCCTGGGTGGCTCAGTGGGTTAAGCCGCTGCCTTCGGCTCAGGTCATGATCTCAGGGTCCTGGGATCGAGGCCCGCATCGGGCTCTCTACTCAGCAGGGAGCCTGCTTCCCTCTCTCTCTCTCTCTCTGCCTGCTTCTCTGTCTACTTGTGATCTCTCTCTGTCAAATAAATAAATAAAATCTTTAAAAAAAAAAAAAGAAATGAAGTACATAAGGACAAGAGAAGTGCCATTAAAATGCCCATGTCACACAATTTCACATTCTATATAATTCTATATTCTATGTATTCTATATATTAGTGTATTAATAAGACTATATTACTAGAAGACTATGCACCAAAATTTTATACTAGCTGATAAGAGTTGGGTAGTTTTCAATGTATGGCTTATTTTACTAAATTTTTTTTTGCAGTAACTATGTTATATTTACTAATAAAATTAAAACATAACATTGATTATTAATGGATAAGGAAATATTTATAATAATATCATAAAATTGTATGAATACATAAACTATAATATATTGGTGGGGAAAACCACTTGAGAAACCCACCAAAATTTCAGTAGTAGTTGCTTATGAGTCTGTGTTTTGCAAACTATAATGTGCACATGAATCACCTGGGGATCTTGTTTAAAAACAGATTTGCAATCTTGCTGCTTTGGGATGTAGACTGATATGCATGCCTCACAATTTCCCAGGAGATGCTGATGCTGCTATTCTGAGCACCACACTGCAGGAAGCAAGGACCTATATGCTTAAGGATACTATGCCTGTTTCTTTATGCTTTTCTGTGTTATAAAACTTTTCATAAATAAATAAATAAATAAATAAATCTTATTATACTTTACATACTAAATTTATATTTAAGTTCTACATTTATTCATTATTAAAAAATGGTTTAATAATAATTAAATGAAATTTAATCCGGGATATTTGTGATCCATTTTTTTTGCCTTCCTCTAGAATCTTTAGTGCAGACTAATAGTAGTTCTGTCCTAACAAACCATTAACTTCCAAAATCTTCTATTATGATCTGACAAACACAAGTAGCTGGATGACTGACAAAATCATATATAAACTTTGGAGACTGTGGAAGGGGTTGGTAAAGCAGTCTTTGGTAAACCACATGGGATTTTTTTAATCTTAAAAATCATATGCCCAGGGGGCACCTGGGTGGCTCGGTGGGTTAAAGCCTCTGCCTTAGGCTCAGGTCATGGTCTCAGGATCCTGGGATGGAGTCCTGCATCTGGCTCTCTGTGCAGCAGGGAGCCTGCTTCCTCCTCTCTCTCTGTCTGCCTCTCTGCCTACTTGTGATCTCTGTCTGTCAAATAAATAAATAAAATCTTAAAAAAAATCATATGTTCCAAATCTTTGGATTCATCTATTATGAAATCAAATATATCCGTGTGTTTAGGTCATCAGTTGTTTTCAGGGAAATAATGCTTCAATTATGATAAAAAAAAAAACTTGCTGAATAATTGGTTTATAACTATGGCAACATGAGTCAGCTGGGTATTTGGCTAAAGTCCACTCAGTGGGAGAAGATTAACCTATAATTTAAAAATATAGTATTGTAATTAGTTGATTTTAATTAGTTGTAATTAGTTGATTTTAATTAGTTGTAATTAGTTGATTTGATGTTTTCTATTGTTTTTCTGTTGACAGGAGCCATTAGGTCCCAATCTGATGTTTTTAAACCCATGACATGGAATAGAAAGGTTTGATTCTTTAAATTAAACGTTTTTAACAACTCTTGAGTTTTCCAGAGAAGGCAAAATGAAGTGACAATTTTTGAGGGGTTAGTGAGAGTAGAAAAGCAGTTGCATAGGTCAGTGACATGAACTAGAATGAGGGAGTCCTACCAAGTTAAAATTTCAAATGCCTATCAGTTCTCATTCTCTGAATCGCCAACCAGCCCAATACTGCTGGGGATATGGTATCAATGGTACATACACAAAGTGTAGACACAGGTGTCTTCCACTTTCTTTTACAAATGTTAGATTTTGGAACCCATTTGACGGTTTTTCTTTATCAGCAACAAATACGATATGGTATTCTTGAATTCTAATCTCATGAATGGGATTTAAGATTTTATTTGCCAATTGATGAGAGACAGAGAGAGAGGCAGAGGGAGAAGCAGGCTCCCTGCAGAGGCCTGATGCAGGACTGCATCCCAGATTTGTTTTACCTGTTTAGAACTTTTATATGGTTAGAACTCAAGATTTTTAAGCAAAGTCCTATTAAGGCCTAATTCATATTGTAGGAATAAATCTCTGCTTCTCTTTTCTTACTGCTGTAGGAGTCATAGATATAACTGATTCCATATTTCTCATCTTCCATGTCTTGAGGAGAATTCAGGAGAAATATTCTAATAAGGTAACTCCATTACATTTAATATTTAAGGTTGAGCATAATAGTTAAATTAATATTTGAAATACTAGAAAGCTGCCTTTCTATCATTAATGAAGTTTCAACTTTCATTGAATTATACTAAAACAACATAGATAAAAAATTTAATAAATATTTCTAAAAAACAGTGCAGTATATAAATACATCAATAACAGTCTAGGTTGGAGGGGTGCCTGTGTGTCTCAGTTGGTTAAGTGCCTGCCTTTGGCTCAGGTTGTGATCCTGGTGGTCCTGGGATCGGGTCCCACATTGGGCTTCTCTCTCTCTCTCTCTCTCTGCCTATCCCTCGGCTTGTGCTTTCTCTCTCAAATAAATAAATAAAATATTAAAAAAAGAAACAATTTAGGCTAGAGAAATTTTTGTTTTTGGAGTATTCTGATCACAAGAAAATCAGAGCTCAAGTTATTGAATTACTTTGTAGATTCTGAGGTTCACAGTGGGATTGGATATGTCATTTTCATGTCATTTGTTAAGATTTGGATGGTTTATGTAGTTGGTCTTGAAGGTATAGATCTCCTCAAGATTTTTTTGTGAAAAATTCCTTATACACCTATATTTACCTATGAATACTATTCTTATGGCTAAATGTGACTTCTAGAGTAAAGAAGGAGAATAAGATATTAGGCATGCAAAGAAAGTAATCCTTAAGTTCTGGATTGTATTAAAGCTGCTAGATTCTGGGGCGCCTGGGTGGCTTAGTTAAGTGTCCACCTTCAGCTCAGGTCATGATTCCAGGGTCCTGGGATGGAGCCCCGCATCAGGCTCCCTGCTCAGTGGGAAGCCTGCTTCTCCCGCTTCCACTCCCCCTGCTTGTGTTCACTCTCTCACAGTCTCTCTTTGTCAAATAAATAAAAATCTTTAAAAAAAAAACACAAAGATTACTAGATTCTGAAGAAATATAATCATTGCATATTAAAACCATTCTTTAAAAGTTTTATTTTTATTAATATTCTTAAAGATATAGTTGTATAATTTTTTAAAAACAGTAAAAACAGTAAAATGAATAAATGAAAAACAAAATTTTAGTGATAATTAATAGTATTATTTTAATTTGCTTTTTTGCATGGTAGAAAGATTGAATATCTTTAATATATAGTTTGGTCATTCGCATTTTATCTTTAAAATATTCTAGGAGTGCCTGGGTGGCTCAGTCAGTTAAGGTTAAGCCTCTGCCTTTAGCTGAGGTCATGATCTCAGAGTCTTGGGATGGAGCCCTGCAACAGGCTCCTTGCACAGCGGGTGGTCTGCTTCTCCCTCTTCCTCTTCCTGCTGTTCCCCCTGCTTAAGCTCTCTCTCTCTCTGTCAAATAAAAATAAATAAATAGATAGATTAAATAGATAAAAATAATATTTTGTATAGAGTGATATCAGTGAAAATGGCAGGGTAAGTACTTCTGAAAATTTGTCCCTTTGTAAAATCAACTAAAAAACTCAGTGCAGGGGTGCCTGGGTGGCTAAGTAAATGAAAGAGTTTGCCTTTGGCTCAGGTCACGATCTCAGGGTCCTGGGATCAAGCCCCTGTCAGGTGCCCTGCTTAGTGCAAAGTCTGCTTGTCCCTCTGCCCACTCCCCCCAACCTTGAGTCTTTCTCATTCTTTCTCAAATGAATAAATAAAATTAAATAATTAAAAAAACCTCAATTCAAAAATTAGTCAAAGCAATATTTTTTCAAAGCAATGTTTTTAAGACTCTTGAAATTAACCAAAGCCTTGCAACAACTCATGGAGCATTTATTCAAGAAAAAAATGGCAAACTGTTAATAACTACAGTGAATTTTGTAATATTTTATCTCGCCCTACTCTTATCTCCCATTCTCAAGCTCAGCAGTAGTCTTGATAAAAATAGAACAGCATGGGTTCCAGGAACTGGAGGGAACAGAAAAGAACACTAGTTATTTCACAGTCTCATTCCCTAGGAATTGTTATCTGATCTGTCTGGTGGTTATCTAGGAGTCTCTACTCAGAAAGATTGTTTTTATATAACCTCATCCCAGCTTGCCAAGACTAAAAGGCTTTCCCAAGGGGTGTGTCCAAAAACTTTTACAGGCAATTATTTTAAACTTTGCATCTGCCTAGCATATCCTTGGGACAATGCAGAGAATAACCAAAAAGCTTTGAAAAACTATTACATATTCCTGGAAATCTAGAAACCATCCATATGTATAGGACTGTGAACATGCTTAGGAAAGATTTAAGAAAACCCTAAGGTCACAATGCCCACTGACTCTAAGGCTTTGCACAACCAGGAAATGAGGGCTGACCCAGAGTAGTGAACCAGCTGGCTGAGTATTAAAGGCAAACCTCAACAAGCACATGGAGAACATTGGCAAAGACTGGGAAGTTTGCTGGTTGTAGTTATTTAAGAAAATCTGCCTACTGACTAGCCAACAACACATTCAGAAACAATAGTGGCCACTTCTGGCAAAACAAAAATAGACTTTACAGAATTAATGCAGAAAGGTCACTAAATAAACAACAACTTCAACAAGCAGTAACAACAACAAAACTGTTATATCAAAAAGATATAGCAGCTATAAATCCATGTTCTCCTCGCCATAGAGCCCTCAAAATGCCCAAGGCAAAAACTAACAATTTGAAGTGAAAAATGAACAATAATGGTTGGAGTCTTCACTAGACCATTCTCAACAATAAAGAGAACATCTAGATAGGAGATCAACAAGAAAATAGAAAACTATAAACCAAAAAGACCTAAAATACACATATAGAACACTTTGCCCAACAACAGCAGAATACATATTCTTGACAGGGACATTCTGAGATAGATAATACAGTACACCAAAAACACAAGTCTCAAAGACTGAAACCATACAAAGTACGTTCTGGTACCACAAAGGAATGAAATCAGAAATAAACAATAAAGAAATTTGGGAAAGTCATGCAAACTGTTGATTGAATGATCAAAAAAGAAATTGCAAGTAAAATTGGAAAATACTGGGGCACCTGGGTGGCTCAGTGAGTTAAAGCCTCTGCCTTTGGCTCAGGTCATAATCCCAGAGTCCTGGGATCTAGCCCCCACATCAGGCTCTCTGCTCTGCAGGGAGCCTGCTTCCTCCTCTCTCTCTGCCTGCTTCTCTGCCTACTTGGCATCTCTGTCTGTCAAATAAATAAATAAAATCTTTAAAAAAAATTGGAAAATACTTTGAAATGAATGAAAGTGAAAAAAATAAAAATTACATAGCAAAGGCAGTGTTCAGAAGGAAATGTACAGTTATAAATTCCTACATTAAAAAAGATCTCAAATCAATAACCTAATTTTCCCTAATTTTAAGAAATTAGAGAAATGATACTAAGTAAAACAAAGTAAATAGTAGAAAAGAACTAATAAAGATTAGAGCAAAACAAAACAAATGATAATAGAATAATATTCTATTTCTAATAATAGATAATAGTGAAATCAACAAAACTAATAGTTGGTTCTTTAAGAAGATCAACCAAATTCACAAATCTTTAGCTAGATTGACAAAAAAGAGAGAGAGAAGACTCAAATTATGAAAATCGGGCATGGAATAGAAAATAAAATTACCATGCTTAGAGAAATAAAACTGATTACAAAGAATATGTGAATACTTAAACATCAACAATTTAGGCAACCTAGTGAAACAGAGAAATCTCTTTAAAGATACAAAGTACCAAAACACTCCCATGAAGTAATAGAAAATCTGAGTAGACTTATAACAAGTAAAGAGATTGAGTTTGAAATCAGACTTCCCAAAATGAAAAGCCCAGAACAAAATGGTTTCACCAATGAATTCTACCAAATGTTTAAAGAAGAATTAATACCAATACTTCTCAAACTCTTCCAAAAAATCAAAGAAGGAATACTTTCTAACTCATTCTATGAGGCTGGTATTACCAAAGCCAAAGACATAAACATGCAAACAAAAAACAACTCACCAATATCTCTTAGATGCAAAAGTCACCAACAAAATATGAGCAAACCAAATCCAGCAATATCTTAAAAAAAATCATATAGTATGATCAAGTGTGATTTATCCAAGATTGCGAGGTTTATTCAACAAATTAAAATTTAATCAATGTAATATACCATGTCAATAGCCTAAAGGACAAAAATCATGATCATTATAATAGATGTGGGAAAACTGACAAAATCCAACACCCTCTCTACTCAAGTTTTATTCATGAACATCCAACAACCTGATAAAATACTTATACAAAAAAAAAAAAAAAAAAGAAAGAAAAAAGAAAACCATGGCTAGTATCATACTTAATGTGAAAGACTGGATGCTTTTCCCCTGAGATCAGGAAAAAAATAAGGATGTCTGTTTTCCTCTTTGTAATTAATACTGGAGGTTCTCATCAAGGAAATCGGGAAAGAAAATAAAATAAAAGGGATCCAATTTGGAGTGGAAGAAATAAAACTATCTCTATTTGCAGATAACATAATCTTATATATAGAAACCCCCAAAGAATACACACACAACACCCCTCTAAGGTAAAATAAATAAATAAGGAGTGAATTTAGCAAGTTTGTGGAATATAAGGTCAAGATCCAAAAATCAGTTGTTCTTCCATACATCAGCAATGAACAGTCTTCTAATTGATAGACATTTTTTTTCCCTACAGTATTTCATCTGATCTTTAAGAAATGCTTTAAAACTTTAGTTAGTTGTATCATGTGGCATCTGGGGGGCTCAGTTGGTTAAGTGCCTGACTCTTGATTTCAGCTCAGGTCTTGATCTCAGGGTTAGGAGATCAAACCCTGTGTTGGGTCTCTGCCCTGAGTGTGGAGTCTGCTTAGGATTCTCTCTTTCCCTCTGCCTGCCCCACATATCCTCCCTGCCCTGCCCCACCCCACCACTAGTTCTCTCTCATGCTTGCTCTCTCAAAAAAAAAAAAAAAAAAAAAAAAAGAGTAAAAAAGAAACAAACAAAAAACAATTTAGTTGTATGAGTACATAACTCCTCACCCCACCTCCCCCTCACCCCTTATTGAAGCCCTTCTTTTTTTGTTGGTGCCAGTGATCCTAATCAGAAGTTGTTGGCTTATTATCAAGGGGTACTCTTTGCTAACTGAGTATCTTTTTCTTTACTCACTCAACAGTGAGGCCTTCGGTTCTTCCCACCTTCCATCCTTTCTTACCTGCATTTTATCTTTTAGAAGTTCCTCTCATTTTCAGGATTTTTTTTTAAGCTTTGTGAGAGAGATTCTCTATTATTTTCTTCCTCCTACCTTATTAATAAGAATTAGGAAAAAAATGGTGTTAAATTCAGGTCATCTCCTGACAGACATTCACTTTGCTTATTTCTCAGTATTGTGTTGCAATAAGCAGTGAAAATCGCCTAGAATGGGAATGTCTCCAGTCCTATTAATACCAAATTGCAATTATAAAGGAGTCGTATATTTCATCCATGTAATCCAGAATGTATCAAAACTATTATAATACAATGATTAAAAAAAAAGACAACCCAAATGAAAAGTGGGCAAAGAAATCAAATAGACTTCCAAAGAAGACTTACACATGACCAAAAAACATGTGAAAAGATGCTTCAACATCATTATTAGAGAAATACAAATTAAAACCACAAAGGAACATGACTTCACACCCGCTATGATGGCTATAATAAAAAAATGGGAAATTTTAGCTGTTGACTATGTGGCGATGTGGGGAAATTGGAAACCTCATGCATTGCTGGTAGGAATGCACGATGGCACAGCCACTGTGAGAAATGTTTTGGCAGCTCCTCAAAATGTTGAACATAGTTATCAGATTACCCAGCAATTTCAGCAATCCACCCACTATCACCCAATATATTGCCTTTCAGTAAATTTGGAATTTGGCGCTCTTGTCAGGAGAACGCAGGCAAGGCTCATAGGTTTGTGATTAAATCAGATCATGGGCTAGAATTCAGCCTCCACTCACCCTGTGAGCCAGGCATTTGTAATGGACATAATATAAACGCACAATGTTACGAGTCATCCTTGTTTGAGTAAACTCTTTGTAATTCCTCAATTTGCAACCTACATATCACATCTTCTTTAATTCTTTTTTTATAAAGTGCCAGTCTTCAGTGGTTTCATGTTTTAATATTTTGTACATTCCTTTTCTATTTACTTATGTATTTGTCTGCATATCAAGTGCCTGCATGACAAGGGGACCCTTCCAATTTTTTTCATGTTAGTATTTAATCACAGTAGATGCTCCAATAAAGGGTCACTGCCAAGCTTTCACATTAAGCTCCTTATTCCCATCCATTAATATACTTCCTTTGTACCTTAATGACTCTTGTCACAGCTTGAACTTTACTATGAATCATGTGAGAGAATTTGAACTCCAGAGCATGAATCTATGGCTATAGGTGGCTGTCCCCACAAAGATGATGCCCATTAGTTTCCTGTTTTTAAGGTGTTTACTACATGCCAGTGCTGTTCTGAGCCCTTGCCTTGTTTTATCCACTTAATACAATAGACCTGGCAGGTCCAGTACTCCACTATTAACCCGCTTTTATAGATGGAGGAACTGAGACATAAAAATTTAAGTAACATATTGAAGGTTACAAAATAGTAATTGATGGAGTCAGGGTTTGAAAAAAGCAATTTAACTCAGCATCTGAGCTCTTAACCAGGGTGCTCTTCTGCCTTTCACTAATGCATGTTTTTACTCTTTGCATTGTGAAATCCAAGAGAGAAAGCTTCACTACACCCTTTTTCTCTGGCTTTGAAAAGCTTTATCCTCTTATACCACCTGTGATTTACTTTATGGAGATTGTCAGACTGTATAGGAAGGATCTATTAGATCTCATTTCACATAAATAAACATTTATTAAGCACTATCTTTGTGCCTGGAGCTATAGTTATTATCTAATACTTGTGCTTTAATTTATATGAATTACATAAGGCTGGCATCATTTTTCTTTTTAACTAATATAAAATAGAGGCTCGGGGTTTATGTCAACCATGCAAATGGTTGATAGGTGAGTTGGGAATAAATTCCATTCTGTTATCAAATGGAAAGAGAATCAGATTAACAGAGGCTCTTGGCTTTGGACCAGGAATTCACTGAAGTTCAGCCAAATGTTTGGTTCCTGTGTTACCCCCCCTCCCCACCCCCACCTTCTAGCTACTGAGTCTGCTTCTCCTGAATCAAAGCCTCAGGCTTTTCCCAGTATTATATGCAGTTTCATTTCACGTAATCCAGAATATTATTCTGTCAAACTATGTTGTTACAAAATGTGATTTAGTAGCATATAGTAGTGTTTATTCACTCATTCAAAAAACATTCAAAAAACTATGGGAAAGATGAGATTCTGAAGATTGTAAAAACCAATAATGATAAAAAAAAAGATCAACAAAAATCAGCACATGCATTAATTTTACATTGTATTTTAAATATAATTTTTGTAATTAATCTCCACTTTTATCATGTGAATGCTCTGGGTACAAGGACTGTGTCTTATCTCTGTGACTTCTGGTTCCATCACTGGGAATTAACAAAAAGATGGAAGGAATTTTATGGCTCCAATTCCAAGAGCTCTGTGTAGAAAAGCAGTTCTGCTGCCTAGTTAGGGGTCAGTAAATAATAGCTAAATTCCCTGTTAAATAGGAGTAGTAACACTTGAAAGAATTTTGATGAGAATTAAAAGAAATAGTGCTTATAAATTGCTCACTGTAATACTGGTCACAGAGTTTTTCAACAAAATGCAAATATTATGGGGGGGGGCGTCTGTGTGCCTCAGTTGGTTAAGCATCTACCTCTTGACTTTGGCTCAGGTCATGATCTCAGGGTCATGGCATCGAGCCCCCCTTTGGGGCTCTGTGCTCAGTGTGGAGTCTGCTTGGCATTCTCTCTCTCTTTCTCCTTCTGTCCCTCCCCCATGTGCTCTCTTGCTGTCTCTCAAATAAATCTTAAAAAAATATGAATATTATGAATTATTATTGTAGGTATTAATATGTGTTGAATGAACCACAATAAAGTACAATGAGTGTCATAACATTAATCAACATGAATTATAAAGTTTTAT
The DNA here is from genome assembly GCF_902655055.1 of Lutra lutra. Lineage (NCBI taxonomy): Eukaryota > Metazoa > Chordata > Mammalia > Carnivora > Mustelidae > Lutra > Lutra lutra. The sequence continues at coordinate 47,947,942 of NC_062286.1, forward strand.
CAGATCATAGACTATCTTGGGACTATTGGTGCTTGAATAGCTTCAGAGTGTGGGTGACATCTTAGGTAGGTTCTCCAAGAATGGGTTAAATCTGCCAAAATGAAAAGACAGTGGGAAGTTCCAAGAAAGTATACCCCAGATAGAATATTTAAAAGTTTCCTCTGTCTATGATAATCCCCCCCGCAAAGGGCTAGATAATTTTATGGGCATATACTCCTTAGAGAATTATGAAGAAAAGGCATCAAGCAAATCTAAGATGCCATTCATCTTGTGGGAGAAATGTGCTGAACAATACACTTCTGGCTGGAGTGACCAAGCGTAACTTTGTTTGAAGATAAGATGGTCCCTCTCTAAAATATGCACATACTGTGGCCTGAAAAATGTGGCTGAAAGCTTTGCTCTCTGAAATTATTTTTGGCAGGTGCCTTCAAAGGATTTATAGCTGTGTCTTCTGTCACAATTTGCCTGAAACTCTCAGTGCGGGAGAAAATGTCAACTTTGAAATCTACTTTTAAATTAAGTTATTAAGATACCCTTTCTTAGCTTCCTCTGTAGCCCTGAATGCTTTATTTCTACAGTATATACTGCAGCAAATGGGCAGATTATGAGGTTGCCCATTGAAGGCCTATTTTAAATAATAATACATAATCATCCTGTTGCAACACATTATTTTGCAGTTATCACTTTCTTAGGTTTATGCAGTATTTTCTAGAGTGGGGTTACTTATTGAATAAAATTAGAGTCCCCCCAATTTTTTTTAGACCAAAGTTGAATCAGTTTTGAAATGAATATGTTAACTGTTTTCCTAATGTATTTCTTGTGAATTACCTTTCCACATTTCGTGAGTACGTGAACAAAAGTAAGGAGCAACTTATAATCTTCCTTAAAAGGCATGCTGTAATAATGTGTGCATGCACACACACACACACACACACACACACACACACTCACAGAGCTTATTGTTGCCTCTCACTATTACTTTTGAACATTATTTTCCTCCAAATAGCTTTACTCTCCTTCAGAAAAACAATCCAGGCCATCAATAATCTTTATTTTAAGGACATGTGCTAGATTTCCAGTAACCATAAAATGGAGTAGATTGAATTGGGGAGAACAAAAAGGAAGGAGTAAACATGTTATAAATTCAGAATTTCGAGTTTATTATAACAAGCATTTGACATCACGGGCAGTATTTGAAATAGAGTGTTTCCAAACTCTGCTCAATTTAATTTTGACCAAAAATAACAGACACTTTATAATGTTATTAGACTTTGGTATGCTATAAAGTCAGTTGATTTGGTTTTGAACTTGAATGACATTTGCCCTTTTATGTTCAGCTGCATCTTCCAAAGATTTCTGGAGAAGAAAGTATAATTTGGAAAAAAATACACACAGATCTTCTCTTGACAAAACAATTACTGGGGCACCTGGGTGGCTCAGTGGGTTAAGCCTCTGCCTTCAGCTCAGGTCATGATCTCAGGATCTTGGGATCGAGCCCCACATCAGCTTCCTGCTTGGCGGGGAGCCTGCTTCCCCCTCTCTCTCTGCCTACCTCTCTGCTTACTTATGATCTCTCTCTCTGTGTCAAATAAATAAAATCTTTTAAAAAAATTACCAAAAAAAAGAAGACACTATTTTTCTTGTTTTATATGTTTTTTCCCAGAATAGCAATTGTACATACAATTTGGTGGAAATATAGAACCATATGATATAATGGCCCCATGGTTAGCAAATACACAAGGCTAAAGGGGCACCATTAGGTTCTTCTAAATAGAATAAACTCAACAGATGTAAAACAAGTCTTTGGAGATCTTACTGTGATTTAAATTGTGAACACAGTGATGACCAGCAGGTTATGCTACCATAAAAAGGACAAGAGGAACTAAACACAGAAGAAAAATTATCAGAATGTCAGAGGCCTAAAATTCACAGTGGCAATTAAGGCTCACCTCTACCTTCCTGCATCTGCGCTGCAGAATGTTGTATCTTGTGCCAACATCACAGAGGGCTGACGAGTGATTAAGCTGTGGAGATCTATAAGACACCTGCCCCAGCTGCACTTTATTGGAGGCAACAAGACATCATGAAAGGTCTAAGACTATTCTGTGTTGGGGAGAGAAGGAGAGAATGAAAGACAGAGAAAGGGGAACAAAGAGAAGAGAGAGAAAAGAGAATAACTGAGTTACAATCTGAGTCCTGTCTCTATTTTGAGTTTTTAAGGTATCAGCATAATCACTACACACATTGAGTAGGCAGAAGAACCAGGTGATTTTCCAGATAGGGCTTCACTGAGTTGGAAAACTTGTAATAATTACCAGATCAGGTTACTCAATCAGTTTAAATGCTGATTAAAATTATTATTAGCTCTAAATTGATTGCATCAAGTTGCAAGTATTAGTTCCTTTCCTCAAATCTGAAGTTCTCTGTTGTTCTGCAGAGAAGAACATTATGCCATGTAGGTCTCAAGCTCTTTAAATGGAGAAACTCTTATCTACTTTTCTACCTGCCATGGGCTTTTTGATTAATCTAGTTTAGAAGGTAAAATAAACTCAAATACTGATGTTTCCATTCAGTTTAGATCTTGGAGTTATTGCCTAATGCAAACCAGAATTTACCAAATTGGAGTTATGGCTAACCATGTAAATATGCAGAATGTTATGCAGGAAAGAATAAGTGGGTCTTCTCTAAGGGTTAATTCAAGCCAAGGATGACCAATGACACAAATGTATTGGACTCCTGCTCATCTCTTTGTTCCCCTCACACAAGGTTCACAGGCATATCCTGGAACACTAGCTGTTTTGATTCACCTTCCTTTATAAGGTCACTTGGGCTTTGCACATTCTCGAGTAGCCTGCATAAAATATTTTGTTTAATTGGCTCCTTAACAGCTATCAACTATTAAGTTCTATGTAGATGACTTTGAAAGTCAGCTGAGGTTCAATTTATTCATCAGGCAATGATGATAACACAGAGTGACTAGTTGGGGTATATATAAAGAAAGAAAAATCTCATTCAATTAACTCATGATTGTTCACACTAATGAATCATGGTTTCATAGACTGTAATGGATAGGAGTTCTGTGGTAGATTATTAGAATGGTAGATAATGGAAAATCATATTTGGGAGTTGGTGTGGCATGTAAAATAACATTTTGTACTAATCTGAGAATTAGCAATGCTGCAAACAAAGTAGGGTTAATCATGCCCATCTGGCCCCCATGCTGAACTCTCTTCCTAGGGGGATTAGAATGTTTGTCATAAACCCTCAGACTGATGCAGTAGACCAACCTAAAGCAGAATTGATCTCACTCTGAAAGCTTCTGCATAATATTAAGTGAAAAGGTAATTAATATGTTGGCTCTCGTAATCTCAGCAAGTTTATTGTTTTGATTTTGAAGACCACTTTTTTCAGATTCTAGTAAACTAGAGTAAATTAAAGAATAGATGAGGGCAACCTTAAAACCTTGGATTTAATATTTGGATTACTGACATTAGCAGTATGAACTTGCTTTTAAGATTTGCCAAGTATAATCATAATTAAAATTGCTACTACTATTTATAATCTTGCATTATCTAATTTGCTTCTCTGACATTGTGATGTAAGAAGGACTACTAATGTGCACTCATTTTATAGATTTAAAGAAATTAAGATTAAAAGAAATCTAATGGTGTCTCCAAAGCTATTAATTAAGAAAGTACAAAACTGGGACTTGAGCTGATAGTTTCAACTCTAAGTGACATGATCCTTATAATTTTCTAGTAAATTATTGTTTGCTGCTCAATGATGTAATCTTATGATTTGCTATTGTTTTGTACTTATATTGAAAAACAAAGACACACACATAGAATAAATTTACGTAAATTATCGAGCGATAATTAAACATTAATGTGCCAGGCATTGTGCTAAAATCTCTCCAGGAATTATCTTACTTAGGCTTCAAAACACCTCTGTGAAGAAAGTATTATATTTTCCCTGATTTTGGGAAAAAAATAAGTAAACTGAATCCTAGATAAATTGTAGTTTTCTAAGATAAGAGCTATTAAATGGCAGAAGCCAAATTTTAATTACAAACAAACTCCAGATGTAGAACTATTTAGCATTTATAAAAGCATACATACCACATATCGATACTCCCTTTTCTTAATATTGGACTTTCTGTATTTTGCCATGAATTGAAAAATAATTGTTAAATTATCTACTATAATCCTATGTTTTCATGCATGGTTACCCCAAAAGATCTGAATCATTTTTGATACAAATAAAATACGCAACTTAGTTTTCTTAAAGTAGTATTTACATATTTACCTAAATCACTTTTCTCAAGATGCTAGTCTGCTTTCTCCAAGGATGTTTATTCTGTAAACCCTTCATTTATTGCTTAATAATTTTAGTAACATCTTTATGTTATCAAAATTGCATCTTTACCACAGAAACTTTTGAAAATGCCCCCTCTCCCTGCAAAAAGTCACAAGGAAAAAAGAAAAAGTCGTCAGTAAAATTATAATTATAATTAACATTTAGGCATATACCTTTATGGGCTTTTTTTCCTTAAGCAGACATGCTGTGAGGAGGTTCAGATATTGAGGGGTTATGTGACTAGTCTTAGGTCATACAGTCAAACTAAGATGTAATTCAGACAAACTGATTCCAATGTTCCCTATCATCAAATTGACTGCAAATATTTATCCATAAAAAACTCTCTTAGCTCAAGTGTCCTACAGAGAGGGCATTACTGGGCCTATGGGCCAGAGCTTGCCAACCTCTGCTTTTGACTGTTATTTACCTTGCCTCTCAAAACGAAACAAAGAAAGAGGTTTATTTTGACTGTGTTGTTTTCCAAGATGATAATCAATTGGAGATATCAAGTCTGGGGCTCTTGGGAAGAATTGGAGATAAGATCTGGAGTATAACAGAATTGTATGAGGCATAAAAAGATGCATTTAATATATGAAGTGACTTTAAGGTATGGGCAAAATATCTTTTGCTTTATCTTTCACTTCTCCCAAAAGGGGACAGGTACAGATCACCGAGCAAAAATTTATTGCCCTTTATGACTACCTGCCATACTGCTATTCTGTGTGGGTTAACCTCTTGGTAGAGACCATGCCCATAAAGGACAAGTGTTGTTCAGGTTTAGGAAATCCCATGTAACTCATTTGAAAAGGAAACAAAATTATTGAGTCTCTTGCCAGTGACTTGATTTTAAAAAATTATTCTGGTCAGGCTTATGGAATGTGTTCCAAAGGATGATTGAAGAAGAACAGGTTCCTCACTTACAGAGCTTGTGTTGATTCTAAGCCAAAACATGAGCCATTATGTTTAGTTTCTTGCTATTTCATTTTAATATCTAACTGCCAAAGCTACCCAAGTTTAAAAAAAAAAAAAAAGGTAAAGAAAAAAGACTTGGGAATATTTAGACAACTCTACAGAAGGAATTATCTACTGTGACAAGATAATGGTTTATCTTGGTTTATAATGGCCTTCCAAATCCCAAGACATTTCTTAGGAAATAAAAAATTGAGACAAACACAATATATTTATTTTGAAGTATATTGTTTTAGGATGATAGTCTAGTTCTCTTGATTCAAGTATGCTAAATAACATGTGTAAAAGAATAAATTTAGCTGCAGATCTGGAAAACCATTGCCAAGTTTAGCAGATTAAAAAAAAAAAGATTGACAAAGTTTAGAGAGAGAAGAAAAGGATTTTGTTTCAAAATGACAACTTTTGACTGGCCTAAGTAATGAGGAAATTCACAAAAGTTGCTTAGAAAATGGTTATTTTAACTGAATCAGAAAATTTTCATTCCTAAATAAATTGTAGGCATTCAGTGAAAAAAAAAATCAAGTAGTAAAAATCAGGACTTAGCATTTTAAAGTTCTAAGAAACTAACCGTGCAATATTACTTATGTTAAATTGATATAAGAATACTACTTAAAATAATTACCTAAACAAGATTGGGTCATATGCCTAATGTGGAGAATCAAAAACAAACAAACAAACAACAAAAAAACCCTAGTTTTGTTAGACATTGTTTATTAATTTTTATTAATGTCTAGTATATTTTAGCTATTTAAAATTTCTTCTATGTTATTTTCTGTTTTCATAAAGAAAGCTATTCTAATTCACCTCAAAATGTATTAGAAATATAAAGATATTTACAGGATGATTTTTGTTTGTTTGTTTAGAGAGAACGAAAGAATAAATGTAAGAGGAAGAAGGGATATAAGTAGGGGACAGAAAATACTAAATGAGGAAGGAAGGAAGCAGGAAAGAAGTAAGGAAAAACATGAGAGGAAAAAGGAGGAGAGAAGGATTGTAGCTACTTAGGATACTAAAGAATCATATATTACTGATGATGTCATGGCTGTACCTCTCTTCATCTCCCCCAAAGGAAAGCTCACTCACCATCAATGTGGTCATGGTGGGCACAAGCTATAGCTGACATTAACTTGCCTTACTCTGGCCTTAGCACTTTTTTTTTTCCCTTGAGATATAACTGAGATGTAAAATTATATTAGTTTCAGGTGTACAACATAATGATTCAACATTTATATATTTGGCAAAATGATCATTTTAACTAAGTTTAGTTAATACCCATCACCACACATAATTACAATATTTTTCTTATGATAAGAACGTTTAAGATTTACTCTTCTAGCAACTTGAAAATATAAGGTACAATATTATTAACTGTAGTCACCATGCTATATATCAAATTCCCAGAACTTACTTATTTTATAACTGGAAGTTCATACCTTTTGACTCCCTTCATGCATTTCACCTACCCTCACCCCCTGTTTCTGGCAACCATTAGTCTCTTCTCTGTATCTATGAGTTTGTTTTGTTTTATTTAGAATCTACATGTAAGTGAGATCATATTTGTATTTATTTTTTATTGTCTGCCTTCTTTCACTGAACGTAATGTGCTCAAGATCCATCCATGTTGTTGGAAATACAAGATTTCTATTTTTAATGGCTGAGTAGTATTCCTTTGTGTCTGTATATACATACACTTGTGTGTATGTATATATGTATACATATATACATATGTATATGTATATATACATATATGTATATATACATATATGTATATGTGCATGTATATATATATATACTTGCTATTTTTTGGCTTTCTAACAATAGCCATCCTAGTAGGACTGAGGTGATAGAGGCATTGATTTACATTTCCCTGGTGATTAGTGATGTTGAGTGCCTTTTCACATATGTGTTGGCTGGACCTTAGCATTCTTTGATTTATTCCCCATCAGCCAGAAACACTTGTTACCCAACCAAGGACAGACGATTAAAAATAATGCCCAGTAAATTATAACCTCTAGTCTATGACCCACAATCTACTATCAAATATGAACAGATTCATATAGACTATCTTTCCTTGAGATTTTTCATTTTTAGTTTTAGTAAAATAACTGAAGGAATTAGGGATAGGGAAATAAAATAATATTATGGGAAATGTTACCATAGGGAGGAATTGATTCCGGAGGACTTTGAAAAATCTAAACAATTGACCAAAAATTTATAGAAGAACAGAAACCTACAGAAGCCAGTTGGTAGCAGGCTATGAAAAGCTGATACGGGAAATGGGGCTGAGTCACATTTATGTGCATGTATACTCTGTGGAAACTTTCTTAGTTCCAGTTTCCATCAATCCCTTAGCTAGCATGAGTCTTATTCTTAGCTTCCCATCAAATTCACCTCTCAAAAATATATCCACTCTAAATATAGGTTGCCTTTATTTTATCTTATTTGTTTCCTCATAATTCTTGAACCTGACTGCACATTAAAAGCTTCTGGGTGGTGGGAGGAGGGGGTGGCTTTTAAAGTTTACCAGGAGGTACTGATTTAATGGGTATGGGATGTGGGAAGGGTCTGGTATTTTGTTTGAAAATTTCCCAGATGACTCTCATGTGCAGTCAGGTTGAGAACCACTGGATTAGCTTGGTTGGTTCGCAGTTACTTAAAATCAGAACAGCCAGACTAAAATTCATGTTATTAATAGTAAGGAAAGGTAAAATTAACCACTGCCGCACTATGATTTAACAAGTAAATTATATGGTACTCTACTGTGAACTAGTTATTCCTCTAATTAATGGTCTTCTTGTGGCTAATGATAATCCAATTAATTTGTTTAGCTTGTTCCAGGTTTCAGAGCATTTTCACACACATTATCCCAACTGCTTTCAACAGTAAGCATATATTACACTGTTAACCTCCCCTGTTCTTCAAAATTTTGCATATACATAGGTTCCATCATAACATCACAGTTATCTACATGTTATCCCATATTTTACAGATTTTTTCACCGAATTTATTTTATATAATACCTTTATGGGATGCATAAATGTATGGTAATCTTTCTGAATTATTATTTTTATTTATTTATTTTTATCAAGGGTTAGCAAATTTTGTAGGAAGGATCAGTAAAGATTTTCTGTAAAATTCCAGATGGTAATCATTTGACTTTGCAGACCATAAAGTCTCGGTTGCAGCAGCCATATACAGCATATAAACCAATGGATGTGACTATGTTGCAATAAAACTTTATTTACTAAAACAGGTGGTGGGCCAGATATGGCACATGGGCTGTAGTTTGACAAACTCTATACCGTAAGAACTACAGTTTGCCTGTGTAAACAGTTCTTATGCTATAATAATTATCTTTCAAAATTGTATATATGTTGGACCTTGTCTTTAAAGATTAGTTCTATAATTCAATAATTTAGCCCAATATATAAAATTTAGCCTGGTACACAGTAATGTGAAATCTTTTTCATCTTTTATTGTATTCTTATTTTATGTGTAATTATCAGTGACAGTCTTTTTAAAAAAAATTTGTCTGTTCCTTACTCTTTTTATTCTTTTCTACTGATCATGAGCCTTTAAGTCATTCATTTTGTTTTCAGTTCTAGCTGGTTTGCCCTCTACTGCCTAGTTTGTATTTTCAATTTATGTCAGTCTTATTCTTATAGTTATCCTTGACATTGGATTATGATCATTTCATTGCTACTAGTTCTCACTGTATAGAGGTGCTATAATTTGAATCTAGTTTAACATACAAATTTAAGACTTTTTTCTTTCCAAAAAACTTTCTCAATTCCTAAACCAAGTCAGTTTTATAGAAGGACATCTTACCAAGTGCTTTAGCTGGTTTTCCTTCCTTTTCCCTGTTGGTATTACAAATAATGAGATGTGTGCCCAGGACAAAGAGCATAACTGATTTCTATCCTCTGTTGAGCATGTTCTTTGTTGAGGATCCTGTGACCAGGGTCAGGCCTGGTCCCAAAGAAAAGGAGCAATTTAGACGCTGGGTCATTTTATTTTGCTTCCTTCGACATCTAGCAGCCAAGGGGAGGTAGCTCAGGGGAAGAAAAGAAGGAAGCAGTTGAGGCAGGGAGATCATCTCTGGGCTGGGCTGTTCCTTTTCTGGGTTTGTTGTAGATGCTCAGAGCCAGCGTCCTCCTTTTTTTGTCAATACAGGTCCTTTGTGGGGAGCCAGCTACCACAGGGCCTCTGCTTTTGGCCTGGTCTTGCCATTGGAACAGGAAAAAATGCAGCTGTTCTGTTCTTACCATGTGGAACTCAGGTGATCTAGTTGCAGACAAATTGGGGGAAAAGATGGCAAATGAATAAGTCAAAAACAAACTTGTTGAAATGACAAATTGGTCAAAAATGAATTTTTCCAGTCACTGATTTTGCAATTTTTCCAGTCATTGATGCCTGCTTTACTTTTAAAAACAGCAATTACTCAAACTAAAGAAATAGCAGTCTGATTGTTTCTACTTTTAAAAACGGTGGTCAGCCAGTGGTAACCTCTCTTCTCTTACAAACCATGATTCCTCAAACCACGTGTATAGCTCTCTCTAACTGTAAGTGCATTTAAGACAAAGGTTATAACAATATCAGTGCTTATTAGGAATGCCAAATTAATGAGAACTATCTAGTTTTGGAAATTTTCCTTGCATAATACCTACTTTAACTAAATGTTTAGCTATGTTTACTCCATTTATCATGTAGAGTTTTTAGTTCTTTTATTATTAAATACCTTTGTTAAAATTTTATTTAAAAAAACACAAAACCAAAATGCCCAGTGGAGCAAATAAATACGAAGTTTTTTTATTGTGAAAAATATTTGTCTACCATTCCCCTCACTGATCGTGATATCAGGTAGTCTGTATCCCCTGGTTCCTGCATTTGCAAAGTTAAAGTGGGTGCAAAAATGTTTCAAAATTTTTGATTTGATTATAATATTCAAATTCTAATCATTTGTCATGCTGAACAATGTGCAATGTATCTTTTTAAGGGTTCATTTGGAAACATTCCTTGTAGCTTCTAACCATGTGTCCATTTGGAGGCAAACTTGTAGAATTTACATAGGCATTCTCTCCCAAGGTCCACCTTTCCCCTGGCTGCCTTCCTTGGAAGAACCTCACCGAGGTTCTTGATCATGAGTTCTCTTGCTCATCGGAAGAACCTCCTGAAGTAGGTGCTGTCCTATTCCCTTTCTACAGACAAGGAAAATGAGGCAAAATCTCACAGCTAGAAAGTGGGCAAAGCCTGGTTCAATTTCAAGCATGGTGACTCAGGGTTGGAACTCTGACCCTTAACATACAATAGCTGCTACAGAAGAATTATAAAAAGAAAAAAAAATCACTAAGTAAATTTCTAATTCAAAATAATTTATATTTGAATTAACTGTTCTACCACTCATGTTAGTGCAGGATAGTTTGAAGATGCACTAGTCAATTTGTTTGGTTTTCTTTGGCTATTGTTTTAGTATCATGTCCATATTTAACAAACAAGTTAAACAGAAAAATTATCTTATATAAATTTATTTTAGCTCAAAATTTCCATTTGATTTTCCTTTATGTTTTTTTTTCAGTTTCATATTGAGACCTAATTGTGTACCCAGTGTTCCTGCTATGTTTGGCAAAGAGACTCATTAATTCTATTACCTCTAGCAGGATAAAAGGGGAATTTTGAAATGGCTAGCAGCTACAGATCAATACCCTAACTCAATAGAGATAATTATTGAAATCACTAGGAGACTAGCAAGCTGTCAGCTGTAAGCAATCATTTTAGGCCTGGGATAAATCTACAGAAAACACAAAGCAAACTTTAAGTGTATTATTTATAAATTGAAAGTCATATGCCCATGATGGTCTTTCTCTTATCCATTTCCACAGATCTGTTATCATTGGCTCCTGATAGTATATATTGATTTTTAAATACTTCAGCCCACTAAGCTTCCTGTTGAACTTCAATTCTCCTGTCTGCTTTTTTTCTCATTCATTATCTGTTTTTCTGTCTTATTGAACTATTAAATTTTGTTCATTTACTTTTCATTTTTAAATATGGATATCTTATTTGGATTTAAGCATTTACAGTGGTTGGTCATGGAAATATACAAATGAAAGTAGAATTTTCTGTAACTTAGCATTTCTGTAGTATCTGAATTGTGTCTTAATGATAGATTTGTATTTTGTCTTATAGTTATGGTTTCTTTGAACTAGTGAGGTTATAAACATAATCACCAAGGACACTCTTCTTCATATCTCTCGAAACAAGCTTTCTGTTTCTCCTAAATTATATAGCAAAATATCTCTTTGTTTCATTTGATTTTTGTTTTTTACCTTCCATCCTAGGATTCCTAACTCCTTTTCAAAAATTACTGAATGGGGTCTGAAACTTTATTATATTGGTGAATTCAAATGGAAAGCTCTTCTATTATATATGCCCTGAAGAAAATCAATGGGGCTAAACCTTACATCAAGCACATTTTTCACTTTCGTTTTAAATTCCTGTGTCAGCATCCTTGGTATTGTAAGAAAATAATTAAAATAGAAAATTAATAGACTCTTTCACAAAAATATTTACACACACATGCACTCTCTCTCTCTCACATATACACACACACTTCCTATTATAGAGAAGTAAATGCAATGCTTATAAAAACGTTAGAATAGAACCTATTGTGTACATTTTGAACATAGTTTTATTATAAAACACGATAGCATATGGCTTCTTCCTTCATTTCAGTAAAAATATAAAGTAGAAGATAGGAGTCTTCTATATTTACTTACTTAGTAGATAAGTAATGTGGCCATAAATGATCTCTTATAAGAGTATGATCCTCTCTTTTGTAAAAAAAAAATAAATAAATAAATAAAAAGTTGTAACCATAGTTTGTTTTGTATTTTTTCCCCCCAGATTGTGAATACTGTTGCTTTTCCTATATTGATTTCATTTCTGGTCAAAAGTTAAGAATATCTCCAATCGTAACCTACTTCCCATCTACAAATAAAATATCTTTTTTTTTTTTTTTAAGTTACATATACATCACTGCTTTTCCTTGAGGAAAAATAAAAATAAAAGCACAAGACCCATGGAACAATCACATTTTCTAAAAGCAGTAGCATACTGGAGGGAAATGGATGGTTGGTTTTCATAGATGCTTCCACTATCATGAAAACCATCCACCACTTTTAGTTTGCTATTTGACAAGGTGAGACAAAGAGTGGGGGAAAAAAATGAAGTCTTTATCCAGGTGCTCATATTGCAAATTTGACAATCAATTTAGCCTTTATGTAAATAGTTAATGCCAACAGATGACAGCCTTAACACAAAAACTGGTTTTATAGATGTCTAGGGACCTTTAAAAGTTTGGTGTATTATCTATCCCAGAGAAAAAGCATGAAAAGTAGTTTCAAGCCATGTCACTACATGTATTAATTTTAGGAGCAGACTCACACACATGGCTAGTGATCCACTGGGGGAATTCATTTATTTTGGCTTCAATAGCTTAGTCCTGGGCATTAAGATGACAGATTTATCCTGATCCTAAAAGCTTTCTTTTGAAAGTCAAACTTCTGTAGTTCAGAGAAAAGCACTTAATTCATCTGACAATGAAAACTTTGACAAGTATATGGTTAAATGAAATGAAAACAGTTCTGTGGCTCTTATCTGTCCTTTCTCTTGACATGCCCTCCTTTCCTGATTATCTTTTTTCTTACTTTCATAACAGTAATTCTTCAGTTTATGTTAGTAAATGTCTATAGTACAGGGTTTCTCAAGTCTCACAAAACTAATATTTTGGACCAGATATCTTTTTATAGTAGGGGACAGGACTATGCATTAAAGGATGTTTAGCAGCAGCCTTCTCTTGGATCCACTAGATGACAATAGCATTCATCCCAGTCTCAATAATCAAAACCATCTACAGATATTACCAAATGTCTCATGGGGAACAAAATCACCCAGAGTTGAGAACCATTGTTCTAATATTTAATGTTTTCAATTTTTGGTCTAATATTTAATATTAGATATTTAATATCAATAGTAATTATGTTAATATTTAATATTTGCCCTGATATTTAATATTGTTTATTTTCTTGTAGGCTGGTTGACCTAGATATGCACAAGGAAATTTCCCATTATTTTGAGTCATTTGAGAATATAAAACATTGACATGATGATTATCTAAACAATGGATGAGCAGGTTATCAGAATACTTGTAGTGAAAATAACAAGAGATAACATTAAATGAGGGGTTGCTCTAGCAAACATAATTTTAGGCAGTTAACATGTATTAACTTTGTAAAATACTCATGAAATAATACTCTTAATACTCATGAAATAAATACAGTTGCTTTTTCCATTTTATAGAAGTGGAAAGCGAAGTTTGGATGGCTTAATGCCAAGGTCATATAGCTAGCAAAAAAAGTAGGTAAAAGATGCATTTTGCAATATTCAAGATAGTGGTATAGATCAGAGACCTAGTTTGTTTCTAATAGCACCAAGCAATTAGTAGCAATAACTTGTTGAGCATGTGACAGTTCTTGTAGATTCTGGTTTCTGGCCTTTAACAATGATGCCTTCTATTTTTTGCCCTATTCCTTATAGAAGTATTCTGACTCCTGTTTCTTTAAACTTAGTTGATTTCCTTCCACAGATTTGAGTTTTAAGTGGAGATGATAAACCCATATGGTATCTATAGAATTGTAAAGTTGATGGGATTGGACTACGTTAAAATGGACAAGCATGAACATAAATAGCATCTAGCATTAGGGCCACAGTGGAGAAAACTGGCAATGGTGAAGTCAGTGGCCTACTGAAGCCATGTACCCAACCAAATGGGCTATAGCTTCTGAGCTCCACCTGATTGCAGCCATCTAAGAATGCAAGGTCAAGGATCCCAGAGCTGCTGATTACTCAAGAAAAGCAGAGATCTCCAGGTTTTGAATGAAATTTTCTGATTTTATTGCTTGTAGTGAATTTAAATAAAGAAAAAAGGTGAAGTGTGTGGTCAAAATACAGTTGTGGACAAGTAGTCCTTTGAGCACTGTGTTTGAACTTTGCTCCAAATCAATGTCCTTAAGTTAGAGCATACCATGGGATCCATTCTTTGTCATGGGGAGTGTGTGTGTGTGGGGGGATATTGCTTTAATAGCTATTCAATTACTAACCTTTAAGTCATTTAACTGCTATTTTGATCATTTCTAGAAGAAACACGAGTCTACCAAACACTTCTAAGAAACTGTTATCTTGTTAAATTTTTTTAAAAAATTTTTATTTATTTTATAGAAAACACAGAGAGAGAGAGAGCATAGGAGTGGTGGGGGATGGGCAGAGAGAGAGGCAGAGCAGATTCCCTGATGAGCAGGGAGCCCAACATGAGTCTCGATCCCAGGACCCCAGGATCATGACCTGAGCTGAAGGCTCCCAGGTTCCCCTCATTAAATTTTTATGAATAATTTTGCCAACTTAAAGGATATTATGCTTATTTTACAGAAAAGAAACCTGAAAAGTTAAGGTTTGCACAACTAACCTAACTTTGTTACATTCCTTGTCGGAGAGTCATTTGGGTAAGAGATACTGGGACTATTTGCCAAACGATACCTACATTTCTTCTTTCTTTGCACTTTTTCAAGGCAAGCAAAGAATATTATAAGCACATTATCAAAATTTACTAAGCGATACCCTTTAAAAAGACTTTAAAAGCAAATGTACAAAGAACAGGGAATTTTTTTGGGGGGCTTTCAAATCAGTGGAAATTATTTAGATCAGTCTTTTGAAGCACAGTTTTGATCACATACATACAGAAATTCTCTAGTTGAATTTCTAGTTTTTAGCAACTAATTGCAATTAAGAAGCTGTAACACAAACTAATTTTATTATCTATTTCTAAAAATAAATAATAGTAACAACAAGAATCTGTGCCTGCAATGACTTAGACTTAGCCCATTTAGCAATGTACTTACCTAACTAAAATCAATGTTATGTATGAGACCAGAGATAACAAATATTTTGCTAAAGGTGAGCCAAAATGCAGTGGGCATGCCAAGAACAAGGCTTTCTTCTATAACATGTAACATATTTCTGAGCCACTCAATACATTTTAACTCCTGAATTGTGACAAAATGTATCTTATTTGTTGGATGGCTGTTCTGAAATAGGAGCAGGACATCTTTCTGCAGAGTAAGTTAGCAATCAAAATAAACAACTCAAGGATGGACCGCAAGTCCTCTTTATACAAATCTCTCTGTCTTATGAATGTATTTCTAAGTATCACACTTCTGTTTCCCTTTCATTCATCAGCTGGAGTCACCTCATTTGGCTTGAGGATAACGCCAGTGCAAATTCTTAAAACTCTGTTCAAAGTCATCTTGTTTTTTCCTAGATGGCAAAAACTCTATGGGTTTATGTGTATGTGCCTGCATGTGTGTATGTCTAACTGGGGAACTGATCTTCTGCTTTTTTCCCTTTGATTAATTTCTTTAAAAAAATCTTACTCCAACCATCTCTCACAGTCTGAATGAGGCAAATGCTTCCTGGGAATAAATATGATAATTTTGTAATGCAACCTCAAGGGTGTGTGTATCAGACACATTTACATCTCCCCATTGAGTAGTATCTACCCTAGTCATTCTGCCAAAGGCTCCTTGAGGGACTTCATCATTGACACTCTCTGCCAGGGCTCAATGGCAATTGAGTATCAGATTATTTTTGAGTATGCTATTGGGAGGAATGATAGAATATACAGGTGGACACTAAACTTCCATTTACCAAAGGTTTATAACTATTTTCCCAGAAAAAAAAAAAAAAATCTGTCCATTGTGCATCTCAGATTTTGGCCTTTTAGGTTAACACTCGACACCAGGAATAAAATTCATTGACTAGTATAAAGTAAGATAATGTGTTGCATTGAAAAGTGCATCATTTTAGATTCAGATCTTTTTTTCTAGTCTGGTAGGGCTGGCTCTATGCAATGTAAAACCCATAGGACCACCTATGACGTATTTTTGCCTAAACACTTGAACTACCATTAAATCAAAACTCTGGATTTAGCTGGATTTACAGCTAATCTGAGAAAGTATAGAAACAACTTAAATGACAGTAAAAGGAATCAAACAAATCCAGAATGTGGGGCATTTTAGGGGATAGCTAATTGTGTTTCTCTAACAAGTTAATGACATGAGACAATGAGGGGTCATTTTGTATTAAATAATCTTAAGAGACATAGCAACTAACTGCACTTGTTTCAAACCAACTAAAAGCTGAAGCTATCAGGGAAATTTTACTATGAACTGGACATTTGGTGATACCAAAAATAATCACCAGTTTTTGCTTGAGGTATAAAAATGGACTTATGTAGGGACACCTGGGTGGCTCAGTTGGTTGAGTAGCTGCCTTCGGCTCAGGTCATGATCCCAGCGTCCAGGGATCAAGTCCCACATCGGGCTCCTTGCTCGGCAGGGAGCCTGCTTCTCTCTCTGTCTCTACCTGCCTCTCTGCCTGTGCTCGCTCGCTCTCTCTCTCTCTGACAAATAAATAAATAAATAAAAATCTTTAAAAAAAATGGACTTATGTAAAATAAGTCCATATATTTGAAAAAAAGGAGTACAGATGCAATTTGCCCATGAAATGACATGATGCCTGGAATTAGCTTTGTAAAAAACCAAAAAGAAGAAATAAAAATAAAAACAAATGGTAGATGGAATAAATGAGGCAGAAATCTGGATACTTGTTAAAACTGAATGATGGCACACTGGAGTTCATTTGTGATATTTTCTCTACTTTTTTGTAAAGGTTGAAAAATTTTGAACAAACATAAAAAGGAAGAATATCAACTTTATTAAAAAAGAATACCAACTTTAGATTCCCACACTTTTGGTTTAAAATTTTACCCTATCTGTCAGTGTTGTGGAGTGTTTGTGCTGTGTTAACTTACTAACTTTTTAACTTTATTAACTTTTCTAACCATAGTCTCTTGTTCTATTTTAAAAATGCCATGTTACATTTTCATATAAAGGCAGTTTTTGTATGTCATATTCAGAAGGTAGGTGCCTAACATATTTCATGCTTGCTAATTGATTATTGTGTTCATACATTTTCACTACTGAAATATTCTTGCATATATATGTGTCACATGTGCCAGACTTTCTCACGTGTATGTGTGTTTGTGTGCACGTGCATGTGTGTGTGTATGTGTGTGTGTGTGTGTGTGTGTGTGTGTATTTGAGAGAGAGAGGGAAAGATGCCAAAATAGTATTAATCATGGACAGGACATCAAATAAAACAGTTTCACTCCCAAATCTCTCTCTTTTCCTCTTCCTCTCTCTCACTCCTTGTCTCCCTCTCTCTCTCTCTCTCACACACACACCCTTAATACATGTATTTGTTTAGAAAGTACATTATCATAAGAAACATTTTTAATATCAATTTTAAGATCTGAATGGATTTTCTCTTTTAAAATATTTCTCTTCTCAAAGAGAGCAGAATGAAAGCTAGCATTTTTGAGCTTTCCATACAAAGTAATATTTGGACTGTTTGATATAATTGGCAGAGTTTCAAATAAATATTCTAAGCACGCTATTTTACAGATAATCTCTGAACCATTTTATTTAAGTAATGTATGTTTAATTCCAGTAAAATAATATTGCCTTTACAAATTTCATGCTCTTTATATTCAAATGGGTACAAGGTACTCAAGCATAAAGGACAGTATGTCCTTTAGGTATGTATTCCCCTATTGTGAGGACTGAGCAAGGATATTTTAATTTCTACAGTAGTCATTAAAGTACCTACAGGTACTTCCTTAGAAGGTTTAAAACATCTATGATTTCTGTCTCCTTTTTTCTTCTTCTGTTATTATCTTGGAAGAAAATGTGGAAGAAAGCAAACAGAAATGAAGGAGGAAATGAGGAAATCCTCCCAATTAAAGCATTGTGCCTTCTGGAATCCGTGCGCAGGCATCTTCTTGGGTAGGATGCTCACTAATCTTCTGCCCAAGATGTGGGCTGAAAGTTGTTTTTTGCCTGTTTGTAGGATGCAGAATTGACTGTTCTGCTATTTTAATTGCAAATAAATTATAATAGATTTCTTTTTTACCTGACATATAGAACTTAACATCCATTAGTTATTATTCCAGTGGAAATCCTTCATCACTTTAAGATGAAGAATGTTTGCAAGAGGAATTCTGCCAGATTATAGGATCATTAAGACTGGTCCTGATTCATCATCCTTCATAAAGTTTGGCTGTAATCTGCACATTTATATGATAATATTCCAGTTATGATTAAATGTTCCCACATCATCCTTTTCGAATGAGACAGCACTGGCTTAACTCTTTCTCTCTCTCTCCTCTCCCACAATGTCACTGTTGATTATGGCTTAAATTTGATTTCAGTAGACTACATAAATTGAACATAGCAGCATTAATTTAGGCATCTTAAATACCCTTGTGCATGCATTACAGGAAGACCCTTCAGGGAATTAGAGCTTTCTCAGAAGTGCTTCTCATTACAGTGTTGTGTGTTGTGTTAGAACTGGAGGATAATACGAGTTGGGGAGCCACAATTTCTCAATCCTCATCTTCTATTCCCTTACAGAAAACTCTTCTGACAGATACTGAGAAAATCTAAACATGCAGAAGGTCAGTTGTCTGCAGGAACATTGGTCCTAAATCTGAATGCCTATACGATTGGCAGCCTTGACCTACAACCCAATTAGACAAAGTGGCTTCTTTTCCTCCCAGAGACACTCCCACTTACACATCAGTATCAGTACAAAGTGAGTACAAGAAGTAAAGCAGCAAAAGAATGGGAAAGCAAGGTTTACTTCTGAAGCCTTCTATCTTGGTAGAAGAGAGCCCAAAGAAGACGCCCTGACCACAACAATGAATGGAGCTTTGATCCCTTTGCTTGGCATACAGAGAGCCCTATCTTTTCAATCTTAGTCCATTTGAAGGTTTTGCTGAAAGAGAGTGGGAAGGGCCAGAGGAATAGCGGAAGTCGAATGCCCCTCTGGCTACAAGTGCCTTTATGGTTTCGTCATGGGAAATGCTCTTGATGAATGCAAGTTTATAAACACACCATTAGTAACATTAAATTATGCGATGTGCAAATAAATCATTTATATGTAATCATAAGGATTATATAAAATTAGATTTTATTTTTAAAAATATTTCGTGTATCATAAAAGACCACATATTTTATTCTAGACTATCTCACACATAAATTACAGTCTTGCTGTAATTCTGATTTGGTTGAATACCCATAATAACAGATATTAAGTAACTACTATGTTTCATACATCAAATTAAATTTCTTCAGAGGGAAAGATATTCTTGTTCATAACTTTTTAAAAATTTTTTCATTTTGATATAATTAGAGATTTATAGAAATGTACGTTGAACAAAGAATTCCCATACACCCCTCACCTTTATTCCCCAATATTACCCATTTGCCATAGTTGCTTTATCAGTTTCCCTCTTTCTTTCTAATTTTTCTAAACTATTGGAGAGTAAATAGAAAGCATAATGACATTTACCTCCAGATACTTCAGTGTATTTCCTATAAAACAAGGACATTCTCTTATTTATACATAGTGTAACTGTCAAAATCAGGAAATTAAGAGTAATACAATATGATTATCAAAACCACAGACTTCATTCAAAATTTGCCAATTATTCTAATAATGTCCTCATAGGGGGGAAAAAAAAAATCCTTGGTCACACACTGCATTCAGTTGATATGACTCTTTGGTCTCTTTGTAACATTTCTTCAGTCTCACTGGAGAGACAAAGAAAGTGAACTCACAACTTATCTTCTCTAGAACTACAAAAATAATAAATGGGGTTGGTATCTGATATAGTTTTTGAATAGAGGTGAGGTTTGGTGGGGTCTGGAGCCAATGGCCAAGAAAGAAATCTCGAGACATCTTTGGTGAGAAATGGTGGTTATATTAAAGCACAGGGCAGGACTGGTGAGCAGGAAGGGCTGGGGCCACTGCTACCTGCTGCTCACTGCTACCAGGGATTATGAGGAGCAAGTGATTTTACACCTCAGGGTTGGGAGAAGTAAAGATAAGGGAAATTCCAGGGGCGCCTGGGTGGCTCAGTGGGTTAAAGCCTCTGCCTTCGGCTCAAGTCATGATCTCAAGGTCCTGGAATTGAGCCCCGCATCGGTCTCTCTGCTCAGTGGGGACCCTGCTTCCCCCTCTCTCTCTGCCTGCTTCTCTGCCTGCTTGTGATCTCTGTCTGTCAAATAAATAAATAAAATCTTTAAAAAAAAAAAAAAAGGGAAATTCCAAAGGAATTTCATATGTTAAAGAAGACTCTATGTATCCTACAATAATATTATAATCTGCCTATCTCAAGAATTTGTTGATAGGCCTCAGGTTATAGGGAGATTGAATTTTATTTACTTCTGTTCTGCCTGTTTCCTACATCAATATCCAAATACCTGTTTCTTTGGTTTCTTAACTTCATTCTCAGTCCAATATACCATGCATCTTTCCCCCCTTATAGAGTGCATACAATTTTGAATGTGCATGCTTAACTTGCCATATGCTAAGATTTCACAGTGTTTCAATGAGCTGAGAAACCCGTTTAATAGTGCTTCTAAATAGAGCTACCAAACATGAACTTGATGGCTTTAAAAACAACAACAACAACAAACTATTAACCGAATTTACTGAGGCTTACTTGAAATTTATCAATTTGACGATCTCTTTTGGCTTCAAATGATACAACTTTATTCAAGCTTCATTTAGAGTTTCAGTAGATTAAACAAGACTTGTTTATTTTTAGCTATTACAGGTGTAGCATTTGTCAAAATCTCTGCAAGCATTTAATAAATGAGGTGGTAGTTTGGATACATAATGATTATATAAAACATATAGAACATAAAGAAGACTTAAGATATGTGTCTTGTTAAAGGGAAAAGAAATTACATTTTAATTCATCTGATGCCAAATTAAAAAAAGCATGGACAAATTTCTGTAGTTTTATGTTTCATGGGTTTGGATCACAATGACATCTACTATGACATCAGTCAAACTACTCTACTTTTATGTTTTCTACTGCCCTGCCTACCAGTCCAGTAATATCAAGTTAAACATCAAGATAACTTGATTTAGCCATCAAGACACAACAAAAATCCATTTATTCTTGCTTATAAAAAGAGTTTGTTGTAATTTCAAGTATTTAACAACTAAGAGAATAATTATTAAAAAAAGAATTCATTACTATTATCTAATTAGAAGATTACCAGGTTGAATTTTGTTTCTTCTGCAAAATGATTCAATTACAATGATTTAAAGATAGTCTTCCCCTATCTGAGCTCAATGTTGTTCCACTGGGTTTTTCAATAGTTCTAACTCCATAGAAAGACTTAAGGCAAATATAAAACAATCAGTTAATATGTCTTGGAAATGAATAACCTGAAAAAGAGAATATTCTAATGCTAGAATGCAGTCTGTGTATGTACATAAACACGAGGTGGCATTAAATTAATAGTATTTGGTACAGTATAAAAAGTAGACTTCTTTTCATTATTTTAAAATAGTATGATTTCTTAAAAAAATAGAGGACAGATTTGTGTGGGGGGTGGAGGGGGTGCTGTGTTTTGTTTTATGGAAATCCAAATATAATTTAACCTCAAAATTGCCCTGATGGCTAGTCCTAAATGCATATTCTGAAAGTGAACCGAAATATGCAAAATAGCAGAATGTGAGCAGAAATACACATTATCGTTACTGAAGAAATGGACACTAATGATGAAAACATAGACCTCGAGTAAAACAAGTACACCTGGACCTCAGCTCATATTATCCTGAGGCTTTTCTTCATAAAAAAAAGTAAAAATTATTATAATTTTAAAAAATTGGTTGAAAAATATTTTTGACTCATCTTACCATATGTCCCCAGCTTGACCTTAAAGCCTCTATTACATAGAACACCTAGCTGCTATTTGTCTCTTTACACTCAGAAGCTGTTTTGTGATGCTCTTGTTCTAGGATGCCAGATCCATTAAATCTTAAAGAGTTCATATCTTTGCTTTCCTTACCACTTTATAAATTAATTAATTACTTCTTTTGTTCTATTTGAGCAGAAAAAGATTTTGATTGATTTTTTGTCATTAATTGCATGCATTGTTATACTGCAAATATATAGCCTAATTCAAATTTCTTATGAACTGAATGGGGTTTTAAAAATCTATTGACCTCCATTAGACCTCTAGTACTGCAAATACTATATTACTTATTTTACAGATTTTTAAAACACTCACTATGTAATAGGAGCAGTGCTCCTCATAATGTAGTTCCTAAACTCAATTATTTTTTAGTCTGATATGGGTGTCAGACATGCAAAGAAATAAAATGCAATATGAAATTGTTCGTACTATGAACAGTAGAGCAAAGAAGAGAGAAACTCGCCAACAGAGTCTACTATTAACATTGTGTTGCATGATAATTTGGGTCATCAAGTAAACCCTTAATTAATTGTATTGTCAGGATGATTTCTTGAGGACGAGTTTGCAAAAGGTGGAAGGTCACTAAAACTGGGAGTGCGTTAGTATGGAATTGCTTTGCTAACAGCTCAGTTCTACCAGTAGCATAAATCTTATAGACAACATACAGATGTGGTTGGGGATAATGGTAGAAATGACATTTAAAGGAACCCAGCATTTTGTATCACTTCAGCATTTGGCATGTGACATAAATACTGCTGAAACATGACTTCATAGAATTTAAAAAACACCTTGTAATTTTTGAACAGAACTTTAGCCAACATAAATGGTAACTGATAAAAAATAAACCAAACCCAAACAAAACAAAATAGATGCTATTTTAGGATTGCAATGAACATGCCTGAGGTCAAGTGAATTCTAAGAGCAAAGCTGTGTATGGCAAATAATAATCTATTAGGCAAATTTCAAATGATGAATTTTTAATGTAATATGGTAATTAAACCACGTTCTTAATTTGCCTCTTTTTAAGGGATTTATAAGGAATACTTGAAAGCCATAGTAACAATATTGAATTAGTTCTTGCAATTTTTCTACTCAAAAGTCCACAGAGATTTTCCTTGGAAATATGGTGTAGACTCATCAATAAATACTCAGGAAGAAAATATAAGTGGTCCAAAAAAGAAACAGATGGCTACTTCAGAGAAAATATGCTTACTGTAATTCTATGGATACTTTGAAAACTACTAGTCTCAGCTGGACTTCAGCAATAATGTTGAGTCTGTGGATGCTGACTGTTTCACTGGCCACTGGCCTCCTCTGGGCACACTTCATCCCTAAAATCCTTGAGAGAGTGAACCAGATAAATGAGTGCTCCCCCACTAAGTGCATTAATATGAAACCAATTTAAATTCTGAAATTAAAATTGAGAGAGAACTTGGAATCTATAACAATTTAATTATGAGCAAAACTCAACTCTAGTTGTAGATACTCTGAACTGAAAAACCAACAGATAAAATATGTCTACTGGGGAGTATACAGATATCCAAAATGAATGCTTAAAACACAATTAAAATATTCCTTCTCATGATGTGAGCCTTCACATTTTTAAAATAGAGATTTGTGTTTCCTGTTTGTGTGAGCCCCTATGTGTTAAATGAATGTGAGGCTTTTCTTCGATTAGACGAGGAATAAAGAAAACAGCCATGAGAGAAGTTATATTTGCAAGTAATGCTCCAAGCGTTGAAAGACAAACAGAACATTTAGGAGCTGTGCAATGCTTGAAAGGTCCTGCAAGGCAGGATTAAACAGTGGGTGTCGGGGGAAATATTATGGCCTCTAGAGATTTCAGTAACTGAGGTCCCTAGAAATGCAGGACTCATCAAAAGATAACAGGGGACCATATTATAGATAACTTGAGAATGTTTTTACTAACACAGTTTGTATAAATTACTAATATTCTTTGAATTGGATAAAAACTTTGTTGGGTCTCTTTCTATACTGAAAAAAACATAAATATATTTTATATATTTTATATAAACAAATATATTTTATATACATAATAAAATATTTTATATAAATTAGTGTGAAAAGAAAAATGTAACATTTAGAGAATGCCAAGAACTCAGTGAAAGGTAAGGATTACAGGACCCCAAGCATTGGCAGAGATCCACATTAGTTGGGTTACTTAGGGATGAGAATGAGATATCGGAGCAGGATCCTTAAAGTAGAATTTTTTTTTTAAAGATTTTATTTATTTATTTGACAGACAGAGATCACATGTAGGCAGAGAGGCAGGCAGAGAGAGAGAGAGAGGAGGAAGCAGGCTCTCCACTGAGCAGAGAGCCCGATGCGGGGCTCGATCCCAGCACCCTGAGATCATGACCTGAGCCGAAGGCAGAGGCTTTAACCCACTGAGCCACCCAGGTGCCCCTAAAGTAGAATTTTTTAAAGACAGATTTTTGTTTCCTGGGAAATGCTGTTCAAGCAGTTGAAAATCAGCCTAAACAAAGGAATTTATATTAGGAAAATAACACTTTAGTCAATAAAATTATGAAATCTCTATATAGAATTATACAAAAAGCCAGAAATACTACCTCCAACCAAATGAATTTTATTTTGCAATTATTTTATTTTTCTATCTTCTCCCATACCTACAATTATTTCTTTAATATTTTCTCTCACTTTGGTTTTCATGTCAACATAATGCTTTCCTCTGATGCTTCTGTTAGGGTTTTCATTAATTCTTTAAGCTGGTGACCCATTTTTACTCCTCCTGTGAATGAACTATCAGTTTGTATTCTCTAGCTTTTGTGTGGCAATACCTACATTGCTCTGGGAATAATATGTCTTAATTAATTAAAAGTCCAAACTAATTCCTTGAGTATAAGATACTCTAATACACTAGGGTGGTATTGTTGAAGTATGGCATCTCAAAATATTAGGCTGTTCCATAAGCTTAATCTAATCAAAGACTAAGGAAAGGACTTTTGAAAAAGCCCCTGATAATAGGTAGAATATGCCAGTTTTGATGAGATTTGTTCAACTGATAACAGTAGTTCACATTCTTATAAAGTATTAAATACTTAAGTCATCTTATAGTTAAGAAGTATTTCAGATACTATTGTATTCTGTTGTAAAAACAGAACAAACCAAAACACTGGGCTGTAGACCAGAAAAGCCAAATTTTGTCTCTTTTGTGCAACACTGTATGATTGGTGTCCCTGTTACGAGGAAAAAAAAAAAGATATCTGGTCTTTTGAGGATTAGATAACTGTGTTAGGTAATTTAGAAAGTACAAATTTAAAAATAGTGTCCTATATTATTTTACTTAAAAAGAAAAAACTATTTCCAATCTCTTAATCACTATTTAACCTATTCCAAATCTAACGTCAAAAATATGAGGCCATCATGGGGTGCCTGGGTGGTTCAGTGGGTTAAAGCCTCTGCCTTGGGCTTGGGTCATGATCCCAGGCTCCTGGGATCGAGCCCCACATCAGGCTGTCTGCTCGGCAGGGAGCCTGCTTCCTCCTCTCTCTGCTTGCCTCTCTGCCTACTTGTGATCTCGGTCTGTCAAATAAATAAATCAACAAATCTTAAAAAAATTATAAAAATGTGAGGCCACCATATCAGGAAAATAATGACTTTTACCACTAGTAAATAAATTTAAAATAATCTCTACCATCTCACAGAATTTGCCCTATCCAAGGTCATCAATAAAGTTCATGTGCCTAAATCCAATCGATGTTCCTCTGTCCTGATTTAACCCAACTTCTCAGAGCCTTCATCAGACTGACATCCTCTCCCTCTTGAAACATTCTTCTCTGGTTGAATCCAGGACTCTACAATCTCCTGGATTCTTCCTGTGTCCTGGAAATCAATTTGCAGTTTCCTTTGCTATCACTTTTGCTATATTGACCTCTAATTTTGTGGAAGGAAAGTGTTCTCAGGATTTGATCCTCTTTTTCTCTTTCTTACCTGTATAATTTCTTATTCACTCTAGTTTTGAAATATCAGCTAATTTATTAACACATCATTTATGCCTTGATTATATGCTTAATCTCTTAATGACTTGAAATATCTTATTAATTTATTTAATTAAATACATATTTATTGAAAGCCTTGCATATGACATGCATAGGACAGGATTTTGGAAATAAAATAGTAAATGAAACAGATCAGATTTTGCCCTGAATGTGACATACAGTGTAAATATATTCAAAGGGTATTTTTCATGAGTGAATGAATCTCCATTGGCTGATGTGATAAAGATATAAACCTGATTAGTGTTTGTCATCTAATCAGATGATGGAAAAGATAACAAATAAGTCTAATGTTCTATGAAAAGCCTCCAAGAACATCTTGTGTATTATAATCATACCTTTTCATTAGCTGCTGTTTCAATATTATTTACTTTTGTTCAAATAGGGTTCATTTTCTTTCAAAATAACTATAGAAAAAATAATAAATTTTAACATTTGCATTTTTTAAAAAAGCTGTCAGGATAAAATACTAATAATACCATTCATGTTTTCCCAAAATGTGACTAGAGCTTATACAGAATACATACATATAGTCTTTCATTTGTCTCATATATATATGAATATGGGTACACACACTCAAAATATGGTGAAAATTTAGAAAAGTTTCCTAATGATTAATATATATAATCTGAATGTTTCTTCTCTATGTTTATATTTATTTTTCTTCTTAAATACTCAGGTTTCATACTATATATACTGCTTAATAATCTACTTTAATTAGCTAAAAATGAATCAAGAACATTTTCTCAGGTTAGTAGATGGTTTTGTCAAAGTGATTTTTTTTTTTAAAGATTTTATTTATTTATTTGACAGAGAGAAATCACAAGTAGGCAGAGAGGCAGGTAGAGAGAGGAGGAAGCAGGCTCCCTGCTGAGCAGAAAGCCCGATGTGGGGCTCGAACCCAGGACCTGGGATCATGACCTGAGCCGAAGGCAGCGGCCTAACCCACTGAGCCACCCAGGCGCCCCATGTCAAAGTGATTTTTAATTGATACTTTGTATTACATCTTGAAAATATACCATTTATATATCCTATATCTTTTTTTGTGAGCACTATTTTTCTTCCTTCCTTCCTTTCTTTTTTTGTAATTTAAAGACATATTCTGGTGTTAATTTTATTAGTATACATTGTTACTGTTTTTAATTACAAATGAAAAGATATTTCTCACATTGCTAACCTAATGAACCAGTTTCTGTCTGTAATTACCTTCATGAGTATTATAAAACACTTAAAAATATTTGTATCTTTTGAGTAAGAGACGGCCAGTTTTGTGATGCATTTTGTTAGTTTAATTAGTTAGGCTGTCTGCTCGGCAGACAGATTCTGGGACTTATAAAAGGACTGGGACTTATAAAAGGGACTTATAAAAGGGGCAGGAGTGTGATGAGGACTAATATGTTTGCACATGTAAATATGTGTTTTTGGGTTTTTGCTGGCACAAAAGGAAAAAAAAATCATGTTTATTTTACAAGGTAGTATTTCCCTAAAGTATTATACATAAAGGAAAGTTGAGCTGTCTGTAAAAAAATATATGTAATTTTAGGAAATTACAGAAATTACGTTGTGGTTAAAACTTTGAAATAGGTTTTAAAAACAATAGCATAGTAAGCAAATATTGCAAGGCATGAACAGCCCAAGAAAATGTATATGAGCACAATGATATAGAAACTCAATACTAAAACCCCTAGTGATAATTTACTTTCAGACTCATTCAGACTATTAAGAGAGTACTGCTTTTGTCTTAATAGAAGAGAGAACTCAAAGCACATGGCCTTTTTCTAATACAGTTAACTCTCAATTATCCATAATAATGAAAAGGAGTAGTGACATGGGAGATTTTTTTAAAGATAAATAACTCCAAAAGTAATTTTGAGAAGTCCCTTGGACTTACAGTAGCATGTGAAAAATACTGATATCCCTAGAATTTACAGCACTGGAATGTGAATAGAACTCCCACTTCTTTCTCCCCTTCTTCTCAATGGGAAGAGACACAATCACTCACACACACAAGCATATATGTATGTAACAGTCTTTGGAGAAGTTCCTGAGGTATGTATATATCCTTGGTTTCTTGCTCTCTAGTGCTTAATTAATACCACATTGCTTATGAAAGGTAAATGCTTAATATGTTTGGCATATCTCATGTTATCTTTTCATCAAATCAGAACACCTGGGTACTTTTAAACTCTCAAATAAATTGTCCAGGAATCCTGAGATAATTTTAAAATTTGGCAGAACCACTAAATGCTAAGCAAACAATTAAAAGTAAAAGTGACAGTTAATGGAACCATAAAATATATTTTCCCTCTTCATGATAATTAATAGATCACAGCACAAAGACGTGAGATGGTCAGTCATTTTTCTAAGCACTATGTAGAATTTGTTCGCTTTAAAAGTAGAACTGGTTATTTAAGACAAAACCCCCCAAAAAGTACTACAGCACATCAGAGAAAGAATAAAAATGCAGCTGTAGCAAATAGGAGGATATGTTTACCAGTCACAGCTTGCAATTTGTGACTATGAAAAAAAACTACCCTTTATAGAATGACATTGTCTTAGAATTGATCACTATGCTCATAAAATCAAACTCCTCAATGAATGGGTCTTGTCTATAGTAACTCTGAAAGATAAGATTCATGCCTTGCTTAATTATTGATGTGATGGGATCTGGGACTAGCTCATTTTATTTGTGAGTAATTCCTGTTTAAGAGTCAGTACAGCAGAACACGTAAGAGTATAACTTCTTAAGCCAGACAATGTAGGTTTACAACTGAGTCCCACTACTTACTGCAAGTGATCACCAGCAAGCCACATGAAAATCTTTTCTCTTAAGCACTTGTAACAGCTCTTGACACAGTAGCTGCTATGTAAGGGTTAAATATCACTAATATTCCATTGTCCAAGAGCTCCTTATTTTTTGAGATAAACCTCTACACAAAAACTATTCAAACATTAATTGATAACATTTATTTAGCTCTGACAATTGATAACATCCTTTTTATGCATAATTATAATTTTTACTTGAGTTGGGTCTTGTAGAATACCAAGTCAATAGTCTTAGGCATTGCTGCCATGAATCCTTCCCCTTCAAGACAAGATGAAGAGGCAAATATACATCAACTACCATTAATCATCATAGTTTTGATACAATTCCTCAGCTAATTCTAACTCTACCTAAATCCACTGTCATCCTAGTTTGGCCTCCTGGATAATAAAAACCTTATTTGTTCATCTTAAATACTAATTTGACAGAAAAAATTCCCAGTTATCATTTTCCAGCCAATCTACAACTCCCCTAATTATGTACCATTTTACAGGGTGACATCATTGAAATTAAAAATATAAGGGAAAAAGATATCTTTTTAATAAATGAAATGTTCTTGTTTTAGCACTTAATATTTTTTCTTAATAGAACTTACTAAAGTTGTGCTTGGTTATGTAATTATTTATGGAATAACAGGTGTCCCTGTCAGAATGTTAGCTCCATGAAAGCTAAGCCTCTACCTGACTCAATCATATATTTTTTTTTTCACAGAGCAAATATTCACTGAGCTTCTCCAATGTGCAAAATAATTTTCTAGGCACAAAGGAAGCAAACAGGGCCTCTCTCTCATAGAGACCTCAGAGGAATCACAGAATTGATTGCCATTTCTGATACCTAGCAAGTATATTCTGTATGTATGGATTTTGAAGTAAATGAATATGTATGAATATAAATATATATACATAAATATCCACATATGTAAGAACACATAAGGATGGTTCTCAGACACATATATTTGAATATAATAATGATGTGTCCCATTATACTTTTTTCCTAGCCAGAGTTGGTTAGCGATTTTTTCTGAAGGACCAGGAAATCAATGTGTTAGGGTTTGTGTCCCTTATTAACTGAACTCTACCATTGTAGTACAATAGTACCCATAGATAAGATGTAAACAAATAGGAGGGAAGTATTTCAAGAAAACTTTACAAAACAGTGGGATTGAACCCATGAGTGTGTTTGCCAACCTCTGTTCTGGACCATGGGCTAGACCAGCTGCTATAGACAGATGTGTTAAATAGCACCGAGGTATTCCTGCTGTTTCCTATATTGCATGGTATTCAGAATCTCACTATTTTGGTTGTTTTTCTTTGGGTATATATTAGCTTTTGTAGACCTTTTTTAGACATACCCCTAATCTAAACATAATATCCCAGAATACATATAGCCAGTGGAGTCTAAGGTGATGGCCTCTCTGCCATTAGTGGACACTATTAATAGTCAGTTTTAAAATCTGGATCATAATATTGATTCTTATCAATTTCTTGCTCAACTCAAACCCCAGTTGGCTGCTAAGTCTCTCCTCTTCCCTATTTGTGCTATTTTGAACCTTGATGTTTATACTATTAATTTTTATTTTCCTATTTGTGGAAGAGCACATTAGTATGCTAACATTTATTAAATGTTAACTTTGTGAACCATCCTATTCGTTTACTTTCTATCATTTGAAAATATGGTAAGCTTCGGTTCCATAATTTCTTTGAAATCTTTAATACAGAGACACCTAACACTCCTAAAGTGCTACAAAGTTATTAATCAACTCCATCTAGATGTAATTATTGAGCCAGCTGTGACTCTACATAATCTTACTATCATTTCCACAAGGTATAAACCTATTTTCCATAAAATTAGTGTCATACATTGTCATACTTGGATAAAATCAAAACACTGTATACTTGACCTTTTTGGTAGGGTCTGTCAATCCAGTAATCTCAACAGAAAAGTATATTATTTACTTGTCTTATTTCTACCAAATGTATTCCCACTTTTTCAACTTTTGTACTTTTTTATTGAGAGATGCTCAGTTTTAATAACTCAATTTAAACTTTTGCTAAGCTAGATATTCTTTTTTTTTTTTAAAGATTTTATTTATTCATTTGACAGACAGAGATCACAAGTAGGCAAAAAAGGCAGGCAGAGAGAGAGGAAGGGAAGCAGGCTCCCTGCTGAGCAGAGAGCCCGATGTGGGGCTCGATCCGAGGACCCTGAGATCATGACCTGAGCCGAAGGCAGAGGCTTTAACCCACTGAGCCACCCGGGCGCCCCTAAGCTAGATATTCTGCCTGGGTCCAGAATTTATACTTTTAATTGTTTAAATATGTATTTTTGTCTCCAGTTTTGTAATATTTAACCTACTTTAAAGTTTCTGGGAAGGACTTTTTTTTTAAATTAGTAAATTCCTTTAAAATTATGGAATATATACAAAATTATTTAACTCGCAAACTTTTTAAGTGCCAGCTTTTCTACCCCTTTATATGTTAACTATGAATTCCTTTACAGTTTGATGCTTTCAGCTTCCAAAGCTGCAAACAGTTTTCCTTTCTGGAAAATACATAAAATTGGAGTTGATTTTTTTAGACCAGTCTCTGATTTCTGTTAAAGTCACCTCACAGGGGCACCTTGGTGGCTCAGATGGTAATTACAAATACGGTGAGCATAGCTTAATTATAGAGTTGTTATTACTATGTCATATGCCTGAAACTAATATAACATCATGTGTCCACTTGACTCAAAAATAAATAAATAAAAGAGTTAAATTTGACACATACACACACATGACATAACAACACAAGAGTTAGTAAAACCTAAAGAAATTAGACAATCCTCTGAAACGCATTAGGATTCAAAACAAAACAAAACAAAACAAAAAATCACTTCAGAAATATAGATGAAACTGGGAGGGACACTAAAGCAAATAAACCCAATAGATAGTGTTTTTACAGAAATGCAAGATAAAAGGAAATTAAGATGTTTAAAATTTCAAGAGAAGATGAAGAAAAAGCTAAAATATTTAAGATAAAGGGACAAATACTGAAGAGAGAAAAAGATAAATCCAACATATTAATAATAGTACACAAAAATAAAAAAAAAAACATATCATGCATCTGAGGGTATTAACCAAAAACAACAAACACCAAGAGAAGTAAAGTAAAATTACTAGACTTTATTTATTTTACTGATTTAACTCATTTATTTTAAGATTTTATTTATTTATTCAATAGAGAGTGAACATTAAGTAGGGGGAGCAGCAGGCAGAGGAAGAGGGAGAAGCAGGCTCCTTTGCTGAGCAGGGAACCTAATATGGGGCTTGATCCCAGGATCCTGGGATCATGAGCTGAGCAGAAGGCAGCCACTTGACCGACTGAACTACCTACCCACCCCTAAAATTATTAGACTTTAAAGAGTGAAGGAAGAAAATCACTTGTGAATACAGACAAAAAAGAAAAAAAAAAGTGAACTGAAGGGGAAATTGATTATCATACAAAATTTCAAAACCAATGGTATATTCTATGAGAAAAACTATGCATATTTAAGATGATAAAGACAAGAAAATATGGAGTTTTATATTTGTCCATCTTGATATTCAACTATAAAAAACATAGCCAAATTTTACCAGCATGCAAAGCCCCAAAAAATATTGTTCCAATGAGACCTTTCTGAAAAATCCAATAGAGAACAAGCATCAGATGGCCAAATTATTTGAGAAAAATTTATATAAAACTGGTAGTGAATATGAAATGTAGTTGTTTACAGATTTAAGACTAAAAGAGGGATAGAGGATAATTATACCCGATGACACAGATCTAACACACTTTTGAAGTCATGTCAAAATAAGTCAGTATAAACTTAACAAGTCTCCTAATAATTGAAATTGAAACCTTTTGAATTTCATTAAGGATAAAAAAATGCAATTGATTGAAATCCATTAAATATGGCTAAATGAATCATAATACAGTTTTTAAAAAGAGACTTCTTCCAGGAAAATAGATAATTCTATTTTTGCCCTATTCTTTCCACTAATTACAACTAAAACCATGGACATTATCTATAAAACAAATGTAAGAATTTGGAATATGGTGAGAAAAGAGCACACCAGTGAGGGATCTTGGATTGAAGGAACATGGTGATTAGTTCCTTGGGCTTCTTCTTGTTTCTTATACCCCAGACTTGAAGATGAAGAAGCTGGTAACCCAGAAATACCAATATGCACAGGGGGGAAAAAAAATAGCCCTAGTAAAATCAGCTCTTTCTAGCCATGGGACCAGGAAAGGAACAATCTAGCAAGACAGAAAACCTTTACAAGATAAATGCTCTTTGGCATCCAACCACAGAAGAAAACTTGACTCCACTCCCACCAATTCCAGCAACAGCTGAGTGGGGAAGTTAGTCTTCTATCCTCTCATACCTGTAATGAGGCACTTCAACACCCCCAGCAGGATAATGTCAAAGGAAGTAAAGTATGGAGCCAGGCCTTCACTGTCAGCAGGTAACAAGGCCCTCTACACCACAGTGGCAGTGGAGACCAAGTAGGTAATGTGGACTTACACTCTTATCCAAGAATAAAGAGGTCCCCTTCTCCCTCCCTGCTGGCCTGGTATCAGAGAAGACCAGTAAAAAGGTCAGACTTTCACCACAATACTGGTACTAATTGTCAGTAGAGATCACATGGGTTTCTGAAACTTTTGCCCACTATAATTCAATAGAGACCACATAGGGATTTAGAGCTTTCACTTCCATCCAACAGTAATCAGGAGCCACACCCTTCTTAGATGCCAATGGAGACCTGTAGGGGTACCTAGACTTCTACATCCATCTGAAATGAGGAAGAAAAGCAAAATAACGGGGCATAGATAATCTCTTCAACAAATGGTGTTGGAACAACTGGATATCCAATTAAAAAAATAAATCTAGGCACAGATTAAACCCTTCATAAACAAGCAAACAAATAAACCAAAAGAACGCAAAATGGATCATAGAACTAAATGTAAAATTATAAAACTCCTAGAAGATAACATTGAAGGAAACCTAGATGACCTTGGATAAGATGATGACTTTATTTTTATTTTTTTTTAAGGAGATGGATTTTTAGATATAAAACCAATGACATAACCTATGAAAGAAATGATTGATAAGATTGTACTTTATTAAAATTTTAAAAACTTCTTCATAAAAGACAATGTCAAAAGAATAAGAATGCAAACCATAGACAGAAGAAAATATTTGCAAGGGATACATATGACAAAGAACTCTTCCAGAGTATACAAAGAACTGTTAAAATTCAACAAAAAGAAAAAAGAACCTGATTAAGAATGGGCCAACGACTTTAATAGACACCTCACCAAAGAAGATATACAGACATAAATAAACATATGAAAATATGCTTCACATTATATGTCATCAGGGAAATGCAAATTAAAAGATACCATCACACACATATTAGAAGGGACAAAATTCAGAACACTAGCAACTCTAAATGCTGTAGAGGATATAAATCAATGGTAACTCATTCATTCCTGGTGGGAATGCAGAATAAAATAGGCAGTTTGGAAGACAGTTCCCCCGTTTCTTACAAAACTAAAATACTCTTACTCTATGGTACAGCAATTGTGCTTTTCAGTATTTACTCAAAGGACTTGAAAACTTATGTACATACAGAAACCTGCAAATGAATGTTTATAGCAACTTGATTTTATTTATTGACAAAATAATTGACAAAACTTGGAAGCAACCAAGATGTCCTTTAGTAGGTGAATGGATAAATAAACTTTGGTATATTCATATAGATGGTAAAATATTATTCAGTGCTAAAAAGAAATGATCAAACCATGAAAAGACATGGAGGAATCTTAAATGAATATTAATGAGTGAAAGAAGTCAATCTTAAAATGCTGCATGCTGTATGATTTCAACATTTTGGAAAAGACATTCTGGAGAAGACAAAACTATAGAGACAATAGAAAGATTAGTGTTGCTGCGAGGGTTTGGGGGAAGTGACGAATAGTCAGAACACAGAGGATTTTTAGGACAGTGAAAGTACTCTGTATGATACTATAGCAATGGATATGTTATACATTTGTTCAAACTCATAGAATATACACCAAGACTAAATCCTGATGTAAACTATGGACTTTAAGTGATTACTCTTTGTCAATATAATGTGTAAATTGACCACCTGTAACTTTTTTTTTAAGGAATGCATTTCATACTGAAAGAACAGCGTTGGACTTAACGCCTATGGTCTCAACTCTCCTGATGGAACAATGTAATGGCCTTCTAAAGATTTAGTTGTTATATAAAGACAAAAGAAAAATGTTGGAGTCATATCTTGAAAGAACTAGTATACATCTTGAAACTACAATTAAGTGTCATTCTTTCCTTTATAGACAAAAATCAAGAGGTAGATGTTAAGAGTGACTCCTTTTGAATTTTATCCTCATTGAAGAATAATTTCTGTGCAATAAATTGTGCCCCTTTATGCCAAAAAGAAAGGAAATAATAGAAGCAGATCAATAAAATTGAAGACAGAAAAAACAAGGAAAAACTCAATAAAGCAGAGTCCTTTGAAAGGAGATCTAAACAAAAAGTTCTTAGATTTGACACAAAAACATAATCTATAAAAGGAAAAAGTTAACAAAAAAATTAAGTTAGACTATATTAAAATTAAAAACTTGGTCTTGTGAAGTGCCTTGTTAAGGGTATGAAAGAAAAAGCAACAGAACAGGAGAGAAAATATTCATACCATATATTTGACAAAGGACCAGTATCAAGAATATATAAAGAATTCTTAAAACTCAACAGTAAAAAAGCGAACAACCCAATTAGATGAGTAAAACATTAGGAGGCATTTCACCACAGAAGACAGACAGATTACAAATAAGGAAACGAAGAGATGTTCATTATCAGTAGCTATTAGGGAAATGCCAACTAAAATCCTAATGAACTGTTACTTCGTATCTATGAGAATGGTTAAAATTAAAATTAGTGACAGCACCAGCTGCTGGTGAGGACATGGAGAAACCAGATCTCTCACATTACTGATGATAATGTAAAATGGTACTCCCATGCTGAAAAACAGTTTGGCAGTTTCTCAAAAATCTATACATGCAACTATCATACAGCCCACCAACTATATTCCTACAGATTTATCCAGAAAAGTGAAGGTGTATGTTTGCCTAAAACCTGTACACATTCTTTTCATGTCCTGTTTATATAAACCACTGGGGAGAGCTGGAAAAATAGTACACTAGATCTCTGTATTATTTGTTACAACTGCATGTGAATCTATAATTAGTTCAAAATTAGAAGTTTAATTAAAAAAATACTCAGAGTATGCTGGGTTTTTTTTCACCAACAGAATATGATTTTTAATACCTAATATTCATTAAAATTCTAAAATGATATAAAAGTTAATAAAAAATGCACTTTGATTTATAAAACTGGCTTATACATATTTAGTAGTTGGGAAACTTTTTTTTTTTAATGACAACTTTGTAACACCTAAAAACTGGAATCAAGTCAGATCTTTTTCAACAGGGGAAGTGTTAAATCATACATCCATAATGTGGGATACTACTCAGAAATAAAAGGAAATGGACTATTGATACATACAACAACCTGTATATCCAGAGTATTATGCTGAATGAAAAAAAGTCAATTCCAAAATGTTATTTATTGTATAATTCCATTTTTATGAATTATTTGAAATGATAAAATTATAGAAATGATTATTTCTCAGTCATTGTCTGAGCTTATAGAGAGGCTGGGAGTGTGAGAGAAGTGAGTAGGGCTTTAAAAGTGAAACAGTGGGTTAAGCCTCTGCCTTCAGCTCAGGTCATGGGCTCAGGGTCCTGGGATCGAGCCCCACATTGGACTCTCTGCTCAACGGGGAGCCTGCTTCCCTCTCTCTCTCTGCCTGCTGCTCTGCCTACTTGTGATCTCTCTCTCTTTCTGTCAAATAAATAAAAATCTTTAAAAAAAAATCTTAAAAGAAAAAAAATGAAACAAGAAGGACTTTTTTAGTGATGGACATGTTTTGTAACTTAAACCTATGGGTACCAATAGCCTGGTTGTAATAGTGCACTATAGTTTTGCAAGATGATACCCTTGGGAGAAACTGGATAAGTATATATGGGACTTGTCTGTATTATTTCTTAAAACTATCTATGAATCTATAATTATTTCAAAATAAAAGCCTATCAAAAAAAGAAAAAAAAGAACAAGCTAGTCACCTTTGGAGGAGAACAGAGAACTAATTTTTTTTTCTGTGAAAAATAATGAATAATGGAGAAAAAATCCTACTTTTATCCTGCCTTTCCTATATGAACTATAAATGAGTACCCTCATAGTCGAAGAATAGAAGCTTCTCTTTATAGAATTATTACAATTCACAAAGATAGTTAGAATATCACCATTTTTTAACTCTAAAAAAATTAATGATTCTAGCCATTGAATATCAGCAATTGTGAATATCATTAAGCAAGCAGACATAATATACTTCCTGAAGAAAGAAAACATCATCTGTAGCCTTGACAGTGATTAAAAAATAAGTCTAATCAAGCCTCTGGATTCAGCTGCCCATTCTCAGGAAAAACAGAAACACATGTTGAATGGCACCATGATTATGAAATCAGCAAAATCCAGATTTTGAGAGACCCAATTGCCCCAGAATCTTATACCCATAAATAGTAAGAGAAAAGTAAAAGATGAAGTGAGAGTCTGCAGATTTGAACAGTGATTTAAAAGACACATCACATTTTACAGGCACCTGGCTGGCTTAATTGGTTAAATGCCAGACTCTTGATTTCAGCTCATGTCATATTACTGTTGTGAGATAGAGCCCAGTGTCAGGCTCCATGGCATACATGGAGCCTACCTGAGATTCTCTCTTCCTCTCCCTCTGCCCTTCCCCCACCTCCCTCTCTCAAAAAAGAAAAAAAAGACACATCACATTTTAAAAAATTGAACAAGACTAAAGTATGTTACCTAAGGAAGTATACTTTGATATTAAAACTAGAAAAACTCACAAGAAAGCAATTGCTATGAATGTGAGGAGAGCACTCAGTTTTCAAGGGAAGGAGGGAGGTATGACTGAATTGGGACTCTTAGACAAGACTTCTGGAGACTGACAAAGTTCTGTTTCTTGAGTTGGGTTACCATTACAAGGATGTTCACTTTATAATGTTTCATTAAGATCTGCATATATTTTCTATGGTTAATTTTTTTTTAAAAATTAGGAAAGGATTTCATATTAAACACTTTCCCAAGTTAAAAAAAATGCTTTAAAATCCTTATTTTAGAAGTTTTACAATAGGGGTGCCTGGGTGGCTCAGTCTGACTCTTGGTGTGGGCCCAGGTCATGATCTCATGGGTGCTGGGATCAAGCCCAAGTTTGGCACCACATTCAGTAGGAAGTCTCCTTGAAGACTCTCCCTCTGTCCCTTCTGGACTCATGCACATGCTCTTGCACTTGCTCTCTCTCTCTCAAATAAATAAAATCTTTAAAAAAAAAAAACTTTATGATATATCATTATAGGATATGCAGTATTTATATACAACTATTTGCTATAATAGGACATTTTCATTCTTTCCAGTTTTTAATTATCATGAATAAAATTACAGTAAGCATACTTTTCATTTTAAAATAATCTTGAAATACTGTGTTACAGTTTCAATCTCAGGCGTGCTGGTCCTTTGCTTACTGCCCACAAAATAAGGAAAATATAAAACTGTCATGATCTGAACATTTGTAATATAAGTCTTTATTTAACATTTAAGAAATCCATCTCAAACTTTATAAGTTGGTTATTTTGGGGGGGGGGGCGGGTATTTGTCATTTAGTGACACATGATTACATTTTAAAAGACAAACAATAAGCCAGCTTTGTAGCATATAAGTAAAGAGCCCTGCCAATATTTGAAATGAGCTGAGGAACAAATGAAAAGGATAGTAAGTCCTATCTCTAATGTTGATTTGTCTAGCCTAGATAATTATCCTCCTTACCCACCCACTCAAAATATAGGAAAGTATAACGTATCTTCAGATTCATAAGGAGAAGAGCTCTACGAAGATTTGTGGTAGAAGAATTAAAGTTTTCCATGTTTTAAAAATATCTGTTCATTCAATTAAATTGATATTCAGTATACAGGGAGATGGTGATTTAATTTGTCAATATTATTTACATCTCCATGGCCAATATTATATACAATATTAATATATTAAGAATAAAAAAACTAATTATGCATTTATTGCTTACATAATTATGAGCTAATTATGCTACTAATGGAAAATGTCTTTCATTACTATTAGACTTCAATAAAGATTTTTTTTATAATCTTTACTTGGCATTTAGTGTGCAATAAATGTCCTCATAAATATAAATTCAATGCTTTCTTGAGAGCCCATTTAAAATAATAAATGCATGTGACAATGATCTTATTTAGAAAATATGAGTTTTAAATACTGAACAGATTACAACCTATATTGTTTCCTTGGAATTACTGTTCTTTCATTGTAGCTGAAATTTAAAGCCCTTCTTTCCAAGAGACATTATTTCTGTTATAGCTTTCAGTTACTTTTCAGCTTAAAAACACCAGGTAACCATAGATGTGATTGTCTCAAAAGATATTTCTTCCTTTTCATCTGTGTGCTGTTCTATTGGAAGTTTAAACATATTATTAAGTATAAAATGTATAATAGGTAGATACCTCATTGTACAATTGATAGAAACATGTTCTATGGCACAATAGGCAATTAGAAGCCAGCAAGAAAGAAACATTGTATAGTATAAATTCCCAGAAAATCAGTATGACAAAACTGGTGGAAAAATGAATGAGTATTTTCAAATGTATCATTATTGATATATAATTTTTACTATAAACTATTATGTATAGTTATATATATATATAGAATACTATTATATATATTATAGAAATACTATTCATAAATCAGGGAAAAAAATTTCCACTCCCACCGCCCTCTAAATCAGAAAAAAATTTAAAGTAATTAAACAAGTAAGACTTAAGAAGGTTCTAATGCAGCTCTTTAACACATAATAAGGAATAACCCTTGAGTATGTAACTATACAACATATATTAATAATCAACTTTCTCCAAAAATGAACACCTCTTAGAAAAGAAATGGGATTGGGTATTATACATAAACAATGAGTCGTGGAACACTACATCAAAAACTAATGATGTTCTCTAAGGTGACTGACGTAACATAATAAAAAATAATAATGAATCAAAAAAAAGAAAAGAAATGGGAAAAAATATGAACAGATCTTAGTGAGTCAGGTTTTCTTTCATTTATTCAATCATTTATTTACTCATTCAATAAAAGTATGGAACTCTTTTGTATCAGTGTTTGCTGTAGTATACTTGAACAAAACTGAGCCTGGGTTTTCATGGACTTTACAATCTAGTGGGAGGAGAAAGAAATGAGCAATGAAATGGAGATGTAATAGCCCAGCTGTAAGTGTTATGAAAGAAACTAAGGCAAAACTAACAGAGAGATAAGACAGGGATTGGGGGGTGCTCTTTTGTATGGGATGGTTAGGCCAAATTCTGTGATATGGGGAAAATTGAGTAATGTAAAGTAAATGTAAAATAAAAAGTAAAGAAAATGATGGAGTTAGCTACATGGTTTGAGGGAAAAGCTTCAGGAAGAGGAAATTAACTAAGGCCCTGTAGTATTGGAGGGATAGTGAGGCCCATGGAAATGGCTGATGAGGCGAATGTGAGACATCTCAGTCATGCTGGGTCCTGGTCTGGAAGTTGGACTTTACTCATTAAGATGAGAAACTGCTAGAGATTTTGGAAAAGAAGATACAGTATCAGTCTGACTGCTGTTTTAATACTTTACTCTGGCTTTAGGAGGAAAAATACTGCAGAGCTGGGGAGAAAGTATGATGGTCAAGTTAGAGAGTCTGGGGTCAGGAGCCATAGGCAATATTCTAGGCCCAAAATAATGGTGGTTTGCACTAGGGCACTTGCTTTTAGAGAGAGTAGAAAGAAACCAGATTCTTGAGATGCTTAAAAAGTATTTTGATTTGCTGAGGTATGAGATGTGGTGTATAGAAGAATGAGCAGTTGGTAATCATGCTAAGGTTTGGAGCCTGAGCAACTGGAAGTAAAGAGATACAATTGATATGGACGAGGATAGAAGGAGATAGATGTTCCAGTAGAGATGTCATGGAGGTAGATAAAAATAGCTCTAAATTAATTTTTATTAATAAATATATTAATTCATAGACACATAAGGGGAAAGAGAACTAGGAATGAGTCTGGTATTGTCTGCAGACACTCATTTGGGGATCATCAGACATATGGTATTTAAAACCATGAGACTACATGTGATCACTGTTACAAACATGCGTTAAAAAGTGGTCTGAGAACTGAACCTTCCATCTGTGCAATATGTCTTGCCCTCTGAGTAATCCATGATCTATAGTAAATCATAATATACCCAATGCCTTTTGTGATAACAATACCTAGTGCTAACCATGTGAGAAAATGAGAGTGTAAACTAATAAATGGCTCTAGGGTAATCATGATCTACTTGGGAAAGTAAGTTATGTGCCTACCCCAGATAGTATAGCAAAATAAATTTTGTGTAGACTAAAGAATTTAAGATATAAGACCATAGGACCACTCTATGAAAATATTTATTTGATCTCAAAGTGGTGAAAGCGTTTGAAAGACTATCCTTAATGAAAGAAATGGTAAATTAATGACATAGTAGATTTAGCTACGTAAAAATGGAAAAAAAAACACTGGCATGTCAATGAATATAAAATTCAAAGTTAATGGCAAACTTAGAAATATATGCTTTGCAATACAAATAGCAGAAAAAGAATAGTATTTAACACTATATGTTCTACATTATATGTTGTAAATTATACTCATATCTGGAGGAAAAAACAAATACCTCAATAGAAATATGGGTAAAGAACATTAATATTTCATTATAAAGGAAGAAATGAGCATCATGGTCTAATAAACCTCTCAAAATATTTACACTGATAGTTATCAACAAACTGCAAATTGAGAGATGTCACATAAGAAAGTGGCAATATTAGAATCTGGATGGTATCTGAACTTTGACAGGGTAACAAGAAGAGTTTCTTTGTAAAATTGCTAGTGAGAATGTATATTGGTAACAAGTTTTCTGGTAGATAATTTGGTATTGCTGGTTAAAATTGTAAAGATTACAATCAGTGGTCCAGAAAACATCTTTTGGGACTTTATTGTAAGGGAATAATTTTTTTTTTAAGGCAACATTTGTCTGGTCTAATTTTATTTTCATAACATCAAATTGTTCATTATCAAGGATTCATTTTTGGTTGTTGTTTGCTTTTTAAAAAATGTTTTGATATGTAGACTCATATGTCTTTTTTTTTAATTCTCTATTAATTGAAAAATATATATCCTGTTTTAAATACTTATATTTAAGGGCACCTTGGTGGCTCGGTCGTTAAGCATCTGTCTTCGGCTCAGGTCATGATCCCAGAGTCCTGGGATCGAGCCCTGCATCAGGCTCACTCCTAAGCTGGGAGCCTGCTTCTCCCTCTTCTACTCACCCCTGCTTGTGTTCCCTCTCTGTGTTAAATAAATAAAATCTTAAAAATAAATAAATAATACTTATATTTGTCATCTTTAATATTTTATAAATTTAAAATTAACTTCTAAACATTATAATAAAAACTTTTCAGCAAGTATTTACATTTTATTGCTTTGTTGTTAAATCTGAGTTATTTGACTCTATATACAAGTGTTCATTATTTCAGATTAGATTTTTTTAATGAAATGAAATTTTTTAACAAAAATGAACTTTTAATTTAGAATTGTTTTATGAACAAATTTGTCATACTAAATTCTAGATACCAATTATTACAGCAGTCTTTATTAGACATTTGTACTATAATGTTGCACCTCTTGAGTTGTTCATTCTAATCTCATTTTGTTTGATGTGTTCCCATCCACCAGCCACCAGCCATCCACACACCCTCGAGTCTCTAGGTTTCTTGGTCACCACTGAAATCTGCTTTATCTTATGGACATTGATAATTCATTACTATTGGCTTCCTTTTCTAATGTTTCAAGGTAGATGATGAAACAAATCTTTCCTCCACTCTAGAATGTTTCATGTTATTGTATTTTTGGTTATTCCTGCTTTATAATTTATTTGTTCTCCTCTTCAGGAAGTCTAATAACCATAGATTAGACTTCTCTTCTCTGTCTTCCTTATTAAATAAAATCTCTTAGAATTTTTGTCTCTGACTAGTAGGGTCATCAAACTTTGTGTACTAAATCACATATTCTACTGTCTGCATGAATGGCTCTGATTTTATTGATTATGAATATTTTAATTCCCTGTGGTTTTCTTATGTTTTAATCTTTCCCTATATCAGCAACCAGGTTTTTTTTTTTTTTAAAGATTTTATTCATTTATTTGACAGACAAATATCACAAGTAGGCAGAGAGGCAGGCAGAGGCAGAGGGAGAAGCAGGCTCCCCGCCGAGCAAGGAGCCCGATATGGGACTCGATCCCAGGACTCCGGGATCATGACCCGAGCCGAAGGCAGCCGCCCAACCAACTGAGCCACCCAGGCGTCCCAGCAACCAGGTTTTATTGTGTTCCTTTTTCCATCTGCTTTGTTTTTATCAACATCATAGTCATTGTTTTCCATCTTTGATATTTTCCTTTTGTTAATTTATATTTTTCTTATTGTTGAAATTACAGAGATGATGACTTGTTTCTCCTATTTTCTTTCAGTCTCATCTTATAGAATCTTATATTCAAGCAAAATTCTGGAACATTTAGTCATGTGAATGATTCCTTTTTATCTTCTGTTCCCTTGGGCTTTTTCGGAAGTCCTTTAATAGGTTGGGGGGTTAGAAAGTTGATCTCAACTTACATTTTTTCCTGGAAATCCTCTGATTAATGTTTTTAAGTGGTTTCTGACATTTGATTTCCATTCATACTTTTGGCTTCTGATGGTCTATTTCTGTATCATTGAACATTTGCCAACTTTCTTAATCTATGTCCTTTTTATTTCTCAATGAGTCATACGTTACCTTCTGATATCTCTTCTTTCTTCAGATTTATTTTAGACTTCAGATTTAAGTGTGTTTGCCTTTCCTTTTCCTAACTGAATGCTAAACCCTTTGAGCTAACACCCCTATTATTCATGCAGAGCTTAATATAGGTAGCACCACAAATGATTGCTATTTATTTTGCTTTGGGTAGGTTCTCACCAAAGCTGATACGGGTGTGAAGTGAACAAGAG
Source organism: Lutra lutra (assembly GCF_902655055.1). Taxonomy (NCBI): domain Eukaryota; kingdom Metazoa; phylum Chordata; class Mammalia; order Carnivora; family Mustelidae; genus Lutra; species Lutra lutra. The sequence goes on from NC_062286.1 coordinate 47,992,366, forward strand.
TTCATTTTACATAGTTTTACATTATTGCAAGGTTACATTATTTAAAATTGTGTAACAGTTACTTAAAAGAGGACAAATATAGGAGATAGTTGAAAAATGCCATTAATTCTATTGATAATTTGTATTCTGTATGAGCAGTATTGTTGTTTCTCAAACAGAACTTTAGTGAAATATCCTTTGGATATTGCAAATAGATTATGTTAAAATACACATGGTATCAATTGGCAAACATGCTAAAATTAATGCAATGCACATTGTAATTCAAATGCTTTGATATTTATGTTTCTTTTACGTGTCATTTTAAAAGACAAACAGTCGATAAAAGATTAAGCTAGATGGAATGATCCTTTAGACAATTTACTTCTAACTATAATAATTTAGAAGGCTCTTAGTGATTCAGACAGCACATTATGTACTCAGAGCTGATACTCACTGGTAGGATTGATACAGTCATGCCATTTGCTAAAATATTAAATGGCTTCTATCCTAGTTGGTAAATAGCTTTTACCATGAGCTTCCTGAGTGGCTACCCACCCATTCTGCTTCTGCCACCTGGCTATTGAGATTAGGAGCACTTCAGTGCTTCTAAAACCTTTTAATCACTGATGCATGCATGTATTGCAAATTAATTTTGGCATGTTGTGACTATTCAGTCTATTACATAAGCTATTTTTAAAAGCATTTATTATTTGCTTTTGATATTCAATTCATCTTCTCCAATTTATAATCTTTTAAAAAAGCCTCAGATTAAAGCATGTATCCCCCATTAAAAACTGAATCTTGCTCTTACATAACATTTTCTTCAGTATGAAGAAGCATGGGAATAAAAAGAATTGACCTTACATTGTGTGTGTCAGAAAAGGAGCTTTATATCTAGTGGTGTAAACAGTCCAGAAATAATGCAAGGGAGAAGGCAAGGAAGGAGGACCATGGGGGAGGTGTGAGATATGGACACTATACCAATTACTATCATTTCATGGTTCTGAGTAATGTGACAGGTATCAGAAGATCAATGTGGTTAGAATTTTAAGAGAGAAGCTTTTTTTCCCCCTTAGTTTACCTTTCTTTAAGTTACACTATATATTTTCCTTCAAATTAACATTTTTCTGGAACATTTTACTAAATATTCACAGACATATCTAATATTTATTTTCATTATATTTATAAATTTTGAAATCTCCTTTTGAATACTTATATATCCCTATAGCCCAATATTATATTGTGAATTTCCCCCAAAACATAATTTTAGCTCCAAAAAATTTTTTAAAACAATACTTGGGCTAATATGTGTGTATGTGTACATGTGTGTATAATATGTAAACAAAAATGCAAAGAACACTTTATCCACTCAACATTTTAATTTTCATATGATAAGCTGCTTTTCAGGTTTTGTAGAAGAATTTGCATATATATGGCATAATAATTAAAGTAGAGTTTGATATCAATTTTTTAAAATTAGGTTAGGTACTTAGTATTACTTTGGTTGTGATATTTCAATCTAATTGAAAAGATCGCAAACCTGCTATTGTAAATTATTATAATAATTTAGATTTTTTTCAAATGCATTTGTTGGACAGCAACTACTCTCATCATCACTGATACACCGTTAAAATCAAGCATTCAGAGTCTAGCATACAAGTAGTTGATTCTCAGCTTCACTTTCCAAGTTACAAAAAGTCTTCAATCTCTCTGAGTCTCATTTCACTTATCTGTAAAATGAGGAAAACATAGTATCTATCTCGTAAGGTGCTAGTAGGAAATAGGAAGGATGATGCACGTGAAGTGCTTCAAAGAGCCACTAGAACATAAATGTTAGCTATTATTATTCTCATAGTAAATCAAAAAATTCTTTCTTTTGTAGCGCTAATTACTAAAGAGCATTCCACAGAGTATGCACTAGTATCATTTAGTCCCTGGTGGAATTAGTTATCCATAGCAAATAAAGTAAAATTTTGTTCTAGGCAATGTTTATAATGCATGACTTAAGTTTTAGAACTGGGCATTTGTTGTTCCCCCATGATAGCCTATATTTTACTTAAGTAGGGGACATGCATGGTCACAGCTTGCTTATTTATCAACATTTGTGAGAAGTGGTAACTGACTTTAATCTTTGGAATGCAGATGCAAATAGGGTCACTTGCCAAGTATGTGTAGAATACTCGTTGCTGAAACAACATTTAAAATAAGGAAGAAAGGAGGAAAGGATCATCACCGTGTACATGCAGGGGTCTGCCATGGAGGTGGATAAGTCTCCATAATGTTGTGTTATCCCTAAACCGACATTCTTCAGTCTAGTCTTTCTCCTTTGTACTGTAATCTCATTCACCCTGGCCCTTGGCGTTTAGTCATTCACAGAGCTCTTACACAGTGGAGAGGAGAGAACAGATTCCAGTCTTTTGGGCACCCAATATTGCTAAAGTTCTGAAACAGGATCTGTTGAAATATTGCTGAAATTTATTTGCATTCTGATTGTCCAAGGGGGAAAAAAAAGGATTTTTTTTTCAGAATTTCAGAATATTAAGAGGAATATTAAATATTATAAATATTTATACATATTTATACTATAAATATTAAATATTAAAATGAATTTTTCAGAATTTCAGGATATTAAAAGGGAGAAGGAGGAAGAAGAGGAGGATGAGTAGGAAGAAGAGGGGAGAGGGATAGACAGATGGAGAGAGGAAAAAAAGAAGGGGAGAGTGATAATAGTTGCCATTTTTAAGAACTATATTGCAAGAAGAAAGAGATTAACGTTCACTACTCTGGGAGTGGGGATTGGGTTTCTCTTACACCCAAACATACACTGAACCTCCTCCAAGGTTTTTCCTGTGCTCATTAGAAGTGGAAGGGCCTAGTGGTATTAAAGTAGGAAAGATTCAATATTGTGATAAACAGCAGTTGAGAGGAATTGGATCTTGTAGTTATCAATCAATCAATTTCAAGAGATTATGTGAAAGGTATTACCGATAACAAAAATCTGAAAGAACTCATTTTTTTTTTCTAGGAAAGTAGTTGTGATCTATTAAGGGGCCATGGGTTTTGCCAGGAAAATAAAACATTACAGATCTGTTAGTTGAGATTTTTAATTTTAGAATGTGACATGAATTTCTACTGATTATGGATGGACTGATTTCCTTATCACAATTCAGAATGTGAAAATATACATGCCTTAAGTTGTGCTAAGCCTTAGGGTTTCAAAAATATGGATCAGTATTCTTTTTCATTCTATTTGAAACATAAAGGTATAATCTATCAAATTGATCACTCCTGGCAAAAATTCAAAAAAATATTATCTTCTTGCATTATCAGTAAAAAAGCTCATTACATTTCAAACAAGATATATTCTAACTGGCTTTCCAAACATCTTTAGGGAACAATGTGCTAGACTAAGTGCTTAAAATATGTCCCCATTAATGAAATTTCTGCTATCTACATTTACAAACATCCTGAAATCTGGGGGTTTTATATTTCTCAGAGTGGCTCACCTATATTATATATCTCACTTAATCCTCCAATGAGAAAAATGTTAAATGAGTAGAACATGTTTTATTGCTCCCTAGGTGAGTAGAATGATCTAAAACAAAAAGAGAAGAGGCTACATGGGTTACTTGCAGTATTCAAACTAATTAGTAACAAATAAATGTGTTTTTCCCTTTTTCTATCTTTTCTTTTTTTCCCTTTCTCTCCTTTATCTTAAGAACTTGAATTTTTGTTCTTTTTATGCTAAAATCTTTGCAGCCAATGACATGACTCTTGTGGTAGGTCACTGGTGTTACAATTTATGGCATTCATAAGTGCACTGGTTATCTATACTGCATAACCACTCTTATCCTTTAGAGGGTTAAACAAACAAACAAACTATATATATATATATATATATATATATATATATATATATATATACAAATTTCCTTTTTTTTTCATTTTGTGGGTTAGGAAAAAGTTTTTTCTGCTGATCTCACCTGGCTTTACTCATGCAGGTGCATTCATCTGGCAAGTTTGGTTAAAGGCTGGCTTAGTTGGGATGGCTGGAATAAGAGGGGATCTTTCTCCATTTGATCTTTTTACTCACAGTGTAAAAAATGTAATCTTTTTTTCATGTGGTGACAACTAGCAAGCCCAAATATGTAATCATTTATCATGTCACGCATGTTGATATCCCTGTGGCCATGATAGTATGATTCTCAAATCCTTTTATTCGTGGTGATTCTTGACTCTACCCTGTGAGAGATGCCTTCTTTTCCATAAGAAACTAGCCCTGTTTGAAGCTGAGTATCTTTACAAGTTGCTTCATGGTCATAGAAAACGGTAGGGATCGCATTTTATTTATTTTTTTTTTTTCATTTTGAACTGCTTCTGCCCCTTTTAATTCAATCGGATATTACTCTCTTAAAAATGTTGTGTACCTCATATGTTTGTTATGACTGTTGTTTATACTGTGCCTCAAAAGCCATATCTACAATTGTTTCTGAAATAAACCTCTCTCTATTTTAGGTAGAGTGTTGAGATGATAAAGCCTTTGAGATTCCTAGAAAGTATTTTGTCTAGCTAATAAAGTCTAGTTGGCACCTCCATGGTCTTTCTGCAGCATTAACAGAGGATCATAAAGCCACACTAGATTTAATTCTTACTGTGAGTCCCTTTTGGGAATCTTCCTGGTGGGAGTTTTCTTTTTGAATCATTTGAGTCCAGTGCCCTCTAATCCATTCTCCCAACCTTCACGAACAGCCTCCTTGACACCCATCTAGCTCTTGACCACTCAATACCGAGTACCAAAGCGAGTACTGTATCTTTTTCAATTTCTATTACATTTAGAGACTCACTTCTGATAAAAATTTTCTGGTCAGTTTTCTATTGCTGCATAATGAGTACCATTAATGTAATCATCTATAATTGTAACCAAGTTTGTCTCTCTTAAAATTGATTTGCATGTATTAGAAACAAGAAATTGGCTTTATCTGCAACTGATTTAATTTTTATCACTAGGTTAGCAGTATGAATACATGCTAACCCTTTTAAATAATTATAGTGTGCCAGGCATTGTGCCAAAGATATAAATCCATTTTCTCATTGTGTCTTCAGAAAAGGTTCCTTCAATGAGATCCATACTATTGTTTTACCAGCATGGTAACTGAGGTTTACGAAAGGTATGTGACCTTCTTGATGTCAAATAGAAGGTAATAAACCTGGGATTCAAGCGTTATTATTCTGACAGCAGAAACAGTACTCTGCTTGCATATTTGATTAAGAACTTTAGGGGCTTAATAATGATGAGGGATAACTATAATCAGGGTCAGTACCCTATCTCATCTTTATTTGTGAAACAGGGACAAGCTTAGTATCCCATTGTATGTTCTTGAATAAATCCTATTTTATAAAACTCAATACCATACATTTGTTAGTGGAGCTATGTTCTGACTATAACATGTCTAAAAATTCAGTTTCCATATTTCATTCAAGAAGTTTTTCACATAGCACTGTGAAATGAACAGCAGATTGGGGCCTTCCAAGGTGTGAGATTCAAGATTGGAGCTGCAAATTCACTACATTTCTGAGACAAGGTTTTCCTCCTTTTTTTTTTTTTTTTTTTTCATTTAGCGACTCAGATGGAGCAGGGCGGGGCGGGGGTGGGGGATGATACGCTAAGTGAAAAAGATCAGAATTAAAAGTACTTAAAGAAATTATGCTTTGCCACATTCAAACACAAACCAATGTTAAAATTAGACTAAAACATTGCTACTCCTTAGGAGTCCTTAATCTGCTTTCTTGAAAGGAAAAAATATATATAATTATCATACCATTGCTTATATGCAAATTATAATTTTTGCACTATAGCAGAAGACTTAAACCTTTCAAAGGGCTTTAAATCTTCTCCTAATAATTATATTTTCCTATTTAGTTAGAAAGCTGTCTGAGTTAAGGTATACCTTCAACCTAACTTCTGAACTATTAACAGTTCAGAATTTAACTTCAGGAAAGAAAATGTACGTATTTCATAACATAATCAAAATCAACTGATTCTAGAAATTGGCCTGAACGCTTGCTGTTTGTATAAGGAATGGAAGAGTCTGACTTTTGCCTTGTGCTCGGAGGAATACTGTAAGAAGTCTGAGTCAATAACCATCATGAGTTAATCCATACACAGCAGTCTACCGCAAAAGGTTACCCAGACACGGATATGATGCGGCAGCTACATGGCTTGTTCTCTGAAACGATGTAAATGAGAAAATCCCAGCTATCAACAAATAAAAGAACCTTCAGGAATCCTTCAGGTCTCAAAGAGGGCTTTACCCCCCTCCTGTTCTCTTTTCATCTGCTCACAGTCAGAAAAAAAAAGTCAAAACAAAAAACAAACGCAATTGAGAGCTCAGAACTCTATGGCTAAATGAAATACACTTTTGAACAAAAAAAACAAAAGCATTCTTCTGTAAGGGAGCTATTTTTCATCATATAACAGAAATCACATGTTTAAAATAGAAATTAGGTTTCAAAAGCATCAAAATTGCAAAATCGTTTTCAAAGGTTTCTTACACTAAACAATTTGTATATCATACCTGTAAGTAAAAGTCAGGTTCATATTAATTTTAACATACATGTAGATGAGCTAGATATTTAGACTTGCATTAGCCATATGCAAAATATATTTACATATCAACATTTCATTATGATTATCTGTTCACATCTTTCTCTTGATCTCACACCTCTATTTTAAATAAAGATGTTTCCTGATACGTAGTCTTTTGATCATTATGCAAACTTGTGGAATATAAGTAGATAGGATTCTCCTATTCTGCAAACTGCTAATCAGATAATGAGATTAGAGATCTGTTTGTAGAGTCATTTCTAAAACTGTCTTTTATATTCATCATTTATTTTTCTTTTCAGATGTTTTTATTTTACCCAGGGTTGAGGGAGGAGGAGCAGGAAGAGATGAGTTATTTACATAGATAATGTATTTAGTATAAATAGACGATGCCTGGGCTGTAGGTGACCAAACTATCCTTTCTGGTAGGAAATTTCTTCTCTATAGATGGTGCTCAAGCACGTGGGAGTCGTGGGCACTGCTTTCACTTAGCCTCAGCAAATGGTCCCTTTTCCTGTTTTTATCAAATCCAAGGAGGTACAGCCAGGAAGAAAGAATTCTTTTATATCTTCCCCAATTTCAAAAAGAAAAAAGCAATGGAAAGGGGAATAGGTAAGACCAATAAGTATGATATTTGTTCTACAAAAGACGTTTCTAGTAGATAATTATTTTTACTAGCTTGTTCACAAGTGTATTTACTAAAATGGAATTTAAATTTGATGTGACTTTCAGGGAATACCTATCTGCATTGCTTACAGTGGCAAGCACAGCACAACCAAAAGAGAGCAGGCCTTAGATAAAATCCTGTTTCTCCCTGAAATATTACAGTGAATTTCTACAGTCTCAGTGTCCTCATCTATAATGATACCTGTCCTAGAGAATTCTTCTTGATGGCATTTAAGGGATATCAAACAAAGGACAAAGTCCCTACGGCCTAGTGTCGCTTCTTTTCCCCGAGGCTTCCAAAATGAGTAACACCCAAGGTATTTTTGCTGAGTGTAACTGAGAAGGAAGCATGGAGTATTCATGGTTTGCTACTGTGAAACAGAGAAAACAAGATATGACCCCAACTACAATCAAATAGAGAGTGCTACTACATTCTCTGCTGGCTATTTCTCCGGTATTTAAAAAAAAAAAATGTCAATACAGTATCATTGCAAATCTCCAATTGGCCTTGCTTCCTAATCAGTTTCTGGAGCCAGAGGCAGCAAATGTTGAACAAGGCAATAGGTGAGAACGTGAAGTTCCCAGAAATAGAAAGTGTAATTCTGATATGTAATTCACTAGAGGAAACACTTCAAGGCCTCCATTTATCACTTGTGAACAGGTGCCTCTGTGGAGGTAAGTTTATTTGCATTTTAAGGGGCAAAATGTTCTTTCATCAGAAATAGGAACCTAGCATGAGAGGAGAGAGGCAATCTGTGTGGTGTAGTTGCAGAACCTTTCCAGCTGAGTTTGCACATCAGCAGGGCTGCACTGTTACTCAGGCTTTACGGTGCCAGGAGGAAAATCATGGCTTTTGGTTATGCCGACACTGAATTTGAAGAATTTGTGTACATCCATCAATTAGAACTTGTTTGTTCCTGGTTTCTCACGTTTTCCCTCATCACTCAACAAAATAAGCCTAGGTTCCAATGGTTAGCAATCACCTTGGCACTTCTGTTTCTTTGACATTTCAGATCTAATACTTACAGATATCTCTGACAGGTTTCAAATTTCCAGATTTTTGTTACTGTTTTCCTAGGCACTCCATGCATTCACTAGGCTGATGAGTTTCTCTTGGGAGACTTTATTTTCTACTTTAGAATACGTTCTGTGGCAATGGTGTTTCTAAAACATAGAACTTCTTCCCTGCTTCAGTCAAGTTTCAGCCGAAAAGGTAGAATTAGTAGGATATGTCTATTAAGAGATACTGCAAGAGATAACAATTTTAGGGGTGGGCTAAACAAGTCTGCGATGTGTAGGGCAAACTGTCAGAAACAATTGTCAGGAACTGACAAATTGTCAGCAACTGACAAGGTTGCTGTCCTACAAGGGAAACAGCTCTGTTCTTAAGAACTTTCAACTGATTATTTCAGGCCCACCCTGACCAGACAGGATATTCTCCCTGTCCACTGATTATGGACTGTAATCACATCTACAAAATACCTTCACGGCAGCTCTAGGTTGGTGTGTGATGAGTAACTAGAGATGGTAGCCTAGCCAAGTTGACACATCCGAAGATTGTCATGGTCTCCAAATAATGAAGATCTTTGAAAGAAATAAAAGTCAATTATAGTACAACGATCATATCAAATACTACATAGCCATTTTTGTATAGCCATTAAAGGTAATGTTTATAAAAAGTTTTATGAGATGGGATAAATGCTTCTTCTGCAATGTTATCAAGAAAAATGGATAATAAATCATATAAACAGTGTTTATTAACTATGTAAAAAGTTCCAGTGAAGTGGGGCAAGGAATGATTCATATTATAGGATGAGACTGTCTTGTTTGTAGTCTATAGTTTTGAAATGTTTAAGTGGAAAGTTATTCTTTTTCTAGTAAGTTAATATTTAATTTATAAGTAGACTATATACTTATATCATGCTGCATTTAAACATACTTGTGTTCACGCTCGCTATCCCTTGACCATCTGCTTTCTCCAAGTTTTCTTTGTTTTTTCCAGATTTGGCCTTCTCTGTCACAAGCCCTGACACACTTCTTTCTATCTGTTCTCCCCATCAAGCCCTAGTAATCCACAGCCTGTAGGGAGAGCAACAAAAACTGTTCATGTTCATATTCACCATCAAACTTAATCATATTCATTATATTCCCTCCTCATACTCATAGCACAAGTTTGATAATTTATGCACTTTGATTCCTACATGGGGGAAATAAAAAAAAATTGAGTATATTTTCCATAACTAAACTCATTCTTACCATCAAACTCCCTGGAAATTAGGTACAATGATCCTCATTTTACTCAGAGGAAACCAAATTACTGAGAATTTAAGTAACCCAGTCAGCTGAAGGCAGCAGATCTTCCCAGTTTGAAAAAGCATCTTTATCGTTAACATGATCTCATTGGAGTAAATATGTAACTATCTCAAAATTCAAATTCCCTACTTGAGTTATTTCTCTCATCATACAGAGTTTTTCTTCTTCTTCTCTCTAAGTGAGTATGTCAATTTATTAGGAAGGTTGTTATTACTATTGGCTTTGGGGTGGCATTGACCTCAGCCCCTACTATTACCACCAATGAGAAGTTGGAGGCTCCTGTAATTCTTATTCTGTTCTCTTAACACAGGTTCTCCAGGCAATTGTTCTGGAAGAGTCAGTCTATGCCTCCATGGATACTGATATTCTTGCTCACTTCAATTGTTCATAGTGCTTTAGATCCTCTCAGGCCTGTCTGGGACTTTTACTCGACTTCTGGTTTGCCCTGCAGTGTTTGCTTTAGGTCCATTTTCCCTTAGTGCTGACCTCACAGACAAGCTTGCTCAATAGGGAGACCCCTCTGTAAAGCCTGAGAGCTGTGGGAGAGTGGAAGACACATTCCTAAGACTCTGCCTTTGCCAAAACGTGTCAGAAGACCACATCTGCTCTCTGTAGCCCACCCATAGGAGCAGAGAGAACAAACTAGAATCAAGGCGCACATGTTCTCCCACTCTCTTCTTCTATCTCAAGTGCTTTGAATAGTTCTACCTCTTCCCCTGTGTGATCTTCTCTTTCAATGGGGAAGCTGAAAGAAAAAAGAAGGTAAAAAGAAAAGAAAATGAGAATGATGGAAATTGGGGAGGTTATCTAACCTTAATGTATATGCTATATTCTGTTGAATTCCATTGCAATTAAGAGTATACCTCTTGAACACATATTTCTTTCCTTGATGAGATGTGCCTTGAACTTGTAATAATATCCTATACCCATTATATAGGTAAGTCATTAACAGTACTGTGAGTAGTAATTATAGGTAGGTATTCTATATCTTTGGTGAGTTAGACTTAACCAGGAAAGCAATCCTTGTCTGACTGAATAGCCTTATTTGCTTTTCTCATTTTATTTCAGTTATAGTATATTAGATGTCTGGAAAACAGTCCTACTTTTTGCTGAATTGCCACATAATCAAATGATTTGAGGTTTACTCAATTTGTTTCTGGGTCTCCATTCCTCATCTAGAAATTCAATCTGATAATTTGAAAAAACCATTTCTAGTTCTAAAAGCCTATGATACTTCTACTTTAAAAATTACATTAGAACTTTGACTTTAAGTGCAATTAGCACTAATCAATCTTGCCTGGGCTCTGTAGGTGGTTCTTTATACTCTTCAGGATTTCTGCAGTTAAATGATTTGGTGTCAATGTCTACAGTTTCAGATTAAAAAAAGAAGCAGCAGCAGCAGAGGAAAGGAGAAATATAACAACACAAACTCTGGAGGGATTAATTTCTCAGTGTAAAAGCTTTCTGCACTACAGGAGGCTTCAGTAGAACACCTGTTTTAAGCCCCTGTGTTGTAGTACTATTGAGATGATACTTCCAAAGAATAATTTTAATTATGGTAGGACTTGGAGATACTGTAGTAAGCTTTCCTACCTGCCTGTGGTGTATTCACACTGTTATCAGTTTAGTTCAGCTGGAGCTACAGTTCCCAGAATTCCTTCCCTCTAGGGTTTGGGGTTTACATTGACAACAGACATTTTGCATGAGATTTGGAAGGTAGTGGTAAAGCAGTAGCCATATTTTCGTGCTTTAAGGTTGCTGCAGTGCTTCATACAATGTGGCAGTTGGCCCACATTGTCACTGATCTGTCACCTCACTTCACCTCATAAGTGTGGGGTAGTTTCCAACCATGTGGATGGTCCACCTCCCACCAGTTCTCTTCCTTTGGCAACTCTTGAGTTTTGGATCCCATGAGTGGGTAGATCCATAGTAAAAGGTACTGGTATGTCCTCCAAATCACCTATGTCATCTAGGTTGGAGGTGGTGAGAAACATACATATACTATCCTTTTTTTTTTTTTTGCCTTGTGTCCTACTTTTTCTTCTTGTCCTCCCCCCCCCCCCAAATTTCCTCTCTTATTGCCAATCAGGCTGATTTCTGGAGACATTAGGGGTGCCTGGGTGACTCAGCCGGCTGGGTGTCTGCTTTTGGCTCAGGTCATGATTCCCATGTCCTGGGATCGAACCCTACATCCAGCTCCCTGCTCAGTGAGGAGCCTGCTTCTCCTTCTCCCCTTGTTCATGCTATCTCTTGCTATCTCTCTCTTTCAAATAAATAAATAAAATCTTACAAAAAAAGAAAAAAACTTGACATAAAACGCAGAAGTTAAATCTTACATAGACTCCTCCATCAGTTCCCAAAATTAGGTAGGGTCTCACCCTGACAGTAAATCTTTTATTCTAACCCTATTCTCTCCCATATGATAACTATTGAACATGTGGCTATTGAACACTTAAATGTAACTAATCTGAACTGAGGTGGGTGATAAGTATAAAATACACACTGGATTTTGAAAACTTAGTGTAGAAAAAGAAGACAAAGTAACACTGATAATATGTTTATATAATTATATATTGTAATCATATTTTGAAAATATCTCATTAGCTAAAATATATCAAAATCCCATCAATACTGTCTTCGTCACTTCCATCTGCTATAATAAAACACTATAGACTGGTGGGTTAAACAACACACATTTGTTTCTCACATTTCTGGAGGCTAGGAAGCCCAAGATTGAGGTGCTGGCAGATTCACTGTCTGGTGGGGGGCTTCTTCCTGGTTCACAAATGGGGCACCTTCTTGCTGTATACTTACACTGAGGAGAGACAGAGGGTTCTAGTCTCTTCCTTTTCTTATAAAGACACTAATCCCATCTAAAGATTCCACCATAGTGACCTTGCCTAAATATAATGACCTCTCAATGCCCCAGATCCCCATACTATATATTGGAGGTTAGGGTTTCAACATATGAATTTTGGTGAGGGAGACCTTCAATCCATAACATTTTTCTTTTTATTTCTTTTAGTGTGGCTGCTAGATAACTTTGAATTAATGTGTGGGTCACATTATATTTTTATTAGATAGTAATACTCTAGATTATTCATACACTTGTGATGCTATCATAGAAAATTGACTAATTCATTATTTTAATATCCCCAAACCCTTGTGTGGATTAGTGATGTTATTAGAAAAATCCCCCAAATGATATTTGATGTTCAGCTGATCAATTCTGCTTGAACATTGCTTTTACATGGTGAAAATGGTGAAGTAGCTTTCTCTTCCATTCCCAAAATACAGTATCGACTTAGAAAATCACCTGTGGGTAAGACTTCAGCTGACCAATTCCACTCTAAACAGTGTGTTCATTTATTCCTTCATTCAACAAATATTCTATTTTTTTTTTCTGAGAATTACTTTCTCTCTATTATTATTATTATATTCAGTTAGAACAAATATTCTTTAAATACCACCTAAGTATCAGTTACTTTTCAAGGTCCTAGGGGAGAAAGGATCCAGATTTGAACATCTTACAATAAGGTCTTGTCCTGATGGAACTTAGAGTTTAATGAAGGGAAACAGAGGAGAAACTATCCAAAAGGATGACTGGAGAGTTCAAAGTGGATCTTGAACAAAGTAAGAAATAAGGTGATAGAGAGTGACTAGACATGGTTTCCTTTAGATAGTTTGAACAATGATAATTTCTTTCTCAAATTATTACAGGATGGAAGCTTACAATGTGTTAAAAGGAATGACTTTATTGATTAAAGAAGTATACAAAAATATAATAAATAATTTCAATTTTTTTTATTTGAAGCAATAATGGGAGAGATTCTAGAAAATCATGAATTTGGAAATAAAGGTGATTACCATTGGTATTCCAGGTGTGGCTATTGAGATTTTGGAGCTGGTGTGTTCAAGATGAATATTAAAAATTCAAGGCTTACCAGCTTCTTAACTTTATTTTGAATTTCAGACATAAAGTAGAGGATCAGTTGCAGTTTTTTCAGTGAGCACAAAGGAATCGTACCTCTTGGCACTTTTAAATGTATTTATTAATATTTAATGTGTCTGTAGGATGCTTTGAAGGATGTAGTTTATACAATTAGAACATTTATGGCGGATGAGTCATAGTACATGAATCATGTTTGTTATCTGTTCTGAAATTTAAAATCACTAGCAGTTTTCCAAAATGCATGTTTAAGTTCTCAGGAAGATAGGAAAGGACAAACCTCTGATGATTAAAAAAACAATGCCACACAACACACTTCAGGGAAAAATAGTATTTCTTATAGACCTCTGTGTTGAAATCATGCGGTAATTGCATGGAAAGAAATTCAGCGGATCTGACATCTTTCTTTTGGGTTGGCTCATGAGTTGTGTATGAATGGTGTCAGCTTTCCACTTGTGCCGAAAACATTCCGTGGTTCGGTGCCAAAGCAGTTTTGACAAACTTTTTCATTGGTGCCAATTCTCATGATGGTGTGCTCTCAGCATTTGCTTTTGAATTTCAAATGGTTGTAAAACTCCAGGGGTTCACACTCTATGAATGAAATGAGACAAGAAGATGTCAGCAAAACTGTTTAGCTGCATTTCATCATTTCTTTTTTTCTTTCTTGGCTCCAGCATGGCTTGAGACCTGGCACACTGTATAACACAGTAAAGTGTTAGACAGAAAGTGCTAACCCAGTCAGAAACAGTGAATCCTACAAGGAGAAAGCAGTAAGCTACCAGAAAGGGATTGCCGACGCCTTGCCATGCCTTCAGGCCTAGAAAACAATTATAAAAATGGTACATTTGGAAATCACTCTGTCCCAGGCAAGAGGCAATAAATTGACTGAGTTAATGTACATGATTTGACTACTGATATAAACATGATCTATATGGCAAACACACCTCAACAAGAAAAACAAGAGTTTAGTCTGGTACCCAGATGTTATTCAAATACACAGCTGTCGGGCACTGCATTGCCAACATTTAGTGAATGTAATCCCCCAGCACCTACATTGTTTTACACAGTGATCACAACAGCAACCTTCTTCAAAAAGCTTAACCAGTATCACTTCGGTAGGGAGTCAAACTGCCACACTGATGCTGGCTTCTGAGGGAAGCTACATTACGTTGAAAGACCTGACCCCTATTGTCTATAATATCTCCATGATTCCGCTTTTAGGAATGATCGAGTTCAAGAAAAATAGAATACAGATTAGATTGGATTATAAGGTAAAACAAGATGAAAGGTTTTTATAGATCAGCTTTCACTTAGGATGTTGAGATAAACATAACTGTACCACCAATCCAAGTGGCTTTTCTGTTAGTCAGTTTGACTTGAATGCAAAGAATGCCATCCACATGACTTTAATTGACATTAATACCACACCACATCTGAGCTTTCATTTATATTCTTTTTTCTTTCTCTTCTTTACCAGGGCATCTGGCTGCACATACACGGTTGGTCAAATAACCAAATTCTATGATTGTTCACATTGCTGTGGTTTACATTTTCCTTCCATATTTCAGTTTGGTGCAGTGGAAATTAATAGCTTAGATAATCAATCTGGGGCATAGGAAAAGTATGTATTTTCAGTGAATGACTCAATTCATTGAAGGAACAAGGAAACTATATGAAAGCTGTCTTGGATGTCGTACAAAATTGCTTAACCTCTGCCGTGTCTTTTGTAGGATGGTGTAGGTTATGGAGTTGCACTCTGCAGCTGATTCCAGGAGAGTAATTAGGAAAAGAGCCAATTTGCTATTCATAGAACTCTCTCCGAAGCAGAATAAAAGATGTGCAGCCCTTCTTTTCCACTGACCCATTGCAAGAACACTGGAAATAACTTGCACTAGTCTGTCCCCTTAAGAGAGACCTGAATGGTGAGGTTTAGTTGTAAAAATATTCACTAATATGCCAGCCAAATATACAATTCATGAGCACATTCATGTTGCCATTTTATTAGATAGGGAAAGGACTATGGCAGATCAATGCTTTCTCAAACCTTCGTATCAATTTTTCCTTGGCTCTCCAATAGAAATGGAGAATGGAAATGACTACTTCTATTTATGGACTTTCATTGCTTTCCAAATATATTCTTTCACAAGGCTGGAATTTGATCATATAGCCAATATATCTCAGCAGATTTTACATGCATGACTATCTTCATATTGATCTTTTTAAATTGCTGTAATAACTTTGCACTGTGTCTAAAGGCACACAGGGTTTCTTTTATTATAATGCACAAGGGAGCCTTGGTGTTCACCTCTTCTTTTCACTTACATCCCCTCTGTAAGTTCTTATTCTTACTTCTCTTAGATAACAGAATTGCAAATGTATATATCCTGTACCTTGTGTGCACAAAAAGCAATGTTTCTCTTTATTTTGTGTCAGAAAAAGCTCCGATTTCCCCGAGTTTCTGTTTTGGTCCCAAGGTCTCCCAGGTCTCCCAAGTTGAAACTCGGTCTTTCAACATTAACTCAAACTCTTCCTAATAGAAGGTCATTGGAAGGTAAAAACAAACAATGTTTAAAATCATATTGGGGTGTTTTTCTCCCTGTAAAGCTTATCCTTTGCCCTCCTTGAATCTGTATGTAAGAGGAAGTTTGTATGTGTTTAACTAGAAAACATTTGCTTCATCTGCTGTCCTTTGGTCTTCAACTGGTCCTCAGAGTCTAGGTCTACAGGGGGTGTCTTCAGTCTCTCTCAGGATATGGTATTCATTGAAGGTGGGTTGCCCAGTTCTTATGGGCATCTTGTGGCCACACGTCAGAGACTGTCAAAAGAGTCCATCTTCGTAGCCCCTATATTCTGATCCCAGACCCTTCTAATCCACCAGTTCTCTTCAGGTATCCCATGGACTCAAAAGTCCAGGATTTCTAGGCTCATCTGTCTGCATCATGTTGGTACCTGCAGACTCTGAGGGGCTGCTCTCCAGCCCAGCAACCTGGACACCCCCATAATGCTTATGTCTTTATACCTCAGAATGACATATAGATATGGGACTTTGCTAAGGTCAATAACTCTTAATCTTAATGTTAAACTTTTCATCTCTTTCCTCTACCCCCATCCCTCAAAATACATTTTTCTAGAGGCTTTATTTTTGGAAGGGGATGTTCATAGGTAAGAGTCTTCGACCATTTTTTTTTTTTTTTCGCCATCACTCACTGCACATATCTTTGATATGAGCTTTGTGAATTTAGGGGGAAAAAAAAGTCTTTTCTCAGCAGGGCCTAGGTTTAAAATTATTGTAATTACTAGTATTCCCAAAATGTTAGGTTGGAGATTCAAAAATGTTCGGTAACTCTTTTATTCCAGACTGTATTTTTCTTCCCCTGAAGGAATGGATGCCTTTTGTTTAAGAGCTAGAAATTCTCAGAAGAGCATGATTGAAAAGAAATGAATATATGTGGAAATATTTTAAATATATGTCATCTTTGGGTTTTTTATCTATTTATTCATTTTAGAGCCTGGGCTCTGGAGACAGACTGCATGGATTTGGGTTTAAAACCTGGCTCTTCTGTTTACTACTTATGTGATCATGAGCATTACTTATCCTCCTCTTGTGCCTCCCTCTCTCTGTGTGTAAAGTAAGGATAATAATAGTATCTATATACTTACACAAGGATGTTAGTAAATGAGCTAATGTTTATAAATCTCTTAGAATAATTCCCGGCTGAGGTGCCTGAGTGGCTCAGTCTGTTAAGCGTCCAATTCTTGATTTCAGCTCAGGTCATGATCTCAGTGTTGTGAGGTGGAGCTCTGTGTTGAGGTCTGCATCAGGTTTCACACCAGATACAGAGCCTGCTTAGGATTTTCTCTCTTCCAGAGTATCTGGGTAGTTCAGATAGGTAATCATCTGACTCTGAGAGAAGAGAAATTGGATATATTCTTACTGCAAAAGTAAAGATTAGACATAAATAATTAAAAATAAATAAATATTCAACCAAGTGTCCACTATATGTCAAAGTCTGGTCTAGGCACTGAGATTACCACTGTAGATAAAACAAATTTTTGACTCTACATAGTATAAATTCTTAGTGTGAGTGAGACAGCTAGTTAAACAAGTGAAAATGAATAAAATAAATTAAAATATTGATACCTATTTCAAAAAACTAACTAAATAAGACAAATTAATGTGGTAGAGGTAGATTTACATTCAATGTTCCCAGGGACACCCCCACAAGGGGACTTTTTTTTTTAAGAGTTTATTTATTTTTGACAGACAGAAATCACAAGTAGGCAGAGCAGCAGGCAGAGAGAGAGGGGGAAGCAGGCTCCCAGCTGAGCAGAGAGCCCAATGCGGGGCTCAATCCCAGGACCCTGAGATCGTGACCCGAGCTGAAGGCAGAGGTTTAGCCCACTGAGCCACCCAGGTACCCCCACAAGAGGACTTTTAAGTAGAGACCTGAATGAAGAGAAGCCAGTTGTGGGAGGATGTGAGAGGAAGGCACCAAGGGTACATCAAGGACAGAGAAAAAAATGAGCTCGTTGTTTCCAGGAAACATAAAGGGGACTGTGGTATGAAGCCTTGGAGGTTTAAGCAGAGGACTGACATATTTTGTTTTATGTGTTCAAGTAGAAAAATCTGACTGCTATGAAATGAGTAGATTGCAGGGGGCAAGTATGGAACCAGGGAGACCACTTAGGGAGCAATAGTTACAGTTCAAATGAACGATGGGTTCACCTGGGACAATCATGGTGATTATGGGGGGAAAGATTCACATACTAAGATTCATATTTTGAAATATGGCTTTTGGTGTTTGTTGAAGATCTGTATGCAGGATAAAAAAAGAGTCCCTCCAGCCAGGAATTGGTCAGCATACACCTCTCAGCCACACACTATTTTTATAGCCTTTGTTTTATACACGGGTAGAACCCCAATTTCCACTCTTCCCCATGGTTGCTTTGGGGTTTCCAGCAGAGAGACTTTAAAAGGTTATTTGAAAAAGCAAACTAAGATATACATTTTTTTTTAAAGATTTTATTTATTTATTTGACAGAGAGATCACAAGTAGGCAGAGAGGCAGACAGAGAGAGAGGAAGGGAAGCAGGCTCCCTGCTGTGCAGACAGCCCGATGCGGGGCTCGATCCCAGGACTCTGGGATCATGACCTGAGCCGAAGGCAGCGGCTTAACCCACTGAGCCACCCAGGCGCCCCTAAGATATACATTTGAAAAGAGGCCAGATATACACTTGAAAGTAAGCCCAGTCACAATAATTACCTCAGAAGAACGTGGAGTCGGACACTGAAGAAGTACAAGAGCATAGTGATTTGATTCTAAGGGAGTAAAATAT
The DNA here is from genome assembly GCF_902655055.1 of Lutra lutra. Classification (NCBI taxonomy): domain Eukaryota; kingdom Metazoa; phylum Chordata; class Mammalia; order Carnivora; family Mustelidae; genus Lutra; species Lutra lutra. Next base: position 48,011,214 of record NC_062286.1, read on the forward strand.
TAAGCATGTATTTTATTTGTTGTGTAAAAGAAAAGTCAACCAAGCATCATTAACATAAACCTTGATTTGAAAATACCAGCCATGAGAAGTTTCCAAAGGGGCACTCTAACCTGGTGCAGGAGGGTAGAATTATTTAGGGAGGGTTAAGTAGACGGAGTGAGTGGCAGTTGGGTTGATTTCAGGAATAGTTGCCTAAGGGTGGTTCTTGAAAAGAAAGAAATGAAGATAGGAGGACAATCTGGTTGCAACATCTGTGACCCCATGGACACCAGGGTTGATTCAGCTCATCTGGCTGGTTAGGCAGGTGTCGCCTTCCAAGACTCCAGACACATCCACACAAGGCACTGCATGTGGAAGCCTACCTTTCTTTAAAAAAAAAAAAAAGGAATTATTTGGCAAATCATGATTGTTTATGCAGTATGGCTCTATGGCTTTTGGGTTTTGTCAAGAGTAGGAGGAAGCCAGTAGGAGCTGAGGTCATATATGAGAGGTGGTAGGAGAAATAGTTGCCAGGACAAAGGCATATGAAGCACTGTAGAAAATGCTCAATCCCTCAATCTCTCTCACACTCAGTTTTAATTTTTAGAGCACATTACATGACATCTGTTGGATATGGAGGAGCTGATTCTGTAGTTAATAGAGTTGGAGAAGAGTGGCCATGAGGATAAAGGAAAGAGAGAGCTCAAGGATGAGGCCGTGTTTTTGGCTATTCATTGATTCTAGTCTTATCTCTTGTCTCCAAAGAAATATTAATGAGAAATTCTCTCATGCAGAGGAGGGGAGTGTTTGATCCAGTGATACTCTACATCTGCTAACCCCCCTATCACATATACACACTTAGCTTAGGAATGTTCCACTGCATTCTGAGAAGGTTATATTATTGAGGCAACAGGGTATATCACATTCCTGAGATTAGGGACCCTGGCTGTCCAGTGCATATTTGAATCATTCCAGATCCCCTGCCAATTATTCAAGGAAAAAGTGTGATCCAAAAACTGAAAAATAAGAATCCACAAAGTAAGTCTGTGGCAGACTGGTGAAGAGGTGTTTTCTCTCTCTGGATTCACTTCTTTGAATGTAGAGGTCAAGGACAGTATGTGAGGCTTCCCTGAAGGCCACTCAGGCAATACCTACCATTCCCCAATAAATTAGCACTCTGATGGGGCTCGGTCTATAGCCTCAGAGAAAAAGGCAGGATTCATACATTAGTTAGCTTGAATATATTGCACACATAATATATATTTTTTTAATCCCCTCGGTTTAGAAATAGTATTTTGTTTCTGTGGCTTAAATTTTGTTGTTATCATTATTTAAATATATCAATCTCTTCTCTGCTGAAGCATGAGGCAGGAGGTGGCTTCTCTTATAACAAAGTATAAAGGGGAACAATGCCTTCTCAAGGACAAAGGGATTCTCAAGCAACAAGAATAAGGGGGTTCTAATATAAAACTTCTCTCCACTGCCACCATGGAGGGGCATGGACTATTTTTAGGAATGAAAAATTGGAAGCTTCCTGAGATGGAGAACAGAATTCAAATAATGGCTATGGGTAAAACCAGAAGTAGATAAAGGAATGGCCAGATAAATTTTAATTATTCTGTTATAATTAAGATTAGCAATTTCTAGGACAACCCAAGATAACCACCTCTATTTTGTTCCACGTGCCACAAACCACACAATGATGGGAGAGGAAAATGTCTCCCACTTTCTGTCATTTTCCAAACAGGCAATGCTGCCCCTTTGCAGCCTTCTGACCTGGGAGACAATGTGAATTTACAGGTTGCTCCACTGATCCCCCCACTCACAAGCCATAGATTCAAGCCGCAAGACTAAGAACACAGCCATGCTCACCCCTTCCATTAACGGGTCTGCATACTAACCTTGTCACATTCTCTCCCAACCTATCAATTAAGATAGCCCTTGAAATTGGAAATGTTATGGAAAATGAAACAGAACAAAACAAGAAAACACCACAAACACAATACCTTACACGTTATTTCTCCTAGAAATCTCTTAAACCTGAGAAGAAGATAGAACATATGCTCAGTCCTAAAGAGGAAAATTGCTCCCAAATTCTCCTGTGCCTCCACTGCCCCCCAGGCTCATTCACAGTTTGATTCAGGGTCATGCTTTTCCACTATGGACACACTTTCCCATCTCAGCTACTGTCTGTGGTTTTTGTCAATTCATCAAGTTAAATGAGGCTCAGAAACAAACAAACAAACAAAAATCACATAGGTTATATTTTTCAGTCTACCTTCAGTAATGTGTAAAGAAGAACAATCTATCGTACAGTTTCCTGGCTGAAAGAAGCCATTATCATCGTCCATTGAGTTCTTTCCGTAGTATATAGAACTATCAGACTGCCCTTGTACACTTTTAAACTGTAACAACTTAGTTTTAAGGTACAATAGAAACCATCTGAAAATGGCATTTTGAAGCAGTTTTATAAAAGTTTGGAATCTATATTATATAATTGCTCAACGTGCTTTCTTATTTGAGACCCTGAGACAAATGAAAAATGGATCCAGCCACGGAACCTCTAAATGGTGTGCTGTAGAAGACGGAATTGAATTCAGTATTAGCTGGTGAAGAAAATTCAATGCACCAGATATATGCTGATTGTTTGCACTTAGTAGCTTAAGTAATTCAAGTTTTAAAAGTCAGGAAAAGGTAAGGAAACTTCAAATGCCCTTCTGTGACTCTCAAGATTCAGAATGAGTTAGTTCTGTTTTGACCTATGTAGGCTAAATATATGTTGATTTTATAAAATTGAGAGAAACTGTTCATATACCTTTATTTGCAGACTCTTCACCAGTGCCTCCCCCTCTCTCTTTTTTTAAAATTTCCTTCTGTGTTTTCTTTCCTGGATTTAAGCATCTTTTATGGCTCTCTGATTGGCCCCCAGAAAGCCTTAAGTCATAGTCATCATGACTGTGTACCCGTTGCTTAAGTACATCTTGAGATTCTATCAAGATATTTTCTGAAACTGTTCACTTGAGAATTCTATCTACTCCCGGGATAGGAAATGAAAAGAAACACGTTAGGGCAAGTAGGTACAGTTCTTATACTGTTGAGTAATACTCTTTATGATCGTGGTTTAATTACATTGATTTATTGATTTTGCTGCAGTTCAGTTTGAAAGTGTTTGGGATGAGTCATAACCCCAAAGGGACTATAAGTCAGGACTGACTAAAAGAAACTTCAGCTTACACCTCATGATAAGAAGAAAGAGGAGAAAACAAAAAAGAAGGAAAAACTGAGGAAAATATAACAGGATAGTGGCAATGATTATTATTATTTTTTTCCACATTGGTTCTTAATTCAAAGAGAGAACTGACTATAGCAGTGGATGTCAGACTCCAAAGTCACCTGGGGGAGCTTGTTCATCACGTGGATTCCAGAGTTTCAGCCTAGAGATTCAGACTTTAAATTGTTGCTATTGTTGTTGATATTAGGGCAGCGAGGGGCGTGTTATGCAACTGTATGTTTCATCAGCACTCAAGTTGATTCTGGTATAGATAGCAGAGTGACCACACACTAATATTAACTCCATTCATAGGTGCCCTGGGAAGACACCAAGCCAGCCATGTGAAAGCAGGTGCCTCTGCTATCTGGTAGAACCAATGGTGTATTCCTTTAAACCTTGGCAGGAAAACAGTGAGGATCAAAAAGAACAATCTGCGTCAGATATTAGGCATAGTGTATGGAATATAGTAAAATCCTCCTTAAAATGTTAGTTCCACTTCCTTTAGCTCTGTTACCAACCATGTATCTTTAACTGCGACTTCATGGGCTTTTCCTTTTTAAAGCAGGAACTGTATAAATAACTAGAGTGAGCCAGGAAGTGGAAGCAAGGTCGGCTCAAGGAAGACTGTTTTGAGCTTGGCTGGGTCTCTTGAGATAGTACCTCAGTTTGGTAACATTTTAGGGTCTCAAATACTTATTTTATCAGTATTCATGCATGTTCAACCCTGAGCCAAAAGACTGAGTCATGCTAAATACAATATCTAAAAAAACTAATGTAAATAAGAAATTGCAAAATCACCAAACTTAGAGTGAAAAATAAAACATATACACTGACAGCTATGACAGCGTATTTATAAACAAACTCTGTCAGGATGTTCAAACTGCATGGGAACTTAAAAAAAAAAAAAAGAAAAGAAAAAAAGTCAGATCTGAGAGTAATAATTTACTTCTAGAAATCACTGTCAGAGAGATCATAAATATTTTAAGTCCTTTTGATTGAGTTTCATAAGTTGACGGTTGCTTGGGGAGCATGGAATCAGAAAAAGGGAAATTAGGTTAATTAAAATTTTACTGGCTTTGGAATAAGACATTCTGAGAAATCCATTAGAAAATTCTAGTTTGGCATAAATACTCAAAATAACCTGACAATACCTTGTCCCAAGGCTCTGGCTCCTTCTTCCTTGACCAGCACCAACATTTCCTTCTTAGATTATGCAAATTTCCAGGCTTGATATCTGCTCTTGATTGCTTTCTGGAAGTATTAATATATTGACAAGTTCCTACAAAACACCTGAAGGAATAAGTCTTTAAGAAAAGATTATATTAGGGGGCACCTGGGTGGCTCAGTGGGTTAAAGCCTCTGCCTTCTGCTCAGGGTCCTGGGATCGAGCCCCACATCAGGCTCTCTGCTCAGTGGGGAGCCTGCTTCCCCTCACTCTGCCTGTCTCTCTGCCTACTTGTGATCTCTGTCTGTCAAATAAATAAAATCTTAAAAAAAAAAAAAGATTATATTAGTATGAATCTTGGGCCAATAACTCAGTTATGCAAAAAATATTTTGTTTTCTATAAGTACACTTAATTTTATTTTTACATTTCATTTTAGTAGACTGTCAGGAAACTTTTCATCAGTCATTAGCATCCTTGTACAATTTCTCCTAAAGAATATTAACAGAGATTTAATCTCCCTGAACCTCCATTCCAGTGGCATGTACTTATGAGGTTTTTCCATATTGTTCAGGCAAGAGATCATTTATATAAGGATTGAACTTAAGAATTAATATAGCTTTATCATCATTGTTGTTTTTCCTGTTAATTTTTAGTGATATATGTCATTAAGCAATATTTCATCTTATACAACCATTAAGAGTTGACTTCTCCCTACAGTTCTTCAAAAAAATAGCTCCACTCATATTTTTTTCCTCTGAAAGATTCTCTTTTTGGCAACCTGCAAAAAGTACATTTTACATAACACTAAACAAAATTATACAAGTTGGCACAGCTTTCATTAGTAGGAAATCAGCAATCTCATGATTCTCATCTCATTTCTTTAATTTTGTTAATTTTTTAAAAAATTTCAGCTTTATTGAGGTATAACTGACCAAAGTATAAGATGTTTAAAGTGTGCATCATGGTGATTTGATATAGGCATACATTATAGAAGGATTTCCTTCATTTAGTCGGCTAACATATCTATTGTATCACATACTTATTTTCTTTTTGGTAAGAGGGAGTGTGGGTAAGAATATTTAAGTTCTATTCTCTCAGCAAATTTTAATTATACAATATAGTGTTATCAACTATAGTCATCATGATTTACAGTACAGTTTCAGACTTTATCCAGCCCTGGCAACTGCTTTTCTGCTCTCTGTTTCTACGCATTTAACTTCTTTTTTTTTTTTCTTCCACTTTCCACACATTAATGAGGTCATGTGATATTTTTGGTATTTTTCTTTCTCTGTCTGGATTATTTTGCTCACATAATGCCCTCGAGGTCCATCCATGTTGTCACAAATGGCAGGATGGCTTTCTTTCTCATTGCTGAATACTATTGACTGCATGCATGTGCATACACACCCACACACACACACACACACACACTGCATCTTCTTTATTTGTCTGTTGATGGACACTTAGGTTGATTCCGTATCTTGGCTACTGTGAATAATGCTGAAGTTAACAGGAGATGTGGATATATCTTCAAAATCTTATTTTCACTTCTTTTATTAAATATATCCAGAAGTGGAATTATTAGATCATGTGGTAGTTATATTTTAATTTTTTGGAGGAACTTCCATACTGTTTTCCACAATGGCTACACCAATTTATATTCCCACCAACAGTGCACAAGTGTTCCCTCTTCTCTAGATCTTCACTGACACTTGTTGTATCTGTATTTTTTATGACAGCTATTCTAACAGGTGTAAGGTGATATATCATTGTGGTTTTGATTTGCATTTCTCTGATGATTAGTGATGTTGAGTGTCTTTTCATAGAGTTATTTTTTTAGTGATTGCTCAAAAACAGTTTGGCTCAACTCCTTGACCTTTCTAAACTATGTTTATCTAAACCTTCAAAACTGATCTAAGTTCTTTTTTGTTATTGTCATCTGATGGTAGGGAGGGTAATACAGAATTTGTATATTGAGGAAAAGCTCAGCTCCTTGAGCTGCATTCTGGTGGAAACAATGAGGAATGCATTGACAGGCTTATAATGTTCAATTGATCAGAAGACACTGAGTAAACTTTGAGTAAAGTGACAATGTTCACATATCATCTCTTTCATAACACATCCTCATCTAATTGTGAAATTCCCATACTCAGCACATGGCCTTTCTTCTACCTCACACTTCCCTAAGACTACTCCTGGTGAACTAACCTGATCTGAATTTGGTAGGATGATGCTAGTTATACAATTCACCAGCCAATTCAATTTTATATGAGAATGGTACATATATTTATACAATGCATTCTATACCATATTATATTAATAGGTTTCTTCATAGAAATGAAAATAATGTGATGATAATTTTACAAATGAGCATGATTATATCTTAGAAGATAAATTTATGTTTTCTGAGTGCCTTCCTGTCAGTTTCATGGCCTTTTTCCTTTTGTGGAGCTAAGGAAAGTTTTTGCCAAGAAATGCCCCATCTTCTTCCTAGGTATGTTACACTATGGTTCCTTCAAGTCCTTTTAGTATTCTGAATATCTCTGCAGACATTTCTTTACTGAAACTGGTTACCAGTCTCCATGTTCCAATACAACCTAAGCCTTAGAAGTATGTATTAAGCACTCCCTTCTTTCCCTTTGGGCTGTGAATGTTCTCACAGCAACACTCATGGGGGCAAGCTTTGATGGCTGGCGCTGTCCCCGTGCAGCCAGTTACTATCTTCAGACTACTGGACACTTCAGTTTTCCCTTGGTAAGGGTATTGGCTGAAGTTCCTGCATACCCCATCTGGCTCATATTAAGCCCTGAATGGATATGTACTGAATAAGTGAATAAATCCTACTTGATGTCTCTTTATACATGTTTAACTTCTTACCTTTCTGTCAAAATCCAAGATTATTTACAGTATTTATCTTCCTCCTGACCTAGACTCTGGCATTTTTCACCCACTTACTAGGCTTCCCCATCTACATTCTGTTATTGTTACTTAGAATTTTGAATCCATCCTTTTATAAAAATATTTTTTCCCCAACATTTTATATTTCTTTTGCTTCTGATATCACAGTCCTCCTTCTGGGTTCACATTTCACTGTATCTTTCAGTAGGTAATGTTGAAAGCATTTGTTTATGGTAAAGAATTTCAATATTTGAACCCTGATTTTTTGGTTTAAAGCACACTTGTAAATGGTAGTTGAGTTGAGTGTAAAAGTTAAGGTTGGCTGTGATTTTCTCTCAGACCTTTAAAAATGATACTTTTTGTTTTTTTGGCAGTTTCTGTTACTGTTAAAAGGATTGCATCAGTAATTGTTATTCCTGTGTAGATACTCTGATTTTTCTCCCTGATAACTTTTTTTTTTAAGATTTTTTATTTGTTTATTTGACAGAGAGAGAGATCACAAGTAGACAGAGAGGCAGGCAGAGAGAGAGAGAGAGAGAGAGAGGGAAGCAGGCTCCCTGCTGAGCAGAGAGCCCAATGCGGAACTCGATTCCAGAACCCTGAGATCATGACCTGAGCCGAAGGCAGTGGCTTAACCCACTGAGCCACCCAGGCGCCCCTCTCCCTGATAACTTTTAAGAATTATTTTCATCCTTGTTGTTTGGTAATTTCACAGTGTGTTTAGGTGTGTGTCTATTTTTATTTATCCTGATCAATATTCTTTGGCTTGCTCTCTAATGATTCATGTCTTTCATTGATTCAGAAAATGACTTTATCAGTATTTCTTTAAACATTATTTCTGTACTCTCTTTTTTCTTCTTTTGAAACTTCTCTGATTTATATGTTGATTAGTCTAAAACTATCTCTCATTGCTCTTAACTTTACCCCTATATTCCATTTTAGCTATTTTCTCATTATGACATTACAGTTCAGTGACTTTTTTCTACTTTTGTGGCCCATCCAAAATTTATCATATCTATTTTTTCTTTGATAATGTTTTTGTTTTCCAGAATTTTTAAAGACATTTTTATATCTCAACTCATTTCTGATTCATATCTACCTGTGTTTTGTTTCATAATTTCCTGTTGGTAATTTATGAACATTATTCCTTCCTTTATCCTTCCAAATAGATTAAGAAGATCTTTTTATAGTCCTTTTCAGAAGATTGCTATATTATCTGCATACCCTCATAAATTAATTCTCTCATTTGTCGAGTTTTCTGGTTGTTTTTTAAGTTACTCCTTTTTCTTTGTGGTTTAGACCTTAATACATCAACTAATTTATCTTGAATAAGTGTTCATCTAAATGTGTTCACACATTTATTTTTTACTTTCCATGGTCACCCATCTATTCTAGTGGTTTCCAACCTACAAAATGAGATCCTACAGTTAGAAACACTTCTTATATTGAAGTTTTTGGGCTTTCAACCTATAAGGATGTCATAGTTCTAACTCCTGAGTCTAGGCGTCGTAGCTGTCGTCCCAGTTGGGGGGACATCTCTGAGACCCCAGCTGTCCTGGAGCAGCCCCAGGCAGTAATTATAGCTTTTTTTACACCTATTTTTTTGTGTTTTGAGACTTCAGCATGAATCTTGCCCACAGCCACATATAGGATGGTCTGATACTTCTTACTCTGATAGAGTCAATACCCCAGCTGCCTCTATCAGGTTTTGATCTAGGAACTTCATAGAATTATAGCCTAGGCTTCATTTATGCTTATGGATTTCAGTTCCATTTTTGTTTCAAAGGATATCTATATGATGTAAAAAAATACCTTACCATTTTTATGTATGTAAAATCAAGGTATGGAGGATTCCAGATGAAAGCACAGCAATATCTTGACCAGAATTCACAAGGATAAACATTTTGCATTCACATTTCATTTGAACATAAATTCAGTGGTTTAAAAAAAAAAACCAATACATTGCTCTTGAATATGCTGACTTTCAAATATGTGTAAACAGCTCACACACATAAAAAACAAAACATTAAAACAAGGAATTATATAGATAGCTCTTTCAATTCAAAATTGTTCCTTATCTTTCTATCTCCTTTATGCATTTTCTGAATTTTACATCTATATACGAAACTCTACAATTTAGAAGCCCAGTTTCTCAGGACATATTTCTCCTTACAATCTCAAGCGTTATAAGACAGACTTGTCAGTTATCAGATTCAACTGACCTCTACCCTTAGAACTTTCCTCTTGTTTTAGATCAAAATGTCAGGAGTGGCTTTGAGCAAAAATTTCCTTTTCCTAGTTAGGTGGTGTAACTATTTAATTTGGATGGAGTGCCATATATTAGAATTTCTTAACTTTCTCTTTTTCAAAAATGATTTTATTTATTTATTTGACACACACACACACAGAAAGACAGAGAGAGCGTACAAGTAGGTAGAGCAAAACAGAGAGGGAAAAGCAGGCTCCCTGCTGAGCAGAGAGCCAGGATGCTGATGAGGGCCCCTAACTTTTTCTTAATTGAACTTTTTGTGCATTGATGTTGATGGTTTTGGGAAATCAATTTTACATGTTCATCAACTAATAACAGATAATACACTATTATGTAGTGTTTTTAGTCAATTTCTCTTTAAGTCCCGTGTTCATGTAATAATGAATTATATTTTCAGTGTGTCAATTACAAGTTATTTAAATAATTTCTTTTTTTTTTTTTTTTTAAGATTTTATTTATTTATTTGACAGAGAGATCACAAGTAGATGGAGAGGCAGGCAGAGAGAGAGAGAGAGAGAGGGAAGCAGGCTCCCTGCTGAGCAGAGAGCCCGATGCGGGACTCGATCCCAGGACCCTGAGATCATGACCTGAGCCGAAGGCAGCGGCTTAACCCACTGAGCCACCCAGGCGCCCCAATTTCTTTTTTTTTATGTTCTTTGGGAAACTGTCTCATAGTATGTTTTGGAGGTAACCTTATGTCAAGAACTACACAGCATCTGTGATTTTAGCCTACTTACAAGCTAATATGTTAGTTTTCCACAAATTAAAGTATGTTGAGTCCCCTGGCTCAGAAACAAAGAATTTTATTACTTATGACAACAACATTAGCCAGAGCTTCATACTGATTTTCATCAGTTCTCTGTGGCCCTCAAATCTAACTGAAGAAATGCAAAGGGCCTAACACAGATGCTTGCATATGTTACAGAACAGGATTACTAAGTTTGAGGGATTCACCATTTTGATAAAAAGCAGAAATATATCTGTTCTTTTTCTGGGTGGGGACAAATGGAAAGGGGAGGTGTAATGAAAGGGAGAAAGAAGTGTTACCTAATCTTTCCAGGTTTTTCCTGCAAATATAATCCTGAGAGGGTACCTGTGTGGCTCAGTTGGTTAAGCATCTGCCTTTGGCTCAGGTCATGATCCCAGAATGCTGGGATGAAGGCCTGCATTCAAGGAGGCTGCTTCTCCCTCTCCTCCTGGCTTGTGCTCCCTGCCCCCTGCCCCCTTACTTTCTCTCTCTCTCTCTCAAATAAATAATTTTTTTTAAGCCCCAAACAACATAACCTTGAGAAATGGCTCTGGTAAAGAATGATTAGAGTTTTGCTTTCTTGGCTTACCCAGTAAGAACTTGCAGGGAAGCTCAGGGTTCATGGAAAATTGCCTCTCTCTGTATCAAATAAAGAAGAGCTATCGCATAATCTTCTTAGACACATAAAGAATAGTATTATTAACAATAAGAAAGAATAGCCAATAGTTATTGACTGTCCTGTTGGTACTTTACTTACCTTATCGCTATAGCTTGTGTTATTTCCCCCTTATACTTTTAATGACTCCATGTTTGAAAAGAAGAAATAAAGTCTTAGCTATTTCAAGTCACTTGCCTAAGTAAGGCCAATATAGACAGAAAACAAAGGAAGGTTAGAGACATCTTAGAATTATTTTTGTAAAATAATGATAAAAGTCTTATAGTTATCATCATTTTATATGATAGATACAGATTTTTTAAAATCAAATTCCCACAGTAGTAAACACTGAGTTTCATTATTCCCATTTTATAGCTCAGGATACTGGAATTTAGGGAGGTTAAGTAAGTTGCCCAGGCCAGGAGCAATTGTAAGGACAAGAACAAGGATAGCTATAGAATGTACATTTTTAATCCACTTATTATTTATTTCTCAATAAATGATTATTTTAACATGCATATAATTAACATACATATATAACATACATATAATTAGCATACATAACATACATATAATAATCATTTTAACAAGCATACTCATTTCTCCTCCTATACCCAACACATGAAACTTGTTTATGTTATTTTCATACAGTTGCATATTCAAATTTTAAAATTAATTTCTTTATACTGGAGCACAAATGAACTACTCTCTTCAAAATCTGAGATCATTGATTAAAAATTCTTCATTCTAAAGTTCATCACAAACTAACAGAGCTTGCTTTTGTGGTAAACTATTAGCAATGTGGAAAAGAATGGAAGCTGGACAGACACTATAGGGAACATATTGAATAAATTATCACATTTCAAATCTGGTATTTTACTTTGTCACTCAGTCACTTTTTTTTCCAGAGGAAGGAGGTCTATGACAAATCTGAGGATATTTAAAGCATTCCAGAAATGAAGGGAGATACCACAATGAAAACTCAACAGTACAGATCTTCCTCAACTTAGAATGGGATTACAACCTGATGAACCTATTGTAAGCTGAAAATATCCTAAGTCAAAAATGCATTGATTACACCTAAACTACTGAACATCATGCTCAGCCTCACCTACCTTAAACATGCTCAGAACACTTACATCAGTCTATAATTAGACAAAATCATCTCACACAAAGCCTATTTCATAATTAAGTGTTGGATATCTCATGTAATGTATTGCATACTGTACTGAAAGTGGAAAACAGCACAGTCTATGGTACAGTATGGTTGTAAGTGTATCAGTTGTTTATCCTAGTGATTGTGTGGTAACTTTGAGCTGTGGCTTGCTGCTACTGCCTGGCATCACAAGAGGCTGTCATGCTGCAAATCACTAGCTTGGGAAAAGATCCAAATTTAAAATCCAAAGCATGGTTTCTACTGAATGTGTAAGGCTTTTGCATCATCATCAAGTTGAAAATCATAAGTCAAAACATCATAAGTAAGGTTCATATATATCTATGTATATTCTATATATTCTCTCTATATTATGATATATATATATGATATGATATACATATACATGATATATATAATATAGAGAGAGAGACAGAGAGAGAGAATATATGTAACAATATATAGCAGTTGCATTCCCTAGAATACTTGTGGAAGCACTGAAATTGTTGGAGGAAAAAATGTTTCACTTTGTTCTTTTTTTAAGATTTTATTTATTTATGACAGAGAGAGAAAGAGAGTAAGAGAGGGAACACAAACAGGGGGAGTTGGAGAGGGAGAAGCAAGCTCCCCAAAGAGCAGGGAGCCCTATGTGGGGCTCCATCCCAAGACCCTGGGATCATGACCTGAGCCAAAGGCAGAAACTTAAAGACTGAGCTACCCAGGCACCCTGGAAAAAATGTTTTGATAAGATACTTAAAGTGAGGGCACCTAGGTGGGTCAGTGGGTTAAAGCCTCTGACTTCGGCCCAGGTCATGATCTCAGGGTCCTGGGATCAAGCCCTGCATTGGATTCTCTGCTCAGCGGTGAGCCTCCTTCCCCCTCTCTCTCTCTGCCTGCTTCTCTGCCTACTTGTGATCTCTCTCTGTCTGTCAAATCAATCAATCAATCTTAAAAAAAAAAAAAGTGGGAGTTAAGAACAAAGATACATTTGTTTTCATAAGAATTGATAATAGCTAACTATTTTCCAATTAGGTATGCCTTGGAGGTCATTTAGTTTGCTAAACAATATGATAGGAGGGGTGCCTGGATGGCTCAGTGGGTTAAAGCCTCTGCATTCAGCTCAGGTCATGATCCCAGGATCCGGGGATCGAGCCCTGATCAGGGTCTTTGCTCAGCAGGGAGTCTGCTTCCTCCTCTCTATCTGCCTGCTTCTCTACTTGTGATCTCTGTCTGTCAAATAAATAAATAAAATCTTTAAAAAATGTGATAGGATGTATCAATTTAGGTATTACCAATTTAGGGCTAGTAGCTGAATTGTTTTATTATTTTTATTATTTTTTTTAAAGATTTTATTGGTCAGGGAGGAGCAGAGGGAGCGGAGAGAGAATCTCAAGCAGACTCCAGACTGAGTGCAGAGCCTGATGTGGGATTCCATCTCACACCACCAGGATCATGATCTGATATGAAAATCAAGAGTCCGATGCTTAATTGACTGAGCCACCCAGGTGCCTGGAGTTTGTTTGTCTTTTTTTTTTTTTTTTCTTACAGCAGTTTTCAGTTCACAGAAAAATTTAGGGGAAGATATGGACATTTTCTGATATACTTCATATTCCCATGCATGCATAGCCTCTCCCATCACCAATACCTCCCACCAGAGTGGCTCATTTGTTACAATTGATGAACCTGCATTGACAAATACATCATAATCACCCAGAGTCCATAGATTACATTAGGGTTCATTGCTGGTGCCCTACATTCTATGGGCCTGTACAAATGTATAATGATGCCTGTCCACCATTATGGTGTACGGAATATTTTCATTGCCCTAAAAGTCCCCTGTGCTTCATCAGCTCATCCTTCCTCACCTCAACTACTGGAGACCACTTGTTACTGTCTCCATTTAAAGCAAAATCTCCATTGCCTTTTCACAGTGTCTTATTGTTGGAATAATATAGTATATAGCCTTTTAAGACTGGCTTCTTTAACTTAGTAGTAGTGTTTAAGGCTGTCTTTTCATCGCTTGATAGCTCATTTCTGTTTAGCACTGAATAATATTCCAGAGTTTAGATGTAGCAGAGGTTGTTTATCCGTTCATCTACTGAAGGGCTTCTTGGGTTTCCAGGTTGTGTCAACTATGAATCAAATTGCTATAAACATCTGTGTGTAGGTTTTTGTGTGAACATACATTTTCAGCTCCTTTGAGTAAATACCAAAAACCATGATTGCTGGATTGTACAGTAAGAATATATTTAGTTTTGTGAGAAACTGGCGAACTATCTTCCAAAGTGGCTGTGGTATTTTGCATTCCCACCAGCAATGAATGTGAGTTCCTGTTGCCTCACATCTTTTCCAACATTTGGTGGTATCAATATTCTGAATTTTGGTTATTTTATTAGGTACATAATGGTATCTCATTGTCGTTTACATTTCCTTGTTGCCATAGGATGTGGAACGTCGACTCATAGGCTTCTTTGCCATTTTTGTATCTTCTTTGATGAGGTGTCTTTAAAGGTCTCTGGTCCAGTTTAAATCAGATTTGTTTTCTTAATGTTGAGTTTTAAGAATTTCTTGTATATTTTAGATTACAGTTCTTTATCAGATGCATTTTTTGGTAAATGTTTTCTCACATTCTGTGGCATGTATTCTCATTCACATGATAAGTTGTTTTGCCTTTTTTTTTTTTTTTTTCGAGAAAGAAATCTAAAGTTTTGGTGATAATTTTGGTAGGCAGATAATAGTTGCTGACAAGACTTGTTATTTGATGGAGGAAAGGAGAACTCAGAGAAAATTTCTGGAAGTGAGGAGAGGGCTTGAAGAAAAGAAATCTTTAATGAGAATTTTTAACATTATTTCACTATGACATTCACAGTATATTTAATAGATTTATATCTTCTTCAAAATATTTAGTAGAATAGGTTTGGCTCTGAAAAGTTTTTCTTTTTTCCTTTGAAGAATTTGAAGAGGTGATGATTGAAACCTGATATCAGTAGTCATAGGATAGAGTTGGGTGATATCTGTGGTACAATAAATAAAATCAAACTCACATGTGAATTGGTCATTCCATCAACATAAATTAATGGAGAATACATTTCTTTGAAATCATATTGTGTCAAGGACATGTCATCATCAATCACCTTTATGCCCCTGATCTAGATTTTAGTAGTGCCTTGACTATGTTTTGATAGATTGCTGACATAGGGTACGCATGGAAAATATTAATTTTATCCCATTCTTAACTTGTACTTAGGCAAAGGTGGGAAGAGGAAGGATTAGGAGAAACTAGGTTTGCTATAGAAAACATAGAAAAGGCACTAATGATTAGAAGCAATCATCAAGGCAAATGAAAATTGGCAAAAGAAAAAAGAACCAGGGGCACCTGGTTGCTCAGTGGGTTAAAGCCTCTGCCTTCGGCTCAGGTCATGATCCCAGGGTCCTGGGATCGAGCCCCGCATCTGGCTCTCTGCTCCACAGGGATCCTGCTTCCTCGTCTCTCTCTCTGCCTACCTGCGATCTCTCTCTGTCAAATAAATAAATAAAATCTTAAAAAATAAATTAATTAATTAAATTAATTTAAAAAAATTTTAAAAAAGAAAAAGAAAAAAGAAAAAAGAATCAAAATGTAGAGTCCAAGAAAAAATCCAAAAGTGGCATAATGTTCTTGCAATAATTTTTATCATGCATAATTCTAGTACGTTTTTTGAGCATAAGCTTATATATTTATTATTCAGAAATTATAGTCTCATTTTATTTTGCAAATATATTGATATATAATAAATACATTGTGTAGCAAGCATTAGTACAGCCCACCAATATTCAGCTTTCCTTTCTTTGGGGGGCCATATGGACAGCTATATGTTCTGGCCCTCAAAGAGCTAGTCAGTGAAGCAGTGAAAAGCCCAACAGCATTCTCCTCCCTCCTTTTCCAGGACTCTACAGTACTGGAAGCCATGTCTCCACATTAGTGCATCTATGGATAAAGGATACTGTCATCCTGGGTCTCTTAGTAACTGTGGGACAAAGCCCTCAGCCAAGCTATACTGGACATAGATCATGAGAGAGAAAAATATCTGGTGATATTAAGCCATTGAGATTTTAAAGTTATTATTATATTATGACTTAGATAACTTAAAAACTATGACTATAAAACTAATTATAAAAACCTGTATAGGGATGCCTGGGTGGCTCAGTGGGTTAAGCCTCTGCCTTCGGCTCGGGTCATGATCCCAGGGTCCTGGGATCGAGCCCCGCATCGGGCTCTCTGCTCCGCAGGGAGCCTGCTTCCCTTCCTCTCTCTCTGCCTGCCTCTCTGCCTATTTGTGATCTCTCTCTCTCTCTCTGTCAAATAAGTAAATAAAATCTTAAAAAAAAAAACCTGTATATTTTCTTTTTGTACCCCACGGCATAATTCTGAACATTCCCTAAGACGTATTGGCTCTCCTTCGGATATCACTGCTTTAGAAATCACCCAGTGAAACTAAGAGAATAAATAGGCATTCAGGGTCCATTGTGAAACTTCTTGTTTAGAGTTCTAATTGTCAAAGAATAAATGTATTATCATATTACTTAATACGAAAGAGTTTGTACTTTGTGGGTACTGCCTCACATGTAATAAACTCAAACATTCTGACTACAACCAAATATTATACCTCTTTTGGTTATAAAAAGAAACATCACTTTTTAATAGCAGGAAAATATAACAATTAATAATGAATAGTGTATTTAGAGCCAGTTCCTACATAGAATTTATAAAGAATGATGACCACAGTAAATAAGATCAAATTCATCATTACTATTCCATATACTCTTCTCAAATATAAACTAGGTCTTTTTCTGTAGCTTTGTACAGAATCAACAAAGAAATAATTTACTGGAGTCAGTTTCTTCCCACCACTGGCTATTGACTTTCAGATAAATACAGAATCAAAATAGTTCATGCAACCTTGTTTAAAATTTTCTCTAGTGATTACTTTACCAAGTGGAGATGAAGCAGTGCATTTGTCTTGTTCATTAGGGTTGCATATGAGAGAAACCAAAGTCTAATTAGCTAAAGCAAAAGAAGAAATGTATTGGCCCCTGTAACTACAAAGTCCAAAGGGGTAAAACTTGCTCCAGACATGGGTAGATCCAGGAGGACAAACAATAATCAGAGATCTACCTCTTATCCTCCATCTCTTGGCTGAGTTTTCCTGTCTATTGGTTTCATTCTCAAGCAGATTTACTCCATGTGCCAGAATAGCTGTGCCAGGTCATTCTGGTCTTCCACTGTTTCCAATTCCTGAGGTTTTAGTAGCAAGAGATACCTTCCATATTACTCCCGACCAAAAATATTCAAATTGGCTATACTGCCTCTTCCTGAGAACCAGAAGGACACACGTGCGCACGCGCACACACACACACACACACACACACATGCACACACGCACACACATAAGTTTGGTTTCTTAGTAGAAGGGCAGAGATTGGGGAGCTTCCAAAAGGAAAAGACATGAGTAACCTAGAATAGAATCTACCTCTTACAGGGAAGATCTCTGAACCTCTGATCTAAGCTTTGCCATCCATGTGTCCATCATATTTCCAAGAAGTGTCCACCCACTATAGACTGGTAAAACACTGTGAGGATTCCTGCAGTGCTAAAATGTCCTGTAGCCCAATCTGTGTATTCATTACTACCATTACTCCCATTACGACCATCAAGAGTATGGTCATGCTTTATAAAACAAACAAACTGACAAGCAAAAATATAATAAACCAGATTTTTAAATGTATACTCCTTAAAAGTTCAAATCAAACTGAAAATTCAAGTCAATATGTAGAAGTGACAACTTAAAACAAGTAGCACCGCTACTATGCAAAGGACCAGAGTCTAATGAAAATCTAGCGTTCACGTCATTTAAAATAGAACTAGATTCATCAGTCATATATCTGGATGTTAGAGCAGACGATAAAATTTGAAGTTACACCGTGAACAGAGAGAGTCAAGATCCCACCCCTTACTAGAACTAGCCAAGTGAAAGATTTTGAATTGAGAGCTTAGAGTTCACAGGGTAAATTATTTGTTTCAGCTCCTTGAAACCTCTAAGCAAGTGTATGAGTGGGGTGAGGCGGGGGCAGATTCATTCTTTCCTGTGCATTCATTAATGATTCATGATCCCTTTCAATATTCTCTTTTATCATTAAAAGTGATGAGTATAAAAAAAGTAATGACTATATGGTATGATAATAAGACTATCATAATATACTAAAATTGTGTCATTAAACAAAGCCAGCTTTTAGCTGGAAAAAAGAAGGCATTAGATTTCATTTCCTTTTTGATTTCCTCTCACATGTTGCTCAGAAGGCTCTAACTTCCTGCACTCCTTAATAAAAACTTCAAATCATGCGGCAAGACTTTTGACATAACAGCATTTTCACTAACATCCTTTTGCTGGCTGGCAACTTTTGTCTCAGGAGGGAGTCTCCTGCCCTGCTTTGGGTTATTAAAGCTAATTAAAGTGATGACCCTTGTTTGCCTTACTGTCACTCAAGGTCTCAGGAAGGGGCATCTTATTCCTTCTTGGTCCTCTGTTCCTTTTCTATGGCAGTGGTAGAAAAAAGAAAGGAAATGCTATCCCACTGGGTTTTAAGCTGAAAGCAAATCTCTCTGGGAATCAGTCTTTCTAATACAGAGGAGGCAATTTCTCAATTTACTCTTAAGAAAACATTATCCCCTGATTAATTCACAGCTGGAAACTTGTTTAAATATACACAACTTTTACATGTTTCTAAGATAAACCCTGTCACCAAATTTTCCAACTGAGAACGTATCCTTTTTATTTTGTACAAGGTAATTTTGAACAAGAGTTTAAAGGGTTTCCTGAAGAGTATCCACATTTTGATAGAAGGTAAAGAATTATTTTTTGGAAGAAGAAGTATAAGCGGAACTGGTTGGAATCAGGCAGTTTAGAAAAACCCAATCACACAAAACTCATTCTAAATTTAAAATATTTTACTTTGAATTTCTATGGTGTTATAGTATTGAAAGTTTTATCCTCTACCTCCAAAATCTAGGGGGGAAAAAATCTTTCCATTGTTTTTAAACTCAATTGTTCTTATTTTGTCAAACCTCCACTTCATTGTCTACTTACGCAAATCTCACTGTTATGCCCATTTCCTTTTCACAATCCTGTCAACTTGAGAGCGAACAGTATAGCGGGGAATGTTTGGGGCTGCAAGTGGTGGCAAACCCAAAGAACACAAGCTTAAACAAGGAGACGTTTACCCTCCCCTGTAAAGAATTCTGAGAACAGTTTAGTCCCGATTCAGGGGCTCCTCCATGCTCTCTCCAGTTTCTCAAGCTTCTGCTGCTTTTGTGATCCTTAATGTGTGGTTCTCAGCCTCAGGCTGCAAAAGCCAGTTGGAACTCCAGCATCACCTTATGGTTTAGGGCAGGAAGAAGAAGGTGGCACAGACACTTTCTGCCCGAGTATGTCCCAGCCAGAAGCCTTTCCCTTAGGTCTCATAGACCACAATGATATCACATGGACAACATATATATGCCATTGCAGAAAAAAGAGAAGAGTCTCTATTTAGTTTTATGTATAACCTTGAGTGAATCATTACCTGCCAGAACTACAATTTATTTCTCTTCATTTGGGGCATAAGAAAAATTATTTAAGACATACTTCTTAATTTGCCACAAAAGAAATTTAGCTATAAGAATAAGACTTAAACATAAATAAAACTTACAACTTTCCACGCCTATGTTTGCAAATCTAGTTAAACACTGGCTTTCGTAATTTACTCTGGTGTTTGGTTTATCCCTGATTCTTTTCCATCTCAAGCTTTCATGCTCTCTTTCTGCAGCTCTGCATTTCACCCAGGTTCCTCGGTCTCTCCAGATCCACTCTTGATTCCCACCCATCGCAACATCTGGAATAGTTCACATCCCATCTCTCAGCCTGGTTTACTCTGCTGGTCACAAACCCCTCCATCATACTCTGGTTTCTCTTCAGATCGCATAAATCTTTCGCCTTTTACAAACCCCTCCATCACCCCATATCACCCCTAAAGTACCAAGGTGCTTGGAAACTTATTAAGAATTATGGAAACGTGGGACGCCTGAGTGGCTCAGTTGGTTAAGCAGCTGCCTTCGGCTCAGGTCATGATCCCAGCGTCCTGGGATCGAGTCCCGCATCGGGCTCCTTGCTCGGCGGGGACCCTGCTTCTGCCTCTGCCTGCCATTCTGTCTGCCTGTGCTTGCTCTCTCTCCCTCTCTCTCTCTGACAAATAAATCAATAAAATCTTAAAAAAAAAAAAGAATTATGGAAACGTACCTTTTTATTACCATCCTTAAGATGAAGGCAATGGCTCAAATTCTTGTCTCCTTTCCATTTAGTTTAAACCCAAAGAAAGGGCCTGATTGCTTGAACATGAAATCTCTGCATGGTTAAGAAATAGTTTCCATTTTGCATCACTGGGATTTTCAGAGTGAAATTATATAAGTGTTAGACATATTCTGGGAATCCATATTATGTTGTTGATTTTGCTGCTCAGTAGGCTTTCTTCCTTTTATTCAAATGCAAGAAGACTTGGAGTGAATCAACAGAGGCTGATAGCCGACTTTCTTTCCAAGGTCAAATAACTAGAGAAATACGGGAAATATGGCAAATGACAGATCATAACAATATTCATGATCATATAGTGCATGATCATATATCATATTCATGATAACAATCAAGGGTTGATGGCATAGGAAAATAGAATCTCACTGAATACAATCCTTTTGTTAGCAAATATTCTTCAAAGTTTTTTTGTTTTTGTTTTTGTTTTAAAGAACTGCTCTTCTATCAAAGGGGCAATAAGCCTCCTTCAAGGTAGTTTCATTTCACTTTCCCAAAGATTGATCAAATTAAGAAAACTGGAACTCTTAAAACTGCCCAATTTTTTTTTAAGACTTTATTTATTTACTTGACAGACAGAGATGACAGGTAGGCAGAGAGGCAGGCAGCAGGCTCCCTGCTGAGCAGAGAGCCTGATGCGGGGCTCGATCCCAGGACCCTGGGATCATGACCTGAGCAGAAGGCAGAGGCTTTAACCCACTGAGCCACCCAGGCACCCCTAAACTGCCCAATTTTTATATTTACCTTCTGCTCGATGTTTATGATGAAATTCACATTATGTATTCCATTAGTATACACAGAAGCCTAAGCTCTTTCTTAGTACATATTTTTAAAGTTACGCTGAGAATATATTTCCAAATAGTGCTAATATTAAATTCTATATTTAAGACAGGTTTGGATTTGCAAAGCCCAGCTGTCTCACCCTTGGCAGAATATGTGGAGAAGGAGTAAATGTCCTGAGGTGAATGGAGATTTCTGTTGATGGTGCCTACTTACTGTTCCCAGCTGTGAATGTTTGAGTTAGGATAACTGAAAGATAATTTTCTTTCTATGTTTTACTATGGTCTCAGCTTCTCTTCTAGGGCAGAGACTGATTTTCACAGCCATATCTCTGTGTTTCCCCATGCAAAATCAGTATGTGTTGCCTAAAACAAGGGCAATACATGCTGAGTAGGGAAAGAATGAACACTTTCACTTTTTTCACATAACAAGGTAACAATTATATTTATTTACTGACTATGAAAGTTTTTATAGATTTACTATGGTGGCAAGCACTTGTAGTTGAGCAAAACAGTATCTGAGGACGACATCAATCATCTTATTGTAGTTTTGCCCCAAAGAAACTAAAGTCCAGTGTTCACAGACAAGCCTATTGGGTTAACTGTGTGGATAAGAATATTTAAATATCAGTGTGTGGCCATAGAGAATCAATTCTTTGATTTTTATGAACATTTAAAAAATTCATAAGAAATAAAATGTCATATAAAAATACAAAGAGATAGTTGCTCCATTCCCCTTAACTCTTTAATGGTATTTTCTGTCCAATCACGATTTCTGGCATCCTCTGAGATCTAAGTTTAACACTTGGAATCTTTTCTCTTGGTCATCAAATATTGACTATGCCCACATCAGGAGGTATTACTCTCAAACCTAAAGGACTAGAGTAAAAATCCCTACCACATCCCAATTAGTTATTGCTTTAAAAATTGCCTCCTGCTTTTCATTAGCTTGCTAGCATACAGTTTATTTCTCTTAAAAACCTAGTGCCAAGAACATATCTTCTAGGAGAGGGCTTTTTTCTATTGTTACCTGCCTTCTCTTTTCTTGACTCATTCTGCAAGAGGCACATAGAGTCTCAGAGAAACTGCATACGTCTTTCCCACCACTTTTAATTTTCTTTTAAAAATTCATATGCTTGAAAAATTTTAAACAACCTAGATTTATTGTTCAGAGCCATTTCTCCCTATTTGGTAAGGATATGAAACTAAACACAAACTGGTGTGAACAAATGTATAACTTGTTGTCTTAGTCCATTCAGACTGCTATAATAAAATACCACAGACTCGGTAGCTCATAAAGCAACAGAAATGTTTTTCTCCTAGTTACGGAGGCTGGAAATAGGTCAGAGTGCCAACATGGTAGGTGAGGGCCTTCTTCTGGTGATGGACTTCTCATTATATCCTCACATGCCAGAGAGCTTATGGAGCTCTGGAACATCTCTTTTATAAAAAAACACTAATCCCACCTAAGAGGGCTCCACCTTCATAACCTAATCACATCTCAAAGGCCCAACTGCCTACTACCATCACAATGGGCATTAGAATTACAACTTGTCAATTTTGGGGGGACACAAACCTTCAGACCATAGCACTAAAGGATGCCGGAATGCTCTTGGAAACTGAGGATAAGGGTGCCTAGACTTCAAAGGCAGGTCCACCCAGAAGCTCAGTCATCCTCAGCACATTGTCTTCCTTCTCACTGTCGCTTCTCTCTGGGAATCTGTAATATTCTTTCATCTTGCTGAAGACTGGCTTTCTATGCTCATCGGTCTGCATGGCAACACATGGTTACCTATACTATCTGAGTTTATATATTATGGTTGCTTAAGAAAATCTAATTTAGGGGCACCTGGGTGGCTCAGTGGGTTAAGCCACTGCCTTCGGCTCAGGTCATGATCCCAGGGTCCGGGGATCGAGCCCCGCATCGGGCTCTCTGCTCAGCAGGGAGCCTGCTTCCTCCTCTCTCTCTGCCTACCTCTCTGCCTACTTGTGATCTCTGTCAAATAAATAAATAAAATCTTCAAAAAAAAAAAAAAAAGAGAGTCTAATTTAACTTTCTGCCATCTAAAATCCCCAGAAGGGAATGATTATTTAAGCTTGAGTGAGGGTTCCTCCTACCACATCCTCTACCAACAATAGACCATGATCTGTGTCTAGACTCTGAAAATAAATACCTAGCTACAGTGAGGGATGAGAGGGGTTATGCCCAACAGAAGGGGTGATGAAGGAAGAACGTTCCAATAAGTAGAATAGTGGACAAATAGATAGGAATCCAGTTAATCCAATGTTTTCATGTATTCTTGTAAGTACAAATATCTTCAAAGAGTTACATCTTCTAGAATTCCTCACTCTTTTCTAGGTCTAAAAGTCTCAAGGACATTTTGAACTTACAGATACAGTTAAATTTTTTTGGTGTCTTAAAATCATGACATGGTTCAATAGAACAATTGGTGAGGTGGGGAATGGAAGCTTTGATTGTCTTTTTTTTTAAAGATTTATTTATTTTAGAGAAAGACAGCATGAGCAGGGGAAGGAGTAGAGAGAGAAAGAGAGAATCTCAAGCAGACTCCCCATTGAATGTAGAGTCTGACATGGAGCCCAATCTCACAACCCTGAGATCATGACGTGAGCCAAAATTAAGAGATGGTGCTCATCTATCTAATCAGACAATGGAAGAGATGGCCACCCACCCAGGTGGCCCAGAAGTTTGGACTGCAGACACATCTAATTGTAAGGGATATCTAAAATAATAATAGCAAGAACTTTGTGCTGAGGGACTTTTTGAAGAGTACTTTCTATTAACCAATTTAATTTTTATCACTATTTTTATCCCCAGTTTATGGATGAAAATATTGAGGCCAGAAAGTTTTAGCTTTTCAATGATCACAAGTTTAGTGAAGAGCAGAGCTGTGATTTAAATTTGAGAAGCTTGTTCTCACAGTCGTACTTTTAACCCTTATGATATTAATAAATGCAATGGAAATAAGATGCTAGTAGGGACATTTCCTGGAGCCTTGCTTCATATTTCCCTTACACTGCATGTAATCTTGCTCACATTTTCTGTGGTTCAAACTAGTATCTCATCCTGTTTTATCTTCTGCTTGGATTTTTCTGCTTACTCATATTTTCTTCTCTCTTATATGTTCAGTTTGTGCTTGGCTCATCACAAAACCAGCAATACTTCACCACTGTTCTTAAGGAATCTTTTAAGCATCAGTTCCCAAACCTAACTTCCTCTTTTTATAAGTAGCCCTGGCTTATAAGAGATGAGGTTTAGAATATAGATGGCCTTGCTCATAATTTAGAGCCAAGTAATAAGTCAAGCAAGAGACCACTGCTGTGTGGTCTCTTTGCTTTAGTGCCTGATTGTCATCCAATTGGCTGGAGACAGTATCATGTGATACAAAATATGGTTACCTAGACTTAGCGTTTGGTACAAAGGCATAATTGGTACTATAAGACATGTTTCAGTGCCTCATAGTATCAACATGATCATCAATTTTAAACTCTCTATCAGAATAGAAAGAAGAGAAAAGCTCCCTGAGAATATTTTTAAACCCAAAAGAGATCATAAACATTAATTATTGCAACACAGTTCTTCCTTTATTGAAACTGGAGACTAAGATGGGTATATGTCCAAAATAGTGAAGTGGCAGAGTAGATGCAATGATATTTGCAATCTAAGTAAATGTACAACACTTTCTTTCAAAGAACTTAAACTCAGTGTGGAGAAGTAAAACCCACACTCACGTACAATATCTTGAGAGATACTTCTTCATACTGTTAGAACTTCTCCTGCCTTATATAAACCTACATACAACACAATCTCTGATTAAAAATCTGGTTCTGTTTCTTATGTATGCTTCTATATAGTGACCCATGTCATTTTCATTTACTCCTTTATGAATATAACTGGTGGAATAGAGATAATACATCCAGATTCTTGTCAGCCCTGATCATGTTTCAGCATTAGCCAAGACATTCAGCACCTTCTCCCCATCCAGGAGGCTGATTCTGATTGGGTTGGTCTTCTGACTGCATGCAGACTCTATATATGTAGTCATTGCCTGTGCTTCTGAAAAGTTAATTACATCTTCTTTTTAATAAAGAAAATAGAGGACATGAGCCTCCTCTCTTCTCCCAAACTTTTCTCTCCAGTTTTATGATCAACCTTCCTGTTTACCTTCACCTTCTCCCTTTCCTCTTCAGTGAAGGATCTATCTTGTCATCTGTCCCATGTAAATCCTTTCACCTTTAATTTAGAATCTGTATATTCATCCCTCTTAAGACAATCATTCCAACACTTGTCTCCTCTCTTGAATATTCTTCCTTTCTCTCCTTATTGACTTTTTCTTTCCAGCATATAAATATGCTCAATTCTGTCACCTTAAAAAGAAAACAGTGAGAGCCAAACTTATGTTTCCCTTTAACCATGATTCTATATATATGTATTTTCCCCTCATAAGACTTTTCTAACTGCTGTTGTCTTGTGGCTTCCACTGAGTATAGAATGAACTTGGACCACATTGATATGCATCCATCTATCTAATCAGACACAATTTATTGAGTTTCTGCTGCTTACAGTCCCTTGGAGTTATAGCAGTGAGTATAAGAGATGTGGTCCCTAGCCTTGTATGACCTGCTGTCATGGAAGGACTCATAGTATTTCATGACATGGGCCCAATTTGTCTTCTAAACTCATATCTATGTGCCTGTGTATGTCTTCATCTCACTACCTCCCTATCATCTATCCAACTGTCATCATATATTGCTTATTCTAATTGAAACCTGTGCTTCAAACACAACCAAACTCTCACTAGTTTGTGAATATACCTTAAAATCCCTAATTCCTTTGCTGTAGGGCCTTTTATGCTTCCTCTATTTTTTTCTCTGCATTTTTCAAAAACTTTGCCTTTCCAGTCTGGATTGTATACTCATCCTCTCTACTCTCACATCTCTCTCTCTCTCTCTCTCTGAGTTATCACAGCATCTCCTACCATGTTGTATTATCATTACTTTATGTGTCCATCTCCCCCACTAGTATATGAGCATCTTGGCCTCATGTTATCTAGATACCTTATTTCTATGCTCAGTAACTAAGATCTAAATTGCTCCCAAGAAAGTGAGACTTGTCTTTAGCATTCACCATGAATGTCCACATGATACAGCAACCTTAATACCATATTATATGTGGAAGAAAGAACAAAACCCCTCTCCTATACCCTATGTAATTTTTAAATTATCTGGAGACATAAGGATTTCAGGCTGTCTCTAGGTGTTAAATAACAGGCTACATGAAAATTGCTCCTGCAACTTCCCCTTTATCTCTGTCCCCTCAGACCTCAGACCCAGTTCATGCTGCAAGGTAAGGGAGAGGCTCTGCACTGTCTTACACCACCCCAGCCAAGTTGCAGCCGCCAGATGTCAGCATCTAAAAAACCTCCCTCTTTACCTTCTACAGAAATAACAAGTTTCCATGCACAGCAAATACTTGAAGATCTGCTTACCAGTTCACCAGAAACTCCCAGACAAGCTTAAGTTTCGTTTTCTGTGTGTGTGTGTGTCTGTGTGTATGTTTCATTTTCTACTGAAGGTAGTATACCTTTTAGATATAACCTCTGTAAATATGTGTTGATTGAAAAAGTAACAGAGTTAATGAAGGAATGATTACGTGCACTATGGTATCTCACAGTTTTATTTTAATCTCTGACTTTCTCATCCGTTGCTTAGAATTCAAGTCTTAAGCTAGAGGCTGTATGAGTGAGTGAGCATTTGGATTGCAGAAAATAAATGTGAAAGCAGAACATTGAAAATATATATACATATATATATACATATATATATGTATGTATTCATGTTATATAAGAAAAAATGACTACAACCATTACCATTCATCATCACCAACATAACTGAGCAATAAAATCCTCTAACATAGGCCAAGCATGTTCCTTGATTCTTTTTTTTCCCATTTCTAAATTTCAAACAGCTAAATGATTCTGAAGGAAATGCCTTAGCAAAGCATTACTTTTCTGTAGTAGAAAAGAAAGGACATTGCCTTCAGAGTCAATCACTCTGAACGGGGCTGGTGGAAGAGGGAATCTGTTTGTTGGCCAAAGGGGAGAAGAGTTTGGGAAGGTTCATGAAAGAAAGAAAACTATGAGAGGGCTAATGGTTGCCATCAGAATATAATTTGTGTGAGAAGAGCCAGATAACATATTAACCTTCCCCATAGACTCGTAAGCCATGGGTTTGACCATATGGAAGCTCACATTCACACTGAGTGAATGTAAATAAAGGTTTTCAACTCCAGTGCTATCAAAGCCATTTATGTTTCTGGCTCAGCAAGCCTTTTCAATTCTTTCCTAGACATAGTTAGCATAAAAGGGCATCCCACTGCTTTCACTACATTTGGATGAAAGAAAAAAGTGTATAACCTAATCCTTATTTGTTTTCTTCTAATAGGTTTTTGAAAGAGAAAACACATTTCCTAGGCTTTAGTTAGATTGCTCTTTCATGACTGATATATAATAAGGAATCACCAATTGACAACCATCATACAAAGAAGAATGAAATGTCACATTTTTCTGGTTTCAACATTGTCAGTATTCCAAGAGAAGTAAACCTGTATAGTGAGTTACATCTGTGAGAACCTAGGAATCCAATAACAGTTTGTGATGGTTATTACATTTACGCCTTGGGCATTGAGAGGCAGCCTTAGATATCTTGGAAATCAACAGGCTGCTGGTTCAAGTGGGAAGGACTGCAGTGGGTTAAAACCCTACCCGCCTTCTGAAATTTTAGCTTCGTATTTAGAATAAGCCAATACATGCAATCTTTCAACTTCAGCTTGTAATAAAATGGCTACATGCTGTGCGTACTCTATGCAGGAAACTGTGATTGCCACCAGGCAGGTAAGTTTATGGGTGTTTGAACTTAATTTGATAAAAAATTAAGGATCATGTATTATTCCCAAGAGAAGACCTTAGCAGAAGATCTAAACTATGAAAAAAAAAAAAAAAGAAAAGAAAAAAATAATTGGGGGGGTGGGTACAAAAAAAGAATATTTTAGGTGTTTGGTATAAAAAAGATATTTGTCAGTGTCATTACAAATACCAGGGGACGTGGAATCAAGGGTTCCATTTTGAATTTACTAGTATTGAGGTGAGATTAATGAACATCCAAGGGGAAGGATCAAGTTGGTAGCTCAAAGGGAAGTTCCCACTGAGAGTGAGAATTGTCCACACATGCACACATATTCACACGGGTACTGCCTGTGTACACACACATAAACACACATCACATAATTAGTATATGGATGCCTTTTAATTCCATAGAAATTGATGAGATCAGACAATAATATATGTGGGTAGAGCAAAAATTCTCTCTGAGCCTGGGCCACACCAACATTCAGAGGACGAGTGAAGAAGGCAGAGATTAGTAAATTCTATAGGAACCAAGAAAGAGACTAGTAATTTACATAGGAACCAAGAAAGTAAATAACTACTGATATACAATGGAACTGTGTTTCACATTGAATGATTACCTTAGACAACTTTATTATTTATATGCTTTGGGTTTCCCCCCCTAATTAAATGGCTCCATTAACCAAAGGAGTCGTCATTTAAATAGGGGTTTCTTTATACCAAGACCAATGTTTTTCTTTCCATGGATTCTGGGTCTAATTAAGACATAAGTTGATTTTTATTTGTCCTCTTGATATTATTATTTAAAATGTGTTTTGATACATACATGTTCTGCTATTACTGAAGGGTTCATTTGGCCAATGCTATCATAAGCAAGCAAAGGGAAAATTTCTAAAACTTCTTTTATACATTTAAAAGCCAAAAGAATTGTAACATCTGTCTGAAAAAAAGTTTGAAACCCTTTAATATAAAATGCACGCAAACCAATTTTAAATAGAAGGACCATATTTATTACAAGGAGACTCATAATTCAATGGAAAGAAACATTATTTCCCCAAAGAATTAGAGGCAAGAAAGGAAGAAAATCTATATACCTGGCATGAATGATCAAGAATGCAATCTATTTCATTAGGAAAAAAGAAACAGGAAGTTGCCTCTTCTCAAAATTTTCTTAGGACTTACATATTTTATATCTCCAGAATTCATGTTTGTTTCTAAACCACTTAACAATTATTTGATTAGCTACAAAATGGATATATAAGGGAGAAAAAGATATTGATTTGACTCATTGCTTCTTATGGACTTAGTTATTGTGGCATCGCAAAGCTACCTCAGGGGATTTTATAAAGGACTTTGCCAAAAATGGTTCAATAATAAATCTTTTTCGTGTCTGTCTAATGTCTTCTGTTTAGCAGAGCATTTCCACAATTAACTCCTAAAATTTGCCTCATGGTAATCTTCCGATTGTTGGTGGAGGCATATTTGTTTTCTTTTAATTTTGAGAAATGAACATTGAGATGCAGTGATCTTAAATAAAATTCCTAGAATCGGGCGCCTGGGTGGCTCAGTGGGTTAAGCCGCTGCCTTCAGCTCAGGTCATGATCTCGGGGTCCTGGGATCGAGTCCCGCATCGGGCTCTCTGCTCAGCAGGGAGCCTGCTTCCCTCTCTCTTCTCTCTCTGCCTGCCTCTCTATTTACTTGTGATCTCTCTCTGTCAAATAAATAAATAAAATCTTTAAAAAAATGCCTAGAATCATAAAAAATATTAGGGGTAAAAAGGGTGTGGCAGGGACATGGTTAGTCCTTTCTGAAGACCACTTCCTTCTACTCCCACATTTTCTTGAAAATCTTGAAAAATAACTGTAGATTAGGCTAGAAAAATGTACTTTTAAATTCTTATTAGCTTATGTTCTTAAATCCTTGGTGAGTAAGCAGGGGTCTGTCCTCCTTACCTAAACTAGTCATGAAGCAGCAGAGAAAGGACCTGTTTCTCACTTTGGGCATGGCAAAGGGGGTCCTACTTAGGAAGTCAAGATAAGGAAGAGAGACTTGGTTAGCATAAACAAATCATGAGTTCCCTACCCTGTTATATATTATTTTTTCACAAATAGGTCCTGCTGGAACCAGCTCACAGATAAGGCCAACTGTGCACATCTCTTCCCATCTCCAACTTCAGTGATGTCATGCTGGTAACTTGTAACCTACCATAGTGGGAGTATTTACACCACAGTCATCTTCTAGTGCTACTAATTGGGATCTTTTGTCTGTTTTGCTGTTATCACCAGACCGTTGCACATGGGCCTTGTATTTGTAAATAACTAGCCATTTTCCAAAGGGCCACTTAAGTTCTCAATTTTGAATGCCTGGAAATGTGGAAAATACAGGAATACATAACTTAAAAAATATTTTAGAAGCATATGACAAGATGATTACTGTGCATAATTATTTCTGCATGCCCCTCATGACTTCCTTAGATTTTAAAAAAAAAAAGGTGTCATGATTTAAAAAGATAAAAAGAATGTAAATTTTTAGAACTTTTATAATATATTGTTGAGTATTCTCCAGAAATATTTTTGGGAAATTAAATTTCTAATATTAGTATATCAGAATATTTATTTAACTCTATTCTCTAAAATAAAATCACATCGCCTCTCAAATCCTAGTACAATTTACTAAAAAAAAAAAAATCTATCCTTTGTACTCTTTTGGAATTCTACTTTTATTAGAATCTAGAGTATAGATATATACCTGGATCATTCTTGAGGATTTTTCTTCATCTCTTCATATGCCTATGTGTATTACAATAGTAATCCCACCTTGTTTTATTTATTTGAAGTTATAGACGTAGTGAGGGTTTAGTTAATATTGTAAAATACACCATATGCTACAATACTAATACAATCTCTTGGTATTTTCAAACTTTCTCAAGATAAATGTTTTTAGATCAAAAACCCTCTTTAAAAAAGTATTTCAGGTGTCACAAGCTCAAAATATGTTTAAAAATCTGTTAAATCATTGTTAATGCTTTGGTATGTCAGAATAAGAAGTACATATATTAGAACAAATGTGCTAATAATCATGATTCAGCATTAAAAACTGTGCATTTACCTGAATGGATGGCAAAACCTTTTTCTAAGGAAGAGGAACTGAAAATTATTCTCCTTATGTGCTATGTTCTTAACAGAGTTACTTTTTTTCCCCAAAAAAGAGAAAGCACATTTCCCTCCATCTTAAAGATGTGAAAATGACAAGCAATGTCGGCTGCATTTTTTTCTGAATGTGTTTCATTAATCCTTAAGAAAAGTTGAAAAGTAACTTTCCATCACATTTATCCCATGACACATAATTTCAACTGTTAGAATTAGTAACAGAATGAATGACAAATGATGGGGAAGGATTGACAGATGCTAGTAATTGTATGTGCTACCCTGGTTATTCTGTTCTGTCCAGATTTCTGTATTTCATTTTGTCATCCTTTATACATTAAGCTTACTCATCCATCTTGTAGAAGGATTGAAAATTGCATAAAAGGCTTATTCAGTTGTATTAGTACTGATAGAATAGAAATGAGCATTACCAGCAAAAGTATACAGTAGAGCTCATCAGAAGTGATATGGTCTGCCATACCCCTTGTCTCACGAAAGGCAGGATTTTCTTGGGCAGAGTGTTCCAAACACTAATGAAGAGTTCTTTCCTTCAGAAAACTTTAGACAATGGAAAAAGTAAACAGCATGCCTACTTTCAGGAGAGTACGCATGTGAAATGTGATACATGTTTTCTGTGTAGTGTGCTAGAGAGCTAAAACTTCTGAGAAAGTTTTTCCACTGAAGACTATCTTAGAAATTAACAAAAACTCAGCAATTTATTCTAATCAGAAGCAGGAAAAACTAGCACTCCCTATTATAAAAACCTAATAAAATGAAGAAAATTGTAGCACAAACATGGGACACTTTGTGATCAATACTTTCAAGACATTAAATCACTTAATTTATAATTTTAAGATTATAAAAATCACATCCTAATTCAATACCACTGATCTTTGTCAGCTGTCAAAGTTTCTTTTCAACTCCTTTTATGCAGTATCTCACAAGATATGTTTCCCATCCATCTCGGGGGGGTCAAAACCAGATTTCATTATTTTAGTATGATAGAAAATATTCCCATTTTGCTCTGGACCATACATACCTGTCAGATATTGGGAGGGCAAAAAAAAAAAAAAATCTTTACAATATGCTTGCCTTCCTTTAAAAGAGAATACAGGAAAAGGAGAGCGTTAACCCTAGCAAACCTTTTCATTATACTTATTCCAGGATTTCATATGGCAAATATGTTTCATGAGAGGTGACATGATACATCAGACACAAAGCTTGCATCAGGGATTCCAAATGTTATGAGGTTAGGGACATCAGCAGTCTTATTTATGGATGTGCCTAGACTACCATATGGCACACAGAAGGAGGTTAAAAAAAAAAAAGGTGTTCAGTGAATGAATGAATTACTTGTAATATACACAAGGCAGAGAGTGGCAGGTGACTTTAAAGTGCTACAAATTAGGAGCTTGCATATGTTAGGAGAAAGTAGGGACTTTTACTCTGCTGAGAGGTTCACAGTGGGTGTCAGCCTCACTGAGTCACCCCATTACTTTCCCTAATGTCCTCATCCTCCTCAGTTCTCTGGCATCTAACTGGATGGGCAGATTTGACCAGGATTTTCAGGAAAGTGCTATTGGGTTCTTCTCTCTCACTAAGACAAACTCTTTTGGGGAAACATCAGTTGAAAATGGTTGAGTTTTTACTGGAGTGGCTGACTTCTGGGAAACTGCTGGTATAAAAACCCAGTTCTGTGCTGCATTTTAAATGGAGGCCATAAAAGAAGAATGATAGTTACCCCCTCAATAAAGGCTTCTGTTCCCCTGCAGGTCAATGAAACAGCATGATTTGTAGGATGAAATATAACAGTATCACTATGATCATCAGTCCTCATTTTATAGAAAAGTAAATAACCATTAAAAAGTTTCCATTACAATTTAAATCTTATTGATTTTTTTGGTCTCTGTTCTATCCATGTATTTCGGCGAGGGGTAGGGGGGATGGTATTTTCTGCTCTTTTCTTGTGTGTTAATGGAACTTTGAACAAAATCCACAAGCAAGTGGAAGAATGCATTGGTAAATACATTCAAATACAGTTAATACAGTTAAACGTAGGCCCTATGTTCTCTCAACTCCAGGTTGATTCTTTTTTTTTTAAGATTTTATTTATTTATTTGACAGACAGAGATCACAAACAGGCAGAGAGGCAGGCAGAGAGAGAGAGAGAGAGGGGGAAGGAGGCTCACCACTGAGCAGAGAGCCCAATGTGGGGCTTGATTCCAGGACCCTGAGATCATGACCTGAGCAGAAGGCAGAAGCTTTAACCCACTGAGCCACCCAGGCATTCCCCCGCCAAGTTGATTCTTTATTCCAAGTTATTTTTTATTTACTAGCCAGGCTTGTACCACTATTTCTCAAACAAGGGGCCACACCGTTAACGATTTCTTCCTTGAGAACAGAACTCCTACCCAAACTGGAGCCTGGAGCCCTGCTACTGTTCTCTCAAACAGATACCTCTAATTCCAGTTGCCTGTCTGAATCTCTCCTAGTTCCTTGGATGAGGTGTGTGACCTTCACAATGGCACTCGACTGATACCCCTTATGGGATATATCACCTGTTAGTCATCAGCTTGCCTCTTGCCAATTGCCAGCCATCCAACTTGAGGGATCAGTGGTTGTCATATTTCAGCATTTGGTAACAATTGCCTGGGAGCTTATCAGAGATGCCCATTCCAGGGCTCCAGCTGAGCCATTCTGTTTTGGGTAGGTTGAGCTGACAATGTACAGTTTTAAGAAACACACAGGCTGTGCAGATACAGATGATCCTCACAACAGACTGGGAACTGAGCTTTGGGAGTCTGTTTTGTCTGTCCGGGAGGACAGCTCCCCCTATACCGCTCTTCTGTCCTCTAGCATTAGCCCTACCTCAAAGAGTATTGCTTTTGTCTTCATTGCAAGAATCTCGGAATGTTCGAACCACCACATGCCCACCTGCCCACCCTCACTTGCTGCGTTGTGCTTTTTCTGTTTTGGAAGCCTTGGACATGCTTTGAGTAGAGGCATTTGTTCTAAAGACCAAATAAATCAATGATGTTGAGACTGAAGTTGGCTTCATTTACATCTCAATGGGAGCTCCATACTCCTCTTGTCTCAGCCATTCCCCGAAACTGTGTAATTAATTGTAACTTGACTTCTCAACCTCTGTCCATGACATTTTGGCATAATAAGCAAAATATATCATTAAACACCTTCCAATGAAATCAGCATATTCAGTTATAAAATAGAAATCTAATTACATTGCTACAGCTCTAGGCTGTGAGGTTTGGCTTTATATAACTTTTGGCAGAACATATGTGAAGATGGTGTGAAATCCCTGTAGGGTATTTTCCTTTTATGAGAAATTACAGGTTTCGTAATGCAAGCCAATTATTTTTAGGAGTTATTGAGCTAAGGATAATAGTCTATAATATTTATAATATTCATATGATATGCCATGAATATTGCTAAATACATATAACTTTTCGTGAATCATTAGCGTACTTACAGAGTAAGGGCCCAAACCAATGTGCTTGTCATTTTAATAGGAAAGAAACCAACAAGAGGGCATTTGGGAATTTGCAATGGAATGAAAATTATTTTCTCATTATTTACCATATTGTTAGTTGTTATAATGCCACAAGGAGAAAAGACTTTCAGAATTGAACAATGCGAAATACTTTACTTCTGTTGGTGAACTAAATAGGCAGCATGATATATTTTTTGAGTGTGTACATTGGCTTTTCAGAGGTTTAAATTATTGTATCACTTTTACCCTGTACATTTATTCACAATTATGAACTTAGGAGTCCTATTTTTTGGAACCATTTTATATGTCATAGAAGGAAGACTGTACTGTGTATTAGAAGATTAAATTTTGAAGCCTTCTTTGAAACTGCAGTTAGTAAACTATGGGCACAATTTAACTGTGAGTTTCATTTTCCTCCCCCTAAAATGAGTGAGTAGGACTCCGTGATCCCTAAAATTGTTTCTCATTTGAAGTCACATGAAAGTTATCAAAAGTCCTAGCAGAATAGAGATATTTTGAGGGAGACATAAATCAGGACAGTTAAATTTGTAAATTTGTGTCAGCTACTAATTTTCTCTA
The DNA here is from genome assembly GCF_902655055.1 of Lutra lutra. NCBI lineage: Eukaryota > Metazoa > Chordata > Mammalia > Carnivora > Mustelidae > Lutra > Lutra lutra. The sequence continues at coordinate 48,046,666 of NC_062286.1, forward strand.
ATTCTCAATTTCTTATCTTTAAAAAAATAAAACAGAGATAGCATTTCAACTCTTAGAATAATTGTGAAGTTTGACAAAGACAACATAGCTAAAAAAAAAAGTTAACAAATGGTCCATAATACAATTTGAGACTGCAGTAAGTACTCAAACACCGTTACCAATGTCATCATCATTTTCATCATCATTATTATATTGTTATCAGTATTTTTTGTTGTTGGTGGTGTTAAGACATTTATTACTGTTAAAAAATTTTGCTACTCTATGGAGAATGCAAAGCTTAGTGCATCAGTGTTCCATTTGGCTATCTGCATGCGTACCTGAATGGCTTAAAATTTCTCTATAGTTAGAGCTGCATTTGCAAATTTTCTAGAGTTGCCTTTCTTGGGGGAAATCTAAGACATCTGCTTCTGGATTGAGGCAAATACTAAAAACATATTTTTTGTACATTTTTGCATCTCTATATCTGGCACTACTTGGAAATTGGGGGGAATGGGGAAGAGCAGAAATTTTTAAAAAATAATAATGATGAGAAAGATTAAAAGGATACCAGAACTTCTTCATGATAGAAGAAGGGTTAATTTACAGAATGATTGGGTGAGAAGCAAGGTCTATGGTACTACTCCTTTGGACACTGACCTACCTCCTAAGAGACTAATTAGATGTTTAGTGGACTGCTAATATCAAGAAGGGTATCTTTAAAGAGGACTAAAAGTGTGTTTCTTAAACATCTAAATTCTAAACAATTAAATTCCTTCAACTTTAAAAAGTAAAATAGATAATAGCAAATCCTTGTATTTACTGAATAGATGAGAAGTAAGCCCTTTGGGGGGGAGAAATAAGGGTAGCAGTCTCTTTATTTTGCAATTAGCAAAGGCTAAATGACTGTTAGGTAATTGACAACTCCCTAGGCATTGCCAGGAGGAGCTAGGTTTTGATTTAATTTATTGACAACAGTTCTCTTGAGTTGCAAGATCTTTTTTCTTTAGCCACAAATGGATGAGTAGGGGATTTACTTTAAGTGTTTTGCTGAGCAGAAAGAAGCCTTTGAACTGTGAAAGATTGGCCAAGAGCCTGGGCTGAGAGATGGGTAGTTCACAGGGTGAGGATCTTTACCTGGTAGCGTGGATTTACCAGGCAGAGTGTGTTCACATCATTTATATTTTCCTCTTTGCCTATTCTTCTTTTCCCTCCACCACACATAATCTCCTTCTCTTCTTCTGCCCAACTCAAGAGAGAAGAATGAGCTAAGGCAAAATTGGCTAAGGATTAAAAGAAAACCATTGAGGAAGACTAGGCTGGCTATGGAAAACTTAAGTTTAACCTAGAGATCACCTACAAGTGAAAGAAGATGACGACGATGATGACAGATAGATAGACAGACGTGGAGAGGAGCAAAGAGAGAGAACATAAAAGAGAAAGACTGATGAATTTGCTTTTATGTACTTTGCCAGTTTGATTTTTGTACTTTATCTACTTTTATATTTATATTTTACCAACCCTATGTATTATTAGATTTTAGATTCATTGCCAGACTTGGTTTTCCTTTTTAAAAGAGTTTCCAATGCTATTTTAATTTATACTTATTTGATTGCCAGTAGTGAATTGGATAGTTTTTACATATGCCATATGAGCTGCAGCTCTTTCTTATGTAAGGTTTGCAGAAATGAATGCCTGAATATACACCAAAGTATTAGGGACGGATGAATGATGTCACTGACATTTGACTTTTTTCAGTTTGCTTACTTACATCTTTAATCTTTTAATCATCTCTTATTGCCTTTTTAAGCAAATAAATAAATGACAATGACATGTCAGTCCTCAGTCCACATTCATCTGTCTTCATATTTGTTAAATAACTACTATGCATCAGGCATTGAGCTAGGTGCTAGGAATAGAGATACAAATAAGAGATAGTGACTGTTCACTTAGAGTCCAGTATTCTGAGGGTGAATGTAATGAGTTATAATATCAGCATTTACAATGTGTTATTAAAACAAAACAAAATACCCTGATGGGGAGATCTGCTTCTCAAAGGAAACATAACGTGAGCCTTAAAACTTAGTAAGAATTTGACAAAAGTATATATGTAAGTAGAATGTTCTAAAAGAGAAACTGTCATAGGCAAAGGCACAAGCTATTGTAACCATGGCTATTTTGAGGAATTATAAATTATTTTGTGTGGTGAAACCAGGCTTTGCGATAGAAAGGTTATTTGAGAGGATTAAAGCAGTAAGTGTTCAGCTGGTCAAAAAGGGCCCAGGCCCACATCCCAACAATATGGAGAGGATCAAAAAGTGTTCTACAGGCACTGAGAAGCTCCTGAATGGCCTTATGTTGGAAGTGACATGACTCAAATTGCCACATTGAAAAGTCAGACTCATTAAATGATATAGCATGGATTGGTTGGTGGAACAATACATGAAGTTATTAGAATCTGAATTGACAGAGACTTTGCAACTAGAGGGGAATAGATCAGAGACATATTTAAGGGTTAAAATCTGGAAAACTTTCTGCCTAATTGAAGTTGGAACATTATATGGAGGAAAATGTCAGAAATAAGCTCCCTATTATGGATTTGGTTGAAGAGATGCATAGTTGTGTTTCTCCTGAGAATGAAAAGAAATGCAAGAAAAGGCTGTTATTCTGACAGGAGAGAGACATATTAGAGTAAAATAGGGAGGGTTAAGTAGAAGACAGTAAAACATGTGGGTTAGGAGATTCACAGATGATATGTGATAGAAATAGAGATTTAAGAGCCAGTTAATTCATTTATAAATTCATTTATTTGATAAATAGGTAAGTTGGTAGGTGTAAAAGCCAAAAATACTTATGTGATTATGCAAGGAAATATGTTAGAAAAAAAATTGAGAAGGCTGGGTTGGTAATCTGGGGGACTATATAGGACCCAGGTTAAAAAGAAGCCAATGAAGGCAACCTGAAAAGTTGCCAGAGAAATGGAGAAAAACCAGCAGAGGATGTTATTAAGCGTCCCTAAAGAAGATTAATCAACAGTGTCAAACCCTATAAAATGTTGTACAAGAATTGAAAAAAATTATATTGGAAATGGCAATTAGATTGTCATTGAAAGGATAACACTGCTATTTTCTGTAGAGTAAATTTGATGGGAAAAGATTCTAGTGAGATAAAGAAGCAAATGAAAGATGAGAAAATGGCAACATTTCCAAGAAAATTAGTTACAAAGGAAGGAGAGAGAAAGAGAGAAATAGTTTCAAAAGGAAGATACAGAGTTGAGGGATTTTCTTGTAGCAATGTGTTTGCAACAAAGGAATTGTTTGCTTGTTTTTTTTAGATGTGGAAGAGGCTTGTGCATGTTTGGAAGCTTCTGAAAGGGATACAGTAATTTTTCCCCTTGTATTACCAAGTGAGCCATAAATATGAGGGCAGAATCTCAAAATACAAAAGAGACACAAAGATACTTAAAATTATTTCCATTACAACCTCTTCTATTACCTTTTTCCTCTTTTCCCTCTTCCACTCACCTCTTCCCACCACCACCACCACCCCCAGTCCCTCTGCCTGGCTCTGTCCTTCTCCCCTAAGTTCTCCTCTGTCTCCTATTTCATATGCATACTCATGACTAGTTAGAGTCTACCTTACCACTTGAGTTGATTCTGGGAAACCACCTTACAATTTGATTTTAAAGCTGGGCTGTGGGTATCTGACTCCAGCCATCCCTAAGAACATGGTATGGTGGGCTTGTACAAAAACAATTTTAGATACTGTTACTATTTTATTGATGTACATATTCCAGCACCTTTATTTGCATAGATAGTTTATTATTGTCTAAAATGAGCAAAAATAATCCATGTAATAATGACATTTTATCAAATATTTTGCTTACATATATTTGTTTTCATATATCTATTTTACAGTTATAATGTAGTATTTATTTGAAATGCTTAGCAAAATATTCAAGTGGTAGGGTCAAACATTACTCAAATGTAAACTCAAATACAAGAAAGCCAAGTCAGTTGTGAAAAATGATTTTTGATTTGCAAAGTATGATAATCCTAAGAGTTAAGTATGCAAATGTGCATTTACTTCAGGTCCTAAAACACAAAAACTGTTTTCATTAAGTAGCTCCAAGGTAAATGCTTAGAAATTAAAGATATTTCTACTCAGACCATACATCAATTAATATGTTCATCTGATTTTTTCTTCCTTATCCTCTTGATGTGCTAGATTACATTAACTGATTTTCAAATATTGAACCAGCCCTGCATAGCTGAAATTCATCCCCCTTGGTCAGGAAGTATAGTACTTTTTATACACTGATGAATTTCATTTGCTGATATTTTATTGAGTATTTTTGCCTCTATGTTTATGAAAGATATTGGTCTGTAATTTTCTTTTCCTTTTTTGTAATATCTTAATTTCATTTTAGCATCAGGATAATATTGGCCTCATAGAATGCATTAGGAAGTGGTCCCTCTGCTTCTGTTTTCTGAAACAGATTATGGAGACTTAAAATCACTTTTTCCTTAAATGTTTGTAGAATTCATCAATGAAATCATCCAGGCCTAATGGAAGGTTATTAATTATTGAATCAATTTCTTTTGGGGCTATAGGGCTGTTCTTTTTATTGTTCAAATTTTAGTTGTTTGTATCTTTCAAGGAATTAGTTCACTTAGTCTAAATTATCAGATTTGGGGGTAAAAAGTCATTCATAGTATTCCTTTATTATTCTTTAAATGTCCATGGAATGACAAGGGAGGATCCCTTTTTCATTTCATGGCTTTGGTAATATGTGTCTTCTCTCCTTTCTTCTTGGTTAGCTTGGCTAGAGATATATCTATTTTATGGACCTACTCAAAGACATAGCTTTTGGTTTCATTGATTTTCTCTATTGTTTTCCTGTTTTCAATGTCATGATTTTCTGTCCTAATTTTTATAACTTATTTTCTTTTGCTCAATTTAAGTTTAAATTACTCCTCTTTCTTGAATGTTCTAGGTTAGAAATATGGTTTTTCAATTTGGTATCTTTCTTTTTTCCCAATATTTGTATTACTCACACCATTCTAAAAGCATACTTTTATTTTACTTTTCAATATGTTAAACAAGTTTAATATATGAAGAGCAGTGCAGATTCATGTAGCATTGTTGAGTTTAACTTAGGCAAGGGAAAAAATATTGTTAAATTTCAACACTTCTGTTGGAGGATGGTATAGAAATATCAGAGGAAAACTTCAAATCTTTTGACTTTGGATATTATTGAATATTATATTGTGGTAGACTTGGAATTTATCATAAAATTATTTCTTCTAAATATCTCATTTTATATGTAGTCAAGGAAACACTAATAAATCATAAATATATACCTAACAGGATTGTTTCTTGCTTAAAAATTGTTATCCCCAGTCTACCTCCCAATACATTGAATTGTTATTGTCACTACCTATTGTCATTCAAGTTGTTTATAGGGTTCATTTTTTTTATTTTTTAGATTTTATTTATTTATTTGACAGACAGAGATCACAAGTAGGCAGAGAGGCAGGCAGAGAGAAAGGAGGAAGTAGGCTCCCTGCTGAGCAGAAAGCCCAACGTGGGCTCCATCCCAGGACCCTGGGACCACGACCTGAGCCGAAGGCAGAGGCTTAACATACTGAGCCACCCAGGTGCCCTTAGGGTTCATTTTTTAATTCCAGATCAATTCTGTCTCTTTCCATGAAATTTGATCTAACATTATTTCTCTTATCTAAAATGCTATTGGATTCTCTTATCCAAAATGCTATTGGAAGTACTCATAATTATGAGTACTTCCTTGTGATATGTCTGAAATTTGGAAAAGCTATATCAACTAGCTATGCAAAATCCTAAGGCTTTAGAAACATAAAATGAAAATTTTCCAATTCACTTTCTCCTTTTCCTTCCTCCCCGCCAAAAAAAGATGCTTTTTCTAGAAATAGGATTTTAGTTTATAGCTTAGTCAACACTTAAAACCCACCTTCTAATTCCATAGGCAAAAATGAAATTCATTGTTTATTTGAATTTCTTTGGTTATTTCTGAATCAAAATGTTTTATCAAAATGTTCTTGGTCATTTGTGTTTATTTTCTTTGTTGCCTGATTATGTTTTTTGCCCATTTTCTAATGAGGGATATATTTTAATTAATTAATGCATCAATTAATCTTTTTCTTTTATTTCTACTACTTCTTCTGGGTGAGTACAGTTGTGGGTATGGATGTGTGGGTGTATTTTTTTCCCTCATTTCCAAAACTTATACTTCCGTCTTTGTCCTGGTGATTTGCATTGACCATGATTTCCAGAGCAGTGAATAATAAAACTAAAGGTCACCATATCGTTGACTTAAGAAGAAAGCCTCTGGGGTTTTACTACTTAATTTAATGTTGGCCCTTGGTTTGTAACATACATAATTTGTTCTTTTAATTATATTTTTATAATCCATTTTTAGTAATACTTTTTCTTTCAAGAATGATAATTGAATTTTTAAATATATTTTTTACATTGAGTAAGATAATAAATAAATTTTTTATTGTTTGCTCTATTAAATGATAGTTATACAGAAGTATTTTGATATTCTTAAAAGAAAGAGAAATTGATTATGTGTTTTATATTTTAATACACTGCTAAAATCTCGTTAGAATTCTAAATTGGATTTTCCATTTGCTTCTGTGAATGGAACTGATCTGAGGGTGAGTGTATGTGTGTGTGTATATATACACTAATTTTTAATCAATTTTTGGTTTCAAAGTCATGATGGCACTTAAAAATATACTGGAGGACACCTGGTGGCTCAGTGGGTTAAAGCCTCTGCCTTCAGCTCAGGTCATGATCTCAAGGTCCTGGGATCAAGCCCCATGTCGGGCTCTCTGCTCAATGGGGAGCCTGCTTCCTCTTCCCTCTCTCTCTCTCTCTCTCTCTCTCTGCCTGCCTCTCTGCCTACTTGTGATCTGTCTGTCAAATATATAAATAAAAATCTTTAAAAAAATATTGGGAAGTTGGACATTTTTTAAAATGCTCTGATAATATTCAGGTAACATTGCAATTATCCATGCCTTGATGTATTGAATGAGCTAACCACTTATATCTTCTGACATTTATTCCATTATATTGTCTTTTTTTTTTAAAGATTGTCTGCTTATTTTGCTAATAATATTTTATTTCATATCACACTAGAAAATAATTCATTTCAACAAAAATTTCAATTATATTACTCTAATATACTATGAGTTTATTCATAGACTTATTTCATTTAATTTGATTTTAAAAGTTAGTACATTCACAGGTTAAAAAATGTGAGTAGTAAATGTTACTTCAGCTCTCAAGTTCAACACTTTATATCCAGTCTCTCTTTCAAGAGGGAAAAATATTCTTTTATTGGTTATTGGCATTATTCTAAATATTTTCATCATACTTTTTTTTATACCTGATTTTATTAATCTAGGCAACATATAATTATGTAACCAACAAAAATTAAGTGATGGGGAAGATCATAAGTGTACAGCATTTATAAGTGCCACCATCCATTTATCCAATAATATATTACTATTTTATATTATAATCTTGGTATGTATCTGATCTTGTATAAACTGCATTTTACAAAATTGTCCTGTCAACTATTTTCATTTGGTTATTCTCCATGAAATCACTAGTGATTTGTAGTGATGTCAAAATCACATTCAACCTCTCAGTTTTGAAGTATGTTCTTTACACAATTTGTTTACCACTCTAAGCCTCAAGTCAATTATCTGTGAAATGAAGTTACAGTACAGACTCCATAAGGAGTCTGTAGACCATAAGGCTATGATAGGGCTTAGAGTCAACATATATACATGCATTTAGCATAGTATGATTATCTCTAATGTATATGAGCTGCATCAAGGAGGACCGGAAAACCAAAAAAATTATACCAATAGATTGGAAGGACTTCATTGAAGAAATAGGTAAATGCAAAGATAATCCAAATTCAAATAAGAACTGTGGTTGTTTTACTTTGCAAACTTAGTGGTTAACAAATTTTGAAGATTGATGAAGAAAAATTAAAGACTGCAAAACAGAATTTAAAGAAAAACCAAGGTTAAGAATACAAGGGTAAAAGAACCTGCTGTATGGATATTTGATCTATAGAATTCACTAGGAATCATGTACTCTGAAAAAGAGGCCCAGAATATTTACAATTATGACATAAATCTGGTCCATTTCTCACAATGTCTATTCTCATAATTCTGTTGCAAAAATAAAAGAAGTAAATAAAAGCAGCTTCATAGTAATGATCCTGTTTATTTCATGTTCTAATATACCTGCTAATTTATCAAATATTAAACTGCCCTAAGCAAAGTTTAAAATTGTATTATTGAACTAAATTTTTTTAAAAAGATTTTATTTATTTATTTGACAGAGAGAAATCACAAGTAGGCAGAGAAGCAGACAGAGGGAGAGGGGGAAGCAGGCTTCCTGCTGAGCAGAGAGCCTGATGTGGGGCTTGATCCCAGGACCCTGAGATCATGACCTGAGCCTGAGCCAAAGGCAGAGGCTTAACCCACTAAACCACCTGGGCACCCTGAACTAAAGTTTTTTTTGTTTGTTTTGTTTTGTTTTTGAAAATCAGATACGCATATATTTGTATTATGTATCACCCAGAGTCTGAGAGCCAAAATATACTTTTGCCCTTCAGTGGTTATAAGCCCTCATTTTAGAAATGGAAAAAAAAAAACAAAAAAAAACAAAAAAAACAACTGATGCTCAGGCATCTGAAGTGATCCCAGTAATGTAAAATTGTTTCTTAGAGTGTTGATTAAATATACATTCCATTTCTTATAGGTCTCTTGTGTAGGTAGGTTACCCAGGATGCTTCTTTCCCTAAATATTCTGGCTAAAGGTAAAATGAAGAAAATACATTACACTGATATTTTTTAATGATGGCAGCCAGACCTGGCCACTGGTGATCAAATGACCATGTCCCTTAGAATATGTTCAGAGTAATGCAGGAACATTTTCAGAACTTGTGGAAAACAAGTAGCAAATGTTTCACATTTTAAAAGGTGAATGTTATTTGGACAAGAAAATACAACAAATCTACAAGTCTCTCATGAACCATTTTTTATTGTTCTAAAATAACGTTCTTTATTGACATATATAGGTCTTACTATTTCTTAACATGACAGCAACTTAGGGATTTTCATGTCCAAATTGGTAGTCACACTGATTTGCAAGAAATATAGTCACCGCCCTCACCCTCCCATGCACACATACAGTGGAAAATATAGATTTGGACTTAAAAAGTTGTATTGAGGAAGACTCACAGACAGAAGGTCAGTTGTGTGCAAAGGCTCCCTTTCTCCTACTAACCTGTGCAAAGGTGTGCTGGTCCTGGAACATGGTGAACTGCAGGAAAGGAACCTTGCTTCTCTTCCCTAACTACCTCACTCCCATGGTGCTGCTTTACCTATTTTTAGGGATTTTAGGAGAAGGACTGTTAGGAAGTAACAAGGAGACCTTTCTCTGTCAAAATGGCACTGCTAGAAAAAAGGGAAGATTCACAAGCCAGACTGGGGTCGCCTGTACATGGAGGTTGCTATCTTCAACTGGAAACTGTAATTTTGCATTCAGCCAACTCAATCTTGCTGAGCCAGTGAATTACAAAATTACCAAAAGGTGGACCCAGGGACATAAGCAAAAGTTTTCTCTCTGCTCCCATGCAGAATCCATTTCTGTTCATTGCAAAAGGCATGGTGTTTTGTCCCTGAATTGAGAAATTAACATTCTTTGTTATTTTTGCACCAGCTGATTGAGGGCCTAATAATTGTTGCAAATCTTGGAAAAAAATGTGTAAAATTGTTGCATTTTTCTCACTAAACAAATCTTTTCTTGAGATTTTTGTTTCTTGCATTGCCTACATTTAACCAAGAATTTCTGTTGGAGATAATGTCTTCAAATGTTTAATGTTTATTTCTGAATTGGCAGCACATTCATACAGTGAGCATGGTTATTTTTCAACAAATATAAGGTCAATTTAGTAAGAACAATTTCACACATAAAAATAGGATTTTAAGTATCTAAACTGAAAAATGTCAGGATTTTATAGTAGTAGTTCCACTTTGGATTTAAAATCGCAGAACATTTCCTGGAATACCAAACTAAAAATATTTAATTATTTTCCAATTTGTATCACAGATAAAAGTAATAGTAAAATGGTAATTAATGGGACTTATTTCTATTAGAAAGTAGACTATATTATACTGTGTTTATAGGAACATTGATTCTTTAAGTTCAGTAGAACATAACTTAAGTAGTTGGATAATTCACCAGCTAAATGATATTTAGGTGTACCTAAAAATTGCTGCTTTTAGAAATATTGCAATTAAGACTGGAAGGTAGTTCTTTCAAGAGGGACACAATGTCAATTTCATATCCCTCAAAGTTTGCTAATATGGTTTATAGTTTTAAGCTGTTATGGAATGAAGATCACTATCATTGTTAATTAAACTGCAAACATTAAGAAGTATTTTGATCCACACTTCTATATTTATTTCTGGTTTTAAACATGCTTTGGCATAGCTATTTACTTCTCTTCAGAGCTATTAATTCATACTTAAGGATTTCCAGATGAAAAAATTTCTTTATTGAGAGGTGGTAGAGAATTGGAGAGTCTTAAGGATGATTACTTTGTCAAGAGTTTTAAAAATTAATTGCGGTCAGCTCAAACTGGTCTCTGAAACTCTGATATTTGAGCAGATTTCAAGATAATGATAGCTTTCAAACTGTTTCCCATGGTAGGAAAATAAAACGTTATTTAAAAGACAAGAAATCAAGAAAATCTATAGGATCTCATAAATTTCATGTAGCAGATGCAAAAGTAGAACTTTATTTTTGTAACCTTAATCTTTCAAATCAGAGGACAAACTGTCACTGAATATCTATCTACCGATCTAGTCACTCTTTAATCTTTGTCTGAATTGCCCCAGTCTTCGAAAACATATATTGATCTACTTTCCGCAAATACTTGTTAATGTTTTGTGACTGTCATTAAGACATGGGAGAGATGCATCAACAAAGAACAGAATTACATAGGAGTGCATTGTTTCATCACTTCAGCCATTCCTACCCAACTTCTTTTCCACCCTTTTCCACACTCTGGAAAAAAACAAGACTGCCCAAGTGCCTGAACGATGCAGATGGCCAAGGCCCATTTCCTGATGACCACTCAACTACACACCTCTCTCAAAGAGAAAATAAGTGATTAGGTCACTTAAGATATCCATTCCTTGATTTATTTCTCACGTGGGTAGAGACAGGTCTGAAATTACAACAGCAGGCTATTTTCCTTATGCATAAAATGTGGGCAAGCTGACATATTTGTGAAATTCACCTCTAATATGCCACAAAGCCTTATTGTGGCAGCTGGGAATTTCAAGATTCAAAAGCAATGATGTGGACAAATCTTTTATATTGGGCAGCATCTCCTCTCTGCCCCAAGATTTCCAATGATATTAAATAAATATTTATTCACATATGCCACCTGAAAATAAATGCCATTGTCTATTAATTTTAGATGATCAGAAAAGTCAATATATTATACCATCCAATTGGGGAAATATATTTATCCTACTATTGTAATATATAAAAATGAAAATATGGGGGCGCCTGGGTGGTTCAGTGGGTTAAAGCCTCTGCCTTCGGCTCAGATCATGATCCCAGGGACCTGGGATTGAGCCCCGCATCAGGCACTCTGCTTCGCGGGGAGCCTGCCTCCTCCTCTTTCTCTGCCTGCCTCTCTGTCTACTTGTGATCTCTGTCAAATAAATAAATAAAATATTTTTAAAAAATGAAAATATGTAGTGAATTGATATATTTGCACCATGGATACGGATAGGCAAATTGAAAATAGGATTTTTTCATTCTCTCTAATCTTTCACAAATATTGATTCTAAAATCCCATTGGAAAAATAAATCATCTTGTTGTATTACTTTTATTTTCCCCACAGTCCCAGCACAATATATTATGCATAGTCATTATTCAATAAAAATGGTGTGCATTTATTGTTTACAACATGCCAAACATTCTACTAAGCACTTTACATATATTTCTCAATTTAAACCTCATAAGAATGATTTAAGTTCAGATATTTTAAGAGTTTTGATTATAAACTTACAGAGATTTTATTTTAAAAGAAAAAGTCTTGCATAGGGTCACACATCCAGGAAATGCAGTCAGGTTAAAACTTATATTATGGGGTGCCTGGGTGGCTTGGTGGGTTAAAGCCTCTGCCTTCGGCTCAGGTCATGATCCCAGGGTCCTGGGATCAAGCCCCACATTGGGCTCTCTGCTCGGCAGGGAGCCTGCTTCTTCCTCTGTCTCTCTGCCTGCCTCTCTGCTTACTTGTGATCTCTGTCTGTCAAATAAATAAATAAAATCTTTAAAAAATAATAAAACATATTATGTGGTTCTAGAGTTCTCTTAACCTTTACAGTATCCTGATCCTTAGGAAAAGATTATTAAATAATTGTGATCCTGAAAAGGATCTCTGTATTCATGTGTGTGTATATATGTATGTATGTATGTGTGTGTGTGTGTGTGTGTGTATCAGAAGAAGAGAGAGAGTACTAATATGAGCATTTATGATGAAAATGCCACATATAGCTGGCCATAATTTTATGATGTAATTTTTGACACTAGAAATCATCAGCAAAGATATTGTGCAAGTTCATATTGCTTTAGTGTTCTTTTAGATGGAACAACTTATGTATCAAAATTCCAACTTTTTCTAATAATAATAATGTTTATTTTTATAAAGTTCAAAAATAGAAAATTATAAAATAGAAAAATTAAAATGTCACAAAATTTCACGACACCTACACAGATAATATATTATAGAGTATACTAAATATTATATATAACATTTTATATACAATGGAAATTTACAGTGTGGTCATCAATTTTTATTTTTTAACAAATTGATGATCATACTGTGAATTCTCTATTGTAACAGTGTTTTACTGAACCAATATATTTGGAACATTTATCCATAATATGAAATAATCTATAATTTTTTTTAATATGATATATGATTCCCTATTTGAATTGGATTAATTTCTTACTGTCTGGTACTTAGAAAGATGGAGAGGGAGAGGTAGTGTAGGCAGTCCTAGTGAAATAACTTAATTTTTGGACTCTTATTGCTTGTAGTCTAGAGAAGTCAATGTGCATCAAGCAATTTCCAACAGCTAGTTTTTTGTTTGGCCATATTTTCGTTTCTAATACACAGTAAACCACTGGTGATGAAGGTGATAACAAGGGAAGTGGTCTGCCCCAAGTGCAGTCAATAATGGGATATATCATCTGTAGAGATTTTTAAAATAATAATAAAAAAAGTTTGTCTTTTTCAAATCAACATTCACTAACATTTAAAACAATTTAAGTCATAAAATAGTCTTCCCTGCCTGTATGTGGACCACCCCACACACATATACTTTTTGATTATACTACTGCATCTTACCACTATAATCATACTCCACAGGCTCCCAAGATAAAGGAAGAGCTGCATTACACACTGTCTTTAAATTCTGTGTAGCCAACATGAAATACTTAAGACAACTTATTGTTTATGTTGTTCACACATATTGTTTCAGTTTTTTTTTTTTTTTCGCAGTAGGCATGTGCTCTGTTTCATGTGCTACCCTCTCCTCTATCTCTTCCTTATTTAAATTAAGGGATGTAGCTTTGTTCTCCCTACCTCTCTTATGTGCACTTTTAAAGGAACAAAACTTATTTTTAAGAGATGCATAATGTCCCTTACAAATTCTGTCTTCTTCTTTTAACAGTAATGTTTTGGTATTTGTGATATTAGATCTTAGTTAGGAGCCTTTATGCCCCACCTCTAATATGGATGTGGAGTTTTCTTTTTCTGTATTTATGGTGTCTTCTTCATTTTAATATTTTTCTTCCTAGAAAGATTCCTAGAATTCCTAGATTCAAATTGCAGTCATCTGCACTATGACATTTATTTTTAATTTTATATTTTAACTAACACAAGATATAATTTTAAAATTTGAGAACATACCATGAGTATCCTGAAGAGTATTTTATTTTTTTATATTATTATTATTTTTTTAAGTTTATTTTCAGCGTAACAGTATTCATTGTTTTTGTACCACACCCAGTGCTCCATGCAATACGTGCCCTCCCCAATACCCACCACCTGGTTCCCCCAACCTCCCATCCCCAACCCCTTCAAAACCCTCAGGTTGTTTTTCAGAGTCCATAGTCTCTCATGGTTCACCTCCCCTTCTAATTTCCCTCAGCTCCCTTCTCCTCTCCATCTCCCCAAGTCCTCCATGTTATTTGTTATGCTCCACAAATAAGTTAGGGTTAGGGTTAAAGGGTATTTTAATAGAATACGGTGGGTGAAAATTAGAAGAAGGTTTGAAATTCTAAATTTTAGCACCAGGTAATAAATCATAATTAGCCAAAGGGACACTCTATGCTTAAAAGTGTGATGACCCTGATATAGTCAGAAAACAGTTCAATATTCTAGAGACAAGGCAGTTGGAGAATCAGTACAAATGTGACCACTACCTTCAAGTTTCCCTTTCAGCACCAAGGACAGTCCATCTTGGGTTCTTCACTGTCTACAGAATCATTTTCCTAGCTATAAGCTTTGAAAACTAGTCCAGCAAGATATTTACTGGGACAGTAGGTAGATGAGGAGATTTCAAGGATTAAAAAGTCTGAGGAAAACTGCATATTCTACCTCCCTGTCTAACCATATTTCTTCTTTAATTTAGTACCTGTTAATATCCTACAGGACTATTATTGTTCCTTAGAACACACCTTCAAAAATTCTGCTCAGCACCTGGAAGGCATGGGTTGCACATTCAGCTTTAGATCAGGCTTTAGTCATGTTTACCAGAAGGTAAACTGATACTTCCTCTCCAGGATTCAGTAAAAAGGAGGTTAAGGGAAGTGATTGCACAGGGTGCATCCTCCAAATCACTTACCATTCTTTGTTTTCCAGAATATCTGGAGCAGTATAAGAATTCCCTCTCTAAGGTATGGCTCACTTGACATTAGTCCATATGGATGGAAATATCCATCTTTATCTGTCTTTGATGGCAGGATAATCCTTTACAACTTAGAATCTTTGCAAGCTTCCAAAGCACGTGACTTAATTTCTTACAGAATTTCTACCTATTCAGTCAGTTTTGGTAACTAGGTAATAAATCCCAAAGCATAACCTGTGGATCATTTATCTCCAAAATGCTTAGGTGGCATGATAAAAAAATTCAGGGTTTTCTTTTTTTGTCTTGTTTTGTTTTTTCCTTTTTTTTTTTTTTCATACTGAATTGCAGTATCGGGTGAGAATATGAAGACTACAATTTTAGCAGCATCTCAGGTAATTATGCTTGTTGAGGCTTTAGAAACTCTAACCCAAATTACTAAATAGTGCTCATTTTTTAAGAGTCTTTAGATATGTCTTGAGGTTCTCCACCTGAATGGAATCTTCTCACACTTCCATCTCCTCCTGCTTCATGGACATGAACTTTCTAATACAGAAGCTTTGGTTTAGTTGAAAAATTGACAACTATAGAGACTTGGTAAGAAAGAGATCCTGAGACCCTCACAGACTCAAGTTTTAAGTTCTGCATCCCAGAAAAGAAAAGCAGAAGAGGACTGTAACAGCTGGTTGGGCGGTAAGATTTCCTCAGATCCCATTAGCCAACCAAGATAATAACATCAGGCCTTTGAGGTTTCAGTTCATCTTAGTCAGAAAACTGTGTCCTGCAGGCCAAATCTAGCTCACCGTCTGTTTTTGTATATAATTTTTTTTTGGAACATAGCCATGCCCTTTCATTTACTTATTGCTCATGGGTGCTTCCATGGCACAATTAAGTAGTTTCAACAGAAGCCATTCAGCTAGTGAAACCTAAAATATTTACTATCTGGCCCTTCACAGTAAAGTCTTACCAATGGTCTTACCTGGTAAGTAGAATCTTATCAGTCTTACCAGGTCTAGGATCATTTTGTTCTAGGTGTAGTATCAATTTAGATGAATAGTTTTATCTTACATTCAGTGAATCATGAAAGCTATCCAAGATCTGTTTGCTTAATTCAAATAAAACCAAGAACATAGGTGGGGTTCATGGGTTCTGGAGGCTGGGGTCAGAGGCAGGGTAAGCCTACAGAGGCTCATTGTATCTTGCATGGAAATGGATGCTAAGTTTATTTCTCATGATATTTAGTATTTAAACAACTATGAATCTGGCTGAAGTAGGAGGTTGAAATGTTCTAATTCAAACATTCAACTTCTCATTACAAGATTTCCTCCTCTGGGTAAGGGTAGATGCATCACAAGGTTTGCCCGGTCAGATGATTATAAGGCTCAGTTGTCCACCTCTGAGTTGGGAAATCTATCAACGCTTGATACCAGAGAGCCACAGAGTCAGCCTTGTAACTTTCATCACTTAGGAGATTCTGTAACCATTTTTTTCTGGTTTGCATTCTGCATTCTTTTTTTTTTTTTTTTAAGATTTTATTTATCTATTCGACAGACAGAGACCACAAGTAGGCAGGGAGGCAGGCAGAGAGAGAGAGTAGGAAGCAGGCTCCCTGCTGAGCAGAGAGCCCTATGTGGGGCTCGATCCCAGGACTCTGGGATCACGACCCGAGCTGAAGGCAGAGGCTTTAACCCACTGAGCCACCCAGGAGCCCCTGCATTCTGCATTCTTGCGAAGAGATTGCCACAAGAAGTTTGGCACTCTAGTTAGGGCACAGGCCCTCTGCCTCAGGACTGGGCGCATGTGGTTAGTTTCTCTGTAAATATTTGATGTCATATTAAGGGAAAGCGTGGGGAAATGTTTCATCCCATTGAATTTTGTACTTAATAAGACATATCTTTGCCACCTAGTGAGTCATATTAAGTGTTAAAACTGAACTTACTGTCTCAGAGATGCTCAAGGCTCACAGAGGAGAAGAGCTGAAATTGGAAACAATGACAACAGCAGATTTGAGGCTAATTAAAATAAAAGCATATATCTTCTCGGGGGAAAACTGAGCTAACTGGCTGAATTAGGAAAGTCATATCATAAACATATATATTTTGAAACCACATGACTGTGAGCCATTGTGAAAAGCTTGGATTATTCTCATAGTCAAGCTTTCTCATCCTATTAATAGAAACTAGAGTGTGTTTTTACTCATTTCCTCAGCGAATTCACTTTCCAGCAGTGGGCCCTGAAATACTATTAAATCAATTTAGGAGCACCTAGGTGGCTCAGTTGGTTAAGAATCTGGTTTTGGCTCAGGTCATGATCCCAGGGTCCTGGAATTGAGTCCTGCATCAGGCTCCCTGCTCAGTGGGGACTCTGCTTCTCCCTCTACCTCTGCTGCTTCCCCTGCTTGTGCTCTCTCTCTCTCTGTCAAATACATAAATACAATCTTTAAAAAAATCAGTTTAGAACTTTCAGGAAAAGAAAGCAAAATGTGATAATCCAAATTTGCCCTAGATTAAAGTGTCAATTAATGCATTGAAAATAAAGAATCTTCTTGAAATTTTTAAAGTTAGATTTAAAATTTGTATAGAATCTCCATTAAAGCAAATATATTTTCTTGTTATTTTAGAAAGTAAAACAATATTTCTTTTGTTTTTTTTTAAAGATTTTATTTATTTATTTGACAGAGAGAGATCACAAGTAGACGGAGAGGCAGGCAGAGAGAGAGAGAGAGAGAGAGAGGCAGGCTCCCTGCTGAGCAGAGAGCCCGATGCGGGACTCGATCCCAGGACCCTGAGATCATGACCTGAGCCGAAGGCAGCGGCTTAAACCACTGAGCCACCCAGGCGCCCTAAAACAATATTTCTTACCTGACATTCTTAAATTATGCCTCCCCTGTTGTGAGAGAAAGGCCCAGAAAAAATTATTTGGGATAGAAAGAAGATGTAGTCCAGTGACCTGTTTTCCTGTAATTAACTGAGAAAATATCTTCTCATTATGGAAAGTAGAGTTGAAAAGAAATTGTGCTTGTGGATGGAGTGGGAGGTCTTTAAAAGCGAATGGACCATAGCACTGAGGGTCCATATCTGGGCTCTCTACTCTGTTCCACTGGTCTATGTGTCTGTTTTTGTTCCAGTACCATGCTGTCTTGGTGATCACAGTGTTGTAGTAAAGTTTGAAATCAGACAACATGATACCCCAGTTTTGTTTTTCTATTTCAACATTTCCTTAGCAATTTGGGGTCTCTTCTGGTTCCATACAAATTTTAGGATTGTTTGTTCCAGCTCTTTGAAAAATGCTGGTGGAATTTTTATCAGGATGGCATTGAAAGTATAGATGGCTCTAGGCAGTATAGACATTTTAACAATGTTTATTATTCCGATCCATGAGCCTGGAATGCTCTTCCATTTTTTTGTGTCTTCTTTAATTTCTTTCATGAGTGTTCTGTAGTTCCTCGAGTATAGATCCTTTACCTCTTTGGTTAGGTTTATTCCCAGGTATCTTATGGTTCTTTGTGCTATAGTAAAGGGAATCGATTCTCTAATTTCCCTTTCTATATTTTCATTTTTAGTTTATAAAAAAGCAATTGATTTCAACAAGACAGTAAACAACAAGTGTTGGAGAAAGGGTGGAGAAAGAGGAACCCTCTTACACTGTTGGTGGGAATGCAAGTTGGTGCAGCTACTTTGGAAAACAGTGTGGAGATTCCTTAAGAAATTAAAAATAGAGCTACCCCAACCTGCAATTGCATTACTGGGTATTTACCCCACAGATACAGATGTAGTGAAAAGAAGAGCCATCTGTACCCCAGTGTTCATAGCAGCAATGGCCACAGTGGCTGAACTGTGGAAAGAGCCAAGATGCCCTTCAACAAATGAATAGATAAAGAAGATATGGTCCATATACACAATGGAGTATTATGCCTCCATCGGAAAGGATGAATACCCAACTTTTGTATCAACATGGACAGGACTGGAGGAGATTATGCTGAGTGAAATAAGTCAAGCAGAGAGAGTCAATTATCATATGGTTTCACTTACTTGTGAGGCATAAGGAATAACATGGAGAGCACTGGGAGATGGAGAGGAGAAGAGATTTGGGGGAAATCCGAGGGGGAGACAAAGGATGAGAGACTGTGAACTCTGAGAAACAAACTGAGGGTTTTGGAGGGGAGGGGATGGGAGGTTGGGTGAGCCTGCTGGTGGGTATTAAGGAGGGCATGTATTGCATGGGGCACTGGGTGTGGTGCATAAACAATGAATGTTGGAACACTGAAAAAAAATAAAATTTAATTTAAAAAAAAGTAAATGGAAAAGAGGCCACTTTAAGTAGATGTTAAGACTCAAATCAATTCACTCTCCTAATAATTATACTTACCCATTTACCCTTTAAATTGATTGCATGTTGATCAGCAGAATCATGGAACAAACACTTCTGGTTGTTAAACACTCTATATTTATTTGTTTAGTTATTTATTTGTTTGTATGTTTGTTTAGTATTGAGGTATAATTGAGACACATTATATTAGTTTCAGGTGTAAAACATAATGATATCATATTTGTACATATGGTGAAATGATCACCATAATAAGTCTATTTAACATCCATCACTCCACTCCAGTTTTGTTATTTCTTGTTGCTTATAAGACTACTTTTAAAATTTGGAACAAGTGAAAAGAATTTATGTGCATTTTCACTTAGTAATTTTTTTCCAGCTATTATTCAGAGAACAGCTGATCTATCAATTAACTCATATAAATCCTCTAGTGCTGAAATCATCATTAAATTACATGTGTCACACTTATTATATTTTATTTTTTTCCTTAATATAGAAAAATGCTAATATGCAGAACTATTCTTAAATCACATTGATATATTCCTCCTCCAAAGTGTTGAAATGAACTAGAACAGACTGCACGTGAATACATCTGTCTGGTCTATTTGGAGAGACATTGTCAGGAAAACAATGAGGTTTTCCTGACATCTGGGCAACTCAACTTCATTTTAGCTTCATTAATGATGCACATTTAGATAGCAGGCAAAACAGCCTCTGAATAACTCAATTACACTGTGTATTAATGGTGATAACAAAGCTC
Source organism: Lutra lutra (assembly GCF_902655055.1). Taxonomy (NCBI): domain Eukaryota; kingdom Metazoa; phylum Chordata; class Mammalia; order Carnivora; family Mustelidae; genus Lutra; species Lutra lutra. The sequence continues at coordinate 48,066,731 of NC_062286.1, forward strand.
TTTCCAGGAAGGCAAGAGAATATGCCACTAAGTATGCTAACCCTAGTAATTGCTTGAGTCTGAACTGCTTCCATTCAAATAGACTAATGTACTTCCAGATAGCATTTCATTAATTCCCAATCAATAAACAATTAACAATGCAGAGGACATTATTATTAAATAATCCAAATCTTACATTTTCAGGAGACTTTTATTGCTTGTCCTTGTGATAAGCTTTATAATTATTCAGAATTAGAAGAGCTAAAGTGCATTCTGAATATATTAGTGAAGATACAAACATATGACTCAACCAATTAGGGAATATTTGTCATTTTTCATTCAAAAATAAACATAAACTCTGGAAGCAATAAATTAATGTTCTGTAGCTTTCAGTGGTGTGGAAATATATTGTTTTATCACCAAAGGTATATTTTATGAGAGACTGCAGCATTGGCCCTTTAAAATCATCAGCTTGTCTTATATTTGCTTCAATACAAGGATAACTGATTCTCAGGCACCAATTATGGTCAAATTTAGGAATATTGGAATAAAAAGAGTTTTGTTAGCATTTTTGAAAGGAAAGAATAATGTTCAGAAACTTATTTCTTTGAAATAGTTGCACACATATTCTGAAGTTTCCTTTTTCATATATAATTATTCTCATAGTGTTATATCTACATTTCTATTTATTCAGCCGGCACCATTTATTGGCAATGAGCAAAAGAATATCAAAATACTGTTCCTGACTTCATGTAGTTAAAATCTAAATATGGCAGAGCCCTTTCTAGAAAGCACTTTCGACTGCAACTGCTCTTTAGAATTTGTATCTTTTTTTTTACAAGAATTGGGTCAGATCTCAATATTTCCCGTATTTTTACATTTAAAATGCTCAAATAGGGGCGCAAGTTAAACTATATGCAGACTGCAGTGGTTTTTTGTTTGGTCTTTTGTTTTAACTATTTGTAAAAGCTATTATCTGAAAGTTTGAATAGCAATCTGTTTTGGTCTATGTGGTGTTATATTAAGCAAATGAGCCTGTATTGCCTTGATCTACCAAAGGATTCACTTTTTTCCCTAACCTTTTCAATTCAGGTACAATATTCATGTTCTCAGTTTTGAAGGTTAATAGAATTTTTAAAAATAACTCCCTTTCCTTTGCATTGGATGGAGTTTGGAACTGAAAGCAGGGATGATTTTCTGCCATATGCTTGGTTAAATTGAGCTGCTTAAGTGTGAGGTTATGTTGTATTTGCAATAGATTCCATCCCAATACCTGAAGTGCCTTGATGGAAATGCCTTTAGGTAGACATGAGCTGAAATGTGGTGATACCATAGAGGTCTTTGAGGTGACCTGTTAGGTTGTGCTTTTAGACTATTCTTCAGAACTATGAGCTGCTTCTGCTTTTTTCTTGGTAAAGCTGTTTAAGGATTTCTGAGCTTCCTGGGATATGCTCAGTATCTGGGAGGGCTTTCTTAACTCTTTCTCCATGGTTTGCCATTGTTACTACTCCTTCCATCATTTGAGGATCCTCTTCTCCTTGCTTGTACCATGGACTTACTCTCATTCATTCTTGCCAAGCTTGTGCCTCTTACTGCTGACTTCTGACTGTCTACTCATTTTACATTTTTTTTGTCTTATCTCTTATTTTTCCTACATATTTTTCCTGTGGTTCTTAATTTTGGCTAAAATGGGACTCAGCCCATGACCTTGGCCAGCGAATAATAGTGCTGCTTACCTCCTTTCTGTTAAAAATTACTGCATTTTTCTAATAGTATCTTCATAAATATTTTATATCTAAATAAATAACATGTGTACAATAGCCCAAGGTGATTTCGACTATTTCACTGTGTTCAGTAGTGACAATTCTGTTAGCTATGAGCAAATTATGACAATAACAGGGAAGTAACACATTTTACAGATAGGTCAACTGAAACACAAAGAGACTGCTTAGAAGAGTTGAATCTTTCCACATCCTGTGGTCACTGAGCATCGCCATTGCTCTGCTAATATTTTTGGCACATTTTCCATGCCACCCCCAACAGCTGAAATTCCTTTCATCCATCAAGTCTGGCTGAAAATATTATATCTTCTATGAAGCATTCTGTGAACTATTCAGGCAGAAGGAATTGTTCTTTCCTTGGGTGACTTTGTTCTAACCCCTCATAGAGCATATTTTACATTGTGTTATATTTAGCTGCATATGGTTCTATATCTACTTTATTGGGAATTCCATGAGAGTGAGCAAAAACTGACTTCTTTATATTATATCCCAAGTGTTTAACACAGAGACTGAAACTTAATAACTATTCATTTACTTGAACTCGTTTTAAAAAATTGTCTCAGATTCGGTGTTTCCTCCAGTAGTTGAAGATGGCTAAGAAACAGAGAAGTGGGTGTTGGTATATTTTTATTAGCTAAAGCACTGTTTATTTTCCTCCAAATCACTGTATTTCTCTTAATTGTATGAAATGGTTGGATTTGAGTGTAAATATGGAATATTCACTAGAGAGAATTAAACCTATCAATCATGTAAAACAAACATGGCTCTTGTAAAGACATAATCACCACAGGCTTCAAATCTCACACAGATAGCTTAATTTAAAATCAGTAAAATATTTTAAATCAAATCCACCAAATATCATGTATTCTTTACCATAAAATGTATAAAATCTAGTTATGATTAATGGCATTATTATGAGTCCCAGATCTCATTACTGAGTATTGCTGAATTTACTTGCAGTTCAATGTTTAAATATAGTAAGATTAAAACTATTCAATGAGTCTTTATAACTTGTAGCAAATCATTATTACTTCCTCCAATTGCTATTGTAATAATATTAATCATAATGAATTCCTTTGAAATTCAGTGGAGCAGTAATATATTATTCCATATGCATTTCCACTATAAATTAGCTCTAGTGACTTAACTGCCTAAGAACTATTATGAAGTTACTATATAACACCTGCGGAATCATAATCAGACCAAGTAATTGATTCCAAATGAAATTACTATGACCAGTTCTACTGGAAATGGAAATCAGATAAATGAAAAAAGATGAGATATCCTAAAATAATTTCTAAATAATGTAAGATTATTTAATTTCCTTTGCAAATAGGTCTGATAGACTTCAATGAGAAAAGATTAAAATGCAAAGACATTTGTCTTCACCTGACAAAACCCAAGAGAGTTCAGTCACATAGGTTACACATGTCTCTAGTCTAATTAAATGGTAGAAAGTATTTATGGGTACAATAGGATCATAGCCCCAAGGTGTATTTGTAATCACCTAAAATTTCCTGATCACAACAGTAGCAAGTAATGAGGGCAGGAAGAGACAAAAGACAGTCCTGTCCCTCTTGTCACTGAATGGATTTTCCACTTTGTGATGTGGGTTACTTGTTGTTGCCCTACAACAGTATTTGGGGATCTCTATCTTAAGTCAAAGTTTCTTTCCTCTCAGTCCTATTATGAATAAAGCAGATGGATGATCTGCTAAAAGAGAAAACTTCAAAAGCCAACTCATAGTATTTAATTTTAAAAGATGCTCTAGTCTAGGACACGAGGAAGGAAGACCCAGGTATCTGGGAAGCTCATAATTTTTTATTTGATGAGTCGCTTTGAAATTCCTTTTTTGTTTGGTCTTTGCTAAGAATCTAGTGTAATTGTGCCTATTCCTTCAAATCTATGAATAAAAAACACATTTTCAAAGTCAGGCATAAATAATGGTGTGATTAGTGAATATAATGGATTCATTTTACTTCTACTCTTTTCTAATAGGCAGCATTCTCCAAAGTAGGTTGTCATAATTAGAATGCTGCTTGTATGCGTGTGCTTGCATGGGTATGTACAAACATCTATCCATTTGTCTACGTGTCTGTCTGTGTAAAGAAGTCTCATTTCTCAGTTTATCTGTAAATCGATTTTTTTGAACATACAAACATTAATTAGATAATGTGGGGTTAGGAAGTAAGTAAGGCTTGAATATTTTTAATATGGTGTTGATATATATTAAATGTCACTATCCTCACATCATTGTATTTAGTTTATAATGATTATTCCTTAGAAGAATCTGGCTTCAAATCCAGGCATGTTCATTTACTGGATTTGTTGTTCTAGGCAAGTTATGTACCCTATCTAACGTTGTTCCAGACTTTCTCCTCTCTATAATGGGAAGGTATTAGTAACATTAGATATTATGAGGTTTAAATAGAAGAAGTCTTTTATTTCATCTCCGTGTAGCCTCAGGATCATTGAATGCAATTAATAAATATTAGTTCTAATTCTGCTGATACTTATTATTATCAACTTATCTACTCTCCTATTTCTTCTGATTTATTTTCAGTTGAAAAGCACATTTAGCCTTTCTAGTGGTTCATTTTTCTCAATTTTTATCATTTCCTTGAAATTCCCAGAATAGGAACTGAGAGTTCAAAATCTCTCCTCCCTTCATCCAATATCAGTGATTCCATCATACTTAAGAATTAAATTTCATCATTCTATTTTGTACTTCTTCTTTTAAACATTTTTTAAAAGATTTTATTTATTTATTTGACAGAGAGAGATCACAAGTAGGCAGAGAGGCAGGCAGAGAGAGACAGGAGGAAGCAGGCTCCCTGCTGAGAAGAGATCCTGATGTGGGGTTTGATCCCAGGACTCTGGGATCATGACCTGAGCTGAAGGCAGAGGCTTTAGCACACTGAGCCACCCAGGCACTCCTATTTTGTACATCTTGATATGCTTTAATTATGCTCTCCTCTCAGGCCTTCCTGGTCATACTGTTATCTTTCCAAAGAAAGAAATTTGGTCTTTTTTTCTCCCCGCAACCTGTGTATGACAAATGTACCTCATTTGTCAGAAAGGATATAGTTTAAATAATAGAACATATGTAAATTCATGTATATTGAATGATGCTTCAAATGACATCTTAAAATTTCAATAAAACTTTACAGAAAAAAAAATAGCCCCTCCTTTTTATGTTGTGTAACTTTGAAGATTATAGACTAAATTCTTACTATGAGTTAGCAAAGCATTTAACTTTTATTGCTGTAACTGGCCAGACTTTATTTCTACTGTTGCATTTATTCCTTCAATGAATCCAGCAATGCAGAGATTATTATCCCAAAAGGTGAAAAAGTTGAGGTACAGAGATAACTCGGTCTGTTCATTCAATATTAGGAAGTGAGAGTTAGTTGCTCGGTGTGGACGACTCTTTTCAGTGCATGTTTAATCACGTCCAACCGCTAAGGTTTCTCCGAACATTAAAGTCTCACCTTTGCCTTTGTATCTAATCTATAGCCTTATTTTCAAATACATGCAGGAACACTGGATGTCTTCTTAACAAGCAAGCAAGGATGTTTTTATATTTTTCATCTATTTGTTGCAATTTTAATTTGCCTGTATAGTTATGGCTTAGTCTGTTTGACTAAGAAAAAATAACAGAGATTGGTGGATTAATATAAGTAATCGGAATTTATTTCTCACAGTTCTGGAAGCTGCGAGGTCTAAGATAAAGGTCCTGGCAGATTTGATGTCTGATGAAATGCACTTCCTGATCTATAGACTTCTCTCTTCCTCTCATGATAAAAGGGAGGGAGTTGTCTGGGTTTTTTTTTTTATGAGGACACTAATCCCGTTCATAAGGACTCCACCCCCATGATCTAATTATCTGCCTAAAGGCCCTACCTCCAGATGCCATCATTTTGGGGGTTAAGTTTTAACTATGAATTTTGGGGGACACAAAACTTCAGTCTGTAGCAAGTTACAAAGATAATGCAGAAGTTTTTTTTTTTTTTTAAGTGTGTTAATTTATGAACATATGCTTATATCAGTACCATTTAGAATGATTAGGAGGGTTACTTCCTTGGAATAGTTATTCTATACAAGACTATCTGCCATTTTTAGGAAAGTATTTAAGTGTTGGGGGGAAAAATGACCCCTAAGGAATTCATTACCCCTGGAGACAAGAGGCATACAACAAAGTGCCATACTTTAATGACACTGCATTGAGACTTCATGTAGAAGTTTAAACAGATACAATATTATTGTTATTTTTTAAGAGAAACCCTTATTTTTTAAAAAAGAAAGTAGGTGGACATCAAGCATGAGAAGTTGTACATGGATTTCTTACCACAGTTTCTCAGTTGTGGATATATTTATGATTGCATACTTGAATGAATTCAAAGTCAAAAAGCAGGTTTAATGTTGTGATTTTAAAAATCCTCTCTCCTATAATGCCTTTTTTGAAAAAAAAAATATACACCATTCTCCATCACTCAAAATATGACTGTTTGACATATTTTATTTTCTACCCCAAATTGTTTTCCACTTACACTAGTCAGTGTTTTATTGTTTTCTTATTCTCTGCATCTCAAATTTCATTGTAAGACTTTTTAAAAAGGTTGCTTTAGAGATATGTGGTCTTTTTTCAGGGCTTAATAGATATTTGGGTTAAAAAGTCTTTGTAGGGCGCCTGGGTGGCTTAGTGGGTTAAACCTCTGCCTTTGGCTCAGGTCATGGTCTCAGGATCCTGGGATCGAGCCCCACATCAGGCTTTCTGCTCTGCAGGGAGCTGCTTCCCCCTCTCTCTCTGCCTGCCTCTCTGCCTACTTGTGATCTCCCTCCCTTTCTCTGTCAAATAAATAAATAAAATAAAAAAAAAATAAGTCTTTGTAATCAACATGCTGCTTCTTACTCTGTGGAATGCTATTTCATACTGTGTATTACAGCCTGGATCCTCTGCCTTCAACCACACCGCACGTTTGCCACCGGTTTGCTCTTCATCTTTGCCAGTATTGCCCCATGCCTTATAGGGCCATTTTCAGTCTGCTAAAATAAGACATGACACATTTTATGGTGGTGGCGTTTTCACAACAAATGTTTCTACACTGAAAAAGTTGTTACTCTGAGACCAATAAATATACATTAAAGTGAATCTTAGTCTCCTCAGGAAAATATAAAAAGTGTCATTTAGGATATAGTTGCTTCATCTTATGAGCGATTTCCTTAAAGTTTTGTGCATATTCTACCTTCTTTTTACAAAGCTAAAAAGAAAACTGAGAGTTGATTACATTGGGTAGGATTCTCTTTAGTTAATTATATGGTGACCCCCCCCCCCCCCCCCCAGTCCTCCCTTCTCTGTAGTTTTGCTTTCTGCAGTTTCAGTTACCTGCAGTCAAACCATGGCCTAGAAGTAGATAATCCTCATATACATCATCATCATACATACATCAGAACGTCAGTTAGGAGCCTAACACTGCATCACAACGCCTACATCATCACCTTATGTCATCTGATCATGTAGGCATCGTATCACCTCACATGATCACCAGGAAAAGAAGAGTGAGTACAATACAATAAGACTTTGAGAAAGACTACATTCACATAACTTCTACTATGGTATATTGGCCTACGTATTCTATTCTTAGTTATTATTGTTCATCTCCTAATTTATTGATTAAACTTTATCTTAGGTATGTATTGGAAAAAACATAGTTTATATAATGTTTGGTACTATCAGCAGTTTCAGGCATCTACTGGGGGTTGGATCATATCCCCTGCAGATAAGGGGGGACTATTATAATTTGCTTATAATAATCAATACATAATAATATCCTACTATTTACTATACCCATGACCTTGGACAAAACACATACCTGTCCTAAGCCTAAATTAAGTTTTCAAATCTTTAAATCTAGGCCAAGAACCCACAGGGTGATTTCTACATTCTACAGGCTATATGGCCTTTTTAGCAGTTCTGGGTTTCTTTCTTTTTTTTTTTTTTTTTCTTTAAAGATTTTACTTATTTATTTGACAGATAGAGATCGCAAGTAGGCAGAGAGGCAGGCAGAGAGAGAGGAGGAAGCAGGCTCCCCGCTGAGCAGAGAGCCCGACGTGGGGCTTGATCCCAGAACCCTGGGATCATGACCTGAGCTGAAGGCAGAGGCTTTAACCCACTGAGCCACCCAGGCACCCCTGTTCTGGGTTTCTACAACAACCTTCTAAGTAAGCTCTGTAGAGCTTACTTCATGTCCTTTCTTATACCTGAAATGAAAAACTCTCATAAATATCCCCAACTAATACAGATCTACCCTTTTACAAATACATGACTTTGATGGTCTCGTCTCCATTTTCAAGATCTATTTCTTTGCCTTTCGTAAATTTCCTCCCCATTCTTCTAAAAGTCTGGGAACCGCTGAAAGAGCACTTCTCAGTTTACTAACTGAATACTCTATAATTATAGCCATATTCTTAGTAGATAAATATGACTACACTTTTAAACAAAATTAAAGACAGTGGCATCGAACTTCTTTTATCTTCTTTTGCCTCCCTCTAATTCCTACCTGTAAGTGAAAATACTCATTTTTCCTTCATGATAAGGTGTCTTCTTTTATCTCATAAACAACACATTTACTTCTGCTTCTGAATTCATCAAGTATTTACTGGCTGATTATTACTTCTTGGGCACTGGGGAACAGAACAGTTATAGCCAATCAGAGCGATTTCATATTTTTGAACAAATAAATAAGTAGGTAGGGAATTAAGTACAATGTTGTAAATACTATAAAGAGAGATGTCTTATACTATAAGAATGCCTAGAAAATATTTCATCCAAATCTGAGTGTCAAAAAAGGCTGCTTGGAGGAAGTGTCATGAAAGTATGAGTCAGGAGTGGGAGCGAGAGGAATCAGGAAAATATGACTCCAAAAGAGGTGTGAGAGCATATTTAAAGAGGTAAGTGAGAACATTCATGAAACAGAATGAAGGCTATTGTAACTGGAATGTACTGGGTGAATAGAAGTAAGACCTGCGGGGCAAGCAGGGGGCAATCACGAAGGGCACCAGAGACCACACTAACATTTGAGATTAGACAGTGATGTGATCATATGTTCTTGAATTCTCAGAAAATAATTTGGACTGATGATGGGCCAGACTAAAATCAAGGAGACCAATGATGAAGCTATAGGAACAGTTCAGGGAAGATAGGAATACGGTACAGGGGAAATGCCCCTCGGTATGAAAAGACATGGATAGATACAGGAGATGTATTAAGAGAGAGAAGTTATCAGCCTTTTGGTGTGTGAAGGAAGAAGACAAGCCAGACAGTAAGGCTGATGCTCCTGCTTTTGGCTTAAAAGAATGAATGTATTTCAGTGCCATTCATTGAAATACACAATAGAGGAGAAGGAGCAGATTTGAGACAAAGGTAATAAATTTGTTTTGTGGTGTTTTAGGATTCAGTTCCTGCAGTGTATACAACTGAAGCTATCCAGAAGACAGTGGATATAGATGTCTGGACCTCACAAGAGTAAAAAAGCAGAATCCAATTGTTATAGATAGAGGGATAAATCATTAACAAGAAAGCATATAAACTATAAATGTAAACACCTCTTTTTGGCATAATTAATGTTTCCAGTGAGTCTTTTGATTAAGTGATGTTCAAACCTGGCTTCACATTAATTGTCAACAGAGCTTTTAAAAATATTGGCGTTCTGGCTTCATCACAGCCAAATTAAATCAGAATTTGAGGATTTGAGGTTTTCAGAATCCAGGGACTGGTATGTTTTAAGAGCTTTCCAGGAATTCTCATGTAAAGACAGAGCTAAAAATTACTTATTCCAGAGTTGATCTACTGATTATCATGTTATGGTGTATTTATAATTTTCAAAATTATATTGCTGTCTTCTTTCACAGTGGAAGTAAAAGGGCCAGTAAACATGGGCTTTCTGACAAAATAATATTTGATTTACAACATACTTATTGTATGCAACCTTAATCATTGGCAATATTAATTACCTACCTTTACAAAATACAATTTTATGGATATATTCATTTTGGAACTAGAAGCTGTGAGACAGAAATTAATATATATTTAGTACCTCATATTCCTCACACTCTAATAAGAATTTAATGTAAGTTATGCCATATAGTAGAAAAAAATAAAAAACCTCTATTCTGTATGGATGAAGTAAAAATATCTGGATCCTAGAGTTTGCTCACTTTCCCAAGGTTTCATTGTAAATATACTAACAGGTAGACCCAAAGTTCATAAAAGTTGAGGTTGAATCTTTGGGGCATATCATTTTGCAATACAAATTTGTACATTTCCTTCTTTATCTGGCTGAAACTCTGAGAATGTTTTTATTGCAAAGAAGAGTTAGCACAGGGGTTTAAGGATCAGAATAATACTCTTTTATCTGTTCTCCTCAGGGGGGAAAACATCAATTATCTCTAAATCGCAATACTCTATCATTTGACTCTTACTTGAATGCATTTAGAATGTGTTTAATATAAACAGCCATTTGTTTTGCCTGAAAATTAATATGATTCAATGCATGAAAGATTTTATAGTATATGTACATCCTACCAGTGAATGCTGTCCATAAAATAACTTTTTCTTATTTTTGGGTTTTATTTTTGAAATATATTTCCTATATACTTTATCTTTGCTTGTATTATATTCTACCTTATATTTTTATTTCTTTCTTATATCACACCAAAAGACAAAATTTCAACAAGAATGAGAAAAATAAAAACAATTTGAATTGCTAAAAGCGGGTATGAAAATCAACCCCAACCCCACCAAAAAACAAAAACAAAACAAAAAAACCACACACCTTTGTGCACGTGCGTGCGCGCGCATGCACACATACACACACACACACACACACACACACACACACACACACACACACACAGCCTTGCAAGAGAAGAGAGAAAGAAAACAGCTCTAAGAGGGTGACTTTTGCCAGAACCAGAGTATTAAGTTTACTTCTGGGCATACTCACTTACCAATGGGGGTAAGTGGAGACCTAATCTTCAGGAACTCTCTTCCTCAAGTCTACATAGCAAATGTAATCTGGGATCTATACAGCTAAAACAGAAACAAAGAAACAAAAGATTTGAGGAGCCATCCCCATCTTGGCCTTGAAATAATGTATTGTTGCTGTTAATATATTCATCTGGATATAGCAATCAATGGAATATATCTGGGAAATTTCTCTATGATATTTTCCCCCTAAATTTTCTGAGAAATACAGAGAACTAAGGGTGATCTCTGGCTAGTTAGAAACCACTGAATACTGATTTACTAAAAGGGTATCACTTAAAAACTAGACTGTCTAGAACTGTCTGAAATACCTGTAATAATTTTGGATAAAATTTTGTTCCACAATTTTGGGGTCTGAAGAAAATGTATTGCTTTACATTGTCAGGAGAGGAATAGTGCATCTATCAGGACAGGGGTGAAATATTAGTTTTATTGTTTGTATAATAAGATAAGGCCACTAGATATCTACCAAAAATGTATTTTACTTTCCATAATATGAATGTATCCAGCTGCTACCGGCTAGGCTTCCCTTTCATTCTGGCAAGACTATGTGACTGTCTTTAACCAATGAAATGTGAGTGGAAGTAAGGCATGAAATTTTTGGATTTCCTAAGGAGCAGATAGGTCTTCACCATCTTCCCCTCATTTAATGTTGGATGTAGTGGAGTCCAAGGCCATAGGAAATATTGGAGCTGCAAGGTGAAGGCAATCTGGGCTCACAAATCTTCATGCAGTGAAAAGTCTCCAGGAAAACCTGTGCTGAAATGTTATCTGAGTGAGAAATTTCTATTGTGTAGTCACTTAACTTTCAAGGTTCATTATAGCTGCAAGTATTACCTTTAAAGTACAATCAATAGAATTTTTCTAATAATAAGTTATCAGTTTAAAGATTTATTAAAAGCTATTATCCCCAGTTCTAGTAAATATAGAATTTTGGGGAGTGTGATTACTCATCTTGAAAGTGGGATATGTGGGGAGTGTCTAGAGTCCCTAGAATGTTCTTGTTTTGCCACCGACCCCAGAAGTAACTCTTCGTAGACCAAGTAGTATATTCTGATTTAACTTTCCTGTTCTTTATTTGTGGCATGTCACTCCTCTGTTGTCACAATGTCTGCTAGTTATTTTTGTTTGTTTGTTTGTTTGTCCCTAATCTCTGATTAGCTACCAAATAGCTTCCTCATTAATGGGTTGAAACAGGCAAAGGTATGTACGTTTTCTATAAAGTTCTATAATCCATGAATCTGATGTAAAGGTTATCAGAGAAGACCCATAACCATTATTCTTGAAATTTACCCTAATACAACTATGGTAGTTCAACTTTCTTCATGAAGGTGTAGGGACAGAGGGCACCAAGGAAGGAACATTTTATTCCTTGTTTTCATGCAGACCTAAGTCTTGGGTCCTAGTGAACTCAGGTGAACTCCATAGATACCCAAAATCTTTTTTATGTTGAGAAGCCAGACAGGAGATCTATACTCTAATAGAATTAGTAGATTCTCTCTTCTTCTACATTTTACTTATAAAACTACTTTACTGTTTTGCCAGCAAGAAAAAAAGTCTAAGGAAAAAGGAGAGGAGAATGCATACTTTCTTTAATGTTTAATTCAGGGTTGACCTACGTTATCTGTCACAGGCCTTAAGGAAGAGGCATATCCCAGAAAGCAGGCAGATTCAGGCCCTTCGATTATCCCATATTTCCAGCAAGGAGAGAGAAAATGACCATGAGGCAAAAACCTTAAATATGCTAGGTTTGTATCAGATTTCAGAATTAAAAGCTCTCCACCTAGAATTGCGTTATAGGCAATGTCCTTGATCATGATCCAGTGTTAACAGTATTTGGTAGAGTGGAGGGGGATCAGGGAACGAAATGACTAGGATTTAAAAGACTTGAGATCTTCATATAAGTTGACAGGTATCAGATGATAATGATAAAATAATAGCATTGTTATTATTACTGTAATTGTTATTAATGATCAATGATCAATAGTACTCGTAATCAATAATATTGTACATGCCCTTGTGTTCTCTTTGCTCACTAGACATTATAATTAAGGTTATAAATAAATAGTTTCCAGTGAACCACATGTGCAATTTGAGGCCAGATGTGTACTGTGCCCAATGCCTAAAATATATGAAACTGTGTTTTAAACTCTATTATTTAGAAGGTTTTTGTGGGTTTTTTATTTGTTTGTTTGTTTGTTTGAGAGAGTGAGCATGTGTGCGAGCAGCAGGCAGAGGGAGAGAGAGAATCTTAAGGAGATTCCATGCCCAGTGCAAAGACGGACATCCCGCCCCATCTCTTGACCCGAGATTATGACCTGAGCCGAAATCGAGAGTTGGTGGCTTAACTAATTGAGCCACCCAGGTGCCTCTATTTAAAAGGTTTTTTCATACCTTACATATCCTCTGTGTTCATGCCTGAACGAATAGGATGCCAAAAGCCTTAACAATAACAACAACAAAAATATATATATGAATATTACCTTCTCTGTGTGCTTGATTTTCTATATATAAACATATGAATACATTTGAATAGACACATTCACATGAATACACAAAATTTAAACAATTTTATTTTAATAGTTTATCCCATATAAATCTAAAGTAAACAGAGAATATAAATTATGATTGAATAATGATCTATACGAAATGAAGTCAATGTTAAAGCAAGATGAAATAAATTCACAAGTGGACCTTTAGGGAATCCACTAAGGCGTATCTGGAAATGACCTTACATATTATGTAGTTCATAATTTATACATAAATGAACTGAAGACAAGAAGTTAGGGTATTCACAATGTCATGAATACATGAAAAGATACCAGATTTCCATATTCCCAGTCAAATAAATGTTCCTTTGAGCACACATAAATACAAAATAGATTGTTATATAACCTAACTATGCAAAGACAACAAGTAAAAGGTAAATCATGTGTTATTTGAGTGACTTGTTGCAGCTAAATATCATTTTTGTGATATTGAAAGTACAGTTTTAGGCATATTTGTTTTGGTAAAAATAAAACAACATATCTTCATTAATACAATAAGCAAATTTAGTGTATAATTTTTCCTTAATTTAATTTAATTTTTTTCACTTGGGAAAGGCTTGGAAATTCCTTCACCTCAGAATGTCTACGTCAGTTCTGGACTGATATAGCTGTCTATATCATACATATAATGTCCCAAAATACTTAACAGACCAGATGACAGTCTTTATCAGAAAGAACACTATGGTTCATCTCCCCCTCCAATTTCCCCCAAATCTCTTCTCCTCTCCATCTCTCCATGAACCATGAGAGACTGTGGACTCTGAGAAACAATCTGAGCGTTTTGAAGGGGCGGGGGTGGGAGGTTGGGGGAGCCTGGTGGTGGGTATTGTGGAGGGCACGGATTGCATGGAGCACTGGGTGTGGTGCATAAACAATGAATTCTGGTACACTGAAAAGAAATTTAAAACATAAAAAATTATAAAATAAAAAAGAAGGAAGGAAGGAAGGAAAGAAAGAAAGAAAGAAAGAAAGAAAGAAAGAAAGAAAGAAAGGAAGAAAGAAAGAAAGGAAGGAAGAAAGGACCCTGTGATACTCCTGGACTATTAACAATATACTTGGAGTCCAGGAGATGATACAAAGATTTCACTATCCCACTGTGGCTGCTTCTTATTCTTAGCTGATGTAGCTTAACATGGGCACTGAAATTCCCTCCCCCTATCTTTGTTCAGCATGTCTTATCCACTCTACTTGGCTTCATCCTTTCATCCCACTGTCAGTCTCCTATTTCATAATGGTCACTCCTCAGATCTCAAGTTCTGGCTCAAACCCTGATCCCTCCAAATTGCAAGTCTCACGTCGTCATGACAGTTCATTCTTTAGCTTAAACATATATCTAGGACAAAAAAATACATAGTTCTCTTATTGACCTGATTTGTGTGACTTTATTTTAATGCATTATTTTGCTCAAAGACTGCATTCCTACTAAGAGTGAGGATAGAAAAGTGACAATAGGAATGGAAAACAGAAATGTTATTTATCTCTTCCCTTGTTAAAGGACATTTGGGTCAATTCTAAGTTTTCTTGTATATAATTTCTTGAATAATAATCTCTTCTTTCTCCCATTGCATAATAGAAATGTGTTATCCTCATAGTGGCTGTGGTATAAATAATTTTATAGAGCAAACATGCCAAAGGGAAGTTTAAACAACAGTTGATGCAAACAGAACCCCTGAACTTAATTCATAAACACTGAAAGATCTATAAAGATAACTTTGCTATGTAGCGTAACAAACTATTGAATGTTAAATCCTCTGTTGCTTCTTTTCCTTTCCCGGGTATTTCTTTGTTGGGAGTCTCTGTGATACAGGCTGGATTCCCAATATTGTAAGACTAATTTGGGACCATAAATACAGACTTTAAAAAAATAGGAAGAAGACGTGATAAAAATAAGAACTGTTATGGTATAGGTTGATAAAATGTGATAATTTAACATTTTCTATTTGCTTTCTCTGTTAAATGTACTTTTTCAGATTCAACATTATAAAAAAGACTAATGTCTTTCAAAAATGTTTCCATAATAGTATTCCTGCTTATATATAATTAGGATCAATTACAGAACAGCATTCTAAGATTTTTACCAAAAAAAAAAAAAAACATGTCGCTTTTAAATCTAAACTTGTTCAAGCAACTTGTTTGAACAAGAGGGAAAATGTTGGAGAAAAATTCTGTTACTCAAAATGTAGTATCTCATTTTATTCAGTGGAGCTAATTATGCTCTAGTTCATCAATTCACATATGTGTCAAATCACATCTCCCAAAATGTAGCAACAAACAATAAAAAGCAGTTATGAAGAAACTCATTCTAATGAAATTGTATGATCCATAATCAATAAAATTGTTCTAAAAGAATCATAACTTGAGATAGAATTTTTATAATAATTTATGTTCTTTTATCTTTGAAATTAAGAAATGTCGTAATAGTTATATCACAATTTTTAAAAAAATCAGTATGATACTCTTTGCCAGATGCTTAACTTTGCCAGACAGTTACTGCTAAATGAAGGATTTTTGATTAGGCTGAAACATCAAGACTAATCTTTGTATTCTCTCTGGATTTGCTAATTAGATGGTCTTAGAACTGAGGAATGTTAGGGAAAAAAAAAATCAAAGCCGTTGAAATGAACTGATGACATGCAGCCACAAAGTCAATAGAAATATTCTTTACCAGAAATCATCTTATAAAATAATGCAAATTGGGAGAAAAGGCTCATTATTGGCTATTTTAAAAGTACTCATGAGAAATATTAATTGAATTGCTCATGAGAATATTAATTAAAGCCAGTTAAAAGCTCCCAAATGTTAAACAAAATCAATGTTTCACCATTCCTTCATTGTTTATCACTGATACTTTGAGTCAATGACTTACTAGATAACTGCTATTAAGAGTTGTGTATTTTTAAAAAATATGTAGTGAAAAAAACCCAAAATAAACAAACAAAAAAGAAAAGCCACTTGATAAAAATAAAATCCTCCTTTCTTCTTGTGTAATGCCTGAATTGAAGTAAGAGTATCATTTGATAAGTAAGCAAAATTAAAACAATGGGAGTTCCATCCAGAGATCAGAAATACATGATCACCACACTGTTTCTGGTGACACTTTTTCCATCATATCAACATAAAGAAAGCAGTTTTCAAAGTATTGCTCTTAGTGACTTTTGCTAGAACTTTCTAGAAACTCAATTTTCCCTCCTCATGTCTTATAACTAAAAGATTTGAGATTTTGATCTGCATTAGTTGATCATTTTCATGACTAATTTTGTGTGTGATAGTTATAGCTAAGGTTTTTAAGTTAGCATTTGGTCCATAAACAAGGAGCATCATTCACAATGAGTGCAGTGTGAAATTTTCCTTTTGGAGTTGAGCAATGCAGTTACTATACCAAACACTGTGTTTTTAGAAATCGCTTTTCAATCCCAAGAATATGCTTCTGAAAGTTCTTCTGTGGCTTGGTCTGTCATTGACACCATAGATCTACTGGTAAGATGGTTCGTTTTCATATGTACTTAATTGCATCTTTGAATGGAAATTTGTCAGTAAGAGAGGTGCTGTGACCACAGATTTCTTTCATATACAGAGTGCAGCTTGACCTGATAGAAGCAATTTCCCATTACCTAAGTTCAGGTTTCTAGTTACTCAGTGCTATTTTTATCTTTTGTTTTTCCTGGTCTTGAACGCTAAAAGTGCATATTGAGACAATTCTCATTGGCTACATTATTCTTACTCTCATATTCTTTCCTGCTTTTGAAGAAATGATATTAAATTCAGAAAGTTTGGTAATCAACATATTTAAGTAAAGTTTATATCTAGAGCCATATAGTTTTTTTAAAAAAAATTCTTGATAATATGGAATTGAGAAGGACAAATCCCCAACTACTTTTCAGAATTTTATTTTGGTTATAAATATAGATTTATATAGGATTATAAAATTAGACTAATCAACAGCTTAACGTATCTTTCGTTTTTCCCGTATGAGTAAATGACCATAGGATTCTTTCGTGAAAGCATTCAATCAACAGTTAGCAAGCAGATGCTTTTTGTGAGACACACCACATCTCACCTATTTTTTCCGGTGGGAGCAGTGTGTGCTGAGACCAGCTTGCACCCACTTACAGGACCTGATTCTGGACGTCTCTTTCCAATCCCATACTCAGTGACCACATACTGATACCTTGAAATAGGCTGTGGTTGGAATATTTGCGCTCCATAATTTGAAAACTGCTACAAATCAGGGCTATTTTTGCATTTTTGCATAGAGAAGTGGTTGTTAAACACTCGCCAACACACCACTTGGAATAACTGTATGAGATGTCTTGAAATAACTATATGAGAAAAGTACACTAATATAAATTTTACAGATAAGACATCTAAATTTCAAAAGTATTAGTTGGCTCGTCCAACATCATATACACAATCAGATCAAAAAGCAAGTCTCAGAGTCTACCTCAAGTGCTTTTTCACCCTTCATCACAGTAGCTAATTTGTATTATTAAAAAATTAATTCCAATATTATTCTTCTCTGTGATAAAATTATCCAAGTGTGTGTGTGTGTGCACGTGTTATTATATTTAACATAATTAACATAAATTTTGGAGACACTCCCAATGGAATTCTAAGTGACAAGTATAGAAGTCCAAGTTTATTTAAATTGTTGTGAGATTTTTCTGCAAAGGAGAGCTATTTCTATTTAACGTAGAATCTTGCTTTGAGAACTGGATTTCTGATGTAAAGTGAGCACTGGTAAATCAATGTGAACGTTATTGACGTCTTACCCACTGACTTGAAGACATTATTTCTCGACATAGGAGTACCTGTGTAGGGAAGATTATGACCAATATATTTTAGATTTCTACCTTTAATACTGGTGTAGAGTAGGGAAGGAAAGCATGTTAATTTGGAATGAAGTGCTAAATTTTTCATCAACTTTTCCAGAAATGTCATGGCTGCCTCTAAACCTAGTATTTCTGGGTGCACTAATAAATACCCAGCAGGGATAATTCATTGATTCTGACACTAATACTGTGCTGAGAAATTTCTTCCTCTTTATTTATTTAAATCATCAGTCTCTGACCCAGTCTACATCAAATAACTGAAGACGGGTTTATCTGGCACCTTTCAATCAATATAATGGATACTGCTAGTACACCGATAGATCAAATCCTTCATGTCATTATTATCCTGCATGTCATTATTTCAAAGCATGATATCCTAGAAGGAATGCAATTATTAATACCAGAGGCTAGTTTTAGTAATAAATTCTAAAAAAATTAATAAGCATTCCTCTTTTATATACCTTAATCCTATTTATCTTCTTTGAAATACTCCAGGTAGTTAATATTCAAAATTGATTCTTACTGCAGCACTAGAAAAATTTCCCAGCCTCTTTAGGTAAGAATCTATTTGTGTGATAGTGTGAGGATAAAAAGAATACCTATTTTCAGACACAGGAAAACAATTTTAATATGTGGTTATTGGCAGTATACATAATAGTGGAATGGAATAACCTACAACTCTATTGTTAGAGAAAACATGTCTCTGTAATTTAATGATTACTCTGATATAAGATTCAGATGAAAGGAATGGATGGTATTTCATGGATTTTTAAAACCTGTTTTTCAGGGCCACCTGGGTGCTTCACGTAGTTAAGTATCTGATTCTCAATTTCAGCTCAGGTAATGGTCTTAGGGTTGTGAGATTGAACCCCACGGCTGGCTCTATGCTTAGTAGGCAGGCTGTTTGAGTTCCTCTCCATCTCCTTCTGTCCCTTCCCCTGCTCATGCTTCCTCTCTCTCTCAGAATAAATGAGTGAATCTTTAAGAATGTACTTTTCAGGGGCGCCTGGGTGGCTCAGTGGGTTAAGCCGCTGCCTTCGGCTCAGGTCATGATCTCAGGGTCCTGGGATCGAGTCCTGCATTGGGCTCTCTGCTCAGCAGAGAGCCTGCTTCCCTTCCTCTCTCTCTGCCTGCCTCTCTGCCTACTTGTGATCTCTGTCTGTCAAATAAATAAATAAAATCTTTAAAAAAAAAAAGAATGTACTTTTCAGATATATTTTTTGTCTTTTATCGTAAGTTGGCTTATTGTTGCATTCAGTGTTATTTATCTTGTTGCCTAAGGCTTACACCCCAAAAATTTGATTTGAGGAACTGAAAAATATGCAAGTATCTCAAATTATTTTTCTATACAGACTTCAACTGAATTTGTGATGTTCTATCATTTGAAATTAATTTATTTAAGATAAACATGTTCCTATCTTTATGTATGTGTGTATATACACATATATGTATCTATATATGTACAAAGTATACACACACACACACACATATAGTATTATTTGTGTGTAGGAGTGTGTGTGTGTGTGTGTCTGTCTGTCTGTCTGTCTGTCTGAATTTCTTTTCCTCAAAAGGCAAACACTCCAGGGGACTAATTCAGTGAATCACTGACACATTACTATGAATTAACTTCCTCCACCACCAGCACTCTCGGAAATAACGTATAGCTTCTCTCTCTGATAGGAGAAGTGACAATTTATAGGAAGGAAAAAAGCCAGAAGAAGAAAGTTGTTGGACTAAAAACAAACAAGCTATTTTAGAGTTTGCCAATGGCAAGTTCTGGTTGTATCTGTCTGATACAGATTCTAGAGAGCTGTCAGAAAATGATATAGTCTTTCAGACCTGGTAGTGAACTTTGATGAGAATCTAGAAGACAGCTTTCTATTTACAAATGAGACAACTGAGGTCCAAGTACAGACTGAATACAAAAGAAGAATGTGGCCCCTCTTCCTTTTAAGGATACCCCTTGCACAGGTTACTTCCACTCACGTTCCTTTGCCACAGTTTAGTACACCTGGCTGTGACGAAGCCAGGGAAATATCCTTATTATGGGTGGAAACGTGTCCAGGTACATGTTGGAAATTCTATTACTAATGGGAAAAAAAGGGGAGGGGTTAGGGTTATCATTGAGAGATGATGATTATCTCTCGACAGCTGGTACTTTGACTACCCAAATAATGGTAGGAACCCTTTTCTTATATATGAACGTTCTGGCCCCTTGCTAAGGAAAATAGCCTCAAAGTTATAGTCAGTTCATGTGTTCAACTAAAAGTCCAATTACTTGGGATGTGGTCGCATTCAGATGTGATATCCCATGACTTTGAGTCATGGCTTTGACACCTGTCTCTGCCTCACCCAATATATAATACGAAAGAGGAGCAGTCAGTATAAGCACAATAAAATTCACTTTGAATGAGGGGGAAATGGGGATGACACATAAGTTTCTGCAATTGTTGTGATCAATTCTCAGGTTAAAAAAACTGAAGCCAAATATCTTATTGAGGCATATTTTATTTTTTGAGATTTAAGACCTTGTTCTCTTGTTACTAGCCTCTCTGCTCTGTTTGCTCTCAACCTAATTAAAACCACCTTGATATTGAAATTATCTGTAGAAATTTTGAGTAAACTACTATCACAACTCTTGCTCAATAGTTCTGATTCATTTGAGTAAGATATAGGTATCAAAATACCAGCTTTACGGATGTGACTGGAAAATTTAGCTTGAAGAAAGTGCTGTAAACCTGAGGTCCAAATGAGGTTTTTATACTTTCGTCCGTTAAATCAAGTCCTTACAATCCATCTGCAGAGACAGTTGGATCTTTAGAGAACATATATACTTAGTCAGTCAATTGGGTTTTGTCCATCCAACTCAGAGAGCAGGGAGGAATTGTCCTGATCAATAGGACAGCTGGGAGGCATTAGATGACAGGGGTGCTGGAGAGAGAGAGCGAGCCAGAGAGTAATGAATGAAAGAGAGAGAAAGAAAGAGACTCGGGAGAAAGATACAGAGAGAGAAGGAGAGAGGGAGAATGCATGAGGGCAAGTTATGGGCACACATCAGGAACACATATCCCATACTCTTGAATCAAAAAAGGCATTGTGAAGGGGAATATCAAGGAGAATATCAAACAACAAGAAGTACAACACAAGGCCACACAAGGAATTGTAGGGAGAGTAAGGAAATGGTTTTCCCTACCCTGTGTTTCTTCATTTTATTACAGTAGATGATTTTGACATAATGTTGACATTATTGCTCATATTATCAATGCATGCTTACATTTCTCCTAAAAAATGTCCAGAATGTAAATAAGCACTTCTATTTAATAGTTTTCTTATTTATTTGGTGGATATTGGAGTATCACCAATTTGATAAAGAAGTTGAATATATATTTTACTTAATTTTTATTTCCAAAGAGTCTTTTCTCTTTCCATTCTCTTTCTCTCTTCTCCTTCTCCCACCCCTCTCTCTTTCTGTCTCATTACTTTTATTCCATAATCCCATAACCTTCTGCTTACATAGAGAGGATATTGCCATAAAACAAAGTTGTGCAAATTCTTTAAGCAAAAGTCTAATACCTTAAAATCAAATGGGTCTATGAGTGTCAAGCAATGACGATTGGAGTGGTATAAATATCACTATTCATAGCTGGAATGAAAAGATTTCTTTTTGATATTAGAAATAATTTGACTGCCATTAAGAAAATTTTAAGAAATAGAAAATTATTATTTATTTTTAAATAACACTTTATAATGTATCAAGCATTTTCAATGTCCTCTCATGTATTCATCATAGTACCTCTTAGACAGCTATATAACATAAATCATTATTTTATACACTAGGACACTAAGGACAGGAAAGACACATGACTTTGTCCAGTGTGGAAACCAATTCAGGCTTCTAAATCTGGCTCTCCAATTTCACATCCCTCGCTCTCTCTACTACAGCATGCTAAAGTCACTAGTGAAAAAGCACTCCATATGTCACACAACATGCCATAAGATTGTCCAACTATTTTGAAGAAAATCTCCTGGAGAAATCAATGACCAAGAGAGAATTGCAGAAAGCAGATGGTGTCATCAGCACACTTCTGGTGTGGCATCTGTGGTTACTTCTGTGCCTCTAGATTGGATTGTACTTACATCAAAAGAGCCAATATGTGCAAAAAGAAAGAAAATAGTAATAAAATAAGAAAAAAAAACTTTCAGCACAGGCACATTTACTAATTACAGAACTGCTGATGGATATTAACCATACTATGTGGTGTGTATGGTGTGGTGTGGTGTTGTGAGTGTATGTGCGTCCTTGAGCATTAGCAGAGTCTTACCTAATGCTCAGTGAATGCTGTAAAGCTTGGAAGCCCAGAGGCCAAAGGGGCCCCAAGAGACTCACCTAGAAACCACAGTAATGGAGTTGCAGTGGTAACCCCCTACCTAATTACAGATGGTGCTCAAGGCAAAATCCCATTAAGACAAGTTTTATGGGTTTGTTGTGGATTTGCTGTTAGAAATTACACCATTAGTACACAGAGCCTGAAGTTGGAACAGTACTGATCTCCAGTCACTACAGAGAGATAATAAATGGAAAAAAAATTAAACCCCCCCGAGCCCCACACTCCAACTTAAATAGGATTCTATTGTAAGAAAATATGCTATAAGTCAGCTAAAAAAATAAAAACAACTCTAATTGCAATTAACATATTTTTAGAGGTCTATTCTAAAACACACTCACCTTTTTTTTTTTTTCATTATGAAAACAAGCTAAAAAGATAGAATATGTGAGGTTCCTATGATTTTCACTTTGAAGCAGCATGTTTTTCTAGTCAGGTCACTGACGCATGTTGCTGGACTCTCGGTCCTGTCTTGGACTAGATCTGTGATCGATTTATGTGGAGGGAATGTCAGGCAAATGTTGACTCTATTATGATGAAAGAAGGGTTTTGCCCCCTGGTGAATTATGCTGGACCGTGTGTGTAGACGAAGACCTTAAATAGCTTGTTTAACTTAAGGGCAAGACTAGAAGCATACCTACTCTCTCTCTTTTCCTTAAGTCTGTTCTAGGACATTTAGGCTCTTTCACTGTAATGACAAAGGAAATCTCAAAGGAAAAACCAAAGTAGAGAAAGCCAAAACCTAGAGCAGAACAGGGCTGAAATTTTCAGTTAATGTTTCTTCTTCCTGAACTCAAGTCTGGTAGATCCACAAATATTTTCTGTAAATGTCCAAGTCACAAATGTAAATCCAGCTTTGTGGGCTGTAAGACCTTGCTTGCAACTTTTCAACTTTGCTCCTGCAGATGAAAGCATTCATAGACAATCTGAAAACAAATGGACATAGCCATATTTGTTGTGGAACAGACTGGATGTGGCCTGTGGAGCCTATTTTTTTGTCCACCATCTAGATCTTCAGTAAGTGGGCTGCTCATCCTGGCACAAGAGGGTTCCAGGATATCCCTCTCACCTGAAGAAACTTCAAGAAAAGCAAGGGAGGGAGGGACTATTAACAAATATTTCTGCATTCCGCACAGAAAACCAAATAAGGGACCACTTTTCTCTTCCTTTCATTGTTATCCCTGACTCTACCTCTATGGCTTAATTTGTTTTTATTTCCTTGAAGCATTCAAAACTACTCTTCAGAGGCTGAGTTTGTAGGCTGTAGCTTTAGTCTGAATTTTATTTAAAATTAAATACAGGAACATAGAGTCATTCCCAAGAAATATATTTAATATGATTTTATATTAAAGGTGACTAGACCACATTCTAAATTTTTGATAGTCCTTGCTTAAGTTTTTCATGGCGTAAGTCAAGAGGTGAAGAGAAGTTATCATGAATTAAGTAGGAACCTTGACAAGCATTTTTTATTCCTTGAACTGATTAAAGGTCATTCAGGTAGCTTCCAAAAATCAAGAATCATTTAGTATTCTCGGCTATAGTTTTCTTTTCCTATTCACTTAAAGAGAGGGTAAGTTGGCTTCCTGACTACCTATCTCATCAGCACCAACAGCTTCATCCTATGCCCTGAAATTATTTAAGGCACGACTGCCTTTAAAATTCATGAACCCATATTTGCCCTCAATGTTCCAGTCTTTGATCTTTCACCACTGATTGTTCTACATCATCAAAAATCCTCAAAGCTCCTCCGTGAATGGGCCAGGTCCACAGACGCACTGCAGAATTTGATCTTGAAACCACACAATTGAAAGACTACATCTCATCCCCCACTCGTGCACTTGTTTAAACATATTCATAACACTTCAGAATGGCTTTTGCTGTTATTCAGTAAATTATACATGATACCACTTTTAATGTTTTAAATGAGAGAACTGACAGTCAAAATAGAGAATTCCAATTAACACTGAATTTTTATTTTATCAATATTTTAAAGGATTTTAAGCATCAGATATGAGGTGTGATTCTAAAGTGTGACTTTAGTCACAAACCCAAACTTTCACATCCACATGGCTCCTGTCCTTCTATTTGATTCAACAAACATTTATTATGTGACTATTATATGTCTGATATCAAGCCATATAAAATTGGAAAGGCATATTCTCTAACTTCTAAGAGCATGAAACTTTGAAAGGCAGTTAGGGTATGTGTTTTATAAATTCAGCCAGTTCATTTGAGTCATTTCAGTGTAATTATTTTTCAAGGGCAAGACCTCTGAAGTAATAATTCATACAAAAAATAAATCATATTAGATTAGAGGAGTTACCTTCTTTTACCCACTGTGCCCCACGGCATCCTGTCCCAACTGCTGAGAATCCTGCAGAGGGACGTCAGTGCTTCGAAGCTGAAACATTCTTGAGAAAGAGACCAAAACATTAGACTGAGTTAGTAAACCGAGAAAGCCTAAGGCACAAACAGGAAGCTAAATGACATATGTTTATTTATTTGCTGCTTCTCTCAGTGTATTAATTAGGATTTCATTGGTTGCAAGGGGTGGAAACCCAAGTAAATTAAGTGGAGAGAGAGCAGAGAAATATATTGACTCTTGAAATACATGACTGTTGAAAACCAAGCTATAAGGAAGGCAGTAACTCTGAAAATCTGCCATCAAGACTTTTCTATTCTTTTGTCTCTGTTTATCTATGGCATATGCTTCAGTATCACTCATGCCTGATCTCTAGGAATCATGGCTGTCAAGAAGAACAAAGTTTTGTATCTTGCCATTTTTATAATAGAGAGACTTTTATAGATTTCTTAATCCCCTCAAGTTCTTAAAATCCCAGGGAAGGAATTTCATTGGCTCAGGTTTATACATTCACATCCCAAAGCAAATCGACTGTATTTATAAATATGGTAGTGCCTCAGGGGGTCATGGAGACATAACAAAAGAGGGCTTTCAGGAAAAGTGTGAGATAACCACAGACAAAGACATCTATAGAGATCCACTACAAACATATAAAAATGTAAATATTGCAAATGCTAATGCCCATAAATGCAAATGTAAAATAGTTGCTGATTTACAATTTGAATGGAGAAACAAATGAAACAGATGTAATATATTATGACTCTATTCATCATCTTGACACATTTTCATATACCTTCTCTTTGGTTCTAGTGAAACTAGGAGGAAGTTTCATGTTGACATGAGTTTTTTGAGGTAGGTTTTTGGGGATGTTAGGATAAGGAGCAGTGTGGGGGTGCAGTTGAAAGATAATTTCTTTTCTTGATGAAAGCACCGTTACCATCTTAGTTAAAATTCATGAAAATGTCAGTTGTAACTCAGGTCTCCTTTACTTCATCAATTTGCTCTTCCATAATAGAGTGATGGGCTTCATTAGAAGGAGTGAGCCAGAGAATGCATATGGTATATACCAAATTTGGGGGATCAAATATAGAGTGAATCTGTAGTAGTATTGATTGGCAATGGCATTGTTTAAAGAGTTTTTCTTTGTAAGACTATTAGGTAGTTTTATTTATTTTTAGAAAATGTGTATTTTTGAGATCTTGGATAATTTTTCATAAAAGTACTCTTAAATACATTTTATATCTTACTAAATCCTCTAAACACTCATTGAAGGGAGAAACTTAGAACCCCAAAGGAGGAAACGGTTAGATTCTTCAGTTTATCAAAAGTAGAACTTAGGGAAAAATAAATTCACTTATGGTAATAATTCCTAAATGAAGTCTCAGACTCACCTATTGTTTCAAGGATAGAAGTTGAAAAAAATAACCTTGTGATAACTTGGTTTTATTTCTTAGACCTCACATAATATTTATTACTTTAAGAAGATAATTTAAATATAAAGATAACAACTACATTGAATGCTATCAGAAAGGATTTTTGTCTTTTTTGGATGCTTGCTTTATAAATATGTGAGAAAGGGTTTCTTTCAAATATATTCTGAGTACAGCCAATTCTAATATAAGATGATGTATGTATTCCCCCAGCTCACTGTGCTGTGTAGAATTGCACAGTAAAAGTCACAAGGCGTATGGGGAAAATGAGATTGGGTCACAACACTTAAGAACTTTATTAGTGCCACTTTTAAGAAAAGGTAAGAACCAGTAAAAGGAAGCAGCACATTTTCACACACAGTAAATGGTGAAGAAACATGGGAATATTGCCCCAACATGGCACTTGACCTTGAAAATGGCTGCAAATTCGGTTGTGGATATAGGCATCGGAAACTCTTTTAGTTTTCTATTGCTGGCATACCAAATCACTACAAGCTTAGTGGTTCAAAACAGCACCCATATTACATCTTGTGGTTCTATAGGCCAGATGTCTTGCACACCTCAACTGCATCCTTTGCTCAGAATCTCACAGGTAACATCAAGGCTGTCCTCGAGGCTGCAATCTCAGTTAAAGCTCTGGTTCTCTTCTGAGCTCATTCAGGTTCTTAGCAGAATAGACATTGGGGTGGCAGGATGGAGGCCTCCACTCCCTCCGGCGTGGCTGTGTCCTTCACGGCCAGCAGGACAGCATCTTTAACTTCTTTCATCTTTGACCTTAAGATTCTCTTTATAAGGGCTCCCATGATTAACTAAGGTTCACCCAGAATAATCTACCTTAAATCAGTGAAAGTTAACTTAGGGATTAATTACGTCGATTAGGGAACTTAATTATATCTGTCAATTTTCTTCACCCTTACTATATAATATGTCATAATCATAGGACAGATAACCTATTACCTCTGGAAGTAATAAGTCCCTTCCACCAAAGAACAGAGGATAAGATGAGGACATGACTCATTGGAGGTCATCTTTGAATTCTGGCTAAGACAGAACAGTTGCTGTTTGTGAGTTACTGCGATGCGGTAGAAGTAGGGCTAATTGAGATTGCATGGAAAGTTCTAACACAAGATGTGAACCAATGGGGCTCATAGCACACAAGTGAACTGAGGCAGCTGGTAGATGTTTGAGATGTGCATATGTGCGTGTTTTGTGTATTCCTACATGGTGGCTCTGTTCAGCTGGGTGTACTTTTTGGCATTCAGCTAGCGTTTCTCACAGATGAAATCATGCATAAGCAAACACAAAATTTGTATTACCTTCAAATTGTTCCTTAATATATCAGTTGTGTTGGGACTAATGTGCATTTTTAAAACAAGCATTACAGCAGAATGAACTATACATATTTATCTTTCTATCACTTTCAATGCTTAAAATAATGTTGGCATATAATGGAAGTTTTGTAATGCCTTTTAAATTGAATAGAATTGAAATAGACTCTGGAATTTGAGAGAGGTTCATGAATGGGCTTTATTTCAATCCATCAAGTCCTTGCTGAGTTGTGTTCATGGTTTCAAAGAGCCATAGAGGAAGAGAAGTGGGCTGAATATATGATCTATCTACATAATCATGTAGAACTCACAGAGAACAAAAGAGGAGAGATTTAGGAAAGGATATTGTAAAGGCAGTATGGTATAGTTTGGATAGCTGAGTTCTAGTTTGAAGATTACCATTATGATCTCCATTAGGTGTATTTTGTCTGGGTTCTAAAATATGTGTTTGGGACAAAGTGATTTTCTAAGAGAAAATGAGTTTCTGTAACAGAAATTTTCAGAAAGACATAAATAGGTGTGCCTCTATTTTTCACTTATGCTATTTGGAAAACTGCTGCTCAGGTAATTAAGGCTCCACATTATATTGAAGAAATTCCAGCACATCTCCCCAACAGAACATCCTCATCAGAGAGATGACCAGGGGCCTGGTGAAAACAGCCAGGTGTTAAAACAAGCCGTGTCAAAAATATTGGACATCTGTGCCACAGCAATATTAGGGATGCATCATGTAGACATGATCTCATGGAAATCTTTCAGGAATGTGGAAAAGGCAATAAGAAAACAATGCTCTTTGAAGATAAATGATGGGTGACCATCCTTAATTCAAGCTAGCCCCTGAATTACTGCAGAAATAACTAAAGATGTGCAAAATAGGAGTATTCTTAGTTGTGAGATACAGAAAGGAAATACCATAAAAACAAGAAAAAATGTGAGAATTGTGTGCAGTGGGCTTTAACCAAAGAAAGTGTTAAGCTATAATTTAATAAATGCAACAGAAAAAGCTTTACTTAAATATATGGGTTAAATGTAGCATTGAGAAGAAAAATTTTGTGTTAATTAGAAAAGAAAGTGGGAAGATAAAATAAATGCAGTGGCTAAGAGTAAACATGAAAAAGACAATCAATGAAATTTGAGTGCTAATGAATTCAAATGATGTTACACAATGAATTTCCTTTAAGTTTGGTAATGGCATTGTGGTTATGTTAAAAAACTTTTTCTTAAGGTTTTTATCTTTTAGACACCCTGCTGATGCAATGACACTGGGGGCCTGGGGAACCATTGGGAGAAGTAGGTAGAGGAGTAGATGAAGATTTGCCTGTGTTGATAAGTGAGTGAAAGTCTTTGCGAGATTCAGTAATTTTTCTATTAATGTAAATGTTTTCATTCTTCCCTGGCAAATAGAAAAATGAGTCCAGTAGCAATGAGCACACCCAGCACCCAGATCTTAGATTCTAATGTCATTCTCAAGAAAAACACTCGGATGGACAATTCCATCTGGCACAGGGATATACACAGTGAACACGGAGCATCTTGTAGTGTCAGAAAGTAAAGAAGAGCTCAAAGGCCAAAACAAAGGGTCATGTCAGTGGGACACAGGAGCCAACAGGAAAGAAACATAATTGCCAAAACTGGCACAATTGAGGCAACAAAATAAATAATATAACCTACAGTATAAAATTAATGGCCATGAGTCCACATGATATAAACAAAAGATCAGATAGATAAATAAATGGGGAAAGAGACAAGCCTCCTGCACAGAAGAATTCCAAATCATTTACAGATGTTAACTCTTCCAGGAGATGGAGCTGAATTTCCTAACCCTTGAGTGTGGAGTACACTTAATGACTTGTTTTTACAGAATAGAGCACAAAAAAGGGGGATGGGGTGGGGACAGTAAAAATAGTAGAGAAATATGCCAAGCCAGGTGACCAAGATTAGCATCATCTGTGGTAAGTCATCTTAATAGCATGTACACACTTGATATGATGTAATGGGAAGAACTTTGCCTTTGGTCTTCTCACCAAAACCCAAGGTTCCAGTCTAACCATAAAAAAACTATCAGGCAAATCCAAACTGAACAACATTCTACAAAATATCTGACTAGGGAATCTCAAAACTGCCAAATCATCAAAAATAAACAAGATCTTATAAACAGCCAAGGGAAAGCTAAAGGGACATGGTGACAAAATTTAATGTGATCTCCAAAGTGGGATCTTGGAACAGGAAAAGGACTTTAGGCAAAAATTAGTGAAATCTGAATATAGTATGGAGTTTAGTTAATAATGATATAAGAAGACTGGCATTTTAGTTTTGATAAATGTAAGATGGTAAAAAATGAGGAAAACAGGATGAAGAATGTATGGGAATCTGTACTGTCTTCGAAGTCTTCTGTAAATCTAAAACCATTCTAAAGTAAAAACAAAATAAAACAAAAACAAAAAAACATGCAACTACAGAGAGAACAGGAAAAAATGTTTCAGATATATAAATTAATTAAAATGTGATAGAGATAGGGACTAGAATAATGGTATTTTGGCAAACGAAGTGGAATGCAAAAACAATTTGCTGAGAATCTGCTATGGACTAGAGGCTATGCTAGATGCCTCATTTTATGTACCATACTTTATTTTTTGCTTTTTCATTAGTCTATGTTTAGACACACAAGAAATCACCTTTAAAACAACAACAGCTCCTAATAGTTACCAGCCTAGTCTCCCAAATTACAAATAAATCACATTGACAACTTTTGAATGTCATTAAGGCTTACATATCACCTAGTGTGACAGCTATGAAAATGAAGTCTTCTCCAGGTTCTGAAATAAATTACTAAAACCTCAATGTCATTCTTTTACACAAGTACAAAACTCCAGAATTCTATAGGAAACTAAACCATTATTTCAAAACCAAGTATTCATGCCCGAAGATTGTAAAATGGGTATCTATGGTCTAAAACTGTGCTAAAGAACTCAAAGTGTTGTGGAAGGAACTTCTGGAAAGCTCAAATTTAAAGACCCTTATCTGAGACTAACAGAAGGTTACATCACAGTTTTACCTTTTGAGGAAAAATATTTTATTTCTGTAGAAAAGGAAGAGAAAGAAGAGAGGAAAATGTGGAATGGCTGCACATTAACCATTTCCATCAAGACTACAGAGTTGTAAATGTCTCCTGCAAAGTGATTTTTATTATCTGTAGGTGCCAGAAAAGGATCCTGCATTGTTCTTTTGGAAGAGCTATAGGGCAAAATCTCATTGGAAAAATATATAATTGGAATTCAAATTGAACATTCAGAATATTTATTGAGAGTTCATTATGTAAAACACTGGGTTAGGTTAGTGGAAATAAATAGTATTTCAAGAAAATATAAATAGATAAAAGATTATGAGAATTTTTAGAATTGTAGCAACAAAGACAATGTAGTTACTACATTGGACAGAGGGAAAACACAGGCTAAGAAACAGAGTTTCTGTCAAATTGAAACTCAGTCTATGACAAGTCTTATCAGAATATATGTGTATTTTTAACCTTCAACGTCACTTATATGCCATGGTATGCCTTGGATACTGAATGATACTTAAGATCCATTTCGCAGAACCAAAGAGGATAGCCAAATAAAATAACTTTAAAATGATTCCGTAATATATGTCGCACAGCAAGGCATTCACTGGAAGGTGGTTCGGAGGTGGTAGATTGGAAGTTCAAAAATGTCAGGTCCTTATCAGCATCTACAATTCTCTCAGCAGCCCCTCTAGAGTCATAGGACAGAACATGTAGCTCCAAACATATGCCTTCACCCAGCCAGGTTCAAAGTATGTCGGAAAGGATTAACTCAGGAGGCACAGGTGCGCAAACCCTGCATGTTCCCAAGAAAGTCTTGCTTTCAGGACTAGCCCTTGGCCAGCTCTTGGGAGATGAACTCTGACCCCTTGGAATATTCTGGCTGAGTCTAAAAAATATTTTGTGTGTTTTTGTTTTGTAGGCCTGGGGCCTAGGGCTGTGAGGTATCACTTTGATTGGAAGGTTTATACTAACAATGTGGTTTGCGGTGAATGATTGTTTTTGCTCTGGGGCGCTGGCATCTCAATAGCTCTGTGAGTCACAGAGGAGCTTCATGCATGTGTGACAGGTCACCCCCCAACCCCCCGTCCAAAGACAGACCTGGACATGAAGGCTCGGTGAGCTACCCTCGTTGGTGGCAACTTTGCATGAGTGCTGTCCATTGTTGCTGGAAGAATTCAGCATATTTGGTGTGACTCTGCTGGGAAAGGACACCTCGAAGCTTAGACCCTGTTTCTCCTAAATTTTACCATAAGCACCTTCCTCTTTGCTGATTTTCATCTCTATCGTTCTGCTGTAATAAACCATCACCCTAGACATAACAGCTTTTCTGAGTCCTGGGGGGGTCCTCTCTGTGAATAATTGAGCCTGAGGATGGTCCAGCAAAGCTAATGTCAGGGGTGGGAGGCAAGGAGGACACCATTATCATTCATGTCTCTCATTATCACAGAGGGAAATCTTTTCCAGAATTCCCCCTGAAGATGTCTTAATTTTCATTGGTCAGAGCCAGGACATAGGGCTTTTTCTAGCAGCAAGGGGGGTAAATAGAGTGCATGGTAGTTTTAGCCCCTTTCGTGTAAGGTAGGCTGTTATTAAGGAAGATGGGGCAAGGAAATGTCTAGGAACCAAGAGTGATGACACTGAGGATTTCTGTTCCCTCTATATTTTTATGGCCTCCCCTTCTCTTTTTATAGCCAGTCTCATTTATTCCACTTGTGCTTTCCATGGGGATAACCTACACATCCTACACTTGCATAGTTTATGTGAGAAGCCAAATATATTCCTAGAACAAATGGACACATGAGACATAAAGGTGAAATTCTGAATTTTGTTAAGGAATTTGACCCGAGTTGGTACATAGCTCTACACAGGAAATTTAGACCAAATCTGAACTGACGGAAAGAAGCTGCAATATTATCATTTGATTGCACCTCAAGTTAAAAAAAAAAAACAAAAACAAACAACTTTAGCATTAAATGAGATTTCAAAACGTATTATTTATTTGCTTCAAGTTTGTTGCTCTTTTGTGATTTTTTTTTTAAAGATTTTATTTATTTGCAGATAGAGAGACAGCTAGAGAGGAAACAGAAGCAGAAGGAGTGGGACAGGGAGAAGCAGACTTCCTGCAGATCAGGGCACCTGATGCAGGGCTCCATGCGGGGCTGGATCCCAGGCCCCTGGGATCATGACTTGAGCCGAAGGCAGACGCATAAGGACTTAGCCACTCAGGTGCTCCTCTTTTTTTATTTTAATGGTTAATACATTACTTGCAAAACTTTCATAAATGGGTTAGGAGGACAGGTATTTTTCATGAAGGTATGTTTCTTAAAGATTGGTGTGTTATGACAGTATTTAGGTATTATTGTTTTGTTAACATGCCACTGTTACAGTTTTGTAGAAAGATGATATGTGAATTGTTAATCCTGGAAAACCAACTAATACCTTAAAATATCAAATGGTATGGTCAGCCCTCTTCTCTGCCAAAGTAAAAAGATTCTGCCTTTCCTATTATCATCAAGATTGCAGGCTAAGTACCAGGTAGAAAAGATACAGGACCTTTTCCCTGAGTACACCTTTACAATACAAAAATGAGGAGGTAGAGGGCGCTAGTCAAGATGATGCAGGTAGAGAAGAGGAAAAATAGAAGAAAAATGAGAATCAGTGTGTAACTTCCCGCTACTCTGCTACAGGCTAATCCTGAGATGAGGAAGAATGGGAGGGACCATTAGATACTTGACTGGGATTGACATGAAGTGGAAGGAGGGTAAATTTGGGGCTCAATTTTATCATATTGAGGTATGGTATTCAGCAGGTTTACAGAGATGGGCACATGTTGATATATGCATAGTAAGGGACCCCAGATATCTCCCTGGGTTTTACATGTAGGGAAATGGCCTGGAAGAAGATCCAACAGTTTTGGGTGACACCGAGAGAAACACAGAACTTAAGAGGAGTTAGTACATCGAACAGAGACATGTAATGTGTGTAACTCTGGTTAAGAACACAGACACTATTTTTCAAAAGTTACAGTGCTATGAAATCTAGTGAAAAATTTATAGAAATATGAAAAAAAATTTTAATTGAAAAGATTTTGGAAAGAGTTCTGGGAATTTAATATACCAAGAGTCAGCAGACCCTTGGGCAAAATCAAAACTAACCCTGGTTTTGTAAATAAAGGTTTAATGGAATATAGCCATGTTCATACATTTAAATATTATCTGTGGCTACTTTTATGTTACAGTGTCAGAGTTGAGTTGTTGCAACAAAGATTATATGACCCACAGAGTTTAGAATATTTACCCCGACCTTTTATAGAAAAAGTTGTCCAACCTCTGGTCGACACCAAAAAGGATGTATTAACAAAGGGCACCTGTGTATTAAACATCCCGATAAACAACACACAGTCTTCCATATACAATAAAGATCTTGCTACCACCCAAGGAAGAAAATAAGGGAATGTGAATATGGGTCTTTTATTTGAAATGTGACAGGTTTATAAATGTTATCTTAGCTGGAATGTTCTGCATTTAATTTACCTGGGAATAAGTAGATGAATCTGCCTGCTAAGAAGCATCTAGGGTTTCATGTCAGATATCAAAGTCAATTCTAGAAACAGAGTTGTAGTTTTGTACATTTGAGTTTGGAGGTCCTAGAATAGCAGGTCATGATATTTTACCTCAAAATAACATGGATCTAAAATTAGTGGGGGTGCGGCACCTATGTGGAGCAATCAGTTAAGAGTCTGACTCTTGGTTTTGGCTCTCACAGGGTCTCACAGGGTTGTGAGATCAAGACCTGCATCAGGTTCCAGGCTCAGAGCAGAGACTGCTTGAGTTTCACTTTTCCTCTCCTTCTGCCCATCTCCCCAGTGCTCATTCTCTCTCTCTCTTTCACAAATAAATAAATCTTTAAAAGAAATTAGTGGGGGCATAGTGACTTTTAACACTCTATTGGACACTGTACCTTCCCAAGTGTATTTCAGATTTCAAAAATAACTTATGTATTTTTTTTAAACTTGCATACAACCAGATGCTGGTAATTTTTCATTAATTTTGACTAACCATGAGCATTTTTTTAACCTGTGATCATATTACTCTACCATTTCTCTGGTTAATTATCATAATTCTTCTATTTTATTCTCTCATCTGGAATTTATGTTCTAGATATATTTTATCTTCAGCATCTGTTCTACATGTCACTTTTTTTTTATCACTTCCATCTCTTTATTTTTAACTTATGATTGCTGAGAAAATTTATCTTCAAATGCACTGGTTTTGTTTTCTCTGGTTGCAAATCTGTATCTTACAACCAAATTACCTTTAAAAAAAAGGCAAGGATTACTTTTCTGTTTTCTAATAAACATTTTCTCAGTGAAGTTTATTTCTCATTGTTTAGTAATTGCTCTATTTTCATAGATACAGTGCACCATTGTATCTTGATGAGAATATTAAAGAGATATTTTACAGTTTTCTTCAGTTTTTATAATAACTTTTTAAGTAATATGACAAATATTTAAGGAAATTCCTTTACTTGAAGTTTTTTCATATAGATATATAGATATAGATACAGACATTGATATAGATATAGATATATATTATTTCCCTTTACTTAGTCCCTCAAAGAGAATATTTTTCTAATCTTCTATGTTCCAAATAGGTAGTGTCGGTCAGGATGGTTTCAATTAGGCATGATGTGAGTTGCTTTGGTGACTTCTTTTTGTTCTGAATATAGAAGAATCAAAAATATATGAATCAAATTTACTTGAGTCTTGTGATATCAGAGGTTTTTACTTGGTAAAGCTAAGTATGACCTTTTCTGAATGACATTATCTCTAAACATTTTGCAACAGTCCTGGAGTTTTGTGTACCTATTTCCTGTGTTACCTCTAAGATTTTATCCTCTAAGAATATAATTAAGGGTTGATGAAAATATACTCACAAGAGACTCATCATAACATTATAACTGCTGAAATATCAGAAGCAATTTAATTGAAAAAAGTATCAAACTAAGATAGCCCTGAAATGCAATATTATACCATTTTTGCAGAAGTATATTTATTGATGTGAAATAATCGTTGTGATACAATAAATAGAAAAATGTTTATAAAATATTGGGTATAATGTCTCACATTTTATTACATACAAATGCCTAATTAAAAGGATACCTATCCTAACTCACTGTTCATAGTATACGGTGGTGGGGTTATGGACAGTTTCAAACTACACACACATGACTATACAGACAAACACCCAAATCATGAAGTTTTCATTTTCGTTTTTTTTTAATTGGAAATTGTGACTTAATTGATCCATGTAATTCTATCAAAGTGATGTATCATTAATTTTTTTCCTTAGCATCATTTTGCAATACAGAAATGTATCAAGACTTGTATCCCTTAAACTTATACAATGTTGCCTATCAAAGTTTTCATTTTTTTTCTGTTCCTCTTGAATGTGTATATTACTTGTCATTATCCTATTCTATTCCAGCTGCCATTTCTCTATCTCCCTTTCTCTCCCTCTCTGTATTTCTATCTTCCCCATTAGTCCTCCAATCCCTGCCACTTCCTTTCCTCTTTCTCTATTTTCAGTTTCTCCTCTTGAATGAGCATATCAGAATTCCATAATGATCCA
Source organism: Lutra lutra (assembly GCF_902655055.1). Lineage (NCBI taxonomy): Eukaryota > Metazoa > Chordata > Mammalia > Carnivora > Mustelidae > Lutra > Lutra lutra. Next base: position 48,103,111 of record NC_062286.1, read on the forward strand.
TTCTGTGACCCCATGGCTTGCCTCCCACTGCCATCAACCATAGGAAAGAGCTATAACTCATTAACTATGAACCCTAGGAGAAAGCTGTGTCTCTCAAGTACTAGATTTAAGATTTTTGAAATGCTTGATAGAATTACTGCAAATGGAAAGACTTATACCCTGGTTGGGTGTGTAATTGTTTCCTTACAAGCAATATGTCTTGTCCCAGCATTTGTTCTTGGCTGTCAAGGACAACATTTTTGTTTTTTATTTTCAAGAAATACATAATGGACAGAAAACAAATAATTATGAAAATTCTAATAATGATTATTGTATTAACAAATGGCTTGACAAAATGATCATCTTTTTTACTATTGTGGCTTGGCTGCACATCCATCTGTTATCTTATTCACTGGAGGTTTCCTTCACAAATTCAATACTGATTGACCCTTATTCTCAGCCTTCAGGAAAAACGTTTCTTTCTAAATGATCATGGTTAACTAAGGGACACTTTCTTAGACATTTCTCTTTCATCTTGTTCCCTGAGTAAAATGTACACGTTTTATGGATCAAATATGAATTTCATATTTTCTGCAGAGATTAGCTACTTTAGATTGTTTCACTGAGTAAAGGCATTTTATGTAGATGAATTTATTACTCAGTACCATCAAGCTCATCAGCATCCTATCTTGTTATTTAGTCCAGACATTGTGTGAAATGCATGTGAATGGTCAAAAAAGACAGATAATGTCTAGGGGAAGAATGAGATATATTTCTACACTGGGGGAAAATGAAATAAGCTAGAAAGAGACAATGATACGAGATCAATTAACATTTCACACCACAGTTGTTTTCATGTAAGAGTGTTTCTGTGAATTGAATGACCTTCTAGCAACTTTGTAGCCATTTCATTGCAAATGCCTCTTCAGAAACACAAAGTTATTATTTAGAGTGATAAGTAAAGAATTTGACACAAGCTCTATCCTTGGGTGCACACATACTTTTTGTAAGGAGTTCCATCAATCCATGAATAATGAGAAACTGAAAAATGTATATGCTTAATAGTAGGCCTTTAAGAATGAATCATCTTCAAAACACTTTTGACAAGTGTGTGGCTCATATTACTTTTACTCTAACACTTCATGGTGAATAGTTTTATACATTATACCCATTTTTTAAAAAAAATACGTAACATTTGATGTTATTTCAGGTCACTGAAAACTTGCTAATAGCAGACGGAGTTTGAATATGTGTTTTCTAATTCCAAGTCAATTTTTTTTTTGCACTGAGCCTGCAGCCTTCTAAGACACTGGTGTCGAGTCCTTTTTGCTTGAATAAATGAAAATGTGTCATTTATGGGCAGTTTGTATCATCTATACTCTCTGAAAGCTTTATATAAACACTGCTGAGAGATATATAAAGTTTTAGCTAGTCATATTCTCAAACTTGCATGCCAAGAGCACAAATTATTTTTTTATTATGAAAATATTATTGCAATGATACACGTAAGAGTAAAACATAAGGCAAATATCAAGTGTATGCATAAACCTTATTGGATTGGGAGAGTTGTATGTCTGTTTTATCTGTGATGATTTTCTTCCTTGAGCAACAACTTCTGAATCAAATCTGGTATGATCATTAGGGTTGTAGGTTTTATCTTCTTAAAAAATATATGGCTATTCAGGGGTGCCTGGGTGGCTCAGCGGTTTAAAGCCTCTGCCTTCGGCTCAGGTCATGATCTCAGGGTCCTGGGACTGAGCCCTGCATTGGGCTCTCTGCTCAGCAGGGAGCCTGCTTCCTCCTCTCTCTCTCTCAGCCTGCCTCTCTGCCTACTTGTGATCTCTGTCTGTCAAATAAATAAATAAAATCTTTTAAAAAAATATATGGCTATTCAGAGAATAAGGTTATATCCTTATAAGTTAACTAACTATGTAACAGAAACTTCGTGACTCCTTCCACCTTTGGCATATAGAAAGAGGTAAAAATATAGAATGTATATGGCAAAAGAGGCACCGATCTTCATCATGTAATTTTTAAGTAAGTAAGTAAGTATTTCCACATTGATATTCCCTATAGTGAAATAAAACCATAAACAGAGTGGGAAGAAACTTAGAAGTATCAAGTCAGTTCTTGATAATCCTGTGCACAAAATCTCAAACAAATGCCTACGTAGACCCACTATTAAAGTGTCCAGCAAAGATTAGCTCTTTGATTTCATTAGGTAGCTCCTATCAGTTAAGTATAGCTTTTATGGCTAGCAATTCCTGCCTACTACTGAGCTGAAAAAAAAAATACCTTCTTGTAAATTCAACCTACAGCTTAAGACATACCTCTACACTAGGACTTTAAGTCTCTGAAGACACTTTTTTAGGTATCTTTTAAATCTCCAACTTTATTATTACATTTGAGTCAGATCTGCTAAGGGTAACTCACTGCTGTCTTAGTCTTTTCTTCCTAGAGTCAAGTTATTTTTAATAAGTCCTTAACTGCATATTTTCATTAACCTTATATGAAGTTCTGTCTAAAGTAAAGGGATGTATAAATTAATTCTATCATTGAATGTTTCCAATAACCACATTATTATTAAATACCCTGAGCCTCAGGTATACGTTTTACTTAAAATTTTAGAAATTATAAACATATTTATTTAATGCTTCATTACAGCAACATCGTCACTATGATTTTAAGAAAGAACAATAATTTGTTTTATTTCCATCTGATAACCCTTACTGGAATATTCTCTGACAAGTTGTTACACATTAAGAAGTTGACAGTGTGTCATCTTGAGACAGATATACCTGTGTTCATCTCAGTTTTATTTGTTCTTATCTAATGAATTTAGCCTAGCATTTTAAAGCAGGAGCCTTATGTTGTTTCCATATGCAATATGAGGGTTATAAAAATAACCTTATAGGGTAATCACGAGGATATAAAATACATGAAAATGCTTGGCATGTGTTGGTATAAAGTAAAAACTAATTTCCTTTCTTCCTCTTCTCTCTTTTAATAAAGATGGCATGCTAGATATCCCAAATCAATCCAGGTTTTGCTATTTTTCTGTTTGTTCTTTCTTTTTTCATTAGAAAACATACATTCAATCTTCCAAATAAACACATACTTTTTCTCTCTAATATTCTTGCCCAAAATGGTTTTTCTAAGAAGGCTATTTTCATTCTCAGTAAATTTGTAAAATTCCATTAGATAATTTGCTGATGTAGTTTAATAAGAAGATAAGAAGATCTGGTAAGTATATTCTCATCATACAACAAGAGATATTCCATGACTTTGAACCTGGGGCTGCTGTGCCCCAGGTGTAATTGGGGTGGGCTGAGCACTGAATTGGGAATGTGGTGTCTGAATGGCAATTCTACCAGTCTGTGCAAACCTCAGAAGTAGCTTCATTTCTCTCCATTTCAGTTCCTTATAATTAGGTGGGAATAAGACCTGTCACTCAGTGTTGCTGCAAAGATTAAATAAGATGTTGAACGTGAGAGCTCCTGGCTTTCACATTTTCATTAAATTGGATTCCTACATTTAAAGAATGGCCACGTGATACTGAAACATTTGATGGATTTCCTTTAAATCTTAAAACATTTGAATCATTAGTGAATGGATAGAATAGAATAAAAAGCCCCACTACGGGCTTCTATGATAATAAAATAATATTATATAATTAAGAAAAGCAGCCTATCACCTTTCCTGGATGCAATGTTTGAATGATAGTTTATTAGGGATGGGATTATAAATATTTGAAACCCAGGAAAATACCAAATCTATGATTTATGTGTAATAAAAATACTTTATGGACGTTTCACCTTTTGATTTATCTCAGTTGCAAAAATACCATGTTTTGACTGCTGTTCAGAATCCTTATTTCTCTAGACAACAATGTCATCCACAAACATTATGAAGCTTAGATAAAATAAGCTCTTGTAGTTTTAATGAAATTTGGTTGAAAGATAAATGAAACAGTTCAACATATATTAATGAGCTGAGAAGCTGTGGAATTTGACTGACAGATTAAAATTATATTAACCTTGACCCACCAAATTTATTAGTTTATTATAGAAAAAGTCAATCCTAGTCCCTGGAAATAGAGCTAATTAAGAGACACCAAGAAATGGCAAGAACTCAATTGGACATGATAAAATTTTCAGAAACTCCTTCCAAATGCACCAGGGAAATCTACCAATTTGGGGGTAGCTGATATATAACTTAATAGAATATTTTAAAACTAGGGCAATTTGATTCTAGATAAGCATTCAATGAAAAATAAAATGGTTGTGCATAATGAAACTTAAAACAGGGTACAAGGCCAGATAAAACTTAAAATAGGAAAACTTCACTAATGGACTCAAATCTCATCCAGGAACTTGTCTCCTAGTGTTATTCCTAGGGCCCCTATGATAGCCGCTGATCTTATGAGGCCTCCTTCATGCCTATCACCTCGCATCTCTACCCCTGAATTCTAAACTTTCCATATTCCCCTCGGTGGTCACAATCCACATGCCTCAGGTTCTTTTCTTCCAGAGCTCTGGTTAATGAGAAATTATCTGATACTCAAATTTTTATTAAAGCATTACAATGGATAGTTGCTGAAAATACGTTATGCTGCCTCCAATTTGACTTGATAGAGACTAGCCAATTAATAAAAAGGTAGTTGTTTAATTTTAAGAAAGGTTGATTAAAAAGGGAGGAACACAGATAACTCCTGGCCTGTTTATAGTGTGGCAGGTAAAGACATGAGTTGTTGTGTATCACTGTAGCGATCAGTGCGCTATAAAAAATGGACTGCATATTTTTTAAAAGACTTGGAAATTGGCCATTTTTTTGTGTGTGAGTATGTTAAATAGAGGACAATTAAGTTAGTTTCTATAATCTTACTTTCCTTTAGATAAAAGTCACATTTTTACAGCTTTTCTATGTGCTTTGACCAGAAGAAAGTCTAAAAATTCCTCACATTACAGAAGAGACCATGTGTGTGCATACATGAGCACGTGCACAAGCACATGTGTATATGTCAGGTATGAAAAAGAAGGTGGACATTCTGGGGAATTTCTCTTTAACTGTTCTTTTCAGTAGGTATACTAATGGTTCCCCAAAGAAGTCTGTGTCCTAATTTCTGGAGTCTATGAATATTTAGGCTACATGACAGAGGGGAATTAAGGTTACATTTGGAGTTCAGGTTGCTAATTATTCTGACATGAAAATGGAGAGATTATTCTGGATTATCCAGATAGACTCAATAAGATCAAATGTTCCTTAGAAGTGGAAGAAGAGAAAAATAAGAGGGCGATGTGAATGTTGAGAAATAAAAAAGAGGTATTGTTACTGGCTTTGAATGCTGGAGAAAGGAATCATGAGCCCGGGAATGCAAGGAATGTGGGCAGCCTCTAGAGCCTGGAGAAGGCAAGGAAATGCAGTCTATCCTTGAGTCCCCAAGAAGGAACCCAGCATTTCTTACATCTAGATTTTAGCCAGTCTTTTGACCTACAAAACTGTAAGAATAGATCTGTGTTGTTTTAAACCACCAAATTTGTGGTAATTTGTTACCATAGCAATAAAAAAGAATTATTTGATTCCATAGAAGGCACTTTTTCTGTATATATGGTGCCACTCCTACTCCTACTAAGGAAAGGGAAGGGAAGGGAAGGGAAGGGAAGGGAAGGGAAGGGAAGGGAAGGGAAGGGAAGGGAAGGAAGGGAAAGGAAGGGAAGGAAGGGAAAGGAAGGGAAGAAAAAATAGTTAGAAAATACCTAGATTAGGTGTATTTTTAGGTCTCTCACAATTCTAAAATTCAGTTCTAATTAACATCTGCTAATATATGATTCAATTCAACAATATTAATTGAATGTCATGGGATTTAGTATTGCACTGCTTTTATTTAACATGTGAGCACTTCCCTGATATTTTGTGCTTTGTAAAGATTAATTCCTATATGATATTCCTATCAATGGATATACCACTATTTTTAATCATTACCTTGATTTTGTAGATGCAAGATATTCCAATTTTTTTATTATTTTAAATTATGCTGAAATGAACATCCTTGTACTTAGATCTTTGACTAGCACTTGTTATTTCTTTTTTTTTTTAAGATTTTTTTTTTTTTTTTGACAGACAGAGATCACAAGTAGACAGAGAGGCAGGCAGAGAGAGAAAGAGAGAGAGGAGGAAGCAGGCTCCCTGCAGAGCAGAGAGCCCGATGCAGGGCTCGATCCCAGCACCCTGGGATCATGACCCGAGCTGAAGGCAGAGGCTTTAACCCACTGAGCCACCCAGGCGCCCCAGCACTCGTTATTTCAATTGGATCATTTGCTAGAAGCAATTATTCATTTTTTTTTTTCAAGAAATATTTCTAGAAAGCTGTGAGGTACGCGGAGCTATTCTATGATTTGACATACAGGAAAGAACAAAACCAAACCATTACCCTAGTAGATATAACAAAAGGAATAAAAATATAATATTAGGAATGACTATTATTTAAAAATAAACAAGATGAAGAGATAAAAATGATGATGAGGTTTTGAGACTTCTTTTTTTTATGATTTTATTTATTTATTTGACACAGAGATCACAAGTAGGCAGAGAGGCAGGCAGAGAGAGAGGGGGAAGCAGGCTCCCTGCTGAGCAGAGAGCCTAATGCAGGGCTCAATCCAAGCACCTTGAGATAATGACCTTGAGATCATTAAGCAGAGGCTTGACCCATTGAGCCACCCAGGTGCCTGAGACTTCTGATATATATATTTCTAGCTATCAAGTACTTGAAAGGAATCCTGTTTTGACATCTATAAAAAAATATATGTCAGTATCCAACACCCCATACTTCTATTGGCAGATATACAGTTATTAGACAGCATTCACGATCTGTTTAGTGTGGACATCATACAAGCACATTGTTCTAAGTGCTAGGGATTCTGCAGTCAATAAAGAAATGTCATAGTTTCTGTAGACCCTGCTACCTAGTGGATTACCTTGTGTTGCACTGTTCCTACGATTTCACCCCAGTGTGTCTTTTGCCTCTTAATTTATTCATAATTTCCTTGAATGTTCACAAGTTTCAAATGCTTGTGTAATTAAAGCTGTCAATATTTTTGGTAACTCCATTTATAGTTTTAACAATTTTCCTATTACTTTTTCCTTTTTTCCCTCCCTTTCCCCTATCCTGCCTACCAGGCATGAACTCATCCTAGGTACTTTGCATTTGCTATTTCCTTCATATGGAAAAATCTTTCTCCAGGAGCCTTTAGGGTGATTCCTCATTTACTTCAAATCTTCATTCAAATATCACCTTCATAAGACTTACATGGCCAATCTATTTACAACTCAGTGCTTCTCAATAATACTCATCATCTACCATATAAAATATAGTGTATGTAGATTTGTTGTTCACTTGTCTTTCTCCCCTTCACTAGAGTGTAAGCGCCACGAGGGGAGGTATTTACCTCTCTATCCCCAGTATTTCTCTATGTATTTGTTGAATGTTATTAAAGTTCTTTCCTTTCTGTGTGCAAACATTCACCTACATTTCATTTTAATTCTTAGTTTTATCTCTTAAATAATCAGTCATTTCTTTTGGTGTGAAGAGTTATGTAAGAGTCTCATATTTCTTCAGATGTGAAGTTAACCAATTTTTCAACACCATTTGCTCAGAAACATTACTTTCTCTACTGGTTTATGAATGCAACTTAGCCAAAGAGTACATTCTTTTATAAACTAGATCTGTTTCTGGGAATATCAATCTTTCAAAACATTTCAGATGCTAAATAAAGGATTAAACTGAAAGTAGAAATTAATAATTGGTCTATAGTATGTGCAAAAATTATAAGTAATATTATATATATCTATATCTATATCTATATGGTACCTCTTATAATATATAGTAGTTCTTTTTAGATCTAGTAGACATCTTCCATAAAATTCCATGTCTCCAGAGCTATTTTCCCAGAAAACTCTACCTGATTGTGAAAATAAAAACTAGCACAGGTTTCAACAGGGGATATTTATGAAATTATTTTGTACCACCACCCATTACTGTACTGATACTTATGAATGTTTTAAAATTGTCCTTTTCTATAATAGTAAAAATTCGACTTGCCACATGCAAGGGGAAATGATTTCAATGACTATTTGTCAACAGACAGTTGTTTGTCAACAGACAGTCCATTTAAAATGTCTAGGGGTGCCTGGGTGGCTCAGTTAGTTAAGCGTCCAACTCTTAATTTTGGCTCAGGTCATGATCTCAGGGTTGTAAGATTGAGCCTCAAGTTGGGCTCCATGCTGGGTGTGAAGCCTGCTTAAGATTCTCTCTCTCTCTCTGCCTGTCCCCCCCAAAATAAAAAATAAAATGTCTAGTTGTCAGGGTATTAAGAGAAGAAAACACTTTTGCTGAAGCACTCCTATGTATTTAAAATTAAATTCACAGTCACTAATAAGTATGTATTGTGTATTTATACATCATTAAGAAGCAGAAATAGCCAAGAGTAGAACATGATGCATGTTGAATCTCAGGATACATTCTTTGGAATACATAGGAAAATTCATTTATAAGAAGTGAGACCTGTATGAAGCTGTCATATTTCTTTTGGCGAATTTTCTGGCACTAGAGGGAGTTTAATCATTCACTTGTGACCTCCCCTTCTTCATTCCATTTCTAAAGAGAGAGTCTGAAAGAGGACTGGGCAAAAGAACAAATCTGGACCATCTTGTTAGGGGTTGAAGTTGACATTTAGAAAAATGAAGAGAATACATTTTTTTTTTCTTTATAAAGTCTTCCCTGTTAAGATTGTCTTCCCTTTTGATGGCTTAATTCTACTGATATAAAAAGGCCATATTGTTCTTCCTTTCTTTAGGGATTGAATACTGTTATGAGTTGTCCCTGCAAGAACAGAAGTGGGGCTCATGGACAAGGGTCCACAGAACAAATGATTGGCCTAAACCTGTGCAGTGGGAATTAACATCAAGCCACACCCAGGGCACTAAAGGAAACAGCATCCAAGCGGGGGGGGGGGGGGGGTTTAGCTACATGGCTAATCACATAACTTCAGGAATAAGCCTACCTAAGCAAGTTATCCTGCAAGGTCTTACTCTTATTTTAGATATAGGGATGCAATTTGAGATGTCACAGGTGTCGTATGACTGCATGTCTTTCCTCTAACTGCTCATGAGTTTAAATTACAGAGAGCTAAATTTTCTCTAGATGCAGAATGGAAGTGGTTGCATTATCAGTCACCCCCTACTCTGCCCTGAATAAACAACTACAAATAAATTCAGATTTGAGCTTACCTCCTCACCTCAAGGGTTCAAGGAATGTGGGCTCTTCCTGAGTCATTGAAGCAATGACAGTAGAGTTGTTTAAACAACCACCTTCTCTCTGAAATTGAAGTAACCGGAGAACGTCCATCTCAGTGAAATGCACTGGGCACCCTCATCAGAATATTCCCTTCCCCAAACCCAAAACAAGCAAAAGTACAGACTCTAGATTTCTTCTATTATCCCTGTTTCACGAATGTATAACGCATACTTTTTGTACAATTTCGGTTGCTTTATTTAATTATTCAACTCTTTTGCGTATAGCTTGTATTGCCAAATACTGTGCTCCTTGTACAAGAAACATAGTATGTAAATCTTGTACAGCAATCACAATCCCTAAGAGAGTCCCTTTCAAAACGTGTCCAATAAATGCTTGCTAACTTGAAAAGATTTGAAACTCAGACCGACTCTTATTAAAGATTTGATGAAATGACACTTTCATTAACTAAGGGAAATATAAAGGGGTCATAGTTTTAAATAAAGTGATTCCCTTCTGGGAAGACTCGCTAAACAACAGATATGTGTCCTGTGACTTTTGAACCACATAAATTTTTGCCAATTAAATTATATTTAATATTTTGAATTTTGGCCAGCTCATGAAAAATCACACCTGAGATAAGCCACGTGGATTGTTGAAGCTTGATGATTGTCTTTTCACAGAACAGAATATAATTTGTAGTAGCCTGGCCAGGGTTAGGTAGAAATTAAAGCACATCCCTATCTGATGAAAGCTGTCATTTTTGTACCCAAAGCAATGAATTTTTTACTCTTTCATTTTTATTAAACCTGACTGCATAGGTTTATTGTCTAAATTATTGTTGAAATGATTTTTTGGTGCCACGCCATGGAAAAAATGTAACCAAGAGACCAAAGTCTGTGTGTGCATGTGTGTGTGTGTGTGTGTGTGTGTGTGTGTGTTTGAGAGAGAGAGAGTGAGCAAGCTACAGAGAAACTCTAACTTCATGTAAGGCATTTAGATACCTACATTTTTCTTTTTACAAATTTCCCATACAGAATATTGTGTGGGGTTCATCTATGTAATAGGTAATGATCTTTAACATCCTAGGGACAAGACAAGGACATAGACTTGGCACTAATTCGCCCCTGCCTTCACACACACAGTAGCACGGAAACCTGCCGAGTGCTTTTATTCACTCTGTAAACCTGACAGATGTGATCCCAGTGAGGTTCCACCATAATCCACAGCTGAGTGGAGCCCATATGTTATTAAAAAAGAAGAAGAAAAGAAGAAGATTAATTCAGTTGTCAATGCAAGTAATTGGGGTTCTGTTGCTTCCCACACCATTCTTCATGGAAGTTAGCCACCTTCTTAATTATTTATTAAAAACAAAAATTGGGCTGAATAGCACCAATATATTTTTTGCAGTGTTTTTACCCCATGTGGCTCTTCACATTCTGTTCATTCATTGTTGTCTTGATTGTACAACCTGAATGAAGAATATATTGGATTTATGGACACATTGGGGACAGAACAAGGGTTCAAGATAAAAATAGATACATACTTAAATCTCTAATAATTTATTTGCTCCTCCTATTCAGAAACAATGCCTGGGAGGGAAGAACATTCTATTATTTCCCATTCTATGCCCATTGGCTCAGAGAATGAATAATTTTAGCTTCATATGTCACAAAATCTGCCTTTGTCTTGAGAATCTGTATCAAAATGAGCTAATATTTGTGACCTTGATTATAAATTGTACAAGCTACACAAATACTGCATAGGGCAGTGTTTTTATTATGACCAGTCTTTTTCATTGATGGATAAATGACACAGCAATTTGAGAACAGATTCACTAATAAGAAATGTATAGATAATCTATTTTATATGGGTTATTTAAATACAAGGTATTTTTATCCATAGCAAATCAGTCTACCGTCTTCTACAAGTTTTATATAAAGTTAGAAATTAACACAGAATGCTATAAAAAGCAGATAAGTTACAAATAGAAATGCAAATGAAGTGCTAAAATTTTATAATGGGAAAGTATCTACTTGGGCTTGTGCTATTAAGTCTGGCTCTTTTTTTTTAAAAAACAACTTCTCTGTTACAAGCTATTTTTCCTTGTCTCACTTTAAAATAAAATGTCATTCTTTAATATTTGGTAAGTTAATTTGCTAAAGAGGTGAAAGCTGTAAGATTATAATTTATTCTCAAAAGATAATATTATAAGGCATAAATCAAATTGTTATTGTATTATTTTTAACTATCTAGTATAACTATGTATATATGTGCCCATACACCTGAATAAACAATATGTGTATATAAACATATATGTGTATATGAACCTGCATACACATACATATATAAACATACATAGACACATATGTACTATATGTGTGTATATCTCACACACACACATCCATTTACAAACAGATATCTGGTAATCAACTTACAGTCAAGTGGTTAGAACTGTGTATTGAGTTGAACAGCCAGTTTATTAAAAGAATAAAAAATGTCACCCAAGCTCCTTGCAAAAGATTTGTAATCGTGATTTTTTAATACCTTCACCAGATAGAATTCAGAGCCTTTCAAACGAGTTAATGCTTGGCCCATTTTGAAAACAGGAACATTAACATAACTTGTCAGCAAAATGCCGTTTGATTACAAGCACCACACTGAAAATCAGCTGATCTATTCTTTTTAGCTGTTGTAGCAATTTGACAGTTGAAACATTCCAATCAATCACAAACAGATTAATTAATAAGATGAATAACCTGTTCTTCTCAAAAGTGATCAGTTTAGGAACCACAGTAGACAAGGCCTCTATCTAGATACAGGGGATTGGATGACTCAGTATTTTCTACAAACAAGAATCATAGTATCCTAGAATCCCAGGTCCAATGAGACCTTATAACCATATAGTCCAGTAACCCACAAGTGCTTGAATTCTTGCTAATGCACTATTACTTCTAACAGTTTTCTCACGCATGGGTGGATGCCTACTGCCTCCGGAGGAAACGTACTTCACTGGAGACACTATTTAAATTTCGAGAACACTAGCTTTGAGGAACCAACATATATCTCTGTAAATTCCATCCACTAGTCATTTTTATTTATCTTTCACAACAGACATTGATGAAGACCATGCTTATGTATAATTAATTAATTTTATTTAGTATAAGATGCACTTTTGAATTTATCTAATTGAGAGAGTTACTTTTAGTTGATTGAACCAGCTGTGCTCTAAACTTATTTGAATTTGGGCCATTTCAAATCTGCAAAGTTCTCTTCACACGGTAAATCTACTCATATTTGAGGGAGGAAAGTCGTTCGCTGCACAATAGTTCATGACTAAATAATGAAAAGTGCCTTTCTCCTAGTCTAGTGTTAAACAGATGAGACATGTACAAATACCAGGCATCCTACATATACATGGAATTTTGAGGGAAGCAGCGCTTTCAGAACGTTAGAGCTTTAGTCCTTAAGACCCAGACACTGAGTCTGTGATTTTTGTAAATGGAAGAAATAAGGACAGAATGCAATGACACAACCAGAATCTACTCTATCTCTGACACTGAAATTTAATTATTGGGTCATGCCTTTAGGAAATATGCCCATGTCCTTAGGATGAGTTCTCTTTCAGTAATTTCTAAGTGTTTCAAACAAATGAGACTCCTGGAGGACCCATGCCTTAACTGGAGCAGGGACTCAGTTTAGATTAAAGTTGATAGCTTTCATAGGTACACACACACACAAACACACACACAGACATGCACGCGTGTGTCAAAATAAGATGACCGTGAGTCAAGATCCTAGTGGAATTCCACCAAAATTTCTCTGTGGATGCATATATTAATCAGTACCATTTTGATGCCAACAACAAGTATACAACTAACCCACATCATAAATTAAACTGGAATTTACCTGTCTGTATTGATTTTCTAGGCTGTAGATTGTCTACCTTCCTGGGAAGAATACTTTGAGATTGATTACATATTTTTCTTGTCTTAAGCCAAATAATCTAGAGATTTTCTGCTCTTTGAAGATTTGAAATAATTTACCAAGAATTAACTGTATTTCAGAGGCATTTGATTATTTCTTTAAAAAGTTTTAGATTAATATCAGAAGTTATCAGAGATTAATAAGATATTAGAGATTTTTCATCTCTACTCAGGTTAGCAATGACATTTTTCAAAAGCTCCCTTTCTTGGAAAATTATCCCTTTTTACTTGGATATGACTTTTAAGAACTATAATTCTTATATGTCTTATGAACAACATGTATTTGAATTTATTTGAAGGTTAAGTGTGAAACTTTTTCTTTTAATACAAAATGTAACTAATAAATGTTTCATAACCAAATAATAGAATGATTTCATTTCTTTAATCTCATTTGATGGTTGATTTACAAATTCAATTCTCTAGTCATCCTTTAATTTTTCATACATTGATTTTCTTTATTTTTCTTGTTTTATGATGATAATATTACACTTATTTCTCTGAGGTTCAGATTAAGTAATAGTCCTCTGATTATGATTTCTAACATCTTTTCACACTTTGGGGACAACTTTGAATGTATCGGTAGGAAAGATTCTTAATAATCTCCAAAGCATGCCACTGAAATGCTGTTTCAACATTTCTTAGCACATTTCCTTCCAAGTCAATATTTCCCAAAAACATTTTTGAGGAACACAAGTCCTTTAAGAAGCTCCTTGAAAGATGGCTTGGAGAAAAAATATATTTGGTAAATTCAGCATATTTCATTTCCCTCTTGTAGGGCCATAATGAATATTTAAAATGCTATGACTTTCTGAGTTTAAAATATGCGAAATCACTCGGCTTTTCCTAAATGTATTTCACTTTGAATCTCCCACTTCCTCCACTAAATTCTTTTTTCACCCTTAAAATTAAACCTATTGATGTGCTGTGGTTTCTTGGAACATGTTTTGGGAATCCCTGATATACATCACTGTTTTTAGGTTTGCCAAAAAAATTGCAATTTACACTTAAATCAGTTTCAAATGACCTAAAATGGGAGAAACTATGCCTTATGGGCCTATTAAGTCTTCCTAACTTCCTAAAATCTACTCTAAAAGCAATAAAAACAGTACGAGCATTATAACATTGACATCATGGACCTGGCAGCCACTTTGGTGGCAGGATGGAACAGCTAGAGAGCTTTTGGCATGCCCAAACTAGAAAACTAGGGACTATTGTTCAAGGTCTAAAGATGGAGGACAAACTAATCAAAACATGTATTTTAGCAAACAAACTGTAAAGCCAGTTAGGAATTTTGTATCAGAAAGAGCAAATGAGCCTGAGAAAGGTGAGCCAGTGAATAGTTTCCCAGGATGGAAAGGTTAGCTAGTGAGTGGACTGTGGGTTTGGATCAGCGGGTAGAAGACTAACTTTATTGTCTGATGACTCCACGGACTCTGGCTCTGTTCTCTGTTGAGGGTATTAAGAGATATATCAGGAGCTGCTTTTTTGTGGATCTGGATATCCAGTATAATTCTGCAGCCGGGATGAGTCCTAACACTTCCACTGGCAGCTGTGCAAATTGGTGAAGTGACTCAACTTCTCTGTTTCTGCTTCCTTATGCATAAAATGGAGGTGATGACTTTATGGGTTCTTACTACCTTAGAGGAAATAATACATGGAAAGCATATAAAATAGTGTCAGGCAAGTATTAGGCTTTCAAAAATAATAGCAATTATTATTGTTATTTAAACTATCATCAATACTATAAGACTTTAAAGACATGTAAGTTCTTTCCCCAAATAGCCAAGAATCTTGCAAAAGCTTTCCTATATTTTGGACACAGCTTCTTATGATTGGAAATTGACCAGAGAGAGGTTTCTGTTGTAATTTAGTTGTAACTGTCCTAGAAAAGTTTTAAAGCATTTCTGTTTTAGGAGATTATTACATGAATTCTTCATACAACTGTGACCAAATTAGTTTCTTTTAATTTTCCTAGCTTGTACAATTAAGTTTTAGGGTAATTTCAGTATTACAGCAGCCCTATTAAATTACTTATTTTCTACACAGTATACCAAATAGAGGCCATTCTGAATTAATTTTTATATTTTAAATTTCTCTTTATCATATTTTAGTTCATTATATTTTTAGGGAGATTAGTTTTTCATCCATGATATGTGCTACAAATATTTTCTTCGTGATTATTTTTTGTCTTTTGCCTCTATTTGATGTTTTGTGAAATTATTTGTCAAATTAATCAATACTTTCCATTTTTGTGTTCAGATTTTGAGTCATAATTAGAAAGACTTTACCTTTATGAATTAATTAATCTATGTTTTCTTCTATTAATTATGTGTCTTTCATTTGTTATATTTAGATATCTTATTCATTTGGAGTTTATTCTTAGGCGAGATAATAATCCAATATCATCTTTATCTGCATGGCTCTCTAATTACTGAATACCTCCCGTGTAAAAGTCCATATTTTCCCCAGTGATTTGAAACACCACCTTTATCAGACATTAAATACCCATCTGTATGCGGATTCATTTTTCCTCATATCAATTTTAAACTTTTCGTAGAGTATTTTGTTTTTTGAGTTGCTATTACAAATTGGGTTTTAGGACACCTGGGTGGATCACTCTGTTAAGTGTCCAACTCTTGATTTTGGCTCAAGTGGTGATCTCCAGGTTGTGAAATTGAGCTCAGCTTTGGGTTCCACCCTGGGCATGGAGCCTACTTAAGATTCTGTCTCCCTCTGCACCCTCCCATCCCTCTCTATGAATAAATAAATAGATAGATAAATAAATAAATAAGGTTTATTCTTCTAATGGTCTAACTAGAACTTATTTGTATATAATGCCTGTTCATTTCATATTCTTCCACCTTAAAGAAATGTTATTTTTTTGTGTTAATCTTAATCACTGATTCTCTAGAGCAAACTTCTTCTGAAAGAGTTAGATATATAGATATTTTAGGCCTTACTGGCAATGAACTTCCTGTCACAACCACTTACCTCTATTGCTAAAATACACGAGCAGCTACATAAATACATGAGTCAGTAAACATGGCTGTATGCAAATAAAATCTTATTTACAAACAACTTTATTTTGCAGAAACAGATGGCCAGCCCAGGAGCTATAGTTTGCTGACCCCTACTCTAGGTTGGCCAATAACAGTATTATACTGTTTGGAAAAAGATGTTTTTATTTTTTGCCCAACTACTACAGCTCTAACGGTTTTTATTTTATTTATGTATGTTCATTTTTTTTTTTTTTTCCTGAATGTGTTCATTCACACCCGCAATGTAGTGTTAGATATTAGAGATACTGGGCATCCTTTTTGCATATCCTCAGTAGGAATGCCTTTAGTGTTCTCCAATAAGTAAAATGTTGGCTTTAGGATAGAGGCATATACTTTTCACTGTGTAAAACAAGTTTTTATCAATTCTTATTTTATTAAGTGTTTTAATCAGAGATAGATATTGAATTTTATAAAAGATCTTTTCAGCATCTATAGAGATAATCATGATTTTTCTGTTTAGATTTATTAATATAGCAAGTTATATCAAGGATTTCCAGATGTTAAACTGTTCTTACATTCTTAGGATAAATCCGACTTGACCATGATACCTTAGTGAGTGAGTGTTTGTGTGTGTTGCTGATAATCTTTTAAGAATTCTCATCAATATGCATAAGAGAGATTGGTAATTTTGTGTATGTGAATATGTGTGCATGTATAGGCTTAGATGTTAATGCTGACTTTGCTTCATATAAAGAACCTAGACATTATCTTACTTTTTTTATGCTCTGGGAAAATATAAAATAACATTGTGATTATAGTTTCTGAAAATTTGGTTGAGTTTCCTTGTAAAGTTCTCTAAGACTAGAGACTGTTTGCATGGAGCAGTTTTGTGAGAATTTTCTCCATTCCAACAGCTGAAATTCTTTGATACTTTTTGTTGTTGTTAATGTAATTTTGTAGGAATGTCATCCACCCTTTTTTTATTTTGAAATTCCTTGTAATTTTCTGGGCAAGCAATAATATGTGATTCTTTTTAGGCAGGACTGAGTGGTTGAGTTGATTTACTATATTTTTTGAGAGCCTGTCCTGTTGTTATTTAAGTAGTTGTTTTGTCTTGCCTTGTCTTGTCTTATTTTGTTTTGTTTTATTCAGCAAACTTCTTGGCAGGGAGTTGTTGGAAAGGGATTGGCATGTTTTCTGACTTTATCATCCTTTTTTGTTTCTGTGAATCTTTAATTTCTTTTTTCCCCCTTCACCAACAACCCTTCCAATGATGCCTCCTCCTTCCATTTCATTCTTCTCTTCCCTTGAAGTGCTTCCATAAGACCACCATTTTTGTTCCCTTGAAATTTCAAGATTATTGTATTTTCAGTAATCTTTCCTTTGGCACAACTCAGATCTGTTCTGAATCCTCCCTCACCATGGTACATTCTCTATTTTGGGGAGTGATTTCACCTGTGTTCTGCCCTTGTTAGGCCTTGGCAGCCCTCCTCTCCCAGTCTCTGCCTGACCCTTTTTTCTGGAATACAAGTCAGAGTTGGCTCTGCTTTATTGCCATATTTCTCCATAAATTTGACTTTGTAGCATCATCTTCCTACCAATTACATTTTGGTATGGATTATGGTCAGTTATAGATGCAGTTTTTGTTAATTTGCATAGTTTCTAGAAAGTTTAGTTGGCTGCCATTGCTGCCTGGAAACATGGACATTCTCTGCTGTTGTTTATAGAATTATTTTTATATGTACATAATTTTAAAACCTTTCTCTATTTCCTTCCGATGTTTCCTTTGTCAAGGTATAAATTTTCAATGTGCATTAACATATTATAAAGTACTAACTGGGTCTGAGGAAATAGGACATGAAACATCCTAAAGGAAATATAATCAACCTTGACAAGATCTGTGTCCACCTTTGGCATCTGAAGGAACTTTTGGATAATTACATAAATCATGCTTAACCATGATTTAAAAAAAATGTAGAGTAGAATAGTAAGCTGGTCAGGACATAGTATCTTTTGTTCCCACATCACTTGTGAGCCTTTGGGTCATCCCCCTCTAAAATTTTAATTTGTGGGAATAATAATCTACGAAACAAATGAACTACTGGATCCAGGACCAGGAGACCTGGATTCTTTTGTTTTTAAGATTGTGTTTATCTATTTACTTCAGAGAGAGAGAGTGTGCACATGAACAGGGTGGTGAGGGAGCAGAAGGAGAGGGACAGTGGACATTGCTCTGAGCATAGAGCCCGACATGGGGCTGGATCTCAAAATCCTGAGATCATGACCTGAGCCAAAATCAAGAGTCAGAGGCTTAACAGACTGAGCTACCCAGGTGCCCGAGACCTGGATTCTAATAATCACTCAGGGCTAGGCAGCTAGACATGTGGCCCTCATATCATAAACCTTGGCCGTCTCAGCATGACATCTTTGGGCTGGTGCGGTGGGATGATGAAATCCAACTCCAAGAGTCTAAGATTCTATCTTGCTTTCAATAGTGTGCATGCTACAGTATTTCTTTCCATTGATCCTGGATGGGACATTCACAGGCAAATGACCTCAGATCTTTTATCTCTTGACAGAATGACAGAACTCCCTGAATATCCCTGTAGTCATCCATCTAAGAGCAGGTCACAGAACAGAATGCCTGAGGTGAACAGTGGTTCAATAGCTTTGGCCATGGCTTGCAAATTCTTGCTTGCTCCCTATTGTAATCACTCTCTTTATTTTAATCTCACTCTCTCCTTTCTGTCACTCTACCCACTCCCCTCTCCCTTTTGTCTCTTTTCCTCTCATACATGAAAGAAACACAAAGGAACATAGAAGTAAGTATAATTTTTCTGCTATATTATTTAAACATCCACTGAGAATGTGGCAGGGGGCCGCTGCTCAGACTAAAGTACCATCGTTTTGCCTGCCTGCCACCTTGCTAATTGGATCATCAGTTAACTTGACCTTCCATTTGCTTCCATCAGTATCCTTGGATCTATGGAGTCAAACTATTTTTATGTATCTGTTGCTAGGTTTCCAGTCTATCTTCATCACCTTCATTTCTTAAATTCACATAAATCAAACACTAATAATTGTTAAGAATCATGAAAATATTGAAAGTGAGAGTTTATTTTTCACTTTAATCCCATCAAAATGAAAGACATATTTCAAGCAAAAGCTCTTTTCATTTCTTTTCTATAAGACTTTCTCATTTTTTTTCTATAAGACTGCACACAAAAAGCAATATGTTTACTCAATATAAAAATTTTTATTCCCCAAAATCAATATCTGGTTTTTTGAACTAAGCTGCCTCTAGCTTAGAGGTTTATGGTGAAACATTTTCAATACTAAAATCAAAACCTTAGTTTTACATAGGAGAGTAAAATGGTGATTAAAATAACCTTATTAATTTTAAGTCAGTTTCACAGTTAATTTAACCAAAGCAAAGACCAAATGTTCCTACCTCTCCTCCATAAAAAGGCGGATAGATGGATAGACAGATAGGTAGATAAATGTTATATTTCAAATTCAATTTTTGGTGGAAGGGTTTTGTTGTGGTGGTTTTTGTTGTGTGTGTGTGTGTGTGTTTTGGCCTGTGTGATATTACCATTCTAATTCAGAGTTAAAATGAAAATATTACTAAGGAATATTTAAGTACATGGGTTCATATATATATTTATATACATATATGTGTGTGTATATTTATATATATACATATATATTTGAGATATTAGCTTCTTGACATGACTTAACTGAGAATTTAGTCTCACATCCTTTCCCTTAAAAAGGAAAAAACATAATGTGTTAAGTAAAGTAACTAAGTATCAGATATTTTAGAAGTACTCACTTGACTTAATCAACAAACCATAAGAAAGAAAAATCATTCTTTGGACATGGCAACCAAGTGTTAGATGCAAGAAAATGAACATTATTTCTCCAGAGTAGCAAAAGAAAAGTGCTGAACAAAATCAGTATTATAAAAGAAAAACACAAAAGGAAAGGAAGCAATCGTTTCAATTAAAATATAGGAAAAACTATTGAATAATTAAAATGAACTTTGAAAACTTGAATAGAATTTGAAATTGAGGTGAAAATCCTGATTGATGAAGATAATTACAAAACATCTATCATCTCAAGAAATCAGAATGCCTTTTTAATTTGCTTGCTTGAAATAAGCTAAGCTATTTTCAAGTCCTAAATATATTTTATTCATACTGAAAGATATGCATGCATATTAAGAAAATAAATCTTCACATCCCTAGGTGATAATTCTTAAATTTTAGAATATGACCTTTCAGATATATGTATGTATTTATGTTAGGAACAAGATATATATTATCTTTATATATTACACATTATACAATTTGCATATATGCATATATGTATAATTATTTTATGGCAATAAATATACTTCTGTAACATAATTTAATTACCTATTAATATGCCATTATAGAAATTATGATACAAATAATATAGTCTCTGATATTAAACTTTCAAGACTATTCCTTTCAGTTCATTATTATTCTAAGAATACACTTGCAGCTAAAGTATTTTTTCTTTAAAATTATATATATACATTATATATTATATATCTATATAAAATACACAGACACTAGTACTACATATATATGTATGTGTATACATATACATAGGACAATATCATGGTTTCCACTTGATAACTTAGACAATATCTTTTTTCTTTATTGGTCTTGGCAATTTGACAGCCAAAATGTTGTACATCATATTTTAGGTCACATTCCATTGAGTAGGAAATTTAATTATTTTATTTTTTCATATTTTCTTCAGCCATTTGAATTTCTTAAATTTCAATAACGTATACATTTTCTAATCTTATCTCCTATTGCATTTCATTTATAGATAAGAGATTCACAAACACACATACACATATATAAAATCATAATAAGTATATATATATATAATGCATATGTATTTATGATGTGTGTGTCTATGTATATATAAACAAAGGTATTGAGTAATTGTCCCTCTGTTACTGTTTTGGACTGATGGTGCTATTTGTCATATTTTTACATCTATTCTGTTTTTCTTATAATTATTGCCATTGTTGTGAGGCTTAGAAAAAATTTCCCCCGTACGTACATAGAATATACCGCATTAAAGATCAGAAGTTTTAAGTATTTGATACATTTACTTCCACATTACATGTCTACCCTCCTGAATTTATTTTGTCATACAATAGATAATAGATAATTATTTTCTTTCCTGTTTACAGAGTTAAACAGTTAATTCAAAACCATTTTGAATTATTTATACTTTCTATATGGGAATATACTTGCCTTCCTGTATATCTTCCTTTGACTTATATTTCATTTCCTACTTCTCTTTTACATTCTAGTGTTAGCATTACAGTCTTCAAAATAAATACTTGTGATTCAAAAATAATACAATAGTAGTCTTCTCTTGCTATTATTGTTTGAAATATTCTGAAATATACATTTAGTCATACAGACAAATGTAAAAATTAATGTATTAAGTTCAAAATTTTTCATTTAAACTATAGGTCAGTTTTGGGGCACCTGGGTGGCTCAGTGGATTAAAGCCTCTGCCTTCGGCTCAGGTCATGATACCAGGGTCCTGGGATCAAGCCCCACATCAGGCTCTCTGCTCAGCAGGAAGCCTGCTTCCCTTCCTCTCTCTCTGCCTGCCTCTCTGCCTACTTGTGATCTGTCTGTCAAATAAATAATAAAATCTTTAAAAAACAACAACAAAAAACTATAGGTCAGTTTTGGGGCACCTGGGTGGCTCAGTGGGTAAAGCCTCTGCCTTCAGCTCAGGTCATGATCCCAGGGTCCTGGGATCAAACTCCGTGTCAGGATCTCTGCTCAGTGGGGAGTCTGCTTCTCCCCCCCCCACCTCTCTGCCTGCCTCTCTGCCTACTTGTGATCTCTGTCTGTCAAATAAATAAATACAATCTTAAAAAAAAAAAAAACTATAGGTCAGTTTTGATGGAACTGATGTCCTTCTTCTGTTGAATCTTCCAGACAGAAATAGTGTCTTAAAGTAATGAAAGACCTTTGTTATTTTAAATCTATGAGGAATAAGACAGTTTTGTTTGTAAAGATCCTATACAGTAGTTTTAACATTTTTATAAGGTATTTTTTTTTCTTTGCCAATCTTCATTTTGTAAGTGGCTATTTTTAGAACCTAGGAAACTTGTTTGTGTTTTTATTTTTGGAGCCAGCCATGTTTACAGTCTTATTAAGTTTATTGGTTTTTCAATTTTTTTCCTTAAAATTTCCTGGTGGTAAGATATATCATCTTAGCTATTTTTCTCTTTTTATCTTCCATACTCACTCATAATATCTCATTTTTTTGTTTTATTGCATGAGATACAGCAAAATTCAACAGTGCTGATCATGGGAATCCTTACTTATACTTGACTAGAAAGAACAACTCTAAAAAATAAAAGAAATAAAAGGAACATCTCTAAAACTGAGGTGCTTAACTCAAATTCAGTGGGCATTGAAATTAATCAATGTATCTCCAGATATTACCTTAAAAAGTATGTGAAAGTTTGAGGGGTATTTATCATTCATGATGAATTCTTCATAGTGTTTGTGACTCTAATGGTTAAGATTTTTGCTTATTAAATATTAAATATTACAATTGATTTGAACTAAGTATCCCTTATCACAGGAAAGAATTATTATAATTTTTTAAATTTCTTAATTCTCCTTTTATTCTCATAATTTTTCTTAGTTTTGCTTTTTGTCACTTCGCTTTGATTTTTTTATTCAGTATATTGAGTTTTCTCAAATGTCTTTTGTTTAACCTTTGGTCTGATAAATTAAGTTGAACATTTTTTAGAATTTAGAAACAGGTCATATTTGTTATAGTGTACTACTGTATTTTTTAGTTTTTAGGAGGGTTCTATTTATGTCAAGTTTATTTATCTGAGCTGTTACTAACTTCTCCAAATGAGTCAAAAAGATTTCTGCTTTGTGATCTGGAAAAGTTTACATACAAAATTATTATTTATTAGTTGAAAGTTCATGTATAATTTCCACAAAGCTCCCACAGGCCTGTGATATTTTCTAGACATTTTTTGTGAAGGGAAGGGGAGTCAAAAGTCCTTCCCTATTTATCAGTCAGCTCAATTCCTTCACGTCTTCTGTTGTTGATTCCATTAGCATTTATTGAGCAGACAGTGATGAGCAAACCGAATGCACATATGTAAGACGGTGTTGCTGCCTTTTCCAGTTTAGTTTACTGGGGGTAGGGAGGATCTTTATAAATCACCATTCAACATATTTTTATTTTTATTTTTTTAAGATTTTATTTATTTATTTGACAGAGAGAAAAAAGAGATTGCAAGCAGGGGAAGCAGCAGGTGGAGGGAGAAGCAGGCTCCCCCCTAAGCAAGGAGCCCAATGCAGGGCTGATCCCAGGACCCTGGGATCAGCACCTGAACAGAAGGTACATAAATGCTTAACCCACTGAGACACACAGGCGTCCCTATTTTTTAATGTGTTTATTTCTTTGTCAACAATCAAGCATAGTAGAGAAAGTTTGAAAGATGGGGTGACTTTTTTATTTTAAATACAAATAATATTTTGCTGGCAATAACTGTTTTTCCTGGTATACTGAACATATGTAATAAAAAATACTACTCATAACAAATAAAATATGCAGGAATAAAAAAATAATAATATTTTGTGATGATTGTGGGAAAGTTGTAGAATACAGAAAGTTATAAGAGGGAAATCAATCATGATCCTACTATCCAGAGAAAACCGTTATTAACATTTTAACATATGTCTTTGCAGTCTTTTATCTGTGCTCATATTTTATGATCCTACCATACATGGATTTTGCATACGGCAATTCTGCTTGCCATTATATTGCAAGCATTTCTCTTTGCCAGTAAAAAAAGTTTTGATGGCATAAAGACTGTATAAAATTATATCCTATGTGTGCACAATAATTTTCTTTGAAGTACCCACTTGGATATTTAAGTTGTTTACAATTTGCACTTTCATGAACATCTTTAAAGTACTTATCCACTTCTTATATTATTTCTTTAAAACAGATTGTAAGAAATGGAACTACTGGGTTAAAAGACCCAACATTTTAAAAGCTTTTGGTAAATATTGCCAAAGAACATAAAAACTATGTTGGTTTCTGTTGCTTTTTCTCCCTCATGCCCAAGTTTTTGTTGTAGTTGTTATTGTTTTAATCAAATATAAATATATAATTATAATTATACTCTATGTACAATTTTACATTCACTACTTTGACCTAGCAAAAACATTCCTTGTGTATTATCATACAGTATGTATAAACCTATTAATAGGCATATACAATCTTTGGATATAGTTATAGTTTACTTAAACATTTGTCTATCATTGAAATTCAGTCTTTTGTGATATTCAGCACATCATATAATTCTTGTGTATTAAAACAGACCTTATTGTAGTTATGATTTGGTTTTTGAAAGCTAACTTTTAATTCCCTGCTCACTTCTAACAAGTCTCATGACTTGGGCAAGGTACTACACTTCTTTAAGCTTCTTTCTTTTCCCCTTCATATGGTTGTTATGAGAATTAGATGAAGTAATAACCCATGAGTCTGGCAACCAATAGAGAATTCAAAGACATTTCCTCCAAATCCTATTTTCCTTAGTTGGCTTGCTTGCTTCAAATTAAGTACCAATAAGATGCCTACATCATGGTTAGGTTACTATCAGTATAAAAAGACTATTCTCCTGGCAAACACACTCATTTAGAGCTGGTATGCTGTACTCAGTGTTAGTTCCCTTACTTCACTGAGGCTGAGATGGCTCATGACATAATTTTTAGGGAAATTTTCAGAGACTGTGACTGTTCCAAGTTCTCCAATTCCTGAGGTATGGATTTGTGAGAAAAAGTGGGCTGAGAGGAATTGTGGGTATTGTAAGAAGATTTCAACGTTTTTGTCTGCAAATAAGGATCTCCTTTTCTCCCAGCCCCCCTACTCCAGTCATGCACATCCCATTGGGGTTGTTTAAATAACAATTTGATTGGGTTCGTGTGAATCTGGCTCTCAAACTGGAGCTTGGTCTGGCTATAAAAAAACCTCTTGTAAATTTAGCACAGCCACTCCTTTTAAATAAATGTATAGGGTTGCTACAAAAATGACCTTCCAGAGCTGAGTCTCCTTGGTCTGTTTATTTATGTCTAAGTGACTCTGATAAAGGTTTCATCATGAAAAAATAAAGTTTCTAAAAGGAATTAAAGAATATGGAAATTTTTGGTTTTATAAGTCTGAAATAAACAGAAATAACTAAATTCTAATTTAATATCAGATTATAAAACACAGAAGTAAGACATTTTTATTTTGACTTTTTAATTTTGATTTAAAATTTTAATAATCATAGGTATTATTTTACAGTTCACCCTAAGTACAATAAATACCACATAGTTGTGAAGTGCTGATTCTTTAGTTGAGAATCATTGTTCAGAAAACTAAAATAGTCACTAATTACTGAAAAAATTTTATTAGATATTTAAGCAACAAAATAATTTAGAAGTGGACTAGTCATTTTAAAAATGTATAAACTCTTCCTTTTTAAAGTTACAGGTAAGGGGCGCCTGGGTGGCTCAAGAAGCCAGACTCTTGATTTCGGCTTGGGTCATGGTCTCAGGGTCCTGAGATGGAGCCCTGCTTTGGGCTGTGCCCTGAGCATGGGGCCTCCTTGAGATTGTCTCTCTCTCCTTCTGCCATTCCTCCTGCTTGTGCTCTCTCTCTTTCAAAATGTAAAATAAATTAAAAAAAAACAAAGTTGCACAAAGATTATGAATATGTTAACTCATAAAGCATCATTTTCCAATCAGCTTTTTACAGAGTAGTCACAAAACTGAAGGAAATAAAATAATCAAAACACTCTTTAAAAAGATTTTATTTATCTATTTATTTTATTAAATAATTAAAGCGAGAGATCAAATGAGTAAGCGAGCACATTTGCTAGTGGTGGGAAGAACAGTTAGAGGGAGAAGGAGGAGGAAAGAATCTCGAACAGACTCTGTGCTAAGCACTGAACCAGGCACAGGAGCTCCATTGCACAACCCTGAGATCGTGACCGCAGCAGAAACCTAGTTAGATGCTTCACTGACTGAACACCCAGGCACCTGAAGAAAACACTTGTCTAAAGAAACAGAGCAGACAGAAACTACTCAAAATAAAATTAAATTAACCTGTAGCTCTTCAAAAAAAAAAAAAATAGGGTTGAAATGCTAAAGTCTGTTAAGACCCTTATGTAGTTACCAAACCTCTGATAAATTTCAGATAAAAAATATCCAAATTCATAAAATCATTTAAGTTTAAAGTCTACCCCATAGTGTGCAAATTATAAGACATTTCTATTTTTACTGTTTGGAAAACTAGAGATTGAAAACCTTTAACTAATTTATAAATATAACCCCCACTGTACCATCATCTCCTTTCTACTGTATGACTTCTTAGTTTATATTTGCTACTCTTTTATTTTAATTTTTAAAAACTTATTGATATGTTATTGACATGTAACATTATGTAAGTTTCAGATGTACAACATAACGATTTGACATATATCTGTGCTCTGAAATAATCACCACAATAAGTCTCATTGACATCCATCACCACACACAGTTTCAAAATTTTTTTTCTTATGATGAGGACTTTTAAGATCTACTCCCTCAGCAATTTTAAAATATACAATACAGTATTGTTAGCTATAGTTACTGAGCTGGACATTACGTCCTTAGAGCTTATTTATTTTGTAACTGAGAGTTTGTACCTTTTGACAACCTTCACCAATCCCACCCCACCCCTTGACAACTACCAATCTGATACTATGTTACCAAGTTCCAGAGTGATTTTTCTATTTCTAAACAAGAGCAACAACACTAGAAACAACAAAAACCCTTATTTCAACCAGAGTTAAAAGTGAAAATAGATAAGTAAAAACACTATGTACTGTTTTTAGAGTCAGAGTAAGCATTTAATATATATAAGCATGGACTAGATATGTCAAAAATTTGTGATATAGTTGGTGGCCTGTTATGAAGGAAGGGAAGTAGGATAGGAGGCAGGGAGAAAGAGAAAGAACATGGGAGTGATGTCAACTTTGCACATAGGTATTGTTTAAAATATATCTAAGGCAAATATGAAAAATTATATTGTATGTTAATTTTGAGTATCAGATAGATGGATATTCATTATCCTTTGCATTTTTTCAAGATTTTTATTTAAGGAGAATGAAAAATTAAATGTCTTATAATGTAATGCCTGATAGAGATACTTCAGTAAAAACAATATTCATTCCAATATATTTGCTAGGCTTTTAGCTTACATAAATTTTATAACAATTTTCTAATTTTAGTGTGCTAGGCAGTTCTGTGCCTCTGGAACCCAATATTATGTCTGGTACTTTGCTAGCTTTTATAAACTTCTTTTGAGTTAACAGATATCATAAATGGACATTACTTTAAAAGAACATATAAGTATTTCAGGATTTAACTGAAATCAATCTAAATCTTGCTTGTTTCTTGGAAACTAGAGAAAAACCTTCCTTTCCTCTAAAATCTTTAGGCATACTGTATTCTTCACTGTGTGTGTGTGCGCGTGTGTGTAATTCTCACCTCAAGGGAAAACACCAATTAGACTTGATTAGAGAGTAGATTCCTTGGGGACAGCTGGAGAAAAGCTCATTAAATTCAATTATTGTAAAGATGGCAATAAGTTGAAAGACGGGATTTTTCTTATATCTGATATTCCAAGTCTGTAAATACTTTCACTGAATGTGTTTTCCAATGTAGCCACCCCTCTAATGAAACACATTTTTTAACCATACTTTATGACAAAATTTCATCTGAAGTAAGAGTTTGGGTGTGGCAATTGTCTACAGTCCCACCATACACTGTCTCAAAATGCATTCCGGTCTTTTACATTGACCATGTAAAGTGACCAGCAAGATCTGGCAGGTCATGGGAAGAAAAAAAAAAAATCTCAGCCTTTATAAACATGTCAAATGTTTCCATATTATAAGTAATTGTTAGCAGTGATTAATTAGAATAAAGGACACGTTTATAAAATATTTTTTAAAAAAACATGCAAAGGCTAGAATCAGGTTTTTATCCCTAACATTTGCTAGTCATCAAAATTTAACTCCGATTTCCTTATATCCTCACAATCTGTAATGACAAAATGAATGGAAATGCATCTTAATTATTTAACTGATTCATTCACTTGCTCATTCACTCATAATTTGCTCATTTGCAACAACATATTCCAACAAAATATGTCAGATATGTGCTAGACATGACCTCCTGGAAATTGAAGGACAAAAATAAATCCATGTGTAGTCTAAAAGAAATATGGCATGTAACTATGAGAAGTTTATGTAAATTATGGAGAAGTAGTGGGGTGCTTGGGTGGCTCAGTCAGTTTAGCATCCACTCTTGGTTTCAGCTCAAGTCATGATCCCAGGGTCCTGGGTTGAGCCCTCCATTGATTGGGCTCTGAATTCAGTTGGGAGTCTCTTGGAGATTCTCTCTCTCTCCCTTTCCTTCTATCCCTACCGCCACTTCTTGTCCTCTTTCTCTCTCTAAAATAAATAACTCTCTAAAAAATTAGGGAGAAGTATTGAGGAAGAAAAAAGTATTGAGAACTATTAAAGAGGAGGGTACTATTTCTCTTAAAGGTCCTTGAAGAAGACAAAATTTGGTAGGAATTGGCTCATGACTGCAGGAGACATATCTTTCTCTCTCTCTTAAGCTTTACCCTATACCTATCATGTGTGACTCATTAAAAATAAATAAATAAACAAACCTATATACTTTAGTGAACATGTGACTATTTTTAGTCACATTTAGTTACTTAGCTCGGATAGAAACCTCCCATTTCTGCCATTGTGCAGCAGAATATATGGACATAAAAATAATTCCTCAAATCAAATGCCACTTCAACAGAAAAATGAATAAGAGATACTAGCAGACAATCTGTAGATGAAAAGTGAAAATAATTTCATCAAATCAAGAGATGTAAATTATTAGAGTAACTGGGTGGCTCAGATAATTAAGTATCTGCCTTTAGCTCAGGTTACGATCCCAGGGTCCTTGAATAGAGTCCCACATCTAGTCCCTGCTCAGCAGGAAACCTGCTTCTCCCTCTCCCTCTGCCCTTCCTCCCTGCTTATTCTTGTACTCTCTCTCTCTCTCAAAAAAATTTAATTATTTAAAAAATAATCTTTTTAAAGGTTTTATATATATATATTTGAGAAAGCGAAAGGGAATGAACAGAATATTTGACTTTCATCACATAACTATAACATGAGAGCCAACACTGTCACCTAAAAGTAAACTTTAAGAAATAAACTATATCCGGGGCGCCTGGGTGGCTCAGTGGGTTAAGCCGCTGCCTTCGGCTCAGGTCATGATCTCGGAGTTCTGGGATTGAGTCCCGCATCGGGCTCTCTGCTCAGTAGGGAGCCTGCTTCCTCCTGTCTCTCTGCCTGCCTCTCTGCCTGCTTGTGATCTCTCTCTGTCAAATAAATAAATAAAATCTTTAAAAAAAAAAAAAAGAAAAAAAAGAAATAAACTATATCCACTGTTAATTTTGTTGATCATGAATCTTTTGAAAAAAGTAATCTGGCAGTAGTATCAAAAGTCTCAAAAATATTCTACTTATAAGAATTTATTCTGAGAGAATCATCAGAAATAAATATTAGTATTCCATTAAAGGTTGATCACTCAATTGTTGTTAAAAATAGCAAAGCAGGGACGCATGGGTGGCTCAGTTGGTTAAGCGGCTGCCTTCAGCTCAGGTCATGATCCCGGTGTCCTGGGATCGAATCCCACATCGGACTCCTTGCTCAGCAGGGAGACTTCTTCTCCCTCTGCCTCTGCCTGCCACTCTTCCTGCTTGCGCTCAGTCTCTCTCTCTCTGACAAATAAATAAAATCTTTAAAAAAAAAATAGCAAAGCATAAGAGGTAATAACATTAATGACCAAAAACAACAACAAAAGAACTTGCTAAGTAAATGATGGTCAATCCATGTGATGGAATACTACACAGTTATTTAAGAGTTTATTCACAATATTTAATCATTATAAGATATATTCATAATTTAATTTGTGTATTCAATCAGACCATTCATTCACCCAATCATTCATTTATCAAATATGCTTTACTATTTTACTATGTGGCTAGCTGTGTGCCTATTTGGAAGTATAGTAGTGTGGAAGACATTGTCCTTGCCTTCATAAGAATTAGAGTTTAGCTATGGGATTGAAGAATCAAGAAATTTGAATGTGATACTGTGTGTATATGTGTTGAGATAGAAGAGCAAGGTACTAAGAGAACACAACAAGAATTTGGGAAAGCAAAGATTGTTGAGTCACAGTCAACTTTACTTGTCAAGACTTCCTCAAATGTTGTCTAAGATGAGACAAGAAAAATGACCAGGACTTAGGCAGACAAAGAATATGTGGAAGAATGTTCTAGGCAGAGAAAAAATTATATGCTACTGTATGAAGGAAAAAAAAAACCCACAGACATTTCATACACAGTATGATTTGAATTTTCTGTAAAGCACTCTAACATACCTAAGGATTCTTGCTGGGAGGAAGGATTTTTGTTTGATATCAATATTTTCCCTACATTTTAAATTTTTGAGTAACTCTTATTCACAATAGATATGATTTGCTATTCAATTAAGAAAAATTAACCTTATATATTTTCAGGAAATTCAAATGATCAGAGGAGAATGACCTTCAAAAGAATTAATCAATACTCAAATTTATTCTGTACACTGTTCATGAATTCTCCTGTGTTTAAATACATTAGCATCAGGATCAGGTTATCAATCTATCAACCTGTTTCACATGTTTCACCTATTAAAATTTGTGACTTCAAGCAGCATACCTTGATGATTAATAATAAGGTCATATGGTAAAATGTTACCCAGCAGCACATGTTTATCTCACACATGCCAGGGTCACAAGGCTATCACAGAATTTAAAGATGGGGCAAAATGTTAGTCTAATTACCTACTTGAAGGCCACAAGAAAAATCAATAATTGCTCAGAGGGATTTTTTTTTTTTCCAGAGGTGGTTTTACAACTAAGCTGTGTATATATAGGTGACTGACAAGGTGATGGAGAATGTGCCTGTGCCTAGAATGGCTCTGCATCTGAAACTACTAACCAAACTACTAATTTTCTCCCAGTATGATATAAATAGATTTCCTCATGTTTTGAAAAATTCTGATATTTGAATTTTCTCCTTAAATAGAAAAGACACAAATTATTTCTATTGTCAGCACAGCACCACCATCTACAATGACAGATTTGTGGGCATCTTCTATGTCATAAGTTACTACGTATTTTGCTGGTATTAGGGAAATAAAAGACCTCATTCCTACCCTTAAGAAATTTTCCTCATTAGAAGGGCATATCAAGCGGACAAGGTATACCTGTGCACCCACCAGCAGTGTCACTAATATATTTTAAATGCTGTGTAAGTGCCACAAACAGTAGGTTCTTAGGGAAAGCAAATAAAGCCAAAACCATATATGGGCCCTGGAGGTCAGAGGTAGCTTCTGGGAGGTGTTTGAGAATTTCAAAAAGGGCAAATACAGACAAATAGTGAGTGACATTTAGAAAACCACTTTGATGTGAGCAAAAACATTTTGGAAAGTAGTTGTAAATTTCTTCTATTATTAATTCCATATTTATAATTACTCTTCATAATTGCACAATTCTTTTATTTCAAAAGTATGCTCTTTTTTTTATTATGTTCAGTTAGCCAACATATAGCACATCATTAGTTTTTGAGGTTGTCTTCAATGATTTGTTATTATCATTTTAATAGAGGTCACGCAACTCTGATTTTAATCTATCCTGAGGATCAAAAAAATTTGTTTCCCATAGTGCAGTTACATTACCTGGATTGTGGCCAAGATTTATTTTCTTTAAGTATATATTATTTTATTCAAAAGCAAAACTGTGTTAGTTGTCTATTGCTATATAACAAATTACTTCAAATTTAGCAGCTTAAAACAACACACACCTATTGCCTTAAACTTTCTGTGGGTCAGGAGATCAGGCATTGCTTAGCTGGATCCTCTTCTTTAGTGTATCTCACAGGTTTTAGTCAAGGTGTTGACCTAGCTGATGTCTCATCTGAAGACTTACTTGACTGGGGAAGAATCCTCTTGCACGCTTATTTGCATAGTTGTGTGATTGGAGGATTGAATGTCTTGGGAGTTGGGTGATTGGAGGGCTGAATTCCATGCTGATTGTTGGAGGCAACATTCAGTTCCCTGCCACCCAGCTCTCTTCGTAGGGCAGTTCATAGCATGACAGTTCACTTCATCAAAGCCAAGAAGAGAGATGTCTGTCAGCCAAACAAAATTTTAAATTATATGTAACATAATTGAAGAAGTAATATCTCATCAACTGCTGTATTCTATTAGTTAGAAGCAAGTCACAGTTCCTGCTCATTCAGTCAGAGGGAATTATACAAGGACATGAGTACCAAGAGGCAGAGATCATTGGGGGTCATCCCAGAGTCTGTCTACCATGGAAATTTAATATTTATATGCTTAAATGGGATGCATAAATTATGGGAAAAACACAAGATTTTTAAGTCAATACATGTGATTACTTAAGATATTCTTGACCAGAAGATGTGTAAGACTAGATTGCTATGCCAGTTTCTGATTAAAAGTAGACTATAGTCTAAACTCTAGACGCTCTACTAACTACTATACAATGTTAATCAATTCCTCAACTCCGCTTATGTCTACTTCCTTTATCTGTAGTATCAAGAGACTGGACTATAAAGCATGTTAATGTTCATGTTTTATTGCTGTTCACCACACCCAGTAATTTGAAGCTTGAAGGTGAGTTTGGGTAAAGGGTTATTTAATTCTTTTAAGTAGAAGATAATTTTCTTCTACCTTAGCAACTCCACATATGACACTTGGGACAATGTTTGTTATTTATAACACAAAATATACCATTTAAAAATACAGGTGACCATGCTGATGCTGTGTTGATTTTTTCAAGATTTTATGATCTATGTTGTATTGTGTTGCCACCTAATAATGTAGTCAGCAAGATGTAGAACTCTGCAAGAATAACCAGTAGTGTCCCTGGATCATTCAGAGAACAAAGTTTACTACCAAAGTAGGATAATTAAATTGTGTATTATTGTTTAAATTGTTCCTATTTTAAAAATGGCATTTTTGTGTGTGGCTTCTTAACATCTTGCCATTGGATGATCAGCACTCATGGAACCCTTGTGTATGGTGATAAACACAGTTGTGCCATAAACATGCAGTTTCCATGGCATTACAGATGTGTTGACCAACTCTGTTTGAGGTAAACTTTCTTGACTTTTCCTACTGAAGAAAATCACTTGGGAAGGGGAGAGGTTCAACTTCCGTAAGTTTGACATGTGAACAAATGGAGAAAAATAAAAGCTCTAAAGTAATGAGAAATGAATAGAGCTGCTACTCTGTTTAGCAGTAGAAACAGAAATGCTGGAACATGTTCATTCACCTGCTGTATGCCTGCGCTTGCTATAAAACATTTCTCAACAGCTTCCCCCACCCCCCCGCCAAAGGAAAATGTTTTATCCAGATTTCTGTTTTTTTTTTTTTTTTTCTTTTGAGAAACCCTGAGCATGGATTTAGGGGTGTTCTGATTCTACCCAGGTAATCATTATTCAACAATACAGGGCTTGGTGAGAGATGCCAGGGAGGGTTATAATATCTCTTATTGTGAGACACAGCATATAACCCTTTAGAAAAGACCTTGTCAGACTACTCAGCAAGTCCACAGATACAAGTGCAAACTATATATTCTTCCTGGAGAAGGCAGTAAAAGGCATTGGTATGCAAAAATGCTGAGCAAGCAGGAAATACTGGAGGACTCCAGGAGGATAAAAGAACATATGTCTTTCTGGTGAGAAATAAAAGAAGGATCCTGGCTACTAGTGAGCATTTAAAGTTCTCAGGATACTTCTCCCAGGACGGGACTGTTAATCTATGTGTTCTGGCAAAATTCCAATTTAGGTAATTGTTTTCTGCCTCCCTAAATCTCTTTTTCCTTTCCATTTATATTGAAAATGTCTCACTTTCTGTCCTAAATGGATTATAGTCTCACTCACTCAGAAGGGCATGTTATAAGAAAGCAAATGTAAATTTGTGTAAAATGTCAAATAATGTGCAAGTTCATAATACTATTATTTTGATCACTACTACTATTAATTTATGTATAGTTTTCTCCTAGACTATTTTGTTGTTCTTGGGTATTACTTTAGTTTATGACTTTCTTTCAAATTCTCTTATAATCTTAAAATATAATGCTCAATCCTATTTCCTAAGTCAAATACATTCATTTTGTCTTCAGTCATATTGTATTTCCATTTTAATAATACAAGTTTATTTATATCACACATAATAATGGCCATGTTTTTAAGTATATATCTGGAGTTGGCAGACATTTTTTAAAGTTCCCTCAAAAGGTCTGACCTTTTAAAAAAAAAAATAAAATCAATCATCTACCCTTTCCCATTTCCCATTCATTTTTCAGATCAGCCACGGGATAAGCCAGACAGTATCCCATGAGATTTCTTAGTTTTGCCAGTCTGCATTTATAAGTTTAAGAGAAGCTTAATATAAGAAATATATGAAAATGGTGACCAGCCTGTTATACAATTTGAAAGGCAAAGAGAAGACTCGGTCTCTTCAACCTGCTATTTGAAATTATCTTCCTTTCCTTCAGGTCTTACTAGCGTTTAAAATACGAAACCCCACTGAGGTCAAGTAAAACTGTTAACAACTGGACATGCTATAGTGTTAAGTAAATTTCTCATCCTTTTGTGAAAGCAATTTTAACAGGGTGGCCAGGGAAGGTATAATGAGAATGCAGGTACTTGAGAATAGGGAAGGGACAAAAGGTGATTTAATGGGGTAAAAAAAGACTGCCCAGAAAAATCCCCAGAATGATCAGAGATCTTCATCCTCTTTCATATGGGTCTGACTTAGTTTAAGTTTTTATGCTTTACTTTATTTAAGTGGACAGGCTCCCTCCTACATAGCACCTATTGCAAATCCACTGGGTATTTTTTAAATGTTCTTAGCAATATTTCCACATAGAACTAGACAATATAAAAATAGGTTGAACTTCCTTAAGTTGAGTGAAGGCTATACCAGGCTTTTTTATTCTTTTGGAGCCTTTCTCTAACATGATACTAAAATAACCCCACAAAATTGCTGATAGATCCGTAGGAGTTTAACACATGTATTTGAGGGGAAAAATTAACCATGTACAGTGTACAAAGAACATTCTGATTGAAAGGTGCTATATAAATGAGAGATATTTTTTCTTATTCTGTTCACACTCAGAAAAAATTTGTTGAAAACTGACCATGGTGTATGTCTATAGATAGAAGATATTGAAATTTTAATAAACGTGATTCATACTCATGTAGGAGTATAGTCTGAGTTAAATATGATATCTTCATGAGCCCCGAATTTAACCAAGCAAGAAATAATCATATCAGAAAAATCTAGTTTTGTTTTGAGATTTTGGGATGAGAATCTACTTCTAAAATCTTACTATAGATTGACTGAGTTCAGTTGAAAAAAAATCTTTAATTCCATCAGATGACCTTATATTCTTTCCGACCTCAGCCTATGATACTCGCAATAGCCAGGATCCAATATCCTGTGTAGGACAAAACTTCTGCATCAACAGGAAGTGTCCCCACAACTGAATTGATTCAGTAGGGCGTTTTTGGTTAGCTTGACAGTAAGAATCATTAAGGAGTTCTTATGGATTTGATCTCTCCAGAAAATTCCAGAGGCTATTTAAGCCAATAAAACCTCAATCCTATGTATCCTGGGCCTTAGGTGGAATTTCTTATTCCTTGATGGAATGAGACAGAACATGCGTGTATGTGTGCATGCTATATTGTGGGGAGGAGCTATATCTGATGAGAACTATACTCTATTCTAGACAACATATGCCTCATAGGGCTGAAACCTGGAAATTGACAAAAGCAGCCTATTTCACAAGGTGAAGCCCATGCTTTACATATGAAAGTGGTATCATCCAACAGGGGAAATCTATGAGCAGTGGTAGGAGTGTGTTATTTGTGGTTTCAGACCCCTGTAGCATCAGTTGCACATGGAGCTAATGGCAAATATCTCTTCAACTGAAAAGTCCCAGAAGGATTTATTATAGCAGCCTAATTCTAACATTCATAAGAGGAAACAAACAAAAGAAGAAACCAAACACACCTAGCATTTATACCAAATATATCCAGAGGAAATCAACAGCAGAAGAGGTTCCAGGATTTGGGCTGCATCCCAGGGATTTTATCTTTAAATCTTTTATACTTGGAGTAATTTATGTCCTATTTGGTTTGCAAACACAATGGGAAGGTCTTAGTATTTGCATTCATTGGAAGAATGTGTGGTAAAACCTTGAGAAAACCTGTCCGATAACCATCAGGCTACATCTCCCTCGTCAGCAGAGTCCATCATTTTTGCTCGCTCTTGGAAGGATACAGCGCAAAGACGCAAGAGTTATCTAAAGTGATGCGACGCAATGTGACACATCAGTCAAGAATTGTTGGAGAAAAGATACAGTGCAGAGTTTTAAAAGTTTTGCCTTTGGAAGGGAACACTTTTAAATTTGTCTTAGAAAAAAAAGTAAATAAAAAGATGAAGGGCCAATCCAAAACCAAAAGAGGAAAAAATACAGTATCGATCCACATGCTGCTTGCTGAGTCATAAAGAAATTGAAATTGCTCTAAGGAAAGAAAGGTAACCAGCAGAGCTAATGGAAACCCTGAGGAAAATGTTCAAAATGAGATCCCTGCATCATAATCATTTCATGTTGGCGAGCTCGTCAGGACTTCAAACAGGATGGTGGGAACTGAGATTGTTCTTCAATGCAAATGCATACAGATAAATTTAAATTAACTTCTGAAATGTTCCGTGCCCTCAAAGGTAATTTAATTCCTTAACTTGGGGTAGATCTTACAGGGAGGTAGGTAATTGGGATTCTTTGGCAAGAGCATCATCCTGGTCTGGAAGGAATACTACCAAGTTATTTTGGTTTGTTTCCATCAGGGATGGGGTGTGGAATGGTACCAAGACCCTGTCCCACCTGCTCCTGTCACTCTGGCTACTAAGTGAATGCTGATGTAGAGTTTTCATGGACCACTCTGTTATTCTTCCAAATAATTTAAATGATCTCAATATGGGAATTTTGATATATAAAACATACATAAAACAGGAAATAGTATTCTGGATTCCCTCTCTAATCTTCAGAGGTCTACAGATAAATTTTAGTTTCCTCTATTTAGGGATATGAAATGTGACAGTTGTTCTTGTTTTTGTTTTAAACCTGAGCTGAGACCATGGGTCAGAGGCCTAAAGGACTGAGCCACTCCCAGCACCCCAATGTGATAGTCTTTTTTGTTTTTTTTTAAGATTTTTATTTATTTATTTGACAGACAGAGATCACAAGTGGTAAAGAGGCAGGCAGAGAGAGAGGAAGGGAAGCAGGCTCCCTGATGAGCAGAAAGCCTGATGGCGGGGCTCGATCCTAGGACCCTGGGATCATGACCTGAGCTGAAGGCAGAGGCTTTAACCCACTGAGCCACCCAGGCGCCCCTTGATACATCTTTTATATATCAAACAGAGTTATCAGATAACAGCTTACTTCCTTTTGTTTAAATAGGTAGTCTTTGCCTCATACTTAGCCAATATCTATGTTCTAAGCATGTATATTTCTGCTTAACTTATTCCTTTGAAATAGGGAAAAGTCCAAGCTATCCTCTTGTTTATAAAATACTTAAATCTTAACTTTTTGCAGTTATGGGATGGAGCTCAAAATCATGAGTCCAGATACTTGGAAAGTTTATGAAAAAACTAGGAAAACAAATGCCATCAAATTAGTAATAATTTTGATAAAAGGTTAATACCTTTGTGATAAAGTGATGAGGATGGACAAAAACTGGGCATGGAATATAAAATGTTACATTGGAAAAGACTTTCTTTAATTTTATAAACTGTATTCAAAATGCCCATTGAGCTAAGTGGGCCATGCCCATTCCCTAGGTCTTATATTTGCAGCAATACTGTATAGGTCTTTGTCTTTTTCTCTTCTCTTCTCTCTTCCTCTTCTCTTCTCTTCTCTTCTCTTCTCTTCTCTTCTCTTCTCTTCTCTTCTCTTCTCTTCTCTTCTCTTCTCTCTCTCTCTTTCTTTTTACTACCAGAGAATATCCAAAAGTGCATCCTGCAAAGAGGACATTGTATGTAACTAATCAGTTAATATTTATTGATTCCTTCGTCCAGGAAGGGGGGTAGATGGTAAATATCAAGATGGACATGGTCCCTGCCCTCATAGATCTTACAATTTAAAGGCAAAGAAATGATTTGAACACATATGCTAAAAAAACTTCCTAAAACAACATATATGCAAAGTGCTACATAATTATTGCTCGTGCTGTGGAAATATATGGTGGGGCAACTTAACCTAACTAGGAATGAGGGTAGAGAATGTATCAGGATCCCAGTAACAATTTTCTCCTACAAGAACATGAACAACATAAGAATCAAGAGCCAGATGGCATTATAAGTGTCATCTGATACTAAAATCATCTCTTAAGAATCCCCAACAAATGGTTGTTAAATCTCTATGTAAACAATTCCAGGAGTGAGGAAATTTCTGTCTCCCAGGTATTTCATTCTGTCTTTGGCCAACTTGGTTACATGGTGGAAGGAAATTTCTCTACTCCACAGATCTGAATCTCACCACTTTAAAAACAAATAAAATTAGTTTAATTTTTGTTCCAAATGACCTTATTATGCTTTGAGAAGGCTGTCATAATTTCCCCAAGATTCTTACCTTTTTAGCAAAATTCCTTCGATGGGATATTTCCAATTTACTTAGTAACCCCAATCATCATCCTCTGAGTGGGACATTGTTTGGTTTCTTGTACTAAAATGTGGTAAGTTAGTTTCAGGTAGGTGTGCCTAAGTCTTCTTAAGTCTTGTAGACATTTTTTCTTAAATCATAGTGCAGGATTTAACATTTATTTTTATTAAATTTCATCTTTTTAGGTGATACCTGATACTCCCAACTAGGTGAAAACTTTTGAATCTCATTCAGGCACCCAGTGTATTTCAGGATCCTGAATGCTAATGATCTGTAAAATATGATTATCTTACCATTTAAATCATCAGAATTGTTAAGTAGCACATTGGTAATGAATATTTAAGGGAAAATTACTTTTTATTCTTCTTCATTTTCTATTAATTTCTGGGAAGGGAATGTTTTAGTTGCTTATGTATAATTAGTATCTGTTGAACACTATTATTTGAAAAACTGTGGACTTGAGGCAAGGAAAGGAGGGCATCAAAGATAAATAAATATAAAACTCTTCTACCTGCAAAGTATAGTGAAAACAATGTTAAATTTAGTGCCAGGCAGTTCAGGATTCGTGTACCAAATCTAGTACATGAGCTTCTGACCTAAAGGATATCACTAACCTCTGAATGTTGATTTTCTGGTGTGGAAATACACACATCCAATCAGATCTGAGTTACCAAGACATTGTGAGGACTAAATTATTATATGTAAGTACCTGGCTCTTAGCAGCTATATTTTCTTTCTTCCTAGAAGTTTCTAAAAGCCTAGAGAAGATTGGCAAGTCCACATATCATAGGAGAATTAGAAAAAAAGTACTGGGAAGGTGGAACATGGAAGTGTCTGAGTGGGATTTAAGTTATCAACTATGTGCTTCCAATTTCGAATGCTGGTGTGGTGGTGTATGGCTTTAAATTCTGCCCCGGCAGAATTTAGGCAACTGGAGGGCAGAAAAAGAGTCTGAAAGTATGATCTGCATTGGATTACCTGAATGAATACACACATGGTGCTATCCTTAACGAAGAGACTTTCTGCAAGCATAACAATTCACCTGCCAGCTAGTGTCTTCATTTGTTAAAGTTACATTTCTCTTTCAGCTCCAACTCTCCTTTAAAGTCAACAAATATATGCAAGTAAGATCCTCATTTTTAGTTCTTAGACTGTTCAAACATGAGTCAACAGATTTCAGTTTAACAGAGAAATTGCATTTATAGAACATCCCCTAAGGTTATCATTGCTTTATTATATTGCTTTATTTTATATATTTTATATATATATATATTTACATATAATTTTACATATAATTTATATAAAATCTTTCTGTATATATCTATATCTATATCTATATATATATATATATATATTTTTTTTTTTTTTCCCTTCCTCTCCTCAGATACAACCTTCTTTTTCTTTTAGTCAGGAAGGTCATGCTGCTACTATCTATTGTTATTATGTCTGGTCCAGAGCAATGACCTTCAGGATGATCTTTTCAGGACAATAGCATCTCTCAGCATTTGTTTCTCACCTGAGAAGCGGCAGCAGGCTTTATCACCGTTTCCATGCACTTCCCTGAATAAAGAACAAAGTTCACAGCAATTGTAGGTAGAAGCAACAAATAACAAGTGATTGCTAGATCCTGAAGAAAGCATTTTCTGAGTGCTACTGTGAATTGCCTTTTAATCCAAGCTCCTTCACCTCCCAAGGACACACTGTCACCTGAAAGG
Source organism: Lutra lutra (assembly GCF_902655055.1). Classification (NCBI taxonomy): domain Eukaryota; kingdom Metazoa; phylum Chordata; class Mammalia; order Carnivora; family Mustelidae; genus Lutra; species Lutra lutra. Next base: position 48,144,025 of record NC_062286.1, read on the forward strand.
GGCTGGGTTCCAGGAGCACAAAGACCCACCTCCACCACGCCTTACCAGCTGCATAAGAGGCACCAAATGGCCCAAATATCCAGGGATTAGGAGAGCGCAGTCCCATTTTTCTTGATCTTAATTTAGTTGAAATAATGGGCCAGGAAATGTCATTATTTACAGCAATGTGAAAATAAAAGACCCTGCTCTTTTTCTAAATGCCGAGATAAGCAAGTGTCTGTCCTTGCGGCTCAGTATAAATATACTTGGACTTTTAAGCATAGAAACACCCTGGGAATCCTCAAAAGAAATAGTTCAGCCCAAGAACACCTCATTTGACACACGTTCCTTTAGTTGCTTTGGGTCCTAGACTGACCAAAGCACTCCCACAAGACTTAACAGATGTATTTCACATGTGTCTGCATTACTTCAGATAAATGTCATCATATGTTTAAGGGCAGAACAAACTTTCTTTTAAGTCATAGGAAATTCAAAGCCAGCATAATCCTTTAATCCTCATCCCATGCTCTTGTTTGAAATTATAAGTGCTCAATGCCTATATTACCATTGGTTAATCTGGATTATTGTATTGTATTATGATTCCTTTAAAAAAAAAAAAGGAAAGTGAAAGTAAGGAAATGCTTTACTCAGATAAGCAAGTCAGTACTGTATTGGCCTGGCAGATTTCAATGCCTATGTCAAGATTAAGGAAGAATTGGGGCGCCTGGGTGGCTCAGTGGGTTAAGCCGCTGCTTTCGGCTCAGGTCATGATCTCGGAGTCCTGGGATCGAGTCCCGCATCGGGCTCTCTGCTCAGGGGGGAGCCTGCTTCCTCCTGTCTCTCTGCCTGCCTCTCTGCCTGCTTGTGATCTCTGTCTGTCAAATAAATAAATAAAATCTTTAAAAAAAAAAAAAAAGATTAAGGAAGAATGAAGACCAACACAAATTTTCCAGGAAAGGACAGAGATTGTGGCTATTGAAGATTATTGTGGCTATTGAAGATTGCATTGACCCTTGAGCTGAGAAAGCAAAGTGCTACACCCAACAGATTATCAGGAAGAAATAGAAACTGAGTAAACTGGACTATTTTAATGGAGAAATAGAAATAACTCCATCTCTTGGAGGTAGCTGTCATGTAGTATGGATATGGGAAGAAGAAGCAAATCAGTTGGTAATGTGCAAACAGATTTTTGGTGATTCTAAAATATTTTTTAAAAAGTTAAGTCTTAGGTGGGGTGCCTGGGTGACTCAGTGGGTTAAAGCCTCTGCCTTCAGCTCAGGTCATGATCCTGGGGTCCTGGGATCAAGCCCCGCATCAGGCTCTCTGCTCCATGGAGAGCCTGCTTCCTCCTCTCTCTCTGCCCGCCTCTGCCTACTTGTGATCTCTGTCTGTCAAATAAATAAATAAAATCTTAAAAAAAAAAAAAGTTAAGTCTTAGGCTAATGCTTCATGTACTTCATAGTTTCCTGCGTTCCTGGAATTTTAGAATATGAAAATATACAGAACATAATTTAATGAAATCATTGAATTATTAATGATGGTAGGGTTGAAAATGACCTTATTCTCCAAAGACTACAACTTGTCTGAATTTAGACATACAGAAATCACTACCTAAAGAGGCAAAGTGATTTGTCAAAAATTACCTGCGCTGAAATAGATTTTCCTATTTTGACCCTCAAAATACCACTTCCTCTATAAAAACTGGGTCAACCACTTTCAAAAAGAAAAGTGACTTGATTTGTTTCCCTTTCACTTATTCTTAGTATTTCTATACCATGTGGTATTATAATGAGACCTTTTAGCTTTGTCTTACTACATCTTATGTAAATTCGATACTTAGTGTATTTTTTTAAATTATGTATTTATTATTTTTATTAACATATAATGTATTATTTGCCCCAGAGTTAGAGGTCTGTGAATTGTCAGGCTTACACACATCACAGCACTCACTATTTCACATACCCTCCCCAATGTCGGTAACCCAATCAAGCTCTCCATACCTCCCCCCAGCAACCCTCAGTTTGTTTTGTGAGATTATTAAGAGTCTCTTCTGGTTTGTCTCCCTCCCAATCCCATCTTCTTTCATTTCTTCCTTCCCTCCTCAAACCCCCTACTCTGCCTCTCAAATTCCTCATATCTGGGAGATCATCTAATTGTCTTTCTCTGATTGACTTATTTCACTCAACATAATACTCTCTAGTTCCATCCATCATTACAAATGGCAAGATTTCATTTCTTTTGATGGCTGCATAGTATTCCTATATATATATATATATACATATATATGTATATATATATATATATATAGATATACCATTTCTTCTTTATCCATTCATCTGTTGATGGACATCTAGGTTCTTCCCATAGTTTGGCCATTGTGAACATTGCTGCTATAAACATTCAGATACATGTGCTCCTTCAGATCACTACATTTTTGTCATTAGGGTAAATACCCAGTAGTGTGATGGCTGGGTCATAGGGCAGCTCTATTTTCAACTTTTTGAGGAAACTTCCTGCAGTTTTCCAGAGTGGTTGCACTAGCTTGCATTCCCATCAACAGTGTAGGAGGGTTCCCCTTTCTCCGCATCCTTTCCAACATCTGTTGTTTCCCGACCTATTAATTTTAGCTATTCTGACTGATGTGAGGTAGTATCTCATTGTGGTTTTGATTTGTATTTCCCTGGTGCCAAGTGATGTGGAGCATTTTTTCATTTCTCTGTAGGGCATCTGGATGTCTTCTTTACAGAAATGTCTGTTCATGTCCTCTGCCCATTTCTTGATTGGATTATTTGTTCTTTGGGTGTTGATTTTGATAAATTCTTTCTAGATTTTGGATACTAGCCTATTATCTGATATGTCTGTCATTTGTGAATATCTTCTCCCATTCTGTCAGTTGTTTTTTGGTTTTATTAACTGTTTCCTTTGCTGTGCAAAAGATTTTGATCTTGATGATGTCCCAATAGGTTGTTTTTGCCCTTGCTTCCCTTGCCTTTGGCGATGTTTCTAGGAAGAAGTTGCTGTGGCTGAGGTTGAAGAAGGTGCTGCCTCTGTTCTCCTCAAGGATTTTGATGGATTCCTGTCTCACATTGAGGTCTTTATCCATTTTGAGTCTATTTTTGTATGTGGTATAAGGAAATGGTCCAGTTTCATTTTTCTGCATGTGGCTATTCAATTTCCCTAAGACCATTTGTTAAAGAGACTGTCTTTTTTCCATTGGACATTCTTTCCTGCTTTGTTGAAGATGAGTTGACCATAAAGTTGAGGGTCTATTTCTGGACTCTCTATTCTGTTCCATTGATCTATGTGTCTGTTTTTGTACCAGTTCCATACCATCTTGATGATTATAGCTTTGTAATAGAGCTTGAAGTCTGGAATAGTGATGCCACCAATTTTGGCTTTCTTTTCAAGATTCCTCTGGCTATTTGGGGTCTTTTCTGGTTCCATATTAATTTTAGAATTTTTTGTTCCATTTCTTTGAAAAAAAATTGATGGTATTTTAATAGGGATTGCATTAAATGGGTAGATTGCTTTAGGTAGCATAGACATTTTCACAATATTTGTTCTTCCAATCCATGAGCATGGAAAGTTTTTCCATTTCTTTGTGTCTTCCTCAATTTCTTTCATGAGTACTTTATAGTTTTCTGAGTAAAAATTTTTTGCCTCTTCAGTTAGGTTTATTCCTAGGTATCTTATGGTTTTGGATGCAGTTGTAAATGAGATTGACTCCTTAATTTCTCTTTCTTCTGTCTTGTTGTTGGTGTATAGAAATGCAACTGATTTCTGTGCATTGATTTTATATCCTGACACTTTACTGAATTCCTGTACAAATTCTAGCAGTTTTGGAGTAGAGTCTTTTGGGTTTTCAACATGAAGTATCATATCATCTGCAAAGAGTGAGAGTTTGACTTCTACTTTGCTGATTCAGATGCCTTTTATTTCTTTTTGTTTTCTGATTGCTGAGGCTAGGAATTCTAGTACTATGTTGAATATCAGTGGTGATAGTGGACATCCCTATTGTGTTCCTAACCTTAGGGGAAAAGCTCTCGGTTTTTCCCCATTGAGAATGATATTCACTGTGGGTTTTTCATAGATGGCTTTGATGATATTGAGATATGTACCCCCTATCCCTACACTTTAAAGAGTTTTGATGAAGAGAGGATGCTGTACTTTGTCAAATGCTTTTTCAGCATCTATTGAGAGTATCATATGGTTCTTGTTCTTTCTTTTATTAACGTATTCTATCACACTGATTGATTTGTGGATGTTGAACCAAACTTGCAGCCCAGGAATAAATCCCACTTGGTCGTGGTGAATAATCCTTTTAATGTACTGTTGGATCCTATTGACTACTATTTTGGTGAGAATTTTCGCATCTATGTTCATCAAGGATATGGGTCTGTAATTCTCTTTTTTGATGGTGTCTTCGTCTAGTTTTGGGATCAAGGTAATACTGGCCTCAGAAAATGAGTTTAGCAGTTTTCCTTCCATTTCTATTTTTTGGAACAGTTTCAGGAGAATAGGAATTAATTCTTCTTTAAATGTTTGGTAGAATTCCCCTGGGAAGCCATCTGGCTCTGGGCTCTTGTTTGTTGGGAGATTTTTGATGACTGCTTCAACCTTCTTACTGGTTACGGGTCTGTTCAGGTTTTCTATTTCTTCCTGGTTCAGTTGTGGTAGTTTATATGTCTCTAGGAATGCATCCATTTCTTCCAGATTGTCAAATTTGCTGGCATATAGTTGCTCACAATATGTTCTTATAATTGTTTGTATTTCTTTGGTGTTGGTTGTGATCTCTCCTCTATGATTCATAATTTTATTTATTTGGGTCCTTTCTCTTTTCTTTTTGATAAGTCTGGCCAGGGGTTTATCAGTCTTATTAATTCTTTCAAAGAACAAGCTCCTAGTTTTGTTGATTTGGTCTACTGTTCTTTTGTTTCCTATTTCATTGATTTCTGTTCTAATCTTTATTATTTCTCTTCTCCTGTTGGGTTTAGGCTTTCTTTGCAGTTCTTTCTCCATCCTTTTTAGGTGTAGAGTTAGGTTGTGTAATTGAGACCTTTCTTGTTTCTTGAGAAAGGCTTGTATGGCTATATACTTTCCTCTCAGGACTACCTTTGCTGTGTCCCACAGAATTTGAACAGTTGTGTTTTCATTATCATTTGTTTCCATGAATTTTTTAAATTCTTCTTTAATTCCTTTAATTTCCTTCTTTAATTCATTCTTTAGTAGGATGCCCTTTAGCCTCCATGTATTTGAGTATTTTCAGACTTTCCTCTTGTGATTGAGTTCTACCTTCAGAGCACTGTGGTCTGAAAATATGCAGGGAATGATCCCAATCTTTTGGTACCAGATGAGACCTAATTTGTGACCCAGAATGTGATCTATTCTGGATAATGTTCCATGTGCACTAGAGAAGAATGTGTATTCTGTTGCTTTGGGATATATCTGTGATGTCCATCTGGTCCAGTGTGTCATTTAAGGCCTTTATTTTCTTGTTGATCTTTTGCTTGGATGATCTGTCCATTTCCAGTGAAGGGGGTGTTAAAGTCCCCTACTATTATTGTATTATTGTTGATATGTTTCTTTGATTTTGTTATTAATTGGTTTATCAAGTTGGCTGCTCCCATGTTAGGGGCATAGATATTTAACATTGTTAGATCTTCTTGTTGGACAGACCCTTTGAGTCTGATGTAGTGTCCTTCCTCATCTCTTATTATAGTGTTGGCTTAAAATCTAATTTATCTTATATAAGGATTGCCACCCCAGCTTCTTTTGATGTCCATTAGCATGATAAATTGTTTTCCATCCCCTCACTTTAAATCTGGAGGTGTCTTTGGGTCTAAAATGAGTGTCTTGCAGACAATATATTGATGGGTTTTGTTTTTTTTATCCATTCTGATACCCTGTGTCTTTTGATTGGGGCATTTATCCCATTTACATTCAGGGTAACTATAGAAAGATATGAATTTAGTACCATTGTATTGCCTGTAAGGTGATTGTTACTGTATATATTGTCTCTGTTCCGTTCTTGTCTACTACTTTTAGGCTCTCTCTTTGCTTAAAGGAGCCCTTTCAATATTTCCTATAGGACTGGTTTGGTGTTTGCAAATTCTTTTAATTTTTGTTTGTCCTGGAAACTTTTTATCTCTCCTTCTATTTTCAATGATAACCTAGCTGGATATAGTATTCTTGGCTGCATATTTTTTCTCATTTAGTGCTCTGAATATATCATGCCCATTCTTTCTAGCCTGTCAGGTCTCTGTGGATAAGTCTGCTGCCAATCTAATATTTCTACCATTGTGTATTACAGTCCTCTTGTCCTGAGCTGCTTTCAGGATTTTCTCTTTGTCACTAAGAGTAGTAGTTTTACTGTTAGATGATAGAGTGTGAACCTATTTTTATTGCTTTTGAGGGGGCTTCTCTGCACCTCCTCGATTTTGATGCTTGTTCCCTTTGCCATATTAGGGAAATTATCTATTATAATTTGCTCCAATATACCTTCTGCCCTTCTCTATCTTTCTTCCTCTTCTGGAATCCCAATTATTCTAATATTGTTTCATCTTATGGTATCACTTATCTCTCGAATTCTCCCCTCCTGGTCCAGTAGTTGTTTGTCTCTCTCTTGCTCAGCTTCTTTATTCCCTGTCATTTGGTCTTCTATATCACTAATTCTCTCTTCTGACTCATTTATCCTAGCAGTAAGAGTCTCCATTTTTTATTGCACCTCATTAATTCCTTTTTTGATTTCAGGTTATTTAGATTTTAGTTCTTTTATTTCTCCAGAAAGGGATTTTATTTCTCCAGACAAGATTTCTCTAATATCCTCCATGCCTTTCAAGCCCAACTAGCACCTTGAGAATCATCATTCTGAACTTTAGATCTGACATATTACCAATGTCTATATTGATTAGGTCCCTAGCCTTCGGTACTGCCTCCTGTTCTTTTTTTTTGTGGTGAGTTTTTCCACCTTGTCATTTTATACAGATAAGAATATATGAATGAGAGAATAAAATACTAAAAGGGTGGCAAAGACCCTAGAAAGAATATATGCTCACCAAATCAGAGGAGACCCCAAACCAGGGGGATAAAGGGGGCAAAAAGAAAAAAAAAATATATATATATATATATGTGTGTGTGTGTGTGTGTGTGTGTGTTTATATTTATATATATATTTAGACTGGTGAATAGAACAGAGCCAATCACTTGATTTGGGGTGTATTTTGGTCTCTTAGAAGAAACTACTTCCCAAAATTTTAAAGAAAGAAATAATTATATATATATATATATATATATATATATATATATATATGTATATATATATACAAAAATAAGGGTAAACACAATGAAGAGATGGAATATGACTGTAAAGATGAAAATTTTAAGAAAAAATTCTAAAAAAGGAATTGATAAGATGAGTTGTTTGGAGAAAGAAAGAAAGAATAAGAAAAAAAGTGGGGGAGAAAATATGCTCAGGCTGGAGACTAGAACAAAGCCCTGTGCTAGATGTTGGGTATATTTTGATCTATTAGAAGAAATTGTACCCCAAATTTTTTTAGAAAAAAAAATACCCTATATGTATACAAAAAATAAGGTTAAATACAATGAAGGATAAAATATGACTAAAATAATGAAGGTTTAAAAAAGTTTTTTTTTTAATTTTTTTTTTATTTTTTCAGCATAACAGTATTCATTATTTTTGCACCACACCCAGTGCTCCATGCAATCCGTGCCCTCTACAATACCCACCACCTGGTGCCCCCAACCTCCCACCCCCCACCCCTTCAAAATTCTCAGATCGTTTTTCAGAGTCCATAGTCTCTCATGGTTCACCTCCCCTTCCAATTTCCCTCAACTCCCTTCTCCTCTCCATCTCCCCTTGTCCTCCATGCTATTTCTTATGCTCCACAAATAAGTGAAACCATATGATAATTGACTCTCTCTGCTTGACTTATTTCACTCAGCATAATCTCTTCCAGTCCCGTCCATGTTGCTACAAAACTTGGGTATTCATCCTTTCTTTTTTCTTTTTTTTTTTTTTTTACAGCTTTATAAACATATATTTTTATCCCCAGGGGTACAGGTCTGTGAATCGCCAGGTTTACACACTTCACAACACTCACCATAGCACATATCCTCCCCAATATCCATAACCCCACCCCCTCTCCCAACCCCCTCCCCCATCAACCCTCAGTTTGTTTTATGAGATTAAGAGTCACTTATGGTTTGTCTCCCTCCCAATCCCATCTTGTTTCATTTACTCTTCTCCTACCCCCTCGACCCCCCATGTTGCATCTCCTCTCCCTCATATCAGGGAGATCATATGATAGTTGTCTTTCTCTGATTGACTTATTTCGCTAAGCATGATACCCTCTAGTTCCATCCACGTCGTCGCAAATGGCAAGATTTCATTTCTTTTGATGGCTGCATAGTATTCCATTGTGTATATATACCACATCTTCTTTATCCATTCGTCTGTAGATGGACATCTAGGTTCTTTCCATAGTTTGGCTATTGTAGACATTGCTGCTATAAACATTCGGGTGCACGTGCCCCTTCGGATCACTACGTTTGTATCTTTAGGGTAAATACCCAGCAGTGCAATTGCTGGGTCATAGGGTAGTTCTATTTTCAACATTTTGAGGAACCTCCATGCTGTTTTCCAGAGTGGTTGCACCAGCTTGCATTCCCACCAACAGTGTAGGAGGGTTCCCCTTTCTCCGCATCCTCGCCAGCATCTGTCATTTCCTGACTTGTTAATTTTAGCCATTCTGACTGGTGTGAGGTGATATCTCATGGTGGTTTTGATTTGTATTTCCCTGATGCCGAGTGATATGGAGCACTTTTTCATGTGTCTGTTGGCCATCTGGATGTCTTCTTTGCAGAAATGTCTGTTCATGTCCTCTGCCCATTTCTTGATTGGATTATTTGTTCTTTGGGTGTTGAGTTTGCTAAGTTCTTTATAGATTTTGGACACTAGCCCTTTATCTGATATGTCATTTGCAAATATCTTCTCTAAAAAAGTTTTTTTAAGAAAGTCACTGTTAAGATAAACTAGTTAAAAAACGTTAAAAGAGGAAAGAGGAAAAGTTAAGAAAAATAGAATAAGAAAAAAAAAATAAAATTAAAAAAAATTTAATTTAACTTTGTAAGACTAACTGATCATGCGGAGAAAGCCATGAATTCCATGCATTGCTTTCCTCTACCTCTGGAGTTCTGTTGTTCTCCTTGATCGGTGATCTTGGTCTTGGCTGGATGTTCTTGCTGATCTTCTGGGGGAGAAGCTGTTGTAGTGATTCTCAAATGCCTTTGCCTCAGGTGGAATTGCACTGCCCTTGCCTGGGGCCAGGCTAGGAAATCTGCTCAAGTTTTCTCTGAATGTTTTCCATAGAGGTCTGGAGGACGGGCATGAAAATGGTGGCCTCCCAATCTCCAGCCCAGAGGAGCTGAGAGCTTGGTGCCACACTCCTCAGTGTACCTTCAGAGAAAAGGGGTCAATCACTCCTGTCTCCCTGGTTTCCGGGCACGTTCTGGGCCCACCCATCCTGTGACCCAGCGTTTCTGTCTCTGATGCACAGCCCCATTTTTAGTCTCCAAACTACCAGATTCCTGCCTCCAGAGGATGAAGGTGAGTCTCCCTGGATCTGCCACTTGTGGGGTCCCTGCTCAAAGAGCAGTGGCCCAACTGTGCCACAGATCACTGTTTAAGGTAACCCTGAGCTGAGAGCTCACTCCTCAGCTCTCTCTGTAGTTGGCTTCCCTGCTCTGATACCTGGGCACTCTGCCACACTCAGGCACCCCCGATCTTTCAGTGACCCTGCAGGTACTGAGACCACACCATCCCTGTGAGGGCTCCACCCCCACTTAGCCTCTGGAGCGATATTTCTCAGTGGAGCAGACTTCTAACGGTTCTGATTTTGTGCTCCAACGCTCCCTCACTTGCTGGGAGCCGGTCCCTCCCCCACAGTCTATCTTCCCATTGCCTCAGATTCACTTCTCTGCACATCCTACCTTTCAGGTAGTGGTCAATTTTCTGTTCCTAGAATTGCTGCTCTTGTTCTCTTCAATCTCCTGTTGAGTCTGTAGGTATTTGGAATGGTGTGATAACTATGTAGCTGAACTCCTGAGATCTGATGTCATTTCAGCCAGCTACTCCTCTGCCATCTTGCCTCTCTCCTCTATACTTAGTATATATTCTTTACAGAATTTGTATCTCTTTCCTTCTGGTTCATAATTTTTTTTTTCCATTCACAATGTTTTAAACCTAGGGATATGTATTCCTGGATCTTATAGAAAGAGGTTTTAAATCACTATTTAAATCACCCTTTTATCAGTATGACCTCATTATCTTCCAATTTTTCTACAAAATTTAGTAAAAGTAAATAAAATAGAATTGAATACAGAAAACTGTGACTAGGTTCTGTTCTCAAAAGGGTTTCCTAAGCAATACTGGATAGGCCTACCCACATACACACATATGCATACAAACAAAAATATTCTTTAAATTAAGGGTAAACTTTTGCCATGGTACAAAGGGTAGAATATTATAGTGTCTATAGCTAGCTCAGATGGTTACTTTCTGAAATAATCTTCAGTAAGTTTTGTTAACATTTGGTTTTTGTTTCCAACCATGTGGATCTGTTCCACATGTGAACACACTGATTTGTGTTGTGTGTTCACATGTGATGCTGAGATATCAAGTAAATTAGTTGTATGTTCTGCCATTCCTTGTTGTCCAACAAAACTCTAAATACCTTCCAGGAGTTTGTTTAAGTAACATGTATTTGTAGCCTTCCCTAAGTCATGAAATTGGTAGCAATATGATATTTTAGGCAACTGACTATTTTAAGCTAAGTCTCAGAACATTCTATCTTTGTGACATCATTAGAACATAAGTTTGGCAAATACTTTTGAACTCTTAGACATACTCCTTTTTGTTATGTATGTCTTTTTTTTTAATATTTTATTTATTTATTTGACAGACAGATCACAAGTAGGCAGAGAGGCAGGCAGAGAAGGGGGAAGCAGGCTCCCCACTGAGCAGATAACCCGATGCGGGGCTCGATCCCAGTACCCTGAGATCATGACCTGAGCCGAAGGCAGAGGCTTAACTTCCTGAGCCACCAGGCGCCCCATGTATGTCTTTTTAATTATTATTTTATTTTATATTTTCAGTGTCTTAAGACATTGTGTTGAAATGAATTCCCAGGTCTTCCTGTCTAAGTGGAAAGACCTTTGTGGACTGTAAGTGATTTCTCACTGTGGAATGATATAACACCTCTCATGCAACACACACACTAGGGTCTATGATTTGGTTATAGGATTGAACAACTCTAATGTTAAATTTTTACTGGGAAGCCAATTTATAAATGAGAAGCTGTGTATTAATTTATATTCAGAGATAAACACTATATAAGACTATAATACTCATGCCCACAGAGACCAAAGAAATTAAGGTCAAAATCAGTGGATAACTTAAGCTTGAAAAGCAAGCTTTATTTTTTTGTTTTTGTTTTTTGTTTGTTTTTGTTTTGTTTTGTTTTAAGAAAAAAGGGATCCCACTAAAACCCATGAGACACATGTCTTTTATGGTCTAGCTTTCACATATTCGTATGTTCTGCATTGTATATATATGAATGTTTGTGCTGTTACTGTCTTTAACAAAATTTTGCATTAACCATTGAACTTTTTCCTTGGCTTTTATGAAAGTATGCCCTTTTAAGCACCTTTTCTGATTTTTTTTAATTCTGATTTCTTTTAATTCAATCATATTACACTGATTTCTATTAAGTAAGTTATGTAAGTTAGCATATATTTTAAGAATTATAAGAACAGACTAGCAAAATGTTCCAGTGATGAAGAAGCATGTGACTTTTGAGGATAAAATTATGAAAAGACAAAATGTCAATGAGCAATTGGGAAGATTCCTTCAGCAAGGTATCAGAGTGCCGCCTCAGATAATTCTTGGCACTATTAGCATGTCTTAAATTTTTATCAAGTGTAATCTTTACATAACTACTGAAAGGCTATTAAAAATGACTCATCTGAATAAAAAAGAAAATGGCAATTGCTATCCATACATTTCTGACAGGTTCTGCTTTTCCCTTCAGTAGGTAAGACAGCTTGATCCTTAGAGCCAGACTATTCCTTTAGTGGCAAATATTGAGTAATGTATCAACATTTTGCTCTGTGAATGAAAAACTGATCTTGCACTGGAAATTTCAAATTATAGGGAAATTGTGTCTGTCAGGAGTGGATGTCTTTCACCTGCAAGATTCTTTTCATTGTTGCAATTTTATAAATATTTCTTGAGTTGTTTAGAGCTTGGTTTCTTGCTGATTTAATTTATATGAGCCAATAATTTAAGTCCCAGAGTCCTTGGGATATGAAATTATTCAAGTTTTCAGAACTTCAAAACTCTAGTTTTCTTGGAATGGACATCTGAGAAGCCAGTTTGAAGCTCTTCTCTAGCAAAAGACCATATTGTAAGGTTCTTCAAATCCAGCACATAAAGGACTAATGCTATTGAACTTATATTTAAAGCATAGCTATATATATATATATATATATATATATATATATATATATATATATAATTTTCAAAGCAATTTTTTATATTATCATCTTAATTGTACTTCATAAAAAAACATAAAGCAAGAAGTGCTGGAAAGAATTATCTTTAACTTAGTGAGGAAGTGAAGGGTGTGGGTTGAATGCAAGGACACTGGGGTCAGAAGTACAGAGCCTGGGAGCACGTGGGTAGTTCGGTTTTTAAGCCTCTACCTTTGGCTCAGGTCATGATCTTAGAATCCTGGAAGTATGCCTTAGTCTTTGCTCAGTGGGGTGCCTGCTTCAGCCTCTCCCTCTGCCCACTCCCCACTAGTGCTTTCTCTCTCTCTCTGAAATGAGTAAAATCTTAGGGGGAAAAAAAAAAAGACTGAGCCCGAATCCCAGCTTTGTCTCTTGTTAAGTGTTTCTTTAAGTGATTTACTCTTTCCTCAGTTCTCCAGTTATAAAATAGAAGTAATGGTAGCACCAACTCATAGAATTGTTTTGAGCAATACCTGTAAGCACACTGATTACAGCCCAGTACATAATAGACAATAAACTGTTATTTATATTAAATAACTACTATTTGTATTAAAGTGTTGCCAGGGGGAAAATGAGTCACAAACACATTCAAATGATATGCAAAAAGCCAAGAGATGCGGTTAGTGACAAAGCTGGATTTAGAACTCACTCCCTCCCAACTCCTATGCCAATATGATATATCCTTAGCATTTCAATAATATATGACAATATATGATTAAGTGCAAAATATATAGACAATAAAAAGTTACATGAGGTGGATGATATGGGCCATCACATATGCCATGTTTTCTGCCTTTGTAAACTGACAATTCTAAACTTTTGCTTGGAATTTTCAAACTCCCAGAAGCTCCTTGCTTCTGGGAGTTTGAATATTTTGTTATAAGTGTATTAATATGATGTATGAGTATATGATATATATTTTTATATAATAGTATATAAATACATGTTGAGAATGTTTGTAAATAAACATATTTGAAACAAAAGGGGATGGCAAAAATATTTTATACTAGGACAGTAGGAAATTTATTTTTTTAACAAGATGAAAATTTTTGCTATAATGTTTCTTTTGCTTTAATTTTTTTTTTAAAGAAGGAATACGTTTATTTTTGAAAACATGAAATGGGAAAGAGAAAAGCAAGAAATCAAATAAGAAAAAAAATCATTCAATGACCAATTCTAACTTATTTATTAGAGTATATATTGTATTTTAGCCCTATATATGCATATATGTATATATACTTAATATTTTTATTTTATATACTTTGTTAATCTTTTATAAAAACACTAAACTGATTTATAACACATTTAGCCTAATGATGTATGGGGATATTTCCAAATAATTTTGTACATATTGTTTTTAATGACAATAAATATTTTATTAATAAATAAGTAGTAATTTAAATAGTAATTTATATTAAATATTTAGGTTGTTTCCTGCTTTGTTTTTTTCTATTAAGAGGACACTTGTAGACAGATTTCACAAAGCAAAATTAACCCTAAGATAGAAATTTCTAGAAATCAGATTTCCAAGGTAAAGTCTAGGTATATTGATAATGCTTTTGATATGTGGGGCCAAATATTTCTTAGTAATAGATGTGCCTACTTAAATATTTACATTTATGTGTATAAAGGAGTACTTAACCAGCATCTCAACCAACTGGGATATTACATGTAACATAATATTAATCAAAAGATATATAGGCAAATTTTTAAAACCTCATGTTTTTCTTAATTTGTTTCCTTGATTACCAGAGTCACCGGATGATTACTAGAGTGACACTTTGTCATCCTATGAATTGTTTTTCACTGACCTACTTTAAAATATTCCAGAAGGCTTAATTGTGCTATTGTGCTATTGCTTCATATCCTTTAACAGCAGAATGACTTGTGTTTTGTTTTGAAACTCCCCATCCCTGTTGGGGGTCCTGTTACAATTTCTCATAGCCCCACACAGCATCCAAATGTGCGACAGGAGGATGATTTCTCGTCCTCCAAATTAATGTTCTCATAATTAACAATCTACTTTGTAGATTCATCTGTTTTATGTTTCCAGAAAATGATTTTTTACATTTGAGCATGCTGATGTCATTCTTTGCCAGTTTTTATTTTAACGTTGATTTAAAAATTATCTGACTTTTTCATGTGCTTTTGGTGGGTTCTTTAAACACAGTGCAGAGGGCAAAAGAAGAAGCTGATGTAAGTGAAGGGCATGTTCTCCAGCAACAACGTGTTCCCAGAAAGTGTTTGTAATCTGTTTGGTTTTAAAGGAAACTTTATAAAGGATTTGATATGATCCGCCTATTTGCCAAATAAGAGAAAATTTTAGAGTAAATATTTTCTTTTATAATAAGGAAGAAAATCCATAAAATTTTAATAACTTTGGCTCTGTTGTTTGAGGGCAGAGGCGGCGGGGGGGGGGATATTTTCTTGTGACATAGTTTAAGTCCTGAGGGGAAATTGATCTCATGGAGCAGGAGTTAGCATTAAAGGACTGTCAGAGAGTATGAGGCAGGGTATTCATAAACATCAGTCTTTGCCCTCGACATGGATCAGTAACTTTCATCAGTTATTTCAGCAATGACGTTCAACTGCTTTAACAACGGATGACCTACACAGGCTCCCTGATCTTGTGACTGTTACCTCTGGTCCTCTTCTCCCTTTGTGCACTTTGTTCCTGATGACGACTCCTCATCAGGCCTCTCAGGCTTCTGATCAAATGCCTTTGCTCTAATAAATTCTCTCTGCCCAGAATGCTCTACTTCCAGATACCTATATGGCTAAATCTGTCCTCTCTTTCAAATCTTGGTCAGCTGTCACCATCTCAATGCACCCTATCTAGACCATTTTATTTATTATTGCAGTTTGCCTCCTCTGACCACTATACTCTATCTGCCTTACTCTAATCTACTATTTCTTTCTCTTTTTTTTTTCTACAGTACTTACCAACTTTTAAAATAGTACATAACTCATTTATTACGTTTATCGTTGATTGTCTTTCACTTTCTTCTAGAATCTCACCTCCATGAGGACAGGGATCTTCTTCTCTGTTTTGCACACTGATGTGTCTCATATGCCTTGACTAGCTCCTGGCATATAGTAGGTGCTCAGTAAATATTTTCTTAAAATAGAGACATCTGAAAGTAGGTCATCTAGAGAAGGCTTAGTAGCTCAATTTCTGTCATCAGGTACCAGGTAGTGGTGTGTTGGATATTTAGTGATTGGTAGTTTCAACTCACTTTCTAATGGTGGGGATATTTACACCATTAAAAATTGGCCAAGAATTCAAATAAGTTCTTTCCCCCCCCCTCAGAGAGTGGATTACCAACAGAGATCTGGACCCAGGTTTTCCATTCCGGTGGTTCTTGCCATGCTCATTGATTGGGTTTCTGATCATTGTGTTTGTTACTTCATGATTGAAAGGTGACTGCCACTGCAGCAGTATCATGACTCATTTTAAAGATTTGTTTGTTGAAGGAAAGTAAAAGCAAACTGTCAGCATAACCAGCTCTTTCACCAGGCAGCTCAAGCTCTCAGAAGCCTCCTAAAAAAATTAGTGCTAACCTTTCATTAGCCCATATTTGTCACAGGATCATCTGTTACTTGCACAGAAGACTGAGAAAGTGAATGTCCAGCAATGGGAAATATTCTACCACTATTGCCTTAGTGTTATCATAACTCATCTCCTGAGAATGTAATTGCATCCCTGAACATCATCAAGAATTAGTTGCTAGGAAAGAAGCGGAGTATTGAAGCCTGAAACGTTGCCAACTCAGAGTGGTTATTACTATAGGCAGACTATGATGAAACATTTTCTTAAGTATTGAACTCTTTAAGAGAAAGACAAATGAGCATCTGAAAGTTTGCGTAGGTGCAGATGGATAAAACTTCTCAACAGTATTCACAACTGGGAAGGCAAGGCAACTGCATTTTGTGGCATTGAGAAAACACATTCCTTTAGGTGCCATGAATGGTAGGTTAGCAGCATGTAGAATCATCTGTAATACTGCAATTGCATTTGTCCTTGCAGAATACCAACATCATATGTTGTTTGTGTGTTTGTATGTTGCATGTGTGTTTGTTGTTTTCTTTGCCTTCTGGAAAATGACTTCATCTGGGATTTATCTTAACACTTTTTTAATGTATCATATGCTTAAATTTTAAAAGGATTTAAAGTGTTACTTTCAAGATCTTTCTTTTTTAGGATTAACACATTTTTTTCTGTGCACAAGTATTTGCCATTTACCTTACTTTAAATATTACTGTGGAGAGGTCACTTTTCAGTACATGTTCTGGGTGGCATTTCTTAGACAAATCATCCACAACTGAACAGTGTTCCCATTCAAAGACAGCTTTAACATCCAAAGGGCAAGGACCAGTATTTGGTTTGTCCTAGAAAAAAATGAGCAAGAAAGCAATTGGTTCTATTTAGATGGTGACAGGTGCTCTCAACAATTTGGATGTTGAAATAAAGGCAAACCTGTGTGTGTGTGTGTGTGTGTGTGTGTGTGTGTGTGTGTGTGTGTATAAAACAATCTAGGGGACTGAGAGCCTATCTCAATTCAATCAGTTCTGTTGATTATATTTCTTGAACATCTCTTGAATCAATTTTTTACCTATCTTTCTTCACCACAACTATATTAGTGACAACAGCTTCTCCCCCAAAGAATCCTCCACACTGTATCCAACCTTATTTCTCCAACACCAAATTTTATCACACCAAAGTTCTGCTACAGACAAAACAAAACTGAAAAATCTTTAGTGTTTCTCAAGCTAAACCCTAGAATTTTCAGCATAGCATAAAGCTTTCAACAGGTACCAAGTTATGAACCCTGTGTCATCTCTTACTATTCAGCTTGCTCTAGGACACAGAATTCCAACCTTTTCTGCTTGTTTTTGCATATTTTATTTCTTCTAAGATCAAAAACTTCCTGTCTGAAACAAAAAGCTCTCTTTTTAATTAATTTCCAGCCTCCTCATTCATATGTTCTCAAACCTACTATCCCTTCCACAAAGTTATCCTCCACCTCTATTCTTATAATAACATTTAAGGCAAGTTTAGTCATGAATTGTATAGTATTCACTCTGAATTCTTTGCATATTCACATGTTTCAGGACAAAGAAAGTTGCAATTCTTATTGGATGAATGGATTAAATAATATTTATTACAAATCTCCTATTCACCAGAAAAATACCTTTTTTCCCCCAAAAGGGAGCTTGTAAGCAAACACTAATTTTATAAATAATAACATGAGAGCATAAAATTGCATCTTAAAATGATGCAGACAAAATTCACTTAAAATATTCAGAAAAGGGAGTAAAGAAAATCTGAGGTGAACATTATTAAGAGTTATTGATGAGAATGGGGACATCATTTTGATCTTAACATAAATGTAATGTTTGTGTAGTCTAGAACAAAAGCACAACAAATAATCCCAAGAAAATAATGCCTCTAAGATCACTTAGAGGAAGGAATGAACCGGTGATGTAGTAGGAGCTTATATTGAATCGTGCCTCCAGCTGATGCTGGGTGGTAGCGAGAGGCATGATTGAATAGAAAAGGTTTTATGGAAGGCTGCTAAGTTTGGAATTAGAAGATTAGAGTTGGAATCCAAAAGCTACTTACTCATGTGTGACTTGCAGTAAGTTATTGTGATGATAGGGTCCACAGGCAGGTGAAATTCTCTGGCATAATGGGTAGTAGATAGTAAATGTTCAAAATTATTAGTTTAATGTGAATAAGAGTTAGAAGAAATGAAGCTTCCTTGGAACTCTCAGGCACATGCAATGTGATTCAACCTTAAGTAAAAGTGAGTTATGTTAAAACTCCACAGTCATGCAAGTAGTGCTTTTTCTTCTTCCAGTTGCTTGCAGTCATAGAGACTGTTCCCCAAGTGTTTAGCAGGTAGGGTCAAACTGTAGTCTAACTGGGGATCAAATTTGCCACACAGGGGGATAGCATCACTTTGGGGAAATGCTCTTAGGAAAACATGCAATGTCAAGCAAACGAACAAAGCATGCAAATTTCCTTAGAAGAGTAAACTTCTGGACCTTGAAGGAGCCTGAAGGTCATCAACTCCAACTCTGCCAAATCATTGATCAGAAAACTGAGCCTGGGAGAGACTAAGCAACAACCTAAAGCTACAGTTAGATAGCTAAGCAGGGTGGCTTCTAGAACATGGCTTCTCAATTGCTATAATTACTAAACCAGTTCTTCCTTCTCACTGGCTCCAGGTTGGCAACTGTCAGCAATAATAAGATCAAGTCCTGTATCTCTGTCTTCAGATCTTTTAGGTAACCCACTTGTGCTCAATGCAAACCCATTTTTAAGGCATGAAGAGATGCCCAGACAAAAACTCGAATTATATTTGCAGCAAAACCCCTGCTATTTCAGTACATTAGCTACAGATTCAATAAAGGTAAAGTGGTTGTTAAGCTTTTCAGCTTGAATGGCATCATTTTTTTTATTGCACTTGGAAGAAAAATGTGGTGGCACCCACCCAAAATCATAAAACCAGAGCATCTAACAAAAGATGCCATGAGCCTTGAGCTCCATTATAATTTCAGATTTGGTGTGCTTCCCACTCTGTAAATCACCTGAAATTTACAGCTGCACCTGCAAACCCAAGCATGAGGCTGAACTCTTAGATAAATAGAATTGCTCACAGCGTTCCCTGAATGTGCACTGTTAGCAAAACTGGCCCTTAGCCCAAGTGGGGCTCCAGACTTCCCCAACCTGGCTGCTTCTATTTAGTCAAAATCAATTGGAGCTTTGGGGATTAAATATATTTATAAATAATGTCAATCTTTTAGATGTCCAAAGAGAGTCCCCAATAAGAAGTAGTTAAATAAATTGATATGCCATAAATCTTAGTTGCAATATTTGATCCATTTCTAAATTTTTCTGGTTTTTCCATTTCCCTTATCATTTTTAGGGATTGGCAATTTAATTTTTGGA
Organism: Lutra lutra; assembly: GCF_902655055.1. NCBI lineage: Eukaryota > Metazoa > Chordata > Mammalia > Carnivora > Mustelidae > Lutra > Lutra lutra. The sequence goes on from NC_062286.1 coordinate 48,163,547, forward strand.
AGCAATTAGACACTAACAGAATCTTTATTAGGAAACTATGTATATAATACTAGAGTAGGTGCTATGAAGCATGTACACATTCACACATGCACAAATGCACACTCATCTGGTAACAGGTAACAGGTAACATCTCCAACTCTTGAGATGAATGGGGGTGGGGAGAGGAAAGTAACACTTGCTAAGTGCCTGCTATTGCAGAGTATTGAGCAAACAGTAGATAAATATGTATGACTTCCATTTCAACTCTCTGGTGAGCCTAGCATAATGTATATAGATGTTGAATCACTGTTATACACCAAAAACCAATGTAGCGTTATGTGTTATGTGAAAATTTAAAAATTAAAAATTAAAATGAGATAAAAATAAAATCATGATCCAAATGATAAATAAACAGAACAACACACAAACAATGGTGTTTAAATCTTGTAGTAATTGTGGATCCTTATGTATTATCATCCTCGACTATCAAAATGACAAAACTGAGGATTAGAGCTACTCACTGGTTTGCTTAACATTACTGAATTATTAATGCAACCAATATTTGAATCTACTTTTCTTAGACCCTACTCTGTGGTCTTTCTCTGTTGTCTTGTTCTGATTTACCCAGTGTACAACTCTTTGCTTTTCACTGAGTTTCTAATAAATGCATCTCTTTCTAGAGCGTTTGGAACATTAAATAGGTCTTGGAAGGATAGATAGGGTAAGAGGAAAAGAACACGATATGAAAGTGCAGATGGGCAAAAAGGCTTTGGGTAGCACCAAAAAACCCCTCATTTGGCTAGAACTAAAAGACCCCTAAGACAGAAAGTTGGAATGTTGAAATTAGATTGAGAAAGTTCTAAAACAGTAGTGAATTCAAAATTCAAGGACTAATAATTATCCACTACTACCAAGCAATTGTCCCTGTAGGTAGAAGGACATAGTTCTCACCATCATCCATAATTGGGCTCCAGGAGTCAACTCCTGTCACTGCCCTCCACGAATGACTTTCCTTCTCATGTGGCTAAGAAGGGAAAATAGATTTATAAATCAGTTCTTTGTATGAAAAGAATATATCATTAGCATTTCTTTTTTTTTTTTCCTTTGGAATATTATTTTGCACTTCTAAGGCATTGCTGATTGTTAGTTTAAATACTGTGAAACAACCAAAATTCTAAGATATTCTCTCAGATATAAGGAGATTATAATTGAGTTGTAAGCATTTGTTAATAAGGTATTTTGTTCTGGTATAAAAATTAAGAAAGTTTTTTAACTTCTTTGCTAAGGAGGAATTTGATAGGGATTACTGATCAGGATGATTATTTTTCTTTGAATAAATGATTCCTTTTTAAAAGGCACCTGCTATAGAAGGACAATTAGCAATGTATTTATTTTATGAAGTCTTTTCTACCATCGTTATTCTTAGAAATGCATAGAATTTATTTTGGACAATTTTTTTCTGTGGAACTACATATATATATATGCCCCTCCAAACAGCTGGGAAGTATTTCAGCTCCGTGTTTTCAGCCTTCATTCATTTACACAAGGATATTCCTCATAGCAGAGGAATTTCAATTTTTCCAAGAAAAGAAATCATGCTGTCCCAAGGAAAGGTGGGAGAGGATCACACGAATCGTGCGTGTCTTGAACACAAAGACTAGAAGCCTGTTAGAAGAGATATGATTCTCCACCTGGTAGCCTTTCATTGATTCAACCTGTCCCCTCTCCTATGTACCAGCATCCCTACACCATTCTCAAAGCAGGAAAAACTGTCAGCCCTCACTAAGACCTTATTAACATTCAACCAGAAAAACAAATGAACAAACAAAAAACCAGAAAAAGCCTTTATTTCCATTCTGTTTCAAGGTACACTTTAAGAATAGTACCTGGAGAAAGTATAATGAGGTCTGATATGGTAGAGAATATAGATCTGATTTGTGTGATCTGTTGGCAGTGGATAGTTGGTAACTAGGATTCCTCATAAAACATGCCTACCAAGGAGGGTGTTGTCATGAAATAATGACGACATTATTTGTTGTTGTCCAACAACAGAATCCAGGATACTTTCGGATCCTACATACTTTTTCTGCCTCTGAAATAAAAAATAATATTTATTAATACGTAAGTTGTCTATTGCTCCAAATATTCTACCAGAAATAAACATTTGCCCTTGGTATAAACACATGTTCCTCAAATATTTGTTGACCAGGTAAAGTTCCCCCCCAACTTTTTCTGAAATTGCTTATTAATAATAACATGTTAGAAAACAGCTTAGAAATCCTCAGGGTAAATTATACATGTGTTTCAAGGAAAACAAAATGGCAATGGAAATTGACTTTAAAATAATGATGAAGCGAAGATTTTACTAAGAACATGCATAACTAAAACTGACTTAAGGTGAAATTTAAAATCTGAACATACCACCAACCAAGTTAGATTCTAAAATTAATTATCAAAGTAGTCCATTAAAAGGCATTGGTTTAGGGGTACCTGGGTGGCTCAGTTGATTAGGTGGCTGCCTTCAGCTTCAGTCATGATCCTAGGGTCATGGGATTGAGCCCCTCATTGGGCTCCCTGCTCAGTGGGGAGTCTGCTTCTTCCTCGCCCTCTGCCTGCCACTCTGCCTACTTGTGCTTTCTCTCTCTGTCAAATAAATAAATAAAATCTTAAAAAAAAAAAAAACAACTATTGGTTTAGAAAGGTTTGTGGATAAATGACTTAAGATTTGTGAGGAATATATAATTCTGGTCTCTTTAGCTAATGAAAGAAAGAAAGAGAGTGAGAGAAAGAAGAAAGAAAGGAAAAGAAAAGAAGAAAGGAAGAAGGAAAGAAAGGGAGGGAAGAAGGAAGAAAGGAAGGAAAGGAGGGAGGGAGGGAGGGAAGGGAAGGGAGGAAGGAAGAAAAGAGAAAGATGATGTTTGTAAATTATAGATAAAGCTGTTGTTTCTAGATATTATTTTTGTCTTTATATAATTCAAGGGAATCAACTGGGAAAAATGAATTAACAGAATTCAGTATGGTAGCAAATTCAAAGATAAAAAGGTATAAATAAGTATTGTTCTCATACAACATCAATATACATTAATATGAAGTCAAAATATAGTAGTAGAAAGTCACACACATATCTCCTTGAAAAAAGAAAAAAAAGAGAAAAGGAAAAATCTTGGGAAACGATTTGAATGAGCTCTTTGGAAAACTGCCAAAATTGAATTTTTTTCTGAGATATACAAAGATGCAACCCTACCTTGATCTTTGCTACCTCCTTTCACTGGTCAGTAGCTCTTCCATGTCTGACTAGAGCAATTGCTATATTCCTCAAATATTCCATAAAATATCCTTTTTTAACTAGGTTCTTATTTCCCTTCTAACCTCCTCATCTAGGATAATGCATGTCTATCATACCCTCTAACCAAATCCCTGAACGTTACATACTATTTCATGTCTTTTTTACTTAGCAGCAGAGGTCCTTTACACCGTTCACCACAGGCTGGGTTCACTTCTGACCCCAACCCCCAAGAATCAGCCTAGCTCACAAGGTCAGTTATATTCTACTACATAAACTCTCTCACAACCCGATCAAATAGCATCTGTTCTTCAGATCCAGGACCATAGACCAGCCACACATCCATAATGTACTAGTCAGGCATTATTTATTTTTATTACTTATTTACATTTCTGTTTCTCCTTATGCTGTCTGAGGATTGTGGCCAACTCTTATTAATCATTGGACCCCATGGCCTTGCTTTGAGTGCTCCATAGGGAGCGTGTTTATTGACTAGGTGGGCAACTGGGTGAGTGAACATCTTAAGGGATCCATTAGAAGTTTTACTTGTACTGAAATATATAAAATGAAGATGTCATTTTTTTTAAGATTTTATTTATTTGACAGAGATCACAAGTAGGCCGAGAGGCAGGCAGAGAGAGAGAGGGAGGAAGCAGGCTCCCCGCTGAGCAGAGAACCCGATGTGGGGCTTGATCCCAGGACCCTGGGATCATGACCTGAACTGAAGGCAGAGGCTTTAACCCACTGAGCCACCCAGGCACCCCAAAGATGTCACTTTTAAAATAAATTAACTCAAACTGTTTATGAAATTCCACTAAAAATCTAAAGAGCATCTATTCTGAAACTTGACAAAAGTTGAATATACATAATCAATAATATTTTATAAAGTGGCTTGTAAAAATAAACAAAATTTAGGCAAATATTGCATATTTACAAATTAGTTACAGACCTCAAAACACTTGAGAATGTTTACTCTTCTTAGTAATCAAGCAAATGACATTTTTCTTTCCTTTTTTTCAAATAGAATTTTTCCTTTATGAAAGTAACTTAGAAATGAAGTAAAATTAAAATAAGTGTTTAAAAAGAATCCAGACTACCCTGCTGGTTGTATGCCTTTCATAAACACAGACAGTTACTTTGGCAACCTCTTGGAAGAAAATCTGTATGAAAAATGAGGGAGAGGCATGGTGAAGCAATGGTGAAGAACAGGAAAGTCACTTGCCCATGGGAAAATTATAAAATGCAAACAGGATTTATTTTAGAATTTTAAAAACTTTTTTTTTCAAAAAATTCCTAATATTATATTAGTGGCTATTGCTACAAAAACCATCTTTTTTTGTTGGACAGCTTTTTCTGAGCAAAGTATATTAGGTACAGAAGAATGTTCAGTAGAGTCTGTTTCTGTAGGGAAGTGTATACAGGAAGGGTGAGTGGAGTGAGAGAGGGATGGAGAACCAAAACATATTATTTCACAAAACCTACAGTCTTTCCCTAACACACCTGCTATAAAAAGAAATAATCATTTCTTTATAGTTTATGATAGACTCCACTTAACATGGAATGTTCCCAGTTGGTTTTGATATCTGGTCTATCTGGAGAGCACCAATCTAATATATAGTTGCCTGTTCATCTTTCAAAAGCTAGCTCAAATTTCACTTTCTTCACAAAATATTCTCCAAACCCCTGAGCTGTAAAAATTGTTAAAAACTTTGTGTCAACTCTAATGACTCTTTAGTTGTATTTATCATGTGAAACTCTTTAGTTTTTTATTTCACTTATAGTTCATTATGCACGTTTTTCTCTCTCATCTATCAGACAGTGGGTTATACTCAGCAAAGTTTCTAGATAGATCTGATTTTGTATCTCCAAAATACAAAGGTGCTCTTCATATATATAGTTGGAGGAAAAGTGTGAATATTTATTAACATTTGTATCTAAAGATATAAAAGAGGTATACCAAATAAGTATTTTAATTATCAGAAATATTCATAATTAAAAGAGTGTTTCTCTTTTTTCTACGCTGAATTAATATAGCATTACTCAATGTTTTTCCTAATGATAGGTAGATACAAACATATATCCACATACAGAGAAAGACAAAATATCAGCCTGTTAGAATCTTCCATTTGTAATTATTCAGATTACATATTATTAGTTTAAAGCAAAACTACTCGAGTTGAGGTGTTTTTTGCTTTGGGTTGGTTGTGTTCTTATGTTTTGGTTTTCTCATGGTACCTGGAACAGGATAAACAGAAGGGAGTAAGGCACATAAAACTCAAATTTTAAGGAAAACCTCATCGGGCTGATGCAAGTTGTGGGGTCAGCCCCTGAGAATAAGTGCCTCCTTGAATTTTGTCCCCCTAGTGCCTCACTCACAACATCCTGGTCTCCGCAATCGTCCTTTCTGGAATTATCTCCCTGTTTTATCAGCTTTCTTCCAGACTTCCAGTGCTTTCCCATGATGCCTAGCTTCTGAGATGTCCTTTCTCACGTGTTTAGGAGCCTCTCTCTCTCCTATTTCCCTATCAAATCTCCAGTTGTTGCTGTCCCATTCATGGGGAGAACACTGTCACATAGACAATTTTATAAATAGCCATTTCATTTTTGAGACAAAAAAGACTAAAAAATTTGATGTTAGCTCTCCAGGTAGTACTGGCATTTTATAGAAAAATGCCTGAATAAAAAGGAATGTATTTTTAGTGTCTTCAATGTTCCCTCCATCTCTGTGCATCTGCTCACATGACCTGATCCCACCATCCATCTACAGCCTGCAGTTACAGCCTGCCTCCTGGGAGCAATCTTCCTCAGATGTCTGTGGGGAGCTGCCACATTGCTGTTCTGCATCAGACCCTGCCCTGTTTCTAGTTTGTTCCATACACTTTCACTTTCTTATTTATTGTTGTTTTTCAATTGCGTTATATGCATTGATTTTACTACTATGATTGTAGCTTAGCTTCTTTCCAGTCAAGTTTCTCCACATTCAGACCGCTTTTATAAATCACAAAACATTAATTCTCTGACATCAAAGGAGACTGCAATAGGTAAAGAAAGCAATAGATTGAGGGGGCACGATTCTCACTTGCATCATCAAAATGAATTCACATTTGCAACCCCCCCATACACCTCTGCCTAAAGCAAGCCCTGCTAGCGTGTCTCCCCTCCTTCTGATTACTGCCTCCTGATGGGCTACAAAAGAATCTCATTGTCCTTTCTAAAAATGAAGTGAGCATATTCTGTTTAAAAAAAAAAAAAAAATGACTCACTAACCTCTAAGCTGAAAGTCAACTACACAATGTGTATCAGTTTGATAGCATTATACCATTTTTCTTCATTTAAACCTCTATGCAACAATGATCCATCACTGGGTAAGATGTTCAATGACTTTGGAAGTGGGGATTAGGAAATTTTATAACTACGTACTCTTTTTTTCCCCTAAAAGGAATTAACCCTCCTTGTCAAATAGTGACGATGGCAACATACTCAGTGATTCTAACCCACATTATTGGAAATGATACATTGTTTCTTTGTTTGGTAAACTTTAACTAAAAACTAAATTATATAGTAGTAGATAAAGAAAATAGTTTAACTCTATTGCTGATATAGATAAGGGAAAAAAAAATGAGAGATTTAGTTCCCCCAAAAAACAGAATGGTGATTTTTTTTTTAAAAGTATATATCAGTAAAGAAATCATTGTGAGTGTTTTAATACAGGGGCTTTGGGGGCAGAAAGATTTATTATCAACACTGCTTTAAGTTCTCATAGTGGAGAATTTTGAACATGCACAAGGGTGGTTTTGTGTGGTGAAAGTCCCTTATACCTACTACCTGAATGCGGCTACCATCAATCCTGGCCAGGCCTGACCCAGCCACTCCCCCATCCAGTCTTTCTTCCCTAATTTATTTTGAATGAATTTCAGAAATCATATCATTTTATGTTAATATTTCAGTATGTAATTCCAAAGTGGGAACTCATTTTATTTACACAACCAAAATATTATTGTCAGATGTAAAATTTATAAATTGTTATTATCATCAAATGTCCAGTCAACATTGAACTTTCCATTTGTTAATAAGAACTGGGCTTTAGACTCTACTTTTCCAGCTACTTCTGTATGGCCTCAATTTCTGTAAAATGAGGTTAAAAGCCTCCCCTAAAACACATGTCCTGAGGATTAAATAAGGTGAGTTACATAGACATAGATACAGATATAGACATAGATATATATTCCTAAGAAAGGATGTAGGTCTTACCCTCACTCAAATATATATAATTTTTTATAATGCATTTTAGATACTTTTGGAATACACATTGAAACTAAGCCATGCAGTGGGGTGCCTGGGTGGCTCAATCAGTTAAGCGTCTGCCTTTAGCTCAAGTTATGATCCCTGGATTAGATCAATCCCCCCCACCGCCCCGCCCTCCCCTCCCCCGCCTTGGGCTCCCTGCTCAGCAGTGAGTCTGCTTCTCCCTCTGCCTTTGCGTTCCCTCGCCCTCTGTGCTCTCATGTGCTCTCTGTGCTCTCTCTCTGTCTCTCTAGCTCTCAATAAATAAAATTAAAAAAAAAAAAACTAAGCCATCAAAAAATTTTCAAAGACAAATATAAGAAACTTGAGTCTGGGAAAACTGCAAATCACACTCTGATGATCTTTTGATTCTACCTTTGTTTCCTCTCTTCTCCTTTCTCGGACTTCTATAATGTGGTTTCTAGATTGTGTTTTTACTTAGGTGGAGTCCCAAGAATTTAGCTGTACACAGACCCACTGACCTCTCTTCGCTTCTTCCTCACTTAAGTGTATCTATTTGTGTCTAAAAAAAAAATGGCTAGCACCTGTTTGTCACTTACAAATGATAACAAACAAAACCACGCTATGATGTTGATGTTTTTGATGAGGAAAAACAGAGGGGCAATGCATAAAAGTATTTATTTACCTTAAAGCATAATTTCGAGAGTATGGGGCAATTTATAAGCAGCAGAAATGTCTCTGTGCATCTGACTCCACAGAAGGAAAAGCCAATTCCAACATTCCATAAAATTAAGTATTCTTCCCTAATGTTAATAGAAGGTCAATCCCCACTATAGAATTTTCCTTATTTTGGTATCATTTCAAATGAAGTACAAGGAGAGGTATTAAATGTATTAGCATAAATTGCCACATTGAAGCTAAAGTCCAAATAAATTTTTAGTCCTAAATAATGTTAAATTGCTAATAAAGAACACCTAAATTTTTCCTTCTATGTGTGAGCCCATTTTCCCACAATCTTACCTCCATTTTTCTTTTTAATTTGTACTCATATGTGAAAATGCTATCTCTTTGTTTTAAGTTGCACTTCTTTGGTTTACAAAGTATGGTTGGATATTTGATATTTTATTTTTTTTAAGATTTCATTTACTTTGGGTGCCTGGATGGCTCAGTGGGTTAAGCCTCTGCCTTAGGTTGGAGCTCTCTGCTCAGCAGGAGGCCTGCTTCCCCTCCTCCACTGCCCCCCCACCGCCTGTTTCTCTGCCTACTTGTGATCTCTCTCTCTCTGTCAAATAAATAAATAAAGTCTTTAAAAAAAAGATTTCATTTACTTATTTGTCAGAGAGAGACAGAGGGACAGAGAGAGAACATAAGCAGGGGTAGCAGCAGGCAGAAGGAGAAGCAGACCCCCCACTGAACAATCAGCCCGATGAGGGGCTTGAACCCAAGACCCTGGGATCATGACCTGAGCTGAAGGCAGACTCTTAACTGACAGAGCCACCCAGCCATCCCTATATATTTTTTTGCCTATTTTTTTGTATGTCTTTTATGAATGTTCACTTTTTTTTTTTTTTTCGGTACATTGCCTTTTTGTACTGAATGTCTTTATCATGTGAACATAGTAGTTTTCAGCTTCCTTTTGTCCAGGTTGCCAAACTGACTCTGTACCTGCTGTATTTTTGACTGGTATGGTGTGTTTTGAATACTAATAACTACACAGTATTTAAAAGTTGAGGATTTTAAAGTATTTCAGAGTTAATGAATTCCCATCCCGCTGCAGTGTTACAAAGGCCTTTCAAAGATGCTAAATTGAAAGTGACATTTCCCTGGATGTATAATCAGAGAGATGGCAAATTTACAATCAGAAACAAGAATCCAGATATCAATACTAACTTCATCCTCTCCTTTTTTTTTTACTTGTTTTCATAGGAAATAGAAAACGACATCTAGTCAGGGCATCTGTTAAAGTCAAATCAGTTCTGGGTTGTTTTTGGTTTGGTTTTCAGGGTTTTGGTTATCATCTTGTCTTCTGTGTGTGAGGTCCAATAGACAGAACTTTGTTATTAACTAACATCCCTCTACAACCTTGTTGAGTGATGGCAAATAGTCCATTAAATAAACTTAAGCGTTTTCTGGGTGCCCAGAACTGTGTTCTGGGAGACATAAGAAAAAATTTTTGCAATTTCCTTCAGAAACTCCTTGCACTACCATTGTATCATACTTAAAATATAATTTTTGAAAAACATTTAATCATTATGTATTTTATTAACCTTAATTTAAAATAACAAATGGCTGTTAACCCACCTCATCTTTATCCATAGTCCCTTACTGGCAACTTCATCTTCAGAGGGGGAACAATGTTATGTCATTATCGAAAATATTCTAAAAACTACCATCATCAAACCACTACCCCCCCACAAAAAAAACAAAGTTTAAAGAAGGTCCTTCTGGAGTAGAAGCAATATTTAGACAGCTATTGGGTCTACTTTATTTATCGTTGTTTCCTTAGGGGCAGGCTTAGTGCCTGACATATAGTAGACCCTTCATGGTTTTTATTAAATAAACATATTAAAGGAATTCAGAATTCCAGAATCATTTGATAAAGCCAGAATTTACTGATGTATCGCTGACTTTGAGGATATTCCTCATATCCAAGGAACAAAGACCTCTTTTGTGCAGGTTTACAAGATTCAGCATTTTAAAAAAATAAAGTGGCATTTAAAAATTATCCAAAGTATTCACAGATGTTTATAAGTGAGTTATTATTTGATAATCAAAAGGAACCAGTTACATGATAAATACAAACATGTGCTTCCAAAATAAGATAATCTATTCCACTATGTGGAAAATGTGTTAAAATAATAATATTTCATGACAGTTTTCTAGGATAACCAAATTTAACAAATAGGCATAATTAATTGGAAATGACAGCATCAAAATTATCTAGCAGGATGATTTGATACGCAATTGAGGTCTATTAGGTTAGGAAATATAATTAATTATTTAATTATAAGGAATATGTCTATTGTACATAAATTGCCAAGTGATTGCATAGTAAAAATAGTCCACTAATTACTTATTAATTTAAGATAACCATTTGAGGATTTAGGGTGAGTAAACTGTTTTCAGTTAATTGAGCATTTTTTCCTTTCTGTGGTGAGTCTTGGCTTCTGTGACACCTGACTAGAACTGGTAATGCAATCTTGTGTTCATGCTTTGAGAACTTTCCTTTCAGAAATTGTTGTCATTTGAGGATAAAATGTCTATCTCTCTACCTCATTGACTCCCCATCTGTCGTCAACAATCATTTGAGAACATTTCTTATTTTCCTCATGCTGTCTCTTAATTTCTTTTTCTCTTTTTAACAGTTTCATAATTAACACTATATTGTGGTAAATATCCTTGGGAAAAATGCTATAAAAATATTTCAGTGCCGAATATTTACATTACAGAGGACTTGAGGTAATCGGACTCCCATAATGATATCCAAACTCCCTTTCTTTATTTTTTTTATTTTTTTTTAAAGATTTTATTTATTTGACAGAGAGAAATCACAAGTAAGCAGAGAGGCAGGCAGAGAGAGAGGAGTAAGCAGGCTCCCCGCTGAGCAGTAAGCCCGATGTGGGGCTCAAACCCAGAACCCGGGATCATGACCTGAGCCGAAGGCAGCGGCTTAACCCACTGAGCCACCCAGGCGCCCCTAAACTCCCTTTCTTTTTATTGAGGAATGAATGTTATGCATTTCATTGCTGGTATTGTTGTTAGTAAATACAAAATAATTATGTGAACTTAAACAAATTGGAAGGGTGTGTTTGGTTTCAGGGTTTTTGTTATCATCATGTGTTTGGTTTATATCATGTGTTTGGTTTCTGAGTAAAAAGTTGGTATCCTGAAATAATTGATTATTAAATTCAGGATAAATTGCTGACATTTCCCCAGATTAACTTCAAAAGTGACATTTGGTTTATTTAGCCCTGCAGGTCCATCAGTGAGCTCTTATTAATACCTCCCATTTCATTGTGAAATTCAGGAACATGATTTCATCCAAATAACATCAATTACTTAAAAATGCATTTCCACACATTTCTAGATGTTATTCCAGGTGTGATGCAGAGAAGAAAATGACTGTAACATTTCAGAAATCAGTAAATGTTCATAGCAACTTCAAGTAGAGAGTGGCATTTTTCTTTTCTAGGGAGGGAATAGAGATTGGGCTGGGAGGGGTTGGGAAAGTGTATTCCAAAACTAATTTGCAAACATACTTCAAGTAACAAAATTAGAATTCGTTTCTACAAGCTTGAAATTTTTATGCTCTCATGAAGAATAGTAAGATGGGGCCTGGAATTGTTACATTATTTGTTCCTACTCAACAAGTTATCCTTCTTGATTTAGGGATATACATTAAACATTGTGGAAAGCCTTCTTATATAAACTAATTACAGGCTTGGAAGTAGGGAAACAACTACTACTATAAATATTGTACCGAATAAACAAGTTGAAAATAAGTATTTATTTTGGATAATTCAGCCAAAACCATTTCTTACAGTGACATAAATTGAACAGTAAATGTAATTAGGCATCTCTTGTATATTAATTAGTAACTTTTATGACACTTTGAGACTTTAAATTTAAATTAGTTCCAAAACAGTTTGAACATCCTCAAGTTTTGCTTCTGCCTCAATATTCTTACAGTTGCTTAACCTCTGAAGGTGACAGAATGATCCCCTCTTAACATTTCCCCAACTCACATATAACATGAGGAAAATCCTCTGATTTTGTGATATTGAAAATTGATTTACTATAGTAATAGAACTTGTATTAAAATTCTCTTTGAACAGAAAGGAAGAAACAAAACCATTTTTATCAGACTAACCTTAATAACCCATGACCAAACATAAACCTTAGCCCTGTTACATTCTTCTGTCTGCCTTCTTCATCTTTGGGAAGGACATCCCATACTGAATCAGGCAAAAACTTAGATTGTGAATTCATAGATTTAAATCCCGGCTCTGCTACTTAGTAGCTGTGTGATCTTGGAAAATGTATTAACATCTCTGAATCTTCATTTGTATATAAGCTTAGGTAACAGTAGATCTTGACATTTAGATTGTTATCAGAGTTAGGTGACATGTACATAAAGCATTTAATATAGTCTCTAGTGTATATTAATTCATTAACTGTTCATCAGCCATAACATCAGCAATGTTGTCCTTAGAACTAAAGATGAAACAAAATGGCAAGATGAGAGAGAGAGCTGTTGGAAGGATGTGTGGAATAAAATAAAGATGAGAAAGAAGATGGGAAATCATGGAGAGTATCTTGGAGTAGGAATGCGCAGATGTTGCCATGGGCATGATCAAAGACATTGACAAACAACCAAAAAAGAAGCTAATAGTTGTTGAGCAATTACAATATGCCAGAGCCTTTTGAACAAACTTATTACCCATTTCAAACTTACATAATAAATATCATAGTGTCTTTCAGTTTGTAATTAAACAGGCTCAGAAAAGTTATGCAGTTGGACTAAGTCACCTGTTGAATATACTACTGACCAGGAGGAATTCATACTCAAATATTTTACTTCATTTTTCATGATTTTCTTTTCATTTTTTCCATGTATCATTCATTATATCTCAAGGGTAGAGAAACTACCTCCAAATATACCATGTAATAACTTTATTCCTCCAATAATTTTCCTCTTATCCCATTTAAAACTAATTCTTAGAATATTTGGGCAGGGGAGAGGGCCCTTTTGATGAATCTATCATCAACTTTCTCATCAACTTTTTGTCATCTATCCCTCTCTTCAGGACCAAGAGAGAACAATGAATTTCTTCTGGGATATAAGAATTTCTCTGATACTCTGGAAAATCAAAAACATTGCAAACTACAATATTCACTTAAATTTGGTCTTGCAGATTTCAGATTACATGATTAATCATCCAGAATGGTTTCAACTGTTTTCTTACCTATAGTCGTTATCTATTTCCTGATGACTCTTACTGAAACTTAGTTTTTCTAGTCATGGCTTAGCTTATACACAGGATGCGATGCTGGTTCCCTGGGATACCCTCTTCAAGAAACCATAGGGACACCTGGATGGCTCAGTCAGTTAAGCACCTGACTCTTGGTTTTGGCTCTGGTCATGATCTCAGGGTTGTGAGTTTGAGCCCACAGGGAGTCTGCCTGAGATTTTCTTCCTCTCCTTCTGCTCCTTGCTTGCTCTCTCAAATAAATATACCTTTTTCTAAAAAAATGAAATCTTATCATAGATGGTTAGATGTATAAGCAAACGCATACCTAAATAAGTGTGAAAATTGTCAAGTGATTAGACAAGTTTGCTATTGCTTTTCTCATTGTGTTTTTTTTTCTCAGAAAATACCCCGTAATTGGAGGACAGTCTTGATGCTTTCATTTAAAATATTTGGAGCATTTATTGTCTCAAATGATTAATGCTTAATATTATTATTATGAGTCTAAACCAAAATAAATGGCATATTTCATTCAGAAAATTCTCTTCCTGAGTTTAAAGAGGAATTAGAGATCCTCACAATTTGAGTCATATTCTTTGTATATGATTCTATTTACCAATGACTTTAGAATTTTTAAGAAAATCTGGGGAGACTGGGTGGCTCAGTTGGCTAAGCATCTGCCTTCAGCTCAGGTCACATGATCCAGGGGTCCTGGGATCAAGCCCCATGTCCTATCAGACTCCCTGCTTAGAGGGGAGTCTGCTTCTCCCTCTGCCTTTGCCCCTCCTCTCCACTTGTGCTCTCTGTCTGTCTCTCTTTTGTTCAGATAAATAAATAAAATCTTAAAAATAAAGAATATATGATAATCCAGGGTACTATTTATTTTCCTTTTTTTAACAGAAATATGGTGTTTCTCACCTCATAAATCTATGCACATGTTAAGAGACATTTAGCCACTCACATTTGTTTCCATTAAGTATTTGCTTCTTTTTTTTTTTAAGATTTTATTTATTTGATAGACAGAGACCACAAGTAGTCAGAGAGGCAGGCAGAGAGAGAGGAGGAAGCAGGCTCCCTGCTGAGCAGAGAGCCCGACGTGGGGCTCGATCCCAGGACCCTGGGATCATGACCTGAGCTGAAGGCAGAGGCTTTAACCCACTGAGCCACCCAGGCGCCCCAAGTATTTGCTTCTTAGGGCTAATTTTTCCAACTTTATTGAGATATAATTGACATGCACATATTTAATAATTTTTTTTTATAGATTTTATTCATTCACCCAACAGAGAGAGAGATCACAAGTAGGCAGAGAGGCAGGCAGAGAGAGAGAGGAGGAAGTAGACTCCCTGCTGAGCAGAGAGCCTGATGCGGGGTTCAATCCCCAGGACTCTGAGATCATGACCTGAGCCGAAGGCAGTGGTTCAATCCACTGAGCCACCCAGGCGCCCCAACATGCACATATTTAAAATGTGCAATTTGATCAGTTTCATTTTTTAAAGGATAAAATTAGTCTAGGCATCTAGGTGACTTGCCAATACACATAAAGTTCTGGATTTTAAGAATCTATTACCATGGACAAAGGATAAATGAGAAACCAAAGAATAATTCCTTTAAGTTAAGTTAAAGCATTATCGGTTTCTTACATCCTGCTCGTGATGTTACTATGGAGATAATTTCTCTTGAAGAACAAGTACTTGAGACCAGAGTCTCAGGCTACAAGAATCCTGATGTAATTCGCTCCCCCAAACTGTCTAGTTTACTAAACATCAAAATAGCTTTAGTAAAAATTCTGGTACCCATTTCCAAGTGGTAGGGAGGGTTTTCCCCCACACGAACAAGCAATGCCCTGACACAGTTGGGTATCCTACAGTCCAACTCAATCAGATACTGTCTACCTGGAGACAGCATTAGATTCTACAAGTAAGGGGTTCAGTCCCACAAGAATGTCCACCTTCCTGCTTCAGATACCAGTCACAAATCCAGGTTGTCTCCTGTGTTTCTCTGACTGACCAGCTATAGATTGGAGTTCCAACAACCTACACCTTGGATTCAATTAATTTGCTAGAACAGCTTGCAGAGCTCAGAGAAACATTTTACTTACCAGATTATCATTAATTATAAAAAGATATAACTCACACACAGCCAGATAGAAGAGATGCATGGGGCAAAATGTAAGGAAAGGGCACAGAGCACTCCATGCCCTTTGAGTAATCTACCCTCCTGGCATCCCCACAAGTTCACCAACCTGGAAGTTCTCATCCCCTGCTTTTTGGAATTTTTATTGAGGCTTCATCACAAAATATGATTGATTAAATCAATGGCCATTTGCCATTGAACTCATTCTCCCCTCCCCACTTTCCCAGGGGATCAGGAGGTGGGATGAAAAAGTTCTACCCTTCTATTCAAGGTTGTTTCCCCTGGCAACAAGCCCAATCCTTAGGTGTTTTCTAAAAGTCACCTCATTACCATAAACCCAGTTGTGGTAGAAAGAAACCTGTTTTTACTTTTATGGCTCTGAAGTAATTTCAAGAACTGGGTACAAGAGACTAAATATAGTGACAAAAAATGCTCCATTTGCTCTTATTGGTCAGGAATTTTAAGGATTTTGGGAACTGTGGACCAGGAACCAGGAACAGTGAACAAATATATATGAAAAATATGTATTGGTCATTCAGATGACCAAATATATATTTCTTATAAATCACAATATAACATTTAGTCATTTAATTGATGCATCTTCTTCCTATTATTAACTTTTTTACCTATGAAGGGAGAATCAGACCTTTGTGGGTCTTCCCAAAAGTTTTTTTTTTTTCCCCCGAAAAGGGGTTTTATTGGTTATGACCTACCAGCACAGTGACATCAGCCTTCTTTGAAATCACTCATTTGGCATTTATTCAAGTAAATACAGTGTAACATTGTTCATAGTTTCTCCTTCTCCTATTCAGTGAATTTTATATATGGATGATCTTTCCAAAGATAGCTATACATTTTATGTATGTATTGTCTATAAAAGTAGCATGCAAGATAACTAAGTAAATATTTTGATATTCCCACAAATTCTAGATCAGAGTTAAAAAGCAATCTTTAGGAGTTTGAGACACTGAAGATGGAGAAAGCAGACTTATCTCAAATGACATATTATCTAAAAGACATGATATGATGGAATATGATCATGATGGCATAATATGTATTGCTCAAAAACTTTTAAAAAAGCAAGCAGAAAATGGAAATGGGATGACATGTTCTTAATTGTACTCTAATCTTAAATCTACTTTTTACAACCATGAAAGAAGTGTGCTCTTTGAGAGCATGAGAAAAAATAAATCACTTGTAGCAACTACACATTCTTGAGACCTTGGAATTATCTTATGTGATTACAATAATATGGACCAGGAGTCTCAAGTACACTTGTAAGGCAAGTGATTCAGTATTCTAATTCTAGGAACATATGCAAAGAGAAAACTGACCACATTTTATGAGCTAAGATTCTCATCGAAGAATTATTTACAGCAATGGATATTTGGAAATTGCCTTTAAATCCAAAAATAAGGGCTTGTTTAACTGAATCATGCCATCCATTCAATGGAGCATTACTATCCTTTAAAAATTACTTATAGAGAGGGTATTTAATGGCACTGGAATAAAGAGGAAAAGGAAAGGCAGAAAATGCCAAATCTTTTTTGTTATTTAATTAAAAGGAACAGTATATAGTTAAGGCACAGATATATTAAAATAATATTTTTCTATTTTCTCTAAAAAAGCAGTCTTCTAAATTTTACGATTTAAAATCACCTTTTTCAAAATGCTTTATGATGAGATGTTCATCAACTTGTCATCACAAGGTTTACTTTAGGAAATCATTATTATGTGTTAAATAACTTTAAATACTAGCATAGTTGGGGCGCCTGGGTGGGTCAGTCATTAAGCATCTGCTTTCAGCTCGGGTCATGATCCTGGGATCCTGGGATCAAGCCTCACTTCGAGCCCCACATCAGGCTCCCTGCTTAGCAGGAAGCCTGCTTCTCCCTCTCCCACTTCCCCTGCTTGTATTCCCTCTCTTGCTGTGTCTCTCTCTGTCAAATAGATAAAATCTTTAAAAGAAATACTAACACAATTAAAACCATTATGTATTTATTAATAGCATCATATTTTATAATGATATGCATTATATTTATTAGATAATATGTATTTGCTAATATGAACTTATAAGTGAATATTCCCCATACATACTTAAACTGAGAAAATCAATCATCAGCCTTCCTCTACTAGTTTTTGTAAAGATCAGACTACCATATATTTGAAAGGTGCATTGAATGTAAGGACAGCTGAGGTATTTTTAAGTTTTTTATTTTTTTATTTACCCTCTCCAATGCTGAGATGAAATATATTGGGTAGAGATAAATTTATGGATTCAACTACTCTGACCCACTTAGAACATTCATACAAAGTTGAGGAACAAATGGCATATTTACAATCAGAGTTTGCTGTGAGGATGTGGATGGGTAAGTCACAGAGGATTCTTTTAAAGAAAAATAAGAGCTTTAAAATAAAACTCCTCACCCTTTATATAAGATCACTCCCTTGCAGAGTTCATTTACTTTTATGGTTGCAACCATTATTTCTGTGTCAAACAACTCCCAAATCTGTATTTCCAACTATAATCACTCACCCAAGTTCTGGATTCATATTTCACATCCAGTTCCACTTAGATATCTAACAATCACAGCAAACTCAAAACAACCCACCATAACTCTCCCCATGTAATAAACATGTTCTAGTTTCTAACTTTCCAGTTTTGCTACTAATATCAAAATGTGTCTAGGGTTCCACAGCCTCCCCCTTCTCTCAACATTAACAACTTGGTAGTGGCTGAATTCCTCTGGGCACTTTAGCCACTGGCTTAGATGAATCAGTGTGTTCTGTTGACTTTCTTTTCCTGATCTTCCGCAGCTTTCTACTGCAGCCACGTGCACTCAAAGCGAACCTTCAAAATGTCCTGGTTAGAGACCGGCAGTTGTCTTTGTCTCGGACGTCCTTTTAAGTACAGATAGATGCTATCGCCGGCTTTTAATCAAGCCACTGCCTCATCCATGAGCTATAGTTAAATTGAAATGGCAATATGGGAACTAGAATGTTGTTGCTTAAATTCAGTCTATATGTATGGAAAGTCACCCACTCAAACACATCTTTGTTATCATAAACTGGATATATGTTGAGAAAATTCAAACCTAAAGAGAAAAGGTAAAAATAATCAATTACCTTTAACAAATATTTACCCAAGCCCTAAGAGATTCTTAGCCTTCTCTACCCTACTAAGCAGGATAGAGAAAAGATTACTTAAGGATGCACTAAAACAATGTATTAGGAAATAGATTACAGAAAATCAGGAGAGGTGCAATCCAGGTGGTGGTCATAGAGTCTGCAGTAGTACGCGCGCGCGCGCGCGTGTGTGTGTGTGTGTGTGTAAGGCTTTAATCAACCTGAATATGTGCATAAAGTACCTGCTTCACATTCCACATATTCTAGGGTCAATAAGGGTGCAAAGAAGCCTAAGACAAACTTCCAAATGGTTTACAATCAAATTGATGATGGGAAATTCAGACATGCTAAACAAAAAGAAATAATACATAATAGCATGCAGACTTCTCTAAGTATCAAAACCTAATTTGTGTCTGCCAGTGTGTTCTAGAACAAATTTTCAGAAAGTGGGAGCCTATGTGACATTATTTTTAAAAGGGTTGGAAAATACTGTGTTCCCAGTATATTCAAATCCCCAAATATCTTTTTGCAAATCCCTAAAATACCTTAACCACCAAATGAAAAATCCATTGAGGATTTCTGCAGAATAGAATGTTTTTAAGGTATCAACTATCAAATTATTTAACATCTGTTGAACCCAAAAACTATATTGGTTTGTAGAATACAAAGATACTATATTGTTTCAGATATAGATTACATTTCCTTTCTGCACTGCCACAAACATGAACGATCATATAAATTTTAAAAAGAGAAAAGAGGAGGAGGAGAAGAGAAGAAAAAAAGGAGAAGGGGAGAAAAAGAAGAAAAGAGTAGGAAGAAGAAAAAGGAGAAGGAGAAAAAGAGAAAGGAGAATAGAAGAAGAAGAGGAGGAAGAGGACGAGAAGAAGAGTAAAGATACTAAAGACAACATCTGAATACACCCAGGTTGATTGCCCACAGGTGTCGGTAAATATAACACTGGAGCCCCCGAAGGGCTAATTCATAGGAAGAAGAGGTAGTGGTTAGTGACACCAATGGGATCTCATGAGAGGAGCTGAACTGAGATGCAGCATTCTAACATCCTTCCCTCAGATGTCAATATTTTCATGAGATATGAATACGTTTGTTAAAGCAGTGTTACAAATCATGGATTTGCAGTAGATCATTGCAAGTATAGCAAAGTTTGGAATATTCCATGACCAGATATCAAGGGATACACCTTCTCATTAGCTACTGAATTGTGTATTTAGGATTATGTATGCTATAGAAGGGATTAAATTGATGAAGGTCAACAGCAAAGCTATTGTAATAGGAAACACATTAGGGAGAGTCATTTAAGTGGGAGCCACAGAGTAGTTAAAGTATTCCTAGGTGTGTGTAGGATAGAGAAGCAGAGATGCAGAGACCAGGGAAAGGTTATTTTTTTTTAAAGATTTTATTCATTTATTTGTCAGAGAGAGAGAGAGAGAGGGAGAGATCACAAGTAGGCAGAGAGGCAGGCAGAGACAGAGGGAGAAGCAGGCTCCCTGCCGAGCAAGGAGCCCGATATGGGACTCGATCCCAGGACGCTGGGATCATGACCTGAGCCGAAGGCAGCCGCTTAACCAACTGAGCCACCCAGGCATCCCAGGGAAAGGTTATTTTAAAGCATTTACATGCACAGAAGCATACACACATGTACACAAAAACACACAAAACAATGAAAGTACATAGGCAGAAATGGCAGATTTCCAAATAATATTCAGTAATTGCAAACCACCTGAAATTTTTAATATATATGTTCATTATATATGTGTGCATATGGGGTCATTATGTATTCACTGTATATTTTATATATAGAGAGAGGTGCACACAATGTATTTTATTATTAACCATGACTTAATGTTTTGCAATTACAAGATAGAATTAAAGAAAAAGTATCTCCACCAGTATTTTAACAAGATGAGATGTGGAACATTGCTAACTTTGTAAAAGCAAATGAAAATCTTCTTAAAAGTAAGCAACTGGGTTGCATAAACAGGCCTCATTTCAAATCCTCTAACTTGCAATTTTTTGTTACATGATGTTGACCAAGTTATGAAAGTTTATGGGGTACCAGTTTTCATCTATAAAATGGCAATAAAATACTGATGTGTAAAAAAAAAAAAAAGTAAGCAACTGGATAGTAATGCAAATCTAATTGTACTAAATTGTAACCACATAAAACTCTATTTTTAAAGATGACAAAATTAGAACCACGACATCATCATTCATATATTTATATTTTTACTGGATCAGAGATAAATAATAATGCTATAGCTATAATCTAAAAATCAAACTAGAATTAACACTGGGCACATTCACCAAATGTGTCCCACTTGCTTTACCTTAAATATAAATTATTTAACATAAAACTTTTTACTTACTTTTAAATAGCCACAATCTATTTCTTACTGTCGCAACATTAGTTCATAACAACATTGTTTTTAAAGACATTTTGATAATGTAAAGATTAATTTTAAATTTTTCAAAAAATTTATTTATTTGAGAGAGAGAGTGAGTGAGTACAAGTAGGGGGATGGGCAGAGGGAAAGGGAGAAGCAGGCTCCCTGATGAGCAAGAAGCCTGATGCTGGGCTCAATCCCAGGACCCTGGGATCATGAGCTGAGCTGAAAGCAGATACTTAACTGAGCCACCCAGGTGCCCCTAATGTTAAATTTTGAGACAAAGTTTCTCACCCTAATATAAGCCCAGATTCTTAAAACACATGATTTAAGAATCCAAAAGATACAATATTCTCCTTTCCATTCCATTGCTACATTCCCTGGAACACTTGTACACAGGTACCCAAGTCTCTCTCCTTCTTAAGGACACACACAGCCACATGCAGACAACTTACTTTAAAACACAGAAACAACAAGAGGCAAGCAGGGCTAAAATCTCTTTATAGTCTTACTTATTTCTTTTCCAATGCCTTTCAAGAACAAAAATAAAATTCCAGAAAGTTAGAAGCCAAAGTTTTAAAAAATGTTTGGTTGACATATAATTGAAATGAAAATTTTCAGATATTTTTTAAAGTATACAGCTATTAAGATTAAAATAGAGTAGACATAGCTGGCTTAAAAATAAGACAACATGGTTTTATAGAAATGTGAATACTTTGATGATTACTTTGATGATGGTAAGGACACTGTACGATCTTGCACACTGGCTATGAAAGAATTTGGAGTCTCTAAGACTCCTCCATGAAAGAATAATAGCCCTGGTGATCAAATTACTGTTACTTCTGACATGTAAAATGATAAAGATTCATTTTTCTTCTGGAAGGTTTTCATTATACATTAGTCAAGTTCAAACTGATCAGAGTCCTGAAATACATGCTTCTGGTAGTCTAAGGCTAACATCTCTCAAGGATGCTGTGGATTCCCACCAAAGAAGGTGGATTAAACTAAATGACCATTCATGTTTCTTTATTCTCCATAATTCTACTGTTTTAAAAATAAATTTAAAATGTATAAATGAAAATGCTATGAAGTCTACAGTCTGGAACTAAAATGTAAGGCAAAGGTCCGATATTTAAAAGTGTCAAGAGCAAGAAACTGCTAAAATACTAGAATACATTATTCTACTTTTTTAGGGCACATTAATAAAATCAACAACCCCCCAGAAAATGAAGGAGAAAATCATAATAACTGAAATATAAGTCTTGTTCTCCACATGCATTTATAGAACAAAGATGAACTGAGCAATTAGTTTATGCATAGCAGTATGTTAAGCAATAAAAAAAAAAAATCCAGCTTACATGTTATGACCATGGGTGAGGGGAAGCCTTAACCAATCAAAAAGCAATTACATGACAGTCTATGATTAAGGACCCGATGGTGATGCAGATCCTATGTGCTGTGTGGTCCTTGGTGAGCAGTTTCTCTATGAAATTAAATGAACAATAAAGGTTGGTGATGATAGGATTTAACTGAATCCTTTAGGCACAAAGGACTCTAGTATTTGTGGGATTGGAGGAAAGTACAAATGGACATATCTAGGTTTTACCCTTATCCTCTTCTTTTCCTGCCTCTAGCTCTTCTCACCCTCAAGGAAACTCATACACACGCACACGCACACCCTCAACCTCAGATTGAACCACTGCCTGGAACTCTCTTAACACCTGACCAACAGTTGCTCCTTGGCTTGGCCGTATGTGTGTCTGGAAGTTTGCGGGTATTTGAGCAGGGAATTCAAGATCTGGGATTTAAGACTCTGAAGCTGACAAACAGCATAAGCTTTGAATGCGCTTGTTCTGTTGACCCCATAGACCCCAGTCACATGGGGTAGAGGGGTGGAGGTGGTCACAGCTGAAACAAAGATGGAGCCAGGCTCTTCAAAGCAGATGGACTAGGGCAGAATATGTTAAGTATATTGTGTGGTAAGAGAGTATAGAAAAAGAATCCCAAAGCCTAATGACTGAATGAACATTATAGATGAGGGACCAAGGAGAAATTTACAATGTGAGGTTATGAAGCATGACTTAGGGTTGCAGATAGGCATGAGCACGAACTGCAAAGGCGGATTGGGGTAATTGATTGGTTTAGTGCTGGACATATTAAATGTGTCCCATTCTTCTACAGCTCCAAAGTGAAAAGAAGCTGGAAGCTAGAAGATGAACTTGCTTTTAGAGTCTATGAGGAGGCAAGAGACACCGTGCTTATATGAGTTTAAAGTATCTTTGCAAGTGGAGAGGCAAAGGTCTGTTTTTGAAAACACAAAGGGAAATTCAGTGGTACCTGGCATTCATGTCATCCTAAATGCAATAGCTGCAGCAAGAAATTGTTAGCTCTCTAATGGATCTGCATGCTTTTCTCTCCAAGGGCAGCATTACACTAATACTGGAGAAGGAATTTTTCAGATTCTTCCTAAGTGTCATCATTTCAGACTCTGAACACTTCAAAGCATATGAAGTCAAGAGAACTGGCACTAAGTCTCTTTGAAATGTGCATTACAATGATATCACTTCCACTTCATATTACTGCTCCATTTTTAGACACTACACACATAGCATTTGGGCCCAAATAAGATGCAATTATGAAGGAGATGAAATGAAGGCAGCCTCTGCCTCTTGAGGTTTTAAGAGCTTTCCTCCTTCACTGCAGTTTGGGAAGGAGTAGCAACTCTTCAGAGAATTCAGTAGTGTCCTAAATGACATGCTCAGGCAATCAGGCAATCACTTGCCATCACATCATTCAATGTTAAAGAGAAACTCCTAGCAGGTTATTATATTCCAAAAATTGGTAGTAATAAGGAAATGATGAAAGCAATGATTCTTCTTTCTATTAAATCCAAAATCAGTGTGTTAACACTTAAGTAAGACTTTCCTAACATAGGCAACAAATCTTTTATTCTTTCACTGTTTCCCAAGAGTAAAAGCAAATGACATTTTCCTGTGTATTCTGAAAATAACATTTCATTTGTTCTATTGTGTTCCCACACTAGTCTGTTATATTTAGAATCAGTAACTGTGGAAAATGGAAATTCTGATTCCTGAGAAAAAGCAAGAATACAGTAATATTATTATAACTATCTAATTCCCGTGGAGAGAGAGCTTTAATGTCAGACAGGGGAGGAGAGAAAGACGACTGTAAGCTCCTGGTATCCTGTAGATATCTGGAATTGCCTCAAACTAGAGCAATACATTTATATTCTTATCAAGACTCAATATATTGATATTAACTACACAGTCTGTGAAAAAAAGAAGTTGGCTGATTTCTTTATCCTCATATACAACTTTTTGTACATGAATCTGAAAGTTGGTCCATTAAAATAACTCATTTTAAGAATCCAATGAGAAGTTTCTCGCTGCTGTGAAATGCATCCATCCATCAAGATGTAGTCATCACAGCATGTGGTTTCTAGCATCACCATAATCCTGAGCTGAAATCTGAGCAGCATGCGGAGGAAACAGAGCAGCACTACGTGCTTTTGTTTTAATGGGAACTCTCAAGCGGTATGCATGAGAGCAGGAGAGCTGTCAGGGCAGACCTCTGGAATTTGGTGTTTCTCTTTTAAGACTCAAAATTTTCTCTTCAAGTCCTCAGGAATGATTAGGTCCTGAGAGACTAGCCCTTGCTATCTAAAATACCTATAGAGTTGAAACATACACCAATTTTCTCGTTTATTATTTTAAAATGGAAAATAATGCCATGAGGTCTTGAAGTACTTAAGGTCAGTGCAATCGGCGCGTTTTCTCCACTACCATCCAATGCTATGGGAAGCCGAAGCAAAATCGGAAACCACTTTATGGATTTACCACAAGAACTAATGGTACAGAAAAGAAAAATACAAGTCTCTCCCATCAGCACCTTGAATGGATGTTCACAGAGTCTGAAGGTGGCGTGGTGGGCATCGAGACAACACAAGGCAGCGGGGTGAATCAAAGCTTGATGTGGCTGCCTGAGGGAAGCTGGAAGCCTCTCTAGTGATTGTGATGAGTTTCCCTTCAAGAATGGAAATATGCATCCCCTTGGCTACAGCATTTTACAGTTATTTCTACGGCATAGATGGACTTTTCCTAGGAGGCAGAGGTGTTTTGAGACAAGAGTTAATGTACACTCGTTGCTGCGTAGTACTTGAATCAGCATGATGAACATATTCCCCGGTGACTTTCCTTTTATCTCTGCTTTTAGGACTGACCAAATCTTTCTTCTGAATAACACGAGATTTTTTTAAGTAGTTTAATGCACCTCATTTAAAGGACTGCTAAATCCTTCTAGCTTTGTAACTATTTTATCTCCTAGAGGTGAATTTCCAAAGCCATTATATATATAATTTATTTATATATAATCACTATGATTTATTTAGATATAATATATTATATATTTTATATACTATATAATTTTTATGTAATATATAAGTTACATATATATACATAAGTACTTTTATTTAGTTCTATGTAGCAGTTTATGTTTCAAAGGCAATCTGTTTTCCCACATTCCAAATTCTTAGCAGTTACATCAGTGTAGTCCTTAACATTGTCAACCTTATTATTTTCCCTCTTATGAATGAATAGATTATGCTAAAAGGGTTTATGGAACTTAAGATTACACATCTGGTGTGCAATGATACTTAGATTCAAAACCAGCTGTTCCTCACTCTTAATCCTAAATTCTTCACCACTATATTAAAATATTTGAGGGTTTTCCTATAATCTATTTTTATTAGTTTTGCTAAGTTCTTTGTGTCCTTAACAATAGCATTTGACAATGACCTAGCATCTTCAATATTAAGAAAAAGTGTTTCTGTACAGATACTATGGCATTTCTTTGGTCCTCCTCACAGCAAAACCTATGGATAACATTTGTTCGTATGTAACCACCTCTTTCTTCTTTATCATTGTCTCCTTAGTTGTCTATGTGGACTTGCATCCGTTCAACTCTAATGAGACTTACTTTGATCAAGGTCATTAATTACTCTCTATGTTAGCAAATTCAGTATCCACTTCTATGATTTGTTTTAATGTGTTTAATATTTTATATATTTTTAATTTTAATTTATTGATAGTATATTTGGTTTCAGTATATCTAATATATAATACGAATACTTCTTTCATAAAATAATTTCAGCTCTTAGACACTACAAGTCCGTAAGCTTTTGGTTTTCCTCCTATCATCGCATTTTCCTTTTCTAACATTTTCCCTTTGACTTAACCTCTTAATGTTTTAATGCTCCAGGATCAGTTCTAGACCTTCATTTCCACCTCTATGCTCCATCCCTAGGTAACCTCATTCCATCTCATGAATTTATATACCACTTCTATGTGCACATTTGTATTTCTAGCTCTGTCTTCTCCCAGAACCTCAGACAGTGTATTCAATAGCCAGAGATCTGTCATCATCTTTTACTTAATACACACAAAGTGGACTTTTCAACTTGCTTCCGTAGCCATCACCCCAGACACTCCTGTGTCTCCCTTGGTCATTTCCATTTCACTAAGCGGCATCACCATCCATCCATAGCAGTTGAGCACAACTGCTCAAGTCGAATAGCTAGAAGTCATCCGTAATGCCTTTCTCTCTCCATTACTTCCAATCCATCAGGATATCAACTCAGGATATCAATTCAAAATCTATCCTGAATCAGATCATTTCCTCTAGTGCCCACTTACTTCTCTACATCTTTACCGCTGTCAGGATAGTTCAGCCAGCCCTTATTTCTAGGGCAGGCTATTGCAATAGCTTCTTTTCTCTTCTCTCTGCTTCAGTGCTTAGTCCTCTTCAATCTTCTTCTCCACCCAGTATCTAGAATGACTATTTAAAATGTAAAGCTGATCATGTTTTGTCCTTCTTTAATCCTTATTGCCTTCCATTCTCTCTTTTGTATTAAATACACACGTTTCATCCTTGTCTAAAAAATTGTAAATTGTGGAATCCTGTCTGAACTCTTACCTGCTCCTTATAAGAACATTTGTGAGTGAACATATTGAGCCCATGCCTATAACCCAGGATAATTCACATCTCATGATCTGTAGTTTAATCACATTGGCCATACAAGGTAACATTCACAGGTTCCAGTGATCAGGACATGGATATCTTTGGAGGCTGTTATTCAGCCTGCTACAAATTCCTACCTTCCTCTTCTACTCAAATTTGCAACCCTTTATGTTGCTCAACATGTACTGGTCACACTCCTTTGTTTATAACCTGGTCCCAATCATCCCCCGTCCTGTCTCTGCATTTTTCAGTTGCCAGTCACTCTTGGTTACTTCTCATCATGGGTCTCAAGTGAAATGCTTCCTCTATAAGGAAATTTTCTCAACTGTCTGAAACTCCATGGATATCTAAAATAGCCTTTACTTCTAGTCCTTCTCTTCTCTGTTACTCTGTTTTTCATTACTATATAGCTCATACAATTCTAAAAGTATCTGATGCACTTATTTTTTAAATTTACTCTCTGTGCCACTAGAACTTAAACTATGAGATCTGGGAACTGTTTGTTTAGTTCACATCATTATATCCTCCGTTCCTGGGAAAGTGGCCTACAACACTGTAAATGCTTAGCAAGTATGTCTATATAAAGTAAAGAAATAAATGAATCAGCAGTATCCCAAATGGAGGGATTGACTGTTTAAAGTGTCACTTGATGTTCCCTAGTATATTCTGTGAAATCTGCCCTGATTTCTTTGTTAACATCATTTCCCTGTTTGGAAAGCAGTCCATCATCCTCTCTATTTGTTCAAATCCTATCCATTCTTGATGGCCCAAGAAATCCAATTTCAAAAGCCTACCCTACCATTAGAAAATTCCTGTGACCAATCACCTTTGTCTGCCTCTGAAATTCCAGAAAACAACATTAACACTCTTTTTGTTCTTTTTGAATCATTATTAACTGGTCATCTATTCAGCAAATGTTGAAAATTTATCCAATATGTACAGATAGTAATTAATGGCTGGGTCTCTCATTAGTTTCTAACTTGCCCTTCCCTAGGGCAAGGATTATGTCTTATTTTTGTCTATCTACTTTTGTACTAGTGTTACAAGCGTAAGCAATACTCAAAATAAGGCAGCCTTATGATTAATTCAATAAAGTGAGAGTATTGTTATCACCACGAATAAGAATTTATCAAATGACTTATAATTTGAAGACACCCAAGGAAAACCTGAAAACATTATGTATAATCTATGAGTATCAGGTGAAGGTAAAAAGATTTTTTTTCCTAAAACAAACGTGTTGTTAAAAAATCTTTTCTCAAAAAAGATAAAATTAAGACAATAATGCAGACATGAAGTAAATATATCCTAACATTTTTTTTCTTTTCATTAATTTGCAAAGGAAGAAGGGAGATGTTATAACTGGTCAAAGAGAATGCAAAGAACAGACACATTTATAGATCAAGAATATTGAAAGATTGCACAAAGGCAGGGAAAACTGGTTTTCCATCGGAAGGAATGGTTGAGAAGTCAACTGAGTCTCTACCCAATAAGATAGAATTTGCATGTCCATCCACAGATGAAACACTCTCAGTTACAAAATAGTTCAAAGACAAGAAAAGATGATAATTAGATAACCCAGATGGATGTCCTAGAGACAATGCATAGTTTTCCTTTGGAGCACACATTTTTTCTCTGTCATTCAACTCAGGCCTTTCTGTAGAGGTTAAGTGGAGTGAAAGTGAATGGTTTATAACATTATTTAGTAAAGCAACAAGGAATGCTTCCTGTATTGCATTATAATTAAGAAGTAAAACATGCAGGTTTATGTACCTTTATTTTTCTAAGAAAATGTTTTATACAAATTTAACAAATTTTTAAAGAAAAAATTTTATACAAATTTATAAAATTTGTAAAAAATATGAATTTAAACATATATTGCAAATGCTCTCCAATATTCTCTTTGCTCCTTAATTTTGTTTGTTTGTTATGTCTAGATGTTTTAATTTTTTTAAAGATTTTATTTGTGTATTTGTCAGAGAGACAGAGAGAGAGAGCACAAGCAGGGGGAACAGCAGGCAGAGGAAGAAGCAGGCTCCCCACTGAGAAAAGAGCTCCATGTGGGACTTGATCCCAGGATCCTGAAATCATGACCTGAATCATGAGCTGAAGGCAGGCACTTAACCACCTGAGCCATCCAGAAGTCCCCAGAAGTTTTAATTTTTATGCAATTAAATCAATTAATCTATCTCCTTATGCTTTTATGTTTTCTTATGTTTTTGAGGTACTTGATTCCCATTCCCCATGAACATTTAACAAATATTTTCTTTAAGCTTGTTAAACTTTTTGTTTTATTATGTACAATGCTGTGATTCACTTGGTCTAATTTTATATTTTCTTGATAGTTAACCACATATTCTCCACCATATTACTTACTTCATCTTTGCTACATTAATAAAAATGCAACATTGTTTACATACTTGCAGAAATAGCTCACTATTTTAGAGTGTGTGGGTGTTTTATATTTGTGTATTTGTATGAGCTATGTATGAATAATGAACAGCAAAATTTTGTCTCATTGCATTTTTCATGATTTCTATTAGATTATATATTCATAGCTGTTTATTTCCTATACAAATTCACTTTTAAGAACTATTTAAAATAATACAAGGATAGAAGGTAAACCTTTATTGTTTCTTTATTATTTTTTGTATAGTAAGAAAGTAGTCTTACATTTTTGTGCAAAATATAGCTCCTAACTGATATGAATTGTCCCTATGCTTGCATTTGTCTAAACTTCTTGTATTAAATTTCAATCTGTTCCTTTGTATTAGGATTGATTACTAAAAATAGAATATAGTTAATTGAGAACATAGGTATGCATGTTTTACTGAATTTGTTATGTCTTGCTACAAATAACAAATGACTCCAAGATTTAGTGCCTTAAAACCACAAACACTTATTATCTCATAGTTTCTCTGGGTCATAAATCCTGTGGCAGCTCAACTGTGGATGGTTCTGGCTCAAGGCTTCCTCACTGGTTGTAGTCACAGTGTCATCAGGGGTGGTACCTCTCAGAAGACAGAGCTGAGGGATCTGCTTCCAGGATAGCTCATTCACATGGCTGTTGACAAATGACCTGAGTTCTTTGCTTTGTGAGCCTCTGCAAGACTGCTTTAGTATTCTCCTGTTAGAGAAGCAGTCAGCTTCCTCTAGAGCAAACAATCTAACAGAGTGTGAGTAAGAAGCGGCAGTACCTTTAGGACCCAGTCTTTGAAGTGACACACCATTGCCCCTGCTTGATCCCATTGGTTAAAAGTGAGTTATTAAGTTTAGGCGACTCATAAGAAGAGGAATTGGGCTTCCTCTCAGTGTCAGAAAATCTGTGCATAGATTTTAAAACCACCACATTTACTGAAGTTAGGGTCTTTTAAGAGAAGTCTTTAGCAAATTTAACTAAAAATGTTTTATTTGGTCTTACTTTTTCATCTTAATTCTTTCTGGTTTATTCGTTTTGCTGTCTCTTCTACCTGAATATATTTTTCTGCAGTTTTTTGCTATAATGACAAGGTATGCTTCTTTAATTTCCACTTGTGATCTGTACATTGTATACCAGACTTTTAATTCCACCATGGTAACTTTTATTTTTATGCCTGGTTGCTTCAATTTGTAATCATTGAATTATGATTGATATATGAACTTTTAATTATGTTCAATGTAAAATAATGAAATTGATTTTTTGTATATTATCCTATTGTCCTTCTCATATTCCCCTCTATTATTAATTTTACCTATAGCTTTTTGACACAGTTTATTATTTCTAAACATTGTTTTTTAAAGTCTACTATTATGGAGTGCCTGGGTGGCTCAGCTGGTTAAGCATCCGACTCTTGATTGCAGCTCCCGTCATGATCTCAGGATCATGGGATCAAATCCTGTGTCAGGTTCTACACTGTGCATGGAGCCTGCTTGAGATCCTCTGTCTCCTCTCCCTCTGCCCCTCATTCTCATGAATAAATAAATAAGTAAACAAATAAATAAAAGTATTCCATCTTTCCAATACATTAGAATAGTTTTATGGGTGTTGTTTTTCACCGCTTCATAAGTAACTGAAAATTTTTTTATCGTATGAGTGAAATCTTGGCTGGAGAAAAAGTCATTGGTACTGAACATTTTATTTCAAACCTCCTTAGGTCAATAAGCAGATGTGAATTGGTTAGAACTCCTGAGGTTAGTCAGGCTTAGGGTCACATCCTCTCTTTATCGATTCACGGATATTATTTGTTTCTTACTTCAGGGTGACTTGTTTGTGTCTTCTGCAAATTATGGACTGATTTCTCCTTTATCCTTGATTTGCTGCAGTTACAAAGCCAGTTACTGTTAGTGGTATTTTATTTTTTATTCATTAGGGTGATAATTATTTCTTTATGTGTTGGTTTTAAATCAGTTGGAATATAATGAACTCTTTGCCTCTAAACGTTGAGAGTTTTCTTCATCTAAATAAAGTTTATCTCTTGTTTGTTTCCTATATTTTTATTCTAATCTATTGTAATGTTATTGGTTTCTTCTTTAGGGAACATAATTTTATTTTTAATCCCTTCCCTTTTTAGTAGCTAATAAATTAGTCATTAGGCTTTCTGTCACGTTAATTTCTATTTTCACTATCCTAATGTCACTTTTAGTTCTACAGTAACATTATAGTTTACTTCTGTTCCTTTATTAGAATATTCAGTTCTCTTTATTTCCACCTTTATCTCTGTCAGCTCATTGGCTGTATCATTTTCAAGTCTTAGCAACTCTTGTTTTCAGCATTAATTTCCTCAAGTCCATGTTTTAGTGCAATTGCTTTTGAAAACACAAGGCACATGCTGTTTAAAAAATGAATATATTCTTTAGAGCAAACTTTTTTTCTAGAAATATTATCTTTATTTAACTCTGGTATATCATTTTCTTACTATTGAAATTTTAGTGAATATTTTTCATGGGTAAAATTTGGTTTTCTATTTTCATTGATTCACTTGTAAGGATTTATTGATATCTACTGTTTTCCAAAACCAAGATAGATTAATTTGCTTTGGATTCTCTATAAAAAGAAATATATACATATATATATTTAATTTATATAAAATAAATATTTATATTTAAATATAATATATATTATATTTATATATTTTATATAATATATATTATATATTATACTTAAATATTTAAATATATATTAATATATTTATATAAATATATATTTAAATATATAAATATATATTTATATATATAAATATATATTTATATATTTAAATATATAAATATTTAAATATATATAAATTTTAGACTCTGTTCTAGTACACACTGAGAAGTGTACTATGAGGAGAACCGAAGAATAAATACTGTGGTACAGATCCTTTGGCCCTCACATTTGGTAAAATTTTTGTATTTTCTTTGTAGCCCTCATTAATAAAGTAGAGATGTTGCCATTCCAAGGAAAAACCCACCTCTCCACTCCCTGTGCTGGTTGGGCAATGGCTACATGTAGCAGCACCTTATCTCCTACTTTATCCCTGTTCAAAGCAGTTATTACCCACGGTCTGAGAAGTCAATTGCAATGCCCATGCCAAATGGTGTTAAAATCATTATGTGTTTTTATTTCATTTGACTCCTCATTTACATTGAAGTAAATTTGGTTTCTGGGTCTTCTTTCCTGGTCTGTAAGTTTTGTACCTAGAAGAATACTTTTATTTTCTGAGATGTTTCAGGAATTATGAAGGCTTTTCTTTAAAAAATTATATATATATAGATAGCAATTATCAAGGAAGAGTGAAGATAGACATCTATCTTCAATTGGACATAAAACAGGGAGGCACGCAATCTTTCTTCTATTTTAATTAAATCTACCTAGAGCAGTGGAGGCCAGATATCTGAATTATCTTGCTCAATTTTTATGATATGCTCACTGTTGAACCTCGGTTTGGGTGTATATCTAAACAAAGCACAATCATCCCTTCCTAAATGTGTGCTTTATAAAAGCATGGTCTTGTTTTATAGTACAATTATATGACTCACTGTGCTGTAGGATCAACTCACTTTTTCTTAGCCTGCTCACAGACTGCTCAAAATCAGTCTCCTATTTATTTTTTATATTCATCAACATCTCTCATTTATTTTTTATATTCATAGTGTCCATGAAATATAATGCCCTGCTCAGTATGCTGACATAACCTATGATTTTACATCAAA
The DNA here is from genome assembly GCF_902655055.1 of Lutra lutra. Lineage (NCBI taxonomy): Eukaryota > Metazoa > Chordata > Mammalia > Carnivora > Mustelidae > Lutra > Lutra lutra. The sequence goes on from NC_062286.1 coordinate 48,196,888, forward strand.
ACATGTATCTAATAACTTTATTTTTAGTTCAAAAAATAGATGTCAGGTCAGATGATGTCCTACCAGTTTGCCCTAATTTTCACAGTCTACAGAGAAAGGATATAACAGATAATTCAGATGTCGCAACTGCTTCCAACTCCTTTTTTTGCCTCAATGATTTTCAATTTTATTAGTGCAATAGCAGCATTCAGTTTTATATAGTATTAAATTATAAATATACATTATCATTATCATCCTGATGCTTAAGACTACTTTTTCTATTATTTTTAATAGAAAGAGTTTCAGTCTCAATTAATTTTTATGATAATCGCTAATGTATTTTTAGTAATTCTATATAGGCAAAAACCACTATAAAATAATCATATATAGTTGGGTAGCAATATCTTTCTTAATTTCTTCGATTAACATACCTAAAACAAAGTCTATCATTTTTATGACAGATTTCTTCTAGTGATTCTACCTCCCAAAGATTAAGGCTAAAACAAAACTGATTTATCCTAGATTCCTGTTTTGCCCTCACTCCCATTCCCATGGGGGCCTGGAGAAATTCTTAAACTCTTTATTCTTCTCCAGTCCCACTGACATTGCTAGAGCCCTGACTTGAATCTGGCCTTCAGTCTTGTCTTTTCTAATATGATGTAGTAGGAAGTTAGAGAGCTCAAGGACAGAATGTTAAAGGAGAAGAAAGGAAGTCCCAAGATGGAAACTTTAAGGAATGTCAGTATGAATGAAGAGGCCAGGTAGAAATGATGACTATCCAAAAGAGACTGAAAAAGAGGCCATGAAAGATGAGAATTTAAAAAGCATCAGTTAAATTTAATAACAACTAAATAGCTTTCATTGCAGCATGAGCAAAACCCTGTGTTAAATAGAATGAAAGCTAAAGAAATAGGGTGTATTTAGTATTTAGTTCACTACCTTTTTTTTCCTTAAGAAATTTTACTAAAGAGTAAGAGAACTGTGAGATGGGTATCTGAAAAGCCACGTGGGATCCAAAAGTTCTCTTGTAGTTGCCACTGTTGCTCCAATGGACACTATTAGGACATGGCAGCATGCCAAGGAGATCCTGAGGTTGAAGAGTCAGATCACAGAAGGGGTTTACTGAAAGACTGGAATTCCTGAAAAGGCAAAAAGTAGATGGGTTGGTCTTTCACAGAATGGGTGTTAAAACTGGAGGAAGGAAGGAAAGAAGGATGGTTGCATATGGAAGTCAAATTTTAGGTTTGATAGCTTTAGAATTTGAACAAATTCTACCTGATATCATCTATTTACTCAACTGAAGGACGGATCGCAGTGGCAGGCTGCAAGTTACAATGTAGAAGATGAATCACAGTTTTAGGAGTGAAAAAGTATCAAAGTATCGCTCTTGGGTGTGGCAAAATCTTTGGTTTCCAAGTTTCTTCATGATTTTCTTGAAATATTTTTTTTAACGTTATGAAGTGAAGTCTATCCAGTTTAAGTAGCTCACCTATCAACAGGATGTTAACATACAGTTTATTTGATGGTTAACATACAGATTTGACTCAACTGGTCAGTCTTTGTGTTAAATATAGAATGCTTCTTTGTCCTTTCCTAGTTTATATTGCTATGTTTTTCTACATAGATGACATTTGATTTACTCTTAATGTCTTTTTTTTTAAGATTTTATTTATTTATTTGACAGACAGAGATCACAAATAGGCAGAGAGGCAGACAGAGAGAGAGAGAGGAAGCAGGCTCCCGGCCGAGCAGAGAGCCCGATGTGGGGCTGGATTCCAGGACCCTGGGATCATGACCCCAGCTGAAGGCAGAGGCTTTAACCCACTGAGCCACCCAGGTGCCCCTCTTGATGTCTTTTGATCTGTGAAGTATACATACCATTTTTATGACATTGAGCAAATAAGGTAACTTTTTTGTAGCTCTGTTTCTTCATTTGTATAATAAAGGAAATACCAATATCTACCTCTGGTAGGTTTTTTTGAAAAAAGATTAAATGATGTAACACATATGTGGTATAAGATAGCAATAAATACTGGCTGCTATGATGATTGTTTACCATAGTCCCAAATTACAGAGTGATATGTTTAGCTTTTTTCTTTTAGTCTTTTTTTTTTATTTTATCAATTTTTGGTAAAATGATATAGGGTCTTAGACACAGAACATTTGCTCATTTGTATTTCAGGAGTTGTTCTAGTATTTGCTTTGTTTCATAACCATGTCAACAATTATTTGGAGCAACATTATTTGTACTTCTTTTACTAATATTTAATGCACAATGATTTCTCACTTTTTAAGTAGCATGTGTGATTTTTTTACTCTTTTCTCTTTTTTTTAGGATTAGACAGTTTTTTAAAAAAAAATAATATTCTCAGGAAACTTATGTGGCAATCCTATGTCTGTGTATGTGGGTGTCTGTATGCGTGGGTGTGGTGATGTAGGGGTAAGCTTTCATGTTTGAGGTTTTCTCCCTCATGGCTTTGAAACTAACTGGACTGGATGCATGGAATGGGAATCTGGAAAGCATTAGTATTCCATTGGTAAGGAATTGAGAAAGGAAAGACTAGTTACCACATTGGTAAGGAATTGAGAAAGGAAAGACTAGTTACCACATTCTTTTCAGTTTATAATACTTTTTCATCTTAGCATTTGCTCACTGCAGTTAAGCGGTTTAGGACACCACTTTAGCTCAGACTTCGTGTTCAGTAATGTGATGAGATGTGGCTGTGAGGAAAGCAAGGTTTTCACAGATTTTATGATTTTTCCTGAGTTCTTTAAAGTAGACATTTGATATTGTAAGAGATTATGTCCTAGTAAGTAAATTCTACTGTATTATTCACCCACTAAAGGAATACAAAAGGTCAATAAAACTGTTTTAAAAATGAGTTTCAAGAAAATATTTAAATTAAAAATGTCTAATTTACTCTTCATTTTATTATTTTTCAAAATGAAAAACTATCCTCAGGGGAGAAGAAATCTATCACCAGCTTAAATGTGTATTACAAAGAACAATGTACTACAGCTTTCTTCCCTTTCCTTGACCAAAGGCTGCAAACCCCCACTTCTGTGCTTCTACTGCTCTCTGTATTCTCATTATCTTTTTTAAGAACTTACTCTGGCTTTTCCTTCATTCAGAGTTTAGGAGAGCATGAAACCCCTTAGTATTATGTCCAACATGATTATGTTTTATGATTGATGGCATATTCTATGCTAAATACCACAACTCTTCTTCCCTGGAGAGGAAAACCAACTCTTTCATAGGAAAGGAGTAAGCCTGGCACATCTGAAGCAAGATGATGGTACGTTGCATCCCAGCTTCATTAATACAAATTTGATAGGACCGTTAAAAATCTCTCTTGTTCAAAGAGCATTTAAGCCTATTGTACAGCACTTTAATTTCAAAATCAGACTAAAGGAGGTTTCCCAAAGCAGTAATGGGAAACTCAAGTAGCTATGTTATGGGCATAGCTTATCTCTGGCTGCAATTGTGACTGACTGTTCCCCAGATCTTCTAGGGCCAAGAATGGAATAACAGAATGTGATCTTATCAACTTCTCAGCTATGTAACCTTGGATAGATTATTTAACCCTTTCAAGGCCGTTATTTGTCATTTAAATTTAACTAGGATCATTGTGACAATTAAACTAGGCACTGTTTATTCTGTTCCCAGCATCATCATTTGATAAATGTTAACTCATTGCTCTCTCTTCTCCATCCTGACCCCAGCTTTACTCTGCACAACCTCATTGTTTATGTTTCTTACTTCTTTAAGAGTGTTTACTCTTAAAGTGAAGTCTTTACTCTTAAAGTATTTCTTTAAGTACACCACTGAAACTTAAAGCAACAACCTAAACTCAATTTCCAAAATGATCCTATATTAACTATGAAATATCATTGACTTCTGTACAATGGAATGAACTGTCAAGCTATGGAGACCACTTGCTCATTGATACTAGAAACAACAATGCCTTGTCCTGGCACTGCCCATTGCTTTCAGGCTATTCCCTCTCTCTGGAATTCTCTTCCTTTCTCCTCTCTGTCAGTTTGAATCCATGCATTCATCACAGAGCAAGGCCCCCTTCGTCATTCTTAAGATTTCCTCTGACCCCTATAAATGCATCACAAATTCAGGATTTAGGAAAACAATCTAGCTTAAACTGAGCACACAAGGAAACTACCCAACTATGTCTTTGCTTCTTTGAACTATAGTTCCCTTTGGGTGTGCTTCCCCCAAAGATGCAAGGCCATTTCTATTTCTTAAATTTGGCTTCTGTAAGAAAAAGCATTAATGTCTTCAAGCACCAGCCAACTGTAGATCAAGTAAAAGCAAGTGGTACTCAAATAATCCACCGGCAAATCTGAGGCAGGTCACAAGAAAAGGATTAGGAAAGGGAAGTTAAGAAGGGGGATTTAAAGGTCTTTCTAACCAGTGTCACCAGCAAAAATTTAGGAGACTCAACAGTGTTGGTCTAGGTTATGAAACATGAAGCTAGCCAGGAACTAATTAAGAAAGTATACAACTATGGCTGATCATTAAAATTACACTGGACTCTTTTTAAAAATACAGATTATTGGGTTTCACTCTTGCACATGAGGGTTCATCATAACAGATCTATGTATTTGTTTTCTTTGACAATTTTTGGACACTTTTGATGAGCAGCCAGCTTGAGAACACTATGTTCTGGAAAGCAGTCAGTCATGGCACTGCTAATCCCTGTGGGAACCATAGTCAAAGCAGCCAGCAAAAACTTGGTTACTGTAGTTCTGAAAGCATCCTGCACCCAGTGGGAGAAGTCCTGCTAATGATCCATGCTACAGCAGCTCAGGTCACCACGTCTCTTCCATTAACGTCTTTGCATATGAAACAATCTTTTTTTGTATCAGATCCTATCTGATAGCAGCGAAGTTACCTTCTCTAGACAGACAAAGGAAAGCAGGGAGGAAACAGTGCAGATTTGTGACCTTGAGCTTTATGTTGTATCCGTTATTCTGGGAGTATCAAACAGAGACAGGTCTAAGGAATTCTAACCCCCTCATCTCAAAATTCATAAAAAATAATGATTATCATAATAAACAAGAAGCCAAAAAACCCTGGAAAATAAATTAGTGGGCAAAGTAGAGTAGAAAAATAGTGGAAAGAATATAATAATTTGCAGACCAGCTCTACCAGTTGTTGGTGAGAGCTAGAAGATGACCTAAAACATGAGCATTCATTCCTCTTCATTAGTATTCTATTCTGTTCCATTACACAACATCCTATTTCATTCCATTCATCGCTGATAGTTACTTTACGGCTATCTGCAAAATCAGTTTTCCCTGCAACTCCTAATTCTTGTATCAACAAGCAGTCTACAATTTTGCCCAGTCCCACCATGGATTCTCAACTTTTTGTGATCCTCAAAGGAACCTCCTCATACAAATCCATCAATAATAGTAACTATTGTTATTGCTGTTGTTGCTATTACTACAACCACTATTGCTTCCTTTGCTTCCTAATACTAATTTTGCATGATACTATTTATCAGAACCTACTTTACATCATCATTATAAATATTACATCATTTAAAGTGATAGATATTAATTGAATCATTGGTTTGAACTGGCATCAGCCATATTTCTAGCCATGTGGCTTGCAAAGAGCACAGCAGAGGCCCGCCATCTTACTTCAGTCTGAATCTCTTGCTTCTGGCAGGCCTATGTCCAGGTCCCTCTCCTGTGAGCAACAGTCACCTTTTTGCCCAAGAGCCTTGAGTCAGTTAGTTTTGCAAGCAAGATATATACAGAATTAGTCTGATGTTAAGTTTCAGTTGGGCACGTTAGCTGTAACCTATCTGTATAGATAGTCATTGACCCATTAAAAAAAAAAAGTATTTCTTTCTTTTTTTTAATATATATTTTTTATTTTTTTATAAACATATAATGTATTTTTAGCCCCAGGGGTATAGGTCTGTGAATCGCCAGGTTTACACACTTCACAGCACTCACCAAGAAAAAGTATTTTTAAGCTAGTTTTATCCATCACTTTATTTTTAAATAGATGATATTGTTGTTTGTTTCAAAAAGTAAAGAAGATAGGTGCATAGCAAGGTTCTTTTCCACTTATGCCCCTTTCTCCCTGGTCCTCACCCTGTGCCCTTCCCAATGACCAGGAAACAACTGTCATAAGTTTCTTATTTAAGTGTATATGTTCGTATTTTTCCAATTTTCTTATACAAATGACAGCATAGTAAAGCCACACTTTTGCACATTGTTTTGATTTTTTTTTTTACTTAATGTTATATCTTGAATTTTTTTCTTTATTGGCTCAAAGAAAGCTTTTCTTTATTCTCTTTAATAAATAAGTTTAATTAATAAATTTAATAAATTTCTTTGTTTTAACACACTTTATAGTTGTACCATAACTTATTTAGCAGAACTTCTCTTATGGAGATTTAGGCTACCACGAATTATCCTGTACGTTTGTTATTTTACACATCTGATGATATTTCTATGTGATTAATTTACAGAAGGAAAATTAATGGGCCAAAATGTATATGAATTTTGATACATAGGGGCAAAGGGAATATGGGTGGATCTCTGCACTTTCTGATCACTTTTGCTGTGAACCTAAAACTGTACTAAAAAATAAAATTTATTATTTTAAATGTCAAAATGAAATAAAAGAAAAAAATATTTATTGAGCCCCTACTACATAATATATTATGAGGTTCTACAGAGTACTAGGGATACAGTAGCAAATATGCATGTGTACGTGAGGATGTGAAGAGATGTTTATTTATTTATTTGTTTATTTATTTATGAGAGAGAAAGAGTGTGTGTGCGCATGTGCCTGAGCAGGGGAAGAGGCAGAAAGAGAGAAAGAATCCCAAGCAGATTCCCTGATGAGCCCACATCCTGAGTCAGGGCTGGATCTCAGGACCCTGAGCCAAAACCAAGAGTCCGGACACTTAGTCAACTGAACAACCTAGGAACCCCCATGAAGAGATGTTTAAAAGATTAATCCCATGGAACTGAAACAAAACCCATAAACAGTTTTCTAAGTTTCATTTGTGAGATCAAGGGAAACACTGTTTTAAATTCCATATCATCACACCCTCTTACTAATGCCTGAAATTATACTCTGAGTGATTTATTTGAAAGAAGCATTTTCTTTTCTGTAGCATTAAAACAAAACAAAGCCAAAACCAAAGAAACTGAAATCACCTGGTAAAAATTAAGGAGCACCCCTCCAGCACTGCTTTGATCACCCCAAATCATAATTGCATATGGATCTGCCTCCGCTTCTAGTTTCCATGGTGCCCGTGGTCAGCATAGAACCGCTACTCCATAAATGTCTGCCAAATGGAGTTGTGGTAAGGAACATGTCAAAGCATTAGGTGATTTACCGTGGGCTCCGTTATTTGGTTTATGAGGTGTTTTTCTCTGCGACAGGTAGGGTCAAATTGGCAGCCAGAAATCACTGAGTGCCATGGGGTGAGGAGAGTTCTGCTGAAATGGGAGAGAAAACGAAGCAGGAAAGAAGAGAAGGGAAAAGTGTTTTCAAAGAAACACTTTACCCACTTTATAATTCTGCCACTAACTCACACTGTAAAAACCAATGAGGGTGTCAAGGCCAGAGGTGTCCTACATCTGACTCAGAAAGAGCATACATGATAGGGATTGCTTATTCCTCTGCCTTCTTTTATTTCCATGGTAAATATACTTTTTTCCTCCACCCAGTACCCACAGACAGATACTGGAATTTGTTCATATTCTCCCATTTGGTGAGGGAGCCACCTCTCACAGTTAATATTTGTGGAAGAGTGTAGGAAATTATTCTCCTGGGTGGAGGTGTTACTTCCTTTGTTATGTAGATACTCCACCAAGAAGGAGGATCAGAACTCCCTAGTCCTTAAAATTCTGGCTGTGCCTAGTGATCTCCTTCCAAAGAGTATGCTATGAAAAGGAAATGGAAGCAGCTTGATGGTGGGTGAATCTGACAAAGATTACCTCAAACGGGTGATTAAGGTAAACATCATCAGTGTAAGCTATGTTGATAGTGTGGACCCTTGATAAATTTGATGACAATGGCATTTCCCTCTGTAATTTCCTCCCCAAACTCATAATCCCATCGTAATTACCAGAAAAGCATCAGACAAATCCCAATTTAGGGCACGCTGTCAATTACCTGACCTGTACTCTTCAACACTGTCAAGGTCATCAAAAACAAGGAGATCTGAGACATTGTTTCAGCCCAGAGGAGGCAAAGGAGATGAAGACTAAATGTAATTAGGATCCTGGAACAGGAAAAGGATGTTAGGTAAGGACTAAGGCAATCTGAACGACTTTGGCTAGTAACAGTGTGCCAATTTGTTGCATTAATGGTGACAATGTAATACCAATGCTTTACTTATGTAACATGTTGAGAAGAGAGGAAACTGAGGGTGCAGTACATGGGAACATCCTGTACTATCTTTCTGGTAAAAACTCTTCTAAAATTTTTTGTAAATCTAAAACTACTCTTCAAAAAAGTTAAAGAAAAAGTAGTACCCCCTCTGTCCTCTACATCTGCTCCACCCCACTGCTGGTGAGGTAATAAAACCGAAAGCCTGTCCAACAGTCCTAATCTGAAATTCAAAAGGGAAGAAATGTACCAAAAGCTGACCTGTACTACTTAATCATTTTTTGCTGCCTGGGATTATTTCTTCTACTGCTCACATCAATGAGTAGCTTCCATCTAAAATACATGAATTATATATAGTTTAAAAATGGAAAAAAATGAGAAATTATAAAAAACAAAGCAGCAATAGATATTTCATACTCCATGTCTTGGGGATTTCATGTCTGGAGACCATATTTCTCTGACACAAGGTGAAGTCAAGCAAAGCCCAGCGTTGATGAAAGACATCTGATTAAACATCTGATGAGAGATGGTCCTTGTCTGACAGAAGCAAGATTATACCACTCATGATGATTTAGGTAAAGAAAAATAGTTCCTATAAACAATTCCCCAGTGGAGATATTTCCTATGCACACCTTTCCAGATGAAATATGGAAATATATCCCTCCTTCAGTGGGTCTCGGGATTTTTTTTTTTTTAACAGAAACAGGCAAACTTTCTCTAAACCTGAACTTGTAAAAAGCCCATTTTAATGCAGAAAGTCAGTGAAGGCACTAGTTCAGATTAAGTATGTATCTCATCTTCAGCCTAGGTACAAAAAGTCTATCTTCTTGGAAAACAGCCTCTTCCTAACAGTCTCCTTGGTAAGAATGCACTGGGGCTCAGGCCACCCATCTATCACTGAGAGCCAATAATTACACTGAATTAAGTGTCTCTTGGTGATACAGGCTCTTATCAAGCTCGTGCTGAGCCTATTAAATCCCATTTCAATGCTAGCAAGTATCCCTAGTCAACTCAAACCACAGTTTAGCAAGCTGCCACTCTCCGGCCTGTCCAACAGTCTCCTAAGACTGGAGAATTTACTGCCGGGCCGGGCATTTGTTACCCACTGTCCCTTCTCACAGAGCATTTCATTGGTTAGCAGCAAGGAAAACACTCAATGAAGTTTTCATTCTGTTGGTCCTTCTATAGTACTCAGCATATACATAATATAATTAAATGTCAAGGAAGTTTATGTGGTGTTTAAGTGACTAGAATGGATCCGAGATCTGGAAATTGGATCAGATATATGAGATGGGAGGAAGCATACATTGTTTCATTCCTCCTTCCAGACCTCAAAGACTTCCACTAGCTGTGTTTATTATTCAGTTACACTATAAATTTTTTCTCAGTGCTTTATGAAGTTCAAATAACTCCATTTATCAAAAGGAGTATAAGTTATTTTAATGTTTTATTGCTACAGGGAGAAAAAAAGCTTGGTGTTTGAAATATGATTCTTATGAAACATATTTAGTATAATGGGAGTAAGGAAATGGGGGATTAACATAAGAAAAGTAAATGAGTAAACTTATTGTATAATAAAAACAATGAAAGAGACCAAGAAAGACATGTAGTTTTATATGTCCTTCCCATTCTGTATCTCTGCAACTGCCTAACCTCCCAGATCAAATCAAAGGCTTCCTTTCAACCATTGAGAAATTGGATTCTAATCGACTACACCCTCAGTGTTGAGAACTATTACACTGAAAATGTGAGGGCTTCGTTCAGAAATTATTTAGATGAGCAAGCATGGGGCTCTTCTAAGGGTGGAGAGCCCCGTTCAGACACGAATGACGTCAGCCCTATCAGAACTCAGTTTTCTTATGTTCCCTCTTGCATAAACACATACCATAAACACATTCATCTACTAAGAAAAACATCTCAGAAACAAAGGCAGATCACTAATAAAAATGATAGCCAAAGAAGAATAGGTTTTCCCTTCAGGTGGAAGGCCTGAGGTAAACTCACAATGTAGGGGAGAGTTGATGGTGGGGCTGCTCCCTCGGCTCTCAGGGGGTCCTGCTGCACCCCCCTTCAACCTGCCAGTGTCCATTTGCTGCCTTGTGGATGCCCAAGAGCCCCCAATCTTGTTGTTTTGTCCTTGCCTGTCTTTCATGCTTCAAAATGTCATTAGGCTTTCAATCTTCTGTAGGTCCCTTTGTAACAACTACAAAGTTAGAAAAAATACGTAGGCTAAGGGGCGGTAAGGTGCTAATGTTCATATTTCTTTGGTAATTTAATGTGAATATCCCCCCCAAAATGGGTAGGTGAGTACAAAGTGTTAGGCATTCTGGAGTTTACATATTGACAACAACCTTTTGGATCAAAGCCTTAACGGAAAGAAATGCCTCTAATGGTGAAACTCTTAAGGTCTATGGCTGGTAACTCAAGGTAAGGTTGGGGCTAAGGTAGGGATGAGAAGGTTGGAGGACTTTGTCCAAATAAAGAACTTCCCATGTTTACTTCTAATGAGTGACCTCCAAATATGTTCTGTATAGTTTTCAGTGGATATATATTTTTGACCCATGATTACAATATTACCACATTATTATTTAAATATTAGATTACCAAAATAACCCAAAGTATGTGAACATGGTAAGAGGGAGTTTGTAATATTAGTAATAACTAGAACTAAACCTCCTGAATTTTCCTTGAGAAAACACATTCGCATCTAATCAACACGATTTTATCCATTGATCTCAAAGCACTATTTTCATTTAAGGGCTCAATAATCTTACCGAAGCAGGGACTTTAATATTTTAATGGGAAAAATGAGAAATCTGGTAATCAAGTTGTTACAACAGGCTGAAAACCATTCTTTTATACTTGGAATACAATTTCTATTGATTTTAAGACTTCTTAGAAAAACAACACATTTACAATTTTTAAAAATCACTAACCTGTATTGATAGCTCACTATGTAGCAGGCTGCTTATGTAAGTGATCTCAAAATAATTTTATTAGTATCATCTAAACTGTGAAAAGAAGCATTTTGCCTAATAACTAAAGGGGAAATTTAAAGAGAAAAAAAAATGACAAAACTCGGTGTTCATAGGAGTATACAAAAATAGATATTCAGATACCCTATTAGTAGAAGCATAAATTAAGAAAACCTGTTATTGAGAATCATTTTGCAGAATATTCACGTTTTAAATTATATCATTCACTTTTAGAATTTACTTTTACATTATAATCAATGATGACAATTATTATTTATAAGAGAAAATAAAAGTTGTGTAGAGAGAAAGTGGTCAAATTAATTAATGAGTGACTGTGGCATGTCACTCACTTTGAAGGTGTTGGGAATATAAAAATTAACAAAAACTGACAATGTCCTGATCTTTATTCAGCTTACATTCTAGTGGGGAAGATAGAAAATAAATAAAATGGGTACATACATATATAACATAATATGAGCTGGGGATAATTGTAATGAAGAAATACAAGGCAAAATGTAAAAGAGCAAGTCATTGGTGATTTTTTTGTTTGTTTGTTTGTTTGTTGGTGATGGTATTTTTAATAGGTTAGTCAGAACAGATGTCTTCTGGGGTGATGACATTTGAATAGGAACTACATGAAATGAGAGAAGGAGCCATGACAGCGTCTGGGGGAGGGAGAGAAGAAGGAATAGGTCAAAGAAACAGCCATAGGCCAGGAGTCCTGGTTCTTCTAGGCCAAGAATAAAAACATAGTTAAGTTTTTATTTTCAGTGTTATGAGAGGATGTGAGTGGATTTTAAGCAGAAGAGTAAATGGTCTGGCTCATATTTAATTAATTGTAAGGGTAGGGAAGCAGAGTGGAAGAAGGGAGGCTTCTGTTGTAGATGAGAAAAGAAATAATTATTGCCTGGCTGAGGGGTTAGCTGTGAAAGGGTGGGAAGTCTGTATATGATGGATTTTTCCTGTCTCTCTCTCTCTCTCTTAAGTTAAATTTACTAGAATTAGCTAACGACAAGATGTGGGTTGGGAAACAAAAGAGTCATGGAAAAATCCATGGTTTAGGCCTGAGTAATTGAGCAATGAGTTTGGCATAGCTGATAGGGCCACACCGAGAGGCAGGTGATGGTAAGATAGTAGCAATGAATTGCAAACGTTAATGTTCATACTTTAGAAGAATAATTAATAACATAGTAAGTATTAAAGCAATGAGGTATAAAAGGTACAAAAGTGTAAGTACAATAGGATCGTATATGGGTATGTATAGAAAAATGACTAGTGATAAAAAAGTTACCATTATTTATCACTGGTTAGCATGGTTATAGCTGACTCTAGTTTTCTCCATCATTTCATTCTCTATTTTCCAATTTTTTTTTACTATAAACATGTGTATTGAATCAGGGGGGAGTATCATTGGAAATAGCTTTGAAGATCATGGAGAAAGATAATTGGGGTAAAATATGGTTGAGAAAGCCCAGCTGCTTGAAAATCACTGGAAGCATCTGACAAACACAAAACACAGCTGGCACGGAGGACAGAGATATTATATAATTTGAATTCTTTACTGTCTTTGCTAAAATGGGAAAGAAATGGAGGAAAACATTCTTTTAAAATAAGAAGATTGCCATCTATTTTCTAGGTTGAACTTTAAAAAAAAAAAATCCCAGCAGAAAATTCTCAGCAATCCATAGCGTTTTTGAGTTTTCTGACTAAATGTGTTGCAGTAAAGTGCACTGGCCATGCAACTTTCTACACCACTGGGGCCCATAATGGCATATTCCCAGATCATTCTGCATCAATTCTAGGAACTTGGCGGTGGCCTTCAGAATATGGGTTTTTACTTTTCAGGAAAATGAAAAACAATGTCATCTAATTTTGCAAATTGAAAAATAGCGTGAAGTACAAGTATGCATCAAGAAGTAAAGGAAAAGACAACCCCCAGTACTGTGATGGTGTTTGTTTTAGGGTGATTATATTTTAGATGACTTGTCTATCTATGAGTTTATATATTCATAAACAATGTAAATACTTTTTCAATATTTCAGTAATATTATTATATTATATTATTTATATAATCATAAAACATTTTACTGTGATAAAGCAATAAATGAACATCATTGAAAATTCAGAAAAGGAAAGAGAGAAGAAAATACAGGAATCAGTAAGCAATTAGGAAAATAAAAATGGAAAACAGAAATGACAGAGAAGAAATCCACCATGATCAAGATTTTATTGTAGTTTTGTATATATATAAGCCTATATGAAAGGTCATAACACATATAATACTACTAATATAGTGTTAATAATTACCCATAATAATCTATCTTTAAAATGTTCAGTATTTGCACAGTGTTAACCAAGGAATGTAGACAGTAATTCATTTAACTAGTCTTGTAGTTGAAAATTTGTTGTTCATTGTAATAAAGAGCATTTTGGTGAGCATTTCCATAGCCAAGCAGTGCTGATTATTTCCTTTGGGTCAATTCTTTGAAGTAGAGCTGATAAATGACCTAAGTAGAAAGAGTCTTTGGTTTCTTATTGCAAGGTTTGTAGTTTACACACTACAAGTGTGGCAGCAATCTATTGCTATATGCCCATACTCCACCCATAGTGCATTTTATTAGCATGCTCTAATTCTCCTCCAGTGATAGTTTTTCAAAGTCTCATTATATTTTTAAATTTACATTTTTGTGTTTACTAGTGAGTTTGTATGGTCTCATGTATATAAGCCATTTGTATTTCTTAATTTATGACATCCAATATTAGTTTCTTTGCCCATTTTTCTATTGAAATGTTTATGTTTCCTAAAGACCATTATATATTAAAAATACCAATATGTTATATGTCGTAATAACATAAGTAGGATGACAGGTTGATAAGTAATTCCCTTCCTTTGAATTGTTATAGTGTTTAATCATCATCCAGAAGCTTAGATATTGTTTCGTTCACATATTCCATTTTCTTTCTAATTCTGTCATTCACTTCAGGAAATTATTCTTATTAAGAATAAGTTTATGTGAATATTCAATTATGTTGTCTAATATAGTTTTATTGTTCACATAAGTGTCTAGTTTAAGACGCTTAAAGTGAGGTCTTTATCTTTTATGGTTTAAGGTAGTTTCTACTTTTCTTTGTCTCCACATGCCCAACCAGTTTTCGAAAGATGACTTTTCCCACTCATTCAAAATAGCAACCTCATTGAATGCTAGATTCTAAGATGTGCTTAACCTTATTTCTAGACTTTGTATCCTTCTTCTAAGTAGTCTCCCTTGTCCTGTACCAGCATCTCAGCTTTGTTTATTTTTGCCGTAGTAGGTGGAAAATGACTCACAAAGATGTTAGGTCCCAGTGGTTGGAACTTGTAAATGTTATCTTACATGGAAAAATAGCCTTTGCTATCTTGTGTATGTGATTAAGTTAAGAGTATTGAAATGAAGAGATTATCCTGGATTTTCTGGGTGGGACTCATACGCAGTCACAAGTGTCCCTCTGAGAGAAGCAAAGGAAGATTCAACCCAGAGAAAGAACAGGTCCTGTGAGGGCAAAGAGAGAGATTTGAAGATGCTGGCCTCTATTGGAGCTGCCTGTATGTAAAGCAAGAAAGGCGGGGAGCCACCCAAAGCTGAAGAAAAGAAAAGCACATTGTCCCTTACAGTGTCCAGAAGAGCATGGCCCTGGGGACACCTTGCTTTAGGGCCTTTGATGCTGATTTTGAACTTCTAGCCTCCAGAACTGTGAAAAGATACATTTCTGTTGTGTGAAGCCAAGTCTTTAGTAACTTGTTACAGTAGCCA
Organism: Lutra lutra; assembly: GCF_902655055.1. Lineage (NCBI taxonomy): Eukaryota > Metazoa > Chordata > Mammalia > Carnivora > Mustelidae > Lutra > Lutra lutra. Next base: position 48,212,013 of record NC_062286.1, read on the forward strand.
CAGGAAACTTAACCCTGAAGCATTTTTATATAATTTATTTTCCAACAATCCGAGACTCATTTGGAATATGTTTTGCTAAATTTTCATAACCATTCTTACTCTTTCTTTAACTATTGAAAGTCTAGTCTATGACTAACACTGATTGATATATTTTTCTAGAGAAGGCTGGTAATAATTTATCATATTCTAACAAAAGGAGCTTCTAGTATTTTTCATAAGCTGTATTAAATATTTGGACAACTCTATGAATTAATGGGGCTATGGGAATATTAAAGTATGTTTTCCTATTCCGGAATTTCCATTTTATGAAAGTGTTATTTTATATGCTTGGTTCAAATTGCACTTTTCTTTTCTCATAGGCTTGGGCGATAATTACTTGCCGAATTTATTCCAATATTTTTAAATGGTTTCTATTGATATTATACATAAAAACAGGCCAAAGAGTCACTTTTAATTTAGACGAGTTTTTGTTGTTGTTTGGTTTGGTGTGGTTTGGTTGCTTTTACTCTGGAAACTAGCAGAAAGAAAGGATGCTATAACCACAGAAATAGCTAGTTTGAATTTTGAGAATTTTGCTAACCAATTTTCTACTACCCTACAATTAATTTATTGGGAGGCAATAAAAAATTGGCACTATAGAAATAAACTCAGTGTTGTAGACGGTGAACTATGAATACATGAAAACTGTGATAGATACAGAGAACTGGGAATGTCCACAAAGGTCATCAACATAACTGAGGGAGAAGCAGAATAAAGAAATAGGACATGTATTCAAAATATAATAATAAGAAACATTCCTGAACTGGAAAAGGCCTGCATGCTCATATTGAAAGAGCTCATTATACTTTATGTAAAACCGATAGGTATAACCTTCCTTTGTATACATTCTGAAATCAGTTTTCGAGCTGCGAATATAACGAAATATGCCTGCAAACATCCGGACGGAGAGGAATAGGGTAAAGACAAATTTAATTATGCGGGACCAAAATTGGGGTGGCTTTAATTGTTCTGCCACAAACCAGGAAGAACAAAAGATAATGGAACAAAACCATTGGCTTTTAAATAAGAAAAGCATTTTACCCAAATAAGCTGTTTCTAATAAAAAAGGTGACAAAAAGATGTTCTAAGCTATGCAAAAAAGTCTCAGATAATATGTATTTAAACATATTAAAGATATGCTGAGTGGCAGAAAGATGTATCAAATCCAGAAGATTAAGACATGGATTATGTAAATCATACTTGCTGAAAATACATTGTTTCCCCTCTACCAGTGGGAAAAGGAGGGCTATGCCTAATTGTGTGGTCATTTTATTTAGTCTTTTTTTTTTTTTTTTTAGGGTCCTTTACCACCAGTAGAACTGGGTCAAGATAATCTCTATCTATGGAGACTCTAGAACATTGAGCCTCAAAAGGAAGGGATTGGGGCTTTAATTCTTTACTTTCTTTAAAAGGTTACCTACTTCTTTAGAGAGGTTTTAAGAAGGATAGCCTTCATTAGGCCAAAAAAAGGATCATGGTAAGCCCTTTCCCCATGACAATAGGTGCCTATTCACTTTTGTTGCCTAAATGACAGGTCATTCAAATATTTGGGGAATTATTAAAGTTCTGTTCCTTATGATGTGATTTTCTGAGTTTGCTTGGATTATCTGATGACAGCTGAAAAATCTGGTCTAACTCACCAAATTATAAGCTATTTGGGAAGCGCTTCTCTAAAAATTTTTTATTATATTATGGCATAGTATATAGTGTTTTGTATAAATATATCCAATGGAAACAATTAAATATTTTAACAAGGCATCAAATGGGCATTAATCAATCAGAATAGATTCCTTACAAATTAGAACAGAGTTATATCATAACTTAATTAATTCTATATTCATAAATACTCTCTCCAGGTTTTCAAATTTATGAATAATATTGAAAAGTTATAAGGTGATGTATGTGTGTTATGTTCTTTTTCTTTTTTTCCCTTAAGTAAAATTTCAAGGAATGCAAACACTAAATCAAAAGGTATACATAAAATAGATTTTGATACATATTTCCAAATGATTCTCCATAAATAACGAACCAATTAAAACTCTTGAAATAGGGTACCTAGTTCTTCATAATATCGTCAACAAAAGGTATTCTCACCCTGTGTCAGGAAAGCTCAAAAACACCTCCAGGTTCACTGGGGGACTCAGCAGGTGGTTTTATTCCCAACTATAATTTATTATAACAAATGAAACAAAGTAAAATCACGAAAGGGAAAACACACAGGAAGCAATGTCCAAGGAAATAAAGTGCAAACTTCCAAGAGTCTACTCCCAGTGGAGTCAGGCAGGGCTTACTTTACTTCTCTAGCAATGAATTGGGACAAACTGTATGAAATGTTGTCTAGGAGAAAAGCTAATGAGACTTCATATCTAGCCTTTTTACTGGGGTGCGGGGGGGAGCGGTCATGTAGGTGCTTTTGCCTAGCACATACTGAAACTCCAGATCCAGAAAGAAAGCAGGTGGTCAAGAGAAAACATACTATTTGTATCTAAGAACTCTGATGATGGGAAGAGTCAAGGCAAGATGAGCAAATATGAAGCATACCAAGAGGAAAGTGATGTCCTTGAAACCTAGAATAAATGGCATAAGCCTTTCACCTCATTCCAGGGGTCACTAGACCCTACTTGCCTAAAAGCTTGGGTATGAATACTAACTCATACTTCCAGGTTTTATGTGAAATTCAGGAAGTTATTTAATACTGCTAAAGCCTCAGTTTCTTCACTGGTGAATGGGTAATTTCTTCTAAGAGTAGTAAAGAATCAATGAAGACTTTTATTTTCTATCAAGATGGGAGTTTACAGAGAGGTTTCACCCTCCCACACGTAACAAAAAAAAACCCAAACAGAATATATAAGATGATGTTTTCAAGACCCTGGACATCAGGCAAGGCAGGACAGTGATCCCTAAGGGACAGGAAACAAATAAGGTGGACCCAATTCTTCCTCTAGCTTGCTGACTTGGATGTGTTTTCAGGAGGGGGCTTAGGAGGGGGAACCCAGGCAGACCCCAGCTGACTCCATGAGTTGAGGAGCTGAGCTGAGAGTCCTTAGCTACTGGCAATTTAAAGGAAAAGATACTAAGAGCGAAGAGTTGCACAAAGAGAGTCAGAGTCTTGGAGGTCTGTTGAGGGACCCATCAAGAATTCAGCAAAGGAGTAATCATTACCAGTAGCAACATTACTACTCATACGGCAGTTTCTCTTGCCTGAAATGAATGCTGTGTTCTCTGAGAGCTACTAGGAGACATAGCCTAGCTTAGCTTGTGCCATATGTATAAGATTGAATATCACACACACGTCTTTCCTAGTATACTGTAAGCTCTTAAAAGAATGGATGTATGTCATTCCACCCTTGGATCATCTGTGGTTCCTAGCAGAGTGTTTTGTAGAATACATGCCAAACAAAGGTTTCCTGGGGCTGAACATTATCATTCTATAACCATTTATCCCACTTTCTATATACTCCTGATTTTTGGGGTGTTAGTATTTATTGTAGTATGTAAACTGACTCTCCCTGACTTTCTTCTTATACAATAAGAGAGTGTTGTTATTATGATTATTTGTTTCTAAGCTGATTTCATATGCATTTTTTAAAATGCTGGAACATAGTGATACTCTAGGTGGAGTATTACACCAAAAGCCATGGATAGGATTTTCTTTCCTTACTCTGTAAGCTCCTTTTTTTTTTTTTATGACTAGAAAAATTCCATTTCTCTAAATATGGGCATTTGTATTTTAAGTATTCTGCCTGCCTCCAGGTTTGTGTGCTTAGATAAACAAAAGCTGACTCTCTTTCTGAAATAGAACAATATAATGGAGAAAACTAAAATGTAATGAAATTTATGACCCAGATCTGATACAGAAACATGAGTGGGTGATAGGCTAAGCTAGTTAAGAATTTTTTTCTTTTGTTTTGTTTTTTGCTTTTCCCCAAGAATTCTCTGGGGTCTGAAAGTCTATTTCATATTGGAAACTAGCTTATTACAATGTTGTGACTTGATTTCCTATGACATATATTGTTGGCAAAATAAATATGTATAGTTCTGAAACCTGCAGTGCCTCTCTGTGGCTGGGTATCTGCAGAATGTGTAGCTCCACATAGCTGATTCTCTCACCAATTTGCATTATGACATCTCTCCATATGAGGACATAATAGGCACTGAAATTGTGTCTTTAGCAGATTCTCACAGCTTAATAAACTTTTGTATACAATCCAGAAGCAGTCCCCGTGTTGTTCTCTTGTCCTATTGTGTTTTCCTATGTAGCTGGCAGGATAGGATTTACTGCTCTATGAATATTCATGCTTAATTAGAGACCCTCAGTCCCTGAGCCCTCTGTCTTCCTTATGCTACCTCGGTGTCCATATGATATTCTCATTTACTTCTTTCTACACTGTCTGATAAATCATGTGATAACTAGCTATGAGACTTACATTCCAATTTTCTAGTCAAATGATTTCGGTTGAGTTTCAAACCTATGAATGAACATGAGTAGGGGGACTTGGGCAGGGGACTTTGTTTCTTCAAATAGATGATGCCTCCCAGCACTGACTCCAGAACTGTGGAAATGATCCCAGGAGAGGTTACAAGGGGTTTTGTGAAGCCCTCTCCATGTCCCTTAGTGGCGTCAGGGTTTTGGCAAGAGATTCCCTAGATCATTTGCAGCTCTCATGGACTGTGTTTCTATCATTCTCTAATTCCAATTTTGACTTGAGAAGAAGTAACCCCGCATCACTTCAGGGAACCTAGAGGATACAAAGAATATCAATTTGGGATCCTCTGAGGCCATCAGAGTAACAGCCAATAGGTTATGTCCTCAGTAAATTATCTCTTTGTCACTATAACATCAAACTGTCTTATCAAGCAACTGAGAAAAGACTCGCGAAGTGTGTTATTCCATATTTAGAGGAAAATACAGAAACATGACCTGTCATTGTAGCAGCTCAGTACTTATTGATTAATACAACCCTCTAAGGGTCCAAGCAGACAGCATGATTGCCCAAAACAGGTTTCCAAGTAGTGAAGCACATTACGTCTAACATCAGACTACTTCTATGGCAGCAACAGTAGAATTATATTCAATCGTATCAGGATATATTTATATCAACAAGAAGATACTGACATTTTGTCTATTAGATTTCCCTGGGGAGGGGGAGACTGTCCAATTAATCAACAGTTAAATATATTGTTCTCTAAATTCAGAAGGTCTAATTCTGTTCATGAAAAGTGGTAATGAGAATTAGTTCTCATTACCAATGAACTAACACTTACTTGGTGTTACTGTTTGTCAGGCACTACGTTAGGACTTACATGTATTTTCTTAAACTCCATAGTATATATGAAATAGTGTTCACTATAAAGAGGAAGAAATGGAGGCTGGCTCTCAAGATTATACAGCTAGCAAGGTATAAGGCTGAGATCCGAACCCAGACAACAGGACTCCAGAGAAGTATCTCTCTATCAGGATCTGTTCTACTGAAGGTACAACTCCTACCAGTTTCTTTGTTCAGAATAAAAAAATATATATATGCCTTATGGAAGATCTTGCATCATTATCTCTCTGCAGAGGAGGAATGTAAACACCACACAATGACTGCCAAAGCAGGGCCAATGACTGCCTTATTATTAGCTTGCATCTTATTTTTTCCAGTCCCCTTGAGATATAATCAGCATATAACATTATATAAATTTAGTGTGTACAACGTCATGATTTGATGCATGTATACATTGTGAAATGATCACCACAATAAATTTAGTTAGTATCTATCATCTCACATAGTTTCAATTTTTTCCCTTATGACATGACCTTTTAAGATCTGCTTTCTTAGCAACTGTCAAATATACAATACGGTATTGCTAGCTATAGTCACCATGCTGTACCTTACATCTCCAGAATATTTTTACTCTCTAGCTGGAAGTTGAACCATCTGATCACCTTCATCCTGTTCCACCCCCCACCCACTTCCTGCCTCAGGCAACCACCAGTCTGATCTCTGTTTCTGTAAGTTTCTTTATTTTCAGTTTCTCTATACAAGTGAGATCATACAATATTAGTGTTTCTCTGTCTGACATACATACTTCAGTTAGCATAATGTCCATCCTATTGTCAAATGACAGGGTTTCCTTTACTTAAATGGCTGAATAGTATTCTATTGTGATAGTGTGTGTGTGCTCATTTATCATATATAAATAAAAAACATATTATCTTTATCCACTAATCCATCAGTGGACACTGAGACTGTTTCCATGGCTTGTCTATTGTAAATAATGCTGCTGCAATGAATATGGGTGTGCAGATTATCTCTTTAGAATAGTGATGACTCTTTCAACATGACACCTAAAATATAAGCAACAAAATAAAAAATAAGCAAATTGGCCTATATCAAACTAAAAAGCTTCTGCACAGAAAACAAATGATCAACAAAGTGAAAAGGCAAACTACAGAATGGGAGAAAATATTTGCAAAACACACGTATGATAAGGGTTTAATACTCAAAGTATGTAAAGAATTCATACCACTCAATAGTGAAACAACACATAATCCAATTTAAAAACGGGCAACAAGTCCACGAAGGGGTGTTCAACATCACTGATAATTAGGGAAAACACATTAAAACCACAGTGAGATATCACTCACATTTGTTAGAATGGCTATCATAAAAAAACAAAAAAATAAAAAAACAAAACAAAAAACCAAAAAAAACAACAACAAAATCCCTAAGTACTTGGAAGATACAGAGAAAAGAGCACTCTTATGCACAGTCAGTGTGAAAAGTAAATAGTATGCAGATTCCTCAAAAAATTAAAAATAGGGCTATCATATGATCCAGCATTTCTGCTTCTGGATCTACGTCTGAAGGAAAAAAAAAACAAAAATAACTACTAATTTGGACTTTAACTCCAAGCCACAGGACAGAAGGCTAGTGAAGTAGGCTCAACCTTATGGTGTCTCCTTCATTAAGTCTAGAATAACTGCCTTGGTACTTCTAAGAGTAAACCAGAGTGTCTGATGCAGGGACAGATCTCATGCAGGGTGATAAGATGAAGGCAATCTATGAGAATGAACAAACAAGAGAGAGCATTTGTACAACTCTTCCCAGACAAGCTGTCATAGGTCACATACCTCAGGCTACTCATCCAAGGAAGCAGCCCTTGGTCCTGGTGGCCTCCAGGAAGAACCAAACCATCTGTAAGTGAAATAGATAGAAATCTAGAGATAATAAAAAGTTAGTTTGGGCTTACTTGAAAGCAGAAGAGTCCCAGTTAACTGCCAACCAGGAAACTCTTTTTTCCACACTCTTTCCATATACCATTTTGCAAATTAGAAGGGCTCCCAAAGAAGGCCTATTATATGACTCATCCTATTTCAGTTACCCCTTGAAGATGAGAATTCTTGGAAGAGGGAGAGGGCACTGGGATGAAGGTCAGTGATGAGGGCAAGAGGCTGCTGAGATAATAGTGGCATATAGAAATCAGAAATGGGAGTTTCTAAAGGAATCTCCCTTGTTTGACCCCTTTCTTCCAGTGTCCTCCCTGCTATTTGTATTCCCTTTCCTCACTGCCTCTGTTAGCACATACAGCATCTTGGTGGGCATCTAAAAAAAAAAAAAAAAAAAAGAAAGAGTGTGCGCTCCTTCCAGGTAATTGCATCCCAAACTCAGTCCTTCCCATGAGGAAGGGAGTATGGTGGAACATGGGCTCATTGGTTTGGCTGGGTAGCTTCTGAAGGGCACAACCTGAAATCACCTAAGTAGCTGTTATGCAAGTTATTGATAAACTAGTCAATCCCTTGGGTAGGCAGCATTCACAATGGCCCAATCTGAATTCAAGAACAAATTGGAATTCTAGGTCCTATGCAATGAAGATAAACAAGAAAGATCTATACTTACACTGCATGGTTTTCTTCGTTTAATATTATTGAAACTAATAGGTTATATGGGGGTAGTTAGAACTTTCCTTGATCAGTACATGTTTCCTGTAAACTAAATAAAAATCCCATGTTGTTGTTTTTTTAATTAAAATGCATTTCTTTCAGATGACACTAAGTATACCAGATAAACTACGATAGCACGTAATTCTTCTTTATTCCCTCCATGTATCATGGTATGAAGGTAGGACAGGAAGGACGGGTGGCCTATTTGGCTCCTTTGCCACCTCCCTCCCCTAACCCCTGCCATTCTTCTGGCATTTAAAGAAAGTGGGGATGAGAGACAAAGCTCCAGCACCTGATTCTAATCTCAAACTCTATCCCTAGCCCTAAGGGGTCCTCAGCCTCAAAATCTGTGACCCCTGGTATCTCCGAAACATAAAGTTCCATTTTTGTTGAGAAGCAAATTGTAGTTGAAAAAGCACAGAATGCAGGACCAGAAAAGCAGGGAGCCACATATTAGCTGTTTAACTTGGCATAAGAAAATTTATTTCTCTAGGACTCAGCTTTCTCATTTGTAAAATGTGAAAAATAAAACCTCCTTTGCCCTAGTGGTTAGAGAATTAAGGGAAATACTGTAGAGAGAAGTTATTTTTGAAACTATAAACTCCATAGACATAAGAGCATTTGTCATTATTATCACAGATCTTAATATAAAAACCTCTCCATGTTTAAGAGTCCTTAACTATAAAACAGTGTTAGAATTCCCTTCTTCAGTTGAACTCACAAGGACTCTTTCCCGAGGTTACAATGATAGAGTAGGTATAAAAGGACATTGAACAGAGAGACACAGTCCTTCCAGTTTGTATTATTACTTTTCCTTTTTATGTGATTCCCATCTTATGTGATTACCTTAAAAAAAAGTTTGGCATTAAATTTTTATCTAAACTTAACCTTGCTTTATAAGCTTTCTTGCACTTATTTTGAAATTATATCTTTTATTTTTCCTCAGCTATCATTAATCTCATCATCTGCCAAGTCTACAGGTTAAACAGAGAACATTACACCTTGTATCTTTGCTGACTTCCTAGTATTAGTAAATGTGACCTTGTGTTCAAGCTCATTTTAGTTCTGATTGAGTAAAAGAGAGTTTGTTCACTAATTGCCATTGTCCTGGCTCTGTGTTTAATATTACAATGCCTGATTATAGTTATTCATCAGCGATAGCTAGGGACAATAGTGTGATTGGCTAACTCCTTTTTCTAATCTAACTCTTAAATGTTGTCCCCCCATACACACACCCCATTTTTCTCTTGACCCTGAGATAGAGTCAATTGTTGTTCTATCCACATTACTATAGGACCTTGTACTTATCTGAATTAAATTTCTTAACACATTATACTGGAACTATTTATTTACTTGATTTTTCCACTACACTCTGACCTTCTTTAGCTTCAATCATGACTGTGTCCCAGCATGCAGAAGCATGAATGTAGGCTCAAAACAAAATAGCAATGATGACGTTTATTCATCTCTCCTTATACCAGGTTCTAATTATTTTTGCACATATGAACCTTGTTAAAGAATATTTTTAATGGTAAAACCATGAATCACATCCATACATACATGAACATATTAAAGATTTTACTTAACTCATAGTGGAGCCATGAGATAGATATTGTAACTCATTCAAAGAAGAGGTTGAAGAAGTACAAATTTATATAAAGAAATGGTGAAATGAAGTTACCGATAGAAACTTTTCCCCCCATGGCCAGGAAAAGAAATCTACTGAAGCTCCATCTGACAGAATGTATTTGTTGTCTATAGATAAGAAATATTTTACACAGTTGTAAAATAACTCCCATGGATCAGAATCAGATAATCTGGAAAAATATACTCTAAGAAATGTATAGTTTTTTCAGTTTTCCAAAGCACAGAGTTTTACCTCTAACTCTTAAGCCTCACAAAATAGGCAATGGTCATTAAATTTAACCAAAGCACTAAATTTCACTGTTAATTACATAGAAGATGCCTTTTTCCTGTTCTACACTCCCACTCCCCATTTTAATTCAACATCTAACCATTAAATACTTTGTATTGACCTCAGTAGACAATGGCCTGGCTACCTGTTATTCTTGAACTCTGGAAGTGTATAAAAGGATGGAATATAATATGTGAGATTATGTAGAGCAGAGAGGAAAAAAGAAAAGAGCTTACTACCTACTGAAAGTTGCTGATAATGGCAAGCTATCTATTTCCAGTGCAGATTCGAATCTCCTTATACCAATTGTGGATTCTCTCGAGTCATCTTTTGCCACCCAAACAATGTCTCCCAATTATTATTATTACTATTATTATTATTATTTATTTTTCACATCCCTCTCTTTTTTCTACTAGAGCTCTCTTTTGCTGTCTGACAGATAACTTGCTTCCTTGATAGCATGGATCCTGCCCTCCCCTATTCCTTGCCACATACTGGTCCTGTCTTTCTCCAGCTGTGTCTAATAAGGTGGGAATTTTCCCCAGAGTGCTCCTTTGTGCTTTCCTTAGATACTTTTGGGTTCCCTCCATTGCCTGGGTATGGATGGAAACAGAAAAATTGTGACAGTTAAAATTGCTCCCCAGCAAGTTTTCATTGTGTTAGCCAATCATGGTGTCAGGAACTTGCTGAATGGAATTCCTTTGGCTTTGATGCTATCAGCATGAAGAAAAGAAACAGCAAGGAAAGCAATAGGAAAATCGTGTTCCTTCTGCATTTTTTAAGTCAACTATTTTTAGTTTGTCAACCAAGAAAATGCTGTATAAAAAATCTTATAGCCTGTTGACACAAGATAAAAAAATGGAAAGAGGGGCCACTTAGCAGGAATCAAAGAAGGGGGAGGAACTGTCTGAATACATTGGCATCTCCCTCAGATATTTTTAAATCCAAATTACCTCCCTGCATTTAGTTCTCTTGTTATTTTGCTCCTCTGAAGGTTAAAGTGGAGAAAGGTAAAGGAAAATTGAATCAGATGATTCCCTTGAGCATTAAAAGAGCTGCATGGCAAATAGTCAAAGTTTTCATAAAACTTAATAGGTACTTTTTAGAATATTATGACAGTGAAACCCATGACAGAATTGAAAATATTATACCAATACCACTAAACAAGAGTTAGAAATGTTGGTGTACCAATCTATTTATGTATTTATCATTTGTATTTTCTTGACTTTTTTTCATACATTGTCAATATTCTCATTCAGTACAGTCTCTGCCATTTTCAAACTCATAATCTAAGAAAAATCGATCAGTTGGAAAAGATTGTTTTAAGTGTGGCTTATTTTTAATGGTTCATGGTTCATTTGGGAAGAGAGGCTAGAAACTTTCTTTCTTGCTTTATGAATAGGAAAGAATTTGTACTTCTTTTCTAATCAATTATGGCAGGTTTCCCAGACAAAGTTGAATTTGAGGTGAGGGCTGAAGATATAGCTTGCCAAGATACTCATATAGCTTATGTTTTCCAACCTCAAAAACTATTAAAAAGATAGGAACGAGGTATCATTCAGCTAAAGTGCATATTGTTCAGAAATCAGTCAAGTGCACTATCACTCTAACTTTTGCAGCAAACATTTCTACTCATGGTTCATTTTTGTTTCTAGTTGACCCACCGGCAAGGATTCCTCTTCTTCCTCAGGCAACTCTGTAGATTCTGTCTGGCTGGTCTTTGTCTTTTAATACCCATCATTATAAATTAATTCAAGAACATGATGGATTCAAGCCATGCTCTCAGTTTAAATATGGATTTGTTAAGCATCTTGTACATCAAAATCAATTTTATGTCCACCAGGTATTTGCAATATTTCAGTTCTATAAATATAAGAAGGGTAAAATCATATTTTTTTTTTACTTTACTATCTCAACATATAACACATAACCATTTGCTCTACTTGTGGTCTTTTACAAAGAAGGCTATTACTAATATATGTTCAAATTAAATTATTGGTAGGAAAGATAAAGACTAGAAACAAATTCTAAATTCAATAGGAGAAGATCCTTCCTGGATTCATACACAAGGTGATTAACAATGATCTGCCTTTAAAATATAATAACTATTGGTTTCCCAAGCAAAATTCACTCTCAGGAAATATGCCTTTATTGGAAGTTCTCTTGAACCACTTCAATAAATATACTATTGATACTATAAAGCACATCATTATAAACTGCTGCTCTATTTTGCTTTATCCTTCTAATTATTAATTTTATCAGACTACTTGTTCTACATGCTTAACTTCAGACAGAAAATTGTAGCCTCATATGTGAGAAAGGAGTCCTTTCATTACTAATACTGCAAATCAATCATTCAAGAAGGTGTCATTTTAAATTTCATGCAGACTCTTCAAAAATGCAGATGCCAATGTAAGCATAAGATCAGAATTTTCAATCAGTTGTTTATATTTTCTTCTTTAAGAATGCATGTAGCCGGATATCTTTGGAGGACTGACATCTAAATAGTTTACTTCCTACTGCAGAATAAATCGAATGTTGATAAAGCACCAGCTAGGGAAGGTTGCCTTAGAGGGAATCAGGATACTATAGAACAAAACGAAAAGTCCCACATAGCTGCCTTGCATCCTAGAATGCAGTCTGCCACTCAGCTATCGGGACTATTTGAATTGAATTAGTTCTGTGCAAAATAACTGATTTCACAATTGAAGCATTCCACTACATGCTGGGCTGAACAAGTCCTTGTCTTTAAGGCGTATTTACTTATCTGGCTTAGTATTTCATTTTCATAAAAAGAAGTAAATAAAGAAATCACACAGAAAGAAATCCAGTCTTGACAAAATTACTGGCCATCACAGCTACTAGTATTTTAAAGAGCTGTTCAGATGTGAAATAACGATACTAATAAGATCATAGGAAGCTGTTCATGCATGAAATAAAGAGAACATTACATTCATCATTTCGAAATCAGTGATGCCCAATAATGAACACAACTTGAATGAGTGAAATTACATGGAATACCTAATTTTGGAAATATGGCATTTATTCATATTATGTGCTTAGAAGAACACAAATATCAGCTTAATTTTATCACCCAGTGAAAAACACAGCACTCATATATCTATGCATATGCATATTAGATTATTTTAACAGAAACATAATAATTTCTGATCTACATTTTTCATTTGACCCTATATATGGAAGTTTTTAAGTGACATTAAAAATGTTTTCCATAATAATTTTCAAAACTTGCATAGGATTATAATGCATGAATTGATGTAGTATGTCTTTCATCAGAATAATGTATTTAATTGAAGAAATTAGGATTCTGTTTCAAAAACATTAATCTACTGTATGAATGCATCATGAACTTTGGGGCTATTTTAATTCTAAATATAAAAGTTTATTTGGGAATTAATTTCAAAAGTAATTATTTACAATTTCTTACTTTCACAATAAAATAAAAGAAATGTAAGAAAAAAATTCTGTTTAAAATTCATTTTGTTAGCCCTCCAGTTCTGCATTTTCCCTAATGAATAATTTAGCTATTACTAAACACTTTTGTTATGAGTCCTTCATAGCGTAAAGCTCACACACATCCTTTTCCTCTCTCATTCTCAAATGCTCATAATTGAATATTGAAGTTAAAATACGCACACTCTCTCTCTTTCTCTCTCTCTCTGTTTCTTTTAAAAATGCTGCTGTGTTCCCTTGCCTCATACCTTTGCAACTGTTCCTTGCTCTGCCAGAAATGTCATCTTCCCAGCTGAACCTTATCCATGTAGGCATGTAACAACACAGATCTAGATTAAGGAGTATTCTGTCTACCTTCCACACCTCTGTGACTCCCTAGCTTAATATTGTTTTGTTTCTTTTCTCTAACAGACCATGAGCTACCTAAGACAGGGACCCTGTCCATTTGGTCTAATGTCTATTTATCCTCCAGGGTCTGACTCAGTGGTAGGTGTAATTAGGCATTTGTTAAATAATATGTGGTCCCTAAGGTAGAAAAGTATATGAGTTAACAGAAAGAAAGCCTATTTGTCATATTTTATAGATATTTTGAGAGAAAAGCTTAAATGATTTGTTTTAAAATATGGCTTTTTTTTCTTTTTATTTTATTCAATAATTTATGAAATCCCTTCTTGAGGCATCCTTCTCCCTGCAGCTTTATTTCATTGTCATTTTAGATTTGTTTTAGTTTCTTGAAGCAAATGTTTGCTTCGCTTACTTGCATTCTTTCTATATATATAAAAAAAAGTTCTACATTTTCATCAAAATGAAAATGATGGAATGTATTTATTACTTCTATATTGCCGGGATTTGAATTGTTTCCAATAGTAATTAACGCTCTCCATTTTGTAAATAGTGCTTCTCAGGCCATTCTTGTACATGTCATTTTCTGCACCTAATTGTGCATTTCTCTAAGGTATATATATATATATACATATATATGTGTATATATACACATATATATGTATATATATATATATATTTCTGATACATACCTACATATATATCAGATATATATACTTTATATCTGGTCTATATATGGTCCAATGAGAAATGTAGATCAGAAATTATATATATTTCTATAAATAGATCTATATACTCTAAGGTATTATATCCTTGACTAAGCCTTAAGTAATTGCCATATGTTTGATATATCCTTTTTTTTTTTTTTTAGTTTTTATTTATTTATTTGATTGAGAGAGATCACAAGTAGGCAGAGAGGCATGCAGAGAGGGGGTGGTAAGCAGGCTCCCCATTAAGCAGAGAGCCAGATGCGGGGCTCGATCCCAGGACCCTGAGATCATGACCTGAGCTGAAGGCAGAGGCTTTAACCCACTGAGGCACCCAGGCACCCCATGTTTGGTATATCCTTAATTCTAAGACACACTCCTCTTACAATTTAAATTGTTTCCCCAGCAACAATTTTAAGTTTCTGAAAACAGTAATTTAAAATCAATGTAATACAGTTATATTTATCATATTGTTGATTTTTTCTTCCAAACAGTTATAATTAACTCAAATTGAAGATATATACCTAATTTAAAAAAAAATTGATTCCAAGATTAAACTTCCTATATCCTTATTTATTAATTGTGACCACATTGTCAACAACTGAAAGAAATTTGCTTAATTCATTTGTGGATTTTTGAGGGTTTTTCCCCTAAAATAGTTTTAGTTTTATATATTACTTTGATGCGTTATTCTGCATAAAGATCATACCTCTGGGAATTTAAATTTAATTTAAAGTTTTATCTTTCCTTTTTATTTTTAGTTGTTTTTTTGCTTTGACTATTTTGTCTGGAATTACCATTTTTTTCTTTCAATTGATCTTCCAGAGTGTATTTATGTACCTGTATGAAATGCCAAGAAATTTCTCCTTTTACCTAGCCCACATATATTTTACACTATATACCAGTTTTTATTGCTGTGATATACATTTTGTCAAAGAAAAGTTGCACTGAAGAGTTAAGTAGTTAAGAAAAACTTCCTCCAAGTCTGTTGCAGTAAAAGAGAGAGATTGAACCGAACCGGCTGAACCAAAGGGCTGGGTAGGTTTTAGAACCTCAGATTAGCTAGTGGAGAGTGACCCAGAGGATGCTGGTAGGCGGAGCTGATCAATGTGATTAGGGGATATGTGTTTGCTAATTTCCTACTTACTGAAGTTAGGGTCCTACCATCCCATAGAGATTGACAGATAGGGCTGTTCCCTGATATGATGATTACCTTTCAAAGGGATAGCCCCCAGGTCTTTGAGAAAGGCATTTCCTGGACTATAGACTGTGCAGACATTGGGAGACTTCCAACTCACAGGTCAGAGAAGGATTTACAATTCCAAGTTTTCTAAAATAATAAATTCTACATGAAGGGAAATCAGAGGTTTATGGTCACAAAGAAGCTTGTCTGAAGTCTAGTCCAACTGAGGGGAAGGCAAAGGCTTTCTTGCTCAATTTTAAAGCTAGTTTACACTTTCCTTTACGTATTTGTCTCTTTTGATAACTCTCTCCCATTATTTTAGTATTTACCTTCAACATTTATTTAGACATGGCTAAGTTTCCTGTTGCCTTTGCCCACAACTACTTCTTTCCTACTGTTAAGTCATTTCCTACAAAATTTTGCATTTGTCTTACACCTGGCCCCTAAATGTTTATTTTGTTCCTTCTTCTCTTTCTTTGAGATGAAGGAAATCCTGGCCTGTAACTTCCCTCAAAATCGTCTGAGTGGGTTTTTCCTAGATTCCTCATTATTTAAATGGAGAGCGTTGGAGTCCTCCTGGATATTAGGTCAAAAGGGGTGTTAATGAAAACAGACTCAGAATTCAAGATTCTACAGCATTAGTGCAAAGGTAGAGCTCAGGCCCTGGGGTCTGTCAAGAGAAAAGTCCTCTGTGTGCTGGTTTGGGCTCACCTCTGCATTGGTCATGAAGTGCACTGAAGGCCTTAAACCAAACTGGTTTTTCAGTTCACCAAGCAATGATTTGAGGGACAGCACAGAACCTTCTAGATGCTTCAGGGAATTGGTGCTAGCCAAAGCTATTTGAAGTAACAGTGCTAGACCTCAGATCTCCCATGAGTTAACCATGGGAAAGCATAGCGGTTAAAGGCATCCCACAAAAGAGCCATTGCTGTGGCCCCAAGTCACCTCCATTCCTCATTCTTACAAATAAGATCACTTTAGTGGAATTGTGCCTGAATCTCATCTAAATCAGTGGAGTAGTTCTGACTCAACCATTGTTTTCTTTCCTCTGTCTGGTTCCTGCTGCATTAAATCCCACACAGGTCCTCTAAGGTCATGGCAAATGGTTGGTACTTTTTACTGTTTCCAAATAGCTGATACAGCAGTTTCGAGTCCTGTTGCAAGGCTGTGTGCACATGCAAACACACACACACACACACACCATCATTTTTGTCTTTTACTCATTTCTTGCGTTATACAAGATGAGAGGAGGGTTAGGAATCTGTGATCACATCACCATGTTTTCAACAATTCTTTGTCACTTGTTTTTTTGTTTTTTGTTTGTTTTTTTTTTTTTTTTTTTGGTTGTTGTTGTTTTGTTTTGTTTCAGTGGTGGTGGTTTGGTTTTGTTTTTCAGAATTAAGCCAGGCTAGAAGCTAATCTGAAAGAAGGGGGCTACTGAAGAGCTAGGGATAACATTGTTAACCAGAAATCTAAAAGCTGCAAGAGCTTGCATTTGACAGTGTCAAATTTTTATTTTGATCTTTTCTAACTATTGTATGAATGAGGAGCATTTGCTAGCCTTCTATTTTTGAGGATGAGATGAGACTCACTTGGACTCTTGGAATGTGTAGCACAGTGTGAGTACTTCGTTGACCTAGAAAAGCTCTCCGAGGGAACGGAGAAACAATTAGAAATTTAAATGCATGAAAATGGAGACATATTTTATGTTACATCAAATGTTTCAATTGTACTACTGGGGGGTAAAGACCTTCTATGACTTTGTTGGTAGATTTTCTTTTTTAATGCTTAATGTATAAAAGGAGATGTTCTTAACACAGCTTACTTTTAATTGGAGGATCTCAATGTATTTCACAGGTAGTTGTTCATCCTTTAAAAGAAATGACTTTTAAAACAGGAAAATAAATAGGCTTTTTCATCCCCCACACCAAAGAACTAACAAACACATAGAAAACATATTAGACCTCAGCTGTATCCCAGATAGAGTGCTGAATGCCTGGGGGCTACATAGTTACAAGACAGAATCTCTTCCCTCTAGAAACTTTATACATAAAGTAGTTCCCTCATGGTCTCCTGCTGACAATTACTGGAAAGTGACCACCACATGGTCAATACAGATAATGAGGATGGGAGTTTAGAGCAGCAAAAAGTTACTTTTTTGAAGGGAATAGGTTCCCTGAAGGAACTGATATTTTATATGAATTGTGAAGGGTGATTTGTGGGGTTGGAGGAAAAATAACAAGCATGATTCATTCCACATATGTTACTAATCCTTTAAAACAGCACCATTTATGGAAATATGTCCATTTTCGCTATAAGCCCCTTTTGGGGACTATCTTTATTTTTTTTAATATTTCATTTATTTATTTGACAGAGAGAGAGAGAGTGCGAGTGCACAGTAGGCAGAGCAGGAGGCAGAAGGAGACAGAGAAGCAGACTCTGCTGAGCAGGGAGCCTGATGTGGGGCTGGATCCCAGCACCCTGGGATCCTGAGCCCAGCAGAAGGCAGCTTCTTAACCTACTGAGCCACCCAGGCACCTTGGGCCTTTCATCTTCTAACTAGTCAATTGCCTTTCACCTTCATTATCTAAATTGGTGGGGGCGGGGGGAGTGGGGGGGTGCTCTTCATTTCCCACTCTACAAGTCCCAGTTAGCATCAGAATTACCTGTAGGGCTGTTCAAACATAGGTGCCTGGGCCCGAAACCCAGAGGTTTGACTGGGTAGGGCTACGGTGGGGTGCAATGATTTACATTTCTAACAAGTTACCAGGTTATGCTGCTGCCACTGGTCTGGAAGACCACTTCTCTAAGATCTACAAGTATTCTTATTTTTTCTCTTAATGCATTTTCGATCTGGGCACAGTGGAAATACAGAGCTGCACCATTGCCATTCTGGTAGAGTATACCTCTGAGACAACTGATCTGTTAGAAAGCAGAGCATCACAGACTTTAATATGCTTATGAAACATCCAGAGGCCTTGTTAAAATGCTGATTCAGATTCAGCAGGTCTGAGGTGAGACCTGAGTGAGATTTTGCCTTTCCAAACCTCTAGGCATAAAAGGACTTTGGACTCAACAATGGAGCAACCCAAGTGAGTGTTTTTCACTTGCAAATGAACTTCCTTTTAGGGACAGCTCACATCCCAAATTCATCTAATTAATTTTACAGTTTCAGTTACATTCTCATTGTCAACTATTCCCCACAGAAAAGACTCTTTTGTATTCACAGAAAACAGAGTCTAAGTCAAAGTGGACCTTAAATATCTTCCAAATTAATCCCTTCATTTTTTTTATTGGGACATTTTTCTGGTCCCACATCTGGTTGGAACTAAGAAGATGGTGTAATCATTTGAGACCTCTTCTTTCGTGTTTTTTAGGGAAAATTTAGTCTAAATTGAGAAGAGTTCCTGGGGCACCTGGGTGGCTCAGTTGGTTAAGTGTCTACCTTCAGCTCAGGTCCTGATCTCAGGGTCCTAAGATTGAGCCCTACAGGGCATCAGCCTTCCTGCTCAGCGGGGAGTCTGCTTCTCCCTCTGCCCCTCCCCCTTCTCATGCTTTCTTTCTCTCAAATAAACAAATAAAATCTTAAATTACTAGAAGAGGACTTCCTTAAGTGGCCACAGCAATTTTATGAAATCAAGGCAGCAGAAAGATCCTTCTAGTCCCGTGGAGATGTTAGTGATCTTCACCTGCCTCTTTTTATGGCCACAAAAAAACAAAAACAAAAACAAAAACATACGTTAGAGCCCCAATATTCCTGAAACTAGTTGGTGATGATGAGCAGGCCCTCAAAGAAACATGAGTCATTTCTTAGGCAGTGCCACAAGATGCTTCATTTGATGTCTTTGTTCAGACCTCTTCCTAACACTGATTAGAGTGGCTTACACATCAAAAGAAGACATTTCTGTGTGTCAGTTTCATGTGAATTTCAATATTGTGTGTCCCCAACACCTTCTACTCCTTATAAAACAACAACAACAACAACAACAACAAAAACACTCTACTCCTTATAGAGAATGGACAAGGCAATTTAATCCTTCCCAATCCTTTAATTATCCTGAATGGCTTTAGGCAGGAGGAATCATCCTGATTTCAGTAAAATTTCTGAAATGCCAAGAGAATGCCTTTGTTCTTATCTTGTGAGAGGGGATATTTACAGAGAAAATTGTCCTTAGAAATGTCTGTTTGTTTGTTTGCTTAAGATTTATTTTGCCTAGAAGAGGACAAAGCAGGATGTTTTGAATTGGCCAGCATAAACTTTCAGTCATCACTCTTTCCATATACAAGTTGGGGACAAATATGTTGTGCATTTTTCTCAAAGAGTCATAGAAATTGGATATAGTTTTTCCTGGAAAAAGATAACTTGTATATCTTTAGAAAGAGTATTTAAACCTCTTTGAAGAAACCATAAATTCCTAGTTCTTTTGTATGCAATAAATTCTCAGTTGACCTAATGAAAAGCCAATATTTCCTCTAAGACAAAATCTTATTTCATTCACCCACCAATGCATCCATTTATCAAAGTGCCAGAATAACTCAGCTTTTGATATTAAGTGCTGTACATACTTGTAGTGAAAAATGGATGGAATAGGTTACTATCCTTAGTATTGTTGCATGCAAAATAGCAACTATACTTTTATGCTTACTGTCATAATTCCTTAGAGAATGAATCAATTTGCCCACTTTTTTGAAAAGTATTTTCAGAGAAACTATTACTTTCAAATATCACCATTTCATATTTCCAAACCCAAGCACTTACATAAATAAACTTTGTCTTTTTAAACAATTTCATATCTCTATATAGTAAGAATATAAATTAAAACCAGCTTTTTCTGTGTTCATTGAATATAGGCTTTAAGATTCAACTGAGTATCCATCACATTTTTTTATGGAATTGACTGTATTGTTTCAAGACACTGGCACTTAGAAAACTAACATTCAAGTGATTTTATGCTTAACATTTCATTAAATCCCAGAAATAGTCTTATTCAATATTTTATACATTCTTTCTGTTCCTGATGGTTTGAATGCCATTATAACTAAAATTGAACCCAGTTCATTTTAACATTGAGGTGCCAAAGGCAGATCTAAGTTTTGCAAAAATAGGCAAAGCAAAGAAAGGAAAGAATGGAAGTGAAGAGGCATGCAAGGATAAAGGGGAAAGAGAAACGGAAAGAAAAGAGAGAAAACAGAGGAGGCAAGAAAGTAAGCACAGAGAAGTAAAAGAAAGAGAAAAAAAGTACAGTGTAGGAGTGTAGCATGACATCAAGAATTGCCTTGGATGTCCCTCTGAAAATTTGTGATTCACATTTAAGTGATTCCCTAGAGACAACTATGGGGCTTTCTGTGTTGCAGATATTTTAGAGGGGTTTATTTCTGAAGACAAAATGCCTCCTTGAGGTAGTATTAAGCACCCAGACTCAAGAGCCATTTTCAGTATGTGACCTTGGGCAAGTCATTTCACCCACATTCTTCAGTTTTACCATAAATCCTCTTAATACCCAAATGATAAATCTTTTGTGAAGAATAAAGGCGTTAACTGACATCAAGCACTTGTAAAGATGGGTAGCACAGAGACATCACTCAATATTTGCAGTTAGTACTGGTGAAAGTTTGCCATTCCACCTCTGATTTAAGAAAAATAAACATGATGTTAAATGCTCATGCATGTAAGCCTAAAACTCCATGCCACTTAGAGTCCTACAAAGAAACACTGCACACGCAAGTTTTAATCAAAGAGAGTTTAAGGGCACCTGGCTGGCTCAGTCAGAAGAACATGTGACTCTTGATCTCAAGGTCCTGAGTTCTAGCCCCACAGTGAGTGCTGAGATTATTAAAAATAAATAAATAAACTTTTTTTTTTTTAAAGAGAGTTTAACGAAGAGAATTTTATTAAAAAAGAAAAAAGAGGAATGTTAAAGGGAGATCTACAGAGGATGATGAAAAATTCTAATAGAAAGAGCAGGAAGGTGCTGCCCATTCTCTCTCATTGGCCAGATGGGGCAAAGGGAAGATACTTTGTTATCAGATCCAAGTTGAAGCTATGTCTGTGAAAAGAGGGCTCATCTTGAGGGTCCGTCTAAAAGGATCTGTGATTATAGTAAAAAGGTAGCTTGACGGTGACACTTGGACATTTAGATCAGATAATTCTTTGTTGTTATTGTTGTTGGCGGGGATGGGGGGTATACCTTGTGCATTGTAGGATGTTTAGCAACATCCTTGGGTTCTACTCCCTAGATGCCAGTAATGCCTCAGTTTCGACAATTTCTTGTCTCGAAGACCTTAACCTTGATAGTAGAAATACCTCTGGATTTTACCAAATGTTCCCTGGGATGCAAAATTGCTCTAGAATGTGAACTACTGCTGTAGAAGGAACCAGCCACTCCCGAACAATAGCATGGCCAGAATGAGTGGCAAGGAATAAATGCTCTGACCTCCCTTTTCTTACTATCATTGGGTGCCTCTCCTTACTAAAACTAACCAAAACCAGCTAACACGGCACTTTGGGTCATAGAATGAGCTTCCTTAGGTACAAGGCAAGGTTGGAAGAGGGGAAAAGGTCTTAAGGGATAAAAGGAGAATAACCAAAATGCAGGCCTAGGATAGGCAATGATGTAGAGTTACTTTGATCCCTTTTCAGTAGTCATGAGACTTTGGGGTAACGTAAGAAGACAAGGAGCACCACAGGTTGTGGGATCTTAGGAAAAATGTGTTGGTGTCCTGGTCCCCAGCCGGAAACTACGAGAATGACAGCCTAGATGAATATAAATGCCTCCAGCTTGAATTCCAAGTGAGCATTAAAAATAAGGTACAAGGAAGGAAAGAATCCCGTCATGCATAACCCCCTCCCAGATCCAGCCTAATTTCAATAGCATAAAAGTTATATAAAGGAGGATGGGGAAGATGTTCAAAGAAGAAGAATGTAAATCATCATGCTCCCATTAAGTCTGCCCTAAATTAAGAGATGTTTTACCAAGGGGCACATCTCAGCATCTTGTGACTGCCTATATACTCATCTTTGTGGTTCTGCATTGATAAATCAGATAAATACCACTGAAGCCCATGTACTCTGCTATTAAATAGTAGGATTTCATTCATCTCTCTCAAGAAATTGTTTCTGGAGGCCTGCAGAAGAAGTAACAATACTTTATCACAAAATGGTTCATCAGCTTCAGCCATATTGCTTCCATCACCGTGACAACTTCCATCCATCTTTATGCAAACCCTCACCACCTCATGGTTTTGGTCTCTGTATTAGTCAACTCAGGCTGCCATAACAAAATGTCATAGGCTAGAGGATTTGTTTAAGACAATTCTAGAGGCTGGGAAGTCTAAGATCAAAGTGCTGGTGAGGTGGGTTTCATTCTGAGATCCCTTTTGTTGGCCAACAGGCATCATAGGGTGCACTCACATGACCTTTGTATGTGGAAAGAGAGAGAACAAGCTCTCTGGTCTCTTCTTATGAAGACACTAATAGTGTGGAGTCATGATCTCACCTTTATAACCCCATTTAATCTTAATTATAGCCTTAGAGGCCCCGTCTCCAAATATGAACACTGGGGATTAGGGCTTCAATGTATGGGTTAGATGGAGAACATACTTTGAGTCTGTAACAGTGCCCCACTGTGAGAACACTGATGAGGCAGGAGACACAAAAGTGCTGCTTTTCCACAGAGGAAGAGACAAAAGGCTCTTTTACAAGTGTATGCCACCTTTATGACTCAGTTGACACAAAAACCTCCATGAACCTTTTCATCAACCTGCTGATCAGAAGTGATGGACAGGAAGGGGATGTTATTCCACTATCTCTTTCATTCCTCCCCCCAGTCTTCCTGGTGCCCACTTGCACAAGTTCTCTCTCTACCACCAGTCCATATATAACATAAATGTCCTACTCATCAAGGAGCTAGAGGTGGAAAAGTGTATTGTCTACACACTCTAGTTGTTTATTGAACTTAGGTTAAACCCAAGGAAGTAAACTATAGCTTTTTAAAATTCTTTATTATTTCCAATTCTCCCTGAGTGATCATCTCTTAGTTAGTCTGAATCAATGATGTTTTACTACATGTTTAGCTAAAAAGACAATGAGGTCTTTCCATGTTTCCCTTTAGATAAATAGAAATTATTTGCCATCCTGGAAAGTGGTACTGTGGGTTGCCATATAGAATCCACATAAAGTTAAATCTATCCAAGAATATTGTGAGCTCTTTTTCTATCAAACTCTCAATGTTAGACTCGGTTCCAAGAATGTAGGACTTCCCTAAGGGTCTAATTTCATGACAAAATAATAATTTATTTTTAATAACTTATAATAGTAAGGTATACAAATTTATTTATAATAAATGTGTCATATTATTTAATAATAAGCCAGAAAACCACAGTTCAGTGGCACTATGAAAATGAGTTATTCCTTGAGCATTTTTAGTAAGATTCAATGAGTGTGAGACTTCTTGATAAAAGGCTATGGTTTATCTGCATTCATTGGAGTGGTTTGGTAGGAAAAAGAAAGAAGAAATTTGGGCAGAGAAGAAAAGTGGATTATAGGAATGGCATAGAGAGGAAATAGATACCATTTTGGCATTGGCCAAGGAAAACAATGATGGAGTATGTCAAAAAATTCAGCTATATCGTCACTCTGACAAAGGGATCCATGGAGGTAGCCCGCAAAATTAATACTCTGTAATGCTGGGGAACTATAGGCATATGACCATGATGGTCCACGGGGCAGCATGATACAACCAGGCAAATATGTCCTGTGATCTTGGGATGGGCAGCAGCTGAAGCTGGAGTTGGGGGTGGTGGGTGGAGAGTGGGAGAGCAGCTCCTCCAAGCTCTTCTCTGTGCTCTCACACATACAGATCATTTCCTTCTATGATTTACTCCCACGGTTGGTGAATTTCATCAATTCTATGTCAACTTTTATTATTTCCAGTGGCAGAAGACACCCTTTCATAGGCACGTCTACATGGGAGTATCAGGTTACTCTAAAGCAAAGATGAATTTAATGATCCTTCCCTAAGTTTCTCTTAGTCATTATTGCTTACTTGCTACCACTTGGGGGTTTTAATTCTTTTTCTTTTCTTTTAAATTTATCGCTTGATGGAAATAATTGGGAGGTTTGAATATTTTTCAACAGTGGGAGTCTTTATTAGCTTTTAAGTAGATAAAAAAAGCACTTCCTTCCCCATAGTGCAAAGTGGAATGGGCTATTACTACCATCCCAGTAAATTAAATTACTTAAAAAAAAATAAAAGAAATAGATTGTGAAAATGTTTAGCCAAAGGAGTTCTCCAGCTGACTGAACATTTATGGGCACTTTGCCATCAAGGTAAGGTAAATTCACCTACAAGTAGCTATTTAAAAAACATGTGTATAATGTAGTTGTTAACTTACCCAACTGAATTACACCTAACTTTAGACAAAAGAGTAGAATCTATACATAACCAAACTGATAATAACTAAAACCCCGGCAGAATAATCACCCAAGAATATGAATAGGGCCAAGTGAAGAAACACAACGGGTGAGACAGAATAATTAGCAGTAATGAATTGAACTTAAGAAAAAGGAAAATTTAATTGGAGAGTAAAAAGCACACATATGTGCACAATGTTTGGTGACTTCAGACTGGGAAGTAATCTGCTTTGTTTTGAGCAAGGCAGTCTTCAGGCAGGTGTGGGGAATTAGGTAAAGCACACTGTGCACTCCCTGCTGGGCCTACATCTTTAAAGGAAAGCAATCTAAATTTAACAAGAAGTAGTTTTTCAACCTTGGTTGCACTTTTGAGTGGGTGCTTTTTTAAAAAAAAAAAAAGGTGGCCTGGGCCATACCCCAGAAATTCTGATTTAATTGATCTGGAATAAGGACCAGACATAAGCATTTTTACAATTACCACAGAAGTGACAAAGCTGCAGCCAGGCCTGAGAACCAGTGTTTTAAGGGCAGCCTGTATAGTTGATGAAATCCCAAATGGCACATGAAAGGGAAGGTGAGGATCTCCATTTCTCGGCTTTCATTAAGGGTGGCAAGAGTTGATTGCTTTCTCAGCAGCAGCAGCTGAGAAAGCAGCTGTCCCCATGTCCTGCCCCAGAGCTATGGTCAGTCTCAGCTGCTCATCACAACTTAGGGACGCGTCAGCCGCAAGAGACTAATGCAGTGTTCTGCTGAGAGATGGAAATAGTGGCGGAAGAGACGGAGGATGTGGAATCCATTCCCTACAAGGGCAAGTTGTGGGTGAGTTGGGTAGACTGTTAAGATTTAAAACAGGTTGGTGTGAGGGGCGCCTGGGTGGCTCAGTGGGTTAAAGCTTCTGCCTTCTGCTCAGGTCATGATCCTAGGGTCCTGGGATCGAGCCCCACATCGGGCTCTCTGCTCAGCAGGGAGCCTGTTTCCCTTCCTCTCTCTCTGTCTGCCTCTCTTCCTACTTGTGATCTCTGTCAGTCAAATAAATAATTTTTTTTTAAAAAATTAATTAATTAACTAATTAAACAGGTTAGTTTGGGCACTGGGCTCCCCCGGCACACAGGAAGCCAAGTACCATAGTAATAGTAGCAGACATGCTGACCGTACAAAGAAGTCACAGGTAGCACCAGGCTTTCTACTGGTGGCTTCATCAGTATCCATTCTGTGGATCGGAAACAACCTGATAAGCATCTTACTCCCTCTTCTTTCCTCCCTTGTCATTTTTCATACACCGCTACTGTTGCATTGGACCATAGATGACGTCCCATTGTAAAAATCCACTCACTTTTGTCTTCTACATTAGGTTATGGGTACCTTAAGGTCATGGACACCTTTAGTCATTCTAATCCTTTAGCCCTCAACACAGGGCCTGGCATGCAGAGATTTGTAGAGAGAAATTGTTTGTGTGCCACCCTAGGTCCCTGTTCAAATCCAAAGTGAAGAATGGGTAAGGGACTGTGGAAAAAGACACTGTTTTGGAGACAAATTTCTTCCAAATAAAACCCAATTCCCTAACAAATATCTCTCATAAATTCATAATTCTTCGAGCACACATTTACTGAAATATTCTAGCTAGGCAGCACCAGACCAATCAGAAACATTCTGTGACAGCACGGAGCTGACACTGAGAGGAAACAGTCAGTAAAGGAGCAAAGATATACATGATCCCAGATATTTAATATTTTGATAAATGCTGTGAAGAAAATAAACAGGGAATTGAGTCAGGGGATGGCTTATATGCGTGAGTAGGGACGGAGTGGCATTTTAGACAAGGTGGTGCGAAGGCCCCTCTAGGAACATGACATTTAAGGAGGGACTCAAAAGATCAGCATAATCCTACAGAAAAGAGTTGGAAGAAGAATATCCCGGACAAAAGGAATAGCGAGTACAGAGGCCCAGAGATGGGAAGAGGCTTGTAGAGGTTGAGAAATAGAAAGAAGGCTTTTTAACCTTCTCTACAAAACAAAACCTGTTTATGGTTCCATGACCCATGAACTTATCCTCTTTGACAAAAGCACATAAGTTCCCTCGGACCCTGTGTTATAAGCTGTCCTATACCCAGGGGCAGGTTCATGGGCTTGAGTGTTGCTTAAGATCTTCGCTGAAAGGTCATTGGGCGTTTATTCTGCCTGAGCATGTTTGATCTAAATGACCTGAATGGGGACTTCAGGACTCCCACCTGGAGGTTCAAGTCGGACTTCTAAGTACCAAGGTTGTGTGGGTCTAGCTCTTTGTCTGGGATCCGCTGAGAGCTTTATTTCAGAGCGGAACACCTGGATCTTCACAAGAAAACCTGCCGTGCCCACCGGCGGGGAATGCTTTTCTCCCTCTCTTCGCAGACTTGGATGATGCAGTTTCAAACACAGAGAATTAGAATCAGGTTGAACTTCTAATCTGTTCTGAAGAGGTTCTTTCAGTAGGCACCTTTATTTTATTCTTCTTCATATCCCTGGCACCTACCGCAATGCCTAGCTTAGTAAATTAGCCCCAAGCTAACCAGATTTTATTTTTTTACATGGTTGAAAAAAAAAAACCAAAAGATGTTTTCTGGCACCTGAAAATTACATGAAATTCAAATTTCAGTGTTCATAAATCAACTGTTATTGAAACAGAGCCACACTCACTTGTTTACGTTTTGTCTAAGCCTATTCTCCTGCTACAATGGTAATGTTGTTTACTACTTGTGACAGAGACTGTATGGGTTGCAAACCTAAAATATTTACTACTGGCCTTTTCCAGAAAAAGTTGGCCAACCTCAGTGATAAATATTTGCTATGTGAATGAATGGATACAAAAATAAGTATACCATTATGGCAAATTCACTTTATATAATGACTCCTTAATAGTATATGCTCCGTGGCAGAGATCCAGGCAGTAACCTAGAGCTTAACACATTTTATTAAAAATATGAGACCAATATTATTTATGCATCACTCTGCCACCCTGTTCTAAAACATATTCAATCAGAATAACAACTTTAATTGCATTTTCTAAGTGGGCTTCCCCTATTTTTGCAATTAAATATACATTGCCATGCCTCTTTTCATTAGGATCAGTCAGTTCCCCCAAGAAGTTCTATTTAAACTCTATTAGAATCCGGTTACTCATTCTATCAAGGTCCTTCTGGGGTTTTCTTCCTTCTATAATTGTCATTTGGTTCTAAACTTTTATCTTGGGAGGAAAAGGTACACAAAATGCAAGAAACTCAATCACCTTCCTTATATAAGAGTTTCATTTCATTTTATTTTTATATTTTAAAAACATTTCTAGCTTTTACTGAATACCTACTGCACTATCGAATTACATGTCTGGGGAGGATCACAAAGGTAGTTTATCTTCAAAAGCTGAACAAATCAGTCACATTTGCTTTAGACAAGATACACAATCTTGCATAAAACAGGTTAAGGACACAATTAAGAATTGAACACAAAACTGTACAGAATACAACAAAAACTCATACGGAAACTAGAAATAAGCTACTCCGATCATTGTGGAGAAGCTGAATATGAACTTAGAAGGAAAACATCTGTAATGCCTGCTTGCTCACGCCTTCCTGGTATTGGCATTCCTGCCGCTTTTGGTTCATTTCCCTTCCCAAATTTCTGAAGAGGGTCTGCAAAGCAAATCTTACACTGAATCTGTTTGTTACATGTGCTGATACATTTTGGTTTTGTTTGTTTTATTTTGTTTGGTTTTGTTTTTAAGTTTCCCGCAGTAGATTTGGGCTCAAGTAGTGATCACTGTCTCCTGTTTTAGGCGAGAATTCCCTTCTGTGCATCACTGTATATCATTGGCACTTCCACAGTTGTTTTTTTTTTCCCCCCTCAGATGGGAAAGATGGGGGTTTTGAAATTTTGTTGTCTCTATTTTTTATAGACAGAACAATAGAAGTATTGTTGTAGATTTCACTTCTATAGAATGTTTGCTTGTCCTGCTCTATTAGGGAGTCCTTACTCTTTCAAATTCAGAGGCCAGAGCAACAGAAGGAAAGCCTTTAGAAGTTAATACTAGCTAATTAATCCAGCTCATTAGCCCAGAACACTGAGAGTGCCTGTAATGTAACAAGCTTTCCAGCTAATGGAGTCAAAGCTAACTTCAAAGAACAGCTAGTACCTCATTCATTAACTTAGTCAACTGTCCGGACACCTCACAGACAAGACAGCCTACTAGCAGAGCAGTAAAGATTTAAGTGAATGTTCTGTTCTGTTATCCCATGACTGACTTAAAAGTTAAAATTTGGACAACCATGAGCGCACAAAGAGTACACATTCCCATCTTTAAATAAGAACAGAACAATAAGGGCAAGTGCTCGTGTGCAACTTTTGTCAGAACTTGAGTTTCAAATGGTCGGAAGAGTCCCATCAAGATCCAAAGTCAAATGCAGTGAGTTTAGTATCATGTATCTTGCATGCCGGAGCAACTTGGTACACACTTCAGCCCATAAACAAAATGCAAGTAGGACAGTCAGAAATTTGCACCATTATCTTCTTGTTTTTCTTTAGAGATTTTCAAAAACAAAAATCAATAAATGTAACCAGTGTTTGTGACAAATATTAGATTATTTTAGATTTTGTCACATGTATTACTTAATCTTCAAAATAAAGTGTGAGAAAGATAAGACTGTTATGTTCTTTCATTGAACAAATAATGTGACGATCTATGTAGCCAAGCAATGTTGCCAAGCAGTGTTGAGATAATGGTGTTCAATGAGAATGCATTTTCAATTGTTTCTAGTTTCATTCATTTTTTAGGCGGTCTTGACTTTTTTACTTATCACTCCGATTTATCATCTTCTCTTGAATTCTTGCATCTTATTTCCAGAGATTCTTCTCTATTACAGTTACTACTTAGGGAGAAAAGTCTTTGTGTGTATACAGTGTTAGGATGTCAGAGATTGCATGGGCCTCTTTTTTAAGGAGATAGGCTTTGTTTCACTAGTGAACCAGTAGATGGTGAAGATGGTGGGAGAGAGAGTGGCTGCTGGTGAAGGCAGCTGAGCAACAAGAAATAAAATGGCAGACAGAGAAGTTCTGTTTTCCTTTTGTCACTTAAAGAACTCACCATTTCTTTAAATAGAAGATGAGCTTTCTGGTACAGTCATATCCTTTTTTACTTAGTGTTCCACGGTATGAATCCTCAAAATAAGGCTCATTATCCTCCTATCATCCTTTGCTGTTCTCCTGCTTTTACTCATGGCCACAGATTGCCCAGACCCTGCCTTTCTCCCTACCTCACCAATCCTGGCCACTCAAATCTGCTGAGTATATCACAGTCCTCAGAAGACCTTTCCCCCGTCTAAACCAGCTTTTCCTCCAGTTGCATTGAATTATATGCTAGTAAATTTTTCTTTTAATTCATTCTCTTCTCTCCTCCATGTTATAGGAATTCCTAAGAGTTTTTGATTTAATGATGGAAAAACAAATGAACAAACATCTGTTAAATAAAAAACTTTGTCCATGTGAGTGCTAACTTGTCAGTTGAGTGCTACCTTTATCCATATGGGTGTATCGTAGTCTTGCAAAAGACCTTTCCCCAGTCTAAACCAGCTTTGCCTCCAGTTGCATTTACTTATATGCTAGTAAATTTTCATTCTCCTCTCTCCTCCATGTTATAGGAATTTCTAACAGTTCTTGTGAACAAACATCTGTTAAATAAAAAAGTTTGTCCATTTGAGTGCAAGTTGGAAGGACAGCAATTGAGACTCCAATTTCCATCTTGACTTTGAGTTCAAGGTATTTTTCAAAATTGTGCTTTAAAATAAGCTTTGTAGCAAAATGTTTTAAAAATAATGTCAGACAATGTGGACAGTTTTACTTTTTGATTAATACAAACTAATACTTAAATAATTGGTGTTCTTTGATTAAGAAGCAAGGCTGTATTTAAAAACAATAAGAAGGGTGCCTGGGTGGCTCAGTCAGTTGAGTTCTGACTCTTAACTTTGGCTCAGGTCGGGATCTCAGGGTTGTGGGATCCAGCCTGGGGTCAGCACAGAGTCTGCTTTGGATTCTCTTCCTTTCCTTATCCCTCCTCCTCTGCCTCTTTCTCTGCTCATGGGCTCCTGAATTCTTTCTCTGTCTCTTTCTCATTCTCTCTCTCTCTCAAGTGAATAAACAGGGCACAACTGTGGCTCAGTTGGTTAAGCATCTCCCTTCTGCTCAGGTCATGATCCCAGGATTGAGCCCTACATGGGGCTCCTGCTCAGCAGGGAATCTGCTTCTTCCTCTGCCCCCCTCTTTCTTGTGCTCTCGCTCTCTTCCTCAAACGAATAAATAAAATCTTTTTAAAAAGTGAATAAATAAAATCTTCTAAGAAAATAAAATAAGAACAATGAATAAGAATGTTTCATTGCAGAACAGGATTAAATAATGTAATTTGATGAATTGGTTTAGATTCATTACATTTCTTGTGTCTCCTTTTTATATTATATGTGCATTCAGGTATTCAAATCTAAAGAGGCAAAATTTATGAATGGGTGACTATTATTTTAATTCTTTCATTTAAGAAGAGAGGAATGAAATTAGGTTTGTAGGAACTGTCAATGTCACAGCTCAGTATAATTTCTCATATGCTCTTCTGGAATGGGAGAAGTGGCTGAGCAATTCTGCTCCTCTGGGGCCTACTGGGCTCATGTGCCTGTGATGAACTTCAGTGGACCTTAACGGACTGTGGCTAGTCTAAGATGACTCTGTGGCTCCACAGTGCTTTCCATTCTCTAGTGATCTAGCCTAGACTTGTTCACGTGGTGGTGGCTAATCTGGCCAGGATCCTAGGAACCTTGAGACACGAGAAGCATTGCTGCTGCTGTGTTCTACTGGGCAAAGAAAATCACAAGACCAGCCAGTGTTTAAGGTAAGAAGAAACAGATACTACATTTTGATGAGAGGAGCTAGAAGAAGTATGGTCCTTTGCGCAATCTACTGTGGCTGGTTACATGCAAAATTCTGAAGCTCTCACAGCCATGTGTTTTACTAGATGAAGAAAGCTGTTTGGCAATCAGGATGTGAAGATGACATGTAGAGATTATCAGGCAAGATTGACTGAGAGGGCCTGGTGACATCTGTGTTCTTGACGTCAGTCGTTCTTCAGACCTAGTGGTACCCTTGCTCTTCTGTTTAGCTGCTAAATCCCTTTTTGTGTCTGTGAGTCGATTAAGTCTCCCTTTTACCCAACTAACTTATAAATGGGCTGAGGTTCTGTCAGCTTTGATCAAAATTCCTGAAGAAAAACCTCTAGCCAAATTTGTTTACATTTTCTTGGTCCCTGTCAATTCTTGTCACAGACTAATATAACAAATAGAATGAAGGCTAAGTTATCTGCTCATTTAGCTGTTGCCCTTCCTTTTTAATCGATTTTATTTCCAATAAACCAAGTGTCCATCTCCATTAAGCAATTCAACTATATTGAATTCCTCATCTGGATTTTTAGGATGGTACTTTTTAAACGGTCTGAGTAGTCAGGTACTACCCTTTAGTTCCGAAAATTAGAGACCAAATGTCATTTAGGAAATTGAAAATCAACTTTTTATGACTTCAATTGAAAGAACTCATACTGAAATGTGAACAATGTTCATGAAAAGTTAATAAATAAGACTAATGATAGTACATGGTAATTTTAAAATGATCAGGCTATTACACTACTTATAACTAATGCTAATACCTTTGAGAAAAGAGGGTAAAGATATTGGAATTTCATGCTTATAACAAAACTGAACTTCAAAAGCCTTTCATGATCACATATATCAAGAGTCACATTACTCTCACATTAACTACACAGACACATTCATTTCTCATTTTAAATATAATTATTATGGATATAAAATTATGGGATCTGATTCAATTTGTAGACTTTTGAAGCTCTGCATATCCCACTATACTTTTTTGCCCTTCCTCTCAACATTTAAACACATTCTCTTTCCTTCACTTTCCTCTTTGAATCATTCACTCTGTGAACCACTAAAATTCAGAGGAGTGTGTCCTTTCATTCTCCCCAACAGCATGTTGGGAAAAAAACCATATTCTAGGCAAAGGGTAAAAAACATTGTCAGAAATCCAGAACATCCAGTAAGGTGTCCTAGCTTCTGAGTGCACAAAGTAGGACTGAGAGCCTCTGTTAATGAGCCACTCTGTGACCCTTCATGTTCTCACATCTCTCAAATGGAAACTGTAAGACAAAAGACAGGGAACATTTCCAGGAAAGACACTGTCAGTGTTAAGTGAAACTAGAGTAGGTTATGTCTTTCCAGAGTATTCTCAAGAAACAAGGAGTGCTTTTGGAGTTATCTGAGATTTATAGAGGTAAATGATATGTCATTATTATGCCCATTTTCAGAGAACTCTCAGGAAACTCAGCAAGATTAAAGTGACTTATAATTAGTGATAATAATGGTTTTCCCTTTTGTAACCTACCTCAGATTTAGTTATGAAATATGCCTCCACAGAAGTTTATATGTCCCTATAAAGGTTTAAATTCAATTTGAGTTCGAGTGTTCATATTCTTGAGAGAAGCAAATGACAGAATTTCAGTGTGGTAGATTTCCCCGGTGAGATTCCCTTCATTCCACGTACCACACCCATTATCTGTAAATAAAGTGCAGCTTCCAAAGCAATCAATGAGCAGTCAAGCATACAAAAGAGGCCATCTTTAAGTAGTGTTGTTGTGCTGTGCCCCAGAATGAGGTCTGTCAGAGAGCTAACGGAACACAGGGACCGTTTGGAAAAGCTCTAAGAACACATTTACAAAAATATCAAATACACATTAAGGGGAACTGAAGGATACTTTGTTTTGACTGCTGGAAAGGAAACAATGATACACACAGGGACCCAGGTGGTTAATGTACTGTACATTATTACTATAAAGTACAAGACCTCAGTCTCTCAGCTCCTCAGAAACCACAAAATCAGTTGATTACATAGTGCCCCACAGACTAGACTTTAAGAGTAAATGAGCAAACATCTCAGATATCCTTTCAGAGCCTGCCAGTTCACGTAGCTTTTGAATTCTTGCTATTGGGCTGTTGGGCAGGAGGGAGCTTTACAATGTTTTTTATCCTGCTGGAGGTTCTAAGCCTACCTCAAATACAACAGAGAAAATGGCAGGTTCCTCTGTTCCTTGAAGTAAAAAATAAACTGGTCTGACTGTCATAGCAAAACAAATTTTCTGAGTTCAGAGATGATGGATATATAAACCTGATGTGCTGTAGTTAATACAGGTCCCTTGACATTTGAATCAACTTTGTTTGAATATAAGTGCCATAGTTTCTTAGATATGAAATTGTTCTTTCCTATTATTCAACTTGTGGGACTTCACACTGAAAATTCAATAATGTTCCCATAAGAGCTAATGGTTTCCATCTGTAAATTAAACTGGTTTTAGTACGGTCTGTGGGACCCTGTCTCTCTCTGCATTTGTGATTCATCTATATTTGTAGGTCAAGCCTCTTCTTATTGTGGTGACCAGAGGAGGACTATCACTGGGGTTACAAGACAGTGGACAAAACCAGAATCTGTGCTTAATGTTTATTTTTTTATTTATTTTTTAAAGATTTTATTTATTTGACAGAGAGATCACAAGTAAGCAGAGAGGCATGGAGAGAGAGGGGGGAAGCAGGCTCCCCGCTGAGCAGAGAGCCCGATGTGGGGCTCTATCCCAGGACCCTGAGACCATGACCTGAGCCAAAGGCGGAGGCTTTAACCCATTGAGCCACCCAGGCACCCCCCTTTTTTTTAAGATTTTATTTATTTGACAGAGAGTTCACAAGTAGGCAGAGAGGCATGAAGAGTGAGAGGGCTTAATGTTTATTTTTATTTTTTTAGTAATTTGGCTAATTTGGAGACAATAAGTCAACAAAGATTCTATGCGCAGGGAATGTTGTTGCCACTGAAAATAATTTGGTGATTTTTTTTATGGCTTAGAGTTATATTATTCCACCTATTAACAATAAAAAAGCAAGAATGGTCTATGTGACTCTTAAGAAGGTCTTCATAAAATTCTTTCTGCTGAAATGTCACAATGAAGTAGTTTCATGTCTATGCTTTTTCAGAGTTTTGGTGACCCATGACACTAATCACAAATATCTCTACCTATCTGACACACAGTAAAATCCTATGAGGAGACCTAAAATAGAATTTGCTGACAAACATTTCATGTCTGGACCTGAACTGATTTATAGGGAGAAGTCTATATAAGTGAGAAAAAAAGAAAAAAAATAAACCCACTATACATTCAGGGAAGATCTAACTTTATATTTATTATCTAGTAATCCAACCATATTGTCCTATAATTTGTTCTTTGTTCTCACTGCCAGCACAGAAATTAATGTCCAACGTCTAAAACATCTCTGTACCAATCACAAATTTGACCTAGTATGTATTTTTGTTCAGATTTTTTGAGAGCAGAATTGTATATTCCAGACTATATCAACATCTTGTTTGATGAGAAATTATCTTTCCTTTACTATTTCTTAACACTAGCTGAAAATAGTGTTTGCCTCCCATTAGAAATCAAGGTATTTCATCCAAAAAATAAAGAAATATACATTGGCTTAATTTCCTCACTCACTGAGAAAAACTGTATTATGTGAGTTAGAAAAAAAGAGAATAGTAAATGAAGGATGGGAATTTAT
This sequence comes from Lutra lutra, assembly GCF_902655055.1. Classification (NCBI taxonomy): domain Eukaryota; kingdom Metazoa; phylum Chordata; class Mammalia; order Carnivora; family Mustelidae; genus Lutra; species Lutra lutra. Next base: position 48,247,681 of record NC_062286.1, read on the forward strand.
CCAGCTGTTGATGATCACATTAAAATAAAGTATAGTCTGACTATGTGCTTTGAATATTTTTCAAGCATCTTTCATTGTGATTTCCAGTTTAAAAAAAAATCACAGGGTAACTCAATAGACATATACTTATGAACACACACAAATTTGAAATGAAACTTTTTTTTTTTTTTAAGATTTTCTTTATTTATTTGAGAGAGAATGAGAGATAGCAGGACTGGGAAGAAGGTCAGAGGGAGAAGCAGACTCCCCATGGAGCTGGGAACCCAACGTGGGACTCCATCCCGGGACTCCGGGATCATGACCTGAGCTGAAGGCAGTCGCTTAACCAACTGAGCCAGCCAGGTGCCTGAAATGAAACTTTTATGAAGCAACTTACTCATGAGACACTCCAATACTTTCTATTCTAGTTAATTCAATTTTTAAAATGTTTATCTGGATTCATTAAATTGATTTTATAACCTCCTAATGAGTTGTGATCTTCCACAGAAAACATTGCTTTAATCTCTATTTTTAAAAATGTGAGGAGGTGACTTTTAATAAGCATAGAGGTGTTTAAAACACAATTCTCGTGCAAACAGATAATGAATTCTTGTCAAAATTTTCCTTAACACATTAATGGGGATACCAGCGAGAAAACATAAGACCTAGTTTGAAGAACCTTTGAGGGATCTATACAGTAATAGGAGAAATGGATTCTTAAAATAAAGTGGCCAAGTTAGCCATAAGACTGGTTAACTTCCTACAGAACAATTAACACGTAAAACCTTTGGGGTTTAAACTCACTACCAAATTATAAAATTATAACAACAATATCTGTAGTTTAACCTAGAGAAAGAGTCATATATAGTCTAGTCAGGAGACAACAACCTATCAGTTATTTTAACAAAGCATTTCACATGAATTGCTGATTAAATACAGTGGTTGGGGCACCTGGTGGCTCAGTGGGTTGAGCATCTGACTCTGAATTTCAGCTCAGGTCAGGATCTCAGGGTCGTGGGACTGAGCCCCCAGGCAGGCTCTCTGGTAAGCGGGGAGTTGGCTTGAGATTCCCTCTCCCTCTGTCTCTGCCCCCTTTGTTCTGCCCCTTTGCCCCTTCTCATGCATGCACATACCTACACTCTCTCTCTCTCATTCTCTCTCTCAATAAATAAATAAAATCTTTAAAAACATGCAGAGTTATTAGCTAAGTTCATGCAAAGGCTAGAAATGCCAGAGTGTAACAGAGACAGCAACTTCAGGTAGTAACTGCCACCCTACCACCTGTGGGACTAAAGGACCAAATGGAGAGGTTGTAATTGTAACATTATGAGCTTAGAGAAGGAGCATTGTGGAGATACACCTCACATTTCCTTGGTGCTGAAGACTCTGTGGGGACATGGTGGGATCAAACGTTAGGAAGACTGTATAAACTGGAATGGCCGGCTACTGTGGGAAGGCATTGCTACAGCCTTCCCCGGTGACGGGGTGTTGTTGGGGTAGCTCCCTGGAGCAGGAAGAAACAGAGGCAGCCCACCATGGGAGCAGTCCCTCCATCTCCCCTACTCTTGCCATCTTCCTCCAGTGGGCCCACTGTCAAAGTCTAACAGGGACAGGCAGGTCAAGAGGCAATGTGGTTTGCAAAGTCCCAGGCTGGCATGATAAAGCCAGCTACAGCAGGGGGTTGGAGCCGAGAGACAATAGTTTAAACTGCCACAACTCTCGCCTGACAGGACAGTGACCGTGTTTGCAATTTTATTATCTGTGGACTGTTGACCAAGAGTGTCTGATCTGATCTAGTGCATTATGAGAAATGCTCTAGTGGAATAGAATTAAGCAATCCTCATTTTCCTTTCTCTGAGCTTATGACACATTTTTCTTTATTGGAAATTTGTGGTTTAATAAAAAGCTGCATAGCATCGAAAGTACTATAATTTGGGGCTCCTGGGTGACTCAGTTGGTTAAGCCTCTGACTCTTAATTTTGGCTCAGGTCGTGATCAAGCCCATGTTGGACTCCTTGCTGGGTGCAGAGCCTGCTTGATATTCTTTCTCTCCCTCTGCCCCTCCTCCCTCACTCTCTCTTTAAAAAAAAAAAAAATACTGTAATTTTAATATTTTTAGCTTTTACTATTAAAGGGATTTCTGTAGCCAATTATTCAGGTATATTATTCTAACATCGGACACATATTTGGCCTGTTAGCTTGAAATCAAGAGCATTACATATTATGAACACAAGGATATGCCAGCTTTCATGATTTTAAAGGTTTTTTTGTTGTTGTTGAGAATTTATAGAATTGTTAGAAATGATCTATAGGAAATTGAGATTATTTTTTTAAAAGTGTTAAGTAAAACATATATGTCCTCAATAAAGATTTCAATTGTATATAAAGATATTTTAAAAGTAAAAACTCTACATATGTTTACATTTGCATTTACACAAAATGGATCACACTGTATATTATTTAATTAATTGTTTTCTCTTAATGTCCTATCTTGCCACATTATAACAGATGGGCACTCCCCAATCTTTGTATTATCTGTCAACAAGTGTATGAATTTACCTCATGTATTTTCAAATTCCCTGTTGATGGGAATTTAGGTTGTTCTTAACTTTCTCTATGGCAATAGATAGAAAGATAGAGGACAGGCCTGGGCATGGAAAAATCTTTATGATTTCATATACAACGGTATATGAATGGATATATGTGTTTATAAATATGTGTGTATATATACACACACTTTCTATAACAGTATATGTAACAAGGTATATACATACATTTTTATAAAGTGTATATATATGTATGTGTGCACACACACACAGCTATATACAAGGTGCATATATAAGGTTTATAAATAAATACACACACTTTGGACATAAAATGGTCTATGAGGCTTATCTCTCTGGACAGAACAATATCGAGTTCCATACTAACAATCCTTATTTTGTTTTGTGTCTGTTAATAGCGGAATCAGCAGTTGATGCCTTAAAACAGCATGGAAGAGCTCAAAGCAGGAGCCTCAGAGCGTCCTCTTCTTGTCTTCCCAAGGCATTTTCCTAATCCTAAATCTTTGTCCTTCTCACACCAGATCCCGCACCACGTGAAGCCCTTGCCGTATTACAGCTACGACCCGCCTGTGATCGGCTACTGCCAGGCTCACCAGCCGCTCCGCGTCAGCAAGGGCTATGAAGCGGTGTCGCCCGAGCAGGACGAAACCCCCAGCCTGGAGCTCGGCCGCGACCACAGCTTCATCGCCACCATCGCCAGGTCGGCGGCGCCGGCCATTTACCTGGAGAGAATAACAAACTAACGCGAAAGCCGACTCCTCAGTGCGGGACCTCGGTTGGGGGGGCAGGGTGGGGGGAGGGCTTCCTCTTAAAGGAGAATGGGTGTCCACAATCGTGCAAGCAAGCTGGCTCATCGTGCCTGTTAAATAAACACTTAGGACATAGAGGAGAGGAAAAAACAAAACTGCTGAGAGAGGGCCGCGGATGCACCTGCAGCATAACCAGGAGAACTACGGGACTTTCTTTGCTTCAAAACATAAAACAGAAATGCTCCTGGATGTAAATAGTCAAAGTGTCAAGTTCTTATAAAAATAGATTTCACCCTAGCTACGTATAGGTTTGTTTGTATATTTGCTTTTTCTACACTGCATGGTTCCTGGGCTGGAGAACCACAGGGGTGGGTGGGGGAGGACCTGGGGCTGGGGAGGCGGGGGGAATTGGGGAAACAGAACAATTTTCCTTGTTAGGTGTGTGTAACTTTCACAGACTTGATTTCAATTGCTTTCCTTCATTTTCCCTCTAAAATGCTGTTTGTTCCTATTTGGTTTGCTTTATTTTTCACTTTCTTTTCTTTTTTCCTGGTCAAGTGATTCTGTTTCCAATTCTAAACATGGGCATTAAAGCTTATATTGTACCAAAAGAAAATCTGCTTTATTACAGACCACAAAGAAACGAAGTTGACCACAGAGTTTGGCAAAACTACTGGAATGAAAATCCAGTAAAATCTGGGTGAATGGTCCTTCAGGACACATAGTAGGAAGAGTTTTGCCTTTTTTTTTTTTTTCCTCCTACTGGAAGTCCTCCTGTGAGTTTTCACTGTGTAAGAATTCTGAATGGGATCTGTATAGACCTCCAGTTGGAAAGACCAGCAGAAAGCTCATCTGAACAGGGGCATATGAAGAACAATGGTCACATGGTCAACGAAGGAAACTGCCAAGTTGACAAATTTCTAAATACAAGATAAGGTGTAACATTGCTTTTTTAAATTAATTATCAATTAGCTTTTGTGTAGTTTTTATCAATAAAAGAAAATGTTGGAAAAATAAATATATTATTTTGTGGTTGGTATACCACAGCCCACTTGATGTTGAGTGCTTTAGCTCTTTATTGTGAAATCCTTGTAGCCTGTGTCAGTTGGTACCTACCAGATGCCTTCTGTGTGTTCTGTGATTTGGTTAGGAGACCCTACAAGGTGTAGAAAAGAAGAATGAGATGTGACATATGCACTAACTCGTTACACAGATTTTTTTTTTGAAACATACGATATAGCTCAAAAATTATATAACAATATGAGGAAAAATATAAGTATCAATGGAAGGGTCAGAGGTCATATGATCTTTTAGAGAGAAACAACTGTGTAGAAATTATTACAATTCAAAAGAAGCATAAGGATCCCCCATTTTTTAAACAAAGGTGATAACTATGCAAATATCAGTTGAATGATTTTCACTTGACTTCCTTAGTGCTGTGATGCTGTATGTCAACAATTCTTTCTGATTCACAATGGATATTATCCTGATCTAGATAGTGGTCTGATTTGCCTCGTCCTATATTTAAAACAAACTTAAATTACAAAACTTTTGTCATCCTTTATTAGGGCAGGTTTTGCATTCTGAAAAGTGTTAATATACAGTTGTACTAATGGGATTTCTAAAGAGCTAAGTTGATAGCTGCCATTCATGTAATTACAAATTCTACTAAATTAATAATTAAAGAGGCTTGTGAATACTTCCATGTCAAAGAAAAAGTAGAATGGAGTATTGAGCATGTTTTTTTTTTCCTTCTCAAAGTAGTTTTTTTTTAAAGATTTTATTTATTTATTTATTTGACAGAGAAGGATCACAAGTAGGCAGAGAAACAGGCAGAGAGAAAGGGGGAAGCAGGCTCCCTGCCGAGCAAGGGGCCCGATGCGGGACTCAATCCCAGGACCCTGAGATCATGACCTGAGCCAAAGGCAGAGGCTTAACCCACTGAGCCACCCAGGCACCCCAGTTAAATTCTATCTTAATTGATAAAAATACTTGTCATATTAAAGAAAATTCAATCAAAAGAAGTCTTTCCACATTGGAACTCAGGCTCTTGCTGTTAGATTCTGGTAATTTCCCTGTTAACATTTATAATCTGGATTATATCTAGATATGTTACTGAACCATTCAAGGAGAATGCATTGACTATGAGTTTCAAAGTTAAAGATAATCCTTTGGCATTGTGATTTTCTCTTCAGAATTATTTAATAGATAGATTACAGCACAACATTTGGGCGTGTCTGCCCGAATTATAAGGGTTCTCTAACCCCTCCCACCTTCTGATGTCACTCATGTATCCCATCTACCACCCATCCCATCTCAGGTGATTTAATAGAGATCTACCTGAAAATTTTTCATCAAAGTTGCCTTAAGTCAATTATTTTCTGTTCGTTTCTGTTTCTAAAAAAGTCCTAAATCTATAAAAGTCTCTTTGTTATTTAAAACTGTCATATTTGGGACGCCTGGGTGGCTCAGTTGGTTAAGCCACTGCCTTCGGCTCAGGTCACGATCCCAGGGTGCTGGGATCGAGTCCCACATCGGGCTCCTTGCTCTGCAGGGAGCCTGCTTTTCCGATGCCTCTGCCTGCCTCTCTGCCTGCTTGTGTGTACTCTCTCTCTCTCTCTCTCTGACAAATAAATAAAATCTTTAAAAAAAAATAAATAAAACTGTCATATTTGACCAACAGTTGCATCAAGCCTAACATGAATTTGGTAAGTGAACTGCTAGTGAAATGGGGAGCATTAAGAAGATGCTATACTCTCTCAGTGTGAAGACTTTCACTTGCATATGCTAGAAAGAAATTAACACTGAACTTTGAAAATCTTTTGATGATGGACAAAAACAAAGCAAACAAATAAAAACCAGAAAAAAAAAAAATTGCTCGACGAGGCTTAGAAAGTCCCTAATTGAAAAATTCAGGATTTATAGTATGTGAGAGGTCTCATCAGTTTTCAGAGGAAACAACATTAAGAAAAGATAGTGATATTTCCAGAGAGGATTTAGAACCAAATGTTAGATTATTATGCCTTAAAGTACAAAAGTCAATCGCGTCTGTGCTGAAAACCTGTTATAACCAAGGAGGATACAAAGCTTAAGCTAATCACCATTCAGGTTTTTGTCTGGGCCCCTTAACCAGAGGCTGCAAATTTGTCGATGCAGGTCACTTCTAGCACCATCTCTGGTTTATTCAAGTGCTTTGCTATGCAAACTGCTCCAGAATTCCTCTTCTCCCTCAACACTGAAGAGTTTAAATCATGACCCTATTAGAAGGTGCCATCTGGTGAGTTCAACAGCACACATGGTATCCTCCTAATGTGCAGGGGAAGAAAGACATCACACATCAATGGGCCTTTTGAAATTCTGGCTACTCTGGGTCTAGCTAATATTGAGATTTTTCACTGTCTTCTTAAAGTCAGGAATTATTTGGACTCTACTCATTTTTCATGTTGAAATATTAAGGACACCTCTCAAAGAAAGTTTTGCTTTATTTGAAGACTATCTTAATTAGTAATTTGATTTTATACTATAATTTTTATTGAACCTCCAAAAGATTAGCAGGTTGAGGAGTACCATGGAGTATTTATAGAGGAAGGACATTAAAACAGTGTCCAAAAAAGAACGGGGAATGTGGCACATGCAGATTAGAAGAATCAATTTTCAAAACTTCTGATTAACTTTTTTCATAAATATTTTTAATAATGCTGAGTTTGCTTTTACTTATTATATCATGCAATAGGGAAATACCTAGACTCAGAAGCTTGACTGATATATGTATATCATTTTCACTGGCCTGCCTGCTATACTTTTATCAGTAGCTCGAGTGCAGATTTGGCAGATCTGCACTCTAAAGTGCTCCCTGCCATGAAACTGAGAAAGGGGAGAAAGTGTAGTATCCCAACTGTAAACCTTTACATTTTATGAGTAATCAGTGTATATGGATGACATTTGGGAATTTTAGTCAACAGGTAGTTTAACATGACTCAGTGTAATGAGACTGCCAAAGAAAAACGCATCATAGAAATGTCCCAAACAAGGAACGTTATTGTTTGAAATCTAAGCTTAACTGATCAAACCACACCTGAAATTTAGTATCAATGTCACATCTTCCAGGGGACACCTACAAGTGTAGCAACCAGGATACTGAAGTTATGCAATGCATAGCATATGTCCTTGGTTAATGAAGAATTGAAAGCAGGACTATTCATTTAGTGAAGGTAATAAAGCATTACAGATCATCAAGCGGGGAGGAGAGTGAAGAGAAGCAGATCCACTCTGCTCTGCAGGCCCAATGACAGCCACACAGTATTGCTGGTAATCGATTTCTTAACTGAGGAATCCAAGACTCCTGTGGCAAAAACTTGTCTGGATCCTGTCTCCACTTCTGCACCTTTCTAATTCTCTGAAGCCACATGGATTCTCATGCAGGCATATTTGCCATACCCAATGTTATATAACCTTTTGTTGCTTTTAATTCAGAAGTTCATGACCAGTCCAAGTTCAGAAACTCAGTTATCTATCAGTGAATCTAAGTTTTAATTTCACTTAGTCAAAGTACAAACTTGTAGTGACCCAGCCTCAGCCCATTGTTATACAACACAATTCTGTCACTGTCTCCTAGTTGTTCCCTGGAATTCAGAGTTCCTCCTGCCTTGATACATTTCTAGGATCCTGATCTTCTGAGGCTGAGCACTGTGTTTCTCTTGCCTCTATTACCAGGCACCTGATTTCTGCCTCTGAATCCCAGTCATTTGTTCCCAAGCCTCCTCTAAATGACCTCTGCCACTCAAACACCCAAGGTGCCTGGTAGGCCAGCCTTGGCTTCTACTTATAGCCCCTCCTAGTAGGGTTTCTATCCTCTTGATGTGTTACTCTGCTGGCTAACTACTCAACTTCCCCTCCTCTGTTGTGGGGTTGTACATTCCAGGGATACAATCCAGTTTCAAAAAAAGTGTCCACTCTACTTGATTGAGATCTGAGTCTCCATTCTGATTCTAACATGCAAGACCAATGGTTCTCAGGTTCTCAAATGTCAGCATGTATAACAATTACCTGAAAGGCTTTTAAAAAGAGATTGTTGGGCCCCATTGCAGTAGGTCTGGGGTAGGGTCTGAGGATGTTCCTTTCTAATAAGTCACCAGGTCATGGTGATGCTGCTGGCATGTGGACCACATTTTGAGGACTATTGCCATAAAGCAGAGAGTCTTCTATGTCTATAGGTTGATTACCCAGACTGTAGAACTGATAGAAAACAAGTTGAGGCATTATACAGGCATGCAGTAAGAGGGGCTCAGGACTTTATGTGAAAAGCACTTTCTAAAATGAGCTGTGTAACACTGACAGAAGATCTGTGAAAGCAAAGAAGTAAAAAATGAACAGCAGCAACAACATCAGCAATAAAAGAAGTTTCCACGATCATATTAAATTCAAAGAATGTTACATATGACCAAGCCTTCCTTTGGAAATTCACAAGACATTTTAACATTTAAAGGATATCAGAAAACCTGTAGTCAAGAAGCCCACTTTCGGGCGCCTGGGTGGCTCAGTGGGTTAAGCCACTGCCTTTGGCTCAGGTCATGATCTCAAGATCCTGGGATCGAGTCCCGCATCAGGCTCTCTGCTCAGCAGGGAGCCTGCTTCCCCCCCTCTCTCTGCCTGACTCTCTGCCTACTTGTGATCTCTCTGTCAAATAAATAAATAAAATCTTTAAAAAAAAAAAAAAAAAAAAAGAAGCCCACTTTCTTTAACCCTGGGTTTCCTAAATGTATTCAAACACAATACCCTTCCTCAATTTTCTAGGAAAATTCTGCAGAACAAATGTTCTCTAAAACTGACTTGGAAAATATTGATTTAAAGAATGTTCTTCCTTTGTCCATCAACAAAAGCATGTACCTGAGCAAATAACTATCTCCATGTTTACAAATGGCATAATGTACTCTTGCTTCTGAGATGCATAGTGGCTTTTCTTTTTTTTTTTTTTTTAAATCAAGGACCTAATATATTTAAAACTCTTCAAGAAAGCAAATGTCAAATCAACTGAATTAAATGAGAGTAATTAAAATGATAAGAACCTGGCATCATAAATGGAAAATAGATCTCTTCATATATGACACTCCTCTTTCCTTGGAGATTAGGCCCATTGTTTCTACTGTATGTGACACTGTAAAATCAGAATAAATCACCAAAGAGTACACAAAAATGTGGGCAGTCTTTATTATCTGAGTTGACAAGTTCCTGATCAGTCTCTGGGCTCAGGTGATGTCATTCATTCGTCTGTGCTTTGGCCAGAGGCTCCCCTCAGACAGGGAGTGAGAATGCAGGTGGGAAGGGGAGGTGAGAGGACCAAACATGGACTTTGGCTCATCCTTTCCAAGTCGTTTCCTTACAAGAGCCAGGTAATTGATTAAAATGTTTTAAAATGGATTTTAGATTTCCAATATGCATTAGTATTTGTTTTTTCAAAATGACAGAAGAATAAAAATGCATAAAAATAAGGTCAGTCATTAGCTCAGATTTTGTATGCATTAAGAGTCATACCCTAATAGAAATAATGGATGAACCATATGCTGACTTCCCTGGAATCAAAAGTACATATATTATTCACATTCCTGAGCTTGATTATAGCACTTTAGGGAGACTTTCACTTGATTTTAGAGAATGGAGGAAATCTGATGGACATGTCTGAGGTAGTACTTAGTCTGGAGACTATTATGCTGCTCAGGCTGCCATAACACAATGAGAAACTTATATCCCCACAGCTCTGGAAGCTGAAAAGTCCAAGGTCAAGATTCCAGCAGTTTGGTTTCTGGAAAGACCTCTCTTCCTGATTTGTAGATGGCCACTTCCTCGCCGTATCTTCACACGGCAGAAAGAGAAAGTGGGCTCTAGTGTCTCCTCTCGTAATGACACTCATCTTATTAGATCAGGACCCCACATTAATGGCCTCATTTAGCATTAATTACCTCCTTCTAGCCCCTATCTCAAATACCACTGCATTAGGGGTTATGGGTTCAGCATGTGAATTTGGGAAAGCACAATTCATTTCATAGCAGACAGGAAACCAACTGATCAACCAACTGAACAAACAAAACAAAACCAGCGGCAGGATAATTACTAGAATAATCCAAATGTTTTTATATAGAAAAAAAAAATACATAAAAGAGCCAGCTTATTCTAGCAGGGGAGTGCTTGAAGGAAGTTGGGTTAGTTGGGATTCTGAATGGGCCTGAATTCTAAATACATTTATAAGGAGAGATTATATGGTTTACTTTGTTTGAGTCACATGAACTATTAAAATCTCTCTTAATAAGGTCATTGAGGAAGTTAATTAACTAAGTTTTATACAGCATTTTAGTGTTTTTAAGGAGATCTATTACTTAGAAGAAAACATTTCCCAAACTGGTTTTATGTTAGTCCCATGATGTGCTTTGCATAAAAGGGTTCCAAGGTCAAGTAACCCTAAGGGAAGCTGCATTTTTTATCTAACCTCTCAGATAGTCTCAGTGCTCATTAATATATTAAAAGCTTTCAGAATTCCTATAGTGAAGAAGCTATTTGAATTCAGCATTTCCCAATATTATTGGATTGTAGAATTTCTCCACTGTAATACCAGCTATCGAGAACCTATAGGGCTAGTTTTCCACAGAATACACTTAGGAACACATTATATGTTTAATGAAGAACTGATGTAGAGTTCCTCTAGGGGGGAGGATGGATTATATTCAGTATGGGTATAGATTCCTAATACTTACAAATGTAACTTTCTGGAATACCTTCCACTCTAAGAAAGAAGTATTTTTCATCAAAAGTAAATATTTAGAGCTTTTGATCAGAGTGTATTATGCAAAACAATTCATACAGCACCAATTTCTACATAAGCAGAGTAACTTAGTTCTCAATATTTTACCATAGTTTGAACAAAACTGAGATACTATGTTTACTTACATTTTAAAATTCACCTAGAGTATGATGAGTCTATAGAGTATTGAGGTCCTGGAAATCATAACAGAATTGTGGAATAAACAGAGAACTTCAGACTAAAGAAGAGATTCAGGTAGGACAAAACTTTCCTGTCTTCATTGATTGAGATGATTGGAGCGTAACTGGGAGTATGATTGCTCTTTTCTCCAGATGCTAAAAAAATCAGGATGGGTAGTATAGGATGGCAGCTTTTATTTAAATGCATGCATTCATTCAATAAGTATTTCTTATATGCCAGATCATTATATGTGATGCTATAATAAGGAAGAACTAGGTATAATTGAAACACAAACTCGAGTGACATAATATTGCATCAAATTGGTGAGATGGGAAGAATATTCCAAGGAGTTCAATAGTCAACCCAAAGTAAGAAGGACAAGAATAGTTCAAGAAACCAGATTACAGTGAGCAAGGGAAGAAGTACTACACAGTGAGTTGGAGAGGTAACCAGAGACCAGATCTGACAATGTGGAGGCAGCTATGGTAAGGAGTTAGGGCTCTAACTTAAGAAATTTAGAATTCATACTACCAGCAACAAGGGAGTCACAGATGAATGTTATAAGAGTAGTAAACATTATTTGGCTTTGTTAGAAACCAGTTAGGAGTATACTGCAATATAGCACTTAAGAGACAAGGTAGGAGTTACCTAAGAAGTGCCAATGAGAATTAACAGCAGAAATAATTAAAGGGATCGCTTAAGATTTATGAAGTGCTTATTACGTATCAGTGCTGTTTCAATAATTTTATACTTAATAACCCACAACAATTCTTTGAGCTAAATATATTTACTGTCGTTAGAAGCATTTTACAGAGGACAATGCAAAGAATGGAGAGGCTAAGGCATTAAGGCATAGAACCACCATTCAGAGCCCAGAAGTCTCCTCAAGGGAGAGGATCTCCTGGTCCCCATGCTCTACGGCACCTTGAGACTTCACACGGGAGTTATTTAGGAAAAGAAGCAGTAGGATTATGCAATTGGAAGCAGGAAAGGATTGAGGAAATAGAAGAAACTGAGGATAGTGTCTGTCCATATTTCTGATTTCAGCAGCAGAGAACATACTGATGTTACTTGGGATAGCACCATAGGAAGGATGACCTTGTTAGTGGCAGAAAACAATGGATTCTGGTATGGACATGTCAGCTTTTGAGAACTTGAGAATCATACGGTGAGATGATTTGGGAGAGAGTGAGATAGGGAGAGCTGAAATGAAGAATAATGATGGAGCTGTACATATTAGAATTGAATGTTGAATCCATGGGAATTTGAGAAATTAACCATGAATGATACATATAGATTAAGAATTGAAGAGGGACCAAATCAGAGCTCTGATAACAGCAAAAGTGCCATCAAAGGAGAATCAAAAGGATGATCCAGAAAAACATCAGGGTAATAGGAATTATAGATTTCACTGAAGCCAAGGAAAGAGAGATTTTTCCAATTCTGACAAATAACCAAAGAGCCTGTCTTGGCAAGTAGTGAAAACTTGTTACCGGAAGTATCAGTGTGGATGCCTGATGTCCAACTGCAAAATTAGAGTACAAAATGGTCTAGTGTGGGGGCGCCTGGGTGGCTCAGCGGGTTGGGCCGCTGCCTTCGGCTCGGGTCATGATCTCAGGGTCCTGGGATCGAGCCCCGCATCGGGCTCTCTGCTCGGCGGAGAGCCTGCTTCCTCCTCTCTCTCTGCCGGCTTGTGATCTCTCTCTGTCAAATAAATAAATAAAAAATCTTTAAAAAAAAAAAATGGTCTAGTGTGGACTCAATGACAACTTGATTCCTTCCACCTCTAAGATCTTATGATTCGCTACATTTTCCATTAGAGGTAAAAATGATATAAATTCCCAGAACCCCAAATTGCGTGATGACTTTCAAAGTTTGAGATGAGAAACACATATTGTAGTTCATCTTTTCAATTTCAATTTCTATCAATTTCTAATTTGTCATGCAGTTATGGTAGGTGGGTTAGATATAATAAAACATATTATTTGTCAAGCTTTCCAGTCTCTAAATTAAATATTGAATGATGAGGGAATTTCTATTGTACTTATCTTTAATTGCCTATGAACTACTCAAGTGTTTTCTAACTTGCCAAGATTCTGGAGCCTGACATATAGTAGGTAACAAACAAATATTTCTTAGCAAATGAATGAATAAGGGATGCCTTGAGTGGCTCAGTTGGTTAAGCATCTGATACTTGGTTTTGGCTCAGATCCTGACCTCAGGGTCCTGGGATAGAGCAAGCAGGAGCATCGCTCTGTGGTCAGCAGAAATTCTGCTGGAGATTCTCTCTTTTTCATCCCCTCCTCCCATCATGCTAAGACAGGCACTCACTCTCCCTTTCTCTCCAATAAATAAATAAAATAAATCCATGGCTTAAAATTGGTGTGAAGATACTATTTCTGAATATGCCTCTTACTAATTTTCTAGCCACAGAATACACTCCAACACTTATTTCATGGAAGGTTTTTACTCCAAGGACAATCCAAGATCTTGCTTAATAGAGAGAGAATGATTGTTTGAGTAGCCTTGTAATTTTCACCTTTTAAGAGATATCTATGTGTGTAACAAGTTCTAAAGGAATCTTCTGAGGTCATAAAAATTAAAGTGTTAAATTTCTCATCAATTCACAACCCTCCACCCCCAAAAAGAGTAAGATGAACTGTGTTGCTTATATAATAAGGGTGAAACAAACTAGATTAGGTCCAGAAAAACTATCAGAAAGATGAACTCCATTTTCCTATTTGACTATTAATAGCTTTGAAGTTCTACCCTCCCTTTTCCTCTTCTGCCCCACATCTGGGCAAGCCTGAGTGCTTCCTTTCTTGGAGCAAATGAGAAATTCAAACTACGTGAGCCCCAGCCTATACACATAAACTCACACCCCAGCCCTACCCTGTAACTCCATAAATCCCAAGCTAGTCTCCTTTCCCTGCTTTCTCAAGACCCTTTTTAAAAAAAATATTTTTATTTATTTGAGAGAGAGAGAGCAGAAGCAGGGGGAGGGGCAGAGGGAGAGGAAGAAGCAGACTCTGGCTGAGCAGGGAACCTCACACAGTGCTCCATTCCAGGACCCTGGGATCATGGTCATGAGTGAAAGGTAGATGCTTAAACGACTGAGCCATCCAGGTGACCCTCTCAAGATCATTTTGAGTCTGCTTGGGAGACTGCCCTTTGGACCCTCATGTACATGAGTAATGAACATTTTCTACCCTCTTAGTGCCTATGAGGTACCATCAGTTTTAACATCCAAACCAAAGCAAAAACCCAAACAGAATGAGCATTGTTTGTAGGTTATGAAGACTTCTGGACCCTTCTTAGGACCCAGAAATTATGAGTAATATTTAATACAAAGTCCTATAACAACAGCACTTAGTAATGGTCATGCTTTTTATATAGTATATTGCATAATATTTTTCTCCCTTCATGAGGATGATTCTCATCTGTCTCCTTCCTTTATTCCTCATTGGTAAACTTATATGTCTGAACTAATACATTTAAATCTTTTTCTTGGCAGGTAAACAAATTAATGGACATATACACGGACCAGGGAACACTGCCTTAGCAAACTTGCAACACTCAAACAAACTCAATTAACCAAACAAAATATTGTATATACAGAGTATAGAAATGTATCAAATGTTAACTAGCACTTTATGCATAACGTAATTTTCCTTTTCAAGTGTATATATTTTTAAAGCCCTTGATGACTCAGCTAGCTCTCATATGTTTCCCCTAGTTCTGTGGTAGAGACGATGCTATGTGTTCACCACATCATTTTCCTCTCTTATAGAGCACTGAAAGACTACTGTGGTCAGATTTGATACAATGATTGGGTTCTTATCAGTATAAAAGGTGTGGAAGTTACCTGTTACTTGGAGCCTGAAGCACTTAAGAAAAGGTGGGGACTCTTCATTTTCTTTCTTTCCTGTCCATATAGCTGGTGGAAAGATCCTGACTTCTTGAGTTACCATTAAGGCAAAGGTTCCAAATAGAGCTGAAGAACACAGCCAACAATGTTGGTAACTTGAATCTTGTGCAAAGCCACTAAAATTTCAAAGATTCTGTGACTACTACAAAGCTTAGTTTACTATGGCTAATACCAATACCTGAATGTCCACGTCTGTAACAATAATTACCATATCAGGTAAAGAGCTCTCTATGACCCTGAAATGTCTTTAGCCAATTACTTCAGTATGAAATGAGACAAATCCTAAATATTTGTATCCACCAATGTAGTATTTTTGAACGTTCTTTAAAAATTCTTTATTTTCTTTTTCCGCCCTCAATAATCTCTTGATTTTGAGGGTAGAAAATCTCTCACCCATCCTGTGGTCATACTTTTTTCCTCAATTTTCCAGTTGTCTTTTTTTTTAAAGCTCTTTGTCTTTTTAAATCTGCCTTCTATGTTACCTTTTCGAAGAATCTACCTTCTTAATATGAGTACATCAAAGGAAGGAGGACATAGGTACCCTTGCCGTGGCATTAGAAATTGTCCCCAGAGCAATCACAGAACTTGTTTAATAATGTACCCTTGAAAGTAAGATAAATTACTTTGCCTGGAGTATGTCTTTAATTTGTATGTGTCTATTCTCAAGATCTTATTACTTATTTCAAAGAGCAAGGTAAATTGCCTGCATGTATGCTAATGAACTAGCTATTTGAAATCATAACTTCTTTACAATCAGTGTTGCTGGATCCCTCAGGATTTGAAGTACTCTTCTTACTGGCTAAGTGTGACTTGATCTTCCTCTCTGTGTAGAAATTTGGGAATTATTGACTAACTATTGCATGGATGAAGTAATCTTCCTTTTCAAGTGTATTTTATTTTATTTTTTTGTGAAAATATATTGTCTGATTTGTATAACCCTTCCATTTCTATTCCTTTTTAACAGAAAGCAGTACAAATACATAAAAAATTAAAACATCAACCCAAATGCTAATGTGATTTCTTAAAGGTGCGGACAAGCAAATAAAAAAAATATAATGTTCTGTTTGGTTATATGTGGCAACTACTTAAATCATCTTTAATTTGCTCTAAAGAGTTGCTTTCCAAAGCTAGAATTATGGATGCTTTGTAAATTGTGGTGTTTGTTGAGACACATACATTTGGGTATTGCAAATGTGGAAGCAATTTTTTAAAGATATGGCTTTTCCTATACATTTTTAGATTGAATTGCAAATCCATGACAGTCTTTCTGTTGATCAAGGTTATACTTTATTTAAATTGAGATTCTGAGTGCTCAAATAGATTTGCATTGAATGTTCTCTTTTCTTCCTCTAAACTCCTGCTATTTATTTATATTGTTTATTTGGTACTTAATCAGATACCAGTTTATAGACCTCTTTTATTATTGTCTTAGAATTTTATTAATTCTATATTTTTATGCAGCATTATTTGTTACTCTTGATTCTCTACCTAAAGTTTAAACCCTTAGAGAACAGGATCTCTATACCATATAAAACCTGTCACATAGCAAAATGTCCCTAAAAACTGCTTCATGAAATATATAGCTAGTAACCAACCCCCCCTTTTTATATAGTTCTATAAGCCTATATTATAGATGCTTACAACCAGAATGTATGGAGAACCCAGAATGTACATACCCACAGGCCCATGTACATAATGATCATGATTAGGTTGTGAAGTCAAGAATATTAGCTAAAATCTTATAATTTTTTGGGCCAAGGCAAGCATTGGTGGCAGCGTTTAAAGCTACCCCTTATTTTAATGATTCAAAGAATATCTAAATATTTAAGTATCAAGTCACCGGGTGGTTTATAAAAAGTTTTGTTACTGAAGAAGCAGGACAAAAGGCTAAGAGATAGGAGTTGATCCAGGAGAACCTGGTCAAAGTGGGAAGCAGGCTATCTCATCTCACACTGTCCACTTCCCAGAGTCTAGTCACAGGGGGATTCGGGAACCCACAATGGTCCATCAGTTGTCAGTTGGCTGGTGAAATGACAAATGTCTTAATGAGAGAAGGGTAATTTTCCATGGTAGCAGTGACCAAGTTGTGCTTTCTCTGCTAGAAATATCATAGTAACTGATTGGCTGATTAGCATTTAGAAAAGACAGCCTCGCAAATTTTTATATTTGAGATTGAAATAAATTTTATTGATTGCCTTCTAAGTAACAGAGAAGACTTTGAAATCCTGTTTTTTGCTTACTAAGTTCTTTCTTTTTTCTTTTCTAGAAATGACTAGAAATTTATTTTTCACCAAATACTTAGATTTTAACTGTGGCTGTGTATAGTAAAAATATGTAGAAATGGCTGAGTCCTACAGAGGGCCACAAATACCAGTTGAGCAACTGGAATTAAGTCCCCCACTAATAATGACCTCTCACAAAGACTCCACCAAGACTCAAAACATAATGCCTTAAAAGATAACCATTTTGATCAGGATCACTGCCACCACGGATGTGGGGTTATTCAGTCACAGCAAGTACAAACAAGCAAGAAGCAGACACCCAGGAAGTAGGTTGGTGACTACTAATGTGGAAAGGACACCCTACTCCCTGGTTTCCCCTCTACACAGCCAGACTAAAATTTGGGATGAGAAAATAGTGTGTGTTGGGGGGAAGGAGGTTAAACTTTTAATTACATGTGCAACTGATTTTTTTTAATGGACTAGACTTTCTTTTAATAACCATAGGTATAAATTATGCAATTGGGTCAAAATATCACTAAAAGGGTCAATTGCTCAAGAGGAAAAGTGTTTTCAATTGTTAGAAGTTTGGGAAAATAAAATCATTTCAGATTTAAATTGCAAAGATAAAACATACACATATTGTATCTGGTCTTGGACCTTCTAGTGAACTTCACAATGAAGACATAATTGGTATCAAAAAAACAGCCTACTTGAATCATTGTAGCTTTATTGTATGATATAAGTGTGCATTCTCATCATCACTTTTTTTTGAAATACATTTCAGGTGAGAGGTTCTTAAAGTGTGGTTCCCATATCAGCAGCATCAGCATCACCTGGAAGTATGTTGGAAATGCAAATTCTGGGGTGCCACCTACCAAACCTGCTGAAATAGAAATTCTGGGAATGAAGCCTAGCAACCTGTATTTTGACAAGTCTTCCAGGTGACTCTGATGTACTCTTAAGTATGAGAAACACTGTTCTTATCTATTTTTCTGCTTATTTTGGCTATTTTCTACTTGTTTATTCATTCACCTTCATGTTAATGATAAAGCCACTTTGTGTTATCTTAGGAAAGATGAGGTTATGTTGCATTAACAAAAAATCTTCAAATCTCAGTGGCTTAACAGAGCACAGGTTTCTTTCTTGTTCATGCTACATGATCATTGAGAGCTGGCAGAAGTGTCTGCTGATCATTAGATACTAAGAGATCCAGAATGATGGATCAGCCACCATCTCCAGTTGTTTTGCAGAGCTAAAACCCAACAACTTCAGTAACTCCCTAGAAGGGAAGGAAATCAAGAGAGTCATAAATACGAAGCAGCAACTCTCCATGTGGGTAGAGTTCTGAGAAAAAATAATATGCCTGCCTTTTGACTTGGAGTATAGCTCAAAGCAACCTTCTGTTCGACATGTATAAGTGTCTACAGAAACCCAATATAGTATTATGCTTCCAAATCTTGTTTATCACAAACTCATCAGAGTAGCATCATGACTCTCAAAAAGAAGTGTTACGGCAGATTTGGTCCTGAAATTCACATGTAATCATACGTTCACTTTTCCAGCATGTACATCTGAAGACATGCTACTAGAAGAATTAGTTACTAAAGGGCTTTAGATCATCCCTGCCAATATAGATAAAATAGTCAAGATCTGGCCATCCACTGAGGCCTTAGCGGCCTCAGATCAATTCGGCATCAACTTCTAATATGATGTAGAACTCACTGATCCAGAATAAAAGGATGTAGTATTATATATAACACTTTGAACATTATCTGATACTTTCTGTTAGTGACTAAGAAATCCAAATATACACATCATACATACTCATACACTCACAAATATTTCAAATATTCCACTGTGTCATCTGGTCCAAATTCACTAAATGTCATGTACAATTATCTTTTGGGTCTCTTGTCTAGACAAAATATTAAGGGAAAATGGTATTTTAGAGACTGGGTTAAGATAGGAAGACTCACAAAACAGAAGACTCTAAAATACAGTTGTATATTCATCCCACTCAGGGTAAATACACCTGTACACTATATGTATATTTGATTTCCAGAGACAGTAGGTAAGACATACACATATAAAGATGAACATGGCCTAGTGTAAGGAAATGGATCGCAGCATAGATGCTCAAACATGTTTCTTGCTTTCTAGACTAACTATGATTTTTTCCAAGGCTATAAAAGTTATGTTAGATCCAAGACATTGGATCTTAATGTAATTCAGAAGGAAACATAGAGGTGCAGACACTGGAGCAAAGGGATGGGTGACTGAATTGCACATGAAAATCAATTTTCCTTTTTTTTTTTTTTTGAAGATTTTATTTATTTATTTGAGAGAGAGAGAGCACTAGCAGGATGAAGGGCAGAGGGAGAAGCAGGCTCCTCACTGAGCAGGGAGCCCAATGCAGGCTTGATCCCAGGACCCGGGGATCATGACCTGAGCAGAAGGCAGACATTTAATGATTGAGCCACACATTTTCTGACCAACTCCAGTTCTTTCAATGTAATTGCCTTGCCTAGAGACAGTGGAGACGATGCCTGACAATTTGTTTGAACCCTTTTACACCATTCCATCCTCCACCCTTAAGTTCAGCAAGTCCACTTATTAGTGAAGAATCCATCTGACATTTCTTTTAAGATGACAGTCAATGGTTTGTGTGTGAACTATGAGGTTATACATGCTGGGGTGAAAGGCAGGCTGAATGAGGCTGACAAACACAATGGATTCCACCACCCCTGGAGCTCATTTAATATGGTACATATTCTTGAGAGACCAGACCAGATCCACTGAAGGCAAAGCCTTAGTAACATATAAGTAGAGTGCACTGATTTAATGACTCCCTAGGGTCTTAATTAAGAATTGTGCTAACGGGACAATCTGATGTTTAACCAGATGATAGTGGAAGAATGCTGTCTCCCCTTTGCAGGAATCCTTTTCTGCAGATAGTCATGTTTTGAGAGCACAGATGTCTGGAAACCAATGTGTTATAAACCAATTTATAACTGAGTTATTAAGATCAGTTGTGGTAGAGTGGATAAATATGTAAATGTCGCAGCCACACTGGGTTCAGAGCTCGAGTCCATCCCTTAATAGGCCTTTTTGGCTTTACCAAGCAGGACATTTAATTGCCTTCAGCCTTTCAAAGCCTTTGGTGGGGTTGTTATCCAAAGCAGTGCCTATTACATGATAACTGCTTATTATTAATATTATTGTCTTCCACACCAGAATTACATGGTACAGACCCATGGTGAACACATCATTTCCTGGCATTGGTGAACTGAGCAAAAGTTGGTAGGGGGATGAAGTTATTATAGTGGTTTGGATGACAGAATGAATTACTAAGGGACTCATTTGGAATTTCATTTTTTGTCTCCCTGTAAGTTCTCACTGATTAAATACCTGGTCATATAGAGTCATGGTTGTCGACTTGAAAGGATTTTGCCCCCCACCTAACCAGGGGACATTTAATAATGTCTGTGAACATTTTTTATTGTCATAAATGATGTATGTGGAAGGTTATTGCTGGCATCTGGTGGGTAGAGGTCAATGATGCTGCTAAACATTTTATAAACAAGACAGCCCTTCATAACAAAGAATTATTCAGCCCAAAATGTTAGTAGTGCCACTATTGAGAAACTTTGATAGATGGTGCTTTGATTTGATCAAACACCTATGGATTAGTGATGTCAGTATATAAACGAATTAAAACTGAAACCAATACTGGGAAGCTCTACTCTGGGACAGAGATTGAATCAGTGGTAATTCACTCCAGGTGGCCACAGAGGTCTGGCGACTCCTATAGCAAATAAGCTAAAGGAAGACATGAATTCCCAGAGATAAGTGAATTAGTGCTTAGGGGTCTGCTATCAGATCTGGCAATAAAGGCACTCATAGATCACTGTTTTCCAAACTTGAGCTTTTGACTCACTGTCTATGACCCACTAATGAAACCACTTGTCACATTTAAAAAAAAATGAAATGGAAGAGAAAAAAGAGTAGAAGATATTAAAAGTGATGTCAGTACTATGGGAATTGTTTTATGAGGCTTTTAAAAAAATACATGTGTAAAATTGATCACAATGGTAAACATATTTCTTAATATGGGTCACAGCTAAAACTGTTCAAAAAACACTATTTGGGATTCACCAGTTTCTTCAGCATTCCCAGTTTATGATTTAATATTTGTCCTCAAAGACCTAGTCTTCATAGCCTGCAAGTAAAATTAAATTTGGTGCCATCTGCAAATTTGTGTAAAAATATATATTTACACTTAGAAAGAACAGAAAGACAAGAATGTGGGATAACTACCCAAATAACAGAAGTACATATTTCTGATGGCAACATCTATTTTTCTGTACTGCTCAAAGTTCTATAATGAATTTGTATTATTCTTCCAATCATAACACACACACACTTACAGACACATGAGAAATCTTTCTGTCATTTAAGAAAGCTGTTTCTTATGAAAGACTGATGAGGAACCCAGGTCTTAGTGGGTTCAAGAGTGAATGTCATGAAAGGAAAGAAAATTGTTTGAAAGTGAAGGAGATAGCACATGGAGGGAAAAATTAGAGAAATTTGGGAGTTTTAGTTTTAAAAGAATTCTGTAGGTTTATAGACTAAATCCAGACTAAGTTCAAGTTTATGAAGAAGATTAACTCCAGAAGAAGTTTCCAGAGGTGAATTTTGAAACCAGAACTTTTCTTGGTAATGTACTTATTTTGAAAATTGATGTTCACTTAATTTTAAAAATTATTTGTTATTGTTAAAACATAGCAATCTCATCACTAATAATCACATCATCTAAATCCTTTTAGGAATAAATATATGTGGGAGTACTAAAATGAAAACAAACAAAGAAAATTCCACAAAGCCTTATTGCTGTTCTTCCCAATCACTGAAAACTACAGTAGATCACTTTGGAACTCAGTAGCTTTAAATGAATTTCCAGGAATTCAAATATTTATGGTAAACAAAAGTATGTGGTAATGTATAAATCACAAATTATTATTTTTTTTAAAGATTTTTTATTTATTTATTTGAGAGAGAGAGATCACAAGTAGATGGAGAGGCAGGCAGAGAGAGAGAGAGAGGGAAGCAGGATCTCTGCCGAGCAGAGAACCCGATGCGGGACTTGATCCCAGGACCCTGAGATCATGACCTGAGCCGAAGGCAGCGGCTTAACCCACTGAGCCACCCAGGCGCCCTAAATCACAAATTATTTATGGGCCATTATATGAGATAAATTGTTTGCAAATATTTATAAACCATTCACGAGGCATACTAACCTTTTGAAATGATTTATCATGTTAACAGAATACATAAAATTATGATGGGTAACAAATAAATCCCTTGTAAAATATTTACAGTGTATCAGTTGCACTAATATTAATTAGTCTATTCATTACTTCAAGTAATTGGTAAGTTATTTAGAAATTAGTTGTTAGCCAGGTAGATGAGACTTTATGGCTTCATACAAATACATTCGAAGAGACTATTAGGGG
Organism: Lutra lutra; assembly: GCF_902655055.1. Taxonomy (NCBI): domain Eukaryota; kingdom Metazoa; phylum Chordata; class Mammalia; order Carnivora; family Mustelidae; genus Lutra; species Lutra lutra. The sequence goes on from NC_062286.1 coordinate 48,270,608, forward strand.
AAAACTTTGGTGTATCCTTCATTTTCATATTGCAGGCTGAGCCCATTATTATAAATTTGGGCTGTAAAAGGATCTTATTTGTGGGAATTAGTTAGCTGGTCACCATTTGCTAATTGGTTCAAGGGTAAGAAGTCATATGATTTCCAGTAAAGGGAGTGAGTGGCTCAAATCACAGTGGCTTATATGACAAATTTATTTATTTTAAAATTTATTTATTTATTCTATAAATGGGATATATATATCCCATTTATAAATGGGAGATCATGGGTGGGGAGAGAGGCAAAGGGAGAGGGAGAGAATCTTAAGGTGACTCCCCACTGAGTGTGGAGCCTGATATGGGGCTTGATTTCACAATCCTGAGATCATGACCTGAACCAAAATCAAGAGTCCAAGGCTTGACCAACTGAGCCAGTTAGGCACCTCCACAAACATATTTTTAACTCGTTCTGTAAGTTCACTGTAGCTTTGCTGGTATTTTTCTCCTTTGGGGAGATAATCCCATGGTTCTCTCACATTTATGCATGCCTTATGAGCAGAGGCACTGCTGACTTGGCTTGGGACTATCTTTTCCGAGTAGTTTGTATAGTGAGTGACCAGCCTTGAGAGACAGAGATAGTGTCTCCCTCTGAAGGAAAAGGAGAACTTGTCTACTGTCCAGTTTAATATAGTTAACTTTTTCTTGCCGGCAAAGGTCCTGCAGGTTTGTTTCAATCTATTATAAAAACTTTTGAGTTCCCTAACTCAGTGTTTCCATCCATGTACTCTTGGGCATGACCTCCCCCATGTCACTCCCATAGGAATTGGGAGACAAGATGAACTGACTGAAACATGGTGTTCATGCTGCTTGCCTGTGGTGTGAGGAATGATTTTTTTTTTCCTCTGACTCAAGAGTTTTGTGCCTTCCATTCTAAAACAGTGGGAGACTAAGATTGTTTGCAAGTAGGGTAAGACCTCAAATGCTTCACAAATGTTGATTGTTTCATGTTATTTTTACTCTGGAAACCAGGTTGATGGGGCAATCCCCCTCTGGAATATTGTCAGAGAACATAATAACTAATGAAATTACTTTCAACTCTTCTGCCTAAAAGGAGAAACATCATTTATTTTTACATTTTATTGCCTAAAGCAGGGTTTCTTGACATTGACATTATTGACATCTTGAGCTCGGTAAGTCTCTGTTGTGGAAAGCAGTGCTGTGCATCGTAGAATGTGTTAATAGTATTCCTGACCTCTATCCACTCAATACCAATAGTAATCCCGCCCCCAGCTGTGACAACCAAAAATGTCACCAGGTACCGATAAGTGTCCACTGGTGGCAAAATTGCTCCTATTTGAGAACCACTGGCCTAAGGCAAGTCACATGGTAAGACCTGATTTCAACAGTATGAGGATGTATAATCTTCCCCTTAGAAAAGGCACTGCATTGAGAAGCACCCATTATGGATGAGCAGTAATTCAGGATATCACAAGGGGACATTTACATTGTCAATTGTATGAGTTAGTAAAGGATGCTAGCCCTAAGCATCCCTCTCATGGTGGCTAACCCAACAAATATGGGAAAGCTTTTAGTTAATGGAAAAAGTATACTCCTTCCCTTGAAAATTTTTACCTGGAGTTCCCATCAAGACTGCACACATTGCTAACTTTTTCATTGGTGAAATAAAATTGCAAAGATTCTGTACCATTCCCATGTTTTTTATTCAGTACTAAAGGGCACAGAATTTAATTAACACATCTTTTAGTTTACTTCCACTTCCTATAGGACAGGTATATACACACCTCAGTGAAAATGAACAAACATACAATGACATTAGGTTCAAATAAATGGAAGAATTCAAGGAATTAAAGCCATTTCCCCACTATGAAATGTAAAAGTACAAAGTCGAAAGGTAAGACTTTGGGAGAAAAGTCTCTGGAAATCAAATATACATATAATGCACAGGTATTTACCCTGAAGCTAAATGGAGATACAGTTACCAAGAAGTGAACTGGATGTTAAGCTTCAAGTTTCTACACATTCATAGATCTTTTCTAGAGAGGACTTCTAACAATGTACCCACATGGCCATTGCATTCTGTAACATTTATAAAAGAAAGATATTTTAACTGTAATTGATTAAATCACTATATTGGTCCATGTCAACCTTCTATCCCTTATCCTCCTCTCCTTATAGTGTCTCTGGAGGGGCCATGGGTGATCTGGGTCTGCCATGAGGTCTTAACATACAGATAATTAAACTGAACTCAGGATGCACAAGTGAATTGGGGTAGAAAAGTACATTCTTATGTTCACAGACTTAGCATTTCCCTTACCTATGAATTGAAGCATTAAATCACAGTAAATTGACAATATCTGTGATTATTTTTCCCTGACATTACATATATTTTATATCACTATAGCATTGTAATAGCTAACTCAGCATATCAATTGTTTATCACTATTTGAAATCACAGGATTAGGTCTTTTTAATGTAATAATAAAGACACAATATGTCAATATATTTCCACTTTATTATTTTATATATGCATTTCAATATATCGACTTATTTTATAATATTATTATATTATTTATGCACTTATTCTGAAAAGCCCATAGGCTTCGGATGGCCAAAGAGGTCTATGGAACCAAAAAGATTAAGAGTACTTAGGCAAAGAAGAAATTTTATAGTGAATACACAAAATTTGGGTTGTGGTGGATATATCTGTGTGTTTCACAGTCCCATAAGTTATAGCTCTCTGCCCAAGAGTAGGAATGGCTTCCAGGAATACTTCTGCTACCCATTCTGCTGACTCACAGATGAAGGCATAGGGCCAGCAGCCAAATCACAGAGTGAACACGTCTTCTAGCACTTGGCCTTAGAAATGTGTAGATAGTGGATATGAAGGCAGATGCCAGTCTGTGCAAATTCTTCTAATCATCAGATTTGTAAAGCTGTGTTGCTCAGAATTGAGGTCTCATGAAGCCCAATTTAAAAAGAAGTTTGAGGGCGCCTGGGTGGCTCAGTGGGTTAAGCCGCTGCCTTCGGCTCAGGTCATGATCTCAGGGTCCTGGGATCGAGTCCCGCATTGGGCTCTCTGCTCAGCAGGGAGCCTGCTTCCCTCTCTCTCTCTCTCTCTCTCTCTGCCTGCCTCTCTGTCTACTTGTGATCTCTCTCTGTCAAATAAATAAATAAAATCTTAAAAAAAAAAAATAAAAATAAAAAGAAGTTTGATTCTGTCTGAAAATACATTATCTGTAATTATAGATATAGTTTTATTTCTTTTGTATGGGAATTAACCAAATAAAATTAGTTGGAATTATTTTATTTATAGAGCACAATTCTGTAGCAATAACACAAATAGTGAATGTGGAGATGCATGTGTTTATATACAAATGGTGTTAGATTCTATCTCTCATGCATCTTGACCTGGCAAAGGCTAGGGTTCCACCTATGTAGCAAAAGAGCCTGAAGAAATAAGTTTGCTGTGAGAAATCCCTATGACCATTCATCAGTAAGTCAATACAGTCAATGGACATAATATAAGAGTAATTTGATTATGCAATTATGTAGCTTAGTACAACAGAGTGCCAATTTAAAAATGCATTTGGACTATTCCTGTGCATGTGTTAGTTTTAGCTAATGTTAATTATTATTTCCAGACTTATTAATCATACCAGAATTCATATACAGTAAAAAAAAAAGAAGAATCTTGGTGAAAGCTAGACATGTGAATTGAAAGAAAGAAAGAAGGTTGGCAGAAATTATGATACAGGAAAACAATGACATGTTCTGTAGTCATTAAAAAGAATAACACAGTTGTATATGAATAGAGAGAGATTATGTATAGAAATTAGACTAAGTAAAATACATCAGGGGCAAAAAAAAAAAAAAAGAAAAATATGCTATAATTTGTTTGAAAAAACACCATGTACAAATGTATGTAAGTTTGTTATTATGAAGTAATAATGTTACCTCTGGGAACAGTTTAATGGATACCTGGGAGACAGGGGAGAGACAGAGATTTATTTCGTTTTTCACCAGTGTGTACCTTTTGAATTTTACAATATTCCAGAAGAGTTAGCTATTTAATAAATATATATGTAAGTAAATTTTTATTAAAATACAATTCTGAAAAAAGGGGTCAAAACACAAAATGAATCTGTATGGTAATTATGAGACAATCCATCCAAAAATAACAGTTAACGGATTAGCAAAACCATATCAGGCAAGCCATATTACTAAATCAATATTAACAGGCGAGTTAGTAATCCAGGTGAAGAAATTAGATAAAGAGGATTATACTATTTTGATTAAAATTTCACTCCAGAGTGAAGCTGTTTTGTCATAAGCATTTATACAATTAGATATATAGCATTCAAAAGCAAGAAGTTATTGCCCAAACACCAATTTTAGTGGAAAACTTTGACTTAGTTCTCTTAGGCTTGACATATTCAAAATAGAAAAAATAATTTTGAAAAGCCAAGGATGGAGTATTGTCTTTAATAATAATGTTGTTTTAATAGTTTCATATTAAATGCTATATCCTACAGAGAATATATACTGTTTTTAAATGTATGTGAATGTTCTTAAATAGCGAGGTAACAAGGGATATCTTATGGCGATCACATTATCTGACTTTCACTAGATGATTCCAGAAAGTAATAATGAAATGAACTGAAATAATCAAACTACTTGGAAACTAAAAGCACTATTCTTAATAACTTTTGATTCAAAAAGAAAACAAAACTGCAATTATAGGCTTTAAAGAAAAAAGGAAGATGACAAGATCATATATCAAACCATATGAGATGCATCTCAGGGTAAAATCAGATGAAAAATACTAACAACAAATACTTTCATTATGAAACAAGAAGCACTAACTAATAAATTCCACATTTTTAAAAAAAGATTTTATTTATTTATTTGACAGAGAGAGATCACAAGTAGGCAGAGAGGCAGGCAGAGAGAGAAGAAGGGAAGCAGGCTCCCCGCTGAGCAGAGAGCCCGTAAATTCCACATTTAATTAAATAAGTAATAAGAAAAGATCTAGATACCAAAAGACTATAACTAAAAATAGAGAGGATAAAAGCTTTCAAAATAGAAAGAGTAGTGATAACACAATAATACATTGGAAAACAGAAAAATTTAAAAGTCGATGAAGAAATTCTGGCACTGGGTATTTGAAAAGATCAATATAATGGACAGTATTCTGACAGGGCTAGTCAGAAAACACCAATAAACAGGATGAATAATTAGAAATGTCATGTAACCGCAGAGAGCTGCAACCTGACATGACATGTGAGAATTGGATTTTTTTTTTTCCTTAAGATTGAAGAAGCTGGAAAAATTTTGAGGGAAAGAAGCAAAGGATAGAAATTTATTAAAGAAATACAAGAGGGGAAATCAATAGGGCAAGTTCTCCAAGAAAACAAGACCGTAGGTGGAGAAATAGGCTATAAAAAGGAGGGACAATAGGTGACATGGTGAAAAGTTGAGAGAACTAAGAGTTAAGAGAGCTTCTCTTTCCTTTGTGAAGAAGGTAACATGTCATCTGCTGAGAGTGAGAGAAATCCAGAGTGGAGGTTTGAGAATAAAGATAGAGGTTTTAAGTAGCTACTATGAAGAGATTCGTTTGGATAGAAGGCTCTCTAGTGAAACACCACCTAATTGCTGGGTGGCGACAAGGGAAGCAAAAGATCTCAAGCTGGGCTGTGTGCTAGCCAGACTCACCACTGGGCCATTGTCTTTGCCAGCTGTACCTGGTAGGCGCCCCAGAGAGGCAGGAACTCTGGGGACGCAGAGGACAAGACTGCTGAATTCCTCTAAGCCTACTGCCTAGGGAAGGCTGTTTGGTTCCCACCAGGATAAGTACGAAACACTGTTTCACCTCAGACTTAATTGGGTGCAAGTGATTAGGGGTTTTTCCAGTGATACTAACTGACAAGAGACTATCAGGGCCAGATGAGAGGATGAAACTTAGAAAATACCAAGGAGCATACCTCACGATAAATGTGTGAGCCTTGCATAAATGCTGGCTACGCATACCTCGCAGTACAAGAGACTTCAATAAAAGAAAGGTTGGAGGTTACTGAAATTTGAAAATCCCAGAAACAGACCTGATAGACTACGGTAAGTGTGTATAAGTCATTATGCAAATGTGTGTATGTATTTGCATGTGTATATATTATTCAGTGTTCTGTAAAGTTGTCTTTTTCAAATTGGAGAAGTATATGGGTCATTCAACTACTTATATTGAGAAAATTATGTTAACAACAACAAAATTAAGTTGGAGTTTCTCTTTTGCAATGTGTCAAAATAAAACCAAAGTGAAGACATTTACATGTGAAATTTTAAATGATTTAACAAATGTAAAAATATACACATTAAGTGCACTGATATTAGGAAAACTCTAAAGTTAGGCACCATAAAATGACCTGTTTAATAAATAAAATACAGCACTCTGTAAAAGGAATATCTCAAAATTTAAAATGGTCCTTTATTTTTTTTTTAAGATTTTTTATTTATTTATTTGACAGAGAGAGATCACAAGTAGACGGAGAGGCAGGCAGAGAGAGAGAGAGAGAGAGGGAAGCAGGCTTCTTGCTGAGCAGAGAGCCCGATGCGGGACTCGATCCCAGGACCCTGAGATCATGACCTGAGCCGAAGGCAGCGGCTTAACCCACTGAGCCACCCAGGCGCCCCTAAAATGGTCCTTTAAAAGAAGGTGCAACATAAAGAAATAATCACAAGTGTGTAAAAACTGTAATATGCAGAGAGTCCTAAAAGGATAAGTTAGTGATTTTACTTATGTAACATTATTAAGGTGGCAAAATTATAGGGACAGAAAACAGATTAGTGGTATCTAGGGGAAAGGGATGTTGAGGAGAAAGGGGTGAGTGTGGTGTGATAATAAAGGTATAGCATAAGAGAAATCTTTGTTTACAAAACCATAAAATGGTTTTGTATCCTGATTGTAACGGTAGGTACACGGAATGATGAAAGCGCCCCATAACTATAAACACCAACGTCAATTTCCTGGTTTTGATGGTTATCATTATGTACAATGCAAATATTTGGAAAACAAAGTGAAGTTTACACAAGAACTCTGTGCTATTTTTGCAACATGAATCTATAATTATCTCAAAATAAAAACTTTAAAATGTAAATTACATAGAAAAATACGAGAATGATGATCATGATTTTTTTAAACAACCAATTCACATGCACATTCACATATAAATACACACATAAGAAATAAAAATAAAACACGTTTTATCCATCTGTAATCAAATCAAGTCCAAAGCAAACAGCAAAGGTAATCTTGTTTTTTCTTAATTTATTACGTTGTCAAAGAAAAAATACCCTTTGGGGTGAGAGACTGGAAATTCTTGTTCTATTCTTAGAAGTCTAAATTCTGAGAAGTTAAACATTAGATATAAAAAGTCTAAAATTGGATATGCTTCATTCCAGTGATTCCTTTTTGTCATTTTTCATTAAAAAATAATAAAGGTATCTTCATACATGTAACCTCAAGGTTATAATTTAAAGTGTAATTTGTAAGTTTAAAACTACAAAAAACTCAAAAGTACATTAATACAGAATTGGTAAAATGAATACTAAATACCCATTAGAGTGATAATGTATAAATAATATGCATATGTGTGTGTTTTTATATCTGAAAATACATATATCAAAACTTATGGTAGAATTATTAGTAATTTATATTTCTTCATTATATCAATCGTCATCTTGTTTCCAGACATAAATAACATATATATATTATTTTTATAATTAGAAAAATAAATAATTTATTTTAGCTTAAAACATATAAAATAAAAAGACTAGAAAGACTAGAAAGACAAAGAGCCACATCAAGTGGTTACCGAAAGCTCCTACTTTTAAAATGCATTCATGGTTCCCTCCTTCCAGGAGTTAAAATAACTTGACTTCATGTGCATCAACATAATATATTATTAGCAATTTCATACTGATCAATGCGTGAATGTGACATTGGACATTGTCATCTATTTCATCTTAAGTATCTGCTCCAAAGATTTGTTAGCTTTTTACTTATATAATTTAGCCAAAATGTTGTGTCTTTCGAAGAAGAAAGAGAAACCTTTCCTTGCTTTTCCTATTCTTGTCTGAAACAACATCGTCAATCTAGTTAATGGTGAATAAGAATATTAGAGACATGTGTGACAATTGATGTGGAAAAATTAGGTTCCCGCGGGCAATTACCTATCAAGAGCAGGTTGACTGATTGCCAGAGTTAAGACACATGCAAACTGTCAGCCATCATACAGGGCAAATATCCAGAACCCTGGTGCAGCATCAGGTAGAAATTCCGTTTTCTCTGCTGGGAACCTGCCCTCGATGCCACACATTCATAATCTTCTCCCATCAAGCCAGGTCTACACATTCAGAGACGTCCATCATTCCAGCAGTCAAATATATGTCCTGTCAGATACATTCAATGGCTTTCATGATAAGTTGGACGAGAAGTGACATGCTACACATGATTGAGTAGGAGGGCATATCATATACAATTCCTGCTGTCACACTTTGTCATTCTGTTTCTATATCTAGGTAAGATACTTAACCTTGACACTTCCTAAGTTCAAATATTATGCCAATTAATAGACAAGACAAATCTGGAAAGTATTTTAATAAGTTCCATATAAAACGTGGCTATGATGATAAGGTGGGTAAGTCAAATATTAATAAAAATAAACGTGATTTTCAATTTGGAAAACAAAGTGTATCAAGATTCAGTAACAACATGTTGAAAATGGGAAGCACAGTGGCATTCAACTCCAAATTTTTCCTGAATTACCACAGGCCGCCTAAGGATTGACCACTGTGCTGATGTGCTTATAGATATTACCTCCTTTACTGTGTGAATAGGTTTCTCATTCCACAAATGAAGTATCTACAAATCAGCATTATATTCAAAAAGCATTTGCTGAAATGTGACTGTGAGCCAAAACCTATTCATCTGAGGCAGATAATACATTCTAAAATTAACCAAGTACTGGCCATGAAAAGCAGGTGGGCAGACATTTCCTTCACCTGAGATTTTTCCTGAACTTTCTATCAGTGGAATTTGGTTGGTATGGTCTTACTAACTTCTCTAGCTAAACCATCTTTTTCCCTCTAGTCCAGGGACATGGGAAAGGAGAAAGCACATGCTTGTCCTCTCTCTGCAGCTCCTTTACAATTGTTTTATAATCTTCCATTTAAAAAAAAAAAGGAAAAAAAGAAAAGAGGGAAAATAATTTAATCTTCTTTTGAGACAGTTTAGTTATTATGCTGACAGTTATTACCTGTAAAATCCCATGTTTGAGAACTTCTTTGAGATCATGACTATGATGTAAACCTACATATTTGTCTACATTTTTTTAATATGACCATCTTCTGCCAAACACCTGGGGGCATTATCACTATGTGATCACCTTAATCCAATTTCATGTACTGAGACAGACAATTTTGAACTGGAGTCCCCTGAATGGAATGTTAGTTTCTACTTCACTTTTACACCTGGTGTGAGCCCCTGCAGATCCTCTATCTAAATGGAGGGGCATTCTTCATGACCACATTCCCATGTACGTGAACACAAAATCCCAATTCCTGTCTCCCTTGGCACATGAGGTTCTCAAAAGTGTTTATAAGCTACTCTCAACCATTTCCCCTGACATTAGTAAATGTCCCCAAAGTGAAGAGCTGCCCTAATGGGATCAATTCCCTAAGCCTCTGTCTACCACTACTAGATCGTGGCTCAACAGTCCCCCACCTTGTTAGTTTCTTGATGCGCTCATGTACCTTTAAAATAATTTTTTTGGGGGCGCCTGGGCGGCTCAGTGGGTTAAGCCGCTGCCTTCGGCTCAGGTCATGATCTCGGAGTCCTGGGATCGAGCCCCGCATCGGGCTCTCTGCTCAGCGGGGAGCCTGCTTCCTCCTCTTTCTCTGCCTGCCTCTCTGCCTGCTTGTGATCTCTCTGTCAAATAAATAAATAAAATCTTTAAAAAATAATAATAATTTTTTTTGTATAGCCTTTATAGTTGTCCTCATCAGAAATTTTGGTCCGTATTACCTATTCTGTCATTGTCTTATTCAATAATCTTCTGGAGTGAATATTCTTTTTTTCTCCATTTTCCCATGAACAGACTTGAGTCATAGGGAGGATTAGCCTCTTCTCCTATGTCAGGGTTAACAAATGGCCAGTGGAACTAAGCATGGAAATGAAGACTTCATGTCAGGCTTAAAAATCTTAAGTGGGTACAAAGCAACTTGGAGGTTGGTAAATTACAGTTTCTTTAAGGAGAGTTAATGCTTCATGGTCCAGAACCTTTGGAAGAACTTATTTTACTGATTCCCTAGAGAGACTTTGTGGAGGGCAAATCAGTACAGTAGTGGGATCCTAGACCACACCCAAGAGGTAATATAATTTTGTTATTTAAAGTACCTGTAGAGGGGCCTGGGTGGCTGAGTGGGTTAAAGCCTCTGCCTTCAGCTGGGGTCATGATCCCAGGATTCTGGGATCAAACCCCGCATCGGGCTCTCTGCTTGGCAGGGAGCCTGCTTCCTCCTCTCTCTCTGCTTGCCTCTCTGCCTACTTGTGATCTCTGTCTGTCAAATAAATAAATAAAATCTTTAAAATAAAAAAAAAACAAAGTACTTGTAGTGGAATATTATCTTCTATACTGAAGGAGTAAACAAACAAACAAAAGTAGTCCATTTAAAGGAAGTCTCTAAAAATACCTTTCTTTAAGTATAATTTTATTCTTACAAATAATAGTGGACCAAACTATGTGTGTGTGTGTGTGTGTGTGTGTGTGTGTATTGGTACAAAAGAAAAAAATTGCACTTATTTTACAATAAATTTTTAATTTATTTATTTTCCTAAAGTATTATACATAAAGAAAAGTTGAGCTGCCTGTAGGAAAATAATATGACTTTAGGAAATTACAGAGGAATCAATATTTTGCTTAAAACTTTAAAGTAGACAGGTACAAAAACTAGCACAGTAAGTGAATATTGCAAGGTATGAACAGACTTAAAAAGGGTATAAATGGACACAATGATACAGAAGGTCAATATTAAAGCCTCCAGTGATGATATGCTTTCAGACTTGTTCACACTTGTAAGAGAGTTTACTCTTACTCTTCTGTTGGGCTGCTTCAGTCCCAGTAGAAGAACTCAAAGCACTAATAGAAACACAACCCTTGGGGTACCTGGGTGACTCAGTGGGTTAAAGCTTCTGCCTTTGGCTCAGGTCATGATCCCAGGGTCGTGAAGTATGAGAGAGACACGCTATTGTATAGGCAAAAATTGGGAGAAATTGGACTTGAAACTTAAGATTAAATAAAATAAATAAATAAATAAATAAATAAAAAGAAACACAACCCTTTCACATACAGTATAGTCAAATCTCCATTCCCCAGAGTAATGAAAGGGAGCAGAGACTTAACTTTTTTTCAAAGATTTTATTTATTTATTTGACAGACAGAGATCACAAGTAGGCAGAGAGGCAGGCAGAGAAAGAGAGAGAGAGAGAAGCAGGTTCTGTGCTGAGCAGAGAGCCCAATGTGGGGCTTGATTCAAGGACCCTGAGATTATGACCTGAGCCAGAGGCAGAAAGTTAACCCACTGAGCCACCCAGGCAGCCCTGAGACATAACATTTTTAAAAAGTAAAGAATTCCAAAATTAATCTTGAGAAGTGCCCTTATACTTGTGTTTAGAGGTGAAAAACATGGACATCCCTGGAATTCCCATCATGGACATAATGAGTATAATAGGCTGGCTATTACCACTTTCAATTTTTGTGAGGAAGGAGGAAAAGATGAAGGAATAAAGGTTTTTTATTTGTGTGCATATGTGTATTTGTTGCCACTGATTTTACTAGTGCGTGTATGTCTTCCAAAATTTAAAGCCAGAAAAATAAAACTGAAATCAACAGTATGACTCAAAACACACAGATGTATTGAAATAAGAGGGGCCGAACAGCAAATTCAAAAGACTGAAAGAAAGAAAGAAAGATGAAAAGAAGAGAGAAGATAGGACCAGAAAGACATGAAGGGATAACTGAGGAGCAGGGAAGGGACAGCAGTAAATTAGGGGCGGAGAGACAGAATAAGTTAAAAATAGGTGTGACTGGAGCCCACAGAGGAGAAATAATGGTGGATGGAATAAGGTGAAAAAGGGGAAATTGCGCTGACATGTGTTTCATTTGTCCATATTAAAAGTTTGAAACAAGATCAAAGATAAAGATGAGAAAAACTCTACGGGTGGGGAGGGAGATACAAGGATATCTTCAAGGCTTTGAGGTACAAGAGAATCCCAAAGACACATGGGGTCAGTGACCAGACTCTGGGTGTAAGATGATAAAAATGTTTTTATCAAGATTGTAACGTTTGTCGTACAATTGGGTATAGAACGGTATTGGGCAGCTGAAATGGATGTGCTTAAGGCAAGATCTTCATGTCTCGTTGTAGAAACAACTGAGGAGTACTTATAAGCAGAAACCTGAAGGGGATATTTTAAATTTCTGTGATTTACGGAATAACTGTTAGAAGGTATTAGAGATGGGATGTCGAGGTCTAAAAAAACCTGAAAGATTTTATTTTCAGTTCTAAGTTTCCCTGTTTTTGTGACTGTTGCCATACTGCTTCTTTATCTTTTAGATATTAACTTGGTAGGGTCAAAAAGAAATTATATAGCAAGCAATTAAATAAGCTTTAAACAGCTGGATCAAAATACTATACTATACTATACTATACTGGCTGTCTGACTTTGCTCAAGCAGTCATCCCCAAAGAAGCTAAAAGGAAAAGAAAATTTTAAAAAATAAGAAGGCTGGTAGTTTGAATCCATGCTGCCTAACTGCTATGCTAAAATAATGCTGAAAACAGTATTATTTTAATTAAAAGGTAAGTACTGGCCTATAATATACTCTACTCTGCACTCTACCAGTGATAGCAAATAATGCTTAACTGTCGGTGTCTCAGCCCATTAGTTTCTCCATCTGGTTATCTTATTATATTGGCTCAATAAATTAGTCAATGTTCTTATAACCTCCAGGAAACCCAGAACAGGTCATGTCTTTTGCTAGATTGACTGGAAATTGCTGTCATTAGGTGGTATGTCTGCATTCTCTCTAAGAGTTAATGGGCACGACTGTAAAATGCGTCTGGGCCTGCGGCCTGGTTGTTTTTCTCTCTCTCTGTGCGGACCCTGGAGCAATGCAAAGATATATGATATGACCCAGGTTTTTGCAGTTTTATTCCTGAAAATACTCCATTAGCCTCAACAGTTCGAACTTTATCTTAACGCAGAACTGCACTTGTCCCTTAATATAAAACCTTGACTCTCTTGGTTCTGGGTTGTTGTGCTACATGTAAATGCCGACCAGAGTGCTTTTAAAAGTTTTTATCATTAGGTCCTGCCATGTGGCTGCAGGTGATGTCATGTGGGGGACCAGGTTACTAACAGCACTTAAAATGTCCTGTGGCTTCTCCATTTCTGAACAATGATTATACTAAATGTTTGCCAATAACTACAATAATTGTGATTTTCCACAATAATGCTTCCCTTACTTTCAATATCTCCACCTTATGTGCTAACGACATAAAAGTGGAAAAGTCTAAAATTCCCAGGATAGCTTATAAATCGTGAAGTATGAGAGAGACACGCTATTGTATAGGCAAAAATTGGGAGAAATTGGACTTGAAACTTAAGATTAAAATATGTACTTGGAAGACTTTGTATTGTGATGATCTCTATAAAATACCTAGCTCAGTGGTTGAAATCCACAGAGGCAAAACAAGGTAAAGGACCTCGGAGGGGGAGGTAGGAGTGATGGGCCAGTGTGGTTGGATAAGAAGATACAATTAGGTGGTGAGAAGTCCCTGTGGCTAAGGGGTTTGGGACTATTGCTTTAATTTGGGGAAGTGAAAGGATAAAATCAGTGCCTTGGGAAGAATGAGCTGGCAATCTAGGGGGAATAGGTTTTTTTTTTTTTTTCTTTTTTGGAATTCAGGAATTGTAACTTACATTTGTTATACTTTTGTATACTTTCCCACTGTTTTCAGTGGGAAATGGAACTGTATAAGCTTAGAATATAATTCACCTTGAAAACAAATAATAAAGTACTGAGGATGGTTTCCTTACTTGAGTATCAATCATTTTGAAATTACAATGTAACTTTAATTTCTCCAATTGGTGTCTGATACAACAGGGAACTCTTAGAATGGAAAAATATATATAAGGTCTAAACTCTCTTCTAATGCACCATTTCCCTCCATAATATCACTGTCTTTACCTGGAGTGGTGCAAAGGTTATCATTTAACAAAATAGCAAGTCTTAGTGTGGATACATCTGTTGGGGTTGGAGGGAACATCTTTGAAATGTTAAACACCCACCCACCCACTAATTCTGTTTCTTTACCCCAGAATTTGCATCCATTTCAACTATTCTGTAACAGAGAAGCTTTTCTGTGAGTGAATGGATATAACTATATAGATTTTATTGATAGGCATATACTTATGGAAATGTTTATGAGTAATATATACATCACTTTTTTACAATGTGAATAGAAAGAGTAGGAAAAAGAACACATAGTAGAACGGGTCAACCTATTTAAAACCTGCCTGGTTTCACATCCTGGAACAGTGTGCTTTGTTTTATCAAATTGTGTCAAGTAGTTTTACTTCTCCAAGGCTGCCTCCTCTGGTGTGTAGGAGACGGTAGCAGCAGGCTAATGCACCAAAACAGCGTGGGATAAGCCCAGGGTCAGCCAAACCCACTAACAGTGCCGCAGAGAAAGAAAAAAATCGCCTCAACTCAAGGAGAATTGTTTTGGCTGTAGCTAGGACTGCGCTTTAGGTAGGGCTTTCTGATTTTGCTGCATTGGAACATTTCCTTTGAGTTTTGTTTTTTTTGGTGTGCTTTGTTTTGATCCTTAACCCTAATCAGCTCTGTTGTGCTTCCTCGCATCGTCTCATTCCATTTACCTAGGACTGTGCTGCTGAGCTCCTGAGGAGGGACTGGCGGAACAGAAGACTTCAGGGAGAAGCTGAATGTCTCGCCAACACACATTGCCATGATGCTCTGAAGATGAGTGTAGAGCCAAAGCAGGGTCCATGAGGACAAACCAAATGGGGTTGTCTTACAGTCTCTGTCTGTTCTTTAGAACTAGTCCATGTATGCTCTCTGTTCTCCAGTCTTGCCTGCTCTGGGATTCCTGAACTCAGTGCAACACCACTCAACTGAGGGTGGGCATGGCAGTGAGCAGGACCTCTCCTGGTCTCAGAATGCACACACTTCCATTCTTCTAGAGGAGTCTACCATTTCTCATTTGTGGTCAGAAATGTACGCAAATGTGGAGACAGCAGAGTTTTTTACACTGGTAATGAGAGGTTGATAAATTTTGCTTCTGTTGTGCATAACAAACTAGTAGTAATGGTGATTAGAATAGCTACAAAACCTGAGTCTCTCATATGTGACCCTATCTGCTAGAACTTTCCTCAGACTTTGATATTCATTTCTGGTTTAATCCCCCAGAACAATGATAAGAGGTGAAGTCCATTACCCCTTATGTTACAAAGGAGGGACTCCAAGGAAGAAATGAACTGTCCAATCTCAAACAATGATCAAGGGAAAGAGGCAGTCAAATTGCATGTTCGATGTTCAAAGGCCAGGTAACACTCTTAAGCTCTATGATTGCCCTACACCCATTTTTCATGGTGATTTTCCATTTGTCAGTCTTTTTTTCTTTTATAAAAACATTCTATATGCTTAGTTTTATAGATTTATGCCAGTTATAATATATGTTGGTATAGAGATACAAACATTTTATATAAATATAAATTGTACATTTACATTAGAATAAGTTTGAACCTCCAAATTTCATGTTAGATGTTTTCCTCATATGCTTGGTTGTTTTGTTTCTATATACAAAACTCACTGAAATGCTGTAAGTAGGGACTGAGATAGGAGTATCTCTGAAATATCATCTCTTGGGGCTGTTTTGTTAAAGCCTATCTGCTAGCATCATCCTGTTGGGTCCATAATCAAAGGAGCGATACTGATACAAAGCGAAGGTCAAGCAAAGCTTTATTTTGCACCAAGCATCGAGAATCAAACTGACCGGCCGGGGCCGTCTCTTACAAAGAGATGACCTCTCTCTGCCTTACAGACTAGCTTTTAAGGGCAAGGGCCATGTGGTTGGGCCTGGCCACGCACAGGTGGCCAATGAGATTGTCACACACAGAGAAAGCTGCACAGTCATGCTAGGTCACACACGGGTGGCCAATTGAATTACAATTTACCCTAGTAGACATTTGAACTAGCCTATCACCTTGGTCAGAATTGGCGCCCAAAAGGCGGGACCCACACTCCTTGGTAGCTAGGGAGACAGTATGCCCGCCCCACTGATTGGCTGTCTCCACCTGGCCTGACCCACCCTTGTATTTGGGCTTTGTTACCTGGGACTGTTTCCCAGACTTGCTTTTAAGTAAGTTCCCTGAGTGGGGGGCAGGGTCCGTTTAAGTTTTACTGCATAAACAACAAAATCACTGTTTAACCGGATGGCATCGCTCTGGCTAAATAGGCCCTTACAACCCTTAGTTCTTTCTTTTGGGGCTAATCAAATTCTTCAGGAGGACCTAACATCCTGCCAGGAGGGTGCTGACCTGGTGGAGAATAGGAGAATACCAGGGATCTGAGAGCTGAGAGAGGACTGGTCGGCCCATCATTTGATGTATATTCATGGAATTCCTTTCTTTTGTTGTGTACATAGACCAATGGCCAACTGGGCCTTGTGTACTGGTGCTGTTTCCCCTCTTCTACCAGGATGAGAGAGGGGCAATCTGGCAGCTGCATAGCATTGGGCTGGCAATCTTACTTATCTTTTATTTGGAGTAGCCAATATTTATTTATAGTATTTACAGTAGCTAATTTCCATGACCTGCTGTCGTATCTTCTCTTACTTACCATTCTGTTCCAGATTGGTTTTAGTCCTGCCTTCACTCTGATTTCCAGAGGACCCTTCGCTAATAATTTCTGAGGCTTGGTGATTTCTAGCTTTCTACACTTTGGGTCTTATGCCAAGTCAGGTACCACTCATCCTTCCATGGTTACCTTCTAAAATATTGTTGTTAATTCCTATCCTTTTCCTTTATGAGATTATGCCTTAAAAATCCTTTATTGATATCTATTGGGATTCAGGAGGGATTCAAAGTCAATATGAGTGTTTCATCTATCATTTTTACAAACAAGTATAAGTGAATTTTTTGGTAATTCGGCAATAATTTTCATAAAGCTCCAATTCCATAATGGAATACTAATAGTATTAAATATAATAGGCCATAATATTATAATTAATTATATTTTCAGCTTCAGTTGTAATACAATTATCTCCCCAACCAAACACAGTCTTGCCTGGCTCAGCAGATTAAGAAAATACGCAATAAACTGGGACCTGGGGGGCTAAATCCTACCTGAATCACTGGTAATAACATTTCAATCAGCTGACATAACATTTTTCCTTGAGCTGTATCCTGCATGTCTCTAAAAGGATCTTGCTTTGATGAAGATGAGATACCTGCTTTGAGGCTGGGAAAGTTTCTCCTAGAATTGGAACTGCTATTACCACTAATTGCATTTCTTTTAGACATGATCTCCTGTGGAGTAGAAAAAATTAGAAGCTAGAATCTGGTCTGGGCGGGAAGATATCATTTTGGGATTTGAGGCAGACTCAGATTGCCAGGCAGCTAAACCCATTCAGGTCCAGTCCTACGTGGACTGAAAGTCTTGATAGAGCTAGGGCTTTATTTCCAGGAATAGGGAAACATGACCGTTCAGTGGAACGGTCTAGCTCAGTGGGTCCAAGCAGTGGGCAATGTTGTGTTTTGAATTCAAAGTTTTCTTTTCCTCTTGGGATGAGTGCCTGACATGGTAACTAAGAAAAATAAAAGGGTATACTACAGGAGAAAAATGAGATTGGAATAATGTGTCCTACCATCTTTGTAGTAGCAAATTTCCAAAGCCAAGGATAGGCATGGCTATTAGAAAAGTACTTGATAAGAGGTCACAGCTTGAGGAAGAACCATCAGAAACAGCCCTAGGATATAAAAGTCTGGGGACTTTTCCAAGTTCTCAAGAATACCAGAGCAGAGAGTTTGCCTATTCAAATTCTGGAGATCTCTGACAATAAAAGAATTAAGACTGTTTCCTTTATACAGAGTCCACATCAATCTAGCACTGAAATGCCAGAAAGACAGAAGCCAAAGGGGAAATAAAAGCTTTTAAATAAGAGAGATGAAAAGAATAATGAATGATAGATCCTCAAGAGAGCTGTTGGGAAACTAGTCTGAGATTTGATCATATTTTAGAATTCTGGTGGGAATTCACTGGGCTGATACGTTGATATTTGTATGTGATATGTGTTGTGATGATTCGCTGGAACATCATCAATGTGGAGGACATGAGCAATTTGGTGTTAGAATGATCACTCACTACTGAAGAAGCCACATTGGTTCCACTGGGCACGGCCCAAGCAAGACTGAGCACAGGCAAGGGAACTGGCAAGATAAAAACAACTGAGAGTAGAGAGTTAATTTGGACATTATTTTAATTTACTTGTGGAAACAAAAGATTTGCTCGATAAAGGAGAAGCCAATTTGGAGCATTTTCTAGTGTATTTTTTATAATACTTGGGACATTGTGTCATCTGACTTTTATTGGTTGATAGGCTTAGATAATTTAGCCCAGCATCTTTTGAGATGGCAGAAAGAGGTCTGATTTCTTATCATTGCATATAATTTGGGATATTATTTCTTAAGTTACATTAATTGAAGACAGAATAGCATGGTGTTTATGAGTACACACTCCAATTGTTAAAACCTGGGCTTGAATCCCAACTCCAGGGAAATCAATGGATTTAAAATATCTGTGCCTTAATGTTCTGATCTGTAAAGTGGGAATAACAACTGTAGTGATCATATAGGGCTTTTATAAAAGTTATTGGAAATAATATGCCTTAAAATATTAACTCATTTAATCACATGCTAGAGACTTTTCCAAAGTATTTTATTTTTTTATTTTTTTGGCAGAAGAATCATTTCTGGAACTTTCTTTTAAAAATCTGTTGATAAAAAAAGAAAAAGAAAAAAACTTGCTAGTGAACTAAATGGTTTTCATGAGGTGTTTTAAAGGCCATATTGATCCTTGTGTTCTGTTAGTGAGCTTGGTTTGAAAGGGGTTTCTTTAATACCATTGTAATGGTAAGAAGCAAATGGCCTAAGGAGAATCTACCTCATTTATGGTTGTCATATGTAGCCAAAACCAGAGCAAAAACAAAAAAATTGGATGCCTGGTTAAATTTAAACTTCAGATAAACAATAAATAAGTATCTCTGGTGCAATATTTGAGATAAATTTGAGACTACTAAATATTTTTCATTGTTTAGATGAAATTCAAATTTACCTGAGAATTCTATATTTTATCAGACAATCCCACCCTCCTGTATGAAAAGAGAACATCTTTGGAAGAGGGTCTGATGTGTCTGTTGAGTAAAGGAGCTTCCATTAGCATTAGCGTAAAAGCAGTTACTGATTTCCTCTGCTTAATACTTGATGAGTCATTTAATTGAAGTGTATTTGAAACCCACCATCCATGTTGGTCCCGACCCTGAGCAAGATGACCCAGCCACAGTCACAGAGGCTTCTTCCCGTAAACCATTTCAGCAAAGGCCAGGTTGCACTGACCAAAACAGCCACATGAGCAAAGACTCCGTTTAACTAACTGGTCGGTTTACCCTCAGAGCCTTACCTAGCCCAGGAGATATACCTGGCATGAACATTATGTCCTCAGCTGTCTCCAGCTCTCTAATTTTATAACTTCACCCAGTCTTTGTAAGGAAGGATGCTTCTGAATTTTCTGGGGATCATTTTCTGAATCTTCACTTTGGGAAACTTACGGAATTATTCCCTCTCTGTTCCTCCACCCACCCTGGGCACTTTAACCTCGTGCCTACCATGGCAGGGCTAACAACACCAGGAGCTCGAGAACTAGAATGTGCACCACAGACCCTCTATGCCCAGCACGGGTGGGATGATTTTGCAGACTTGCCTCATCTGATCTTACAAAAAAACTAATAGGTGAAAAACCTGAGATTTAGAAATGATCATTTCCTTCATGGGGATGTAGCCCCTGCATGTCAGAGGCTGAATGTGGTCTCGGGTTTGTCCGAATCTAAGTGGTAAGTGCACTGCGGTAGCATATTGTCCTTTGATGACAAAGAGGAGAGCTATTTTATTCAGCTGCTGCTTCGGTGCTCTATGAACATTCCACACACATTTAATGGATGTGGTTTGCAGGCTGAGCTGAGTATTAGGCTCTGTGAACCCAAGATGAGTATGACTTGGTGGTGTCTGCCCTCTGTGCCTAAGCACAGAGTTGGCACAAGGTGCCAAGAAATATTGGTAGACTGAACAAGTAAGTGCATTTCAATAACTTAACACTTAATGGATTTGATATTATTAAAATATCATATTAGATTTATAAAATGCATGTATATGATCAGATGATCATTATTGCAGATATTATTATAATAAAATTAATAGAGATGCTCACTTAATGTAATGAGCTTTTCTTTTTTGATGATACCTGACCTTGTATCTGCCATTTTCCAAAGCAGGGTGATAAATTTTCAGGACTAAGAATAGTTCTGGGATGAAAGAGGACAGGTATGCAAACTGTTTCGCTGGCCATGCTATTGGGTCAGAAGAAGCAGCAGACTCTGAAATCAGAAAAGAATTATGCAGCAATCAGGCTGTAGAGAAAGGCACCTAGTAGTGGAAAAAGGAGCTGATGAAAGAAGCATAATGGGACACACACTTCTAAGAAGTTACACCTGTGCCCAGAAGGAAGGGGGGGGGCAGTTTCCTAGGAGGTGGAAAGAGAGCTGTGAAGAGTCTTCTCTTTGAAAATCTGAAGGGCAATAGCACGTATACAGTTCTTATTTTGTAGCAAAATTGTGAAAAGGCGAAGGAGAAAACATTTACTGGAACATCTGCTGTGCAAACCACTTCGAGAAAATAAGCAGGAGAGGCAGAAAACGCACATCTGCCCGATGTTAGGCACCTGCAGTGAGGATGTGAGGAGAGAGCAGAGAAGACACGGCGTAGTAAGGAAGGGCTCGGAAGGCACCTGTGTCCTTCAGGTTTCCCCTTCAGGTTTACCCTGGCACTGAAGAAGGGTAATCATCGAGGAAGGCTTTGAGACAGGGTGACATTCCTCCCAATCTGGCTACCAAATGGAAAGGTGCCTGTGTAGAAAATGTAATCCCAACAAATAAAACAGGAGGTAGACTATAGAGTCTGTTGATCATTGATCATTATATGTCCAGAAACCACTGCATCCAAAGGGGACCTGGAGAAGCTCCCAGGACCTCTTTAGCCTACGGGAGTGAGTCTGCCTGAAGGACGATGACAGGCTCAACCCCATCAGATTCCACCCAACATGGCTGAGGTCTTATGTTGCCTGCTAGACAAATAATTTATATGGAATTTTAAACACCATTGTTTCTCCTACTGAACAATGCGCCATTTTTAATATCAACAAATTTTAGGGGCCCTGTCAAGAAGCAGGATTGGTTTCCTGGAAAAGATGTTATCTGTGACCAAAGGCCCTTTCTTCTCCTACTGAGGAGACCAGAACTTTCCATAAACTCCAAGTTAACACTTTTTCTCAGAAAATGATCTGAAATCCATTTATAATGGTCTAAAAGACAGATTGATCAAGAGCCTTGTAAGTAGTTTTTTGTTGCTTCTGTTTTGTTTTGTTGATAATTTTTTTTAAAAGATTTTATTTATTGATTTGACAGAGAGAGATCACAAGTAGATGGAGAGGCAGGCAGAGAGAGAGAGAGAGGGAAGCAGGCTCCCTGCTGAGCAGAGAGCCCGATGCGGGACTCGATCCCAAGACCCTGAGATCATGACCTGAGCTGAAGGCAGCGGCTTAACCCACTGAGCCACCCAGGCGCCCTTGTTGATAATTTTTTGTAAAACTTCATATTTGTCCACATCCTAATCCCTGGAATCTATGAATATGTTACATATGTGAACATGTTACATGACAAAAAGGACTTTGCAGATGTGATTAATATAAGGACCTGGCAATTGGGAGAGTACCCTGGATTATCTAGGTGGGCCCAATTCTCCATGGTGGTCCTCAAAATCAAAGAATCCTTCCCGGTTGTGGTCAGAGAAGGAGATGCAAGAATGAAGGCAGGCTCAGATAGGGGCTACTGCTGTTGGCTTTGAGGCTGGAGGGAGGGGCCCTGACCCAGGGAATGGAGTCAGTCTCCAGAAACTGGAAAAGGCCAAGGAAATAGAATCTTACCTCAAGTCTCCAAAAAGGAACCTAACCTTGACAACACCTTGCTTTTAACCCAGTGAGACCTGTGGTGGACCTCTGACCTACAGAATTATAAGATACTAAGTTTGTGTCATTTAAGATGTTATATCTGTGGTAATTTTTTATAGCACAACAGACAGCTAATGAAATGTTCTAGACAATTATTTAGGTAACATATACAGATGCATAATGAGCACATGCAGGAGTCCTTTTTGAATGACCTCATAAGCTCACTTATACTTCCCAAATGGAAGTTTTGTCCTTATATTAAGAAAAAAAAAAAAAAAAAACTTCCATATGACAGTAAAATAATCTGTTAACTTACAAATGAAAAAGACTGCTTACCTAGCTAATCTGTGAAATATAATACATTTTCTTCTAACTTAGGAGATTGCAGAAGAAATTTCCTCACAGATGTGTCAAATGTAGCTCTTAAATATTTCTGGGTCATTTCTTGAAAGATTTAATTCTATTAATTCTAACATAAATCATTAAAAAAAAAAGACAGAGAGTAAAAGCTTTGCATTGATGTTTGAATTCGTTTTATGTACATGCCAAACACTAACAATTTCTGCCAAATGCAGTAGAGATGGGACAACTTACGAGAGAACTCCCAGTGAACATGAAATATTGCCATTGCCAAAATGAATCACGATGCAGCAGAATTCAACAGAGAATGCAGGAGGTTGATTTTTTTTCTCCTCGTTTAGACAAAGACTAGAGACAAGAAGAGTGACCCACGTTGAGGAAAAATGACCTTTGCCCACTGGGTATGAGGAAGTTGAGGCAGCTGGGATCTCACAATTCTTGTATTTATGGCTAAAGAAATGGGTGGGAGGCAGGAACCACATAGCAGCTTCCTGAGAATGTAGGTCTGTTTTAACACCAGAAAAGATGGCAGTCACAACAATTATTGTAAATACAGAAACTCAATCTCCCAGCAATGGGGTGGGTTTGTTGAGATGTCCTCTCCACTCCCCACCATTCCCAAAGGGTCAAAGATCTGGCAACTAGAAACCAGTCCCATCTTCACTTCCCTTCCTCCCAGTCAAGTGCTGAGGGGAGAGTTTCTGAAGCCCAGACTTTTATATGAGTATAGAGCTCACAAAACCCTTTTCAAATATGCTCACCATCAGGATATTTTCCACTATGTGATCTCTTACTACATTATTTGAAGAAGCATAATAGCTAGACATTCACTGTAGAAGAAAATCCCATGATCCCAAGGATAGAAAAATAGTATTCTAATTAGAATTAAGGTAGGGTTTAGATCTATTTACACTAAGATAGATATTATATATTTATACATTATAAAGATAAGTATATTATCTGGTGTGTGTGTGTGTGTGTGTGTGTGTGTGCATGAAGCTAATGCACCCATTATTTATAATTTTTTGTTGCAATGTAACACACAGATAGGGATACATATTTCCTGTTTGGTTTTACCACAGGAGGTTTTTTTTGTTTTTGTTTTTGTTTTTTTAATTATATATGAGTATTCAGATTCCTTAATTTGTTTAAGGTAATTCAGCTTATACACAAATTTTTGTCATATGTCTGCAATGTAAAATGAGGTACAACTCTCTAATTAGCTTGTTTACTCTAGTTCAACAAATTTCTTTTGTTTCTATTTAAAACAATTTCCTATTTTTCTTTTTCAAAAAATTAAAAATATATAACACCTTTAATATGAAAGAAAGTGTGTGCACGGTGTAAAAAAAACATCAAACATTACAGGGAGTTGTAAAATATACATTTTTCTACCCCTCTCCTATTGCCTTTCCTCAGAGGTTAACACTGTTACAAGATCTTGTCTTTCAGTCTTCAAGAGGTTACCATTATCTTAAATGATGTGGTATTTTTATTTTCCTTATATCAATCAATTTATTTTTCTTTTGTCTGTTTTAAATTTACTTTTATCTAAGTAATCATTTACATATTTTAAGTCAAATTATTTATAAGTCTTATAATAAAAAGCAGCGGTATGCTGCCCTTCTTGTCTTCAGAATTGCTCACTTTAAAATCTTCAAAATATTTTATCTGGTTTTTTTGGCAATCTATTCCTGAATTTCTAGATAATGTGATTCTATGCTGTTGTTGACTAATGTTTTAACTTTATTCACGATCTATGATGGACTTCCTCCTGTAGAAAATTATTTTACCCCCAACCCCACTCCCAACTGTCAAACTGGTACCTCTATTTTCCTCCCTCCTTTTTGGTTTGCTCAGGTTATGTGGGAGTGCTTTTTTATACCCATCTCAGATTATGCTAAAAAACAATTCTCACTATACACCATCATTTTAAATGAACTAATAGACCAATGTTAAAAATCAAGGAATGAAAGTCTGTACAAAATTCAGAACTTTTAGAGGTGATGAATGTGTTTATGGCACAGATCATCGTGATGATTTCATGGACATCAATTTATCTGCAAACACATCAAGTTATAGATATTAAGTATATACAACTTTTTGTATGTCAATCATACTTAAATAAAATGGTTTTATTTTATATTTTAAAAGATTTTATTTATTTATTTGAGAGAGAGAGCAAGAGAACACAAGTAGGGCAGAGGGGCAGATGGAGAGGGAGAAGCAGACCCCCTGCTGAGTGGGGAGACTGATGTGAGGTAAAGCTCAAACCCAGGACCCTGAGATCATGATCTGAGGCTGAAGTCAGGCACTTAACCAACTTAGCCACCCAGGTTCTGCTAAATAAAATGATTAAAAAAAAAAAAATACGAAACTCCAAAGTAAAATGCAAAAGGTAGGCACAAGCAAAGTCAAAGCAGTGGGCACAATATTAAAACAAAAAATAGAATTTAAATTTAAAATCAATATTTGAAACAAAAAACCCACATTATTTTATGAGATTTACATGTGCATGTGACAGCTAGAGCTGTCATGAAGTTTATTTAAAAAGAAAAAATTTGCCTTCATGAACCGCATTGGAAAAAATGGACAGAAATAGAAGACCTAAACACAGCTCTCTATATCCTTGACAGTACAGAAAACAGGATAAAGGTACCATTACATAAACATTGAAAGCTCTTCTCTATTCTTAGGATATCCATTTACTAAAATAAATGGGGAAATAAATATTCCAGCCTGAAGACTCACAGAAAAAATAATTTATTCACGTAAAATTTACAACAAAAGAGTTGTGACACCTATGTGAAGAAAATGTTAAAATTTAACCATCACACTAAAAAAAAAAAATCCAATCATCTTAAATAACATGATCCAACACCATAAGTGCTTTTTAAAAGAATTTATAAATTTAATGCAATTGCACTTACAATGCTCAAATGATCTGTTCTAGCACTTGACACAGTGATTCTTGAGAAATACTGTAGCAAAGTTGGAAAAAGAATGTCAGAGTTTGCATTTTTCTGCTGGCTATTGTAAAGCGTTCTGTAACAACAGCTGGGGTCAGACTGGCTAGCAATAAAAGTGAGCACAAATCTTAAAGTATCAAAAAGGATTACATTCAAGTTTGACTCTAAAACTTAATTATTCAATAATCTTTGCTTACATATTTAGCTGCTTACCTTGGAAAAAATATTAGAGTCTTTACCTCGCTGGATATGCCAATCTAATATAAAACAGTGAAATGTATATAACAGAGCTCTGAAAGGCCTAGAATAGTACATAAAAAAATATTTTTGTTTATAACCTTCATAGGGAAAGCCGTTCTCAGGGTAATAGCAAAGAGAAACTATAAGGAAAAGCGCATTCTGGACGTCAAAAATCATCATAAATTACATTAAGACACAAATGATGAGCCGAGAATCATCAGACGGGGGAGGGAGCAGAAGAATCCATCATAGAAAATAAGCAGAAGTCCCAGTGGTACATAGTGGCACACCGGCCACTCAAATCCTTCTAAACCCTGCAACTAACCTTAATATCTTAAAAGCTTGGAGGGGGCTGGGAAGCTGAAGACAATGTTCATCAGACTTCCATTGTGCTTGGGGTCTAAACTTCTACAAAGAAGTGTGAAGTACTTCTTTCTGTACGGAGTACAAAAAGGTAGACGAGACCTATGAAATGGAAGACATGCTTTTGCTGTCTTGCTGCTTCTGCAGGCAATTTCATTTGTGCGGGTGATTAGTTTTGTGGCAGCAACAGTAGTGGTGACACCATGGACACTCCATAGCTTTATGGATATATGGATAGTAAGATACAACATCCGGGTTGTTTGCTTACATATATATGCATATGAGTATAGAGCTCACCAACCAAAAGGCCAACCAAAATTTGATACAGGTTTCATATACATATATATGAATGAACTAGAGCAGCACTGGGAAAGCAGCCTTCCGACTCCCAAGCTTTTCAGTCGGCCCACCAGCCTTCATGGTTGGCCAGTTTTACAATATTGTTCTCAGGGTTATTGTGTTCAGTCAGGATCCTTAGAAGAAGAGCCAAATGGGGATTTTTCTGTGAGTGATTTGTTGATGGAATGCTCTTAGAGAAAGGGGAGTTAGGGAAGCAGAGTGGGGATGGAGAGACTAAGAAAGAATGTAGCTAGTACCTGAGGGGAGCTTTGAAGGGAACTTTGGGGCATTAACCATACCACCTTGAGGCAAGGGATCTGGCTTTTTATACCTCATGTCAATCAGTTATTGGCTGTTGGCTTCTTCTGGGGAGGAGTGTGACTTAACCTCCAGGGAGAGACAATTCCCATTCAGCCAGAGAAAATTCTGGGGAGAAGTGGAGAGCTGTGAGCCAATTCTCAATGAAGCTGGGGCATGGTGACTTGCCCGGTGGGTTACATGGAACACCTCCTCTATTGTGCCTGTTCAGGCTGCAGTTTTTGTTTCCAAGTCTTCCAATTATTTCATAAGCATATAATACCCTGTATTACATTCCAATTACTTTAAAGAGTTGTGGTGGTTTCTGTTATGTGCTACTAAACCCTAAGAAAGTCACGAATAAGGATTCACAGAATAAAAAATAGAAATTGCCAACAAAATTATTAATAGTTTTTTGGCTTCCCTAGTAACCAAATAGCATAAATTAGAGGAAACTTTTCTGGAATAAAATTTGGTAATAAAAAATTTTAAAAGTATGCGTCTACATCCTTTTTGACCTTGCAACTCTACTCATAAGATTTTAAGAAAACTATTTCAATTATTTAGAAATTTTATTTGAAACATTGTATAGATGAGAAAATTCATCACAGCAGTATTCAAATCAAAACATTAGAAATAACCCAATTGAAATACTAACACTGTCCGGAATGCAGTAGCACATACATTGTTCGCATTGTTAATTCAATTAAAGGAGGAGGTGATTAGATTGGGATGGCTGTAAAGCCACAGTGGCCTAGGTAAGCAAACCAAAACTGAAGTCTGTAAATCCGAGAAGGTCCCAAAATCACAACCCCAAGGACAATCACAAAAAACCAACTAGGCTGTAAGCTATAGCCACTCAAATACTTTCCTTTTTTTATGTCCACATGTCTCCATGTAAGTCTTTCCCTTGGCTCCTGGCAGCGAAATGCTGCTAACCACTTCCAGTTTACCTTTTCCAAATAGCTAAGTGCTCAAACAAACTCTTAAAATTTATAATATGTCTCATTTTATCTCTCAACAGCATATATAATGTAGCAGGAACTATATATCTATCTCTATATTATATTATATTACTCGATTACATGTGCATATAAACAGTATAACACCCATCAAAAATGGTAAGAATCTAATGACAATGAAAGTTGTCAAGAAATGTACATGGATGTGCACCTGGGGGGGCTCAGTCGGTTAAGCGTTTGTCTTTAGCTCAGATCATGATCTCAGGGTCCTGGGATCAAGCCCGGTGTCGGGCTCCTTACTCATGGAGAGCCTGCTTCTTCCATTCCTCGCTGCTCATGCTCTCTCTCTCTCTCTCTCTTTTTTTTTTTAAGATTTTATTTATTTATTTGACAGACAGAGATCACAAGTAGGCAGAGAGGCAGGCAAAGAGAGAGAGAGGAGGAAGCAGGCTCCCTGCAGAGCAGAGAGCCCGATGTGGGGCTCGATCCCAGGACACTGGGATCATGACCTGAGCCGAAGGCAAAGGCTTTAACCCACTGAGCCACCCAGGTGCCCCCTCATGCTCTCTCTTACTATCTCTCTCTCACTCTCTCCCTCAAATAAATAAATTAAAAGAAATCTTGAAAAAAAAAAAAAAAGAAACGTACAGGGAATAGCAACCCACAAAACCATAAGCATAAAATGATCTTATTTTTGCAAATACGGTTATGTGTATATAGAAAAACACCTGGAAGAACTAGCACCAAATGCTTATAGTCCTGATCAATACGTGGTGGAATTGTGGATGACATTTATTTTCTTTCTTTTTTTTTTAAACTTCTCTTTATTTTCTATAATAGGCACATATTACTTGTGTAATTTAAAAACATTTTATATTTGAAAGTGAGGGCCATCTGTTTATTAGAACCACCCCGGTAGTTGCAGGAGTCAGGTTGCTAAATCAACCAAAATTTGATACAGGCTTTGAAATCTTTTTGGTTTTTCTTTTGCTCTCCCTTGGTTTTCTGAATCTGACACAAAAGACAGGAGAACAAATGACTTGTCAATATCCTTTTTTATGCCTCTTCAGATAGACTTCACACCTGAAGCTGCAGTGTTTATCTACTCAGTGGACCCAAAGAAACACCGACAGGAAAATACAGGGTTCTGAAAGGGTGTGATGATTCAGGGAATGGAAATCTTTATCATCTATCAATAGATTTGGCAGTTCAGAGAGCCAGGTAGCCTTCAGGTTGTGATAGAAATTTGAGCTGTGTATTTCCTCTTTGTATTATGTTTTACTTGTTCTTTTTGAGTGAATGAAACAAAAGCTAGAAATTAACCACCCCTCTCCCAACCCCTACTTCATATTGTAATTTTAACCTTGTTCTCTGCATCAGCTATTTCCTGTGGATGATTCAAAGCAGAAGCAAACTGTAGATTCATACTACATAAATTCATCAGCTCCAAACTTATGTAGCTATTCCAGAACATTCTGCAGGGTTGTCTTTTGTTATGACCTGCTGTAAAACCTGATGGTGTATGTACTGTAAACATAGAAAGGTCTAGCTAACAAATGGGTCTCTAGTTGTTCTAAAAAACCCATTTCTACTTTAAGATATTTTACTTCTGTGTTGGAGCATGCACTTTATTTAGAAGTTCCTTTATTATTATTTTTAGGGTTTTAAAATTATTTTCTTCTCAAATGTCATAGAATGTCTTACCACCCATCTGCTCAAGAGGCATAATTATGAAACTGACAGTCTTTTTTGACACCTCCCTGAAGTGGGAGGAATGAACACATTTTCATTCATTTTGGGAACTCGGATTTTGGCTTTTTTCTTTTCCTTGTAGGAATGAGCCTTTTGAACAGGCTCCACATTACATAAGTATTTTCAAGATGTGCACGAAAGCAGGGACCCTTTGCAAGGCAATAGCCATGTTGACACGTTTAACCACTGAAGCTACTGATGGAATTGGTAAATCATCATTCATCCAACAACCACCTAATTCCACCCAAACGTTTAGACTACTTTTTACATAGCAAAGTTGTCTACATGTGTGTCTCTTCAGAGCAATGCAGAGAATATATGATATTGAAGTATTTGTTAAGCTCCAATAGTTAATAATATTTATAAATAACTTTATAAAAAATACACTAAAGATTATGAGAAATGATATTTGCTTGAATATCAGGGCAAGTGCATGGCTTAGTCGGTTGAGTGTCCGATTCTTGATTTCAGCTCAGGTTGTGGTCTTGGGGTACTAGGATTGAGCCTCAAAACGTAGTACCTCTAGTCTCAGAGTGGAGTCTTCTTGTCCCTCTCCCTCTGCTCCTTCCCCGCACCCCCCTTCATTCTCTTTTTCTCAAATAAATAAATAAATAAAATCTTAAAAAACATATTGAACCATCATTGATTCTAATCTATTTTTAAAGAACAGCAAAAATTTTTCTCTATTGCAAGCACTGTGCTTTTAAGGATCTTCATCTCATTTATTAAAAAAAAAATTAATTAAGACACTTGAGATGTGTCAGCCACTGAAAGATCACTTTAGGATAGTCTGAAATATGAACATAATAAGTTGATTCCATTCAGTATTTCCTTAGTTCACCCATGACAAGGTGACAATTTGAAGAGTGACTTTTTAGTCTAAGTGAATCAGAATTTGGGGGGTTGAGTATAATTTCAGAAATAGCTATTGTTGTAAGACTAGACAGATTTTAATTCTTATTGCAGAAGTTCTAACAAGATATCTATTAGTAAAAATTACAAAAATAAAAAAAATTAAAATTGTATTTTAGGAGTACACCAAAAAGTAAAATGAGTAAAAGGACAGAGAGACAAAGATATGGGCATGAGGAATTATTTTGGAATTTTAAAATATTGCAATGATTCAAGAATGTGGCTTATTCTAAAACTACATGTCAGATCAGGTCGATATAAACTTTTTAGAAACCTATAGTATGGTATGCAGCAAGGAATGAAGCATAAGTCTTGAGTTCAGTTTATAACATAATTAGGAAAACAAATATGTTAAAACTGTAGAAATTTACATAGGAATTAAAGATTGCAAACATTTGAAATGTTATGGATAACCTTTTCATTATCGGTAAAGGCTTAAAACTGATTTGATGGCATCAAAGGAGGAATTTATGGTGAAAACCCAAGATTACATGCATAAGCCACCTTGCTCTTTTTATCTAAAGACCTCTTTCTTTTTTAAGATTTTATTTATTTATTTGGCAAGCGTGCGAGAGAGAACATAAGCAGGGGGAATCAGAGAGGGAGAAGCAGACTCCTCACTGAGCAGGGAGCCTGATGTGGGGCTTGATCCCAAACCCTGGGATCATGACCTGAGCTGAAGGCAGAGGCTTAACGACTGAGCCAATCTTTTTTAAAAAAGACTTTTGTTTATTTATCCATTTGAGAGAGAAAGAGATAGCACGAGTCAGGGGAGGGGCAGAGCAGGAGGGACAAGTGGGACAAGGAGAGTGCAGAGGCTGAGGCAAAGCTTGATCTCAGGACCCTGAGATCATGACCTGAGCCCAAACCAAGAGTCCAACCCTCAAATGACTGGGCCACCTAGGTGCCCCTCAAAGTCCTCTTATATGATGAGCTCTCTATCTAAGTGCCTTCTGCCCCAGCCAGAAATATTCAGAGGTTATTAAAACCACAGGTATGATATGACTGGAATGAGAATGATGGCAGCAGACAGGAAGCAACGCTTTATGGAGCAGCTACTATGCCAGTCACCACTGATTTATGAATGTTCTCATTTAGCTGTCTTCCAACACTATAGCTTAGAATTACTGGGCTCATTGTTCAGACTAAGGACAATGAGAGGATGTCACTCACAGAGAGCCAGAATGTAGCAGACTGGAGCTATTTGGCTCCCCTCTAACATGTTGCCCTTGATAAAGAATGGCTGACATAGAAGGATTAATAAGACATAGAGTCTGTTTAGACATTAGGGAAGATTTAATAGTAAGAATAACATATGACTGGGGCACCTGGGTGGCTCAGTGGGTTAAAGCCTCTGCCTTCGGCTCGGGTCATGATCTCAGGGTCCTGGGATCGAGCCCCGCATCGGGGTCTCTGCTCGGCAGGGAGCCTGCCTACCCCCCTCTCTCTGCCTGCCTCTCTGCCTACTTGTGATCTCTGTCAAATAAATAAATTTTTAAAAAAAAGAATAACATATGACCATAGAGAAATGGTAATATTAGTTCCAGTGTCAGTTTTGTTCATATTTTTAGCATGCTTTGGATGGGGTTAGGGAGCGGAGACTGGTTTACAATGTAGCATCCAAACAGTTACATGCATTGGGCAGTTAAGATGTGGGTATGTATGTATGGAGGTATTATGTGATGTATGCTTTCAGTATAGTTCTTTGTACCAATAGAAACACACACAAAAATAGTTGTAGATTGATCTGCTTTGATGCCAAGAGTTTTAGAATAAACTGTCTTCTTGAACTACTGAGATATTTATAGTTCCAAAATAATTCCTCATGTTCTCCTCTCTGTGTAAGCAAGAAGGAGATAAAGGACAATATGTGGTATAGCTTAAATCATCTCATAAACGTAGTTTGAGATCAAGGACATAGTAATCTCATTGTAGTACAATATGGCTGTATGAGTCAGAATTCAGTACAAATGAAAACTGTTTTTTTAAAACCTGAAGTTATATAATCCTGGGAGGTAGAGGCTCACACATATCATTGGAAAAGCTGGCAGAGCAGGGTCTGGGCTGAAACTCATAGAAGGACCCAGCATAGAAAATCCATAGAACCAGTCTACCAAAAGAAGTATCAATTTGGCCATAATTCAGAATCTTAAAAATGGGGTAGCTGCTGACTCAGCTGTTTGGGTACTGATTCAGGGATATAGAGCTGCTGTCAGAACTATTGACCCCCAAGCCCTGTTATGGCTGCTTGATATGCAACAGGGAAATGGATGTTTCAAGGGTTATTGCCTGTCTCCCTACTTAACTTAATTACAGATTCAACGCTCAGGCAAGTGTATCTAAATGTGGGTCCTAAATAACATCTGGAATTCTGGGTGCAAGGGAGCCTGGGAAATGTAACATTTTGTTGTCCAGCCTCTTCAGTAAAGGAAGGCACCCTTAAAGGAGTTTGGAACAGATGGCAAACAAGGCAATATAGCATATGTACCACAACAGACACGCATAATGCACCAGAGAATTCCTCTAATGCATGTTACCGACGTAGAAGGGAGAAACTAGTGGGCAATTGGCAGCCAGCTCCAGGTATATAATCATTGAGGAGAGCAATGATTGCTAAGCTCTGAGAAGCGTTGGAAACCATTAGCATAATGAGAAAGACAGAAAAATTGGGGAATTTTATAAAACCCGTAGTGTAAACTTGGAGCCTTCATATCCATCCTTTCCAAGATTTCCTTAGTGAGTTGAGAGAGTGCCAGGAATAAGACTGTCTCAGACCAAGGCCAGGGTTTTTCTGGACCATAACTATTCTCTCTTTTGTATAAGGAAAGAAGGTGAAGAACTCCATTAAAGAGATTGAGTGGATTGATCCTAGAACCACAACGATGAAGTTTATTTCAACTGATCTTTCCAATTCCAATTGTGCTGTATGTTCTCGATACACTTGGAAAATGATCATTCCATATGATAAATTCATACTGCAAACCCTGTAATGTGCCAAATGAGCTTTTATGTGACACAGTAACTTTTAAAGCTTGCCAAAACTTTGAAATGTTGGAAAAGGTGTTGCTAGCTTTCAACATGTGCTAATTGGGTTTGCCTACCCAGATGGCATAGAAAAAGAAGGGGGGGGGAAGGGAAGGGAAAAAAAAAAAAGTTCCAGCTCCTAAACTGTTCTAATCAAGAGAAAGAATAGGATAACCCATACAAAAACAAATCATTTAACCTCCTGGTTCTCGTTAGTGGATATAATAGGGTGATTTAATTTTATTTATCATGTTTTGAGGAATTTGTGTGTATTGTTACTATATAAGGGGAAAGTAGAATGAAAGCAGCATAAAATAAATAATTGAGCTACCATAAAATTCTGAGCATGGTTTTCAGAATCTCTAACTTAAAGTGAACCGTCTATATTTTACAATTATATAAATGGATCTGATGTAGCTGCTTAAACAAGAGTTACTTCTATGTGAGAAAATTGGTAGGATTTTTCTTGTATCTCTGTATGATTTCTGTTTTGAGTTTCATATCAATAATCACCCTTTTTTCTTTTGGGGCTGGAAGTTGATAGAGTGCTTGAAATCTACCAAACTGAGATATGGCTTCTTTGTCACATATAAGTGCATAGGAATCAGTTTTCTGAGAACATGCCATTTTTGGTTTTAAAGGTCTGTGCTTCTTGATGTTCTTATGGACCCACTCTCATATGTTTGGCTGCTTAATGTGAACAGTTTACATATTGTCAGATGTTTTTAAATAATTTGTAGCTTTCTGATTTTTCTTTTTTTCTTTTTTCCAAATCAGTCACTAAACCAATTAAACTACTTCAATATCACTGGCCCTCTTTCTGATTTTATCTGATATTAGACTCTGTTAGCTTAGCAATCTGACCAACAACCAACAACTAGGAGATCTGACTTTTTTGAAAATACAGCATATGATTGACTTAGAAAACAAACAAGACACTTCGTTGAAGCCAGCGGCATCCATGATAAAAGTTTAACTCTGGAAATCAAGTGGTACTGATGGAAAAATTCATTTTGATGAGAAGTCAGAACTTCATTAGTAGCTATGTTCTTATATATGTGTGAATGTAGAAATAGTTCTAATTTTAAGCATCTAATAAAATCAGCAGAAGAACACCCCTTCCCCTATCCTTTCCTTGAACATTTTCAAAACAGCCAAAGGAAAAGAGAAGAAGGGCCTGAATCACTTTTGGAATCCAGGTAAAAAGTAATTATTTTTAGAGTAAATCTGATATATAGGATAGCCTTGGGACAGAATAAAAACAAACAAGAGAGAATACCAAACACAGACTCACAACGTTCCCTCTCAGAAAGAAATGTGCCACCGCAGCCCGTAGAGAAGATTATTATAAAGCCACATTAATGCTTTGTAATTTGAAAAGCCAAGAACTAGAGATTTGCGCTGGATTGAATGCATCCCCGGCCCCTACTCCCATCATTCTTATGTCAAAACCCTCCTTCCTCATAGGATGACATTTAGAGAGAGAGCGTGCGCCTTAGGCAAGTAATTAGTTTTAGATGAGGTCATGAGGGTGGAGCCATCATGATGGAATTGGTGCTTTTATAAGAAGGAGAAGAGACACCAGAGGTTCTCTCTCTAGTTTCTGCTATATGAGGGGACAGAGAGAAGATGGCTACCTTCAAACAAGGAAGAGGACTATCAACACACACCAGCTGTCCTGGCACCTTAACTTGGATATCCAAACACCTAGAACTGTGAAAAGTGTTTGTTTAAGCCACCCAGTTTATGGTATTTTTTTGCTAGCTGTTTGTACTGACAAAGACAAGGTCATACCATGTTCTAGCACAGAAAATGATTTTTACCACCGTGGATTTAGGTTTGAGGTTGCAGCTATGTATAGGGGCTTAAGGCAATATGCCAGAGTGAAGGCCTTTATCATGACACCAGTTTTTTTCTGTTTTATTGGTCAGAAGAACCAAAGTTCTGAGTTCTAGTTCAAAAACCTCTTCCAGATGGGTGATAAAAATACATGTAAAATAAATGAACACACACACACACACACACACATCAGGGAAGAAAAGAAAGAATAAGACTATCATAATAAAAGACAGGCCACCATTTATCATAATCCCTGATGATGAAGTTTCTTTTTCTTTTTTTTTTCTAATCACACCAGGAAAGATGGAATCCATAAAATAAAATATAGTTGCATAGGTACATAGATAAATAGGTAATTAAGTGTATCAATAGGTAATACCGGTTGGTTAAGAAGCCCAGAGCCTATATTAAAAAGAAGTACAGATTGGTCGGGGTGCCTGGGTGGCTCAGTGGGTTAAGCCTCTGCCTTTGGCTCAGGTCATGATACCAGGGCCCTGGGATCTAGCACCACATTGGCGGGGGGGGGGGGGGGGGGGGGGGGGTCTCTGCTCAGCAGGGAGCCTGCTTCCCCCTCTATCTCTGCCTGCCTCTCTGCCTACTTGTGATCTCTGTCTCAAATAAATTTTAAAAATCTTAAAAAAAAAAGAGAAAATACAAATTGGAAAAATTATAGGTTAACATACTTAACATAATAAGCACTTATAAAGCAATAAGAAATGTTCCTAAGTATCTTTATAACTTTAAAAAATTATTTAGAATTTCGAAGCCTTTATTTTCTTATTTTCAGAAGCTGTGAAAACTATTTTTTTGTGTATGTATGAGGGAAGTTAAGTTATATAAAACTCGTTTCAGTATTGTCTGGCACATAGTAAGCATCCAGTAACAGTTATTTTAAAAGATAATTTTATATCCCGATCAATTATAATCTCTTTATCATGGTCCATAAAGACCTATATAATCCAGCCCCTTCCTATTTTTCTAGCCCTTGGGGATACCACAAAGGCTGTTGCTTGCTCCTTGGAGATCTCTGTGTGGCTGGCTCTTCTGGGTCTCAGCTTAGTGGTGACTTTTCCAGCAAGGTCTTTCCCGGCTGCTGCATCTCAAGGAGGCCTCCCAACCCATCCCTGACCACTCTCTGTCTTGGAAGTTGAAATTCACACTGCCTTTGCACCTTGGCACAGTGTGGCAGGTTGAACCATGACCCTCTCAAAGCTATGTTCAAGTTCTAAGCCCCAGTACCTGTGAACGGAACCTTATTTGGAAATACAGTCTTTGCAGATAATCATTGAGTTCAGATGCGTGCATACTGTTTAGGGTGGGCTCTCAGGGCAATGCCCGATGTCCTTCTAAGAG
Organism: Lutra lutra; assembly: GCF_902655055.1. Taxonomy (NCBI): domain Eukaryota; kingdom Metazoa; phylum Chordata; class Mammalia; order Carnivora; family Mustelidae; genus Lutra; species Lutra lutra. Next base: position 48,307,427 of record NC_062286.1, read on the forward strand.
AAAGGAGAGAGAGATTCGAGAGAGAGACATCGAGGAAACACAGAGGAAAGATGGAGGCAGAGATTAGTGTGACGATGACACAAATTAAGAAACACCCGGGGCCACTGGGCACTGGAAGAAGGTAAGGAAGTCGACTGCCCTAGAGCCTTAGAGAAAGCGAGGCCCTGCTGACACCTTGATTTCAAACCTCTCGCCTCCAAACTGTAAATACATTTCTATTCTTTGAGACACCCAGTTTGTGGTCATTTGTGACAGCAGCCCTAGGAAACGATTACACATGGGCTGAAGTTAATTTGTTTGTTTTTGAAGTTCTGTTTCTCTGTCTCCCTTCAGGAGCATGTGTGCCTGTGAGAGCAGGAGATTGTCATGTTCACCTCTGTGTTTCCAGCAGCTGGAATGAGGCTGCAGGCAGCAGAGTAGCCACTTAACAAATGAACGGATACATGGATGGATGGATGGATGGATGGATGAATGAAATGTACACAATAAAAAGTAAAATATTATTTATTATAAATGACTAATAACTATATTGAACAATTTTCCACTTTAATAATCAGTAATAATCAAAAAGACCTTCCATTAAATAAAAATGAGATAAAATCTTTAATCTATCAAATTGATAATTATTTAAAAGTCTTGATAATAGCTACTCTCAGCAATGATAGAGTCATAAACAATGTTTTCTCACTGCTGCTAGGCATTAAATTGGTATAACATTTTAGAAAAAAGAATTTAATGTTACATATTCTTTGACTCCACTAATTTATTCTTAGGAAACCATCATAGGGATTGATACCATTTTTTTTTCTATAAATGTATTCCTGCTGGGATTGTTTATAATAGTTCAAAAACTTGAAACAAACAAAGTAAAAGATAATAGAGTGTTGACTAAATGAATGTTGATATATTATGAATTTTATATCCATAAATATAACTGTATATAAATATTTTAATAACTAGGGATGTGTTCCTGTTTTATTAAATAAAAAATATTAATCTATAAACAAATGATATACTACTGTCCCAATTTTGTGAACTTATAAGTATATTTGCATATTTTACATATGCTTAGAGTTAGAATATGTTAATGGTAGTTATCTCTGGGTTATGAGATTCAAGCAATTTTTTTTTAAAGATTTATTTATTTATTTGACAGACAGGAATCACAAGGAGGCAGAGAGGCAGGCAGAGAGAGAGGAGGAAGCAGGTTCCCCGCTGAGCAGAGAGCCCGATGCGGGGCTCGATCCCAGGACCCTGGGAACATGACCCAAGCCGAAGGCAGAGGCTTTAAACCACTGAGCCACCCAGGCGCCCCTCAAGCAATTTTTATATTTTTCTTGGTGGTTTTCAGTATCTTCTTGCATTTTCTGCAATAAACAGTTACAACATTTACAGTCAGGAAACAGTTACAAATTGAGAAGAATTGAAGAAATCCCTTTTCCATGGCTCAGCTATAACATGTCCTTGGATAATGCTATTGTGCCCTTTAAAAATGATAGGCTTGAATTTTCCTGTCATTAATACATCTAAGTGTAAAGACTTTCTACAGCTAATGATGTAGCACACAAAATAATTAGCCAATATACAAGTCAGAGTTCATTTACACTTCTCCTGGGAAGTCTAATAATGTGTTACTTTAACCTGTACCTTGATTACACCACAGTTTGATAAAATGTGGAATAGAAGACAATCCAGCTGTAAACACAGGAGTAGGAAGCTCTAACATATTTTCTGTTCCATAGAGTGGTAATGGCTTTAATGAAGGCTGAACAGTTGATCTAAAATTATTTTCCTTGGGAGAAAAAATGTCCTAATTAGAGAATTTGTCACTACTTTTGATTTTTTTTTTTTAATTATGAAAGAAAGAGAGAAAAAGCATCATGGATTTAAGAATTTAGAATTTCAGGGGCGCCTGGGTGGCTCAGTGGGTTAAGCCGATGCCTTCGGCTCAGGTCATGATCTCAGAGTCCTGAGATCGAGCCCCGCATAGGGCTCTCTGCTCAGCAGGGAGCCTGCTTCCTCCTCTCTCTCTGCCTGCCTCTCTGCCTGCTTGTGATCTCTCTGTCAAATAAATAAATAAAATCTTTAAAAAAAAAAAAAAGAATTTAGAATTTCATATAGAAATCCAACATTCCTGACCCCACCTAAAGGAACAATGGGTGTTTTGTGAGGATAGAAATGAGAAATGCACTTAGCAAAATCTGTGCTCTAAAATAACTGGAAAAATGATGCCTTTGCCACCCTCCCCCCTGCCGCCCCCCACACTGGTAAGAAGGAACTATAGGCTCAGGGAGAGTCTCCTGGGGGTGGGGGGTGGGCGGCTGACTGGAAGAGATGCCAGTCTGCATGCCAGCTTTGCCTCTGCCAGGTGCTGGCTCTGCATTCTTGTGTTATTTATTTAACTCTGAAAGATCCTTTCCTCATCCTTAAAATAGCATAACAATGTTATGTGAAAACTTTCTTTAGTGCCTAATAAGTACTTTGAAAATTATAGTAACTACCCTTTCTCAGGGGAAAAGGGGGCATATCTCCATGTGAAACCCCAAAAGTTCTGTCATTATTCTTGCTTAAAAACACACCCATCACTTTGGGAGCAGTTCACTTAACTGAGATCAATTTACATGGTAGCCCCTTCCTGTTGGGACAGAGTCTGACTCCTCTGTTGATCTCAGGAGAAAACCTGAACCTTACTGACCTACTTGGCTATAATTACCAACCAAGAAACCCACACCTCCCACGTCACAACAGAGAAAGACAAAGAAAGGCCAAAGACCATGTCTTTTCCTATCACCTAAGAGTCAGTTCATTCTCAGTGATTCTTCGAGCCAGATTTATTTCTCCTCTGGGTTTCAGCCGTCTCTTGGGTTTGAGCCATTGGCTATCTATACCAGACAAATCAATGATCTTTAAACTCTTTGGCTGGAAACATTGGCACTTAGTGAGTTAGTGTGAAATGGTCCTGCGTTAACACAACACTGTGAAACCAAGTGTTGCTTGTCGTGTTTATAAGTTATTATTTTTTCCTGGTGCCACACTGTTATATATTCTTTACACTAAATTATATTATACTTAGTAGAGTAGTATGACATGCTGTTTTCCAAATTCAACTATGGTTCACTGGAAATTTTTGAGCTTTTAACTTCATGGCACTGTAAGTCTTTTCTCTCCATCCCTCTTCTTTGACCTATTTCTTTTGGCAAGGCAAAAATTAATTATAATTGACCAGGCTTCCCTTATTATGGTCCAAGGATGAGGTTCAGAGTTTTGAACCCCATAAGGACACTCCACATCCAAAGAGTGAATCTAAGTATATTTTCTACTCAATTACTATTTACTGATTGAACAAGTAAATGAATGAAAGATTGAACGTCTGTGACGATCGTGTCTTACTCTCTGCATAAGACAATTGTAAAAGTATTAGAATGGTTATGGAAGAACAACCAGAGTTCCACCTACTTGAGGATGCCTTTGTAGCTGTGAAAGAGAAAGGACAGAAGTCAGCTTCAGGGCTCTTGTTCAGGCTCTGGTGAAGGGACAAGGTAAGAGCTGATTTGGAATTACAACTACAGTATCTCCATCAATACCGTGCTCTAGGGCCCCTGGGTAGCTCAGTGGGTTAAAGCCTCTGCCTTCGGCTCAGGTCATGATCCCAGGGTCCTGGGATTGAGCCCCGCATCGGGCTCTCTGATCAGCAGGGAGCCTGCTTCCCTTCCTCTCTCTCTGCCTGCCTCTCTGCCTACTTGTGATCTCTGTCAAATAAATAAATAAAATCTTAATATATATATATATATATATATATATATATATATATATATATATACCATGCTCTAGTCCCAAAGGACACTCAGAAAATGTCCTTCCTGATTTTTTCTAACTTTTACTTTGTTCTCTATCTCTTAAGCATACCAAAATGAACAACGGAGAAACAAGTCTCACATATTCAATCCACACTTGCCAGTAAGTCTTGTACCTTTGTGTTTCCCTACACATTTTTCCCCCCATCGGTTTACACATTAGAGTTCATCTGCTTGTATTTCAAGGGTTACTCAAGTGTGAATAAGCTTCAGTTGAGGGACAGAGTTTTTCTACGGATGAAAATAAACCAATTTTAAGAGCTACACTGACTTAATTGTTATCATAAGACCCCAGAGGCAACATGAAACAGAAAGGAAGTGACCTAGAAAAAGTTGTTTGCTTTTGTTGAATAATAACCACTTTTAAAAAGCATTTTGTTTTATTTTGAGCTGAGGAAGGCTTGCTTTTCTCTTGTCAGTGTGTTTAATATTTTATATAAATCAAATAAAATGTAGTGATTCTATAACCTTTTCTTCGAGAAAGCTGTTACCTGAATCCATACTTACTGAGTTTAACCCTGAGCAGGGTGAACCCAGTTGTGAGGAAAGTATTCAGAAAATGTGAAATGACATTGTCGATTTCAGAGTCACGAGAGCAGGATTAGAAGAGCATTTTACTTTTTTTTTTTTAAATTTTTATTTTTTTTTATTTTTTCAGCATAACAGTATTCATTATTTTTGCACCACACCCAGTGCTCCATGCAATCCGTGCCCTCTACAATACCCACCACCTGGTGCCCCCAACCTCCCACCCCCCACCCCTTCAAAATTCTCAGATCGTTTTTCAGAGTCCATAGTCTCTCATGGTTCACCTCCCCTTCCAATTTCCCTCAACTCCCTTCTCCTCTCCATCTCCCCTTGTCCTCCATGCTATTTGTTATGCTCCACAAATAAGTGAAACCATATGATAATTGACTCTCTCTGCTTGACTTATTTCACTCAGCATCATCTCTTCCAGTCCCGTCCATGTTGCTACAAAACTTGGGTATTCATCCTTTCTTTTTTCTTTTTTTTTTTTTTTTACAGCTTTATAAACATATATTTTTATCCCCAGGGGTACAGGTCTGCGAATCGCCAGGTTTACACACTTCACAGCACTCACCATAGCACATACCCTCCCCAATATCCATAACCCCACCCCCCTCTCCCAACCCCCTCCTCCCATCAACCCTCAGTTTGTTTTGTGAGATTAAGAGTCACTTATGGTTTGTCTCCCTCCCAATCCCATCTTGTTTCATTTACTTAGAAGAGCATTTTAAATATACACACTGTACGTCATGCTATTTTAGGAAAATATAATAATGCATCATCCCAATGAAGGATATATTGCTACTTCCTGTCTTATATCTTGAACTTTAATCACCTTTCAAAGGCCAGGGCTCCTTGCCTTCAGAAACTTGCAGCCAGTTAAGCTGCTGAATTAGTCTGTGGTCAGAATGAAAAGATGAAAGAATTGAATTATATTTTGCACCGTGGGACGTTGTTGTTCTTTCCATCCTCCCTGTTAGCAGGAACATGCATTGGATTTTGTAAATTAGAGTGAAATTTTGAAATAACCCAATTCACTCCATGAGACGGACAAGTGAGAGGTGCTGGAGAATGCTCATATACGTACGCGCACAAAACACATTACGTGATCGCAATATGCTTTCATGTAGAAAATATTTCATTTACGCTCAATGTACATGGAAACACTTAAGAATATGGCAAAGTGTGAATATGAGAGAGCTATTAAAAGATCAGCTCAATATCTTCTTGCTGAAAACCCACTGTGGTGTTGGCCTTGACATGACCTATAGAATTTTGTGTTGGCAGGAAACCAACTTTGAAATTTGTTCTGTAGCAAATCATCGTGGCAATATACTTCCAGGAATTAAATCCTTTACATCGCATGGCAGTGTTGCCAGAGAGCATGTAGGGTCCCTTCTGATAGGAACCATGAAGGAGGCTTTGGCCAGAAACTCGAAGCCATATGTTAGTCCTGTCAAAAATGATATGGATCTGCTTACAAAAACCTTGCTCAGTGGCTTTGCCAGGAACCCTGTGGCCGTGTCCTGCCGGAAAGCCATTGCATGCATTATCACTGCCAGAAATTGATGCTGCCCTGGGATAATCTAACAGCACTAAAAACTCAACCTCTGGGTTTTGACTGCCAGACTTTAACTATTAACAGAGCCTGTGAGTGTATTACAGGGAAATAAGGCCTATTTGCCCTCTCTAGGGGTGAGGGTGGGCAATCCTGTTGGCTTCAAATACTTGAAGTTAATTAGCTCTTTGGAAAGGATTTTTGGCCAGGATTATATTAGTTATTTGTTTCCTGATGTTAATGGACTTTAGCTAATATTTTCCTAAGAACAGACTTGAATGATAGTTTTATATAGAGAGGGAACATAGACAGATAAAGGTAAAAATCAAGATATTTTGTTTATGGTAGAGGAGTTGGTATATTATAAAATAGTCTAAATATCAGCTTAGTATTTGCTGTACAAAAGCTAGAATAACAACAGTCCCCAGCCTAGATATTTGTGGCACAGAACCAGTTGCTGACAAATAATTCCCATATTCTGAAGTGTAGTTAGTATTACACGTGGACGTTTTACTTTGAGATGAATAATATCTGAGTGGAAAACACTCCAAGTAAGCCCATTTTTATATTTGGCATATTTGGGATTCAAATTTTTTTTAAAAATTCAATTTTTAATTAAGGAGCATGTTTACCAAAGTTGTGTAAAACTCTGCTACACAAAGTATGGTTTGTGGGCTGATGCCAGCTTCTGAACAGTTTTTAATTGGTCCACAGAGATAAGTGCAGAGAATCAGGGGAAGTGCTTAGAAAATTTACAGCAATTTGATATTGCTGAAAAATTTTTATTGTGTTTTGTAAAATGTCAGTCTGAAATAGGTTGGAGATTGAAAAACAAAATCTCTACACCACAGGTCATTTGAATAAAGCCTGCCCTAGAGATGGCCCACTGGTCACCATTTCCTCATAATTAGACATGGCTAATCACAGACTTGATTTAATCATTCCTTATTGCTGTTCATGTAGGCTCCATCCATCATTTTTCTATTATCAGTAACTCTGTTCAGCAAACTTTGTACATTAATGTTTGACTACCTTGAAATTTCTGTAGAGAAATGTTAATGCGTCAGTGAGTGACTCCAGTGTGAGCTGCTTCTTACTTAGGTCCATTCTGGGGAACTCAAAGCAGGAGATTATTTTGTAGAAACAGTGGAGTACTTGTGTATAAGCTGCCTTACCTACCTGGTTGACCCCAGTTGAAGAACCAATATGTTATTTCTCTTATTAATAATAGATAAAAATTGATTCATGAAACTTCCTTGGGTCCTTAGTTTCATCAAGATAAAATGATGTCAGGTTCATGGTCACATGGTTTACTGATAATCAGGTCCCATAATTTCTGTATCACCCATTATCTTTACCTCTCAAATTCTTAATAAATCCGGGTTTCAAATCCTGCAGCTGGCTCCCATAGACCATATATATTTTGTTTTCAAAATTAGCTGTCCTTAAGGATCTAGCACAACTCTCTTTTATTCAATAACTACTTTTAGAGAACCTAACATTAGCTAGATCCCATCCTGGGCCCTGGGACTACAGCCTGAAAATGGTGGAGAACATCTCCATTGTTGGGGCACTCACTGTGTTGCAAGGGAGAAGAAATGTTAACAAATAACTACACATATTCATATATCAATGATGGAAGAAAAAAAGAGATGAAGTAACAGAATTTTAGCATAAGTAATGGACTAATATGCAGTTATTTAATATGATGATATATACCTATTGTTTGGAGAAAAGCAGGTTTGGAGGTGGGTTTATTTTTGGTTTCATGTTTTACTATTAAGTTCTTGATTATTTTGAAATTTATTTTGATGCATAAAGTAAGGTAAAAGGTGCTTTCCCCTTCCATAGACTTGGCCAATTATTTTGACACCATTTATGGACAAACTTGAGTATTTAAAGCTAACCTAAAACACCACCCCATGTTTAAACTAAATACTTACATACTTGGGTTTATTTCTAGGGTTCCTGTTTGATATACTTATCTGTTTGTCCAATCAGTGGTGAGTATCATATTACTTAAATTATTATGAATGTAGATATAACTTTATATTCTTTAATATTAGTCTCCATGTAAGCTTTACATTTCCTTTCCATTTTTTTTCAAATTCAAACATAAATATTTTTCCCTGGAATGAATAATTACACAAAATTATTTGAGAGAAAATTACCATATTTTTAAATTAAATCTTAGAATTTAATTTTAGAATTTTAGAGCAATTTTAATTTCTATTTATATTTATAAATTTAAATTTCTAAAAGATGCATAATTAAGCCATTGACTTGAATTAAACTTGAATTAAATAAAACTAATTTAGGAATTACTTTTATATTTGTATTATTCAATCTTTCTATTCAACACTAAGGTCATACAATATCATTATTTATTAAAATCAATGAAGTATTGTCATTATATATTATATTTATTATATATTATTAATATATATAAATATGTATTAAATTTATTATGATTTTTCTTATGTGTTTTACATTTCTTGTATTATACATTTCTTGTAATTGTACTTGGCATATTTATTTTCTATCAGGTATCTGTTATGTAAATATCTGTTGTTATTGGGTACACGATCTTTTAAAATTATCTGTCAGCAGTTAGATGACAATGATATGCCTGGTAAATATTGCAATGAGGAAATGTTTTTCTGAGCTGTGGGAAAGTTTACACATTAAGACCCTTTCTCCTCCTTCTTTTTCTTTTATCTTTCTCCAATATGAACATCTTTTCCCTTAAAAGTTGGTATCTGTCCATCTCCCTTTCTTCTCTTTTCCTCTGGCTTTAGATGTGTGGTTTTATATTTGATCTATTGTTCTTTCATTCCTAGAGCCATTTTATCTCTCCACAAGGAGCCAGAGAATAAATTCTGCTTCCCCTTTGAACATTTGGATTTAAAAATTAGATAAACCATTATTAGCACAACCTCACAGCGTGGGCCTGGATGAGAGGCACCGTATTTAATAGATGAGTGCAAATTAGTTCAGGGCCTTAAGAACAGGTCTCCAAAATGTTGAAAATTTTAAGACACATTATTTCAGCCTTAAGTTTAATTGTTTTAATACAACCTGCAACCTCATCTATTACTGAGATATAGTAGTGTAGCCAAAGAACCCACATGGAATAGGTTATATACCATTCCCAGATAGCTTTATGTTTATTCCCTCAAGTATATGGTGTATGACAGTGTTTTTCAAATGTAGTGTAAAGTTCTAGCAATTCAAAATCTGTATAGCTGAAAATCAAGTGATTCAGGTTTGCTTTGTGTTCCTACTTTTTGAAAATCAAGTGATTTTATTTTATACTATTTTATTTTATAATATTACTTGGGGTCATTTCTATATGCTACAAATTGTCTCTATGACTAAAGATACCATGGTGAACACACCAGAATATTGGCTAGTTGAGTTTATATCTGGAGGGTAGACCGTAAGTACACAAACACATACCTATTTCGGATAATAAGTATATCAAAAATAATAAAACAGGGCAGTGAGGTTAGAGTGATTACTGGGGTGTTGCTACTTCGGCTAAGATTGTCATATGAGGTCTCTCTGAAAAGATGGCCTATAAGGAAATATTGAAATGGAAGACTGTTATGCCAAGAGTATCCCAGAGAGAGGACAGAGCAAATGCAAAGAACCAAAGGTAGATCTAAGCTTGGCCTCCTCTAGGGACTGGAAAAGAAACTGTCTTTCTGGAGCGCTCAGAAGAGGAGGAAATTGACAAGAGCTCACATAGCTAGCCTGGAACTTTGTCTATTGTGTAGGACAGCACTGACATTAAATAATGGTTTCCCTCACAAAGATCATGCTCTATCAATGACAGTATCCTGTTGCCTACCTAGTAAATGGTAGCTGTTCAATAAATGTGACTTGAAATAATGTCGTTTCTCAAAAGGAGACTATATCTTTAATTATAGATACTGTTTTAAAATATAGAGGCAGAAAAAGTAAAACTGAAAGTCGCTTATGAGTGCTGTTTTCTTCTGTGCAGCAAAATACATGTCTCAGAAGCTGGTTTTTTCCCCTCTTTTTTTCCCACAAATTCTAGGAAATTAAATATAGTTAACTCTCGATAAGAGTTTTCCATTTGGCTAGAAGAAAGTCCTGACAAACAAAATTAAATTTCCTTTAAAAATTAATTGTTTCATAAAGAAAAACCTAAACATTATGGAGTGTTCTTATTTCCAAGAATAATGAGTCACATTTTTATGCTGTTAAAAGCTACTGAACAACTGTAGTGTTTGGAAATTTCAAGAACATCATTTGCATTCAATTTATGACTTTCCTCTTTTTTTACCCTACTCCCATTACAGATTTTTTTTTCCCTTTACTTCTCATAGTCTGAGTCTTTTTATGTGTTGGATAATTTATCTCTCTCTCTTTTTTTTTAAGATTTTCTTTATTCGAGAGAGAGAGAGGGAGAGAGATCATGAGCAGAGGGAGTGGGGAAGGAGAGGGAAAAGCAGGCTTCCCACTGACCGGGGAGCCTGATGCGGGACTGGATCTCAGGACTCCAGGATCATGACCTGAGCGCTTACACTTACTAAGGGAATGTTTCATCATAACTAGCACCATTGCCTTCACTGCTTCCATGAATGTTACTGGTTTCTGGGACCGGCCCTCACACCCGCTGTGCCAGTAGTAATATGGGGAAATGCTCCCACATGGTCTGCTACCAGGGAGCTTCCCTGGAGCACCCAGACTGGCTCTGGATCCCCAGCCCCTCTGCTGACCCTCTTCAATATCCACCTTCATAAGGGACAATGCTAGGCCCCCAAGATCCTGCTCTAGCCTCAAAGTCTATATCTGTTCTGAAAAACCGGTGGCTCTGATGGACTGATTACAAAATACTTTAAATATGCCCCCGCTTCTATGAATCAAACACCCACATTAGTAGGCAATGTGCTAAGCACTTTAACTGTATATTACCTTATGGTAAGAAAAAACTCAACATCTCTGTGTAGTTGGTATTCTCCCCATTTTACAGATGGGAAACTGAAACTTATAAGATATTAAGTAACTCGCCCAAGAACACATTACCAGTATTGGCTTGGCTAAAATTAACCCAGGACTATGTGTTTTGAACATGTGGGTTATCAACCCTGGCTTTGCATTTCTCTAGTATTAGAAGTTATGTGGGTTCCTGTAATGCATGCATGTATCATTTTTATCTGAGATAAAAGGAAAAGTCAAAATGTTTTTACTAGCCTGAAATCTTCTGGATGTGGGAGGGACTTTCTGGGGAAGGCTAATACCTATAAGGAAGAGCATTTCATGATTAACCCTCAAGGTCAATATTTGCTTCCATTCTGAGCTCTATTTAGAGATTTTAATGTTTACTGGAGAAATATTTCTATGGAGGACACACAATTTTCCCCCCGAATTAAAAGCTGAGTAAGATTATTACCAGGTCACTTTGTTCTTTTCATGTCCGTTAATAAATATACCTAAAAAAAAGTGTTAGGATGTTGTCCAGGTAATAGATCTTAAATATCAAGGGATACTTGAATTCCTGTTAACGCCGCTATGCTGGGGTCAAAGAGGAGTAAATAGATACCCTTGGGATTCCCTAAGGTACATATGTTTACTGCTGGGTTCATGAGTAACAAGTAACATAAGATCACCGCAACCCTGAACAGAGAACCTGTTAGAACTGAGGTTCAGATTTGTTAGAACTGAGCTGTGAGCCATCCCACTGTAGGCAGATTGCTGACCATTTGAGGTGCTGGGTGAGAATAAAAGTAACCTTCAGCTATTACTAGAGAGAAGAAATAGTACATCCATTTCATAGCTAGTTTCAGAATTAAGTCACAGAATTAGTGTACCATATGTATGTACTTTCTTGCTTTCCATGTATGTGCATGGATGTGTGAGTGTGTGTATATCTGTGTATGTCTGTGTTGAGAGACAGAGAAAATATTTCAGTTTCCCTCATTTTACCCATTGTTCAATATAATGGCTTTGGCTATTTTTATGACTTAGTAGTTTGCCTATATACAGATGGTATTCAGGCAGAAGTAAAGAAACACTACTCTTGGTAGATCATGTGACATGGTATGTAACATGACTTTGGATGTCTCCTTCAAGGTTATGAGGTGAGCTGTTTTGCTTGCAATACATGATAGTTGCATTATGGTAGGCAAGACCATCGTTTTGAAGTGTAAGAAACATACATATTAATATTAAACAATCAAATTTTGAGATTATAGGTAACATTAATCATTTTTACCAGTCCATTATTGGAATATCATCACATGTTTGGGAACTTCCTCTGTGTTTGTCTTGATAGGAACCATCAAGGTTTCTCTGTTTCCTATAGAACCTGAGAAGTCAGTCTCCCTTACAGCAAAAGGGCAGATAAAGGATGTAAGCCCTAAGTTTTAAGCCCATACACTCTGACCTTGAAGTGGGAGTTTGCAATTCATAGAAATGGGAATAGACTCCATTTTGGTGACGGTGGGTTGGCAGTAATATCAGTTTTCCAGATGTAGTAGTACACATGGTGATATCCTATATTCTGCACATCAGTATCAATGGGGCAAACTAGAACATCCAGCATTCTGCAATAATGGCAGTGGATAGACCTCATAGTGTATAGTTGCCCTTGGTCCAATTGTTTCCCAGGTGTGATCTCAAGGATGGGTGGTCATTCTGTGGGTGATTTAACATCCTTTCATTAAATTCCAGTTTTTTTTTTTCTATTGCTTACAATTAAAAACTCTGGATGATACGTTGGATTTTCCTATTGTAGCTGGTCATTTTAGTGTAGATGTGGCAAGATGATGTCATATTAAACACACTGGCTCTGATTTTCATCATGGACAGGGAGTTCCTGTTATCTTCTCACTTCAAATTTTTATTGGAATTCCAAATACATCATTAATGAATTCTCTTAGAAATATGACAGTCTCCAGCCAAAGTTGAAAAGTCAATTCTGATAACATGAAACCAGTCCAAACTGTTGCTTTATTGTTTTTTTTTTTCCCCAGTGACCATAATGTTTAAGGCTCTTTCCCCCTTAATTTAAATTCCCTAGTTCAGTTTCAAATAATATGCTGATAAAAATAATTTTTCTTCTTATATAGTTGAGGCTTTCAGGTATAATGAAACTGATTTTTAGTGTGTGCAGTGGAAGTTTCCAATTAATGAGATTAAAGAATCTGAGCTTTCACCTCTTTCTCTTAACTAGATTTCACAATGATTTTTAAAGGTTAGCTCATCACTGCTTCAGGGATCCATGTTTTAGGTCTATTGTCATCTCATTACTGAAGTAGATTTCATTATATCCAGACTCATTATGAGTTCCAAAATACTATGCTGTCTTCAATTCCTTCTCTAACATCTGGGGTGCTATAATTGTTCATTAAACAGCCACCTCTGAAAAGCTTGCACTTTATTAAGCAGCACATTAATCTGCTTGCTTGGGGCTCTGAAAAATTGTATGTTAATATCGGTTGACCTTGCTTTTCCTGTTGTATATTTTCAGCAATTTGCACCCATAATGATGACATGGTCATCAAATTCTGCTACTGTTTTCTTAATATCAGAGATCTCTTTACTGGAAAAATGTTCTCATCACTGGATTTTTTTTTTTTTTTCATTTTTCTAAAAAGAAATGTTGGCTTCTTATTTGGAGCACTAAGACATTTTTAATAATGTCCTGAGAAAATTATTTTCAATGTTTTTCTCCAAGGATTTAGTGGCTGGTATGTTTCCTACTCTGAAGAAATATTTACCTAGAATAAGTCTGTTTAATTAAACTGAATAGGAAGGAGGTCAGTTCTGAGGATAACCTAATTTAAAAACCATCCCATTCCTTTTTAAGAACTTCTGTTGTTAGTTTTTATTACAAAATTACACATTTATTAAAAAGAACTAAATCTTAGAAAATGCAAATAAGCAAACTGAAGAAAATAAAATCACCCACAATTCCCTGAGTGATAGTGAGAAGTGACATTTTGTTCTCTCTCTAGTCTTCACCTAATCACGGACTTATTCATCCATTCAACAAATGTTTTTTGACTGCATACTAATGCCAAGTTGAAGTCCTGGCAATACAGTAGTGAATGAAACATATTTTTTTTTAAAAAACTCTGTCCTTTATAGGATATATAATCTATTTGAGAAACAGATACACAAATACACACGCACAACATCCTAATACATACTCTGTTAACAATATGCATGTTCACAATTTTAATGTCATAAAATATTTAAAATGGGTTTCTAAAATTGAAGTGAAATATGTGTAACTGAAAAAAATCAACCATTTAAGAGCATACAATAGAGTGGCACTTGATACATTCACAATACTGTGCAGCCACAATCTCTGTCTTGGTCCAAAATGTTTTTATCAACTCAAAAGAAAAACCTCCTATTAATCAAGCAGTCACTTCCTATTCCCCACCCCTTCGTCTCTGGAAAACCCTTAGCTGTTTTCTGTCTTGATATTTCTGAATATTCTTAATATTTCATATAATGTAATTACACAGTATGTTACTCTTGTATCTGAATTCTTTTTTCTCCCAACTAGCATAATGCTTTTTTTTTTAAAGATTTTATTTATTTATTTGACAGACAGAGATTACAAATAGGCAAAGAGGCAGGCAGAAAGAGATCACAAGCAGGCAGAGAGACAGGCAGAGAGAGAGGGTGAAGCAGGCTCCCTGCTGAGCAGAGATCCTGATGTGGGGCTTGATCCCAGGACCCTGAGATCATGACCTAAACTGAAAGCAGAGGCTTTAACCCACTGAGCCACCCAGGTGCCCCAGCATAATGCTTTTGAGGTACATCCATGTATTAACACATATCATTACTTCATTTTTTTCTGTGCTGAAAACATTCCATTGTATGTATACCTCACATTTTGTTCATCTGTTCAATAAGGTAATGAACATTTGGGTTGCTACTTCTTAGTTACTGCAAATAATTATGTGCAAGTAAATGTTCGAGTACTTATTCTATTTTTAGGGATATATATCTAAGAATAGGATTGCTGGGTCATATAGTAATTCTATATCTAACTTTTTGAGGAAGTATCAAACTATTTTGTTAGTGGCTGTACTATTTTATACACCCACCAACAATGTACAAAGGTTCTGATCTCTGAATACTTGTTAGTTTCAATTTTTAAAAACTAGTTATCCTAGTGAGTGTGACGTGATATCTCATTGTGATTTGATTTGCAGTTCCCTATTGATTGCTAATACTGAACATTTTTTCATGTGCCATGGCTATTGTAGATCTTCTTTGGAGACGTGTCTAAGTCTTTTTCCTCATTTTTTGAGCTGTCTCTTTGTTGTTGTGTTATAAGGCCTCTTTTTGTATTCCAGATACTAGATCTTTATCAGATAAGTGCTTTGAAAATATTTCCTCCCATTCTGTGGGTGTTTTTCCACTTTCTTGATGATGTCATTTGATGCATAAAAATTTTAATTTTAATGAAGTCCAATTTATTTCTTTCTTTTGTTGCCCAGGCTTTGGTGTCACATCTAAGAATCCATTGCCAAATCTAAGGACATGAAGATTTACCCCTATGTTCTCTTCTAAGAGTTTCATATCCTATATTTAGGTATTTGACTCATTTTGAAGAATTTTTTTTTGTATATGATATAAAG
Organism: Lutra lutra; assembly: GCF_902655055.1. NCBI lineage: Eukaryota > Metazoa > Chordata > Mammalia > Carnivora > Mustelidae > Lutra > Lutra lutra. The sequence goes on from NC_062286.1 coordinate 48,322,999, forward strand.
TAGGAATCCAACTTCATTCTTATTTATCTTGTAAAGACTTACTATACTCATTTTTTGAAGGGGAGTTTTGCTGGATATAGAAATCTTGGCTGACAGTTTATTCTTTCAACAATTTAAAACTGCCTTCTCAATTTCTTCTGTTAATCTGATGGAGGACCACTGTATATGATGAATCACTTCTCTCCTGCTGTTTTCAGGATTCCCATTTTGTCTTTGGCTTTTGACCATCTGATTTTGACATGTTTTGGTATGGATCTTTTTTAGTTTATTCTTGTTGGAATTTATTGAGCTTCTTTAATGTGAGGTTTACAAAATATGGGGAGTTTTAGCCACTATTTTTTTCAGATATTCTCTCTGTCCCATTCTCTCTTCCCTCTTTTTCTGGGATCCATTATGTATATGTTAGTATGATTGATTATGTTCCACAGGTCTCCTTAGGCTCTGTTCATTTTTCTTTCTTTATTTTTTTTTTCCTGCTCCACAGACTAGATCTTTTCAGTTGACTTATCTTCAGGTTTGCTGACTCTTTCTTTTGTTTGCTCACATCTGCTATTAAAACCACCTTGTGAGTTTTTCATTTTAGTTACTATAGCTTTCAGTTCCAAAATTTCTGTGTGGTTCCTTAACCATTTTTAAGTGTAGAGTTCAGTGGTATTAAGCACATTCATGTTGTACAATAATCACCACCATCCATCTAGCTCACTCATCTTGTCAAAATGAAACTCTATATCCATTAAAAAAATAACTCCCCATGATCTCCTCATAGCCCCTCTCAACCAACATTCCATTAGTTGTCTCTATGATTATGGGTACTCTAAGAGGAATCATATGGTGTTTGTCTTTTTTGTGATTAGCTTATTTCACTTAGCATAATGTCCTCAAGGTTCACCCATGATGTAGCATGTCAGCATTTTCTTACTTTTTCAGGCTGAATAATATTCCACTTTATGTATATACCACATTTTGCTTATCTATTCACCCATCAATGGATGTTTGAGTTGCTTCCACATTTTTAACTACTGTGAATAATGCTACTATGAACATGTGTGTACAAATATCTACTCAAGACTCTGCTTTTAATTCTTTTCGGTATGTACCCAGAATGTAATTGCTAGATCATATGTTAACTCTATTCTTAATTTTTGAAGAAACTGTCATACTGTTTTCTACAGTGGCTCTATCATTTTATATTCCTACCAATATCAAGGATTCCAGTTTCTCCACATGCTTGCCAACACTTGCCATTTTATTTTATTTTACCTCTTTTTTTTTATAGTAGCCTTCACAATGGGAAGGAGGTAATATTTCATTGTAGTTTCAATTTGAATTTCCCTTTGATTTACATTTCCCTAATGATTAATGATATAGAACATCTTTTCATGTGCTTATTGGACTTTTGTTTCTTTGCTCATTTTTTAGTTGGGTGGTTTTATTATTGAGTTTTAGGAGTTCTCTCTATATTATGGGTATTAATCCCTTATCAGATATATAATTTGCAGATACTGTCTCACATTCTGGGGTTTGCCTTTTACTCTGTTGATATTGTCTTTTGATGCACAAAATTTTTAAATTTCCATGAATTCCCAATTTGTCTATTTTTCCTTTTGTTGCCTGTGCTTTTGGTGCCATATCCAAAAATCATTGCTAAATCCAGCCTTATGTAGCTTTTTGCCTTAGTTTTCTTCCAATAGTTGTATAGTTTTACTTCTTAGATTTAGACCTTTGATTCATTTTAAAGTAATTTTTATATATGACATTAGGAGAGGGTCCAACTTCATTCTTTTGCTTGTGGATATCCAGTTTTCCTATGACCATTTATTGAAGAGACTGTCCTTTTCCCCATTGAATGGTCTTCATGCCCTTGTTAAATATACCATTTGATCATATTTGCATGAGTTTATTTCTAGGCTTCCTATTCTATTGTTTTTCCATACATTTGTCTTTATGCCAGTACCACTTTTTTTTTTATTACTTTATAGCTTTATAGTAAGTGTTGAAATCAGGAATTCTGAGTCTTCCAACTTTGTTCTTTTCAAGATTCATTTTCAAGATTATTTTGGCTAGGGGGCGCCTGGGTGGCTCAGTGGGTTAAGCCGCTGCCTTCGGCTCAGGTCATGATCTCAGGGTCCTGGGATCGAGTCCCGCATCGGGCTCTCTGCTCGGCAGGGAGCCTGCTTCCCTCTCTCTCTCTCTCTGCCTGCCTCTCTGTCTACTTGTGATCTCTCTCTGTCAAATCAATAAATAAAAAAATCTTTAAAAAAAAAAAAAAGATTATTTTGGCTATTCAAGGTCCATTGAGGTTTAATATAAATTTTAGGATGGGTTTTTCTATTTCTGCAAAAAAAAAAAATAGATCATTGGATTTATATAGGGATTGCATTGATTCTGTAAATCTCTTTGTGTAGTATCAACTATTTTTTTTAAGATTTTATTTATTTATTTCAGAGAGAGGTAGTGAACACACGTGGTGAATAGGGACAGAGGGAGAGGGAGAAACAGATCTCCCTCTGAGCAGGGACCCCTTCTAAGGGTTCAATCCTAGGACCCTGGAATCATGACCTGAGCTGAAGGAAGATGCTTAACCGACTGAGCCACCCAGATGCCCCTAGTATCAACATTTTAATAATATTAATCTTCCAATCCAAGAGCATGAAATGTGTTCCTATTTATTTATGTGTTCTTTAATTTCTTTCAGTAATGTTTTGCAGTGAAAGGTTAGGGTTTTCTCAGGTCTTTTATGAGCACGTGCTTTGCTCTAGAGTATATATGCTTTTAAAATTCTCTAGTATATATGAGTACTTTGGAACTTAAAAACAAACAAACAAACAAACAAACAAACAAAAACAGAAAACAAAACAAAATAAAACATCTCTCCCCAGCTTTTACTCCCAGGATTTAGGTGTTTTATTATTTGCCATAACTATAATCTTTAGCCACAGGCCACAAGTTGTTCATTTGCATTGCAATGGCTTTGTGGAATTTCTACCCCTTTCCCACTCTGGGGTTCTTTGTTAGGCAAAATAAAGTAACACACTTTGTGTCAGTCTTCAGGTAGCTTCCAGAAACCTTAGAACACATAAACACAATTCTTTGAGAATAAGGCATGTCTGCCCACTGCGGAACCACAGACAAGAATTCCATGCTGGAAAGTAGGCTGCATCTTCAAGACTGTTATCCCCAAGGAGCGGATGGTATAAATGCAAGAAAAAAATACCGCAACTTTTTACTGTTTTTAAGTTGTATTTTTTCTTGATTCAGTGTTGACTTGATTGCTATAAGCTTTTGACTATTTCCCACAGTTCTGACACAGTTGATTCTTGACAGTTTTTGCTTGATTTTTCAATGTTCCTATGGATGGATGGACCTCACTGTGCCAATTTTGCTAATGTCCTCATCTAAAATATTCTTTTTTGATAACTGTAATTATCTCTTCAATGAATATTTGAACTACACGTAAGTAATAGGTGGTTAATTTCTCCTTATTTAGGTAGTTTCTAATTTTTTGAGAAGATCATGGGAAGCTCATCTAACCTATCCAGATTGACATGTCTGGATTCAAATGTTTACTCTTCCACTTCTACTTATGGGATAAGCTTCTTTAAAAATCTTCAGATCACAATCTTAGTTCCTGGGAAAGGGGTATGATCATTCAGACTTCCTTCCGTTTTTGTCAGTATTAAATAAAAAATATATCCAAAGTGGTTAATTCCATGCTTAGTTTATTTTAGGTGTTCTAAAAATGGTATAGAAAAGAATTACCTCAATACTTCTTTGCTTATAGCTATGATTATTTCCTTAGCATGAGTTTCTAGAAGAAAAACTGCTGAAATAAGTAACATGTACATTGTTTAGTATTTGAATTAATATCAACAAATTGTGCTTTAAAAGAAATTGTGCCGGGGAGAGGAGTCAAGATGGCGGAGAAGTAGCAGGCTGAGACTACATCAGGTAGCAGGAGATAAGTTAGATAGCTTATCTAAAGATTGCAAACACCTACAAATCCAACGGGAGATTGAAGAGAAGAAGAACATTCTAGAAACAGAAAATCAACCACTTTGTGAAAGGTAGGACTGGCAGAACAGTGAATCCAAAGTGACGGGAAGATAGACCACAGGGGGAGGGGCCGGATCCCAGCAATCGGCAGAGCAACGGAGCACTAAATCAGGACTTTTAAAAGTCTGTTCCGCTGAGGGACATCACTCCAGAGGCTAAACCAGGGTGAAGCCCACGCGGGTTTAGCGTGGCCTCAGGTCCCACAGGGTCCCAGAAGGATCGGGAGTGTCTGAGTGTCACAGAGCATGCAGGTATTAGAATGGGGAAGCCGGCTACAGAGACAGAGCCAAGGAGTGAGCTCTCAGCTCGGGGTTACCTTGAACCGGTCGCAGGCTTGATGAGCTAGGAGTGGGGCCAGAGGCCAGGGAGATAGGAGTAATTGGGCTCTATTCTCTGAAGGCACACTGAGGAGTGGGGCCATGAGCTCTCGGCTCCTCCGGGCCGGAGACTGGGAGGCCGCCATTTTCATTCCCGTCCTCCAGAACTCTACGGAAAGTGCTCAGGGAACAAAAGCTCCTGAAAGCAAACCCGAGCTGATTACTCAGCCCGGCCCCTGGTAAGGGTGGTGCAATTCTGCCTGGGGCAAAGACACTTGAGAATCACTACAATAGGCCCCTCCCCCAGAAGATCAACAAGAAATCCAACCAGGACCAAGTTCACCTACCAAGGAGTGCAGGTTCAATACGAAGGAGAGCATCAGAATTCCAGAGGAGGAGAAAGCAAAGCATGGAACTCATGGATTTCTCCCCATGATTCTTTACTCTTGCAGTTAATTTATTTTTTATTATTTTATTTACATTTTTTTCAATTTTTTTTTCTTCTTCTGATGAATTTTTTTAAACTTTTACCCTTTTCTTTTTTAATGTTTTTAACTAGTTTATCTAATATATATATATATATATGTATATATATATATATATATATTCTTTTTATATTTTTTTCTTTATTTGTTTTCTTTTTTTCATTATTTCTTTTTTTTTTTTTTCTGGACCTCTTTTTATCCCCTTCGCCCCCGCCCATGATTTGGGATCTCTTCTGATTTGGTTAAAGCGTATTTTCCTGGGGTCTTTGCCACCCTTTTAGTATTTTTTACTTACTCCTTCATATACTCTTATCTGGACAAAATGGCAAGGCAGAAAAGTTCACCACAATAAAAAGAACAAGAGGCAGTACTGAAGGCTAGGGACCTAATCAATACAGACATTGGTAATATGTCAGATCTACAGTTCAGAATGACGATTCTCAAGGTTCTAGCCGGGCTCAAAAAAGGCATGGAAGGTATTAGAGAAACCCTCTCGGGAGATATAAAAGCCCTTTCTGGAGAAATAAAAGAACTAAAATCTAACCAAGTTGAAATCAAAAAAGCTATTAATGAGGTGCAATCAAAAATGGAGGCTCTCACTGCTAGGATAAATGAAGCAGAAGAAAGAATTAACGATATAGAAGACCAAATGACAGAGAATAAAGAAGCTGAGCAAAAGAGGGACAAACAGCTACTGGACCACGAGGGGAGAATTCAAGAGATAAGTGACACCATAAGACGAAACAACATTAGAATAATTGGGATTCCAGAAGAAGAAGAAAGAGAGAGGGGAGCAGAAGGTATATTGGAGAGAATTATTGGAGAGAATTTCCCCAATATGGCAAAGGGAACAAGCATCAAAATCCAGGAGGTTCAGAGAACCCCCCTCAAAATCAATAAGAATAGGTCCACACCCCGTCACTAATAGTAAAATTTACAAGTCTTAGCGACAAAGAGAAAATCCTGAAAGCAGCCCGGGAAAAGAAGTCTGTAACATACAATGGTAAAAATATTAGATTGGCAGCAGACTTATCCACAGAGACCTGGCAGGCCAGAAAGAGCTGGCATGATATATTCAGAGCACTAAAAGAGAAGAACATGTAGCCAAGAATACAATATCCAGCTAGGCTATCATTGAAAATAGAAGGAGAGATAAAAAGCTTCCAGGACAAACAAAAACTGAAAGAATTTGCAAACACCAAACCAGCTCTACAGGAAATATTGAAAGGGGTCCTCTAAGCAAAGAGAGACCCTAAAAGTGGTAGATCAGAAAGGAACAGAGACAATATACAATAACAGTCACCTTACAGGCAATACAATGGCACTAAATTCATATCTCTCAATAGTTACCCTGAATGTTAATGGGCTAAATGCCCCAATCAAAAGACACAGGGTATCAGAATGGATAAAAAAACAAAACCCATCTATATGTTGCCTACAAGAAATTCATTTTAAACCCGAGGACACCTCCAGATTTAAAGTGAGGGGGTGGAAAAGAATTTACCATGCTAATGGACATCAGAAGAAAGCAAGAGTGGCAATCCTTATATCAGATCAATTAGACTTTAAGCCAAAGACTATAATTAGAATTGAGGAAGGGCACTATATCATACTCAAAGGATCCGTCCAACAAGAAGATCTAACAATTTTAAATATCTATGCCCCTAACATGGGAGCAGCCAACTATATAAACCAATTAATAACAAAATCAAAGAAACACATCAACAATAATACAATAATCGTAGGGGACTTTAACACTCCCCTCACTGAAATGGACAGATCATCCAAGCAAAAGATCAACAAGGAAATAAAGGCCTTAAATGACAAACTGGACCAGATGGACATCACAGATATATTCAGAACGTTTCATCCCAAAGCAACAGAATACACATTCTTCTCTGGTGCACATGGAACATTCTCCAGAATAGATCACATCCTGGGTTCTAAATCAGGACTCAACCGGTATCAAAAGATTGGGATCATTCCCTGCATATTTTCAGACCACAATGCTCTGAAACTAGAACTCAATCACAAGAGGAAATTTGGAAAGAACCAAATACGTGGAGACTAAACAGCATCCTTCTAAAGAATGAATGAGTCAACCAGGAAATTAAAGAAGAATTGAAAAAATTTATGGAAACAAATGATAATGAAAACACAATGGTTCAGAATCTGTGGGACACAACAAAGGCAGTCCTGAGAGGAAAATATATAGCGGTATAAGCCTTTCTCAAGAAACAAGAAAGGTCTCAGGTATACAACCTAACCCTACACCTAAAGGAGTTGGAGAAAGTACAAGAAAGAATCCCTAAACCCAGCAGGAGAAGAGAAATCATAAAGATAAGAGCAGAAATCAATGAAATAGAAACCAAAAAAATCAATAGAACAAATCAACGAAACTAGGAGCTGGTTCTTTGAAAGAATTAATAAGATTGATAAACCCCTGGCCAGACTTATCAAAGAGAAAAGAGAAAGGACCCAAATAAATAAAATCATGAATGAAAGAGGAGAGATCACAACCAACACCAAAGAAATACAGACAATTATAAGAACATACTATGAGCAACTCTACGCCAACAAATTGGACAATCTGGAAGAAATGGATGCATTCTTAGAGACATATAAACTACCACAACTGAACCAGGAAGAAATAGAAAGCCTGAACAGACCCATAAGCAGTAAGGAGATTGAAACAGTCATCAAAAATCTCCAAACAAACAAAAGCCCAGGGCCAGACGGCTTCCTGGGGGAATTCTACCAAACATCTAAAGAAGAACTAATTCCTATTCTCCTGAAACTGTTCCAAAAAATAGAAATGGAAGGAAAACTTCCAAACTCATTTTATGAGGCCAGCATCACCTTGATCCCAAAACCAGACAAGGATCCCATCAAAAAAGAAAACTACAGACCAATATCCTTGATGAACACAGATGTGAAAATTCTCACCAAAATACTAGCCAGTAGGATTCAACAGTAGAGTAAAAGGATTATTCACCACGACCAAGTGGGATTTATTCCAGGGCTGAAGGTTGGTTGAACATACGCAAATCAATCAATGTTATACAACACATTAATAAAAAAAAGAACAAGAACCATAGGATACTCTCAATAGATGCTGAAAAAGCATTTGACAAAGTACAGCATCCCTTCCTGATCAAAACTCTTCAACACGTAGGGATATACGACACATACCTCAATATTATCAAAGCCATCTATGAAAAACCCACCGCAAATATCATTCTCAATGGAGAAAAACTGAAAGCCTTTCCGCTAAGGTCAGGAACACGGCAAGGATGTCCATTATCACCACTGCTATTCACCATAGTACTAGAAGTCCTAGCCTCAGCAATCAGACAACAAAAGGAAATTAAAGGCATCCAAATTGGCAAAGAAGAAGTCAAACTATCACTCTTTGCAGATGATATGATACTATATGTGGAAAACCCAAAAGGCTCCTTCCAAAACTGCTAGAACTTGTACAGGAATTCAGTAAAGTATCAGGATATAAAATCAATGCACAGAAATCAGTTGCATTTCTCTACACCAACAACAAGACAGAAGAAAGAGAAATTAAGGAGTCCATCCCATTTACAATTGCACCCAAAACTATAAGATACCTAGGAATAAATCTAACCAAAGAGGCTAATAATCTATACTCAGAAAACTATAAAGTACTCATGAAAGAAATTGAAGAAGACACAAAGAAATGGAAAAATGTCCCATGCTCCTGGATTGGACGAACAAATATTGTGAAAATGTCTATGCTACCTAAAGCAATCTACACATTTAATGCAAGTCCTATCAAAATACCATCCATTTTTTTCAAAGAAATGGAACAAATTATCCTAAAACTTATATGGAACCAGAAAAGGCCTCGAATAGCCAAAGGAATATTGAAAAAGAAAGCCAAAGTTGGTGGCCTCACAATTCTGACTTCAAGCTCTATTACAAAGCTGTCATCATCAAGACAGCATGGTACTGGCACAAAAACAGACACATAGATCAATGGATCAGAATAGAGAGCCCAGAAATAGACCCTCAACTCTGTGGTCAACTAATCTTCGACAAAGCAGGAAAGAATGTCCAATGGAAAAAAGACAGCCTCTTCAATAAATGGTGTTGGGAAAATTGGACAGCCGCATGCAGAAAAATGAAATTGGACCATTTCCTTACACCACACATGAAAATAGACTCAAAATGGATGAAGGACCTCAATGTGAGAAAGGAATCCATCAAAATCCTCGAGGAGAAATCAGGCAGCAACCTCTTCGACCTCAGCCGCAGCAACATCTTCCTAAGAACATCGCCAAAGGCAAGGGAAGGAAGGGCAAAAATGAACTATTGGGACTTCATCAAGATCAAAAGCTTTTGCACAGCAAAGGAAACAGTTACCAAAACCAAAAGACAACTGACAGAATGGGAGAAGATATTTGCAAACAACATATCAAATAAATGGTTAGTGTCCAAAATCTATAAAGAACTTAGCAAACTCAACACCCAAAGAACAAATAATCCGATCAAGAAATGGGCAGAAGACATGAACAGCCATTTCTGCAAAGAAGACATCCAGATGGCCAACAGACACATGAAAAAGTGCTCTACATCACTCAGCATTAGGTAAATACAAATCAAAACCACTATGAGATACCACCTCACACCAGTCAGAATGGCTAAAATTAACAAGTCAGGAAATGACAGATGCTGGTGAGGATGCGGAGAAAGGGGAACCCACGTACACTGTTGGTGGGAATGCAAGCTGGTGCAACCACTCTGGAAAACAGCATGGAGGTTCCTCAAAATGTTGAAAATAGAACTACCCTATGACCCAGCAATTGCACTACTAGGTATTTACCCTAAAGATACAAACGTAGTGATCCGAAGGGGCACGTACACCCGAATGTTTATAGCAGCAATGTCTATAATAGCCAAACTATGGAAAGAACCTAGATGTCCATTCACAGATGAATGGATAAAGAAGAAGTGGTATATAGACACAATGGAATACTATGCAGCCATCAAAAGAAATGAAATCTTGCCATTTGCGACGACATGGATGGAACTAGAGGGTATCATGCTTAGCGAAATAAGTCAATCGGAGAAAGACAACTATCATATGATCTCCCTGATATGAGGAAGTGGGGATGCAACATGGGGGGTTAAGGGGGTAGGAGAAGAGTAAATGAAAGAAGATGAGATTGGGAGGGAGACAAACCATAAGTGACTCTTAATCTCACAAAACAGAGGGTTGCTGGGGAGAGGGTGGTTGGGTGAGGGGCTGGGGTTATGGACATTGGGGAGGGTATGTGCTATGGTGAGTGCTGTGAAGTGTGTAAACCTGGCGATTTACACACCTGTACCCCGGGGATAAAAATATATTATATGTTTATAAAAAATAAAAAATTAAAAAAAATTGTGTCACATTATTCATCTTTTGTGAAAAGGTCTTGTTTTTTGCTTTTTTACCAGCCCACCGCTTGGTTCTGCTGTACTCACACTAGAGGAAGAACATAAAAAATGTTGATTTCCACAGAATTCCTTGTCTATTCACTTGGACTTACAGTACCATCTTAGACCACTTCTCTCTTACTTCTTCTTGGTTTACTAGTGACAACTCAATTTTGTTTAGTTGTTTTTGCCCAAATGTAGAAAGTTACTAAAGCATGGATGTATGGGTAAAGAGCCTCTCCAGACTGTTGTGGACATCATCTCAGAATAAACAGGTGTTTCTCTATTTCCTGATGATTTTAGGACATGTATTTCTGAGACATAAACATGTGAGAGAGATATCACACATCCCTAGAAGTTACAATATAGTTGAACATCAATCTGAGAGACTTTTTTTAGTCAATATTTCATTATAAAAATATTTAAATATACAACCTCAGGACACTGTTGATACTAAAAGGATATTGCCTCTGGAAAACTGTGACAGATTGTTACACTACACACACTTGGTTATCTCCTTGGTTTACTCTTCAGTGTAGCTCTATCAATCAAGAGTCTGGCACTTGTTTGTCAGTCACTCCCAATTTTTTTTTTTTTTTTGAGGAGATGTATGTACTTTCATAATTATTTTTATTGGGAGGTGATATGAGGCTACATGATATAGTCAACTCTAAGTCATCTCTTTTCTGACATATAGGACAATGTAGTGAGTTTCATCATGGTTCAACATACCCATTGCCCCTTTGTAAGCATTGTTCTTTGTAGTGGTATACTCTCTTTGTAGTATGATCTCAGCTCTCTTGGTCTCAAGCCTGAACACATAACGTACTTTGGCCCATCAATTATTAGTGAGTTTTAAGAGAAAATATTGACACTCATTTTCCACAAATTCTTTCTGTATTAGATCTTACATTTTCTATGTGAGATTGGTAATACTCTAAATTAGGGCTCCTCTGTAAGCCTGAATCCTGGAGTAAGACAACATGAAACAGAGTCAGAGATAATTTGTGATAGACATATAACTTCAGAGAGAAATGTATCTTTGTTGTGAGTCACTGAGGCTTTAGTGTTATCTGTTATAGCAGCATTATTTAGCCTAAACTGACAGATACAGTTCATCTATCAGGAAATGGGTTAGCCCATGCTGAGAGAATAAAAATAAGTTTGAGTACTACTTTTTATTTGATAATTTATTCATTTATTTGGCCTTATCTCCATCTTGCCTTACATCTTATTACTCTTCACCAGATTCATTTCAATTACGTTTTATGCCATATTCATTCTTTGAATATGCACAGCTAAAGATAAAGCAACCTACCTATTAATGATCTATAGCTCTAAACCGGGTACAATTTATAAAGCCTGGCTCCTTGTCTGGACTTTATGACCTACACATAGGAAAATTTGGAGGATTTCTTGACCTTCATCAAAGGACACAGTTATTATTTCCAGTGGTTCCATTTAAATTGCGGATTTTAGTTCTGTCCTGATGCCAAAGATAGAAGTTTGGTAGGAAACTGTCATTCCAGATTTTCTAAATTTGAAGCACTAGAGAAAAATCTCTGAGAATTAATATGTTAAAGTGAATTAACTGGGGGCACCTGGGTGGCTCAGTGGGTTAAAGCCTCTGCCTTCAGCTCAGGTCATGATCTCAGGGTCCTGGAATCGAGCCCCGCATCGGGCTCTCTGCTCATGGGGGAGCCTGCTTCCTCCTCTCTCTCTCTGCCTGCCTCTCTGCCTACTTGTGATCTCTGTCTGTCAAATAAATAAATAAAATATTTTAAAAAAGTGAATTAACTGTGGGATAAAAAAATGTAGAATAACTATCTTAAATAAGTTCTTAAAATTTGGAGGCAGGGATGCCTGGGTGGCTTAGTGGGTTAAGCCTCTGCCCTCAGCTCAGGTCATGATCTCAGGGTCCTGGGATGGAGCCCTGCATTGGGCTCTCTGCTGAGCAGAGAGCCTGCCTCCCCCCTCTCTCTCTGCCTGCCTCTCTGCCTACTTATAGTCTCTCTCTCTGTCAAATAAATAAATAGAATCTTTAAAAAAAAATTGGAGGTAAAGGGGCAGGAAATCTGTTTCAAAATATAATCATCAGCTTTACTTAAAATATTATCCAGTGGTAAAATTTATCCAGACTTTATCCTAAAAGGCATGTATTATACATATAACCTGTTGGATTGGACATATCTACTCTACTCTATCCCCCTGCTTTTTTTTTAAGATTTTATTTATTTATTTATTTATTTATTTATTTATTTAGAAGAGAGAGAGAGCAAGCACAAGTAGGGGGAGGGGCAGAGGGAGAAGCAAATTCCCCATTGAGCAGGAAGCCCTATATGGGGCTTGATTCCAGGACCCGGAGATCATGACCTGAGCTGAAGGCAGAAGCTTAACTGACTGAGGCACCCAGGCACCACTCTATCTCCTCTCTTAAAAGTATTTCCATGTAGAGTGAAATAAACCAGCGCTACAAAATCTTATACTTACTGGGTTGGATGTTTTAAGACTTCAATATAGGATGAATTACAAAAACAATAAAAGCTGATTTCTATAACTTCTGAAAGGTCATTTGTACTTATTATTTTTTTACTTTTTTTTTTAAAGATTTTATTTATTTGACAGAGAGAGAGAGAGAGATCACAAGTAGGCAGAGAGGCAGGCAGAGAGAGGAGGAAGCAGGCTCAGTGCTGAGCAGAGAGCCCGATGCGGGGCTCGATCCCAGGACCCTGAGATCATGACCTGAGCCGAAGGCAGAGGCTTAACCCACTGAGCCACCCAGGCGCCCCACTTTTTTTTTTTTTAATTCTCAAATTACCCTTTCCATAGGCTATTAGATGATACCTGGAAATATTCCATTGGAAATTTTGATGAGGTTTTATGGAAAAGAAGTTAGCTACTCTTAGTTCAAATCCTGAATCTGTCCTACTTACCCTTTTGGATTTTATTTTTTATAGTTTTATTCTTTATAGAATGAAGTTATTTTAACTAGATTTTTCACATGTTGGTCTATCTAGTAAATTCCATGTAGCACTCTGGACACATCAAACTCCTTTTCTCACTGAAAACTCCAATGTTTGATCTAATTTCCATAGCAGTGTTATTTTTGAATGAGAAAAGACTTAAGGAGTCACGTAATCTAATATTTTAACTTAATAGATGAGGGTTTGCCTTGGCAGGAGGGACTGTAAATTTGATAGGAGAGGAAATTGTATAGCTCAGTCCTGGGCTAGGGGATGCTTTCCACTACCACTAGTGCACTTCTGTTCTTATTAGTTTATTTCTAATAAGCTGGAACACTGTTATGTTCTCCCTCTACTTTCTTGTCCTTGGCTGCCAGACCAGGCTTCTTTCATGAAATACAGTGCCTTTCTGGAAGAAGAAGGAGCGGAAGGATGACTTGTGAAACAGCAACAGGCACTGGCAGTAGCGTCTCTGCTGGCAGCCAGAGGCAGGGAGGGGGCTGGGAGCCTGTCAGTGTTCACAGCTCCAATGAATGGGACTGAGCATACGCAAGCCTTGCACTGTTCCTTACACTTAGAGGAGAGCTGTTGGATTCAAGTAAACTCAAGCTGTCTCTTTCAGGTAGAGGGGGGTGATATTTACATAACAAAGAGAAGTGCTGGGTGCATTTCTCAAGGTTTGTAGTAGAAGGTAAGGATGACTCCAAACGTATCACTTTTGCTTAAACTTCTGGAAAATTGGGTTGGATATTATGAGACCAAGCTTGCTTGTACTCTTAGTTCTTAGAGATTTTATTTTGAATCCTTCTAGTATAACAATGTAGGATACAATTTATGAGAGAGAGAGTGGGGTTTGGGGAAGATGAGGAGAATGCAATTAAACACAAAGTTTTTCTTGAGCATGATTTGGTGGCTTAAAATCTACAAGACCTGCTTTGGAAGACTGTCCTATTACTGACAACAAATCATGTCTTAACCAAGCACTTCTGTTAGTAATAATTTGTCAGGCAAGTAGCTCAGAATTCCTTTAGAAGAGAGCAGTCCAGAGCCAAATCTCTCCTTCTGATCAGAGCTCTTTTATTAGAAATCTAAAGATTCATATATCTTGGAAGACCATCGGATGTGGTATTTTCCTGAAAATATATAATGGTCAGTGTTAGCTTTGACTTTAACAAAGGAAATATTTCCAGCAGTACCCAATAAGAATAGGATTATTATGAATTCTTTTTAACTGCATGGGATGTCGTATAATAGAGAGACTTTACTACTTTATGAATAGTTAAGTAATTTCATGGAGGAAAGTTTAAATGTGTTTTAATTCAATGATATTTACTGAGCACCCTCTTTGTGCCAAGTGTCGTGTCAGGTTTATCTTTCCATGCAGCATGGTCTGAACCAGAATAGATAAAAATACATAACAAAAACAATAGCTAGCAATTACTGAGTGCTTACGATGGGGCAGGCATCTTTCTGTTTATTTATATATTTGGCATGCATTAACTCATTTGCTCTTCTCAATAACCTAAAGAAGCACATATTATTTATGAGCCCCCTTTTACTCATGAAGAAACTTAGGTATAGACAATAAATATCTTTCTTAAGATCATTCAACAAGTAAATGTCAGAACCAGAACTCAAATCAATAGTCATATTGTAAAAAGAATGTTTAGAATATATTCTGTGGTGTATTTAGACAATGACATCATTTTCTTCCCAGCACACTGGATCCTGTCTGTCCATCCTACCCACTGGCTGCAAGGGGGTGGCTGAGACTTCAGGCTAGGCAAATATTTTTAATTTCAAGAAATTAGGGTTACCTTTGGTCTACTAATTCTTAGAGTCTATAATGTTTTGACAAGCCCCCAGTTGTTTCCTTGTTCTTTGCCTGGTCTTTACTCAATCTTTGATCACTGATTTCCCTTGACTTGACAGATAAGCAAACTTCTCATTTTTTTTTTCCTTTCTATATGGCCTTTTTCTAATTTTTTTTTTAATTTGAGTATAGTTGACATGCAATATTACATTAGTTTCAGGTATACAACATAGTGATTTAACTTCTCTAAATGTTAATGCTATGCTCACCACAAGTATAGCTACCATCTGTCACCATACAACAATATGAAAATACCATTGATTATATTCCCTATGCCTTATATAGCTATTCTGGGGGACAGGATTAAGGCTCACAGGGATGGTTAATCTCTGGCATTTTTAACCCTGAAAGCAGATGCAGGCATATTATTGAAAAATGTTTTAAGGGTTAAAAATACATTATAACATGTAAAATGTATCATGCGTTTCTTCTATATCAAAGGCAAGATGAGTTATTTCTGAGAACCAATTCTAGAGCTTAGAACCCAATGTGTAAGGAATCCAATTAGAATTGTTAAAAATACTTCAATAGAAAAAATTTTAAAATACATGAAACTTACGAAAATGAAAACAAAGAACATAATTAACACATCTTTTAATATGTCATTCAAAATAATTAAAAACCCCAGGAGGAATTATAATGAGGCACTTCACAATGAGAGTTCTGGAGTAAAGATGGTCTTGTTTTAAATTCAGATTTCATCTTTTTCTTTCTGTATAATCATGGACAAGCGTCTTCTTGTTATGGAGCTTACTTTCCTCATAAAATAGGGCCAGTGTAATGTGTTTCTCAGATTGATGCCGGGAAGACTAAATAAGCTAATGCAGGTGAATTGCTCAAAACAGCACCTAGTAGCAACTAATAGATAAATATAGAGAATTCAAGAGAATACACCAAAAATGATGGATGAAATCCCTATAATTAATGACCATGGACATCCTGTAGTTCAGGGTGTTGAAGCACCACAAGATATTTCTAGCATCATACTCGCCTGTTGTTTGCTGGGTATTTTCCACCCTAATTGGATCTTAGCCCTGTGCCTCTCCTCAGAAAATCCCTACACATTGAGCCAAAAATCCTGCCAATTTCTGACTTCCTATGGTGTTTACAAGGCGTGTTATCAAAATCTTAGTGCAAATGACAAGATTTAAACTTTAGTCTCGTCATGGGTCTACCAGAAATGAATAGTTAATTGTTTTAAATAATATTTGTACAGCCCTTCACAGCATCAAGATCCTCTCACCACTTGATATAATAATGCATCTGCATTATTGTCCATGTAGTCCTCTACGAGACGCATAACTATCCACATTTTATGTGCGACATATTAAGAGCAGCTCAGTCAAACTTGAACCCAGATTATTGGATTCCAAATCCTTTGCTTTTTTAAACTTCAACTAGTCTATACAGGAAATGTTTTTAAAAATCAATAGATTTTAAAATAGATGGTTTAGTCAACATGATAAAGCCTCAGGGAATGCTGTGAAAGCTCAGGCTATCCGTATCCATTCCAGAACTGATTAGAAACCTCAACCTTGGTCAACGTGGTCCTATTGGATTTGCCTAATATCTGTACCCGAATCATTTATTTATTTAGTTTTTTTTTTCCTCTTCTTCATAAGTAGCCAGTTGAGAGTAATTCGGGTATAGTAGTGGTTATATCCTGCCAAAGGAGTGGAGAAATACTGAGGTATCGTGCACAATCAATCACACAAATACAACATATGTCCATATGTCCAGGGACCAGAAAAAATCACACCACACCTTGAGCATGTCACACATTCTCACTAAATATTTATTCTTGATTGATGAATTGCTTAAAATATGACCAGGTCACTGAGAAATCAGGCAGGGAGCCAGTCAGAATTTTAATGATCTTGGCTTTTTGCCCACTCCAATCAGAATACGTGCCCTTCTCTCCCTACTAAAATTTAAGGTTGTGAAACCACCTGTCATCTGATTCCCTGTTTGGCTTTTTTTTGTTTTTTTTTTTTTTTGCTTATATCAAATTTATAAATAAATTCAGTGCTATTGACCCTCAGCAAATGTTTTTTTAAACTATAGTACACATAAGAGTTACTTTGGAGAGCTTGTTAAAAACACAAATTTCCCACTAGCTCTCACATCAAAGATCTGTGCACTTTTAGCACAACTGCATCGGGTCCACACTATGAGAAGAGATGTAATGAAGAAATCTTTCTGGGGCACCTGGGTGGCTCAGCTGGTTGGGCATCTGACTGTCAGTGTTGGCTGAGGTGATCTTACAGTCATACGATGGAGACCTGCACATGGCTCTCCACTCAGTGTGAAGTCTGCTTGAGACTCTTTGCCTCTCCTTTTCCCTCCCGCTTCTGCTCCTCCCTTGACTCTCTCTCTCAAATAAATAAACAAATTAAATCTTAAAAAAAAAAAGAAATCTTTATGTTTTCCTTTGGAAAGGGACAGACGGTATTAACTAGACAGTAGAATGTCTGCTCTAATAAAGTGCACTATCTTTTTTTATAGCAACTTTAACACAAATATTATTATTATCCCCAGAAGATCTTTGATGACCACCAACACCATCAGGTGGTTTTATTAATCAATTATGGTACCACCTCTGATCAGTTGCCCTACAAAATAGATTTTGGGCTCTTGTCAGTGATAATCATCAGGTTTGGTTGTCCATCATTAATAAGGAATAAGTAAGGATTCAGGCCCTTAACACAATGAAAGAAGAAATTTTAATCATTAATTCTGTATATATCATAATTTATCATTAAATTTTTTATAAATATTAAAAGCATCTTTTACATAAATCATAAATAAAATCAAGAAAAAGAGGTATAGTATATAGAAGAAAAAAGAAAGAAATTTTATAGTAAGTATCCCAGAAGTTGATTTTAAGTAAAATATAGTGAAAATTTAGTGATCTGGTGAAATACTGAGATTTAGGATTTAAATATCAAATTGGGGGGTGCCTCGGTGTCTCAGAAAGGTTAAGCATCTGCCTTCAACTCAGATGATGATCTTAGGGTCCTGGAATTGGGCCCCACATCGGACTCCCTGCTCAGTGGGAAGACTGCTTCTCCCTTTCCCCCGTGCTCTCTGTCAAATAAATAAATAAAATCTTTAAAAATAAATAAATAAATAAATAAATAAATATCAAATTGGAATATAGCAGCCATTAATGAGTCTCAATATTATCACCAGATCAAATGTGAATTTGAGTTTAGCCATCAAATTTGAATATAACAAAGCATCTTCTCTATCAGGATACTGTTTTGCCTGCTCTGATATTAGTGAGGGTTGATTAGATTTTCCTCTCTGCATTTTTTTTAATTACTTCATTTGTTTCAAATCAAGGGTTAATATACATGTTTGTACTCTATTACAGTCCTGTAACAGATATTTGTCTCTATCCCATCAAAGGTAGTGCATTCAGTTTTATTATATTTCAGAAATATATTAAGTTCTCTCACCTATTTAAAGTTTTTAGTGGAGGGTGCCTGGGTGGCTCAGTGGGTTAAAGCCTCTGCCTTCAGCTCAGGTCATGATCCCAGGGTCCTGGGATCGAGCCCCACATAGGGCTCTCTGCTCATGGGGGAGCCTGCTTCCTCCTCTCTCTCTGCCTGCTTCTCTGCCTACTCGTGATCTCCTTCTGTCAAATAAATAAATAAAATCTTTAAAAAAATTTAAAGTTTTTAGTGGACACCTGGGTAGCTCAGTCCTTCAAGCTTTTGACTTTCTGACTCTTGGTTTCATCTCAGATCATGATCTCAAGGTTGTGAGATGAGCCCCCTTGCTTAAGATTCTCTTTCTGCCCCTCCCCACTGCTTGCTCTCTCTCTCTCAAAAACAAAACAAAAAAACAAAACTCTTAGTTGTGTATTGTGTATTGTTGTCTGTTAAACTCATCCAGGAACTACTCACCACTCTTACAGGGCTAGTCTATGTGTCTGCCTCACAATCCCTCTTCCGGATTGTAGCTAATTGGTCAAGGTGTAGACTCCTGAATAATGCTGAGTTAATCAGGTTTTCTCGTCAATAAGTTGGAGTTGGCACCAAATAATTTTACTTTGTCTATGGTGTCTCTTAAATGAAAAAGTACACGGTTCCCTCTCTGAACTGAAGAGCCAAGAAAGTTTTGTAGAGAGAGAAGAACAAAGCTCCTAAACTTATATTTCCACTTGGACCTCTCTCTTGAACTTCAGGTTTACACAGAGAACTGTCTACCTAACATTCTGATTTAAGAGGTCCAAAAATGTTTCTAACATAACATTTCTAAGCCTGAAATTCTTATATTTCCTTTCAAAGTTTCTCCACCTGCATTATCTCATTTCACTCAATGTAACTACATACTTTGTGCATCTCACACACAAAAACTGAGTTATCTTTTGCTTCTCTTTTATCTCATTTTCCATGATTATCAGCAAATCCTTTGACTTTTTAAAATTCATTCAGAGTCAGATCACTTCTCACCATCTTTCCTGCTTACTTCCCTGATCCAAGCTCCCCGGTCTAGCAGATCTCCTGGCTTCCATCTCTCACTCTCGACAGGCTATTCTCATGAAAGCCACCAGAATGATCCTTTCAAAATGTAAAATTTCTGTAAGTTCTCCCATCAAAGACCCATGACACTTTTCCAGTTCATTCATAGTGAATGTCTAAGTCATGTCGACCACCCAAAAAGCCCTCTTAAGAACTTGCAAGCAAAAAGTCTTAACTAATACACCCACATAGTTTGATGGTCTAGATTTGGCCTTGTAAAGACTAGGTTTTCACTGGCTTTTGCTATTTACAGTGACTTCAGGCAAATCTTCAAACCCATCTACATCTTAGTTTACTTGTCTATAAAATGGAATTGACATCTGCTTTGTTACTTTCATTTTGCTACTTGCTACTTATCTTTTTGAGCATCAAAATTATGAATTAATGCAGGAGTGCTACACACATATATAAGCAATTATCATTGGAAAGTAAAACAAATCTTGTACTTTCGTATCTAAATAATAGAAGGAGTACAGCACTGAAGCAATGCATCTCTTAGAATGAAAAATGCATGTGAATTTACTTTTCATCTTTATTAAACTATTAAATTCTCTTAAAAGTATTCGAAATACAAGTAAATCAGAGGGGCAGCCTGAAAGATGGTCACAGTAGAGATTGGTATAACCAGATTAACACATGAAATAATGTGTGCAACCAGAGTGCCAGTTTAACTTCCTACTAAAAACAAAACCTGCTGAATAATACTTGAAGAGTCTCCTAGTCGGTGTGAAAGGAAAGGTGATATAATCAGAGGGGAGTTCTCTTTTTCTATTTAGAAATAAAATATGTTATAAGTCAATGTACAAATGATATACTTTAAAGATTTTATTTATTTATTTTAGAGAGAGGGAGAGAAGGAAGAGCACAAGCAGGGGGAAGGAGGCAGAGGGAGAGGGAGATGGAGAGGTCTCCATGGGGAGAGGGCACTCCATGGGAGGCTTAAGGGGGGAATGGAAGAAGGGGGCTTGATGCACGTGGACCTTGATGTGGGGGTCTTGATGTGGGGCTTGCCACACGGCTCAATCCCAGAACCCTGAGATCATGACCTGAGGCAAAATCAAGAGTCAGAAGCTTAACTGACTGAGCCACCCAGGCACCCCTCTGATACACTTTATAAGTTTTCCTCAGATGTCTAAATTTGGAAAACCAATAAACTGTAATTCTGTCCCCACTTCTAAATTTTGATTCAATAAGAGCTATTGAATGGGGTCAAATAGATGGCAATACAAATATTATAGAGCAGTACATTGAGGGAAAAAGAAGTTGATTGACATATTTGTCAATTTCTATTTGCTCAATAAGATCACAAGGAAAAAGAAAACCATATGCATAAAAAAAAGTAGGCATTAATATAAAATTTTTTCATTGCGTATTTTCCCACAACTTTCCACCCCACTACTCCATGTTGCTGCATCTCAGATCATCATTTTAACCTGAGGCAGCTGGCTGACACTTACTGCCTCTTCCTGTAAAAGAGTAGAATTGTTTGTGTTCTCTTTATGAGTTAGTATCAATAGAGATTGACCTCTTCAGTAATTCAGAGAATCCTACCTTTCCTATTGATTCAATGCAAATAAACTTTTATGAAGTGGAAGTTTGGAAAAAGAGTTTTCTCTTTAGGAGACCACTTGGGAATCAATCCTGGAATGCAGGTAGGCTCATCCTTACTAGACTTGGGGAACTCAGTAATATCCCCTCTTCTTCTCCTGTAGAGGAGACTGAACAGAGGTACTGTAACTAGTCACTAAAACCCAACCTCATGGGACCTGAAGGGCACCTGGTCTCCCTGGCCATAATGGGGTTGTGGATGACTGGGGAGGTCCTTCTGCTATGACACAAGGAAAAGACTGACTCAACTACATCTGGCATCCTTACTCTTAATCCCTAGAAGCCTTGATTCCGAATTCCAGTTTGGGGGATCATCTTTCTCAGCCTCCACTCGGCATGTCAACATGGATTACCAAGAGGAAGTAGTCAAGTGGATGTGCCTGATTGGAATTGAACACTTATGGAGGGCCTGTCTTGAGAAGCAGGAAGATGGTAAAGGACCAGCCACACATTGCAGAGAATATTTGTCTTATCAGTGACAGGTAGCGACTGAAAGTTTTAAGCCGTATCTCACATTTGCAGAAATACCCTAGTGAATATGTTGAACAAACTGGGCTGTAAGAGGGAGAGAGTGGACAGAGCAGACCCTGTGAGAAAGCTGGGATGCTAATTCAGGTTGGAAATAATAAGGCTCTGAACTAGGGCAAGCAAGTGAAGATTTAGATGAAAGGAGATAATTGAAAAATATTTAACTAGATTTCATGATGTGAGAGGTTGGAAAGAAATAAATTGTTGTTGTGTTAAATAATAGAGTTTAGAAACTTTCTTGCTCTAGGGCTATAACACCAAAACCTAATTAAGGTCCTCCCTCTGGCACTTTAGAACTAATTTAGAAAATGTTTTCCTATATCTAACACTTCTTCCTCCTCACCGCCACAGTTTCCTGACTACAGTGATTTCAATGTGGGAAAACTCTAATGGAGACTTGCTACCTACCCTCCAGGGATGTCAAGTCTGGTCCACAAGCCGCCTAATTAGCACCTGTCCTATTGTTCTAGGACTTTCCAGCTCTATCCCAGGCTTGTGCACTTTCTACTGACTTCTCTTATCATACATAAATTGATGATCTTGACTAATCACCTGGACTGCATCATACCTTGAAGACTCTTAATTTCAGTACTCTGAAATGTACCCCAATCCTGGTTTCTCTAATAGAAACCACTTTGGGACATTTAAAATTGCCTTAAATTTTCTATACCCTTTTCCTACTTAGAATTTCACTGTTGCTTTTGGTCATCATCTTTGCCCTTAGGTTGCTTTAGATTCTATGTAGGCTTAGCCCTTTTTCTATTGTGGTGTTCCATGTGGCTCAGAAACACTGGTGGATACTAATGCTTTGTTGGTCACAACCCATTTAGGACTTAGAAGATACTTCTAGACAGGGTTCTCAATGTTAGTTAGGCATCCGAGTCACTTGTGGAATAAAATAAAGAAAAAGAATGATAGACAATGAGAAAAAAACCCAAAGCAATATGTACATAGTGGATCAATTCCTGGCTGAATAGTCTGCTCCCCTTGGTCTAGATAAGAAGTAAATATCCTTAGTTTTATGAAAAGCTTGCCAAAATTTGTTGATGAGATATCAAGACTGAAATTTTTTAACAGGTTGTATAATGCAACTTCTTATGAATGGGAACAAGAGTCTCTTAGGTAGGGGTGGAAGTAGAGTTTAGAACTTCTCTCTCAGACTAATGCATTTTCTATTTCTAGAAAATTCCTTGTCTTAATACTTGATTCAAATAATTAGTGAGAATATGTATCTCATTGTAAAACCTAACCTTCTTTTATTGCCGGTGGGTCAGGAAGCATTGGAACCATATGCTACCACCTATTGCTCTGCCAGACCAGATGACTATAATATTTAATAAACATCAAATCTGGTTATAGTCAGAATAGCAGCAACTATTTATGTAATCAACCAAATGTGCACAGCTAAAGCCTTCAAGAGCAGCCCAGCAAATATCATAACATGGACTCAAGTGTTCAACTGCCAGTCTTTGCCTATAATTCTCTTTTTTCAGTGTTTAGGAACTTGAGCTGCTAACGAATGTCTGTTAAGTATTACTCCAACCTGTTTGAAAACATGTTACACCATTTATGATTATGGCCTGTGTTCACAGCAGATGACAAGAATCTGTTTGCAACCTGTTATGTTAGTTTTGAGCCTCTTGGGAGATTATGGTAATCCATGCAATTGCAGGCTTACCTCCAGAGTCTGTGTGATTCTTCCTTTATGCTTGGGTTTGAACATACTGGTTACCATCACATCCCAAGCAAATCTTTTCTTGTTTTGTATGCAAAGTTATTATTTAAATCTACTTGACTCTGTGCAATACTTCCTCCCCACCAGTGAAAAAAAACACAACTCACCTAAAAAACCTCTCCTCTATGCCAGCATTTATCACAATTTTTACCAAGTAGGTGAGCCATGCTGTGCTGTGCATGAGTGCCCTTAGATGACTCAATGAGTAAATCTTCTTGATGGTGCCTTTGTCCTATATCTTGGCAGAGGTGTCAAGACTCAAAATGTGCATCACTCCACGATTTTCCCAAAGTCATGACCCAATGGGACTGGGTTGTCTTTTAGTAAATGCTGCCATAGTAGGAGTTCTTGTTCTGTATGACTGCTTTTCTCAAGCTGTCCTGGAAACTCCCTGTCAGCTACTTAATGCTGTGGAAAAAACTTGACATTACCTAGAAAAGATGCTAACTTGAGCACAGGTGTTTACCCTGACATAAATCCTACTTTCCATTACACAACTGAAATTCATGGAAATATGCAAACATATGTGTGCATTGCCTCTATATGTATATGTGTGTATACATATGTCTATATGTGCCTAGAAAGGTACATATATAGATAGATAGATATAGTCTGTGTTGATAGTATGGGCTACTTATACAATGGAAACTCAGAAAGGATTAACTGAGTGGATCAAAACAGAGTAGCTTTGATGAGATCTAGTGTAGTGATATTGAAGAAATATGAAGGTTAACTTACAAATCCCTAACCAAGAAAACTGTATAGAATTATGAAAAATAATTAGAGGAAATCCTGGAAGAATACTACTCATACACTGCAATTTGGAATATTGCCCAACGAGACACAGGGGGATTACCAAGCTCATACCAAGTTGGCTGAGATTAAATATTATTCAGAAATAGATGACCTTAGGATTGCAAAAGACATGCTAAAAAATACCAACAAATAAAAATGGCTCCAATGAGATGGTTGTCCCAGGGTGGTTTTTAATTGAAGTCACAGGTCAAACTGATATGTCAAAAAATTGGAGAGACAGACAGGCAGATAAAGAGGATCATAATTAATAAGAGAGGACACCTCCAGGGGAACCAGTACTGGGGTACAAATATCTCAACTGTACAAACCGCTGGAGACTTCATGTGGACAAGTTTGAAAGTTTAGAACTCCAGGGAGAGGCCTGCCCTGTCCTAGGGGACCCCGATACTTTAATGAGTTTTACCTGTGGGAGTCCTACCCAGTTCTCACAGTAAAAGATCAAAGAAAAATCCAATGTGGGAAAGGGAAAAATTACCAACTTGAACCTGCCCTTGAAAGAAACTAATTCATCAGAGTCTGAATGGCTAGGATTTTGTCCAAGCCTCACCATCCTGGAGGAAGGGGAATACCCACCTGCGGCCTTCTCTAGCCTTGCATATGGAGGATGAAAAATACCACCTCCAACTCCCACTAGCATTCTGTGTGAGGGAAGGAAAATACCACTTCCAGTCCCCTCTAACCTTCCTGGCAAGACTAAAGGAGAGGGGGGATGCACAAGCACTCATGAAGGTCATAGCCAAGGATACAGGCTCACTAAGGGATTGAAATGAATTATAGGACTATATAACGCTTTTCTCCCCTCCTCTTGCCACTGCATCAATAGGGCTCTTGTGTAATAAGAAGGGATTACCACTGAAAGAATTGTACTTATAACTTTATTTAACAACAAAGTCTAGGGAACTCCAAAGACAACAGGGGATATAAAAGCAAGGACACTAGAGAAAACTTGAGCCTCTGACATGAAAGTCAACAGTAAACACAGCCAAACTCTTAGCCAGATAAACATAAAATCTCACAGTAAAGTCCTATTTATCCTCAATCTTTTTACTTAGTTCATCATGTCCAGCTTTCATCAAGAAATTTCAAGGCATATTGAAAGGCAAAAAATTCAGTTTGAAGGGACAGGGCAAGCATCAGAATCTGACATAGATATGGCAAAAATGTTGGAATCAACAGACTACAAATTTAAAGCAACTATGATTAATGCTAAGGGTTCTAATGGAAAAAATGGACAACATTCAAGAACAGATGGGTAATGTAAGCAGACAGATGGAAACTCTATGAGTTAATCAAAAGGAAATACAAGAAATCAAAACTACTGTTACAAAAACAAAGAATGCCTTTGATGGGCTCATTATAGACTGGACACAGCCAAAAAAAAAAACCAATGAGGCTGAGTCTATGTGAACAGAAACTTCAAAAAACTAAAAAAGGGGAAAAGGCTTAAAAAAAAAAAAAAAAAAAACTAGACTATCCAAGAACTATAGGAAAACTCCAAGCTACTAATCCAGGAGCTCAGAAAACACTAGGTAGTATAAATGCTAAAAACTCACACAAAACCCCAAACAAACAAAAAAGATCTATAATATTACATATTATATTCAAACTGTAGAAAATAAAAGACAAGGAAAATTTCACAAAATTTTCAAAGAAAATTTTGAAAGATGCTTAGAGGAAAAAAAATTACCTATAAAGGAGCATAGATAAGAATTACTTCAGAGTTCTCTATAGAAATTACACAAAGCCAAAAAGAGAGTGGGTTGATATACTGAAAGTGTTGAAAAAAAAAAAAAAAAAAAACAACAATCTAAAATTCTGTATCTAGTGAAATTACCCTTAAAAAGGAAAGGAAAAATAAAAACTTCCTCAGAAAAAACAGAAAATGAGGGAATTTGTCACTAGTGGACCTACATTGTAAGAAATGTTAAAACAAACTATTCCAAAAAGAAGGAAATGGCATAGGTCAGAAACTTGGGTCTGCATAAAGAAGAGGAGAGCATTAGAAAAGGAATAAGTGAAGGTCAGATATTTTATTTTTCTTATCCTTAACTGATCTATCAACTACCTCTTTGGTTTGGTATATATAAGAAGAGGTCAACTATCATCTAGAGAAATAAAGGAGAATGTAGTGTACTCTTTTGTAGCACAGAACAAGCCATAGGAGATCTCTCTCAAATGAAGAATAAAGTCTTTGGAAACTAAAAGCAAATCCAAGACCCGTGCCTAGGAAATATCTTGTCGAAAGAAACAGTTACTACATCTGTGAAGGAAAAAAATAGCATAGTTTCTACTTAAAATAATATTCAATGAAATATGTAGTTTATGAAACAAAAGGTAAAATGCGGAATAAAACACCAAAAGAACATAATGAGAAGAAAGCAGAAAGAGAAGAGAGATATAAAAGAACCGTGTGGAGTAAAGAAAGATTTCAAGTGAACTGAAACTAACAAAAGCAAACATTTTATTTGAAGCAGCAAATGGCAATAAGCAAAGAAAAGAATGGAAACAAGGACAGGGAGAACAAATTATGGACATTCTAGGAGAGGATAGAGGAAAGGAGAAAAAGGGAAAAAAGATCATCAAAATACAAGAGACAAGGAGGGCAGATAATGGGGATCAAATGGATTGATGATGGCGATTCTTAGGAGACAAGGGCAACAGGAACAGAAACAGACTACTGTACACATGCTTAAGTAAGTACTATCCATGGACTGATGGATAAATAAAACTAAATGACAGGGTAATGGAAACATCAGGCACTAAATCACATAGTATACAAGAAACCATTTCCAAACATGGCAATTAAAGAATACATAAGTAATTCTTACATGACAGTATGTTTATGTCAAAAAACAACAAATTAAGCCAAAGATCCCCGGCTATTTAAAAATAAAACAGGTTACAGGTAGATTGGGGTAATGAAACGAAGAAATTTTGTTTAGTCACTTCTCCCAGGAGTTACTTGCTAAATGATATTTCATCTTTAATTTTTAAATTATGAAAATATAAGACCCATAATATTTTCAAACTCTTAAAATTAGTTTCTGTTAGAATTCAAAGACACGCATAGCAGGAGAATAAAGAAAGCCTCCTTCAGCAGATGGAGTGGCTGCAGGAAAACAATAGGATTTCCTGGGGACTTCCATAGCTGGAGAGAGGATATTCTATATAAGGGGATTAAATCCAGTATGTAAAAAGATCAATGCGCCAAGAAAACACCTCTGTAACCAGATTACTCCTGGGGTCTCCCTAATCAAATAACTTGAGAGAATAACAAAAGAAATAAAATCTGAATAGCAAATGACAGAAAACAAAGGGGGAAGAAAGTGTGTGTGTGTGTATATATATATATATATAGAGAGAGAGAGAGAGAGAGAGAGACCAACTTTATTTTTAAAGTAATCTCTATACCCAATGTGGGGCTTAAACCCACAACCCCAAGATCAAGAGTTGCGTATTCTACCGACCCACCAACTAACTGATCCAGCTAGAAACCCCCCTTCCAACTTTTTAAAAATATTTTATTTTTTAAAAGTGTATATATTTTTAAAAACTGAATGTGTATGTGTGTAATAGAAAGAAATCTATAAAAACAAATACAAATAGTTTGATTTGCATTATTAAAACTATTAAAGTTATACATTCAAGCACTAATGAGAGTTCAGTTCTCTCCCAGCTGAATATCTAGCACAGTGCATTGGACTGACATAATAATTTCACAAGGTTTTGAGGAATTGTAAGGGCCTTTGACTTTGGGAATAGAAATGACCTACTATGCTGCCATTGAATGGGATCTCCTTATCATCTGGGCTCCATAGCTCTCTTTTTCAAGAATACTTTCTTGATATATTACCTTTCTCTGATCTCCCATTTTTGCTCACCAACATCCTTTCACCTGATTTAGTTCTTTGTTTCTATTATTTATTAATTTTTCAAGACCTGGTTTTTGTCTTTGTTTAGATTTTGAACTCACTAAAAACATGCCTTACACCTTCTCTTGATCAACGATTTTGAGAAATAATTTTGAAATAACCCCCAAATAAGTAAGTAGTTGATTGATTAGTGTGCCTGCATGTTACAAGTTTCCACTAGGAAGTAAAAGGAAAAATAAGCAAATGAAGATACTGCTTCCTGCATTCTCTGCTCTAATAACACTTTGAAAGGCAATCTTTGAGCCTTTATTGGGTTTGAGAAACAATTAAATTGTGACCTTTTGATATGATCATGTTTCTGTGTCCCATAAAATGTAACATAGTGTAAAAATCCAAATAGCCTTGGTTTGATGCCCAAGAGTCAAAAATTGTCATGAATTTTTCAGATCTCTAGAAAATTTAAAATGTGTTATTACATAAGTAATCTCAGAAGCTAGATTAAAGATCACATGTCACTAAAATCAAAGTAATCTATTTGTACTATATCAGATGTTTCCTAAGATATCCAATAGTTATTTTTTTTTAATTTAATGTAACTATTAGGCATGGAATGCATCATGGAAATCCTATAAACTGGCAACTTCTCCCACATCTTACCAAGCACAGCTTGATAAATAGAGAAAGACTGGGAAGTTGGCTAATAAAATCCCCATACTTCAAAATGAGTCGCTGACAAGAGAGCCAAGTAGCAAAAGCAATAACTATGTGAAATATTTTTTCTGGCTCTGCTTTAGATGCTGTAGTTCACTGTTAAAGTAAAAATCTTTTTCTGGAGACTAGTTCAAGAAAGAAAGAAACCTGTGGTAAAGGAAGTATTTAGTATTAGGACAAGTGGTTTGCATTTTGCTGGTAGTTTATACCTAGAGGTCTTCTAAAAGAAAGAAAACAGCTCAACCCATACTGTTCCAAAAGGTAGGCTAGTGTGTTCAGTGGTATTTCAAACTCTCCTGGGGCCACTGGAGATATCCCTAGATCTGAAGGTCAACTTGATGGCTTAGAAGGGAAATGGTGTGGGGGTAATGATGGGTGATCAAATTTAAGAGATCTCTCTGCATGTAGAGTTCAATCTCAATATATATTTTGGATCTAGTGCTAATTATCATGACTGCAAACATGAAAAATATATATGGTCATATATACATATGCCATACCTAAATTCATGGCCTCTCCCATTAACTTCAGGAAAATCCAACTTTGGGGACAATTCAACCTCTATTTCTGGCATCAGAAACTGAACCCATCATCATCTTATTGTTAGCTGATACTGACCATTAATGATCTTCCTTCAATTTTCACTCTCAGCCTTCTGTCTATGTTCCAAATTATAAGAAACCTGGAGACAGGAAAATACTACAAAGGAAATCCTAAGTAGATTATTATTAGTAGCAGACATGTTTGACATTATAAAACAATAGACAGCCTATAGATCACCTGTCCCAATTTTATCTCATTACAAACAAAACTCTACTAGACTCTACAAGGAAGAATTTCTAAATTGTGTTTAGACTTAGAGTTCTTAGTTATCTGGCACACCAAAGGATTTTTTAAATGAAGTGAATATGTAAAAGTTAGTTTTGTAATATAAACTAAATAAACTAATAAGAACAAACTAAAAGTTAATTTTTATGATACATTAGGGTTTTTATCCCCATTGACTTCAATGACATCTAGCAGTTTCCAAAACTGGAGAGTTGAAGAGTTTTGTTGGATTATCCCGAAGTTAGTGGGAGATGACATAAATGTGGGTATAGAGAGAGCTGTCAGTAGGAGACAGGGGTAGATCAAAACTGGGAATCAGCCAAGTTGGCCATGTATGAGACATCAGAAAAGTGACACTAATCT
Source organism: Lutra lutra (assembly GCF_902655055.1). Classification (NCBI taxonomy): domain Eukaryota; kingdom Metazoa; phylum Chordata; class Mammalia; order Carnivora; family Mustelidae; genus Lutra; species Lutra lutra. Next base: position 48,353,125 of record NC_062286.1, read on the forward strand.
TACTTATGTAAAATAGCACTGCTCACTCCAACCAGATTGATATATCCAATAATTTGTCTTTTAACTGATCTGGTTTATCCTGGTGTATCAAAATTGAAATCAGGAAAAGGAGACCCACAACTTGTGGACACACAGTTGGATGCATGGATGTTGTTTAATAAGCATGGGCATAAAGATTTTCCTGGGTACACAGTGTCCAAAGTTTAACTATAAAGCAAAGAAACCCTTGGGAACAATGATGCATTAGCTTGACATTCATGCTAGGAAACCTAAATCCCCATCTGGTTGGAGAGCTTATTTTTAAGCTCTCTTGCATGTGTTTTATGTCGGCCACTTGAGTAAAGATTTGCTTGGAAACTGAGGAGGTCCTAAGCTGGAATGAAAAACAGCAGAACCAGCTGTGTAAAGGTAGAAGGAGGACTGACAATAGTTTTCCCTGTGCTATCAACTTCAGTAAATCACACAGGTCATAGGAGTTTGTTATTTTTAATTATATTTTAGCTGAACAGTCTTATTTGTCAAGGCAGATGTGATATAAGTGAGGACAAGCAGAGTAATAAGAGGTCAGCAATAGGACAGAGTTCCTAAAATAGAAGTTGAAATTTTAAAAAAAGAAAGAGAATTTGGAGGCTTTGTTGTTCACGTGGCCCTGTTTAAAATGCTAAGCTGTTGGGGAAAAAATTAAGCAGGACTCACCCAAACAAATGCAGCCTGGAAACTCACACAAAGAATAAGAAATACCTGACTTTATCTGGGGAAGTAGAAGAGCTTAACCAGAGAAGAAATCACTGAAAATAACAACTGAAGTGCTAAAGAGCTGAGAAATAGGAAGAGAATAAGAAGCAGAGAGATAATAGATACAAAGGAAAAGCAGTGGAGACCCAAGAGAGGAGGGCTCATTCAGAAATGCAGAAATTTCAATGTGGGCTGGAGTTTGGAAGCAGGAGGGTGATGTTCATAAACCGCAAATGTAATGGGAAAATTACGAATAGGATAGATTATGGAGAACTTTGCATGTCATGCTAAGTCACACAAAACTAATTTCATAAATAAAAGCTATATACAGGACTGTTTTAGTAGATAAGTCACAAGAATAGATTTGCATTGGTAACAAGCTGGAGTCTTAAACATGGTGGCTAGGGGCACCTGGGTGGCTCAGTGGGTTAAGCCTCTGCCTTTGGCTCAGGTCTTGGTCCCAGGATCCTGGGATCAAGCCGCCCTCCCGCCACCACCGCATCGGGCTGTCTGCAGGGAGTCTGCTTCCCCCTCTCTCTCTCTGCCTGCCTCTCTGCCTATTTGTGATCTCTGTCTGACAAATGAATAAATAAAATCTTTAAAAAAAATGCAAAAACGTGGTGGCTAAGGAGTGACTATAAAAATTCAGATGGGAAATGATGAGGATTTGAGGTAAGGTACTGATAGGTAGGATTAATCTATCTTATTGACCCATTAGGGAACAAATATGAAATAAATGATGAGGACTCAGGATGGTAATTATTATGGAAACATAAAGGAAGGAATACAATTGATTGGACAAGGTGACCCACTGGGTGCAACTAAAGAAGGTGTCTAGAATTCCTCCATTCTTTTGTCTTCAGTGACTGCTGATGCATAAAGCCAGGTTCTGGAGTACCAAAGGAAAAATGATGTGGAATTTGATTTTGTTCACACGTGCATTTGGCTGTAAAAAGATAGGTCTTATTTGGAAACAGATTTGAGGTTAACTAACATATAGTTGACCATGCTATAAACTAGCTTATCCTGGAATAACATCAAAAAAGACATTTGTAAAAATAAATGAATAAATATGTAAAAAAAAAAATTTGTGAAATTTTCTATTTACTTCTTCATCATCTAATTGGAAACTGTGTTATATATATTTTTATATGAGGGCTTATCTAGGTTTTAATTTTTTGAGTGTTGAAAAAAAATCAGGGCAAACAGAGTTTTATTAATAGGGTTTTGTATCAGATCACGAGTGAGAGAAGAAACATAAGATGTATTTTATATTTCTTTAAATCTTTGATATTGCCAGGGATAATGGTAATTGTGAAATCTCCAAGGGAGATATGATATTCTGAAAATCAAATACATACATTACTGTAAATTTGCATTATCCCCATGTGGGAATTCCTGCATGCTTTAAAAGGGCCTGGTGCAGAGGAGTGTGGTCGGAACTTGCCGCTACGGCTACCGTTAGGAGCCTCCTAGGCAGGAAGCCTTCCATATTTATTCACGGACAACTCTAGGCTATGCTTTAAATTTCTACCTCCTCCTTAAGAAAGCTTTCGCAAATATAAAGCAAAGGTGGGCTTCCTGTATCTCTTCTTCAGGGCTTGAAAATCCTCAGCAGTAATGATCTCATGGGGATGCAGCTGTCTGATTACACGACTGGTCCTGGCTTTTGGCTCAGAGCTTTTTTGTTGTTGGTAGTGGTGGTCACACTGTCTTATTGCCTTCAGCATTTCTAGTGCTAGAAGTGCACTCTAGAGAGTGCCTAGCAATACAGTAGTTTCTTAAAATTGTGTTCCATCAGTAAACGGGGGCTGAACCTTGAACCAAATGAAGAGCCGGAATCCTACCTAGTTTTGAGGAGAGCATACTGCTCAGGAGGTCAAAGTGGCTTGAATTCCCAGTTCTGCCTTTGCCAGAAGGACCCAGCCCACAGTCTGACCCTTAGTTTACTTCCCATCAAAGGCAAAAAAATGTCTTCCTCAAAGGCTTACTTTGATGATTAATTGAAAGCACATATTCAGAACAGCTGCAGGTACATAGCAATGCAATACAGTGTAATTCCCCTTTGTTTTCCTATTCTTCTCTCTTCCAGATTCTCAACTATTCCCTTATAGCCAGGCGGCCATGGAAGTTAATTTCTTTTTTTTTTTTTTTTAAGATTTTATTTATTTATTTGACAGACAGAGATCACAAGCAGGCAGAGAGGGAGGCAGAGAGAGAGAGAGAGGAGGAAGCAGGCTCCCTGCAGAGCAGAGCGCCCGATGTGGGGCTCGATCCCAGGACCCTGGGATCATGACCCGAGCCAAAGGCAGAGGCTTTAACCCACTGAGCCACCCAGGCGCCCCGGAAGTTAATTTCTTGATTCTTCTATCAAGCTTCTTCTTCCTGAGTGTACAACCTTGGGTATGTTCCCAATCTTTAGTTCTTACAGGTATTAAATGGGTAAAATAATACTCTACAGGATTTTTGTTATAGGTAAATAAGATAATACATGTGAAAAGTACCTGACACATAGGTAGTGCTATTAATAATTAATAAATAATTTGTTTTAACAGTACTATTAAATACAAAATCATGAACATTACCAATAGAAATGATAAAAAAGCTACTACATGAAATATGCTTTAATTATATAGTATATATATGTCTGTACATATATATTTTTATATATTCTATAGATCAATACATTTACATATACATGTGTTTTATTGAAACATGGTTATTCCCTTCAGAGGACCATACCTAACGAGATGATTTTAGGGGTTTTTTTTGTGTGTGTAAGTATGTATAGACAATTCACCTATTACCATCTTAGCTTCAAATCCTCTTTCATACTTGGCTCTGGGATGTTCACAGAGATCTGCAAATTATAATATTCCAATCCTTTTACCAACTGATGCCTTTTTAGCTCTATTACACAAAGATAGTTAGGGATGAGCAGGGAACAGACAGGCCCTTAAGTTTACAGTTCATGTTAGTATCACTTTGGCTTTTAGATAACAGTGACAGTGTTATCCCCCATGTTCTTTTAGTTTTTCTGGCCCCAGTCTTTCTCTGACTGATTTTGCTTAACATTATACTCTCTAGATCTATCCTTGTTGTTGCAAAAGGCAAAATTTCATTATTTTTTATGGCTTAATAATATTCCATTGCATGTAGATGATCTCTCATCCTTATCCATTCATCTATCGGTGGTACTTGGGCTGCTTCCATAGTTTGGCTATTATAAATAATGCTGCAATTAACATAGAGGTGCATAGACCCCTTCAAATTAGTGTTTTGTATTCTTTGGGTAACTGCCCAGTACTGCAATTGTTGGTTCATAGGGTACTGTTCATTTGAACTTTTAACATCTATGTGCTAGGGTCACCTGGGTGGCTCAGTGGGTTAAGCCTCTGCTTCAGCTCAGGTCATGATCTCAAGGTCCTGGGATTGAGCCCTGCATCGGGCTTGCTGCTCAGCAGGGAGACTGCTTCCTCCTCTCTCTCTGCCTGCTTCTCTGCCTACTTGCGATCTCTGTCAAATAAATAAATAAAATCTTTAAAAAAAAAAAAATCTATGTGCTAATTTCCTGTATAAAATCTCTTCTTGTTAAAATGTGTAGGCTAGTTTGCATTTTCCTTACTATCCTCTAACTTAGCATATAACCAGTATTATTAAAAAAAAAAAAACAATTTTGTTCTCTTAAGTGTGATGCACTAATTGTTTTTTCTTTAATTTTGTATTTCCTTAGAAATTGAAGAATTATGTTGAAAAGTTTATGTAGTACTCGCCAAATTTCCTGTAATGATAGAAATATTCTAAACTTTGCATATGCTATTATGCAAACTGCTGTTATGGTAACTACGAGTCACATGTGGCTGTTGACCCCGTGAAATGTGGTTAGTGAGACTAAAGAACATAAATTTTAATTTTATTTAATTTAAATTTAAATAGCCACATGTGGCTAGTGGCAACAATATGGCACAGTACTAGCTATGCAGTTGGCTAAGTGATTACATATCAAAGACTTAAACAGGAGTGTGTTCTATCAAGCAGACAAAATATCTTCTAAAGAACTAAAAAAGCACACTGCTTCTAAGATGTTAGAGTCCTATGACATCTCACAGAGCATAGAAAAGTTATACAAAAAAGAGCATATTTCATAATAACCCAAGCTATTATTTAATATCTTGAAGAACACTCATGAAGTTCAATCTAAGAAAATAGACACAAATTAAGATTATATTATGATCTTCAACTATGTATTTTTTAACATAACGTTATACTGTTTGCTTTCTCAATCCTGTACATATTCTTTAAAAAGGTTTTGTTAAGGGTTGCATATTATTTCTTTACATGGTGAGATAATTTATTCAATCATATGATAAAGCTAGATGTTTAGGTAGTTGCTGGTGACTATTATAAATATGTTTTGATGTGTTCTTTAAAGTGGAATTATTAGACCAATAAAATACATATTTTATTTTATTATTTTTTAAAGATTTATTTATTTATTTGAGAGAGAGAGAGAGACACATGCAGGTGTGGGGGAGGGGAGGGACAAGGGGAGAGGAAGAGAAGCAGACTGAGCACAGAACCAGGGCTTCATCTCAGGAATGTGAAATCAAGACCTGAGTGGAAATCTAGAGTCAGATGCTTAGCTGACTGAACCACCCAGCACTCTAGTAAAATAAATATTTTAATAATAAGAATCACCTATCTCTCACAGTGAATAAAAGAAATAAGAATATTTATGCATGTAAAATGTTTAGTAAAAATCCTTCACTCAAAGAGAAGTACTGTTTCAAGTTTTTGTATATCTTTTCAGTAAATTTTCTAAGCATTCTCATATATTTTGTCAAAAAGCAATGCTGAAGTCTATATACACTATATACATAGTGCTTGGCTTTTTCATGAATTGTTATATTATGAATTTTTCTCATGTTAATATTCTTATGCAATGTAATTTTAAATTTTGCATGCTGTTTAATTCTGCATACCAAAGAAAGTTTACTTGATACTCTATTGTTGAGCATTCTTAATTTTTCCCCTATTTTATTAATCATATCTACTTATCTCTATAATAAACACTTTTAAGAAAATCCTTTTAGAAACACCATTGCACACATCCTTCGTAACTTTCTTTTAATACATTTCTAGAGTATGAATTAGTAAGGCAGAAAGTATAAATATTGCCAGACTATTTAAGGAGCATCAGCAAATTGCTACATAGTACTGCCAAATTTGTTCTCCAGTCAGGAATGCCTATTTCCCTATTTTTTTCTTTAAACACTGAATAACCTTGGGTGTATGTTTGCTACAACTGTGAATGAGATCTCATAGCTCTTGTTTCTCTGATTATCCCTGGCATATAGAATTTCTGTTGAATTTATGTTTTATCCAGGCACCTGAGTGACCTGTTACAACAATGGCAAAATCCAACCGTCAGTTGTTTGTTTCTGACAATGCGACACACACAACTTGGATATCTTCCAGATACAAACACTTAAAAATACTGAAAGAGATTCTTAAAATAAATAAATAAATAAACCATACATTGAAGAACGGAAGAGAAACAGGAAAATCTGCAGATGCCAGAAATAAAGAGCTGAAAATTACTATAATTGCATTAAAGTGGAATTACATTAGCCAAGTATTCACTCCAGCAATTTAAGGCCCGAGTTTTAATACCAGTGCAGGTCAAATAAATGATGCCTTCATACTGAGTGAGTTGTAGGCTTGGAAAGAAGGCCTGGTACTTGGTTGGGACTATTCCAAAGCCTGCATACACCCTTCAAGAAAAGGAAATATTCAAAAACTTCACTTATCCACAGTGGGAGACTGTGTGACTGTTGAGAAAATATTTTGATGTTTCTGCATGGTAAGTATTTCTAAACAAAGAAACCTGAAATCTGGATTAAAAGACAGGCCATGGAAATTAAAAGACGATTTAGATCTCTCTGGAGCAGAGATTTACCTCCCTAGAAGTATTTGTTTATATTTCAAAGGGAGATTATATCTGAAGCTATCATAAACATTACACAGGATTTGTTGACAGTAAAAACAAAGTTTTCTTTCCCTCTTCTAGAAGGGAGGAGGGTCTTGTGTACCAGGCTGTCTTATAAAAGTTCCCAAATTCCTACTTCAAGTTCCTGCTTCTATCTGCATATCTTCAGAAGAAGGAAGAATTGGAGAAAAGGAGAGCTGATGTTGTCATGTGTAATAATGAGAATCCATCCGCTTCGATCCAGAAATTTCATTCATTTTTTTTTTCAAAGCTTTTATCTATGTATTTGAGAGAGAGAGAGAGAGAGTACAAGCAGAAGGAACGAGCAGAGGGGGAGGGAGAAGCAGATTCCTCCATGATCAAGGAGCCCAAAACTGGGCTTGATCCCAAGACCCTGAGATCATGACCTAAGTCAAAGGCAGACACTTAACCCACTGAGCCAGGTCCCCCATCATTCACTTTTATAAACAAATTAATAAATATTGTTTAAGTATCAGAGATGACTTAAATGTGTCTCTTTGCTTAACACTGAGTATGGAAACGTCTGCCCTGGGATATGAAACCAGTAGTGTACAATTTACCAAAGTTCAGTCTTTCAGTATATGCTATTGATTGATCCTGAACTTTCAACCTGAGAAATTAATATGGATAATGGCGTTGAACATTTTGTGTGTTTTGTGCATTTTGTTCTTAGCAGAAGCCAATCAAAATCACTCTGGAAAGACACTTTAGCAACCTAAGGCAAAAGGAATTCAGAAAGAAAGAAATAGAAGGCAAATATGAACTAACCATCTGAAATTACAAAATACACAAGGCAGATGAACACAATAAACTTTAATAGTCATAAGAAATAATAGCAATAATGGAAAGCCTGAATTTCAGATAATGGGGAAAAATATCACAAGCAGAATATGGATTTTTTTAAAACATTGGTTAAAGACACAAATTATTGAATCACAGCTAAAAAAGAGATAGTTGGATTTGAAAAACAGCTAAACAAAATGTCTAAAAAGTTTAAATATATAAATGAATTTTAAAACTCTGTGGATGGGTTGTATGATAGGTTGGGTAAGTCTAGGGACAGAACTCACCAATTTCCAGTTAGAGCTGAGGATATTATAAAGAATAAAGCAATTAAAATGCAATAAAACATGAGATTTAAGGATAAAGTGAGAAAATACTACATGTGAGTATTAGGATTTAGAGAAAGAGATAATAAAGAAATTGGGGAAAAGGAAACAATAGAATTGATGATGGCTGAGAATTCTCTAAGATGGTGAAAGTTTTAAGAAGAACAATTCGTAAGCAGAATAATTTAAAATATATCCAAACTTAGATACATACCAGTGAACCTGCAGAACCAAGCACAATTGTAAAGGCAAGTAGAGAAAAAAGGAATTACCTACAAAGACCAAAAAATTGTTGGATATAAATCTAATCTATAGTGACAGAAAGCCTGGAGTTGAGGAAAAGGGAGAGATGCAGTGGAAAGGAATAACAGGAAATTTTATGGCATAATGGATTTGATTGTCAAAAATCATTAAATGCTATGTTCAACATGAATACATTTTGCTGTCTGTGAATTATACCAGCTGTTAAAAATGATTAAAGAAGACAATTTATATGTAATAAAGTGAATTCATCTATGGGCACCCTAAATGGACACTGCCCCAGTGGCCCAGCCCACATCACAAATCCAAACCCAAGTCAGCCTATGTTTAGGACAAACATCCGTGAAGGAAACAGCATACACCAATCAGAATCCTGCAAATTCAGCTTAGTTAGCTCACCTTACCTTAGAATAGCGACCCTCAAGCATTACAAGGGAATCCTCCATCCTTATAGCCAATCCACGTTACCTTGTCTCAGATTCTATGAAACCTGCTCTAGTTATACATTCAAGTGGAAACTCTAGAGAAATTATCAAGTATGTGCACAAGGAGACCCATGCAACAATGTTCAACTTCCATGTCCCTTTGTAAAAGAATCATAAATCATTTGTGATGAATTCACATAGGATAATACAGTTTAAACACTTAAAACAAATGAATTAGGCCCCTAAATTCTCAAAAATATATTGCTATGAAAGGAACTTTATATAAGAAAACAACATATCCATTTATGTAAGTTCTAACACGTGTAAATTATATTATGTATAAGATAGTATAAGATACTAATTTGTAGAGGAAAATACTAAAAGCCTCTGTGGGAGATGTTCATGGAAGTTTCAAGATGGTACTACAAACTTGGAAACGGGACAGGGGCAGTGTCCAGTGTAGTTCAGGAGTAGAACTTTAGTTTTATTTGTAATATTCCATTCATTTTTTTTTTTTAACAGAGAAGAGATCAAAGAAATAGCTGGCAAAATTTTCATATCTATTTTATTTTGGCAGTGGATATGATGATACCATACTCTTATCTGTATGTTTTGTATATTTTGTAAATAAAATTTTAAAATAAAAACCAAAATAAGATTATTTGCAAACAGCAACAATCCCAACTGCTTTACAATGTTTGATTTCTTAATTATTGATACATTGAAAACTACAATTTAGTTCTAAGTAATGTTGCAATTAATTTTGTACTATTTCCTAATTTTAAAAAGAATGCTTCTGATGTTTTATGGTCAGCATAAGGGTTTAATATATTGGTCTATTTATTTTTTTCCTTAAGAAAAATCCTTCTTATAGTATATACAAACCAGTAGGTTTTTAAAGATTTTTAAAATCAGTAATGAATATTGAATTCCATCAAAAACCCTTCTGGTATGTTAACCATATAAGCCATACAGTGTAGTTTCTAGGACTCTAGAGCCAGACTATCTTCACTGAATCCCAGCTCCACTAGGAGACTTTGTAACTTTACTTGTTCTGTACCTCCTTCTGCTCTGGTATTTTTTGCGCCCACTTCACAGGGAGGTATGGAAATTAACAAGGTTAAGTAGACTAAACACTTAAAACAGCACCAGGTAAAAAGTACGCAATCTATAAAATACTGACTAGTGTTACCATACATTTATTTTTTCCTTTGCTTATTGTTGATAGTCATTCAGATAATATTTATTGAGCAATTGATATAAAACAGGCATTGTTACAGTCATTGGGGATAAAATAGATTATAAAAACAGACGAGTTCTCTCTTCTCCTATACAATATAATTTATTGAAGAATCTCTATTAAAATATTTCTTAATGTTCAACCATCTTTCCATCCCCAGATTACATCTCACACGATTATATAGTTTCTTTTGTTTACTAATATATTTAAGATTTTGAAATCCATATGCATAACTGACATTGTCCATGACTTTTTTTTGTGAATGTTTGTTCTTTTTCATGTTTGTTTAAATGCACTGAGCAGTTAGAATATAAATGAATTTTCATGAAACGTAGCCTTAAAAACATTTGCATGAGATACCACTTTTCTTTAGTTCTTTGACAACTATTTCAGTTTCTTATATTATTATCAGCTATTATTGTTAGTTATTAAATTATCCTACCTGTTCTTGAACAATATTTTTAAATGATAAATTCCTTCAAAAAATTCTGTTTCATTGTAATTTTCAGATTAGCATTTTAGAATTATATTTTAAAAATCATTGTTATATGAATATTGATATATTCCTTTTCTCACACATACTGTATTGAAATTTTGCCTTCATTCTGTTTCATGGTGATTTATCCAAGTTTGTCTATTTTACTGATATTATTTAACAAAATTAGGTCTTCATTTTGTCAATTCATTTTTTTTTGCTTATTGAATAAAGTATTTGCTGATTTTATCTTTATGATCATTATTAGTTACTTCCTAATACATTTATTCCACTAATCTTATTTATTTTTTGTTGTTTAACAATTTTTTTAAAAGACTATTAGATATTCTTGTCAGTACAGTTTTGCCAATATTTTGTTAGTTTTGTAAATGTTATCCACATTGATAATAACTTGTAATTTCTTTGAAATGCAATTTGCAGTTTTGATTAATTCTTTGATCCAAGGAGGCTTTTTATTAACTTCAAAGTGGTTAGATTCTCTTCATTATTGTTTATTCAAAAAGCCTACTGGTTTCTGAGTAATTGCATTGCTTTGAAGATAATATATGCTCAATAAATAATTGTCACAGTCAAGGTATACTTCTACTGATTGAAGTTGAAGAATATAGTTGATAGAATTTCTAAATTGAGAATATCCTGCAATTCTTTTAGTGCCTAGTACATTATCAAAGTTTATCTTCTTTAAGGATATATGTAAAGCAAGTTATATTCATTATTTATAGGGGACAAGTTAGCTATAAGTAGGCTTTTTGTGATACAGGTAAGTATAATTATATATTATATATGAATGTCATTAAATCTTTTGGTTATCTGAAACAAACTTTCCATCAGTCGATTATATATCTATCCAATTAATCAGAATCTGTGTGTGTGTGTGTTTGCATGGGTGATCAAAGTCTTCACCTTATGTTCATGTCCTCCACTGATGTTACTGTATATCAAATGATGTTTTGTGCTGCAGCCATTTTGTTTTATATAATGCTCTTCTGTGTGCATGTATATATATTATAACTTGTGAATTTTATATTTTGTGATATAAATATACTTGTCTATAAACATTATGTATTTAATATAGATTACATTTATAAATACATGAATACACAAATATACATATCTGACCATAAATATAATTGGACAAACATGTTATATATCATATGTAATTCATATAACATATATGTGACATGTAAAAAACTTTTTTATTCTTAATTAAGTATTCTTTTTTTAAGTACATTTTGTCTAATATTATCTTCACTCCCTCATTTCCTATTGTTTACGTATGTAATGTGTCTCCCTATTCATTTGTTTTTAATTTCTCTGTGCCATGCATACTAATGTGTTATAAGTTCTTGCTATTTTCTCTTAAAATATTTCTACTTTTTTATCTTCTTGAATTTATTTTGCTTTTTTCTATTGATTGTAAGTCAAGTCTCCATTAATATGAAATATATAAAAGTTCTAAAAGATCTCTCCAATTAAGAAATTAAGCAAACCTTTAATTTTTCTCAACAACCCTGAGCTCCAAACCTATTTAATCTATGATTTTAGACCCAACTTATTGTTTTATACAGCATGATGTATTTTCTTTAAAAAATTTCACTGTATATTTCATTGTTTAGTAAAACACTATCAGTAATTCTTTATATGTAAATGTTCATTTCATTATTTTACTAGTCTCAGCTTTTAATTTTATACAATGTTTTTTTCACTTTCTACTGTGCATGTGCGTTCTTTAATTTCTTAACCCACTGAGCCACCCAGGCGCCCCTCTTTAATTTCTTAATTGGGTGCAGTTCTTTGTCAAAAATTTGCTTTCCAGGAAAGGTAGTATGTTTTGCAGCCAACTGTTTGAATCAACAATTAGCTCATATTACATTCCTGTAAAGTTCACATATGAACTATAGTTTGGCTGAGTATAAATTTATACTAAATTTTAAGATGTTGTTTCATTGTCTTTCAGCATTTAATATTTGGGAAAGTTAGGCTTAATTAAATGCACATTTTCTATTTGTATGTCATTTTACATTTGCATTTCACCTGCATTTTTTCTATCTGAATAAATTAAAATATCTTTGTCTTTATTTTTGAAATTTAGAAATATAATTACATTTCATATACATCAATGTGTCTTTTAATTCATTTCACTGGGTATTTAAAGAGCAATTTTAAGTTGAAAACACTCATCTTTCCAAGAAAGTTTTCTTCTAATAGATTTGTTTTATTATTTCTTCTTTGTATTTGCTAGATTTCAGTTTTAAATTTCTGTATCTTTATAAGTTTGTATAATGATTTGGTCATCTGTATTTTGGTAATAAAAGAGCTATATTATATTATCAATTACATACCTTAATAGAATTCATCAATGAGAAATAATTGAAAAAAGTCTTAAATCATTTTCAATAATGAGATGTTTTTTAAAGATTTTGTTTTTAAGTAATCTCTACACCCAGTGAGTTGTGGGGCTCGAACTCACAACCCCAAGATCAAGAGTTGAATGCTCCACTGATTGGACCAACCTGGCACATCAATAAAGGGATTTTAATTAAGCATTTCCCCTGTACTTAAAAGTTAAGAGTTTATTCTTCAGAATCAGACTGCCTATTTTTAATCCTGGATTTCACTTTCCAGATGAAGGAGTTGGGTGAATTATTTTATCATTCTACACCATGATTTCCCTACTTGAGAAACTAACACATAATAGTACCAAACTTATGGAGCTATAGCCATAAGTGAAATGATATATGTGAAGACCTCAGAACAGTGTTGGCATATAGCAAGTGTGTAGTAACTTTGTTAATTATTATGAAAGTTTGTTGCTTAAACACATGGACTTGAGCTTTTAGACTCAATTTCAGATTCTTCATATACTTGATATAAACTTCTGGTCAAGTTACTTAAATTCTTGTCTCTCAGTTTTCTCATAAGTAAAATTGAAACAGTAGTACCTAATACATATCATCCACAAAAATTAAAGGAGAAAAGAAAAATATAAACACATATATGACTCATGTAGCACATACAATTTAAAGTAATAACTTAAAAAAATTATTCCTTCTTAGAACTTTAATACATGTCTGGACATATTGTCAAATGTCTAGCAAGTGAATGGATAAATTATCTCCCTATTATTGTGCATTGAAAGTATTTTCAGTTTAAGGATGATTCAAAATTTCTATTATCATCTCTCTAGTTTTATATAAATTAATACTAATAACACTGTTAATTTTAGAAATGAAATTACCAGGCAAAGTATCTCAATTAATATGTATCTTAATTGCCTTCCATAATATTATTCCAGTTATTTATATTGTATGAAACTTCTCAGCTCATTGAAAATGGCTATTTTTTAAAACTCTATTATTATGAGTTGAGAAAAATGGTATTTTAAAAAAATGCTTGTCTTCTATTTCTCCTATTTCCTTTTTTTGTGTGTCTAAAAAGGCCTTATATTATTTTTCTATTGGGAGGTTCATTTTTCAATTTTTGATTTGAAAGTTTATACTATATAGCAAGAATAGTGATTTACTATCTTCCACAAATATTGTTAATCATTTTTTCCTGGCTTATTATTTCTTTTTTTTATATTCACATTGAACCTCACTATTCAAGTAAAATATAATTATACATTATTTTAATTTGAGACCAGTAGTAATAGAACAACTACATTTTATATACATATTTCTATAAAAGAAATAATTCACAAATACACCAGAAGTGGGTCTCTTGTTGAATATTATATTTATATCAGTGCTAATGTCCTCTGGATTGCTCCCATGCTGTGGTCTGGACCGTGATCACAGTTGAAATCATTTACACTTTTATAGCATCTGGAACTTATACAAGTGTAGTTCAGACATCAAGGGTTATCTACCCAACTAGCACCACAGAAGCCACTTATTATCTCTTACTCTGACCATCAGGTATATGTTAAAGTGTCTAAATTTAGTTCAGCTAATTTAAGCTCTATTAAGATGTGGCTTGCATGTGAAGTCATTTCTCTTTAGCTATAGTTATCAATGTCAGAAGATTATTAGGGGATAAGGGCATGGACTTTATCTCTAGTCACAGATGGTGGGGATAGCAAAATGCTTGTGATGTGTAGAACTTTTCGACTCTACGCTCAAAAAGGCTCTCTCTCAAAGGAGCCTTGCTTTGGCAGGCAGGGTAACGGCTGAAAGCTTCAAGGTGGACAACATATTTCTTTGACATTATATCTGAATTACAGCCCTGAAGTGGGACAGGTCACTTAGTTGTATGTGTGAGCACTTACAGCTTTGAAATACAAAACAGCGCTCATGTTTCTGAGACATTTATAAATAGTTATGAATTTTACTTTTTCCAAAATTGCTGAAGAGAAAACATTCTAGTACATTAAAACATGAAATAATGGCATAAAAGAGCACTCAAAAAAGATTTAGTTATTACATAAATACTAATTAAAGGGTCAAACAACCATGTCATAAGTCATATTTGGAATATGGCCTGGCTCTGTGTACAGAAAAAGAAATGTATAGGATCTAAAGTTCCCTTGAGTCTTCTTTGAGTATTTCACTGTTTTCTTCTATTCTGTGTTAGTTTTGAAGAGAGTAAAGCCTAATCTTCTTTTCTGACCATGCTTAATCTAAGAACAACTCTCTGCCTCAATTCTAATAAATGTTACAGATGAATTTTGTGCTATACACTATAGGGCATTCTTAAAAATAGAATCTCCACATTCAGTCAGCTATGTGTACTGCGTGCCTATTATGTGTAAACTCTCACTTAGATATTAGAGTCAAGAAAAGATGTGTAAGACATATATAAGGACAACGGAAAGTAAAGTTTCTTGAATTGTTCAAGAAACAATTGGTTGAGATTGGCTTTCTTTTGACTTGACTTGGCCTTCCCACTCCTCAAAGTCTCTAACAGTCTGGGTATGCCTGTGTCAAGTCAGTGCTTCCAAATTTAAAAGCCCAAACAACCAGGTATATGTTACCTATAATTCTTCTACTCCCTAGCAAGCTTTGCTAACCCACCCACCATCACCACAACTTTATAAAGACCTTACTCTGTATGCAGCCAGATCTTAGCCAGAATGCTGCTCTGATTAGGAGAAACTGCATGAGAATTTGGCCAGTAGAATCATAACAAGCTGGTAATAGAAAGATGCTTCTCAATGACTATGAAACAATAATAGTTTTAGCTGATAGCATTATCATGCTTAGTCGTGATGTAGTATGGACATTCTAATTATATTGGAAAACCAGACAAGGACAACTGGAACCACAACTTTTATTTAATAGTGTTTTAGAAGTTTTAGCTGAGGAAACAGAACAGAAAAAGAAAGTTGAAGTATTACAGTGATGGCAGTCTGATTATAATTTTTGGATGATATGAGTTTATAACTGGAAAATCAAGGAGAATCATAAAGGGGAGAGTAATTTGCCCAGAAAAAAATAAGTGAATACATAAAAATGATTATTTCCTGTATAACAAACATACTCCATTCAAAAATATAATGGAGACATACCATACTTATAGGTCTAAATCTCTGATCAAGATAATTACAATATATTTTATTAAGTATTTTAAGAAGATACAGGTAAGAAAAATTGCATATCGCTGAAACAAATGGACAAGGCATAAACACAAAGTAAAGATTGTGCAGTGAGGGTTTGTTCATATCATTCGGAAGTGTGATTTGTCAACACATAAAATTTTTTAAAAAATCATGTACTTACTGACTGGATAGTACAGTTTTTTAGAATGCACTTTAAATTAAAAAAAAATCAAGCATGTGCGCAGAGTCATATCTACACAGAGTTTATTTTTACTACTGAGAATTGGAAGCAGCAAAAATGTCAGGGAATAAGGGACGGATCAAATACATTATGGGATTTTTAATAACACAAATCATGATGCAACAGTAAATCTCAGATTGCAGTAAGATGTGCTTATTATTATGGAAATAGGATTATATATTTTAAGTGGAAAAATTAGATTATGAAACAGGTATTGTGTCATTTCAGTTCAAGAATGGTACATGAGACAGGTATTTGAATATATAATAACCATTCCAAATTTAATGTAATGTAACCAAGGCAGTAAATAAACTGAGGCCCAATATCCATTCTCCTTTTTTCCTACAAGGACTGAACTTCTGGACGCCTGGGTGGTTCAGTTGGTTAAGCGACTGTCTTCAGATCAGGTCATGATCCTGGAGTCCCGGGATCAAGTCCCGCATCAGGCTCCCAGCTCCACGGGGAGTCTGCTTCTCCCTCTGACCTTCTCCTCGCTCAAGCTCTCTCTCACTGTCTCTCTCTTCTCTCAAATAAATAAATAAAATGTTTAAAAAAAAAAAAAAGGACTGAACTTCTAAGTTTTAGCCAGCCACGGGATGCCCAGATAAAGATGGTCTAATCCAGCCTCCCTTGTAATTAGGTGTATCCCTGTGTCATCTGGTGTGCATGTGGATGTGATATGTGTAAATTCCAAGTCACAGCTTTGAAGGAAGAGGGCATGCTTCTCTTTCTTCTTCCATTTTGCTCCTTGCTTAACATTTGGATGTGGTCTTAAAACATCTTAAACCAAGTGAAGGGGAGAGCAAAAAGGTAGATGGATTCTGCTGCTGTGGAGCTTCCAGATAAGCCCCCAGATTTGTATGCATGGACTTTTAAAATAAAGATTGTACTGGTTATCAATGGACCATCCCTCAGGTTCAAATCACCCTTCTACAATAATGGATTTGGACCTTGTAAATATTTCTTCTTTGTCAGTCAAGAATACAATGTTAATTAGCCAATAGAGACCCCCAGCCTCTATTGATGAGATTTCTGGTTCCATTTCATTTCTCTGGCCAGGCTCTTGCAATGCACTGTAGCTAGCAGTGTTCAGTAGCCAACAGTCACTTCAGAGTGTGGATTTCCAGCAGATCAGGTATGATCATAGGTCCCATCATTGAGATGGGCTTTCTTGTTTCAAAGAGGATGATGAAATCTGAGAGCAGCAGAAGCCACCTTGTGGTAATTAACCAAAGACAGGAAGAACACATCTACTGACAGAGGCATCCAGGGCACACCAATAATCAGAAAGCCTTGGCCCGCAGAGTTATTTGGCAATGGATATTTGGTCGTGAAGTCTCTAGTAATATAACAGTTGGGCACCCCACTGGAGTATTGTTTGATCAATGTAACAGGAAACCCTAAGTCTGGTAGCCAAAGATCTGACTTAAATAATCACCGTGGAGAGTCACAGCCTCTCCTCCAGTTTCCTGTCCTGCGTCAGTTCACAGACCCTTTATTGAAGGCTGAGTCTGTGAGGAAGGTACTGGCACTATTGCCAAAAGTACCCGCCATAATAAATCTTCCTCCAAGTCTTTTTCCAAAAAGTGCATTTGCAAAAATGAATATACACTGGAGAAAAAGAAATACCCAGACTTTTCAGAGATTACTGATTTTGATTTGATGCTCATACCCATCCAAGGGCCCCCAATGCCACTGTGTTTCCAGTGAAATCTGCTGAAGAAGAATGTGGGTGGGCCACTCAGAATGGGCACAACTGTGAAGATATTTGTGTCCTCAAAGGGCATCCACTACATGCGAGACTCTTGCAAATCAGGTGGACAAAATGACTATATATATATATATATATATATATATATATATATATATACCTTGTGGCCATGGTGACAAGGTTACAAGCCATGCATTGGGTTCAACCACATGGTCTTCTCACCAAGGATGACCTGGCAGTCACTACTTCTAAGTGACTCATCTGTGAACAGCAGAGATCAGCTGCCCCTGATATGGCACCATTTCCTGGGGCATACTAACCAGCTGTCTGCTAGCAGTTTGATTACAATGAAGTAGAGATGAAACCTCACTGGAATAGACATACATTCTGGAAAGAGATTTGCCCTCACTGCTCCCAT
This sequence comes from Lutra lutra, assembly GCF_902655055.1. Classification (NCBI taxonomy): domain Eukaryota; kingdom Metazoa; phylum Chordata; class Mammalia; order Carnivora; family Mustelidae; genus Lutra; species Lutra lutra. The sequence continues at coordinate 48,371,307 of NC_062286.1, forward strand.
GCTTCTGCCAGCCCCACCATCCATGGACTCCAGAACTTTCCCTACCACGTCGCTTCTAACAAGAACTCATCTTACAACAAAGGAAGTGCAACACTGGGTTCATAGCCGTAGACTTAACTGGACTGCTACCTTCCCTACCACCAGGAAGCGGCTAGGCTACTGACAGGTGGAATGGCTTTACCAATGACTCAGTTCCAGTTCCAGACAGGAGATGACACCCTGAAAAGATGGGTTTATGTAATGGAATATATATGATTTGAGTCAGATTTATTATATAGCATTTTCCTTTACATGAACCAGAATACATGAACTAAGGAATAAATGGGTCATAGAGTGGATATGGCTCCTTCTACTAAGGTACTCAGAAACCCACTTGCAAAATTTTTGCTCCCATCCTGGCAACCTTGAACTCTGCTGATTTGGACTTCTTAGTCTCCAAGGACAGACTGCTTTAGCTCTACATTTTTTTTTTTAAGATTTTATGTATTTATTTGACTCACAGAGATCACAAGCAGGCAGAGAGGCAGGCAGAGAGAGAGGAGGAAGCAGGCTCCCTGCTGAGCAGAGAGCCCAATGCGGGGCTCAATCCCAGGACTCTGGGATCATGACCTGAGCTGAAGGCAGAGGCTTTAACCCACTGAGCCACCCAGGCGCCCCTTGGCTCTACTTTTGAAAATAAATCCAGAATCCAATAATCTCTTATTCTCTCCATTATTACAACTGTGGCCCAAACCACAATAACTTCTTGGCTGGACAATCTCACTAACCTACACAATCTTCTTCCTACTGTATTCATGCAGCAGATAGTAACTTTTAAAAATGCAGATCAGATCATGTCTCTCTTATGTTTAATATATTCCAGTAACTTTTATGTAACCAGTGTAAAAGGCCAAAATCTCTGTCATGTTTTATAAGGTACTATAGAATCAGCAACCATTTGCCTCCTGACCTCATTTCCTACCCATCACCGTCTCACTGTGTTACAGGCACACAGGCTTCCTTGCTCTCCTTTTGAATACACTAGACCCATTTCCTTCTCAAGATAACTATTCCTACTGACCCACTACCTAGTGAATTCTTTGCCAAGATATCCATATGTTCAGCTCCTTCACATCACATATGTCTCAGATGACAACCTATTTTAGGGAAATTTCCATGACCACTCTAAAAAAATGATACCCCTTACCATCACTCCCTAATACCTCTCATGAGTTATTTTGTTTCCATCTTATGTTTTTGTTTGTTTGTCAGTCCAACAAATGGAGGAAATGTCCATGTGAGGGTTTTGTTTTATAAACAATCAAATCCCTAGAATCAAGATTAGGGTTTTTCATCTCAGTACTATTGAAATCGGGGGCTCAATACTTCTTTGACGTGGGAAGCTGTTCTGTGTATTATAGGATGTTCAGCAGCATCTCTGGCCTCTACTGACTAGACGCCTATAACAAAACTACCCTGAACTATGACAATCAGAAATACTTCCCAATGATGCCAAATATCCTCTGAGGGGCAAAATTGTCTCTATTTGACTGCCGCTGATCTTGATTAGTAAATTGAACAGTTAGATCTTTGTAATGCATGACTGACTTAAATATCGGCATGCACGTGCTTAGAAAAGATTGGAAAGATGTGCACTGAAATGTTAATTGTGGAGAGATTATTTGTGCATGTGTGGGGTTTTTGTTTTTTGTTTTTTTGTGTTTTTTTTTTTTTTTGTATTTTGAAAATTCACTTCAAGGTCTCCATAACACTTCGACAAGAAAATATAATTTCTTGGAACATTTCCCTATAAGCTCCCACTTTCTAGTTCTTCCAGTCTAACACTTTTCTACTCTGGAAGATTCTTTGTCTGAAGAGTTTGGGTTCTCAAACTGATGAAGACAGTGTGATTGTTTTCCTTTGCACTCCGAAGTTCTAATCAGGTATGCTCCTTTCCCCTCTGTCCGTTCTATTCTTGTTCCCCAGGAGAAGGTACAGAAAATACGTATCTGCAAAGTGCATGATCATTGTTTTTACTGTTAATGGTTATTAAAAGCCAAAGATAACTTCTCAAAAATAACTTAACAAGCCAACTTGGCCATTAATATTCACATAACTAGAGTCCTTTGGCCTTCTTGAGGATAAATCTTCTCAATCAAGTAAAAGGTAAAATATAGCAATGAAATGATTAATTCAAACAGTATCAGATGCTGAAAGACATAATGGATGGAATTAGAAGTTATATTAATCAGTCTTCACTTCCCTCTAAAATATGTCTTTGGTCATTGCTATATTATTTTAATCTTTAGAAAGTGGTGTTACACAATTATTTTTTATATATTAAAATATTAAAGTAACTGCTTAATATCCACAGAGCTTATTTAGTATTTAAACTTACTCCTAACTCTATTTTCTTTGTATATTCCTTATACAAACTAGGAATATTCCTGTCCTAGATATCCAGATTTGAATCATCTGTGGGACCATTCTCTGTTGTTCACCCACAGCGAAGATCCCCTCCTGCCAAGTGTCCTGTTACATCTGTGCTGCTCATTTTTCTTACCATTCTACTGAAGACACTACAGTCAGACATTCACACCATCATTCTGCAATAACCTACTAACAGCCCTTCTCAACTTGATCCCCTCCCTTCCTTTAAAGACAAGTATGGTATAGCTAAATGTACCTCCCTAAAGCAGGCCATCCTTCTCCCTCTTCTCAGATCAGCAACAGGGGTCATTTGGGTACTACAGAGCTTCAACTCTTCAACCCAACATCCAAGAGTCTCTGCTAACACACCAAGTACAGTTCCCAAACTTGTTTCTCTCTTACTTCCACCACATACAAATAGATCCATACACTTTCCAATTGTCATATCAAAAAAAATCTACCTAAAATTCTCTTATATAATCGCTGTATGTTCAAATCCTACTGTTGTTTTAAACTCTCTTCAAATATGCCCTTTTTCATGATGCTTTTGATACTTCCACCATATGCAAGCAGCATCCCTGTTTTGTGAGTTTCTGAAATCATTTCATCTTCACATATCTAAGGGCAGTTATTAATTTCTACCTCAGAGTGTAGTTATTGGTATAGATGCTGTATCTATTCTGCTCTAGTCTGGAATTTTCTGCTTGAAGATTGTTGTTTCCTTTTCATAGTCTTGACCATAATAGGTGCTAAATAAACATATTTTCTATGCATAGAATTTAGATCTAAAGCTTGTCAGTAAATCTTAGGGCCTCATTAAGTTTCATTCATGTGAAATCAAATTGGTATATCTTTCTTTCCCTTAATCAATCATGAGTAGGATTACCCTAAATTCTGTTTGGTTGCAATTATTAACTCCAAGGACAAAGAAGTCAAATGCCAAAGAATATAGCCCAGAGGAAACTTCACTCTATTAAAATGGATCAACTCTGCTTGATAAAGCCATTTTTAAATTTTGTGATCTCTAAGACTCTGCCCTCTAACCTTCTCTCTGAGATTATACTTCTGCTTATTCCTTTGTTTCTCTTACTTACTTTCAACCTAAATCATATTTGTTAAGACCAGTAAAATTCCAGAATGGTGCTTAAGTTGATCTTCTAGGCATGGCCAGCCCTATGTCCTTTGTGCCTCATGAGTTCGATGTGATGGTCTGGTATATGTGCAAATATTCTCTATGTCCTCAGTGAGGAAATTTGAAGTACTTTTCTCATACTTCTTTTTGTATGATTTAATGATCTTTAAGTAATGTGTTTTTAATTCAAAGGAATGTTCTGCATGTCTAAAAATGTAGGCAATAGCTATTTGCTTCAGCTATTTCCTCTTTGTGAGAGTGTCAAGTACGTGCTTATTTTTCCTATACACTTTCTATTCAAAACACTTTTGGAATGCATCAACAGAAATTACAAAAAAAAAAAAAAAAGCGGACTACATTAAATATCTTGTTCATCACAAACCACTGTTGTTGGTCTTCTCACAACTTAAAAATGATGCTCACAACTAGAATGTGCTCTTTCATAAATATTATAACAAAATTCACTTCACTTCTAGCAGAAACTGAGGAAATCAACAAATATCTTTCCAGATTTTACTTCAGAATCCCTATATTTACACATACAATAATGGCTGACACTTTGATTTCATATTTGGGTCTAAAAGAAAGATGTTGAAGGAAGGACTGCTTTCAATGATCAGTACGTGCTTTGACTACATTCATTTATGCCATTTTCTTCCAAAATGCTATTGAAATAACGAGTATAAGAATTTTTAAAAAGTTTATCTTTCATAGAAACTAAGGAAAGATACAATCAATATATTCCAAATATGTTTGAGTTTCTGCAGATTATAATGTAAACAAGATAAGATTGAGGCTAGGATCAAAAATCTCAAAACTCATACTCATATAAAAGTGTTGCATACTTGCACAGTGAACTAAAAAATATATCTATATCTCTAGAGGTAGAAATTCTCAGACTTCCTCCACTTGAAGAGGAATTTGGCAACAAAGGCCTCATAAATGTGACAATCATTTTCAGTATCTAGTCTATGCTATTATTGGTAGGAACAAAGCATGTTAAGTAAAGAAAAAATATTGACATGTTTTGCTCTTAACAAGGCCAAAATATGTCCATAAAAGAATAACTGAATTTTCCTACTTAAATGTCCATCTATCAGCTATTATAAAAAAATAAATTCAAAGACATGAAAAATCTTCTTGTGATGTGTATCAAAGACAGCCAACTGTTCCACAAAATGCATGCTCCTTGTTTAATATATAACAATATAGAGTTATTGCTGGTAAGTACCTGCCCAGCCAAGAATTATATTCCCCACATTTTTCACTGTATCTAGATCATGGGACTGGTACTCTACAGTGATATGTGGAGAAATGTGAGGTATCACAACATTGGGTCTAGGTATTTAAAAAGGATATGTTCCTTCTTTACTCTTTACTCTTCTATCTACTGGCTAGATGCAGAAGACTCTGGTATGGTCCATACATTAATAAATCAAACCCAAGTTTTAAAATCGTCATGGAAGGAAAGTCTCTTGTTGACCAATAACACCTCTACTGGTTCTAAATAGAAATTCATTCATTTTCGTATTGAAACATGGAAATTTAGTTTATTCACCATATAATCTAGGTGTTTCTCTCCAGCTATTTCACCCAGGCAGGTGAATTCCTGATATGACTAAGTAAGACGACAATTCTAGATGTAACAACAATGTTACAGGGACTCCTTGGGAGTTTCTGTGTCACCTTCTCAGGAGCCATTCTTAGAGTCTTACTGAAAAGTTAAATAGACAATTATCAGAAATGCAATACTTAAAATAAGTTGAGCAATATAGATTTTTGCTAACTGTTCTTGGGGAATTGAAAATAGGACCATATTTCACTCTATTGGAGAACTTTAAAATTGCTTGTACACAACAGTTCCAGTATTTACTCTACAATGGTCTTATTTCTGTTCTCTCTTACTGAACCTTCTTTGACCACTTTGTTGCTTGATTTTCCTAAACCGTGAGTTCCTTTGCATTTCTAGAACCAGAATTTCCCATGTTCAACACCATTGACATCTTAGACTGGTTAAACCTTGCTGTGGAGAACTGTTGAGTGGATTGTAAGTTGCTTAACGGCATTCTTGGCCTCTATCCACTAGATACTAGTAGCTCCCAACAGTCGTGTCAAGCAAAATGTACGTAAATATTATCATAATTCCGGGAGATGCAAAATAGCCCCTCCTCATTACACGCGGAGAACTTCAGACCTCTTTCCCCCTTCTTCTCCATTGCATATTCTTTAATTCACATCCTGAGTCATCAACAAAGGATCTCACTTTTTCAAAACATATGTGTGATGTGGAAATGAAAGAATCAAAGACTCACATTATCTGAGCAAAGACCTCAGTCTTTATAACCAAGAAATCATATATACATATTATATGTATATGTAAATCATATATACACTGTATATATCCATATATATGAGATATAAAATGATAGAAATCAGAAAAAAACCTCTGAACATATAAAAAGATAGGCTAAGTCAGAGGCTATCAATTGGAAGAATGATTCCCTTACAAATAAGACTTATTAAAAGGAACAAATAAAAATTTGGAAAGTCTCTATAACATTAAAAAAAAATTATTTGTGATCTAAAGCCAAAGTCAAGAAAGAACAACAGAATTGCTTTGAGATTAAAGGCAAAAATTTAAAATTCCATGGAGAAACTGAGCAACAATTTGGAAATGTAGTTATTACATGATCTGCTCATATAGTCTTTCCCTGAAATTAAAAAGAATGTAATAAAGATAAGAAAATGCTGCCCTTAATATGTCAGAGTTGAAGAACGAATAAAACAAATCTGATATTATATAATGCCATGTCAGAACAGAACATGGCAGACAGAAGAGTAGGAGTAACCCAAGAAATGACAAAAAGTTTTATTTTGTTTATTATATTTGAACATTCTATTCTATATCAAATTTTCAGAGAGATACAGTAACATAAGCTTGTGAAAGTTCAAAACTTTATGTGAAAATATTATCTCACAATTATATAGTCAGCAAAATAAGTGAACTTCATAGTTCAAAGGTAGGAAATTCTACAGCACAGAAATTGTTCACATTTTTAGATTAGCACCACAGAAACAAAGCCAAAAAAATAAAATTGGTATCCAAGAAATCTTGTGAGAAGAAAGTAATATTTTAAATGATGTATACATTATTGACAATATTCAATTAAAAAAAAAAACAGTTATAACTCTGGCACCAAATTCCCCTAGTGTCTGGTGGTAGGGATAGACATTTTAAATTTCTTGTCTTATTCTAGAGAAAAAAAGCAAAAGCTCATTTTCTTTTAGGCTTTTCAGAGAAGCACATGATAGCATGTCAAAGCTAGCCATTTGACAATTGGGGATAGAGGACATCACTCCCAAGAAAATGGAGCCATGAAGAATACTAGTATAAGTGAAGAGCTAATAGAGAATTAATAAAGAAAACTTGGAGAAAAAAGGGATAAATTTAAGATTTAGTAAGAGTATGATAAATAAGAAAATAATGTAAATGCAAATATAAACAGCCATAATTAAAATGTGTATGTATGTGTGGAGGGGGAATTGTGCTGTTTGCTAAAGGAAGGTTTTACAGATTCAGCTATATGATGTTAACAAGTGCTAGACCTAACAACACATGACACTGTGTTGGTGAAAACAAAAGAATGTGAAAATATAGGCCAGAAAACACTATATAAAAGACACGGAATACTAATAGTAATAAAATGGAAATCAAGGAAAAAACGAAATTGTGCATGGTGTTGAGGATGAGCCCCATGGTATGGGAGTTAACGAGCATGGCTCAAGAGCCAACCTGTGTGGGTTTGGGTCTAAGGTGGCTCCTTTGCTTGCTAGCTGAGAAAAACTGGATATTCGCTCCTTTAAAAAAAAAAAAAGACTTTATTAATTTATTTGACAGAGAGAGAGCGCAAGAGGACACAAACAGGGGGATCTGCAGAGCCAGAGGAAGAAGTAGACTCCCTCCTCAGCAGGGACTCCCCCCCCCCCCGCCCATGTGGGTCTGGATCCCAGGACCCTGAGATCATGACCTAAGCCAAAGGCAGATGCTTAACCCACTGAGCCACCCAGATGCCCCTGGATATTCACTCTTTATATCATGTATCTCTGCCATAAAACTGGAACAATAATGACACATAATACTGTTGACCTACTAGAATTATAAAGTACTTAAACATTGTCTGCTATTTAGGGAGCTCAGTAAATGTTAGATATTATTCAGTGTGCATCAAAAGTTTAATTTATCAAGACACATAGTAATGATAAATTCTCCGTGGGCCTAAAAAAATATTGTTGCAATACATTAAAAGTTTTTTTATAGTTATACAAATTAATTGACAAATCCATTATTGTAATGAGATCCTTGTAATTCATCAGAAATTACAGAGTGGATTTTAATAAAGCAATTAACCAGTTTATGGTCATAGATAAATATAATAAATATAATTGTGTATCTGAAATGCTAGAAATAAATTTGTATTCAAGTAAATTTAGACCATTCAATAAAGCGGATCACATATTGGGCATTAAAGAAACTCAACAATTTTCCTAAAGCAGAAAACACACAGGCCATTTTCCTGAACATTATGAGAAAAACTGGAAATTAGTAACAAAAGAATAGTATTTCTTCCCTGTCCCTCCTCCCAGTTTTATGTATATGGAAAGTAAGAAACCTGCTACCAAATTTTTCTTGGGCTAAAGAAGAAATGAAATGAAAATCAAAAAGTATTTTAAAGTCAATGGCAATGAGATCACTACATGTTTAAACCTGTCAGCATCCAGTATGGCATTCAGAGGAAATGTACAGCCTTTAATGTATGTAAGAGAAAACAAGAAAGACTGACAATATAACAACTAAGATTTCAATTTAAGAAGTTAGAGAGAGGGACTCAGTGGGTTAAAGCCTCTGCCTTCAGCTCAGGTCATGATCCCAGGGTTCTGGGATCGAGCCCCGCATTGGGCTCTCTGCTCAGTGGGGAGCATGCTTCCTCCTCTCTTCCTGCCTCTCTGCCTACTTGTGATTTCTGTCTGTCAAATAAATAAATCAAATCTTTAAAAAATTTTAAAAAAAGAAGTTAGAAAGAAACAAAATAAATTTTAAAAAGGAAATAAAGGGATGTCGGGGTTAAAAAGGAAATAAAGGGATGTTGGTTAAGCGACTGACTTTGACTCAGGTCATAATCCGGGGTCCTGGGATCAAGTCCCACCCACATCAGGCTCCTTGCTTAGCAGGTCTGCTTCTCCCTCTTCCTTCTCCGCGGGCCACTCCCCCTGCTTGTGCTCTTTCTCTCTCTGACAAATAAATAAAATCTTTTAAAAAATAAAAAATAAAATAAAATAGAAATAACAATAATTATAAATATATGAAATAATAGAAAAAATGTAGACTTGGTTAATACAAACAAGCATATTTTATAAGGTTAATAAAATGGACAAGCCATGAGGAAACGTGATAAAGAAAAATGGAAGAAGCGGCACCTGGGTGGCTCAGTCCTTAGCTGTCTGCCTTCAGCTCAGGTCATGATCCCAGGGTCCTGGGATCGAGCCCAGCCTTGGCCTCGATCCCAGGGTCCTGGGATCGAGCCCAGCCTTGGCCTCCTTGCTCAGTGGGAAGCCCACTTCCCTCTTTCCTACTCCCCCTGCTTGTGCTCCCTCTCTCACTGTATCTCTCTCTGTCAAATAAATAAATAAAATCTTAAAAAAAAATGAAAAATGGAAGAAGACTCAAGCAAGCAAACAAACAGCAACAAACTGGAAATGAGGAAAAAGAAAACTACAAATACAGAAAAGTTATAAAAAATAAGAGGGGTGCCTGGGTGGCTCAGTCACTGGGCGTCTGCCTTTGGCTCGGGTCGTCGTCTCAGGGTCCTTGGATCGAGGCCTGCATGGGGCTTCCTGCTCAGTGGAAAGCCTACTTTTCCCTCTCTCTTTGCCTGCCACTCTGCCTGCTTGCTCTCTCTCTCTCTCTCCAATAAATAAATAAAATCTTTTAAAAAATTAAATTTAAAAAAATGAGAGAATGCTACAGACAAATTTTATGCCACTAAATTTCAATTAAATTAAATTTTTGATACCATATACATTAACAAGGACTTATTAAATGCAATGAGAATTCATATACTTAAATAGACCAATCATCATAGAATTTGAAAAAAAAAATACAACAAAACAACTTACCTCTAACATGGATATCAGTTTTAGACAGTTTGCAAATCAATTTTACCAAAATGTCAACAGATAGTCTCAATGTTAGAAATGTTGGAAAAAACAGAAATTAAAAAAAAAAAAATTACTCAACTCATTCCATAAGGCTAAACAAACCTGAAATCAAATCCAAACTAATTGCGCACAGAAAGGAAGATCCATAGACTAATCTAAATTGAAGCTGAACTTTTAACCAGGAGGCTTCTTCTCAAGACTGAAACAATTATTTACGTGAGTTACTATGTTTAAATCTTTTAAAAATATGATTATCTTAATAGATGATAAAGAATTTTAAAAACACCTGTTTCTGACTTAAAAGCTAAATAAAATTCAAAAGACTTACTCAGCTAAGGATTTCTAAGTTTTAGATATTTCTAACAAACCCAGAACAACCAATATATGACTGAGCAGGGAAGTAAAGATGTCTCCCTATATGACTTATTCAGAATATCTCAGATAATGCAGTCATGTTTGGAAAGTAACAAAATATCTGACGACTGGAGAGACAAACACAAAAATATCAAATTTACTCAAATATCCAAACACTGTGATGTTTCCCTTTTTTTAGAAATAAATGTCATGGTGTTGGTGATCTTGATATATCATTGCATAATAATTATGATTGGGATGCAGTATTAGGGAGAAAAAGAGAGGGAGAATGCGGGGGTGTAATAGGAAAATGATGAGAGACAAGTAGAGACAAAAAGGAGAGACATCTCACTATAGAAATTTCTGGGCTAGAGAAGTGGGGAGGTAGAAGGGAAGAAATTACAGAGAAAGAAACAGTCAAGGAAGGAGAGAGACAGAGAAACAGGCTCCAGGGTAGCATGGAGAGAAGGGAACTGCCATTAGTTTGACATAATTTTTAAATAAGTATAGTAACCAAAATATTTTCTTCCTTGGAGAGTTGTAAAGAAAGCCTCTGAGCTGCTCCCCTCTCTCTCTGCCCCCACCCTCCCTCCCACTGTTTTCCCTCTGCTAAGAGAATTTTAAACTAGACCTATGTTCTTTGTCTTATATTTTCTAGTTCTTTTTCTTTTATTCAACGGAAGTACAGAGAGGACTAATCTGGCAGCCAGACCACCCTAGTACTTTAAGTTTTGCATCCATGAGTAGATATCTATTCTTTGCATTTGTCCCCTTTTGGTGGCTAGGTTTATTGCTGGCATATTTGGTATTCGTTCCTACTTATTTTTGCATTTGGGGCATCCCAAGTTCTGTGATTTTTCTTTATGCTGGTTACCTGATTTTCATTTTTGGCTGAGTGATACTGAAAAAGTCGAAAAGCCTGCTTTCCTTTTCCATAAAGTGTGAATTATAATAAAGCTTGTTTTACAGTTTTATCAGTCACTAAGATAATGCTTTGAGAAATGCTAAACAAATATTAGTTATTTTTATAATGTCAGCATATATAGTATACACTCCTCTGCTACTGGGCACAACCACTGAGCTATTATCAACAAATTACCAATAACAATTCAACACAGCACTGAAGTTTCACCTGAATAACTTCCAAATTATAAAACACTCAGAATGTAAAAAAGGGGAGAAAATGAAAATACTGAATGATACCATAGAATCATTCAACTTGAGATGTAAATCTGTACCTCATACAAGAATGAATCACTTCAATTTCAGGGCTCTGGTCTGCATTAATGTACATCCAGCTTGCTAGGGAATGAATATGGCACAATATGAGATATTGTCAATTTATACCAGAGAAACACAATTTCTTGACTTTTAAATAAAATAAGAAACAAGACTGTGGCTTTGTTTAAGCTGCTAATGAATCCTTATGAAACTTAAACCTAATGAAACCTGAAACATACGACAAAAATTAGAAGGTGGTTGAGGGAACCCAGAACTGAAGACAAAACCGTGAAAGACCTTTGGGGAACTGGAAGTTGGAAGGGTCATTGTGAAGGAAAGAAATGGGGACCCATGGTGGGAGAGAGTCAGGAGCCAAATGAAAGAACAGACTGCGGAAGAGCTTTCTGGTGTGCTTGAGTCTCTCTCCATGCAAACTAGGTGGATCTTTGCTTCTCTGGAAAGCATGGAGGGCAAAGTGAACACAAAGGATAGATAGCAGCATCCACGGACGCAGTCCAGCTATGGAGAGAGAACAGGTGGCCAGCTTGATCTGCCTCCCTCAAGCCCAACCCCAGGAGGCACATAATGTCAACCTTGGGAAGGAGTCCTTGGAAAATAGGACTGTGGGTACTGCTGTTCTCTGATGAGCGAGGCCACCTGTCAGAAGTGGAGCTGAGACCCAACGGCAATACCTGTTCTTGTACCTTAATTCTTGTTCCAAAGATGCTTTTAAACTCACTTGGACAGGTGAGGTATAGGACTGTAGCTGACACCCTTTCTCCAGGCTTATAATAAAGCCAAGAGGGCTGACACCCCAAGAGAATAAGAAATCACAGGGGAAAATGACAAGATATTTGGGAGCTCAAGATCTAGTAAAGAACTTATCAAATAAAAAAAGGGAGGGGATGCCTGAGTGTCCCAGTTAGTTAAGCGATTGACTCTTGGTTTCTACGCAGGTCTTGATCTTGGGGCATGAAATCGAGTCCCAAATCTGGCTCTGTTGTTCAATATGGAGTCTGCTTGAGTTTTTCTCTCCCTCTGTCCACTCCCCTCCCTCAATAAATAAATAAGTCCTTAAAAGAATCAAAAGAGAAAGTAAGTAATAATGAACCATGAACATCTTGAACTTAAGCTAAGCACAGAATATATATTCTTACAGACAAGGCATAAAATTGTATAGCAGACACATATGCTATATAAGAAGAACTGTTTGGAGATACTGGTATAAGTAATATCAAATATGACATAGAGAAAATAAATTAGAATAAGGAAAAAAATTATTAACTTGGATAAGTTCAAGTAATACTTTAAAAAAAGGCACATGTTGGGGCGCCTGGGTGGCTCAGCGGGTTGAGCCGCTGCCTTCGGCTCGGGTCATGATCTCAGGGTCCTGGGATCAAGCCCCGCATTGGGCTCTCTGCTCAGCGGGGAGCCTGCTTTCCCCGTTCTCTCTGCCTGCCTCTCTGCCTGCTTGTGATCTCTCTCTGTCAAATGAATAAATAAAATCTTTAAAAAGAAAATTAAAAAGGCACATGTAAAAATAGAAGGAATGACAAAGCAAGGGATAAGTCTAGAGATAAGGATTATAAAAAGGGAAGTGTCATTACCCATAGCATACATACACGAGAAGGAGAGAAAAAAATTATTAAGAGAGAAGAAATAGTTGAAAGAATAGTTTAAAAGGTCTTCAGTAGAAAAGATGAGAAGTGCACATATAGTTTTAAACGGAAAAGTAAAAGCCCAACACTTGTATCTATTGTCATAATAACTGAAATAATCTAGTACAGAGGAGATTTTTAAAGTTTCTAGAGAGAAAAATGCAGATAGCCCACAAAATTTCAAGTATTAGATTTCTCAGTGGCTACACTGCATGCCAGATGGTAATGGAGTAATATTTATGTATTGATGGAAGAGAAATTTGAACACATATTTTTACCCAGTAAAGCTGTAATTTAAATGTGCGGGCAAAATATTATTCTCAGGCATATAAGACTTCATAAAATTTACTATGCAAAATTTTCTTTGAAAACACTCTTGGAGGAAGTATTCAAACAGAAATAGAAATAGATTCAGGAAGAAACAAGATTTAGGAGATAACATTGAATTAGTAGGTCAACAAATTTTTATAGTGATCTAAATAAACAACGTCCTCAAATTAAAAATAGAAGAGAGAGCTGGTAAGGTTGGGGGTTTAGCAGACAGAAACAGAGAGAAAAAGAAAATGGATATTGACATCCTTAAGAAAAAGATCGGAAGAAATACACATAAGTATGCATAGAACTTTACATGTGTGTGAGTCACCAAGAGAAAAATCAAATGAACAAACTTTCAAACCAGAGAAAGAAAATTTGAATTATTTAATGCAGTTTGGAAAGAAGAATGAACACACAGTAACTAGAGTCCAAAATATATATGTGATAGAGAAAACCTGAGAGAGAAAAGCAGAAGCAAGTCCTAATGTAATAGTAATTATAATAAGTGTAAAAGAGCTAGACTACAAAAAAAGAAGATAAAGCCTCTCTGAAGGTATAAACCGTATACAGGGCAGTCAAGACAACAATTTTAATGTTAGGAAAAATACAATTTTAAGTAATAAACATAAAAAGAGAAAATAAGGGGAGTGCTATACTAGTTAAGGGAATAATAAGAGGTTATCAAAAAAATCTGTATGTAAACCTAAGAAATAAAATCATAAATCAACTGCTTAGAATTAAGATATTTTAATATTATGTCTCAGTACATAGAAGCTAATATACCAAAAATATAAAAATTGAGCAAACTGTATAAGATACAAAAGGAAGATGGAACATTTTTAAGAACTGAATCTGCTCAGGGTCACAAAATATACTACATACAGTCTACATACACAAACACACACACACACACACACACACACACACTAATGTAATGCAATAATATTAGAAATCAACAAACGTAAAGGAAATGATTACAGCTACAAAATTTCACACATTTGAAAAATTCTATTTAATTCTTCGCTGAAGAAGAAATATTTAGTGAAATAACAAATAAATAAAGTAATTTTAATTAACAAATGTGGCATACAACTAAGGCTTTGAGGAAAATATTTGTGCAATTTAAGAAGCCATGAGAAGAGCAACAAAGTAAATGCAAAGAAATAAGAAGGATAGAAATAATAAGGAATGACTGATAAGGGTAAGAGTAGAAAATCAAGATTTACTTGGAATCTTTGCTCTCTAAAGTCACGAGCAGAACAGATTTGCCTGTTCTGAAAGTAAGGAGAACTTTCATTAATCAGCTCTAAAAGTATCTAAGAAGACACAAAGCACATATTATGTCCTTGTGAGGTCTTATCTATGGAAACAGAAAATCGATCTATGTAAATCATCCTATTAATGGAGTAAAGGAGAAGAATGGCATGATCATTTTAACTGACACAGAAAAGTACTTGATAAGTTTCGATCCTAATCTCTGATTTATAACACCAAAAAATAAGGAGTAAAAGGGAGCATCCTTTTCTTGAAAAAGCAAAAGCCTAACCTTGACTGATAGTAGCAAAACTTCTGATGCGTTCCCTTAGGAGGAGAAATAGTGAACTTCCTGTAATCATGATGTGTAGTGGGGAGCTGAAGAAAACTCAGATGTCACTTATTAGGGGGAAAAGGATAATAGAAATTTTGCCTTGGGAAAAGATGGAATACTAGAAAGCAGTCAAAAGTAAAGAAGTAAATTTATATAGCACGCTGAGTAAGTTTTAAGAAGAGTAGTAAGTTTAAAGTCAGCAACTGACAAAGACCTAGAGCAGAACACTATTGATATGAATTTGGAAAACCCACAAATATCAGAATATACTTTTGAAAAATGCATGCGGGGCGCCTGGGTGGCTCAGTGGGTTAAGCTGCTCCCTTCGGTTCAGGTCATGATGCCAGGGTCCTGGGATGGAGCCCCACATCCGGCTCTCTGCTCAGCATGAAGCCTGTTTCCTCCTCTCTCTCTGCCTGCCTCTCTGCCTACTTGTGATCTGTGTCTGTGAGATAAATAAATAAAATCTTTAGATAGGCAGGCTTTGCCTTCTAAATTCTAGCTCATCTTCTCTTTAAGAAAACTGGCTTGGCCACACACCAAAGGTCTAAGAAATAGTCTTCCCTCTTGGAGTAGAGTGGAGTCAGGACCTATAGCAGGCAGATTCCTATCTTTGTCAGTCTCCATCCTTGCTTGGTCTGGTGTGAATTCCCAAAAGCAGGGAGGCCTCAACCATAGTAGAGAGTTGTTCCAAATATGACCTACCAGAGTCCACAGGAGGTAATGGGATCTGAGATAAATCAAGGAGAGAAACCAAAGAACATAGGCTGCTTACTTTATGTAGGTATAGCAGTTCTTTATCTCTTTTACTGAAAATATGATGCCCCACATATCATTATAGCCTGGGACTCCATTTTATCTTTATATCTATGAGATGGACTTCTCCTTTAAAATACCTTGGAGGTGGGCACCACTTTTCCCTCTGGTTGAGTGGAATGTGATATGTAATCAAAGCTATTAAAATATTAAAAGTTCCATTATTGTGTATTGATCAGGATGAAAAAACAGTGACTAGTAAGGTTAAAGGCAATTAAAAAAAAAAAGAAGAAGAAGAAGAAGAAACTATCCAACCTTCTGGCCTTTGCCAATGAATACCAGGTTGTCTATATTCATTACACATATAATCGGTTAAAAGTTTATATTCATATTGTTATAAAAGTGTTCTCTTGATTAACTTGCTCAGTAATTAGAGGTTGAGCTTTCCAGTAAATCTCAAACTTATTTGCTTCTGCTTTGGATTATTTTGAGTAGGAAGGAGACAGGCTGTAAACAAAGAATCATTCTGGAAAGAAACATAAGAATTGATGGCATCAGTTCTACATCAATATTTCAGAAAAAATCTGCTTCATCCTCCTCCATTCTTTCAGGATCCACTCCTCTTGCTTTGCTAAATGGCAGTAATTCAGCTTTTGAATTTCTTGAGGAACATAAAGTTTGAATGTCAGGATTAAGGCCACTGATTAGGAGGAGGTGAGGCCAAGGTGAGGCATCCTTAATCCTCTAAAACAAATCCCTATAAAATCAAAAAGTCACGTAGAATTCTGAAAGGGTTGTGCTGTTTGGGGAGGTTTTAAGTTGTCAAGATGATGTAAAATAGAAAAAGTGTGGTGATATTCTCCAATCCCCTTGCTTGTCAATGGCATGTATCACAACTGAAATAACAGAGGTGACATTTGCTGGAAGCAGTGTGGACAAGTCTCTTAGGAGGCTATTCAACTGGGCACACGTGACAAAGGATGAAGGCGGTGGAAAGGTCCAGGAGAAAATGGGCAGGGAGTAAAGAAGTGCTTGGTTCATCACTAATGGTTATAATCCACTTCTTAGTTTTTAAAGGTGTCTCCCGCAACCCCCACAGGTCCTTACAAACATCACTTCTCATTTAGTATCCATTAATTAACATTAGACTTACTAAAGTATTATTTGCATAATATTTCACAGAAAAAAACAGGCAGGTTAAAAGCCTAACACAGAAGTAAGTTTACATTTCTCAGGGAGGCAGTTTCCAATGACTTTTCTTTTCCACCTGTGGATATCTTTTCCTTTCATGTGCACCATCACCTGGGCTGAGGGTAGTGACCAATGTGCCCAAGGCAGACTCCCCACAGCAACATTTCCTTTTGCTCAGACACCTTATCATTATTTTTTTCTTATCTGCATAATTATATATTTAAGAATTACAAGCGTTATTTGCTCACTATTGAGAATTTATCCAATCCCATAAAGTTACAGAAGTTTCTCTTTTCATAATCAAGTTGCCTAGAAATACTATTCTTAAAGTTAGATATGCTCTCTCAAGCTTACACACACACACGCACATTCCCACACACTCACACAGATGTATCAACAAATCAGAGTATCTCACTCCAAATCAAATACAGGACTCCACATTCTTTACTTCTTTTCATACTGCAAGTATTTTCTCATACCACTACATAGTTCTTGAAAATCCCACTGATTGCTGCTACTTACTGTTTCCTCAGGCAGATGTACCACAATCTCCTTAGCAATAGCCCCAATACTGGATATTCATTTTTCTCTGAGGTCATTTATGTCTACTTTGTGATTTAGGATTGCAAGGGCCTTTTCTCTAGTACATGATATTCTCTTTAATATGGGCGAGTCGTCTTCCAATTTTACATTCACAAAAGTAACTAAAGAGTCTGACAGCAGGCAAAAATCCCTTATGTGATTCTTCAGGCACACTGATGGTAGGCAATGATAAGGTTTTGCCAGGCAGATCTCCAGGCGGAAAGCTGCTCCCCCCACACCCAACTTGGGGCACAGCCAGGGTATCAGTGTCTTCTGGACTCAGTTAGGAACTCAGGACCCAACCCCTGCAGTCCACTCTGACTCCATCCCTACTCCCATCCTAGTCCCCTGCTTCTCCTTCCCCCAACTCTTGTCCTGGGTCCACAAAAAACAAACAAAGAAAAAGAGGCTTTTGTTTAGTGCATCTGGGCAATGGGATCATTTCTTGTGCCTACATTGCATGTCACCTGACCCTCGACCTGTATGTTTCCATTGGGAAAATGAAATACAAGGGAGCTGTTGCCTATTTTTGCTTCTCCATTACACTCGCCCAGGAAGTGAAGAAAGACTCGGTTGTTAAAGTCAGTTTGGCTTATTGTCCTAACTGACCACCTCCTCTCCTGGCTGCTCAACATTGATAGGGGTTCTTTTCTCCATCTTTCAGATTTACAGTTGAGTACCATGTTTAATTTGTCTCCCCAGGAATAGAGGAAAAAACAGAAAGTTAAAAATGAAATAGAAATTAAAAATGAAAATGAGGGACACTTGGGTGACTCACTGAGGGTAAGAGCTTTAGTGTCTGCCTGTGGCTCAGGTCATGATCCCAGGGTCTTGGGATCAAGCCCTACATCAGGCTCTCTGCTCAGCAGGGAGTCTGCTTCTTCTTCTGCCTGCTGTTCCCACTGCACCCCCCGCCTTTGCTCTAGCCCTTTGTCTCTGTCAAATAAATAAATATAAAATCTTTTTAAAAATGAATATCAAAATGAATTAAATTAAAAATGAAAAAGGATAGAATAATGAGATTCATATTTGTGGGGCATTTCTCATTTTGAAGAGCTGTTCTAGGCATTTTTAATCTACATTTCACATTCAATTGGTACTTATTTCCTCATGAAGTTGTTATAAACATTTTATGAAGAAGGTATTATTTACCCATTTCACAGATAGGAAAAGTCAGATGGCAAATCAAACTAGCAAACTCTTGAAAATATTCAACTTTCTTTTTGTACCAATAAATCTGAGTAAATTTCTTCCCAGCATGCAGTGATTTTTTAAATATTTTTTTATTATATTTAAAAACAGTATGTGACAACAAGTACTGAAGATCAACATGTTATCTACTTTGAGTTCATGGCACCAAGTAAAACATCATTTTTCTTCATGTTTCCTCAAAAATAGGTTTTTGCCCTTGGGGAGACAAGATTTCCAGGGGAAGCAAAAGTAAAATCCTGACTTTCTTACAGCATGTTCCCTCCTCTGGTCGAAAGTGCTTGTCAGGAGAAATTTATTCCTCAAAGGAAATAAAGCATATTTAACTCCTGTCGGTCTGAACTCAAAAACTCGGACAGATGCAAAGAAGAGTACAGAACACTGTAAGAAATGTACCTGCTTCCTGATCATACTTGCTTTTACCATTTTCAATCATTCACCCTGGGGAAAATGAAATGCCAATACTAAGATTTAACTTTATTACCTTAAGAGAAAAAGTGCAAACATAAGATAGGATCCTCTCCCTTTAGAAGATCCTCATAAAGAGGCAAAACAAAAATTGGGAGGTGTGGGTTTTGGAGAGGCCACTGAGAGAAAATGTAAAATGGATGCGTTAATTATGAGCGAACATGTTTACTAGTCTGCGGCTCTAACAAATGTTCATCTGGCTGCCACATATTTACTCCAGTTCTTCTAGTTTTGAGATTTATATGTGATGGGATCTCTGAAAAATAACATAGAAAATGATTTTTGTAACTATTGGTCAAGAAAATCACTGGAGCTACATAAATTAGGCCTGTGCCCCGTACTTCATTAATTAATTAAATAAGTTTCTCTGCTTGTCGGCGGTGCTGTGAATGCACCTTGAGTATGAGTTAGATAGCTCAGGGTCTTGCTAGACTAATTAATGTATCTATTCTTCAAATATGTTTGGGAGCCAGGTTAGCTCTATATGCAGCCAGCTTCAAGGAGTCATCTGACAATGAATAAGGAAAAACAAACAAACAAAGAAAACTAGACCTCCAGGAACTGGGATAGTGATGTCAAATCGAGCATTAGAGCAAATGGAAAGTCTCTGAGAAATGAAAGCCACAGTGTTTAATAAAGTGCTGTGGAAACATGGGGATAGAGACTGAAACCCCATGAGTACCACTGGGTGTTTCTACCTGTCAGATTAGCTTTCTGTAAGTTAAAATGTAGCAAAATCAGGAGATTTGGGATAAGAAAAGTGAAATGGTATGAAATAAAAAGAAAAAAAAAACACCCTCAAGATCTTCCTCCACAGGTGAACACTCTGAGAGCTTTATTAAGTCTATGTTTGATGACCAGAGATAAAAAATAAGCCATATTTGCAACAAGTAATATTGAACTGTTTATAATTGTAATATCAAAACTAACCTTGTTGTTGGCACTTACAAATGCCTTGATTGATAAAGGTGCCTTTGAAGTTTTTCAGATGCATTTGCATTTCACACATTTTGTGTTTCCCAGGAAGGACTGCTGCCCAATCAAAATGATACACGTTGATATTTGTATTGATGAATCCTATATATGATCTCCATTACAGAATGGTTTCTAGAGAAGTTTAATTTATAAATATTCATCCCATAGGCTAATCTGGTTACCTTTATTTTTAAAATACCAGGCATTTTCAAGGAAATAAGAGGAAAATGAAATAATAGAAATGGCACTGATTACTATTTCTTGTAATCCTCACACAGAATCCCACAGTAGAAAAGTCTCATAGACTGGATGTTTTTTTCTCAGTCATAAATATTGGTGACACCTCCATGGGCCTTGGTTATGCTGGGCTTCCATTGTTTGTTACTTGGCTTATTATTCTGGGGAAAATGACAAGGATCCTTGATGGCTCTTAAACTATCTTGGACAGAGGGTGGCATGCTCTGCAATAATACTAGCCCTGGACAGATGGTAGCTTCACCAGGGTCTAAACACTGCTCTCCTTCAGAGTGGAGCTGGCTTTCCATGTGGCTTTGACTCAGAGCCATTACATCAAAGGTGGAGTTCTTTTCTCTGATAACTTATTTCCTCCTAATATTCAGCCAGAACAGAGTGGGGGTTGGCTCAATGACTTAAATTTAGGGAGTCAAGTTTTGGTCATATGAGAAATTCAAAGATTTTAAAATTTAGTTTCAGCTAACCAGTGCAAAATTTTCTTCAGCAAGATTATATTTTACACTGGTTTAAAATATGAACCACACGGGGCACCTGGGTGGCTCAGTGGGTTAAGCCGCTGCCTTCGGCTCAGGTCATGATCCCAGGTCCTGGGTTCAAGCCCCATATTGGGCTTTCTGCTCAGCGGGGAGCCTGCTTCCTCCTCTCTCTCTGCCTGCCTCTCTGCCTACTTGTGATTTCTCCCTGTCAAATAAATAAATAAAATCTTTAAAAAAAATATGAACCACAAATATGTCATTATATTATTTTATTTTAAGAGGCAGAAAGTCATATTTGTTTTAAAAATATCCAGAATACCTAACTGACAACTAAAAGAGCTGGAGAAAGAACAGCAAAGAAAGCCTAAATCCAGCAGGAGAAGAGAAATAATAAAGATCAGAGCTGAAATCAATGAAATAGAAAACAAAAGAATAGTAGAATAGATCAACGAAACCAGGAGCTGATTCTTTGAAAGAATTAATAGGATTGATAAACCCCTGGCTAGACTTATCAAAAAGAAAAGAGAAAGGACCTAAGTTAATAAAATCATGAATGATAGAGGAGAGATCACAACTAACACCAAAGAAATAAAAATAATTATAAGAACATATTATGAGCAACTATATACCAGCAAATTTGACAATCTGGAAGAAATGGATGCATTCCTGGAGATATATAAACTACCAAAAGTAAACCAGCATGAAATAGAAAACCTGAACAGACCCTTAACCAGTAAGGAGATTGAAGCAGTCATCAAAAATCTCCTCCCAAAAAGAGCCCAGGGCCGGATGGCTTCCCTGGGGAATTCTACCAAACATTTAAAAAAGAATTAATACTTATTCTCCTAAAACTCTTCCAAAAAATAGAAATGGAAGGAAATATTCCAAACTCATTTTATGAGGTCAGCATTACCTTGATCCCCAAACCAGACAAAGACCCCACCAAAAAAGAGAATTACAGACCAATATCCTTGATGAACACAGAGGCAAAAATTCTCACAAAATAGTAGCCAATAGGATCCAACAGTATATTAAAAAGATTATTCACCACGACCAAGTGAGATTTATTCTTGGGCTGCAAGCTTGGTTAAATACCTGCAAATCAATCCATGTGTTACAATACATTAATAAAAGAAAGAACAAGAACCATTTGATACTCTCAATAGATGCTGAAAGAGCATTTGACAAAGTACAGCATCCTTTCTTGATTAAAACTCTTCAAAGTGTAGGGATAGAGGGTACATACCTCAATATCATCAAAACCATCTATGAAAAACCCACCGCAAATATCATTTGCTATGGGGAAAAACCAAGAGCTTTTCCCCTAAGATCAGGAACACAATAGGGATGTCCACTATCACCACTGATATTCAACATAGTACTAGAAGTCCTAGCCTCAGCAATCAGACAACAAAAAGAAATAAAAGGCATCCAAATCAGCAAAGAAGAAGTCAAACTCTCACTCTTTGCAGATGATAAAATACTTTATGTGGAAAACCCAAAAGACTCCACTCCAAAAATGCTAGAACTCATACAGGAATTCAGTAAAGTGTCAGGATATAAAATCAATGCACAGAAATCAGTTGCATTTCTCTACACCAACAATAAGACAGAAGAAAAAGAAATTAAGGAGTTGATCCCATTTAGAATTGTACCAAAAATCATAAGATACCTAGGAATAAACCTAACCAAAGAGGCAAAGAATCTGTACTCAGAAAACTATAAAGCACTCATGAAAGAAGTTGAGGAAAACACAAATAAATGGAAAAACATTCCATGCTCAGGGATTGGAAGAACAAATATTGTTCTTCTTCCAAGAACAAATATGCTACCTAAAGCAATTTACACATTTAATGCAATCTCTATCAAAATACCATCAATTTTTTCAAAGAAATGGAACAAATCATCCTAAAATTTATATGGACCAAAAAGACCCTGAATAGCCAGAGGAATGTTGAAAAAAGAAAGCCAAAGTTGGTAGCATCACAATTCCAGACTTCAAGCTCTATTACAAAGCTGTCATCATCAAGACAGCATGGTACTGGCACAAAAACAGACACACAGATTAATGGAACAGAATAGAGACCCCAGAAATGGACCCTCAACTCTATGGTCAACTAATTTTCGACAAAGCAGGAAAGAATGTCCAATGGAAAAAAGATAGTCTTCAACAAATGGTGTTGGGAAAATTGAACAGCCACATGCAGAAGAGTGAAACTGGACCATTTCCATACACCATACACAAAAATAGACTCAAAATGGATGAAAGACCTCAATAGGAGACAGGAATCTATCAAAATCCTTAAGGAGAACACAGGCAGCAAACTCTTTGACCTCAGCCACAGCAACTTCTTCTAAGAAACATCACCAAAGGTAAGGGAAGCAAGGAGAAAAATGAACAATTGGGACATCATCAAGATCAAAATCTTTTGCACAGCAAAGGAAACAGTCAATAAAACCAAGAAACAACTGACAGAATGGGAGAAGATATTCGCAAATGACAGACATATCAGATAATAGGCTAGTATCCAAAATCTAGAAAGAACTTATCAAACTCAACATCCAAAGAACAAATAATCCACTCAAGAAATGGGCAGAGGACATGAACAGACATTTCTGCAAAGAAGACATCCAGATGACCAACAGACACATGAAAAAGTGCTCCACATCACTTGCCATCACGGAAAAACAAATCAAAACCACAGTGAGGTGCCACATCACACTAGTCAGAATGGCTAAAATTAACAAGTCAGGGAAAGACAGATGTTGATGAGGATGCGGAGAAAGGAGAACCCTTCTACACTGTTGGTGGGTATGCAAGCTGGTAAAGCCACTCTGGAAAATAGCATGGAGGTTCCTCAAAAAGTTGAAAATAGAGCTACCCTACAACCCAAAAATCACACCACTTGGTATTTACCCTAAATATACAAATGTAGTGATCCAAAGGGGCACATGCACCCGAATGTTTATAGCAGCAATATCCACAATAGCCAAACTATGGGAAGAACCTAGATGTCCATTAACAGATGAATGGATAAAGAAGAAGTAGTATGTATACATACACACACACACACACACACACACACACACACACACACACTATGGAATACTATGCAGCCATCAAAAGAAATGAAATCTTGCCATTTGCAATGATGTAAATGGAACTAAAGGGTATTAGGCTGAGCGAAATAAGTCAATCAGAGAAAGACAATTATATGATCTCTGTGATATGAGGAATTTGAGAGGCAGGGCAAGGGTTTTGGGAGAAGGAAAGGAAAAAATGAAACAAGATGGGATCAGGAGGGAGACAAACCATAGGAGACTCTTAATCTCACAAAACAAACTGAGGGTTGCTGGGAGGAGGGAGGGTAGGGAGAGGGGGTTGGGTTATGAACATTGGGAAGGGTATGTGCTATGGTGAGTGCTGGGAATGTGTAAGCCTGATGATTCACAGATCTGTACCCCTGGGGCAAATAATACATTATATGCTAATAAAAATAATTAATAAAAATAAAAACAATGAACACTGGGAAAAAAATAGAATAAAGGCTTTCAGATTTTCAAACCAAAGAAAGATCATCACAATCAGAACTTTAAAAATATATTTTATTGGGGCGCCTGGGTGGCTCAGTGGGTTAAAGCCTCTGCCTTCGGCTCAGGTCATTATCCCAGGGTCCTGGGATCGAGCCCCACATGGGGCTCTCTGCTCAGCAGGGAGCCTGCTTCTCTTCCTCTCTCTCTGCCTCTCTGCCTACTTGTGATCTCTGTCTGTCAAATAAATAAATAAATAAATCTTTAAAAAAATATATATATATATATTTTATTGACTTATCTGATACGGATTAATTTTTAGTTGTAAATTATTTCTGAAATGTATATGATGACTTTTTCATTTCATGAATGTATAATAAATGCTAAGTATCTAATAAAATAAATGGTAGTGTGTGACTAGGTAAAACAGTGTAATTTTTCACAAAGGAAAGTTTCAGAAAAAGACATTCATAGGAATAATAGCAGAAATGTAGACTTCCAAAAATTTTTTAAAAATTTTGAAACCATCAAGTGTAATTAAAATTTTCCAAGAATGAACAGTTAAGAAATATTATAAGAGTAATGCTATTATAATGGTATCTATAAATCTAAGACTCTTTGATAGTTAAACATGTAAAATGCATAGTGATTTACTTGATTTTTTATTAACATTATCATATTGGAGATATTTAATATAATAATTGCTAGAAAAATATATAAATGACATTTTTTAGTTCTAGGTGAAAACCTAAAAATGTTCTTGGATGTGCATATGTGTGTTTATCTTCCCTTTTTCTATGGGTTTTGTTTCTACCTTGTCTCTTCCCGTGACTTCTGCATGTCCAAATAGAAATAAAAATCGTAGGTTATGTCACAAATGACTCTAGAACTTCTTATTTGGCCTTTAAAAGCTTTTAAACTGTGTTCATTTTTATTTTAGCTCCTACCACTTATTTCCTTTGCATGGTTACTGCAAAGATAAAAACATCACACTGGGTAAAATCTTAATTATTAAAAGTCTGTGTACCTCTGGAAGATAGAAACAATAGAAATATATGTTGCTAGACTTTCTTATTATCAATGTTACTAAAATTATAACTGAGAGGCATAATAATTATCAAAAGAGGTGTCACTTCAGGGAAGATGAAATTCCTCCCGCAAAAGTATTGCTCTAAAATAAAATTATTCCAAACTATGCAAAAATATGTCATCTATATGCTTCTATATTTCATTATTTTATTACTTTTATTCATTTCTAAAATGAAGATCAGCTATATGTTTTATTTTTATGATGCTTTAGTTTATCAAGCATAATATAAATTCCAAATGTTTACTAATCATATTAATATGGACCTTGCAAAGATGAAAATAGTTTAGCCCATATATTCCTGTAAGGCCATCAGTCATTTTTATGTTACAGAGAAATAATCTTCTTGGTATGTTGCCTGGGAAGTGAACTCACTTTTAAATCATCTCAATTTAGAATTTCTCCCCCCTCCCTTTCGAATGCATTTTATATGAGCAACAAATAAATAGTAATGATTTGTGCTTTTTTTGTGCATGCAAATCTTATATGTGACACAGAGAAGAAAGAATTCTAACAATTTACCCACAATATATTCGGATAGATACAACTGCCTACAATAGTCCTTCTAATCTATAGACTCTGAGAAATCACTGGAAAAATAAAGGTTAGCTTAAAATAAAGCACCAAAACCAAATCCAAACCAAACCAAACCCAACCAAAACAAAACAAAAAACAAGGAAAGAAAGCTGATCTATAATGGGGCAAATCACTTTATATTGCTGGTGGGAAGGAAAAAGGAAAAGAATTATTTCTGGAGCAATTTTTTGTGTGACAGATTCACAAATATCAAAATTATGAAGGCTGCAATGGAAGAAAGAGGGAGTGAAAATGAATCACTTAAATGACCAAGGAAAACACTAGAACTGTGGAAGTTATGCCTCAAGAACTTTAAACGTGTAAAAAATAATACACAGATAAAATTATAGTTTTGAAGAAAGGGAAGTCAAAGTATCAATACACAGGTTTTGAGTTCTTCTGGGCAGGAAGTTAATATTGAAAATATTAAAAATGTTGGAAATGTCAGAAACGTTGAACATGTTTGGTTGAAAGGCAAACTCCAATCTTTGAGGTATTTCAGGGCTGCCTTGCCCCCATTTGCTTCAGAGGGATTATTTTTAAGCAACTAGTGTCTGGGGAAAACTTTGTGGCCTTAAGTTCTATAATATTTCCCTTTTCATTTCATGTCCATTATTTCCTCTCATAGCTTGTAAAAGTTAATGCATTTAACTAAAAATACCAAAAATGGCAGCAAATTTTTCATCTATCCACCCATATGTCTACTGTCTTACTGTCTTTTTTTTTTTAACTTATTTATTTTACAGAAAGAGAGAGGGTGTGGGAACGGTGGGGAGGGACAGAGGAAGAGAGAGTCTCAAGCAATTTCTGTTCTGAGCTTGGAGCCTATCATGGGGCTTGATCTCATGACCCTGAGATCAGGGCCTGAGTAGAAACCAAGAGTCTGGTGCTCAACCAACTGCGCCACCCAGGTGCCCCTGTCTCACTGTCTATTGATAGAAATATCTGGAATGCTATTAAACAAATGTTAGTAATTCCTGTTTATGGTTTATAGTTACCCTTCATATTCTTGATTGTTCTTATATCTATCCACTGTGAAACCATAGGACTATTTATTTCTATTATTATTATTTGCCACATTTAAATCTTACTGAATACCATGCTTCAAAACACTAAATGGTGGGGCGCCTGGGTGGCTCAGTGGGTTAAGCCGCTGCCTTCGGCTCGGGTCATGATCTCAGGGTCCTGGGATCGAGCCCCGCATCGGGCTCTCTGCTCAGCAGGGAGCCTGCTTCCTCCTCTCTCTCTGCCTGCCTCTCTGCCTGCTTGTGATCTCTCTCTGTCAAATAAATAAATAAAATCTTAAAAAAAAAAACACTAAATGGTTAGGACAAGATGTGATAAGGTTTAGTACTAGGTTTGTTAGATCTTACTGGGCTCCAGCTTGAAATTTCAAGCAAGTTCAATTCCTCACTTATCACTAAGGAATCCAGGAAAATAAAACAAAATTGATTAAAACTGTAATCATTCCAATAAAGAGAATGTATAATAAACTGAGAAACATTGCAAAATGTATCAGAAACAATTTTAAATAGCAAATAATGATAGCTGTAAGATCTAGAAAAATGAATCGGATAAAAATGACCATTTTCTCTCTTCTTTCTTAAACAGTATCCATATCAATGGTATTTTTTGAAGTGCGCCCTTTTTCTCAGTGTTAGAAAATATATCTAATATTTCTAAGCTACTTTTATGGTGACTTGAAAAGATAATATTCAAGAAACATGTGTAGTTTTATTTATCTCACATCTTTAACCACCAAGATTTCACTGACCTCAAAGAGTTTGATAAATGATATGTTTTCTTCCACAGTTAGTACTGGGCAAAAGTGTAACATGTAATAATAAAACCATTTGTGTGTGTGTGTGTGTGTGTGTTTTCAATGTGCTTAGCTCCTTCTGCTAGATATAATGAGACTGCCTCTGCACAGTCTTCAGAAGCTGCTTCCAACCCCTAGTACAAGAAAGGATCTCTATGAATAGTCAGCTGAATGCATAAAAGGGCTTTGAACTCTCCGAGCTGGATTTTTTGTTGTTGCGCTCCTCTCTCCGTTGCTTCACGTTGATGTCATTCTGTGCACTTTTCAGGTTATTAGAAATGTTCAGTATGCTGTGGTAGAAAGTGAATTTCAGAGGCCCCAATGAACATCACAATGCAAATGTAGTAGAAGTATCAAAAGATTCTGGGACAAGCATTTAAAAACTCTTGATAGCTGGATGAGAAAACATTTCAGCCCTTATACCAAGCTCAGAAAGAAAGGTAGGAAGTATAAAACCAAACAGACACAAAAGGTAATTTTCCTAAGAAGATGAAAGAATAGGAAAAAAAAAATCCCACAATAGGATACAATCAGAAATGATAAATATGGAATAAATGAGAATTTTTAGAAATATAGTGAAGAATAGTATATTTACCTTCTACAAATACTATGCCAAACACTTTCAGCTTATGTCATTTAATTTGATTTAATGCATTTTTTAATGTGCTCCCAAACTGGGAGAAGTTTAGCAGAGAGCACTGACAGACAAGACGAAGCTGCCAGAGCAAATTAAAACAAGATCCCATGTGCATGTTTCCGGAAAAGAACAAAAATGATGACAGAAACTTTACATAGTTCTTTGTTTATCCTCCTAACCATGTCTCTATACCTGTGCTCCCTACACAATCTCCCTCCTCCTTTCTGTTTTCTTGGTGTTGAATATTTAAGCATTATTTACTATCATCTTAGATAATTTTCTTCTTTCCAATTGTGCTGACCTTTGACCTTTCTGCATCCCTAAGGGTTGGTTAGGAGACTTTCTCCATATAAGTGATATCCAGAGAGTGGCTTCAGGGAAAGGGTAGTGTACATTGTTGACCAAGTGGCCAAAAATCTGGTCCATTAATGGATTGTAGGGCCAGAGAATGAATGCTGGTACCTTACTCTAAAAAACAACATTCTTTGTTTTATCTGGGTTTTTGAACAAGCTGGATTTAAAATGATGACCAGAATGCAACAGCTATTCCACTTCCCCTTAGAACAATGTGTGTCCTTTCTCAGTCCATCAGATAAGAAAACAAGAGCATGGGGCATCAAGGAGACTGAGCTTTCTATCGAGGTTTTTAGATCTATGCACCTTAGGTGACCAAATGCTATTTCATTGTCTATTAATCTATTCTTTATTACTTGTTTTGTTTTGACTAATAATTTTGTTGGTTCTCTGCAGACAGAGAAAATGCAGTGTACATCTTCTTGCCTCTATCACAGTGCCTACAGGGCAAATATCAGTGCAGTGGATTCTCAAAGATAGTTCTTAAATAGTGGTTTGGCTCAATTATCATAATTGAAGGATCCATACACAGAACATTCAAACAGCAAAGATTTTAGTATTATTTTTATCTTCAATTTTATTTTAAAAGTCCGTTATGGGAATCTGAAAAAAAAAAAAAAAAGAAAAAAGAAAGGAAAAAAGAAAAGCAATACTATACTTGAGCCAGAGTGGGAAGAAGTAAATTTAAATGTGATAAAAATTACAGCTGTATTTTATGTGTTCCATCTTTTGTTCCTAGTGTCCAACAACCCCTGATAATGAAGCTATTAACTGAGTCCTGATATTTTTTTTTTAATTTAAATTTCTATTTATTTTTTTTTAAACATATAATATATTTTTATCCCCAGGGGTACAGGTCTGTGAATTGCCAGGTTTACACATTTCACAGCACTCACCATAGCACATACCCTCCCCAATATCCATAACCCCACCCTGCCTCTCCCAACCCCCCTCCCCCCAACAACCCTCAGTTTGTTTTGTGAGATTAAGAGTCACTTATGGTTTGTCTCCCTCCCAATCCCATCTTGTTTCATTTACTCTTCTCCTACCCCCTAAACCCCCCATGTTGCATCTTCTCTCCCTCATATATGGGAGATCATATGATAGTTGTCTTTCTCCGATTGACTTATTTCGCTAAGCATGATACCCTCTAGTTCCATCCACGTCATCGCAAATGGCAAGATTTCATTTCTTTTGATGGCTGCATAGTATTCCATTGTGTATATATACCACATCTTCTTTATCCATTCATCTGTTGATGGACATCTAGGTTCTTTCCATAGTTTGGCTATTGTAGGCATTGCTGCTATAAACATTCGGGTGTACGTGCCCCTTCGAATCACTACGTTTGTATCTTTAGGATAAATACCCAGTAGTGCAATTGCTGGGTCATAGGGTAGTTCTATTTTCAACATTTCGAGGAACCTCCATGCTGTTTTCCAGAGTGGTTGCACCAGCTTGCATTCCCACCAACAGTGTACGTGGGTTCCCCTTTCTCCGCATCCTCGCCAGCATCTGTCATTTCCTGACTTGTTAATTTTAGCCATTCTGACTGGTGTGAGGTGATATCTCATTGTAGTTTTGATTTGTATTTCCCTGATGCCGAGTGATATGGAGCACTTTTTCATGTGTCTGTTGGCCATCTGGATGTCTTCTTTGCAGAAATGTCTGTTCATGTCCTCTGCCCATTTCTTGATTGGATTATTTGTTCTGTGGGTGTTGAGTTTGCTAAGTTCTTTATAGATTTTGGACACTAGCCCTTTGTCTGATATGTCATTTGCAAATATCTTCTCCCATTCTGTCAGTTGTCTTTTGGTTTTGTTAACTGTTTCCTTTGCTGTGCAAAAGATTTTGATCTTGATAAAATCCCAATAGTTCATTTTTGCCCTTGCTTCCCTTGCCTTTGGCGATGTTCCCTGATATGTATTTTTAAACTTACACTTTTAATTAAGGAAATTTCTAAACTAGAACCTAGAAATTAAAATTGAGGAATCATTAATAAAACAGACCAACACAATTAAATATATTTATATCCTTTTCCCAACTCACAATAGGGATCACAAAGTAATGATACATTTTAGCTAAATTTCAGTGCAAAAAAAAAAAAAAAAAGAATTTATCATCAAAAATCAATTGGCAACAGCCAGATGAACACCAGCTACCTTGTGCTGGAGAGTAATAAACAAGGCTGTATAAAGAATGAATCATGTCAGATTAATCTAATTTCCTTATATGTCAGAGTGACTTAGGAGATCAAGAAGAAGTAATAGATTGAATATATCTTGATGTTAACAAGATTTTCAATGCTGTTCCATTTAACACCATCAATCATTAACAAACAAGGAAAAATGTGGCTGAGTGTCTCCACTTAGATGGGTTGTCATATATTTGGAAAATCTTTGACATAACTCAATGGTATCAGGGGTGGGAGATGGGGTCACACCAAATCCCTACCCTGTTCCATGCTGTTCTAAAATGAAGGAGCAGTCATTTATGTAAATCAGTTGTTTTCAATAGACGTATTATTGATAGCAGACACCAGAACATCTTTGCTTCAATATAGACTTAGGAATTTAAGAAAAATAGGAGAATTAATTTTCTTAATTTCTTCAGCTATAAAGTGAGAATATTAGTAGGTCCTACTCAAAGTGTTGCTATAATAATTAAACAAAATAATCCATGTAGAATGCTTATCACAGTGCTTGGCATAAAAACAGCACTTCAACAAATGGTGCTTTTTACAATTAATGTGATTTCCATGATTGTATAACTCAGAGGTTTTGAAACGTGGGACTTTGTTTCTAGATATTGTACAGTATATTCTTCACACTTCATTCACTAACCACCTGATGTGAGATGGTTTGATTTTATATGATCTGGCAAACTCAAAGAGTGGGAAAAAATCAATACAAATATACTACAAATAATAGCTGAGATTAAATTTATAAATTTAAAATAAGTTCTCCTTGTACCTAAGCAAAATTAAAATGGAGTAAAGAATTAATTGGAATTACGATTTTAAATAAAATTACTAAGAAAATTGTGTACAACTACTGGGTCTATTTTTGAGGGAGTTTAACAAATCTGTCTACCAGAAGCTTCCCACAGACTTATATTTCCAGATGTACATAGATTCATGCAATATTTAGTTTAGCCTTCCTTAAGCAACTTGATTATTTACTTTAATTAAAAACTCTACAACAAATAAGTTCAGAACATAATTTGTTTGAAGTTAATCCACATTCAAGGAACTTTTCTTCATGCTCAAGCCTGACTTCCACTTTGATATCTCTCTACAGATCTCTACAATTCAAATTCAATTATTCCTGAAATTAAATTATTTAATATGGACTTACTTTTACAGACTTAGATGTCTATTTCATTTGCTCTCTGTAGACATCCAAGCTAACATAGCTATAAGCTTAAATATGTACATAGACTCAGTAAAACAAAATATACAAAATTACTTCCTAATTTTTTGCAATAAATATGTATTATTTTGCTATTCAAAAATTAAACCCAAAAATTTTCTCTGAAAAAGTGAGAAGGCACCACATGGTTAACTCCTGTTGTTCAGTATCATAATGCCATGTAACAAAAGACTCCCAAACTCAGTGTTTTGTAACAGTGAGCATTTTCTTCCTGTGGGTTTGCAGGCCAACCACAGCTCTGCTGATAGAGCTCTGGGTTGAGTTGTGCCACTTTACGGTCCGGCTTCAGGCTCCAAGTCAAATGGCCTTGACTGCAAGCTGCAGCCTGGGTCGACACTCTTCTACTTCTCCTTTGGTCTATGGCTATCTGGTGTATATTTTTCTTATGAAAAATTATCAAGTGTTACATGCAAGTCAAAATGAGCAACTGTAATTGAAGCTTCTGTTAGCCTTACACCCACTAAGATCTCCTTGACCAAAGCAAGTCATGTAGCCAAGCCCAAAGTAAAAGCGAATTTCACCATGATGACATGGCAAGGGTGAGGATGCCAAAGTTTCAAACAGGAGGTTAACGAATCGGTATGATCATTAAATTTCTCACATAAGGTTTGATGAAGCCAAGATCAACTAGAAGCAAAACGGAAAAATACACAAGGGTATTGAAAATTTTTCTATCATTCTCTGCTCCCTTATTCTGTTGGCATCAATCCCAGGATTCTGGAATTGCTTCTCCAGCAGCAACACCCACTCTCGCTTATTAACAGTACCTGCTCTCCTTAAATGAAACTCTAAGTTGTAAACCTCTTACTGTATTGTCCACCACACTGTCACATGTTTACGTTCCATTTCTTTGCATTAAGATTAGTAAGCCACAGAAATGAACTCTCACTCAAGGGTTAACGACCAATTTAAAACTTCTGATACTTTGCTCAAAAGATGTCAGCTTTTTACGCAACACATCTGAAATCTTAGCAACGGCCCACAGCATCAAATTAGGGTGACTGGCTTCAGGTTGTTGGACACTTAAGGAAATGTGATGTTTAAGTATGACCACATTCCAATTGTTTAAGCTAAATGAAGGGAGTTACAAACAATTTTGGACTATTTACGTATAGTTTTGAAATATAAGTAGCATACAAGTATTTGTCCAGTTATCTTCCACTGAGCATAAATTTGATAGATTTCATTAACATGCGCAATAGATCATGTATTTACACCCAGTTCCTTGCTTTATAGGTACCTGCATTTCTACCACATCCTCTCCAATATAGGAGTTTGTCACGTGAACCGAGTGTCAGTTAACACCAGGGACTTTGTCAGTCCACACAATCATCTGCCAAAAAGCAGTCAGTGCTAATACTTAGTTAGGTCTAAGTATTAGGTAGTCTTGAATTTTTTTCCAGAGGATAATCAGGGGGAAAAGGATGTAATTATTGACTTTGCCATTATATGAACATGAAGGATATAAAATTACTGGCTTTTAATGCCAGAAAGAACCTTAGAAATCAGTTGTTCAAAATCCCTTTTCTTTCAGATGAACAAAGAGAAGTGAAGTTACTTGCCCAAATCTCTTTATTAATCGCGGAGCCTGACTTGATTCTAAATCATGTCTTCTTTCCATTATACCAGGCTGATTGTTTGTGGTCATGGTGGCTAATGGGTCAAAGGTAATCCATTTATAGATAATCAATATCTTTAAATTCTTATAATTATTATGAAAGAGAGTTGCCTGAAACAGTCCTGGGATTTCAGCGGTTTAAAGAAACAAAATGAGCAAGGAGCAATAAATGACCAAGAGGAACTTGGCCAATGAGTTGATTGTGGCCCTAGTAACAGTATAACTTGATCTCAGCCCAACTCTTGCCATGAAGGATCACCCTGAATAATTTTCAGGCAGAGTATATCTATAGGTGACTCCTTAAAGTAGCACTGATCAGAGAGTAACCCACCTCACAATTCTCGTAGAGCTGTTATCAGAAATAATTAATGATTATAGAGCATTTTAGAAAAATATGCCAGATAAATACTTTACAGCCCATCTTGTTTTCCCAATGACTCTGTAGTGTTGAGACCTAATAGTACAATCCTTTAACCAGTCATTCAATGGCTATGATATTGGGCATTTATGCTAGAAGTCAGTGGTTTTTCCAGTCTATATGCAAAGACAAGTATTTACTACCTATTTTTATTATGTTCGTTTGTTCCTTGTCAAAATTCTGAGAAGCCGGGCTTTAGTTCGCTGCTATTTAGTTTGAACGATGAATACTCACTATTACATTTTGAAAACGGGCAGAATAAGCATCCACAAAAATAATATTTATTTGACTTCTCGGGGAGGGGGGGCTATTGAAAGCAATGGGAAGTGTAAAGTAGTCTTGATACTCTAGGTATAATTCAGCCAGCCAAGGTTTATTAAAAGGAAATATTTTGCAAAAAGTCAGAATCTAGTAGTAGAAATGAACTATAAATGATTGGTGGCATCCCCAAACCACTCTCCATAGTGGCTCTACCCTGTTATTTTGTAAGGCCAAAAGAAGCAGCTTAGAATAATATATATTTTTGTCCACCTTTAACCCCTTTTAGTGGGAGCTGTGCCGTGTCTGCTAGCTGAAACATTAACCAAATGAACCTACTGGCAGTTTGTCTATTTCTTCTCATTACACTAATATGGAAAATTAACTAGGAAGCATGCTTTCTCTCCCGTTAGGCTGGTGGCACATTTATAAGGACATCATTGAGACTGTTCCTTTCATTCCATCCTCGGATTCTCTCTGGGTAGCTGCTCTCTACCCACTTGTAATTTCTCTTCATTATACTGCAATATGAGACTATGGAGAGTCTTTTGTTGCAAGTGGCTATAGACATGGCTGTCGTTTTGTCCATTATTAGGTCAGTGGTGTGAGTTTTCAGAACAAAGGCAATGGACAGAATCGTCGTTGGTATTAGATATTAAAGTTACTAAATTATCCCAAAGGATCCACAGAGAGAAGAGATCATTGCCCTTGTTTTCACAGATATATGAACAGATATGAAATGACTTTTGCAAGGTCAAGAAAACCAGTGGTATGTAGAGAGAAGATTAAAACAACTTAAGTCCTTACAGCAGCATATTTTGCAAGGATAAAAGTTGCAATCCTTGTTCTCTTTCCTTTTTCCTCTGCAAATCTCCCAGGTAGACTGTGGACTGATTTTTCTTCTCCTTTAACACCAACTTATATCTTTAATATCAACTGTTTTATTTCTTCTTTATATGCTGATACTTTTTATAAAAAAGATTTTATTTTTAAGTAATCTCTACACCCAATGTGGGTCTCTAACTTACAACCCCAAGATCAAGAGTTGCATGGTCTGCTACATGGTCTACAGCCAGGCGCCATGATACCTTTTTTTTTTTAAACAAGAAAACATGCTTTTCTTTGAGCAACTTTTTTTTGAAAGAGAGGGTTTTAGAGAAAGCCCCCCACCATTGTTTTCAAAATGTGCTAGGGGAAAAAGGTGTGCCGGGCTTAGGGATTAATGTTTTTTCTCTTTTCTTTATTCTGAAACAAATCATTCAATCTTTGAAAACAACATGAGTCTCACATGTGCCTCATGAACTTCAGCCACATTCAAGATGTGGATGATAGGAAAGAGGAGAAAGTCTTCTAGCCTCTGCACACCATAATTGCTTGTGTCTTGCATGATATTCCCAGGGTTCCTAGTATATTCCCATTTTAGGACCCTATACAACTGATACAAAATACTAAATTACAAATTAGCTGATATTTTGCAAAGGAAAAATTTGTTTTTATTCACACAGTTTGTGTCTAACAATCCAGGATAATCAATGGGGCACAATGATGGCAGTAATGAAACTTCAAATCAGCAGGCTTCACTTCGCCAGCCTGAGTGCTGTGCCTGCTTCGTAGGGCCTGCTATAGTTGCCCAGAATGCTCTTTCTCTAGAACCACACTTGGTACACTCCCCTTCTTCAAGCCTTTTCTCAGTCCTCACCTTCTTCATGAAGCCTGCTGACTGCTCCATGTAATAAAACTGTACCATAGCCCTCCCCCCATCTCTGGTCTCACTACTCCCTAACCTTCTTCTAACCCATCATTGTATCCTGGGCATTTATCACATTCTTACATGATGTATTATTGTGTTTATTTTTTTTTCCCCTTTCCCCCAGCTAGAATTTAATTATATGAGAGCAGGGTTCTTCATTTTGTTCTCTGACAACTCCAAAACACCTGACCTGGCACATGGTTGGTGCTCAACAAATATTTGTGAAAGCAAAAACTGAATTTGGGTTTGGCTGTGCCACTATTTTGTGACTTTTTAAAAAGAGATTTATTTCTTTATTTCTTCCTTTATTTATTTGAGAGAGTAGGGTGGGAGGCAGAGGGATAGGGAGAGAAAGAATCTCAAGTTCACTCTGTGCTGAGTATGGAGCCTGATGCAGGGCTCAATCCCATGACCCTGATATCATGACCGAAGCTGAAACTGAGTCAGACATTTAACTGACTGAGTCACCCACGTGTCCCTATTTTGTGACTTTGAGAAAGCTTTTTTTTTTTTAAATTTTAACCTTTCTGTTTCTAAATCTCTCACTGAAATGCTGACTGATCTCAAGAGACATAAGAATACATTTTGGCCTATTACTTCTAGAGGAAACTTATTTGAATATGTGAGGAAATATGCTAAACAGTATTTTTCTCCACGTATAAAAATGGTAGCAGTTTATATATCCAGCTCTGAACTTGTCTTTTTTAAAATCTTTTTATTTTTGCATTCAACAATGCAAAAGAGATCATTTCTTATAAATATTTGAGGTTTCTTCATTTATTATAAAATACTTAATACATAAAAGAAAAAACTATGAAATATATAAAGTATGAAGCTTAATAAAATGAACCACCAAGACCTACCACACAGCATTAAAAAAAAATGGATACTGTCAGTAATTGAAATCCTCTGAGTCTCCCTCTCTGATTCTGTATTTCATGATCCATACCCCTCTTCTCCAGAATGGGAACCAGAGTCTCCTGAATTTTATGTTTATATTTTCCCTTGCTTTTTTTGCAAAGGTATGTATGTATCATCCTTAAGACTACATTGATGTTTTTTGCCCATTATAAGAATGAAATTATAACATAAATATTCTTCAGTGACTCCCTTCTTCTACATGCCATCATATTACTGAGGTTCATTAAAGTTTATGAATGTGGTATTATTTCATTGCATCATATTCTATTGAAAAATATAGTTGTTTATCCATTCTCCTGGTTGATAACACATTTTCTTGTTTCCAGTGTTTTGCTACTAGAACATTGTTTCGGTTTTCACTCACATGTATGCTTCTTAGCATCTATAAGACAAACTCTCTGGGCTGCATTCCTAGAAGGGAAGTGCTGGGAGTTTAGGACATTCACAACTTTCAACTTTACTAACTAATATACCTGTTTTCCAAAAGTGTTATAAAACCTTATACATCCTTCGACAGTAGACAGAAATTCTCATTCCTAGTCTATGCCCTCTATACAACCTGATGACCTAATTTTTGCCAGTCTGGTTTTCATTAAATGGAATCTCAGTGTGGCTTAGAATGGATTTCCTGAACATTAATGTTTCCTGTACTTCATTGTTACTGGCTTCTCTATGTCTTCATCTGTGAAAGGTCTATTGCTGCCTTTTACTCCTTTTCATTTCATTTCCTTTGTTCACTGTTTTTTTCTTTTTTTAAGAATAATATTTTAAAATTACATATATACATATATGTGTATATATATGTACATATACATATCATACATATACATATATGTATATATGTATTCTTTTTTAAAGAAAAAGTATTTAAAATTATATATATTTATTTATGCACACTATGGATATTAATTCTTCAGTTATAAAGGTCTCATTTTTCTTTTCCCTTATTGTGGTTTAGATTTTCAATTTTTAAAGGTATTTTTTGATATTTAAGAAAATTTTGGTTTTGAAATTAGTTCATTTTCTTTTAAGATTTCTGCTTTTTATGTCTCATTTAAAATTTGTAAGATTTTCCTTTTAAAAAATATTTTGTTGGTTCTACCTGGAATTATTACATTTTATGTAAGGAATCATTCTAAAGATCATTTTCCAGTGTTATAGATCACTATTTCTATTACATATCATACTTTCAAACATGCATAGATAAGTTTCTAGGCTTTTGATTCTGTTCTCCTTGTCTATAGAGGTCTATATTTCCTCCATAAAAATTCATATAAGTTTTGTCCATATAAAGATTTTATTTATTTATTTATTTTGACAGAGAGAGAGAGAGAGAGAACAGAAACAGAAGGGGAGGGGAGGGGCAATTGGAGAGGCAGAAGCAGACTCCCAGCTGAGCAGGGAACCTAACATGGGGCTCCGTCCCAGGACCCTGGGATCATGACCTGAGCCCAGGTAGACACTTAACCAACTGAGCCACCCAGGCATTCCTTATCCATAAATATTAACTGAGAAGAAGCTTCTCAAGTTCCATGAAAAATTTTTTTGGAATCTTGAAGGAATTGCCTTGACTTAATATTTTAATTTGAGGAAAGCCAATATAATTATAATAAGATGACATATTATTCCTTACCATGGTTTAATAGGTTAACTTCTAGATCTCCACTTAAATGTTTGTTAAACACAATGATAATAGTACTTAGTATTCTTGTCTTCTTTTTATTTTAAAAAGAATGCTTCTAATATTTTTATTAAATGTACTTTTGCTATAGATTTTGATAAATATATTTTATCAGACAAAGGAAGTTCTGTTCCATCCCTAGGTACTTATATTTTTATCAAGATTTGGTATTTTGTTTTATGAGAAAGTATTTTTTTACATCATTAAGATGAGTGATTTTGTTTTTCTTCTTTGATATGAGGATTTCTGATATTACTCCCCTCCCTTGGCATTCACTAATAGAGTCTTGATACATTGTATTTTTAATCTAATAGTATATTTGTTTTGCCAACACTTTGGTTAAAAAAAAAGTCAAAGAAGAGAATGTATCTTTTGTGATCAATGATAAAAAAAATCATTAGAAAAATGGATAAGGGGCATGAATGAATAATTCATAGCAGAGTAAAGAAAAGCAGCTAATAAACATAAAAAAGTTTCATTTCATTAGTAACCAAGAAAATGTAAATTAAAGCAATACTAAAAGACTAGTTTTTTGTTTGTTTGTTTGTTTTTTTATTTGTCAGAGAGAGAGAGGGAGAGAGAGCGAGCACAGGCAGACAGAATGGCAGGCAGAGGCAGAGGGAGAAGCAGGCTCCCTGCTGAGCAAGGAGCCCGATGTGGGACTCGATCCCAGGACGCTGGGATCATGACCTGAGCCGAAGGCAGCTGCTTAACCAACTGAGCCACCCTAAAAGCATCCTAAAAGCATCCAACTGAGCGTCCCTAAAAGACTAGTTTTTATGTATCAATATGTTAAAGGTGAAAAAGAAAAACAATTCTCAATGTTGGTAATCATATAGGAAATACTTTTACCTTTTCCAGTTTGCATCTCATGAATGTTCCACTTCCCATCTCTTTAACCTTAAAATGTTTTTAAATATGAAAGGAAAAAAAAACCCAAGGACAGGAAATTTGGACACAAATAGGTACATAGGGAAGATAATGTGAAGACATAGGGAAAAGAAAGCCATTTATAAGCCAAGAAATAGGACTTGAAAGAGATCCTTTCTTAATGGTCCTCAAATGGAAGGCCCTGACATCTTGACCTCAAACTTTTAGCCTCCAGAGGTATGAGTCAATACATTTGAGTCATTTAAATTAAAAAAAAAAAAAATTAGAGATGTTTGTAAACAAGTAACTTTGATCTATTTAAGGCCACACAATGTGTTGTTGTTGTTGTTTTTTCCCAGAACAATAATCTAATATTATTGAAAATGGTTTTGACAAAATCAAAAATATCTTGTTAGCTTGGTTAATATATATCTGTATTATGATACTATGATTATAGTAGGAGCTTTATTATTATTTCATTATATAGTTGTATTAATTTAGACAATAAGTATTGATGGTTATGTTATCAGAAGTCGCATAGATTTAAAAACAGTGCCAGAGTTTTGACTTGGAGTTAGATGTACCCAGGTTTAAATGAATTATTGACAAATGTTTTTGGGATACTCAACCTCTTTATATAAAATTTCTTCTTTTATTAAATGGATTTAGCAATACCTTTATGATAAAAACATTTTGAAGATAAAATGATATATTTGTGTTTAATAAACAGTATTAACCTTTTGTCTTTCCTTAACTTCATCTCCAAGAGCAATAACTGAGATAAATAACTTTAAAATCTTGGCAGCAAATATGAATTGCATATGCAAATACTCAATTAATACAAACCAGCCCTACTGAGACATGTCTCAATTTAAAGTAGTTTGACTTAAATTAGTGTGAAATTAAAGAGCTTCTAAATTAGAAATTTAAAAAGCAAACTCTTCACTCATCTCTTAAATCAGAATTAATCCTTTTGAAAGTTCACTCAGGTCAAGTTTAATCAGTGGCCATCTGGGATGTCTCTAACAGAAAACAACCTTGTGATTTTTATGATAATGGAATTGCACCAGTAGGGTATCCCAGTCCAGGGTTAGTATTCAAGTTGTGACTTTCTCCTCTGTGTTCCCATGGCACATGTGTATAACCATAATCATGGCACTTAAATTGTATTATAATTATTTGATTACACCCTATTTCCTTTCTCAAACATGAACTTCTTTGATTAGATCTATGTCTTATTTGTCTTTGTATCTTTGGTCTTTTGTATAGACCTCAAAACTTACTGAACAGTAATAATAGCAATAACAACAACAACAATAATAATAATAGCTAGTGCATTTATAACACTTTCTGTGTTTTAGGCACTACTCTCAGAAATTTGCATTATTAATTCATTGAAGGGTAACAACAACCCTATGAAGTAGTAGTTATGAGTATCCTACTTTGCAGATGAATAGCAAATGACTGAGTGAATGATCAGTGTTCTTGTTACTGACTATACCTTCCTTAAGTGTTAGCGTACAGCTCCCCAGTTTCTCAGAAGGGAGAGATAGTATCTATATGGCTCTCTTTGCCTGGGTATTGATACATGTCTATGGAAAACAATTGCAACAACACCTTTGAATTTTTCAACATGTGCTATGCTGCCATATATGGCTGTTTAGGCTGTTTTCCAACATTTAAGTGCCATCTTCATTTGTATATTAGAGGAATCTATGGGTTCTTAAAGACCTGATGGAAAATCTAGCCAGTTCCTTCAGATTTTTTTTTACTATCCACCATCTATCTACTTGGCTCATCTTCGCTCTCTGACACCCTAACTCTTGAGCACATTACCATCCCACACAAACCTACACAACTCCACTTTTGTTTGCTTAACATCCTTTTCTCAAACTAATCAGTGTGCCTACAACTTTGTCAGCCTCTATTTACTCTCTGGTTTCATGGAAATTCTTGTAAAAACCTCTCCCATCACTGTAATCTCTCATCATCCTTGATGTTCTTCCCAGAACAGCCTCATATCCAGGACTTGCCTCACATGAAAAGGGGATAAAATAGTACCCCTGAGAACAATCAGCACCTGGGGCTACACTATCCCTGTCTCATGATGGGAGATTTGGTGGCAGCTGTTGACATAGCAGCTCCAGGCAGGCCCTGACCTCCACATAGAAGAACATGCCCAAAGAGTGAGAACAGACCTTGTGACTTCTAGTTTTGTGCTCCTAAATAATTAGCTTTTGAACTTTTCACTGTTGTGCTCGCTTCGGCAGCACATATACTGAACTTTTCACTGTTACACCTTCATTGTAGCCATTCTTACCACTGAAGAATTTTTCTACACAGATCTAAAGACTGTCCTACTCTCTACTTAAAATTTATCTGAGTCTGAATATATAAAGAAACCATGGTCAGACCAAATATATCAGTAGAACTGTGACCTACAACCTCTGAAACAGCCCAGAACATTCAGAACTTAGTTAAGACTGACAGCTTCCTCATTTTTCACCACTGTTCCCAACTCAGGACCAACCAGAGAAAGACAAATATATTCTCCAAATGAATAATATGAAATGCTACTTCTAGTTAGCCTGACTCCAATTTCCCCATGCCAACCACGTCCAATAGAGCATAAGCATAACCCATGATGTCTCCCCCTCTTATCACTCTGAAGCTTTCTGTCTGCATTTGAGTCTCTGCCAAATGCAAGTGATGGTGGCTAACTCCCTCATTATAGAAAGCTCTGAATAGCTTCTGATTGTACTCTTTTAGGTGGAATTCATTTATTTCCACATCTGCATAAGTAATCACTATGTTCCATGTCTATAGATAAGTTAGAGAGTTATAATAGATGTTTCTAACCTAGAAAAAGTCATGGAAAACCAGAAGTATCATTACCTGAAGGCTACATGTTCTTACTTACAGCTCTGAGACATCTAATTGCTAAGCTCACATTGCCCCAAAGTGCCCATTAGCATTATTCACAGACTTTTTTTTTTTTTAAGATTTTATTTATTTATTTGACAGAGAGAGATCACAAGTAGACGGAGAGGCAGGCAGAGAGAGAGAAAGAGAGAGAGGGAAGCAGGCTCCCTGCTGAGCAGAGAGCCCGATGCAGGACTCGATCCCAGGACCCTGAGATCATGACCTGAGCCGAAGGCAGTGGCTTAACCCACTGAGCCACCCAGGCGCCCCTATTCACAGACTTTTGAAATGGCCAATGGCTGAAATGCCATTTTTCCATTGAATTTTGTCACTCATTATAGACTCTCTTCATTAAATGAGCTGTCTTCATTTTTATGATAATGGATGCTCCTAAAAAAGGAAGAAGCTAATTCCTTTCCTCAAGTAGATAAAAATCTTGTAATGTTCTAAACAAATCCTCGCTAATCTAACAAATAGTTCTGCCTCTGGTATATCTGAATTCTGGTGTACCATGTCCCCAATTTTATATCTTTAGGAAATCTTTACAGTGAGATGAGATCCAGTGGTTAAAGGCACAGACTGTGGAAACAAGCCACTTTATGTATAAAGCTCACCTTTGCTATTTACTAGCTATTTAATATTGGGCAAATACTTGGGAAAATTACTTATACTGTCTATATATGCTCATCTTCAGAAAGGGTGATAATAATCTCATCTAAACTGTAAGGTTGTTGTGAGAATTAAATGAGTTAATTCACATGAAGATTGGATAAAACTATTTGCCATGATTAAACATTATATGTGCTTGTGGTAATGATGATGATGCTTTTCTTAGCAAGG
Organism: Lutra lutra; assembly: GCF_902655055.1. Taxonomy (NCBI): domain Eukaryota; kingdom Metazoa; phylum Chordata; class Mammalia; order Carnivora; family Mustelidae; genus Lutra; species Lutra lutra. The sequence continues at coordinate 48,414,825 of NC_062286.1, forward strand.
ATCAATGATACCAAATGGAATGAAAGCCACCGTGCATCAGAGTAGGTATGCAGGTACTATTTTGAAGTAGCTGGCATCCCACCTAGTATTGTCTGACTACTGTAATTTAGAACATTTAAGACAAAAAAGAGGCATATTATCTTTGCCAGTTTGTCTCCATATTTATTACATGTGACCCCAAGTGTTTGTGCCATATGATTGTTTTTGGTCTGCAAAATATTTAGGAAAGATTCCATCAGTCTGCTGAATATATTGAAAATCTGCCTCTATTTTATAGGCCATCATCATTTCTGAGTGTATTGTCCTGCTATGAAGAATCATTTAAGAAGGAGCAATTTCTGATGGCAAATACAATCCTTCTGATTTTGACGTAATTGATGTTGATGTTGGCAAACACAGCCAATAGCCTCTTTGTTTCCATGCCAGTTTAAAGACCAGTAAGATCAGGTGATCAGTAAAAAGGACAGTACTTTTTTTTTCTTTTTTCTCATTTGCTTTGGCTTGAAAGGTCTGAATTTAATTTGCCTAATTGTTTTTAAACAATGTGAGATAATAAGTAGATAAAGAAAGGATAGCTTTACTCAATTCAACACAGAATAGAAATTGCACCTTTCTATCAACCTGCCTAATTTCTTCGTGGGTCATGTTTTGATTTGGGTTATAACTGCAAGACTTGTATTCAATTAACTTTAGTGCATGTTGAAATTGCATTTTGGGAAATTCTGCAATATAGTGATCTTTTTTTTTTTTTTATTATGTTCAGTTAGCCAACATATAGTGATTCTTAAGATTTGCAGTATTTTAAGGGACAGGTTGATCTGCCAAATTCTGCATGATTCCTTATCTCTGCATCATTCTTTTCCTCCTAGCATTATTTATGTCAACCACAACTGCAAAACCAGTCCTTCGTTCAGGTTTTAACAGAAAACTCTATCAAGGAGTGGGGCATACTGTTTTCATCCATATTTCTTTTTGTTCTACCTATTGTCCTGGTCAAATTCACCCACTTCCACTTAGGTTAAATGACTATATATATTAGCATTTTCAGTTGCAATATTCAGGACTGAATATGCAACCACCAGCTAGATGTGTGTAGTTAAATGACCATGGTAGACATCAAACTTAGCATGTCCAAAACTGAGTGCATCTCAGCCCAATCTGTCACTGCTCCTGTCTTCATAATCCCTATTAATGTGCTTGTATCTGAGTACCACCTGAGTCAGAAACTCCAGACCATTCTTGCATATCTCTCTAGCATGCACTAGATAAAATCCTGCACTATTACTTGGAAATATGTTAAGATCCTGACCACAATGCTATCTCCTCCATGTTTAACACATTCTCTGCTTTCCAGGCAGACTGACCTTTTTTTTTTTTCTTGATCAAGTGATCTGTCCATTATTTGCCCAATATCAGAAGGGTCAGGTCCATCTGACGTCCATACTTTAACTCCTTTATCCAATGTTATTTAATCCTTTCCTAGAGGATAACACCCACTGCTGTATTATGTTGAAGAAATGCTCTGTGATCTAGCCCTACCTAACCCTACATGTGATGCTAACGAAAAAAATATTCATGACACTTATTATATCATAGGAAGGCAGACTTTATTCAGGGGGATAACTGGAATGGGGTTTCACAGTAGGGGACAGAGATTAAGCTCAACTCTGTACGACAAGGAAAAGTGAGAATTTATAGCCATAGAGCAGCCTGTGAGATGGGGAGTTGGGGGCTCAACGGATGGAAAATTACTAAGAAACTCTGGGCTAGGAGGGATTCTGGCTAAACTGACCTAATAATATTCTTCCTGAGGTAGACTAAGGATCACCTGGGGGATGGTGGAAGATAGGGAACCTGATTAGATATCATTGAGTATGATCAGAAATGGAGGGTGGGGAATTCGGCCTATACCAATTTAGCAGGATTCTTGCTAAAATTAGGCAATGTAAAGTAGGACATGGAAGTACAAAAAGCAAGGCCTAGTTGGGAAGAGAATTGATAGGAACCTAATGAAAGTTGATCAAGAAAAACACTACATGTATGTACTTAAAATGCCACATTACATATAATCTCACACTGAATGAATATGCTAGAAATGCTATGCTGCATGGGTTCTTCCTCAGCTTTCTGTTAAATTACCTGATACATTTTCTAATCCTAGTCCATTTTCTACTTCTGTTTGTGTGTCTACTTACTACACCTACGAGACATAGCTGACCCATTTTCTTCTCAAAGGCTTTCTTCCCCCTCAAAATGGACATAATTTTTTTCAGTGGAACAACCACAACACTGGGGAATAAAATGACAGCAATTTTATAACAAATGTTTTAATAAAATAAAAGCAGTAGTGATTTTATAATAATAATTAGGTAAATAGTAAACTACTCAACTGTGACAACTACCATAATGTCTCCAGCTACTACCATTTATAAAACAGATACCATATTTTAAGGTAAAGCAAGCATTACCTTATTTAATATTTAATGCAAGAGAATTATTATACCCATTACAAGATAAGGAAACAGAAGCACACTAAGGATACGTAACTTGTCCTTGACTAGGGATTGGCAAACTGACCCACAGACCACATATGGTCTCTGATACAAATTCACTGACTACATAAAAATAGGTTGTATGACACCATATGTGGTCCACAAAGCCTGAGATATTTACTTTGTGGTCCATTACAGTAAAAGTTTGCCCACCCTACCTTAGACCACAAAGTTTATAAGAAATTGCCCTAGGCTTTCACAGGTCATTTTGACTATAAGGTGCAAGTCCTTGATCATTATCCCAAACTTTGTTTCTTACCTCTTCTCTTATTGCATTGGCATTATTATATATATCACTTTTTTTTTTTACTGTCTATAGACTCAGTTCCTAGAGTCCAGCAACAACAAAAGTTTATTAAACTAAACTCTGGTTGAATGTTCAGTGATTTTTGCATCACAGTGTGTTTCCTGCTTGACCTAGTGACCTTTCATTCAACTTCTGAAACCTAGATTATGATTATTCCCCATGACCAGCATACCATGTTTTGATATCTACATATTGCCTTCTGAAAAGCCTACACAATTTGTAATGTTTTAAATTTCAACATGGAAAGGAAAAACTCCATTCTCTTCTACTCTCAATTCTTCACTTTTGATACCAGACCTGTCAAAGAATTTTCCACATCAAGCGATTCTCTGACATTCTCACCTGACTTCTGATCCATTGGTTGTAAATCCAAGGTTCCTGCAATCTCCTCTTTGGGTTCCATCATTTGCTAGGCTCACAAAACTCAGGTCAAGTTTACTTACTACAATACTGATTTATCATAAAGGCTATTACTCAGACACAGCCAGAAGGGAGAGTTGCATAGAGCAAGGTCTGGAGGAAGGGGTGTGGAGCCCTATGCCCCCTCTGGCTGTGCCACCTTCCCAGTATCTCCACATGCTGACCAACAAGGAAGTTCTTCAAACCTTGTGCTTTAGGGATTTTAATGGAGCTTTGTTATCTAGGCATAATTGACTAAATTATGGCTATTGGTGATTAAGTCAAGCTCCAGCCTCTGAAAGTTGGAGCTGAAAGTTCTAACATTCTAATTACATCTTTGGTCCCTACAATTAGCCCCCATCCCCATTAGGGGCTTTTTAAAAATCACTCCATTAACATAAACTCATGTGTGGTTGAAAAGGCTTGTAATGAACTACAAATGACAGCTTTATTGGTTTCATTATTTCGGAAATTCCAACTGTTTGAGGAGTTTTGTGCTAGGAAAGGGACAAAGACAAATATACACTTCTTATTATAAATTACAGTATCATAAACACTACCAGAGATTATTTTGGAGGAGAAGAGTCTTCCTTACATTTCAAAATAATTTTAGTGCTCATCTCGTCTGCATGTAAGGCTGTCCCTGTGTTTTTGCATCTCTGCTGGGATTTGCTTTACTTGATTGTTTAATGTAAATGTAATTAGAGTTCCTTGAATTTGTCCCACCACACATTGATACCTATTTTTCTCAAAGCCTTGATTGCCTATTAGCCTGGTGTATAAATACCTTCTGTGTGAAATACATTGCCATTTGCAGTGAGTTACAGATCACTTGGATAGCACACCTTGTGTTACTTGCGTGAGAAGGCAATCATTTGCATTCAAGAACATTAATGCCCATTTGTACTGAGACTAGCCCTCTTTCACCTTCTTTTTTATGAGTATTTAAAGTAATTAAATTCTGTGAAGTTATTATTCTAAGTTAATGAGTTACATACAGTATTCCTTATGGGCTTGCCAAGAAGCAAAAGGTAGCAGGATCCTATAACATCAGTCATTAGGGAATGAGGCCTGCTGTAAGCAGGATTCCTCACCTGTAGAAACCACATTGCTCACATCTACTTGATAGTTACCTTGCTCCTGTCGTTAAAGAGTGTGCTATTCTACTGAGCTTGCCACAGAATTATTATCTCATACTCCTCTTATCTGCTTGGAATTCTCCATTAATAGAGAATTGTGATAACAGAATAAGAACAAGGAAAGCAAACAAAAACAGTAGTGCTTTCTCGGAAAGGACCATCATCAAATGTGTGGTGGAGGGAAAACACAGAACATTAAAGAAAATTACATGATATCATTTCCTCCCTCACCTCACCCCCGAATGATTTACTGCATTGGTTGTCTGCCTTTCTATACTCCAGTCAAAAAAATCCGTGGCTTCTAGTTTCTGCGTATGTGCTTTAAGAAGAGTAGCAAGATAGTCTTTTTGATGATTGACTGAGTGTTGTTAAACTCTAAGGGTTTCCTTTATAGTTTTGTTTTCTATCCAAATACTAAATATCTAAATCTGGAAAAACAATAGAGATTTTCTTCTCTTCTCTCTTTCTTTCCGCCCCAACCCTCCCCACTTCTTCCCCCCCATGTCTCCCTTTCTCTCATTATCTTTCTCTCTCCTTCCCTTCCCACTTCTCATTTAAAACATAAGACCTCCATTTTAATCATGAGGTTAATCACAATTATTATGGATTCGTAAAAGTTATTTGGTCTTATGTTGGTCATCATTTACCATGTAATTTTCAAATATTAGGCCAGTTGTGGGCTAAGATTACATGAAACTTTACTAGGTTTGCATATTCATTCACAAATCCTTAAGCAACCACCTATGGCCAAAACAGATTCAAAGATACGTAAAGGAATCAATTCCTTTTGTTTATTACTATAGAACAATGTTCTCAAACTTTTTCTCATACCCCTCAAGAGGATTTTTTCCCCCAATCATCCTCATTGCATATTTTACAACATGTATATTGAATATCTGCTTTTGTACTGAATATATAATTGTACTATATACATAAAAGAAATATGATTTTTTTTTAACCCCAAAGAACAAAATTTTGCCTCCTTGGAGGTGATATCATTCCCATTGAGAATGTATGTTATAGCCACAAAATACTTTTCTGATTATCTAGACTAGACCTTAAAGACCTAGAATAAAACCAGGCAAAGGGAGCTAGCTACTTGACTGCTGTACCAAAGGCTCCCCTGTAAATATTTCCTTCCAGATTACTTTCCCTCAAATTCAAAAGGTGATACATTTCCCAAGGTAATTAGGATCTTGGAGTGCGTTATCAATCCCATGATCCAGACACATGCATACATATGCACTGAAGGTTTCACAACTTCCAACACACACACAAACACAAACACAAGTAGATTTTTATAATCATTAACAAAGGATGATGCCTCACACCCCAGAGTTGGAAAAACAAAACAAAATAAAGCCCTGAGTAATCATTACTATTTTGGGAATGTGTTCTGTTCATGAAACATACTAGGGCCAAACAAGAAAAAAATTATAAAACTTGAATAAGAAGTCCACAACTAAAAAAAAAAAATTAAAAAAAATTAAAAAAAAATTAGACAGGGAATGTATCTCTTAATTTCTTTCATCCATGTTTCAATTGATATTTTTACTGCTGAATTTTGATAGTTCTTCTACTCAGTATCTTTTCATTGCTTTAATAGGGTCATACACAGTGCAAAATGTTTTAACTTTGATAAAGGCCAAATTATTAGTTTTCCTTTTATGGATATGACTTTAATGTCAGTTGTAAGGAGTTTTTTCCTAGTCCTAGAAATTCTATTATTTTCCTAAAAATTTTAAAATTTAACATTTTTACATTTAAGTGCATGATCCATTTTTGAAATAATTTTTATATAAGTTGTGAGACTTAGGTTGAGGTTCTTTTTCTTTCTTTTTTCTTTTGTTTTCTTTCTATCTTTTTTTTTTTTGCCTATAAATATTCGATTATTCATGCAGCAATTCTTGTTGACAAAACTATTTTTCTTCCATTGAATTCCTAGTCAAAAAAGCACTTTGGCTTATTTGTGTCGTCTTTTTACAGGTTCTCTATTCCATTCCATTGGCGAGTCTATTTTTCCTCCTGTTGCAGTTTATTTACCCTTACATATACATTTTAAAATAATTTTGTTTATATCTGTATAAAATGTTTGCTTGGCATGTTATGAGATTATGGGCTGCACTGAACATGGATAGTAACTGTGGAAGAATTTGTATCTTTACTATGTTAGGTCCTCCAATCCATGAATCAAGTATGTCTGTTTATGTAGATCTTTAAATTCTTTCAGCAGCATTTTATGTTTTCAGCATAAAAACCCTATAAATATTTTGATGGACTTACACCTATGTATTTCATTTTGTTTATTTTGAATGATTGTAATTTTTCCCATTTTGTGGGGTTTTATTAGGATATAATTGACAGTACTGTATAAGTTTCAGGTGTATGGCATAACGATGACATACATAGCGTGAAATAATTACCATACAAGTTTAGTTGGTGCCTATCCCTTCATATAGATACCCAAAAAATGTTTTTTTTTTCCTTGTGATAAGCACTTTCAGGATTTATTCTCATTGAAGCTTTCAAATATACCATATAACAATGTTAATTATAGTCATGATTTTGTACACTACATCTCCAGTACTTATTTGTAACTAGAAGTTTGTACCTTTTGGCCACCTTCATTCAATTCCTCCCATCCCTGGCTCCTAGCCTCTGCCTCTGGTAGCCATAGTTTTTCTATGAGTTTGTTCTTTTAAAAAATTCCACCTATAAGTGGGATCATACAAAATTTGTCTTTCTCTGTCTGCTGATTTCACTTAGCATAATACCCTCAAGGTCCATCCATGTTGTTGAAAAAGGCAAGATCTCCTTCCTTTTTTATGGCTGAATAGTATTCCATGGTGTGTTTGTGTGTGTGTGTGTGTGTGTGTGTGTGTGTGTGTGTGTGTGACATTTTATTTATCTATTCATCTGTTGATGCACATTTAGGTTGTTTTCTTGTCTTGGCTATTGTAAGTAATGATGAAGTGAACATGGGAGTGCAGATATCTTTTCAACACAGTAATCTTATTTCTTTCAGATATATGCCCAGAAATGGAATTTATGGATTATATGATAAAAGCTTCTGCACAGCAAAGGAAACAATCAATAAAATGAAAAAGCAACCTATGGAAGGGGAGAAAGTAATTGTAAATCATACATCTGATATTAACACACAAGTATATAAAGAACTTATACAACTTGATAAAAGTAGTTAAAAAACAAAACAAACCAACAACAACAAAAAAAACTCAAATAATCTAATTCAAAAGTGGGCAAAGGACTTGAATAGACATTTTTTTCCCAAAGATGATATTCAAATGTCCAATAGGTATATGAAAAGATGCTCGACATCATCAGGGATATGCAAATCAAAACCACAATGAGATATCACCTCATACCTGCTAAGATGTGTACTATCAATCAAAATGACAAAAGATAATAAATACTGGTGGAGAGGTGGAGGAAAGGGAACCCTTGTGTACTGTTGGTGGGAAACTGGTGCAACCACTTTGGAAAAGAGTATGAAGGTTCCTCAAAAATTAAGAAATGAAGCTGCCATATGATCCACATTAACAGAGAAAAGGGCATCATGTGGGGATTGAAGTCTAGGGTCCCCATATGATCTTTACTGAAATCACAGCACTGGAGAGCTTCCTTAGCAGCTGGCTGGGAGGAAAATCCTGACTCCTTGGCCTTCTCTACAATAACCTAGTAGAAATATCAGGGTGTTTTGTTGCAACCACATAAGGATGGAAGTCTAAGTTCCCCACTCAGTCTTTGCTGGTATGAGGCACAGATTTTGCTGTGGTGTTTGACTGCAGTAGAATGATTATAACCTAAAAGTTTTCTGTTTTCCTACTTGGCTTTTTCCTGGTCTTTTGGCTAGAGATAAGAGGCTTCATTTGGATTGGGATGTGTGTGTGTGTGTGTGTGTGTGTTTTCTATCATTGGCATTTCCAGTTTGCCAGCTTCTTCAGGTATAAGTCTGAGATACATGAAACAAGAAAAAAAAAAATCAGGGAAATCAGGGAATTCAACACCATTCCATTCCTTGGTTCTCCAAATCTCTTCATCTCTCTACCTTTCAGAATATTCTTGGTTTATACATAATTCCCAGGATTTTAGTTATCCTTAGTGGAGGAACAAGGAAAAGTATACCCACTACATCTATGTCCTGTATTTTTATTCGTTAAGTCTATCAAATCTATAGGGCAAAGTGAGGCTATTCATTCTAGGACTTGTCTCCTAAGTAAGAAGCAAGTATGGACACATATAAGGACACTAACTGTCAAGAAAAATAGGGGGAAATAAACAAAAAGGAAATGAATACCAAAAAATTCACCTCTAGTATTTTGAACCAATATACATTCTCATCCTTTATCCAGACTTATCCTGTAGGGGTGATAGATGAGGAAAGGAACCATTGAGCTTAGAAACTAAGAAGTGGAAGTATAGACTCTATTGGTCAGTCAGTGGTATAAATCTTCCCATCAAGGGAGAACTTTGGCAAAGAATGAGAAAAGTTCTGTTAAATCTTTGTGCCCACTTTTGGGTGTTCTGGGAACCCAGGAAATAGGGTACAAACCCTCAGGTCTTTCAAGGCCTTTCATGAAGAGATTTTTTCCTTTTGCACCCAAATCTATCTATATCTCTCCAGATAGGTTATTAAGCGTATCTCAAAGTACATAGTCTACTCTGCTGAGATATCCCTTGTCCAAATTATGAGAGTTAAGTGCGCCAGATGAGGTAAAGATCTTGATTTTAACCAATGTGCTGAAAGTATACAATGCCTCCAATTTTTCTGTACCCTATAAAGTTCTGATATATCAGCTCCCCTATCAGCAAATCCATTCAGTTCCTGCAGATGCATTAAATCTAAAACAAAATTAATTACTTTCCTTTCTCCCCAGAGGTAAATTTAGGAACACAGTATCGACAAAACATGCCATCACCTTCATCATTTTCTAATTAGACTTAGTCCCACTTAAAGTGATCTCACGCAAATCACAGAGGGGATGTGAATTGCTCTCCAGGGATGCCTTCTTCAGCAGCTGATGTATATCTTTAAGAAGGACTCCAGTTTTCTAAAATTCCAGAGTAGTAACAGGAAACACTCCAAACATCCAGCTCTTAAACACCATTTCCCTTGACAATTTTATGCTCCCAACATCCAATCCTATGGGGCCTAGAGGTACACTCATATTAGCAGATTGGAGCAGATATTGTTATTTGGGACAAAAATGGTAGACAGAGAAAATATGAAAGGAAAAAAAAAGCTTTAAAAAAATTTTTTTTAATCTTGACCAATGATAAATCAATCCATGCTGGTTTAGCCAGAAATGGATACTTGTGAACTTTATACTCAATTGGGAGAAGTCTTCTATCAAAAGACTAATTTGACACTCTGCTTCCAAAATCCTAAGGGGGAAAAAAATCCACTATTTAAAATATCTTTTCTCTCTAAGACAGTATATCAAACATACCTGCTTTATATAAGAAGGTTTATTTATTTATTTGACAAAGAGAGCGCATGAGTGGAGGGAGGGGCTAGGGGAGAGGGAGAGAGAGAATCTCAAGCAGACACCCCGCAGAGCATAGAGCCTGTTGTGCGGCTCCATCCCAGGACCTGAGATCATGACCTGAACTGAAATCAAGAGTCAGATGCTTAACCACCTGGGACATCGAGGGCACACCCCCCCACACACAAACGCACGCACACACACACACACACACATAAGTGTAATATTTAGAAATTAAAATGGCTTTATTGCCCATCCTCTAAATCTTTATGGACATCACCTCCTCCCTGTCAGTGTGTGTACCAAACATTTAAAATGTCCATTTCCTTCTAAAGTTTCAATTGATCCCTGTGTTTCTTTATAACTTAATGACTAAAAATGAGCCTTGACCAGAGAGACAATATCCAATTTCTTTTTTTTTTTTTTTTAAAGATTTTATTTATTTATTTGACAGAGAGAAATCACAAGTAAGCAGAGAGGTAGGCAGAGAGAGAGGAGGAAGCAGGCTCCCTGCTGAGCAGAGAGCCCGATGCGGGGCTCGATCCCAGGACCTGGGATCATGACCCGAGCCGAAAGCAGCGGCTTAACCCACTGAACCACCCAGGCGCCCCTCCAATTTCTATACAAACAAGTTTCCCTATACCAAATCTAAGCAACTCTCCAAGAAAATGTCATGATATTAAATGTTCCATGGCCCCTGTTTTCTGCCCTTCTCTAGATGTTTTCGATCCCCAGAAATATCCTAATGCTTTCTGAACTCTGTGCTGCCATGTTTCTGCCTGGAAGGCTACTGCCTCTGCTTTCTACTTTTGTATTCCTTCAGCCTGAGCATTCTGCTTCTGGGCAGATTGTTGCCCTGCTCTCTCAGTTATTCCTGTTAGAAAATTTCTCTCAACAGGTAACCAGACAAGAACTGTTGGTTCTACTAGATGGGCCATCCTTGAGGAGCCATTCAGAAGTGTTGTACCAGGTACCATGTCCTCTTCTCCCAAACTGCCTCTTTGGACAATTTTAAATTCCTGAGGCCATAAAGGTCCCCTCCTTTCTGTCTTTCATTTCTCTGGGGCCCACTTCCATTTCTCTTTAATGCTTCCTAATTCCTTTCAAACTACTTCACATTGATCCCATTCCTTTCCTACCATTTGTAGGTATTCACTTTGCTCAATCTAATTGTTTCCTCTCTTTCCCTTTCTATTTCTCATAAATCTTGTTTGAGTTTCAGCATCAGAACCCATTTTCAGGGGTGCCTGTGTGGCTCAGTTGGTTAAGCATCGGCTTTCAATTCAGGTCATGATCTAAGGTCCTGGGATCAAGCCCAGTGTCAGGATCTCTGCTCAGCAGAGAATCTGCTTCTCCCTTTGACTCTCCCTCTGTGCTGCCTCTCTCTCAAATAAATAAATAAAATCTTAAAAAAAAAATCCATTTTCAGGGCGCCTGGGTGGCTCAGCGGGTTAAAGCCTCTGCCTTCGGCTCAGGTCATGATCCCAGGGTCCTGGGATCGAGCCCCACATCAGGCTCTCTGCTCAGCAGGGAGCCTGCTTCCCTTCCTCTCTCTCTGCCTGTCTCTCTGCCTTGTGATCTCTGTCTGTCAAATAAATAAATAAAATCTTTAAAAAAAATCCATTTTCATCCAACCCCTTTTATCTCTGAGTTTCTGATGTTCAAAGCCAAAGGAAACATTATAATAACATGCCTATTTGTGAAGCCCTTTTAACTTTTCATTGTAATTTTGTAATTGTTTCTCTGTTTCTAACCCACACAGTCCACAATTTCTAAAACCTAAATGTTTCTAAATGTTTAAAAGTTTCTTTCTTAGTCTTGGATTGCTGCACTTCCATTGAGATCTTTTTCTTAAGCATTCCAAGAAGAGAACACACCTCTCTCCTACTCCCCTAACTCCCACAACAAGAAGGAAGTGGTCTTACCCCTTTCTACTTTTCTGTTCACAAATTCCCTTTAATTAAAACGATGTTCTACATTTTCCAAATTCATGACTATTATAAATATGCAGATCTTTGCACATTGTTCAGCCTTATATACAATGCAGGATAAAGAGACAAAGAGAATTCATACCAAGGGCCAAAATACCCAACACATTGGCACACCACCAGACCTGATGGACACCCTTCCCAAGGTGCTGATCCAGAGAAAAGCTATACCCTCAACTCTTCAGAGTGCCTGTGAAAATTTGCTGCCCCACCAACAGTCTCTGGTTCCCTACATAGTGTCCCAGCGCATTGAAATGAACTTGTAACTTTTCCAATATTGGTTTCTAATTTTCTTTCTACAAAATGCACATTTTATTAGATCAGAAGTTTAAGACAGAAGTACCAGAGGCTTCTTACAATCTACACAGGACTTTACCTTTCTAAAAAAGTTATGGAATCTGTTTAGATTTTCTATTGCTTATTGAGGGGCTTCACCAAGACCATGTAATCTTTTTTGTCCTAAGATTTGATTCCACAACCCTAAGTTAGTCTTCTGTTTAGATAACTTGGTATGCTATAGAACATTGATTCATTTTATAGGCTACTAATGGGACTAATGACCAAAATAGCAGTTTTAATGGCACCCTGCCTCTTTTCTCTGAGGATGGTTTCTGAATATCAGGCCTCTAGATCAGATCTGTATGATAGAAATATAATACTAATCTTATATATAATTAAAATTTTTCTATAGTCACACTAAAGAAAGTTAAAAATGATCGGTGAAATTATATGTTGGATAACCCAATACATCCAGTATATTTCATAGACGATTAAGAAGATACCTTAAATTCTTGGGTTTGTGTTTTTTTTTTTTTCTAAATTGTTACAAGCAGGTGTGCATTTTACACATAAAGGACATATCAGTTTGGAGTAGCCACACTAAAAGTGCTTAGTAGCCACATGTGGCTAGTGGCTACTGTATTGGGCAACATAGTTCTGGCTCTTGTCATTGATAGTTAAAGAAAAAAAAAAAGGCAAATCTGGAATCAACAAGTGAAAAGAAAATCCCTCACAAAGCTCAGAGCACAGGTGGACTGAAACACCCACTTAGTCTTCCTATGGAAAAGTAGTGCCCAAGCAAATGAGGGCCCTCCATCCATCTGTGCCATACCACCTTTGTGGGTGCACAATAAAAAGGAAATCATAAGTAAATGTCCGTTACTTATGTTTGAACTGACTCTAACTCTGCAAACTGAAGGTAAATATGGGAGATGAGAGAATGCTTTGACTCCCCCTGCAGGCAAAAATTAGTGTCGCAGAAAGTATGGATATTGACTCAGACCCAGGGCTGTGTTTATTAGCAATTTGCTAACTGTGGACTCAGAGTAATTTCCTTAGGTTCCCATAGTCTTAGACACCTCAAGTATAAAATGGATATGATAATATATAACTGTCAGAGTGTGAGAAAAACAGCTCAGTGCTAGCAAAGAATAAGGACTTAATAAATGGTGTGTGGACATGAGCCAATATCATTTATTTTTATTTTAACATAAGAAACAAGGATATAGTGTTGTGTTTATTGAACTCATAGGGCTCTGAATTGTAGACAGTTTCCTTGGGTATTATTTAGTTCCTCACCCTCATTATACACACAAAGAAACTATATAAATATGGCCCACATATCCATTGAATACTTAACTATTTCTTCTGTAAAGAATTTAATTCCACAGGAATCCTCTGTTACCCAGATTCATCAGAGAATGAATCATTTTGGATTAGAGCATTTCTCATAAAGTTGGTGATATATGTTCAAAATAGGTTTGAAGAGCTTTTATTTTGTGAAAGTATTACTGCAATGTGTTTTATATGATCAAGTCTTATTAAATGTACAAGTTTGTTTTATACACTATAGAGCAAATCAGAAAGCCAAGAAGCAGTTAGACAACTAAAGAGAGTGGAAGTGTCTTGTTGGATAAATAAGGGAAAACAGTGATGTAGTGAAGGTGAGCAACATGGCTTCTGCATCCCAATGATGTCAGAGAAGACTTCCACAACTCCCCGTGTCATCAGATTCTTTTTATAGGAGCAAAGCTCAATAGAGTATTTGCAGCCAAGTCCACCAGAAGAAAAGAAAAATGAAATCACAAACATGACCAAATTAGTAAGGGAAGGTCAGTGTCTCTGAATAAGGGAGATGGGACTGATTTAAGTAGATCTAAAAGAAAATTTCTAGATGTCTCCAAAAATCCATGTATGCCGGATTGTTTTTTTTTTTTTTTTAACTCAGTATCACTCCTGTCCCTCACATTCGTTTTCTTCTAAATCACAGGGAAGAAGTCTAACACTATATATCGTAGAAGCCCATTAACCTTATGGTTCTAGGTTTGGGTAATCCTTGTGAGGAAAGGCATTCCTAAGAGGAGAAGCTATTATTCCTCAGAAGCAGGTGGGGTGGGAAAATCAGCTGAGATCATTGGTAGCCATAATGTCCTTTGGTCAGCACAGTAGGCAGGATTCATTCCCATGCTTTAAAATGGTGCCTTATTTAGACTTCTGGATAAAGAAATGGAACATATTTTGATATTACCTATTTATGTTCCAGACCCAACATCAGAAATGACCCCTAATCTAAGAAATTACAGGCCTTTTTAAAGGACTTGAAACACAATTTGTCCAGTGAGGGTTTGATACCGGGCAGGATGCCTATAGTCCTGTAGGTGAATAAAAGCTATGCTCCCAAAAGGATTTTCCAGTACTACAGAACACATATGCTGTACTTTCCTGTCTAAAGAAGTTCAAATAATGTCCTTTTCCTAAAGGATGGAATCCTGAGGTAGCATTTTTACAGCTGTTTAGAGAATTACTCACCTCTGCTATACCAAATGTGGGATCCAGCTAGGCGGGGTTCTGTTTTCCCTGTAGCTCCACTGGGATGGAAAGGATAAGGAGAGACCAGAGCTAAGAACTACACATACTTACTATGGCAGAGGCAACACAAGAAACTCAGTTAAAGGTACTTAGAGAAACTTCAGGTTGGGCAGCCATTTGATCTACAGCGGTAATTTGACCTAAACAGCAGTTGGAGACAAGCAGTCTAATCTGAAATGGTAGACATATGTCCCAAAGGGACACAGTGACAGGGAACCCGGAAGTAGACTAAATTCCAAAAGCAACATAGATTTACAAGCAGTAGCCAGCGGGAGTGCAGTCAGAAGACTAGAGTTTACAGTAAGGAGTCTATCCCTTCAAAGATGGATCATTAGAGCAAAACCAATCTTAGGGAGGCTGGAATATAAAGGGTTTGCTAATTCATAGGAGATTGGTTAGAAGTTAGACGAAGAATTCTATTTCATAATATTATACTAACAGTGGTCTTACCAATAGGACCAAAGTCCAAGTTTTCACAGCTAGCCTACAATGTCAAGGCCAGAGTGACTTAGCCTATGGTATCTCCACAATGAGAGTCTGAGTCCAGGATATGCAAGAAGGCATATGATATGGCATATTATCCAAGATATGCAAGAAGGCAATTTAATTGAGAACAGTTCAAAAGATAAAGGAGGATAAAACATGTGAAAGCATGAAAAAGGAGAAAAGCCAACATAAGGTACATTTTTAGAAGTACAAGGCAATTGAGGCATAACCACTTCTGGGACTTTTTGAAAAACATACAGTGAGTCCCTCAAAATCATTTCTCCAAGGATGTGCCAGGAAAAGTATTTTTTACCTTAGATCCATTTCCTGATTTAGAATTTATTTCCCTGTCATGCCAATCAATTTCAGGATCTCCACATTCTAGGTTTGCCTATTTGCTTAACAGTAACTCTTGGGCCAATTTCTGTACACTGGAAAAGTCAGGGGCAAAAAGAGAGTCCAGAAGATGCGAGTAGGAGGTCATCAGAAAGTGGAAACCCATGTGGATGTGTCCACTCAGCTGTGGCTGAAAGCAGAGCCAGGTTGATAGAATTCGAGCCCTGTATGAGAAGAATCTTATATCTGCATGATTATAAAACATATTTGTTGAAAAATCACTTAGTATTTTGCATTTGTCTAGTGGAAACAGTGTTTTGGCACCAACATACCTGAATTTAAATCTCTGCTCTAACGTTCCTTAGTTCTATAACATCCCAAGATTTAGTGTTTAAACTCTTTTGATTCTTTTTTTTTTTAACATAGCTATATATAGGGATAATTAGACTATCATTTCTTTTTTTTTTTTTTTGGTAGGATTTTTGATTTTTTTCTTATTTTTTCAGCGTAACGGTATTCATTATTTTTGCACCACACCCAGTGCTCCATGCAATCTGTGCCCTCTATAATACCCACCACCTGGACCCCCAACCTCCCACCCCCCGCCCCTTCAAAATCCTCAGATTGTTTTTCAGAGTCCGTAGTCTCTCATGGTTCACCTCCCCTTCCAATTTCCCTCAACTCCCTTCTCCTCTCCATCTCCCCTTATCCTCCATGCTGTTTGTTATGCTCCACAAATAAGTGAAACCATATGATAATTGACTCTCTCTGCCTGACTTATTTCACTCAGCATAATCTCTTCCAGTCCTGTCCATGTTGCTACAAAAATTTTTCATCCTTTCTGATGGAGGCATAATACTCCATAGTGTATATGGACCACATCTTCCTTATCCATTCATCCGTTGAAGGGCATCTTGGTTCTTTCCACAGTTTGGCGACCATGGCCATTGCTGCTATAAACATCGGGGTACAGATGGCCCTTCTTTTCACTACATCTGTATCTTTGGGGTAAATACCAAGTAGTGCAATGGCCGGGTCATAGGGAAGCTCTATTTTTAATTTCTTGAGGAATCTCCACACTGTTCTCCAAAGTGGCTGCACCAACTTGCATTCCCACCAACAGTGTACGTGGGTTCCCCTTTCTCCCCATCCTCACCAGCATCTGTCATTTCCAGACTTGTTAATTTTAGCCATTCTGACTGGTGTGAGGTGATATCTCATTGTGGTTTTGATTTGTATTTCCCTGATGCCAAGTGATGTGGAGCACATTTTCATGTGTCTGTTGGCCATCTGGATGTCTTCTTTGCAGAAATGGCTGTTCATGTCTTCTGCCCATTTCTTGATTGGATTATTTGTTCTGTGGGTGTTGAGTTTGCTAAGTTCTTTATAGATTTTGGACACTAGCCCTTTATCTGATATGTCGTTTGCAAATATCTTCTCCCATTCTCTCAGTTGTCTTTTGGTTTTGGTAACTGTTTCCTTTGCTGTGTAAAAGCTTTTGATCTTGATGAAGTCCCAATAGTTCATTTTTGTCCTTGCTTCCCAAGCCTTTGGCGATGTTCCTAGGAAGATGTTGCTGCGGCTAAGGTCGAAGAGGTTGCTGCCTATGGTCTCCTCAAGGATTTTGATGGATTCCTTTCTCACATTGAGACCCTTCATCCATTTTGAATCTATTTTCGTGTGTGGTATAAGGAAATGGTCCAATTTCATTTTTCTGCATGTGGCTGTCCAATTTTCCCAACACCATTTATTGAAGAGGCTGTCTTTTTTCCATTGGACATTCTTTCCTGCTTTGTCGAAGATGAGTTGACCATAGAGTTGAGGGTCCATTTCTGGGCTCTCTATTCTGTTCCATTGATCTATGTGTCTGTTTTTGTGCCAGTACCATGCTGTCTTGATGATGACAGCTTTGTAATAGAGTTTGAAGTCCGGAATTGTGATACCACCAACTTTGGCTTTCTTTTTCATTATTCCTTTGGCTATTAGAGGTCTTTTCTGGTTCCATATAAATTTTAAGATTATTTCTTCCATTTCTTTGAAAAAAAAATGGATGGTACTTTGATAGGAATTGCATTAAATGTGTAGATTGCTTTAGGTAGCATAGACATTTTCACAATAATTATTCTTCCAATCCAGGAGCATGGAACATTTTTCCATTTTTTTGTTTCTTCCTCAATTTCTTTCATAAGTACTTTATAGTTTTCTGTGTACAGATTCTTAGCCTCTTTGGTTAGGTTTATTCCTAGGTATCTTAAAGTTTTGGGTGCAATTGTAAATGGGATTGACTCCTTAATTTCTCTTTCTTCTGTCTTGTTGTTGGTGTAGAGAAATGCAACTGATTTCTCTGCATTGATTTTATATTCTGACACTTTACAGAATTCCTGTACAAGTTCTAGCAGTTTTGGAGTGGATTCTTTTGGGTTTTCCACATATAGTATCATATCATCTGCGAAGAGTGATAGTTTGACTTCTTTGCCAATTTGGATGCCTTTAATTTCCTTTTGTTGTCTGATTGCTGAGGCTAGGACTTCTAGTACTCTGTTGAATAGCATTGGTGATAATGGACATCCCTGCCGTGTTCCTGACCTTAGCAGAAAAGCTTTCAGTTTTTCTCCATTGAGAATGATATTTGCAGTGGGTTTTTCATAGATGGCTTTGATAATATTGAGGTATGTGCCATCTATCCCTACACTTTGAAGAGTTTTGATCAGGAAGGTATGCTGTACTTTGTCAAATGCTTTTTCAGCATCTATTGAGAGTATCATATGGGTCTTGTTCTTTCTGTTATTAATGTGTTGTAGAACATTGATTGATTTGTGGATATTGAACCAAGCTTTCAGACCTAGAATAAATCCCACTTGGTCCTGGTGAATAATCCTTTTAATGTACTGTTGAATCTTATTGGCCAGTATTTTGGTGAGAATTTTTGCATCTGTGTTCATCACGGATACTGGTCTGTAGTTCTCTTTTTTGATGGGATCCTTGTCTGGTTTTGGGATCAAGGTGATGCTGGCCTCATAAAATGAGTTTGGAAGTTTTCCTTCCATTCCTATTTTTTGGAACAGTTTCAGGAGAATAGGAATTAGTTCTTCTTTAGATGTTTGGTAGAATCCCCCAGGAAGCCGTCTGGCCCTGGGCTTTTGTTTGTTTGGAGATTTTTGATGACTGTTTCAATCTCCTTACTGCTTATGGGTCTGTTCAGGCTTTCTATTTCTTCCTGGTTCAGTTGTGGTAGTTTATATGTCTCTAGGAATGCATCCATTTCTTCCAGATTGTCCAATTTGTTGGCGTAGAGTTGCTCATAGTATGTTCTTTTTTTTTTTTTTTTAAGATTTTATTTATTTATTTATTTATTTGACAGAGAGAGATCACAAGTAGACAGAGAGGCAGGCAGAGAGACGGAGGGAAGCAGGCTCCCTGCTGAGCAGAGAGCCCGATGTGGGACTCGATCCCAGGACCCTGAGATCATGACCTGAGCCGAAGGCAGCGGCTTAAACCACTGAGCCACACAGGCGCCCTCATAGTATGTTCTTATAATTGTCTGTATTTCTTTGGTGTTGGTTGTGATCTCTCCTCTTTCATTCATGATTTTATTTATTTGGGTCATTTCTCTTTTCTTTTTGATAAGTCTGGCCAGGGGTTTATCAATCTTATTAATTCTTTCAAAGAACCAGCTCCTAGTTTCGTTGATTTGTTCTATTGATTTTTTGGTTTCTATTTCATTGATTTCCGCTCTTATCTTTATGATTTCTCTTCTCCTGCTGGGTTTAGGGATTCTTTCTTGTACTTTCTCCAACTCCTTTAGGTGTAGGGTTAGGTTGTATACCTGAGACCTTTCTTGTTTCTTGAGAAAGGCTTATACCACTATATATTTTCCTCTCAGGACTGCCTTTGTTGTGTCCCACAGATTCTGAACCATTGTGTTTTCATTATCATTGGTTTCCATAAATTTTTTCAATTCTTCTTTAATTTCCTGGTTGACTCATTCATTCTTTAGAAGGATGCTGTTTAGTCTCCATGTATTTGGTTCTTTCCAAATTTCCTCTTGTGATTGAGTTCTAGTTTCAGAGCATTGTGGTCTGAAAATATGCAGGGAATGATCCCAATCTTTTGATACCGGTTGAGTCCTGATTTAGAACCCAGGATGTGATCTATTCTGGAGAATGTTCCATGTGCACCAGAGAAGAATGTGTATTCTGTTGCTTTGGGATGAAACGTTCTGAATATATCTGTGATGTCCATCTGGTCCAGTGTGTCATTTAAGGCCTTGATTTCCTTGTTGATCTTTTGCTTGGATGATCTGTCCATTTCAGTGAGGGGAGTGTTAAAGTCCCCTACGATTATTGTATTATTGTCGATGTGTTTCTTTGATTTTGTTATTAATTGGTTTATATAGTTGGCTGCTCCCACGTTAGGGGCATAGATATTTAAAATTGTTAGATCTTCTTGTTGGACGGATCTTTTGAGTATGATATAGTGCCCTTCCTCAATTCTAATTATAGTCTTTGGCTTAAAGTCTAATTGATCTGATATAAGGATTGCCACTCTTGCTTTCTTCTGATGTCCATTAGCATGGTAAATTCTTTTCCACCCCCTCACTTTAAATCTGGAGGTGTCCTCGGGTTTAAAATGAATTTCTTGTAGGCAACATATAGATGGGTTTTGTTTTTTTAATCCATTCTGATACCCTGTGTCTTTTGATTGGGGCATTTAGCCCATTAACATTCAGGGTAACTATTGAGAGATATGAATTTAGTGCCATTGTATTGCCTGTAAGGTGACTGTTATTGTATATTGTCTCTGTTCCTTTCTGATCTACCACTTTTAGGGTCTCTCTTTGCTTAGAGGACCCCTTTCAATATTTCCTGTAGAGCTGGTTTGGTGTTTGCAAATTCTTTCAGTTTTTGTTTGTCCTGGAAGCTTTTTATCTCTCCTTCTATTTTCAATGATAGCCTAGCTGGATATTGTATTCTTGGCTACATGTTCTTCTCTTTTAGTGCTCTGAATATATCATGCCAGCTCTTTCTGGCCTGCCAGGTCTCTGTGGATAAGTCTGCTGCCAATCTAATATTTTTACCATTGTATGTTACAGACTTCTTTTCCTGGGCTGCTTTCAGGATTTTTTCTTTGTCGCTAAGACTTGTAAATTTTACTATTAGTGACGGGGTGTGGACCTATTCTTATTGATTTTGAGGGGGGTTCTCTGAACCTCCTGGATTTTGATGCTTGTTCCCTTTGCCATATTGGGGAAATTCTCTCCAATAATTCTCTCCAATATACCTTCTGCTCCCCTCTCTCTTTCTTCTTCTTCTGGAATCCCAATTATTCTAATGTTGTTTCGTCTTATGGTGTCACTTATCTCTTGAATTCTCCCCTCGTGGTCCAGTAGCTGTTTGTCCCTCTTTTGCTCAGCTTCTTTATTCTCTGTCATTTGGTCTTCTATATCGTTAATTCTTTCTTCTGCTTCATTTATCCTAGCAGTGAGAGCCTCCATTTTTTATTGCACCTCATTAATAGCTTTTTTGATTTCAACTTGGTTAGATTTTAGTTCTTTTATTTCTCCAGAAAGGGCTTTTATATCTCCTGAGAGGGTTTCTCTAATACCTTCCATGCCTTTTTTGAGCCCAGCTAGAACCTTGAGAATCGTCATTCTGAACTGTAGATCTGACATATTACCAATGTCTGTATTGATTAGGTCCCTAGCCTTTGGTACTGCCTCTTGTTCTTTTTTTTGTGGTGAATTTTTCCACCTTGTCATTTTGTCCAGATAAGAGTATATGAAGGAGCAAGTAAAATACTAAAAGGGTGGCAACAACCCCAGGAAAATATGCTTTAACCAAATCAGAAGAGATCCTAAATCGTGAGGGGGGAGAAATGGGATAAAAAGAGGTTCAGAAAGAAAGGAAAAAAAAAAAAACAATTAAAAAAAAGAAAACAATAAAGAAAAAATATAAAAGAGAAAAAAATATATATATATATTAGATAAACTAGTTAAAAAACGTTAAAAAAGAAAAGGGTAAAAGTTAAAAAAAATTGGCAGAAGAAGAGAAAAAAATTGAAAAGGAAAAAAAATTAAATTAACTGCAAGAGTAAAGAGTCATGGGCAGAAAGCCATGAGTTCCGTGCTTTGCTTTCTCCTCCTCTGGAATTCCACTGCTCTCCGTATTGAACCTGCACTCCTTGGTAGGTGAACTTGGTCCTGGCTGGATTTCTCATTGATCTTCTGGGGGAGGGGCCTGTTGTATTGATTCTCAAGTGTCTTTGCCCCAGGCGGAGTTGCACCACCCTTACCAGGGGCCGGGCTGAGTAATCCGCTCAGGTTTGCTTTCGGGAGCTTTTGTTCCCTGAGCGCTTTCTGTAGAGTTCCAGAGGATGGGAATGAAGATGGCGGCAGAGCCCGGGGCCCCACTCCTCAGTGTGCCCTCAGAAAACAGTGCCCAATTACTCCCGTTACCCTGGCTTCCAGCCGCGCTCTGAGCCGACCAAGCCTGCGACCAGTTCAAGGTAACCCCGAGCTGAGAGTCACTCCTCGGCTGTCTGTAGCCGGCTTCCCCGTTCTAATACCTGTAAGCTCTGTGACACTCAGACACCCCTGATCCTTCTGTGACCCTGCGGGACCTGAGGCCACGCTGACCCTGCATGGGCTTCACCCCAGTTAAGGCTCTGGTGCGATGTCCCTCAGCAGAACAGACTTTTAAAAGTCCTGATTTTGTGCTTCATTGCTCTGCCACTTGCCGGGAGCCGGCCCCTCCCCCCGCGGTCCCTCCCGCCCCGGTCTATCTTCCCGTTGTCGCTTTGGATTCACTTCTTTGCCAGTCCTACCTTTCTGAAAGTGGTTGACTTTCTGTTTCTAGAATTGCTGTTCTTCTTCTCTTTGATCTCCCATTGGATTTGTAGGTGTTTGCCATCTTTAGATAAGCTATCTAGCTGATCTCCTGCTACCTGAAGTATTCTCAGCCTGCTACTTCTCTGCCATCTTGACTCCTCCCCCTAGACTATCATTTCTAATCCCATTTCCAGATTGTGGCAAAGTCAAATCCTATGATGAATATAGAATAGAAATGTTTCGTAAACTACGCCAAGGAGATGATGAAGTCCAGGGGCATTTTTGTGGTCTGCCCCATGGGATGATGTGAGTAGCAATTCATGGTTATTACATGTAAGCTTAAGGTGCAAGTTTTATGGTTGTGGCTCAGAATAAATTTCATTTAATACTATTTATTTAATGTAAGATATGATTATAGAAGCAGAGCACAATGGAAGAGAGAGCCAGCAAGACAGTTGTCTGGGCAGCCTTTCTATAAGACATGTTGAAATGTGTCCAAAGAACCAAAATATCATTGGAAATGGGATCAGGAGGAAAAAACAATACCTAAAACAGACACCTTTGTGGCTGAACATTGTACATGTATAGAAGGAATACTTGATGAGAGTGTAGGTGGGGGATGCCCCAGAAATATAACTTATTATTTTGTGTACAGCATTTTAACTCCTTTTTGGAGTATCTTTAAAGCCCTTCAGAGACTTAAATTATTCGCTCACATTTTCAAGACTAATCTGTTGCTAAAATTATCAACACATGGCCATGGGGCTGCTCCCAAGCTAATCCTTTGTTCTTTTTTTTTTTTTTTTTAAGATTTTATTTACTTATTTGGCAGAGAGAGAGATCACAAGTAGGCAGAGAGACAGGCAGCAGGGGAGGGAAGGAGGCCCCCTGCTGAGCAGAGAGCCCAATTCGGGGCTCGATCCCAGGACCCTGGGATCATGACCTGAGCAGAAGGCAGAGGCTTAACCCACTGAGCCACCCAGGCACCCCTGATCCTTTGTTCTTTAGCACTGCCAACCTCTCACCCCCTCAAATCTTGCAATTGTTCTTGTATGTGGCGTAATCGGGAGGTTCAAGTCCATCCGTATGTTCTCCAGTGGAAGGACATGAGGTCAGCTACTCTCCATGGAGAGAGTACTTCAGACGCCAGCAGCCAAGGCCCAGGAAAGCCACCAGAGCTCCTGGGGAGCACATGACATGCTGCTACGGCTGCTGTTGCTGGGTTGCTTGGTGAAAGATCTAGAAAAGATCCTTCTTCTTAGGAGTATAATTTTACTTTCTATATTCTACAGTTTTTATCTTTCTAATTTAGATAATCAAGTAACTCTCTCTCACTTTTCTTACAAAAGGAGGTTCAGGCAACCCATAAGATGTTCTGCTATGTTGACAAATAAGACCAGAAGTAAATACTAAGTTTTGCCAATCAGGCACATAAAACAGTCATTGGTGATGGTTTACTCAGTGATCTTCACAACTAAAAATTGAATTCTCCTTCTGTCATATGACTAAGATTTCTTTTAAATTATAATGAAAATTATTCCACTGTACTAACATAATTACAGAAGAGGTAATAGTATAAGGGAATAGGAAAGGATGCAATTTTTTACTTAGAAAGGTAATTTGAAGACATACACAGCTTAAACCCAGTGAAGATAGGAAATGAGATATAAATGAGTGAGCTAATTGCCAACATTCTAATTTAAAACCAACTTTGTTTGCAATTTTAATACAGTCTTTGACTTCAAACATGAAATAAGACCCAAAAAGAGAAAATAGCTGAAAGAAAGAGCATCCACATATATTTCAGAAAATTCCTTGTTTTGAACAATTAAGAACAACTGCAAAAGAGATTTCAGAGTTGATGAGAATTGTTTAAATGCTATTTAATTTGGAGGCAACTCTTCACAGATATTTTCTTGAATTTCTCTTTGCTCATCTTTTATTACCAAGAAGATCTGCATGAAAATAGAATCTTTGCTGCTTGAGGCTTTTGTTTTATTCTAATGACCTGGTAAAAATAAAAGCTATAATAGGTACAACATTATCTGATTCACCACATAAAGCAATGCTGTTTAAAAATAGGACAAGAGGAGACAAAATTATCTTTTTTACTTGAAGCTAGACACCTTATTTTACCTTGCCTGGAAACCTAATCTGATAAATTCCTTTTGTACTCAATATACTGTTTTATTTGTTCTGGATAACACTGCATCTATTTTCCAAGCAGTGGGATACCTACAGCTGATTATTTCAATTAAATTATTGGCATTCAGATTTTAGAGTGAGAATGAAAGATAAAATCAACAGAAATGATGATAAATAAATAGAAGTATGATTCATTTTAGTTTAGAATAAATCAATACAGAAATAAGACTACTAATCTTTGTCTTATATTCCATTATCTTTTGACAAAGCACAGCTCTAAAGTGTGTGTGCATTTTTTAAATATCTTGATGAATTGTTAATTTTATTTTTTTTTTTCTGAATTTGGTTTGGACATATGCTGAATGGTGCAGGAATGGGTCCAGGTTTTGTATGGTCAGAGCTTTTTCAATTGGGGGGGGGTGGGGGCAAATTTTTTAAGGAAAAAAAATATATATACATATATGAATATATGTATATGAACACCATATTATGTCCTTACATAGCTACTTATGGAATGGGGAGAAAGAAACATGACAAATTTGGAAAATGTGACAAACTCAACCATTTTCACCAAATCCAGAAAAAGTTAAAATAATGTTATCTCTATAATAATTTTGCTTATGATTTTGGCTGTTTAGTCTATGATCACTTACCTATTCATATGATGGTTTTACTTTGTGTGTGTGTGTGTTTTGTTTGTTTTTGTTTTGTTTTGTTTTGAGAGAGAGCAAGCAAGTACAAGGCCAGGGCAAGAGAGGAGCAGAGGAAGAGAGAATCTTAAGAGACTCTACGCCTAGCACAGAGCTTGATGAGGGGCTCAATCTCATGACCCTAATATCATGACCTGAGCTGAAATCAACTGACTGAGCCACTCAGACCCACTTTACATTTTTAATGAAAACAACAGAAAAATAAATTAGTCTTTCCTCTAGCATCATTGATCAAAATCTGATAGCATAAAAATGTTTACTTCAACCTCACTCTCCTTATGTTAACATAATGTAAATTTTTAGACTTGCTTTCAGATTTAGAAAAACCTCTATCAAGCTTCTTTTATGCGTGAGCTGTAAGATTTCAAGCTGTTCTAAAGGTTTCTTGGGCAGTGAGTCAACGTAAATACTCTTTGAACTGATTACACTCATTACCAGTTTGTCACTGTTGTCCTCACGTTGGGGATGAGATGGTCCTGAGGCTGGTACGAATATTCCTACAAGCCATTCTTGCACCAAGACAGTGAGTGATAACTTAATTGTATGTTCAAACCATAAAAAGGTGTCCCAATAAACCCATAGTAAACTTCCCCACTAAATACATATCACTGGCGAACTTAATATTAAGAAGATCCCAGGGGCGCCTGGGTGGCTCAGTGGGTTAAAGCCTCTGCCTTCGGCTCAGGTCATGATCCCAGGGTCCTGGGATCGAGCCCCACATCGGGCTCTCTGCTCAGCGGGGAGCCTGCTTCCTTCTCTCTCTCTCTCTGCCTGCCTCTCTGCTTACTTGTAATCTCTGTCTGTCAAATAAATAAATAAAATCTTTAAAAAAAAAAAAAAAAGAAGATCCCAAATTTGCCTACAGCCATCCCAAACTGTATGATAGGAAAGGGAGTGTTATGTAGAAAAAGTCAGAGAGGAAAGAGATAGTGGTCTTAGTTAAATTGTGGTTAAAATACCTTATTTTGAAATGACCAAGTGAACAAATTTTAGGCTCCCCAGCAAGGACCCTGGAAGGAGCCCATGCAAGTGAGGAAATTGAGGTTTAAGCTTCATCAACTTAAGGGTAAATTTTTATTCTTTTTTCTTTCTTTTTTTTTTTCTTTTCCTTTTTTTGGTCTCTGAGAAGTTTGAGGGGTAGAGAAATTATGAAGACAAGGTGGTATTCTGGCTCAAACTTGAGTCTGATAAATTGCTTTAAATACAGCCTTATCCATAAACAGACAAACACTCAGAAACTATGAAGAACCAAAATTGTCAGACTATCCAGTGTCATAAGATCTCTGATAACTGGAGGAATGGGCAGTAATCCCTGTTTCAATTTCCAATATATTGGAAACTAAGCAGACAAACATTCCCATTCCTATCCCTCTATTATGTGTGTGTATGCACGTGTACATGTATTTGACAGAGCCCGTGCTGATTCTAACAAGAGAGTGTCCTGGGGAAATAAATATGACAGGTTCCCAGATGGAAGAAAAAACCCTGAAATATATAGTGTCAAAATAATGTCCTCTAGAGTCATTTCACTGGGTAAAGAACAGTAGCAAGCTGAGGGGTGACCTCATGATGAACTCCTGGAGTGGACCATGGAGATGGAGAATAAGTACTTATGGGGTCCATGAGGCTCATATAAATCAATATGCTCATCTTCTAAACTATTTTTTTATCATTTCCCTCCTTCTAAAATACAGTAATTAAAAATGTAAATATCATCTTCTTCCATTTTTAAAATAGAGATTATCTAAGATGTTCACTATTTAGATAGTCTTTTTGAGTTGGGTTTACTACTGAATACAGGATGTCATTGACTTGCTCCTGATTTTCACCCAGGTTGGTGATTTGTGTCCTCTACGAATTCCCCAGTTGACAAGTACCAAACCACATTCAACTCTGAGACTGTGGTTTACCAGTCAGGTCAAAGCATGGGTTTCACCAGGTATCTTCCTGATACCAGGTTACAGTCACACAGAGGTTAACAACTTATACTTTGCCTGGGGTGGTGCTGGTTGGCTCTGGGAATATAGTGCCTGGATTCAGATCCCTTCTTCATCCTTCATTTGTTATGTAACTGTGGACAATCTTTCCCTGACTTGGTTACATCATCTGTGAAATAAAGATCTTGAGGCAACCTCTGAAGGCTGGTGTAAAGTTTTTTTGAGTTGATCCACATGAAGAACTTAGAACAATGTTCAGCCACAAAATATTAACTCAGTCTTAATCATATTTACTATAAAGTCTTGGTTGAAACTTGTGCTACCTCAATTTACTATTTACTTCATTATGTTTTATTGCTATTTAATTACAGTGCAAGTGTCCATCAGAGTTTCCACCTCCCCAGAGAAATGCAAGTGAACTGTGGGATTCACATGTCTTTTGGGGACGCTTAATTCATTTATTTTTGCAAAACACTGTTGGTCTTTTCCTACTGCTTTGCCACTGCTGATCACTTCCTCCTCCTTTTGGTATAATTCTTTTACTTTATATATCTATTTGGCTTCATCTAAGTTCCCTTTACCCTCTCTTTGTACTTACACCCACAAGAAATATGTGTACATAAAATTTATAGACATAATGTACACTGAAGAAGAGTTATTTAAAATCTTTAAATATTGATAGCAAAGTACAAGTCCAAACTTCTTAAATAATAGTTAATAGATCTAAAAGAAGATTTTCAAAGCATGTTGTCAGTATTGCTAGTTACTGACATCAATAGTGTGAACATCCTGCCGTGATTTGTGAAGGCTTCCAATCACCAGATTGGAGAGGTATGTCCAGACTGTATAAAAAGATATCAGGCATGAGAAGCTCAGCCTCCAAGGAATGCTACTTAAGAGATGTGATCTTTACCAGCAAGTATCAAGTCAACCTGAGTAGAGGCATCCTGGACATATATTTCCCATCTTGGAAAAGCATACACTGGGGTCTGTGGTGGGAAGAGCAGTCTACTCACCCCTGCTTCTCTCCTAAGTAACACTCAACAGCATTTTAGTTTTCTGTAAAATATGATTTGTAACTTGGAATTGAGAAGTGGAGGCATAGGCCACTGATAGGGTAAACTCTTCAACAATTTTACCTTCCAATGTGTAATAAAACTTAATTATTGGAAAACAGCTATGTGTTTAGAGACCATTATCAACAAGGCAGACTAGTATGAAGGTTTTCACTCAAATACTTTGGAAATATTTCAACTTTCAATTTTGTGAAACTCTGAGAACTTACAAAGAATCCAGAGAAGACAACGTAACACGTGTTATTGGTGTCACTCAGTTTAGCAAAATTCCATATTATTTTCCCTTTATTTCTTCTGATGAAAGGTGTGAATTGGTAACAGACAAAAGGAAGTTGTCTTGAGTCAAATATAGGGTCGGGTGCTTCCTAGAGGATTTGAACTCACTGTTGGGATGCAAACAATGGAAATCCAATGCTTTTATGATGTGGAAAAACACTGACTATCCAGTGGATGCTTGGCAAAACCAATTTTTAAAAACTACTTGATAACTATGTGACTGAATGTCTGTCTTGGACTTATTTTGAGAGGCGTTTACATTCTTCAGTTCAGGCAGGAACTCCCTCCCTACTTAGTTAAAGTCAGAGCTTTTCTCTGCACTACTGTTAAAAAGCATAGGCTCATTTGTGAAGCATAGAAACGATAAAAGAACTGAAATGCTGATTCACAAACACACAAGCATGCACATACACACACACTTGAAACCTGTGTTCACTGCACTTCTCATTATCCACTCCACCAGGCTAGAACTATGTGGTAATTACCCTCCTCCTACAACTCCTTTGATAGTGCTAACTGACAAGTAGGAGTGGCTGCTACAATAGAACTCCTCTATGAAATGTTCAATAAAGAAAATGATACTGATATAATAAAAAAAGGGAGGAAGGCTGCCTTTGAAGCATCTATAACCACTCCCTCTTTGAAGGTGGTTTAAAAATACAGTGACTGTAAAATGTGGCATGCTTCCCTTTTTGTTTGTAACTGGCAGAGGGATTGATGGGACAGTGCAATGAAAAAATATTGCAAAATGAGGCCAAAGGTACTGAAAGTGGTGACAGTCAGGACTGGTCCCACACAGCATCTGATAAACAATGAAGTTTTTAATTAAAGCAATCCACAAAACTTAGGTATGCAGGGAGTTTTATTTTATTTTTGTTTGCTTGTTTATTGAAAATATAATCCAACATCAAGTATCCATTCTTAAGGGGTGACAAAGATGTCACCCAGTTTGATTGAAGGGGTTCCCGTGTGCCCCTTTGCCATTGTCGAATTTCTAGAAATTGTCGAATTTCTAAGAGACCTTAAATAATGTCCATGAATTAATGTTCTGGGGTAAGGTCTAGCTAGTGGGGGTGGGGACAACTGATTATTGATGTCACTTTCCATATGGCATCAGTTGATATGTCACTGCTGCTGACTTGTCCCCCCAGTCTGCGCACACACACACACACACACACACACACACACACACACAGGTCAAAGCATGGATTTTCCATATTCTAGTTTCCAATACCACTTCAGGTACAGTGATTGTAAGTCCGGTGCCACTGTCAGACACAATCATTCTGCTGCTCCCGCATGGTGCAGTGTCAAAGGAAACTTGTAAATCTCTCTAAGACCACTTCTTCTATAAATACTTGATTCAGTAATGTATTTTCTCAGAACTTTATTCTGCTGCAGACTTAATTGTGCCCCCCCATTTATATGTTGAAGCTCTAAACCCTAATGTGATTATTTGGAGATGGGGGCTCTGGTAGGAAATATGTTTAGATGGAGTCATAAAGGTAGGGGCCTCATGTTGGGATCTGTGCCCTTAAAGAAGAGACACCAGAGAATCTGCTCTCTGTCCATCAGTTGAGGATATAGCAAGAAGATGGCCACCTTTAAGTATGGAAGAAAGCTCTTATCAACAAGCCAACCATCAAGCAGCCTGATTTCCAGTGTTCAGACTATAGGAAAATAGAAGTATTTTGTTTAAGCCAATCATTCTATAGTATTTTCTTAGGCAGCCCAAACTGACTAGGACACTTCTTGGTAGTCAACCTGAAACAGAAGCCCCAGATTACCACTGTGTTTCATTTTCACAGACTTATCTCTGCCATCTCCACAGGGCTTGCCCAAGGAGGCAGGGCTCAGGGATGTCTTTGAAGGACCCAAACCCTCCTCATGTCTCTGATATTTCCTCCCTCCACAGCCTTGAGAATCATTTTCTATTTTGAGGGTGGTCAAATGTGGTCAGTGAAGGCATTTTTGCTCTCCCTCATCCCCAGTGTAATCTATCATGAGTTCTTTCCACTCCACTTTGCTTAGTCTTCGAAAACACAAAAAGCAGGACTCCTCTCTTTTCTGCCTTCTATAGTCATATTCCTTTTGAGTTATCACCCATTTCCTATGTGACAGTGTACTTGACTCAGACATAGAGAAAAAGAACAAGAAATGGAGTAATAAGGAAACAGCTGTAGCTATAATAAGCATTTGGTAGAGATATAGGTATTGAAAGAGAAATATTTATATATCTGTATGTGTGTGACATTTAAATATATATCAGTCTATAAATTTGTATTGTTATCCTAATTTTATTGATAAGGAAAGTAACGTTGATTGAAGTGCAACCTCTATAAAAATTAAAATATGATTGAAGATAAATTGCTAGGCTTTAAAAACAACCCCATATCTATCTGATTATAAATCCCATATTCTTAACTTTTTTAAATTTATCTGTATTAACCTATATATTAGAATAATGTCTAATAATGTTAGATTAATGTTTCTATGCAGTAAATTTAAGATATTAACTATGGTGTTTATCATCTATGTATGCTTGATCTGGAATCTAACGGAGTCTAACAAAACTCCAAATAATTCTGCAAATTCACTGGGAAAGAAATATCAACAACTTTTCTGATAGGATTCAATGGATCTTCCTGGCTACTTTGGATGACATTGTCAAATATAGGTGCACACACTGAAATTTGAAAGCTTACATAGACCTCCAGGATTGCCTCTGGAAATTACTGGTTATTTGTTTGTTTGTTTGTTTTAAAGTTGCCCTCTTTTCATTGACTTGGATTTCTTATTCCAATTTGCCAAAGGTGTGCTTCTGTCTATCAAATAACAAAACACAATTAGCAACCATTTATGCATACTGCCTCTACATTGTAGATAATTTAAGATGGAACTAAACACTTTTTTTTACAAGTTTATTAAAAATATTTATAACTCTCTTTAAAAATAATCTAGAATCTAAAATGAAACAGGTTACTTGAATTTGTACTTTGTTTTCCTCTTATAAAGCACATAATTATCTTATTAGGTTAACTAATTAATAGTAGTTTTAAAAGAAATGCTAGTCTCAAATATATTTTGGTGAATTTCCCACTAAACTTTAATTTTACTAAAGCAACTTGAATCTTAGCCTGAAGTTAAATACTCCTGCTGGGAGTTTCTTTTCATAGTTTTCCCTTGTTCATCTTCAAAGTGAGCTTACCATTAAGTGGCCAACTAGACATGTTCTACAATATTTGGTACTCTGAGTAAGTAATAGGCTATTTTAATTTAGTAATATAACTTTGTGAGAGAAAAAATAGAAATGTGATTATTTTGTCTTTAAAATAATGACTCTCTGGATTCTGTGCTTATTTGCTAATGATTTTCTTTATACACAGCAGATGTGACCTGGAGTGCACAATTACTAAGGAAGGATACTCTCCAAAAGAATGGAAAGTTAGACAAATTGTTATACTTATTTTTGCTCAGCACACAGTCGTGAGGAAAGGAAGATGGTATCATCAAGAATAGAAAAGGAACCATACAGAGAATGATATCAAAACTGACTTCTTTAAGTCTTCCTGGACATTTTGCTCATCAATTATTTTACACATCTGGGTCACTGAGCCCCTATCAACTATATGGCTTAAGATTCAGTGGTTTTAATAACATCAAGGTGGAGTCACCTACACAATGTACTATCTGAATTTTGGAAATAAATGAAGAGTGTAGAAAAGACTCTGATAGTTCCAGGAAGAGAAAAATAATACATAGGCAAGATTTATGACATAAAGATAAATAAATATAATTCTTATGAGGTAGAAGAAGAACACAATTTTGAAAACAAATTATTGCAGGAACAAATGTATTTCAGATTATATTCATTTTAATTCCAAACAGAAATTAAAACTAAGCTTAAAAAAATTATTGAGAATGTGTTTTTATATAGTGCATCTATTTAATTTTTGAAATACTAGATAAAGATTTTTTAAACTCATCACAAAGAAACTGGAAAACAAAATCACCCTTTTTATACAAAATCATCCCAACAAAACTCATCAGTCAAAAAAAGACATTGGAAAAGTTAAATTGAGTTCATTCCTTTATGTTAAATAAAAGCAAGTCAATGAATACTATTTTATATGGACGTTGATAATTTTATAAATATAACTTCAGTTAATTTTTTTTAAAGATTTTATTTATTTATTTGACAGAGAGAAATCACAAGTAGGCAGAGAGGCAGGCAGAGAGAGAGAGGAGGAAGCAGGCTCCCTGCTGAGCAGAAAGCCCAATGTGGGGCTTGAACCCAGGACCTGGGATCATGACCTGAGCCAAAGGCAGCGGCTTAACCCACTGAGCCACCCAGGCGCCCCAGTTAATTTTTTAAATGTAGAAGCTTATAACCATCACAATTAAAATAAAAATAATAATTGGCAAGTGTATGTTTTCAAAAGTAGAAAAAAAGAGTAAGAAACATAAAGTGAGGTAATAATAACAACAACAATAAAATCCCATAACTGATGTTTAGCCAGTATTCATAGTACAATAAACCTCAAGGTCCATTCTAAGGTGTTGATAGCTTTCTCATACTGATTGTTAAGTATTTAAGTATTATTTCAATTATCACAATAAGTAAAATGGGTTAAAATTTCCCCAAACATACAAATGAAAAATTACAACAACAAAAAATTAGAACAAAACAAGGACTCAGCATATCTCATTAAAATAAGGCGAAAAGATATGATGACTGAAAAAATTCCTAAGTCAAAATTCTTTCATAAAGAAGGACAAAGGATAAAAAAATACAATATAAGGAAGTTGGATGACAATCTTGGATGATCAATATTTGATTAGTTGTTCCAAAAAGAGAGAACAGAAAAGACAGAGGGAAGAAATTATCAAAAAATACACTGTCCGGAATTTTGCTAGAAGTGTAGAATATGAGTTTCTAAACTGAAAGGTTCACCTGTGACCTATACATTGAATTAAAAAAAAAAAAAAAAAAAGACCCTACCTAAAGAACGTAATAGTGAAAATTTTAAAACACCAAAAATAGAGTTAACTAAAAGTTTCTGAAGTGGGAAAACCAACAGTACCAAGGGATGACTGCAGCAAGAAGTCAACAGAGCAACCTCTTCAGAATTTTTAGGGAAAATCATACCTGATCTAGCTGTCTGCCTGAACTAAAATGACAATTACATGTGAATTAGAATCAAGTCATTTTCAGACATGCAAGATCTCAAAATACTTTCATCTCATTCACAATGAATTTGTTTGACTGTGATCTCTTCTGGAGCCCAAAAGACTCAGTGCATACTCCTCAGCCTTGTCCCTCCAGTTTGTTCCAATAATAAAGCCAAGTTGCTAGCATCCCTCTGGAAGCTTCCTTGTACATCTAGCACCCCAACTTTTATAGTTGTTACCCAAGAGGCAGCCCCCAAATCACCCAGTTCTCATAGTCAACAGGGCTTGCATTCATGAATCTCACAGGACTATTGCAAGCAAAGTAGCAGTTTTTTAACAGGTACCTGAGCACTCTCCATGGACTTATTCCCAGGCTCAGAGTAGAGGGAGTAGAAAAAACACTCATTTCCCAGTTTCTCCCTGGGAGGGGTTTGACTACACACTTTCCCAACTGCTACCTGAGGGTCTGGCTTGTCGTTGTCTTGCATCTAGGTGGTGACTGAGATCCTACTGCAAGCCCTAAAGAGCTGGTGGGCACTCTCCTCGAATTCTCCATCCGTCCAGCTCCAAGAGTAAAACCAGATGTCCAGCTGCTCTTCAGAGAGGGCTTGTCCATAGTGTAACATCTCAACTTTTGTGGATACCATCTAAGGAACAGATCCTCAAATCCCTCTGCTCTTAAAGCAAATAAACTTTTCAATGAATTCATGAGTTTACAGGACCGTATTAAATAAAAAGTTTTCAAACAGGCACACACCACTTTTGCAGCTATGCCCCCTGGGTTCAGTGCAGAGGGAGCAGGCAAAAACACTCATTTTCCAGTTTCTCCCTGGAAGAGAACTCTCCCAAACTCATTTATGAGGTCAGCATTATTCTGATAACAAATCCAGATACTACA
Organism: Lutra lutra; assembly: GCF_902655055.1. Taxonomy (NCBI): domain Eukaryota; kingdom Metazoa; phylum Chordata; class Mammalia; order Carnivora; family Mustelidae; genus Lutra; species Lutra lutra. The sequence continues at coordinate 48,449,447 of NC_062286.1, forward strand.
AGAAAAGAAAATTACAGGCCAATATCCCTAAGGATCCCTAAACATAGATGCAAAAATCCTCAATAAAATGTTGGCTAATCAAATCCAATAGTAGATTAAAATAAATTACAATGAACTTATAGTACTAATACAAGATGCCGATTATTATGAGCAAAAAGGAGCTCTGTATTACCTGCTCCATATCTCTGTAAACTTTAAACCACCTAAACCATCTAAACCATCTAAGAAATAAATACTAATTTCTGAAAAAAAAATGTTGTATCAGCATAACAAAATAGTAACTTTGGAGTCAAGAAAGAAGCAAATTTATAATGACCACTTTTAATAGAATTTAACCTTTACTGGGGCACCTGGGTGGCTCAGTCAGTTAAGCTTCCGACTCTGTTTCTGCTCAGACCATGATCTCAGGGTGGTTAGATAGAGTCTGGCTCAAACTCAGCGGGGAGTTGGCTTCCCCTCTCCTTTTCTCTCTGCCTCTCCCCCTGCCCAGCCTCTCTTTCTCTCTCACAAATAAATAAATCTTTTTTAAAAAAGAACTTAATGGGCACCTGGGTGGCTCAGTGGGTTAAGCCGCTGCCTTCGGCTCAGGTCATGATCTCAGGGTCCTGGGATCGAGTCCCGAGTCGGGCTCTCTGCTCAGCAGGGAGCCTGCTTCCCTCTCTCTCTCTCTGCCTGCCTCTCTGTCTACTTGTGATCTCTCTCTGTCAAATAAACAAATAAAATCTTAAAAAAAATAAAAAAATAAAAAAGAACTTAAACTTTATTCATTAACAGACAAATCTGTAGACATTGCTCTTATTAAAAAATAAGTAATTGTTTATGTATTGCACTGAAAAAGATACATAAATGACAACAAAGCAAAACAAAGCAGGATACATTTATTAATATATGTAAGTTATGTTAATGTTATGAAAGCAAAAATTAGTGAGCCAGAAATGAAATAATTTAGTTCATAATAAATCCAAGTATTTTATATTTGAAAAATTCACAAAAAAGAGAGCTACCAGACTATGTAATCAAGTATAAAGGATGAGAATGATAAACACATAGTAAAAATGATAAAATGTGATTAAACCATAGATACAAAGATAGAAAATTATAAGAGATATGTCATTATGTGCAACAACAAGTTAAATTTTAAAATCAATCATTTTAGATGTTTGCCAAAATAAAAAATTTACGTCTCTTAAGCTATGATTAATCTGCTGTTATTTTAGAATAAAGCAATGAAGTAAAAATTTCAAGGCACCAAAGAGGCATACAAAATATTCAAAGCTTATGCTATCTCTACATTCTTTACCAAAAACAACTGTTCCGGGCCACCTGGGTGGCTCAGTTGGTTAAGGTTCTGCCTTCAGCTCAGGTCAGGATCCCAGGGTCTGGGGATGGAATCCTGATTCGGGCTCCCTGCTCAACAGATAGTGTGTCTCTCTCCCTTCCTCTGCACCTCCACCCCTGCTCATGCTCTCTCTCTCAAATAAAATCTTAAAAAAAAAAAAAAAAACTGCTCCAATTGTTACTATCTGTAACAAATTACCCCAAGACTTAGCCACTTGAATTAAATACTTTATGTTAACTAAAATTTTGGAGCCACATCTGGAATTTAGAAGGGCTTGGTTGAGCAGTCCTCTTTTGGAACATTTTGTGTGGTTGTGGCCAGATGTCCACTAAGAAGCCAGCATAGTTTTTAGCAGTAGTTTTATTTAAACCTCATTCTTATTATATTTATTTGTTTGCTTGTTTATATATATATATATATATATATATATATATATATATATATATAATAGGCCTCTCCAGGCTTTTTAAATGTTAAAAAATTATTCTAGAAAATATACTCTTCTGGTATTTCACACTCGTAAGATTTTCCAATGTATTGGGTAATAGAGTGTTCATGTAATTGTAGAACTAGAAGGGCCTACACAAGACCACAAAGAACGCCATGATGCTTCCAGGAAAGACAAATAAAATTTTTCCATATTTGACACATAAACTCATCAGTGATTGAAGAAGAAGAGTTTTCACCAAAGGTTATAGAGATTAACATAAACAGAAATTTTTAAGTCTGCCAATTTGCTTTCCTGAGCAGTCCTCATTGTACTAGACCCTGGTGAAGCTCCTGATTTGAGAGTTTGGCAGGCAGTTCGCCATTATGGTCAAGACTGATGTGAACTCAGGAGTCAAGCTGTCTGGTTTGAAATCCCAATTACCAGCTAGGCAATACCAGGTTACATATCTCATGCATCTGTACCCCACTTTCCTAATTTGTAAAATAATTCACACTTCTTTGGAAACTGTGAGAATTAAGTGAAATTTTTACATTTAATGCGCTTAGAACAGCACCTGATACACCACAAATACTAAGTAAATTTTAGCTATTATTAGATAGGTTTAAAAAAAAATTGTGGATTGACTCCTCATTCCTCTTGAATTTTTTTCTAGAAAAAAAAGGTAATGAGGTTTCTATCTGTAATGTGACTTTTCTAGGTCATTCTTTGTCTAGTTTATAATGGCTGTAGAGGTCAAAAGATCACCAATTGTCTCAATCAAAAATTAGGACCTTATTGACAATCTAAAAGCTCACTAGCTCTCAAATGACACCAGACATAGGAAAATGGGCAACAAAATAGCCTTTAAACAGTTATTCATAAATTAATCCCCCCTGGAAGATCTTGGAGAAATTATAAAATGACTATTAAACTAGATAATGGTCCATGCAGTTTTCACATCACAGAGAAAAGAATACCAATGAGTTTTAATTGTAGATATTTTCTAAATGATTAAAGTATCTTACAGATGTTGAAGAAAACATGACATTTTTCATTTTTGATTACGCATATGACTTTCTTAATGTATATATTTTTCTTAATAGCATTCCTATTTTTATCCACTTTAAAAATTAATAATTGTTTATTATAAAAAATTCAGAAATTTGGGAAAAGTATATAAAAAATTCAATCATCCATAATCTCACATCTAATGATAAACACTTTTAAGTTATTTTTCTGTGAACATGTGCATATATATACATATGTATATACAAACATATATATAAATGCTTATTATTGATCTATGCTTAAAGATACACATGTATACATATACTTAAATTACATATCCTCTTGATAATTTTTTGTCAGTCTCTGCTCTGGGCATTGAGGATATAGTATTAAAGAAACAAACACACAGACTCCATTATAAGGGAGCTTTCATCCTAGTACACACAAAAACATTACCATTTAATTTTAACAAATTTGCTTCACTCTTTTAGGACTTGTTTGTTCACTCACATGTGAATGCCCAACCCAGTTTTTATATTGATACTTTTAACTACCACCCAATTTTAAATTTAGCTTCTTACAACTGCAAAGCCATGTCTATCTTTTTGGAGTAATCCATGCATATGAATACAATTAGCATTTATAGCTATAACTATTTATCTAAAAATGTGTTTCTGTCCAATAGATCTATGAATGTGATTGTTTTATCAAAGCAGCAAAAAGAAAAATAGATACTATTCTATTGGGAACATATTGGATCATTTTAACCTGAAGCATATTGAAATATATTCAGTTATTATACAATAAATGCATTTATAGATGATTTAATTACCGATATATTTGCAAATATGTGCACAGTTCTGCAATTTTCTATATCTCTAATGGGGTTTTGCAGAGCAAACTTATTTAAGTTGGCACAAAGTCCAGATAATTAATTATAATTATTTCAATCCCAAATCAATGTATTGTGAGCCTTTTGTCCATTAAGGTAACCTTTATTTAAATTCAATGTAAGATAAGAAGCAGCATGTTAATGCTTATTCTCTACCAGTAAGTAATTCCGTAAAAGAGCCAAGTTCAGCGATACAATTAGTGGCTTATAGCAAGAAATCATGTGTTCCAAACTTGTAAGCAAGGAGTTGATTTATGAATCCTCTTCTGGCGGCCCATCAAAATCCTAGAGTGCTCAGTTTTACTGTTTTGTGTCTGAAAAATTTAAGGATAAAACTTCTTCCCTTCCTCTTTATTCCTCTGCCTCCTATCCCTTAAGTAATCAGTTTTCAAGTCCCAGTGATTCTTTGTACTATTGTCTCTTAGGTCTTCCCCATTTTAAAAAATTGCCACCACCAATACAATCAGCCCACTTTCCAAGCTTTCCAAACAGTTGCCAGTTCTCCCCTTTTCAATTTAACTTTTACTACCTACTGAAAGAAAGATTTCAGCATGTGTTACATAAGACAAAACAAAAAAACTTCAGTATTTTGTTTTTAGGTCATTTAAGCTCCTCTTGCAGACATCTAATGTTATTAATTTAAACGTGATAGGCTTTACAGTATTTTCTTTCTTCGTGAATATGGAAGAAGGAGTGATCAATATTTATTTTCAATTGGCTTCAGAAAGAAAATGCAGAGTGTTCATGAGAAGATAAAACTTTGGTCTTATGGACAGATGAGAACCAAAGCTATGAACCACCACAGGGATATTCCACCAGTGGGGTCTGGTCTCACTTGAGCTCCCTCAGAGTCCACAAAGTTGAGAATTTGGGTAACAGGGACTGGGGGTACTTGGAGACAGAGTGGGAAAGGTATAGAATGGGAATGGTTTAAGTTGCACCCAGCCTCCAGAGAGTCATGAACAAATGCCACAACAGCCTTTCCTGCAGCCTCAAAGTGGGCAGGTTGAAAGGTAAGGTTGCCTTGACCTTGCAGGAGCCTCAGACATCTTCAGAAACTTTCCCCCAAATGATATGGCCTCTTCCTACCTACATCTCCAGCTTCAGGTCCAATAAAATGGAAACAGAGACTTCAACATAAAGTGTATAATGAGCGCAACCTAAGTATTTAATAATTTCAAATCAGAATTACAATTTTTTAGAAATTAAAATTTAGGGGGTACCTGGGTGGTACAGTCAGTGAAACTCTGACTCTTGGTTTCGCCTCAGATCCTGACTGCAGGGTTGTGAGATGGAGCTCCATGTCCGGCTCTGGGCTCAGCATGGAGTCTGCTAAAGGATTCTCTCCCTCTGGGGTGCCTGGGTGGCTCAGTTGGTAAAGCCTCTGCTTCAGCTCAGGTCATGATCCAAGAGTCCTAGGATCTAGCCCCACATAGAGCCCCCCAGTGAGCCCCTCATTGAGCTCCCCACTCAGAAGGGAACCTGCTTCTCCCTCCCCCTCTCCCCCTTTTGTGCTCTTTCTCTCCATTTATTTCTGTCAAATAAATAAATAAAAAGTCTTTAAAAAAGAAAAAATGATTCTCTCCCTCTGTCTCTCCCTCTACCCTACTTGTGTGCTCTCTTTCTCAATAAATAAATTTAGTATAAGGGGACATAGAAACATGATGTGAAGTCTAAGTAACTTAAAATGTCACCTCTTTTAAAGATTTTATTTATTTATTTGTCAGAGAGAGAGCACAAGCAGGGGGAGTGGCAGAGGGAGAAGCAGACTCCCTGCCAAGCAAGGACCCGGATGCAGGACTTGATCCCAGGACTCTGGGATACTGACCAGAGATGAAGACAAGACACTCAACTGACTGAGCCACCCAGGCATCCCCAAAAGTCACCTCTTTTAGATATAACAGTTGTAAGAAAGATGTTATGACACAAAATATGATTTGTAGTATTGAGGGGAGAAATTATTTTCTTGGCCTTATTGTCTTTTTTTAATCGGCATTTTGGAAGACCTTTCATTTTTAAGGCAAAGTACTAGCATTACAAATGTTAGAAGTGAGACATAAAAGTAGGCTTGAAAAGATCCTGGAAAAAAAAAAGCATAATAAAATTATTAACAAATATAATATGACACGGCTTGTTTTACATCAGGAAGGTTTCCTCGGTCTGACGCCGACCTGCACATTCAGTATCAGTTTATTTCTTAGTTGTTTACACATACTAGCTGCCTCACAATAACAAAAAATAGCTGAATAAATGGACGAGCCCTCCACAGCAGTCACATTAGCCTGGTCACTGTTCTCTCCACAGAAGCCGTGAACTTTTTCACCTTTGTGCCTTTGCTTGGGCCATTCCCTCCATCATTTTACAAGGCTTATATTACATCCTGCCTACTTAGTCTTCAGTGACCACTGTCTCTTGGATCATCTAACCATTCTCTGAACTATTGTACCTTAGATTACTCATTTATATTTCTCTAACTCAATTGCCTCTTAACCCAATAGCCCTTATCCCCTTTTCTCCCTTGTAATGCAAGTATTTTACTTCTCAAAATATGAGCCAGAGACTACCTGCTTAACCTTCTTCTGCCTAATTATCCCTCTCTGTAAAGTATGGGTAATAATACTGACTTCCTAGATAATGGCTAAAGTATGACGTGTAAATTGACTAGCAGAGTGTCAGTACAAAGAAAACATTGAGTCATTTTTACTTTCTTTCCGTTTCACACATATATGCACACATGCATGTGCACATGTCTGCACATGTACACACATACACAACAAAACGTGCAGCGTCTGTCTTCTTTTTTCTCTTTTGTCTCCTGTTCTGGTTGCTACTGTGAAGTAAAGTGAAGAAGACTTAACCACTCGAATGTTCATTATGGGAAATGATATTCATTCCAATGATGCTGCCTACCAGTACACTCATGGCTTTCAATCTATGGGCTGCCAGAGCAGAGCTGGGTTCTGTGCAGTAGCAGAACACCCTCTACCCCTGTTCAGTCCAGTCTTTGCCACTTCAACCCTGATGCATCTCTGACTGTGACCAGACCTTAATCTGAATTCAGGTGACCTGGGAATTAGTTTATCACCCCATTATCCATCTCTCATTCTCTTGTCCCTTTTCCTAACCTCCCCATGACATCTTAATCTCCTACCAAAATTATAAAACTAAATCTCATATGTATATTTGTGAAAACATCATAAGCAAATATTGATATGGATGGATGGATGGCATGAGTCTGGGTGCAGGAGTGGTGGGAACGTTGTTTTTTGCAGCTTTGTAGCTTCAGCTCTTCCAACAAAATTACCTGATTACTTTACATCTTTTTTTCAAGGTTATACCTTCACATTTATGCCTTTTCTTACTCTAATAGTATAGTATAAACTCTCCTTTACATTTAAAAGTTATAGATGTATCTCCCAGGGTTTGTAGAGCAAAGTTTTAACATAAAAAATACTGATGTAGGCGATTTCCCATGGGTCTCTGCCATTTCTACACTCATTATATCAGCTTTCATTCCCCAATATTTTTATAAGGATGTTCGTAAAGCAAATAACCTTGGAAGACAGAGATAGTGTCTCCTTCCAGGTAGAAAGCAGATTTGTTTCTTTATCAGGATATTAAAGATAATGCCTCCCTTTGGGACAAAGATCCAGCAGATTTCCTTACAGTGCATTAAAAAAGATTAGGGTTTCCCAAGCTGAGGCTCCCCACTGAGGTACATACCCACTGAATAATTCCACTTAGACCACTCTACCGAAGGATTACCATGGGACTAGGGGAGCACAAAACACTGATACAAGCATGAAGCTCCTGCGGCTTGCTGAGCCATACGTATTAAAGTTCTTATTCTCTGACCCAGGAGTCTTGTGATTTTTTGCCAATAACCATGAAACTATGATAGGCCAACTTGTGAGCTTGAAAATGGGGTAAGATCTCAGAACCTTCACTGTTCTTGACAGAGATCAATAATCCTTAGCTGATTGACTTAATATTAATCTACAGGCTAAAAAAAAACACTAGTTTAAAAAATATTTACATAATCTTATATGCTAATTATACCTCAATAAAAAAGAATGCCATATTTGAGATATTACAAGTAATAATTCCGAAAACAAAGTCTTGTCAGACATTAAAAAACTCAATGCTTAAATATGCATTATAAATATGTTGTTTTAATTTTCACATATGGGTATGCCCATTTCCTTGTTTCGTAACCCAATAGTTTAGCATCTGTTGGGCAGATACATTCAGCTATAGTCTCTGACTTCACTCCAGAGAGTTAAAGCACATTTTGTACTTGAGCTCTATCCGTTGACAACTCAGGAGAATGAGATTACATGTAATTACCTCTATAGCTCAGCCTTCTTTCTCCCACCGATGACTAAATATCATATATATTCAACAACTATTGCAAAATTTAATTATGTGATGAGGGACAAAGGGGCTTACTCATTTGAAAGTACTATGCTAATAAAAGATGAATTATGTGTGATACACATGCTTGAATAAATGAAAACAGTGGCCTATGGATTATACTCAAAGAAATGAAAATCACCATGAATATATTTCAAAAGCATCAGGTTTATCCTATAAAGTTGTCCAAGTAATGTCTACTATTTGATACATAGGCAAAGCAATGTTAAGAAATCTACACATGGGGGCGCCTGGGTGGCTCAGTGGGTTGGGCCTCTGCCTTAGGCTCCGGTCATGATCTCGGGATCCTAGGATCAGCAGGAGCCTGCTTCCTCCTCTCTCTCTGCCTGCCTCTCTGCCTGCTTGTGATCTCTCTCTCTCTGTCAAACAAATAAATAAAATTAAAAAAAAAAGAAAAAAAAGAAATCTACACATGAAGGGAATACTTTTTTTAAACTTTAGCACAAGAAAGCAAGGCTTCAATTAATTGAACCGTTCACTAGAGCACAGATGTGTAGATTCTTAAAACAGAAACACATGTAATGATTAGGTTCCAAAGTAATATTAAATTTTTCTTTCTTTTAAAGGAATTTTTGGAACACAGGTTATAAGTCACTCAAAAAATTACCAATAGGATGGATATGTATGTATTGGTAGTTTTTATGTGTTTTGTTCTCTCCTACTTGCCTAATGCTGTTTTTAATATTAGATTTTTTAAAAGATTTTATTTATTTGAGAGAGAGAGAGAGTGAGAGAGAGAGAACATGAGCAGGGGGAGGGGCAGAGGAGAGCTCACTCAGTGGAGAGCCCAATGTGGGGCTGAATCAGGGGACTCTGGGATCATGACCTGAGCCAAAGGTAGACACTTAACTGACTGAGCCACCCAGGCACCCCAATATTAGTTTTTTTTGTTATTGAATATTGTTGTGCATAAAATAGATCACTGTTCACACAGATTAACTATAGTTACAGATAATGATTACATTGTGAAAAACACTGTCAATAAGTTATGGTTTCATATAACTATGCCATATATATTTTCTTCCACAGAAAAAAATAAATTTACTGATCAATCATTCTTAGCCTATGCATTGTGAACATGTTATACTGAGTATAAAGTTTTTACTCAACCATCACTACACTTTACTTCTACTCCTGCAACCACTGGTCTTTATGATCTATGCACTTTGAGCTGTTTTGCTATCCTTTCCATGGTGGTCTATCAGGCTGAATTTAATGTACATGCTATTTCTGAAAAGAACAAGACCAGACCACATTGTTTCTTTTTTCTTTGTTGGATATTTTTTGGTTTTAGAGAAAGAAAATAATCTCCTTGGCATGATCCAAAGAGTAGAGGACACAGGTGTTTCTTGGTGAGATGCTGTTTTGTTAGTTCCACACGTGTGCCTTGTGTTTTAGGTCTCAGCAGTAAGCCTTCCTTTTGGATAGACACCTGCTACCCTCTATGGAGGGAAGGTGCAGTCATACGTGATCTCTCTTCATCATCTCAGCCAAGTGTGCACAGGGCCACCAGCTGTGAGTCAGACTAGATTTTTTCCCAGAAGCCCCTGCCACCAAAATGTTAATTGGATATTTTTCAGACCTTTGTGCCTACAAGCAAAGAATAAGTCTGAATTTAAAGGGAAATTGAAAGAAATATGATCAGGAAAGTTCTGGAATAGAAATCTAGTTATGGAAATACAAACCAATGATGAAGGCAGAGATTATCAAAATTTTTAAAAATCCTGATATGGAGAATGAAACTGTTGACTCAATAGTCTTCTTTCCAGCCCTGGACCTCAAAAGTCACAGAGGACTTTGAATGACTCCCACTGTGTAGGCAAGTCAGCTGCTGCCCTGGATCCCCCACCCCATTAAGTAGTCAAAGGCTCTGGCAGCTTGGACTATACAGCAGTGCAGTGGAGAAGGAAATAAAAATCTCTTCTCTCAAATTCCATAACTGCTCTTGGAACTTTATCCTTGTACAGATGCCTGGGTTGATTTTGCTTCTTGTTGCCCAGACCTATTTCCTCACCCTACCCTTAGTGCCCAAGCCTGAATTCCAAGAAGTTCTGCTCGTACCACCTTATTTTCTAACTGCCATTACAGGACAATGGGCTCTGAACAAGCCAGTTGGCCCGAATCTATGGAGCCTGCTTTAGCTGAATTGTTTTAGATAGATACACAAGACTTGCTCATTGTTGATTCAATAATTTGGAGTGAAATCTGAAAACTGGCTCCCATACAGAGAAGGCAAGGTGAGATCAAAAAAGAAGCAGATATGAGCAATACAGCACTGGGTTGCTGGTCTATCTTTTCAGGTACGATCCAGACAGATAAGGTCAAACCATATTTGCTTCCAGATAACTTGTACTGGACCCTTTGCTGACTAGGATAGTCTTTCAGAGCTTCCTCTTTATCTTGAGTCTTTACCACAGCCCATACCTGCCCCTACAATTAGTCAATTTGCCCCAGATCAGCAATCAATTGCTCAATATCATAAGTGTCTTGTCCCACACCTTGGCTCAGCATGGGGATCAAGAGTCCCATACCAGGTGCTGGAGGAAGACTGGAGTCTGCTTTCATTCCTGCAGTGAATGTGACCAAATTAGGGTCTTTAAGGATAAGGGATTAGATTGCCTAAGTCCAACTCCCTAAGAATTTAATGTACGTCCTATCATTTCCAGGGTCCATGCTTTCAGGGAGGTCCTTTTCATTGACCCACACCTCTTTACAGGTTAGGATAATCCAGTGTATAAGAAAGTGAGTACATTGACCCACCAAGCATCATACAGGAGCTGCTGGAGGACACAATGCAGGTTGATGTTCATTTTCTCTGTCTCCTGCCCAGTCAGAGTATTGCCATTCCTGGATACTTTGCCTGGCTTTTTGCTGGAACTTGGCAGTTATATCAATAAGCTCACTGAGAATATATTATTTTATAATAAACATTTCTTTTTTTTTAAGATTTTATTTATTTATTTGACAGACAGAGATCACAAGCAGGCAGAGAGTCAGGCAGAGATGGGGAGAGGGGTAAGCAGGCAGAGAGTCAGGCAGAGATGGGGAGAGGGGTAAGCAGGCTCACCGCCAAGCAGAGAGCCCAATGTGGGGCTCGATCCCAGGACCCTGGGATCATGACCTGAGCCGAAGGCAGAGGCTTTAACACACTGAGCCACCCAGGTGCCCCAATATAATAAACATTTCTTAAATTAGGGGCTGTTCTGCTGGCTAGGGCTGATATTGCTTTGCCTTTGCTTTCTTTTGTATTAGGGGTTGGACAGCATGGAACATTTCATATGTTTTGCTGTCAATCAACACAACATCCTTCCCTTCACTCTCCTCACTTTCCAGGGATTCCACCTCTTAGTGTCCCAAACAGGCTTTGCCACAGTGTTTGGGCCTTATTCTAAGGTAGCCTATGCCCTCCTGGCTTTGCAAAATAGCATAAATATTTCAACTTATTATCCTGTTCTCCCACCTGTCTGCCAACCTTGAAGCTAGCAGAGGAGTGGACAATGTATATCCTTCTCTAACCTCAGCTCTTCTTCTAACTCTCTGACTTGAACTTCAGCCTCTAGTTGAGCATGGGTCATCAGCTGTGCTGCCCACAGGAGAGGGCCGTGGTAGCTGTTTGTTTACCCTCTCTGCAACAGTGTATTCTGTACAATTCCTTAAATAAACTAATTAAGCCAATGGGTGTTTTCAAGGTATCCCATACTCATGCAGCAATTCATGTTTCTAATGTATAAGCCACCCCCTCCCCACACAGAGATCAATGGCCAAGAAGGGATTGCCCTTTCCCAAGACCTATTTCTCTGGTCTCCTGACTGGCTCATCAATTGTTTTATTTATTTATTTTTTTAAAGATTTTATTTATTTATTTGACAGAGAGATCACAAGCAGGCAGAGAGGCAGGCAGAGAGAGGAGGAAGCAGGCTCCCTGCTGAGCAGAGAGCCCGATGTGGGGCTCGATCCCAGGACTCGGAGATCATGACCTGAGCCGAAGGCAGCGGCTTAACCCACTGAGCCACCCAGGAGCCCCTCAATTGTTGTTTTAAAACCTTGGGAGTTTCCCTAGTTGAAATCGGAATCTGACCCTCTATCCCCCGCAATACACAAAGAGCATGGAGAGACTGAAGAAAGAGTTGTCCACTCTAGATTGGCAGGTGGTAGGTTTAATGAGAAAGAGAACTTATATACAAGGCTTTTCTTGGAAAGCTACAAGACAAGTATATCTCCACACCCACCCACCGGAATCTTAGATGTTTATATAGAGGACTTAACTGGGTTCAGTCATGTATTCAAGTCCATATGGTCTCAATAACACCTTACTCTTTCAGGGCTATTTTCTTAAAACAGCTCCTAGTGTGGTAGTGGTGGGTGGAACAGACATTCTGAGGACAGGGGAGGGGAGTTGGGGGAGCCTCTGACTGCCTGGCTTTAGCTCTCAAATCAACCTATGGTCATGTCCTCTTGGTGACCACCACCAATACCCACGGTTTGCTCATTTTGTCTGTCTGATACATGGCATCTGTTTGGTACCTCATAGTCCATTTCCATAAAGTCCTTTGTTAAATAAATGAAGATTGCCACCACAGTTCTAGTTCAATAAATTAAAAATAGATACCCACCATATTATAAATGTGATTATTAAAACTCACTGAATAATTGCTTCTAGTCACAGACATCATTCATGTATTGCTGGGGAATTCCTTGTTTCATTACCACAGTAATAACTTCAGAAAATTTGATGTTAGCAAAAAAACCAAAACAATGATTTGATGACCACTTGATTGTGTACTTGAATTCTGGATTGCCTTATAATACCTTTTCTTTTCCAATGGAATTAATTTTACCTCTTATATACACACCTGATACTTATTTTTTAGTAAGTAAAGAGAGTGTCATAATTACTATATGTAAGGGATGAATAATTCATTAATTCAACAGCAATGCTCAAAACAAAGCCAATGTGCTTGGCACTGTGCTAGGTGCTAGTGAAGTGGCCATAATTAGCATGATTTTCTGCCCTCTTAAAGTGTATAGCATAATAAAGTGATGTTGTATTATTGTGTACTGACTTCAAACCCATGTGGTTCTTTTTAAGATGTTATTTATTTATTTGACAGAGAGCGAGAGAGAGAGACAGAGACAGAGACAAGTGCAAGCAGGGTAAATGGCAGGCATGGGAAAAGCAGGTTCCCCGCTGAGCAAGGAGCTGATGTGAGGCTGGATCCCAGGTCCTTGGGATCATAGCCTGAGCCAAAGGCAGCTGCTTAACCCACTGAGCCACCCAGGTGCCCCATTAAACCAATGTTTTAAAAGCTTGTTTTGGACAAAGTTGTTTGTGGTTTGAACTTGTTTTGAATAACTCATTTTGATGAAATTGGTTTTAAGCTGGGTATTAGGACTTTCTTACTGAACTCTTGCATCTGGAGTGGAGAGGATTATTATGTCATTAACACCATAGTAATATCACTGGTGCCCATGATGAACTTCGTGAAAGTAACCAACCCACAGAAAGAGACACCTCCACTAAATTTTGACTTTGTTTCTTTCATCACCCATTTTCCTACAGCAATATTAATTATAACCATTAATCTATCCATGGTTTGGTTATTTGTTATTTCTTTATTCCCTTATTAAGAGATATTATGCTGTATGCTATTGGTCTGTTATGTTATAGATTTAATTCCTTTGTTAAACAAATTATTGGCAAAAATAATCTCAGTCTCTGAGCATTGTTTGCCCCAAACAAAACATGTGTTGTACAAGAGTGTTCTTTTCTAGAGAGTATTGTATTCCTCATATGTTTTCATATCTTCCCCCTCTTCTACCTTTAGCATTATGCTTACATGTAGCAAGCCCATGACACATTTTTATTTTTCTTTAGCCTGTGAACAGAAAGCAGACTGATTTTATACTTAAAAAATAAGGAAGTAACAAAAATAGCCTATCTTTGCATACTCTAATAATGAGACTATCTCCTCAATAAAACAATAGACACTGTAATAATTTATTGAGTAAATGCTATATATTTTCAGGGTAAAACAAAACTAAAGAGTATAAAATTGTTGATGCAAAGATAAAACTTATAATCATGAAAGCAGTAGAAATGCTAGAAAGGTCTGGATAAGTGACAGACAGTATCAAGTTGGTCAAGGACAATCAGAAAATACAAAAAGAGGCAGCTGAGATTTTTAAGAGGTGCAATGGGCATTTTATGCTGGTATTTGAGGCATGGACAAATAATCTGGTATCTGCAAACCGGTTTGTGTTTCTAGTTTGGGAGTCCATAAGGTCTAATGACTGAGGGTTTGCTCAAACATTTTGTGAAGGTTCTCAAAGACACTGGGGATAGATTTTTACTAAAATTGATAATAAGAATCTAGCAAAATTAAATTAAGTTGGAAAAGAAATATCTGTAGGAGGGGAGAGCGATTAAATGGAGGTGAGAAAAAGGTGAGTGATAGGCCTAATTCCTCTGATGAAGAATTTAATCTTGCAGCCTGAAAGAAGGTGGGAATGGGAGAGGGATTGAATCAAGAAATATAGGAGGAGAAAAATATACAGGATTAGGCGATTGGCTCTAGTTTCATGGAGGTGAAGATCTCCTCTATCCCTTCTCTTAAAATGTCTCCCCTCCTTCACCCCAAGGCCAATGTAGTCTTCCTTGATAATTTTTTTTTAAGATTTCATTTATTTATTTGACAGAGAGAGACACAGAGAGAGAGGGAACACAAGCAAGGGGAGTGGCAGAGGGAGAAGCAGGCTTCCCGCCGAGCAGAGAGCCCAATGAGGGGCTCGATGCCAGGACCCTGAGATCATGACCTGAGCCGAAGGCAGACCCTTAACGACTGAGCCACCCAGATGTCCCTTCCTTGATAATTATTATAATAATAATTACATGATAGAAGGAAGACTACATGAAATTATAGCCTTTTTCAACTGGCTTCTTCTTCCTTAAAAGCTCCACCATCTCCAGAGACAGTAGGAAAAACTGGAAAGCATTCTTATCCCCTTGGTACTTGAAACAGGGATCAAATTCTCTTACAGACAGAACATTCATGTAGTTGTAATTAAACAAAGGAGTTAGTGTGTGAGAATCAGTGTTACAGCCTTAAAATACTAAAAATTTGCTGTTGAGCAGAATATTATGCTACTTATTTGGAATAGTAACACATTTGACTTATATTCTAAGTATTCATGCATATTTTTTAGAAATAAGTCCACTGGATAATAATGATTTAGAGGAGGCGCTTTATCTCATTTAAGTAAAAAAATTATCAGAATCCTTTTGTTAAAATGTCCTCTTATGCATTTGCAGTTAAGTGATCAATAGAGCAACACTAGTAAGTTTTCACTCTTAGTGAAGAAATATCCTCAGTGGAATTGCCTCCTCCTTTTTGACAACTTTTGTGTGGAAGATAACAGAGTTCAGCAGTCAAAGCTCTACCTTTCTGGTATGTTGGCCAACACCAAGTCTTCTGGTGGACAGCGCTGGTCAGCTGAGACTTTTTTTTAAAAGATTTTATTTATTCATTTGACAGAGAGATCACAAGTAGGCAGAGAGGCAGGCAGAGGCGGGGGGTGGGGTGGAAGCAGGCCCCCTGCTGAGCAGAGAGCCTGATGGCTGGGCTGGATCCCAGGACCCTGAGATCATGACCTGAGCCAAAGGCAGAGGCTTAACCCACTGAGCCACGCAGGCACCCCTGGTCAGCTGAGACTTACTAGAGTTTCCCACTGGACATCTAATAAAAGAGATCATATTGCCTCCCCACACTCCACAAAAAGTATTTTGCCACTTTACAAAATATTTGCCCAGAAATATCCACAGAGAACAATGTAGTATATTATCCCCATTAAGAAAAGACCTTAAGGGAAATTAGAAGTGAAAGAATAATTAAATGATATTTCTCATTTATAGTTCAAAAATCCCATTATACAGACACCAGAAGACTTTCCAAATGAAAATTTGTTGAATCAAATGTTTTTTGACTTAAGTGTCACTAAGTTCATTATATGTGACACATTATATGTGTCAGTTTTAATGCAGTCTGATTTCTATTGCTTTATTATGTAAATTAATGCTTTTATAAAAGTAGCTATAATGGGAGGAGAAAGGAAACTCTTTCTGGAGGGTAATACTGAAGTTCTCACATGCTGTATATACACATATTACAGAGCCTGTGAAAAACATTTTACTCTCTTTTTTTCCTAGCTTTTCAGTGAAAGTCACAACACAGAAAGATCCTATAAAATCTATAAAGGAAAGAAGAAGGAAATTCATTTCAATTAATTAGGAAGTTCATCCTAACGGTGGAGGTCAAGTGTCCAATATGAACATTTTAATTTTTTCTTGCATCAAACATTTTATTCTTTTCTACTTCCTAATCCCTTAGTCAGTATTACAGACTAACATACAATGCAATCTTCTTTGGTGATGTCCTTGGAAGATCCAATAACAGCCAAAAATGATTACATATTTCCTTCCTTTTGTAAGACTTGATATTTACAAACGTGCTTTTATTCATTCAAACACTTGTATGTTACTTGTCTATTTCCCCAAGTGAACTGTAAAACTTTTGCAAGCAGGGACTATGGTTTATTCTTGTCTATATTCCTAATGCATAGAACAATGTCTAGCATATGAGTAATATGGTCTTAACACACATAGAATGAACAGTTAAATCTGCCTTCATTTTCTATAGAAAGCAATAGAGGCCCACTAGCTATAATCCTGATTTGGCTCCGAATCTCTCTAAAAATGGCTTGTTGGATTTTCCCTTCACCCAACCGATAGAGCAATTAGCAAGTGATAAAAACGAACCTAATCTTAGCAGTTATTCGATGATGACCTTGTTTGTTCTGATGAAGAGTCTCAGCTCATATTTTAATGCTGCAGCTTACAGCTGCAGCTTTGTGACATGCAAAGCATAATTTGGAGTTCAAAATTGTTTATCAACTTTAGAAAGAAATGTGCTGCAATGAATATGAAACATGGGAGTGTATAATCTGTAGGAAGTGAGAACATTTTCATTTAAAAATAATTGGAACAATGAAATAGTAACTCAGAATTTCAACAAATGACAGGGAGTTTCTGTTGATGTGACAAATAAGCCAGTTTAAGAGCACAAAAGTCAATGGAAATGGTAAAGACCTCTGGGGATTTTAATCTTGTTTGTCAAGAAAAGTATCACAGCTGTTTTTCTAAATCTAGAGAAAATAATCAGTGGCTACAGTAAATAGAAAATGGATTAAATGTGAGAGTGTTATTCTCCCAGATACCATAACCTGTTATGACAGAACATGTTGACTTTTGAGAGGGTATAAACCACGATGACATGATGAGATGTAATCCAAATAATGTTTCAAATGAGCACATTCCTGCATTTCATACTTGCTAACCATTTGAGCATAGTGGCCTTGTGAGGAATTTGATACAAACTCTGCTACATTACACAGTATTTCCATGGACACCCTATAGGTCTGCTAGGAGTTTTACCCGTGTTCTTGCCACTGTTTCTACTACATTAAAGCTCCTTTTGACTTTTGACAATGTGACAAACAGTGCTACCTGTTTTGTAGGCTCTATCTCTCAATTGCTATTTTCTTGTGACGGGGGATTTTGTATTTTCCAGTAATGATCTAAAGTTCTGAGAATTATCCAGGACAGTGTCTGAAAAGATGGAAGACAATTACTGAAAACTTCCCAGGGGATAGCCTTTGCAGATATACCTTATTAAATAGTTCTTCATAATGAAGGAATTCTCAAAATACTTCCAATTTTCTAAAACCTTCACAGAAACTCAGAAAACAGAGAATACATTTTATTTCATCTCAGATTTTCTAAATATTGTATGTACATCATTTCTTCTTCTTTCATTTAAGTTGTGGCAATGCTGTGGTGTATAATGTATGTGCATTTCATTTTTCTCTAAAATCATCACATTTCTGCAATGAATTCTTTCAGAATATAACACACATTAGTCATTATAAGCATATTAAATATGAAATAAATAGTTTCCACCCCACTGTAAGATACAAGAAATAACAAATGAAAGGATCTCAAAGTAACAGGGACTGATTTCCAAATATCTCCCAGGCCTAATGTTGTTTCATCCTTCCAAATCGGTCATAAATGTACTGACCTGAAAAAGCACAGACAGAAGGGAATTTTCTACAGCAGCCATTGTAGTATGCATTCATAGAAAACTATATTTCTGGAAGTCCTTGAATTTGTATGCGTATCTCTGATAACTATTTGGAGAAAAGTAACAATAAATGTAAAGATGCAGTTAACAAACATTCTGCATTCCAAAAATGGGCTTTTGGTAATCAAGACAGAATGAGTGAAATGCTTTTTGATGAATATCGACGCTGATTTAAGGAAGTAGAAAGTCTGATTTGAAGTAGTAACACATAAACCATCACGAGATAAGGAAGTAGCTGCATCACTGAAGCTCGGGGATGCATGAACTAAGAAAGTCTGGATGATGATCGAGAAGCAAGGACAGATAGATTTCCCTTACCCTTTCCTGTCTAAATGATAAGTTTGCGGGGAGAAATTGATAGTTAACATCTGGACTACACTATAATTAGACCCATATGTTATCAGTAAACTGTTGCAAACTTTTCCTAGGGTTAATTGTTTTTATAAATGGTATAGTTGATTATATAGTGTTACTTTGCTTTCAATTCATCATTTTCTCACCTTAATAAAGCCTTCCAGTGGAAGAGTCTTTTTAAAAGAGGTACCTGAAATCAAAGGGCTCATTCTAAGTTGTGAGCAATCTTGCTGTGGTTAACACTACCAACCGTCCCCTAATAATCATGCCCCCCTATTTCCTTCTGGTAACAGGACCTCCAAGTTTAGATGGACCCCTGACTTTTCACATGTAGATAAAATATTTACCAGCCTCCTCTGTTGTAAGGTCTGGTGTTGTCACCAAGTTCAGGCCAAAGATATGGAATGATGTGTGCAACTTCTAGACCACATCCTTAAAGGGAAATAGTTTGCCTTTCAATTTTACTCTTTCTCATCATGGTCTGGATGCTAGTCTGCCAGATTCTTCTATACAGGCAATGAGATTACCCTCAGAAATGGCAGAACAATAAGAGAGAGGGAATCTGGATGCTCAGATGTCCTAATTGAGAAGACTGTAGACTGAAAAATAAAAATGCTTGGCCTTTTAATTATAGGTATGTAAATCTTAAATATTTTATCTTATTTAGGCTATTATTATCTGATCTCTATTAAGACAGTCAAACTGACATCTTGTACCCACTTGTAGGACTTGCCAGGAAAAAAGAAAGTCATGTAGAAAGTAAAAAGAATAGTCTTCATGAAGTACCTCTTACAGTCCTATGAACAAAGAGTTACTTTATGATGCTTACACATGTACACGCAGTACATGATTTATGATGGGGAAGAGATATATATACGCTTATGCCAAAACTTTTGCTGAGAATAAATACCGATTACACATGGCAGTCTCTTCTCTTAGGATGAACAGAAAATGGCTGTGGTGATATGACTAATTCAAAAGAAAACTTCAAGTAATAAAAATTGTACAATTTCAAATGTTAAGTAATATCCCGTAGAGAGTGAGATTTTCAGTAAAAGAACCTTAATGTGATGAAAAAAAAAAACCAACATTTGGAATGATTTTTAGAAGAATTACCACTGCAACATAAGCCCAAATACAGTCAGGGAGCAATTATTTTATTGTATGAAGCATAACCTCAGGGATATTCTGCTTTTGGGGGGCAAAACACTTTTATTTGAGCACAAAGGCAGAGCTCATAGATCTGTTTTTATTTGTGAGCCTTTCAAGTTTTGGCACAGGCTGAATGGCATAGATATTTGATGCAGCATCAGTAAATCTTCTATTAGTAAAATCTGCAAAGAACTCACATTCTTATCTTAATTAGGCAAAATACATTAATCCTACCACTGACAATACCAAAATACAGTGAATCACTGCACAGAAGCTGATGAAGATCTTTGGCCTCATTCTGCTACATAATTGAGAATTTTCTTTGACCTATATAAAACTAAGGAGCTTTAGAGTATAAGCTAAGAGTTTTAAGATGTTAGCTTCATTGAAATGCCCAGCTATATTGAATGGGATTTAATATAAAGTTAGAGCATTTTTGGATCCCCAAAGAGGTCATTATCAAAGTAAAAAGAACAGTTTATAGCCAACTTTCATTTATATAATAATTCTGGCACTTGCCCCATTGACAGTGTAATACCTGGAAAAAAAAAAAAAACCTGTGTTCATTTCAAATGAGAAGAGAAAATAAAATGTGTTATAGTTATGATTCACCTAATATAATCTCAGTGCCTTTGTACTTAGTAAATCAGTTGATTTTTCAAAACAAATCTGTAAATTCAGTAAGGCGTACAAAATATATCATCACCATTTGGCAGATAAAACTGTCGAGGCTCAGAAATGTTAGGTGATTGCTCTCAGAGCAAATGATTGCTAGAGTTTAGATTGGAAGTCAGATCCCTTGAACCTTAGACTTTAAAATGTACTCACCTATGCCTCCATGTAATGGAACCCTTGGCATCACCTTAATCCTCATTTGCTAAAATTTGGGGTAACTTTGAAACAGAGTGCGTCTAAACCTTCTAAACGCTGCTAGCTGTCTACCCAGTATCCAACATCCTGTTCTTTATTACTAATAGAAACCAGATTCTATTTGAGGTCATGATAAACCCAAGCTAAAAATGTAATTTCAAAAGTTCTCTTGAAAATAGTAGTGGCCCTATAACAGAGTGATAAGAGTTATGGCAAATAAGAGGTCAACCAATGTGTACTGAGAAGGATGTACAGGAACGTTGTTTTCTTCCTTGAAAAGAATCACCTTGCATATGCTCTTAACTCTGGGGTCTTCATTCTTTCTGCCTGGAATAAAGAGGTAATATACGGTGGTGTGAAACTATCTCTCAACAAGCTACATCGGCTTGTGGTTGTCTGCTTCTGGACTTCATGTCACTGTAGAAAATAAACCTCTTACTGTTTTACATGACTAGAGTTGGGTCTATTTTGCGTATAGTTCAAGACTCAAGTCTTTTCAATCTCATGGAAATTATATTTCCATAATTCTTTTCATTGTTTTTTCCCTTGTTTCTTTCTGAAAATATTCATTCAGGAAAACATTAAACAAATAGAAACATCTATTATGTGTCAGGCACTGTCCTATGACAGGGATACAATTTTGAACAAGGCAAGTTTGCTACTGTCATAGAGCTTACTTTCTAGGAGAAGAGATGGACCATAGAGAAGTGAAAAATGACCATGTAATTTCAAGTCATGTTAGGAAGTGTGAAGCTATGTAATAGACAGGTGTACAATGGCCAAGAATGATGGCGGAGCAATGGTAGATAAAGCAGTTATTTGGTTGGAATAAAACATCTCTGAGGGAGGAACATATGAGCAAAGGACTGGCTGATGAAGGGCGATGGAAGAGGAAGTGAAGCCTGAAGAAGGGCAAGCACAGAGGTTTAGAGGCATGGATAAGCTTGATACATCTAAAGAATAATAAAAATCACTGTTAGCTAGCAGTAAGGAAGATCATGGTTGAGGGTGAGGTGAGAGATTGTTCTAATCACTTCTTATGCCCTGCCCCACATCCTCCTGGTTGGACTGAAAAATGAATTAGGAAAAGAGAGTTATTGAGTCCCAGAGGCGGCGAATTTTGAGCACCTTGTCAGAGAAGTCTTCATGGAGATGACACTGGGGCAGAGACCTCCAGAAAGTAAGACCAGTTGGATATTGAGTAAGTATATTCCAGGAGGAAGGAACACCAAAAGCAAAGACCCTGACGCAGATGTTCTCTTGATGAATGCAAATCATGAAGAGGTCAACATGGTGGGAGTGATATAAGGGTTGGAGGGAGTGGAAGGAACAGGAATCACAGAGGCATCAGGGAACCAGAGGCCATCTGAAGGACCAGAGATGAGAACCCACTGGAGAGTTCTGAATGTAAAAGTGACATAAACATAGGTTTTGAAAGGAGCATTTTAAATACTGGGCTGAGAATAGACTATAGAGGTCAGGGTAGAAGCAGGAAACCAGTAGAAAGTTGTATATTATATTAACTAGGATATAATAATCCATGGATCTATTTACAAAGTCTATCATCTTTACATTTATAAACTTCATGTAATCTTACTCTGATTTACGGGATGTTTTCATTTTTATTTCAAAGTAATCAAGTCAAGATATTTCAAAATAACCTGCCAGATATGCTTATTAAATATCAAACTTTTATGTATTTCTATAAAATGAAGTTTTTGAATTCTTTATTCTTTGCTTTTTATTACTTCCTGCTCTTTGTTACATATTATGTCAATTATATCCATTTGGCTAAAAGAAATTTGATAGAAATCAAGATAGTCAACAATGTTGTTTAGTTATAGTGATTTTATGATTGATACTTTGGGTAAGCTATGGAATAATTTTACCTGTCTTTTAAGTGTCTTAAGGATTTCTGTTTATTTTCTAGAACCAGTTTTTTCAACTATTTTACAGATTTTTTTTTAGTAGTATCTAATTCAGACAACTTCTCTCAAGTAATCAAAGTTGAAAAATGCTGTTAAAAAATCTGAAGGGAGGGGGCGCCTGGGTGGCTCAGTGGGTTAAGCCGCTGCCTTCGGCTCAGGTCGTGATCTCAGAGTCCTGGGATCGAGCCCCGCATTGGGCTCTCTGCTCAGCGGGGAGCCTGCTTCCTCCTCTCTCTCTGCCTGCCTTTCTGCCTGATTGTGATCTCTCTCTGTCAAATAAATAAATAAAATCTTAAAAAAAAAAATCTGAAGGGAGATAATGTTGCTATCTAAATCATTTTGTGGTGAAAGCAACAAGTATTTGAAAACTCTCCTATTTCTAAGGCCTTCTTGAGAGCATTAGGGAGACAAGAGGATCCTATAAAAGGTAATTTCCTGCTTACATTTTGCTAGCACCACTTTTGTTGCAATATGGAGGAATATTTCTCCGTGCTTGTTTTGGCTCTTAGGAGTCTAGGCTAGGTGCATGTTGGGCTGGGCTTTATGGTATCACATCACTGAGCTTCGGAAAGATAAACCCAAAGAGCTAAACTCTCATGTTTTTTGTTTCTCTCTTAGCTTCAACAGCAGATGTCACATGGAAGAAAATAGAGTGTAGAAAGGATCTGCAGGGGAAATCAAAAGATAATACACAGTCAACAAGGTGAGTTTGCTCACTAATGAAGCCATGGCCACAGTAACCTTCCACTGCTCTTAACAAGGTGGAAGAAAGTCTGCTTAACACTTCGCCATATAGCTGCTATTTTTCCTCCTCAGCAGGTTCATTCCTTTAGGGCACACAGAAAATAGACTTTCACTCTCAAGTATGCCCTAAACTACTTTTCTGCACAAGGGATGTAGAACTCCATAAGTTTTGGGGAAAATATTATACAAAATCTTCTGAAACAATCTAGGATAAAAATAAAGATTTTTTTGATCCACAATTTTTAAAATTATAATGAATTCAAATATTTAATGGAAAGGGGTTACTGTAGTATTCCTAAGAAATTTCTTATTCTTTTTAATATTCCTAAGGAAGCCTTCATTCATGTATATTCATGATAGAACAGAAGGAAAGATGGCTATCTCTCAATTTCATGTAATAGTATTGAATTCAACAGTCTTTAAGAGTTGCCAACTCACAGGTCTTCCTGGCAGAAAGTATGTCACTGGGGTTATTATATTCATCTTTGCTCCACCAGACTATTAGTGAAACAGCTCATGCATTTGAAGTTCCTGTTCAGCATATTGTAAGTACTCAATAATGAAAATATTTTAAATTAGTAATCCATAGCTATGAAATGAAAAAATAAAAAAAATTCTGACAGTGTCTCAGATTTTCCTTATTTTTCCTGACCTTCACAATTTTAAGGAGTATTGGCTAGTATTTTGTAGAATGTTCTCCAGCTTGAGTTTGTCTGATTTTTCCCGTCATGATGAGAAAGGAGTTTTAAAATTTGGGAAGCATACAACAGACAGGAAATAGACTTCTTCTCATCACATTATATCAAAGGATATATGATATCAATATGATTTACCACTGGTGATGTCAAAGTCCATCACTTGGTTAAAGTAATGATTTCCAAGCTTTTCCACTGTACATTGTTATTTTTCTCTTTCTGTGCTCTAATCTTTGGAAGTGAGTTACTAAATGTATCCCACACTCAAGAAGGCTGTTGGTGGAGGTGGTACCTACATATATTATTTGTGAGTCTACAAGGAAGATTTGTATCTTATCTCCTGGACTAAGCAGTTTAAACTGGGACCTTGTCTGGTTTCCTTGTCTCCATGAGAAGAGGCTTAGTTTTCATGATTTCCTACTTTCTTGAGCCCACAGAATCCCAGTATCCCTCCTGAACCTCATAAAGATGCCCTCAGTACAATATTCCTGAGAACGTCTGGAGGCAGATCTGGAGAATCTTCCTTCCAAGCCCTTAGTATATCTGAAATTTTAGACCTTTCACTAAACCATTTGGAGGTTTTTAGAGATAGGTAGATTTTAATTAACTTACAGCTGGTGACTCCTCCCTTTCTCTGAACTCAATGTTCAGTCTATATAACACATCCATTCACCAAACCTACCATTTTTTTTAAAGATTTTATTTATTTACTTGATAGAGAGATACACAGCGAGAGAGGGAACACAAGCAGGGGGAGTGGGAGAGGGAGAAATAGACTTCCTGCCCAACAGGGAGCCTGATGCGGGGCTTGATCCCAGTACCCTGGAATCATGACCTGAGCTGAAGGCAGACGCTTAATGACTGAGACATCCAGGTGCCCCTACTATTTTTGTGAACACCTACTATATTCATGCCACTGTTCTAGGACTTGAGGATATTTCAGAGACTAATACAACCAAGACTGTTATCCTTTTATTTAATTAGAGAGGAAGACGATCTAATAAGCAAATAAATAAAAATAAAATAGAAATAAAACCCACAGAACTTATCCTTTGGGCTTAAGCCTTAAAAATGCTTGGCACATTATAGACAGCCAATAAATGTTGAATACTGAGTATTGAACAGATTAGCTAGTGAACATAAATGCGAGCAAGGACACAAACTTCAATTATAAGAGACAACAACATCAAAATTTTTCCTGAAATGATGGGCAGAATTGTCGAGTAGTTGGGAAACCACATGAGCATTCATATTTGTATTTAAAACAAGCATAATTTGACATAATTTATCAGCTAGATTGCCATAAGCACAATTTGCCAATATCTTTGGATTGCTTCACCATTCTGATTTTTCATAGAATATTTTGATAAAAGGTTTATCCAAAACTGCCAGAAATGGGCCAACTGTGCTTCACAGGACACTTGGGGCCCCCACTAGTGAGACGAGAACAAATTTGGAGTAAGCAGCCTAGACCTAGGAAAAACTGATCAAGAAAATGAAGCTAAGGTCAGAAACATGGAAACTAAGGTCAAAAACCTAGATTGGATCCACACTAACGTGCAGTGGTGAAACAAAGGGAGAGGGCCTGATGCAAGGAGGTAGGATATTAAAACAAACAAGAGGGGAAGATGTCAAAGGATGTCTAGTTATCAGTCAGGGATTGATGAAGCAGGAAATAGAAAGAACTAGACAAGAGACCACTCTCCCAGTATCATGATTGGGTTTCAAATAAAATCCTAAATGAAAACCAGAGGAAGAACAAACAGAAGGATGACTTGGGTCTAATGGAATTTTTACAGAGAATGATTGTAGGGGATTCTGCTGCCTGGGCACTCCCAGGTATGGGACACTCCTCGGGCCACCAGCACGTAAACAGCCTTGAAGCACATTGACCATGAGAGTTATGTGCCTCCATGTTTTACTCTCATTGACCTATTAAATGTTTAATCTAAAGAAGTTCTTCCCTACAGGCAATTTGAAGAGGCACAGGCTGACAACCACACTATTAGTCTCCTTTCTTGATTTCCATTTATTTACCCAATATGAAAATTTCAGTATTTGTTATTTAATTTATTCATTCTAGCATTTATTCAGCCAACATCTGTGGACCTATTATGTAAACGAAGACTATGTTATCTGTATAATCCTGTGAATAGAACACTCTAGCATACCACATGCTGTGTTTGTGGAAGAACAGCCATTCACATTTTAGCGAAATGCTGAAGCTATGTATATTGGCCATGTGGGAATTATATCTATGATGGACAGAAGCCAAGGGCCAGACTGAGGCAAAACAATCATACACGCATGTACACACACACACACACACACGCCCCAAACCTGTGAGGGAAATATGAGGAAGTTTGTTTCGTGTAAGCATTGCGTGTGAATATACCTTTGAATTCCAAACAGATTCTAATGGTGTCCGAAACAGTCTATATTGGCATGGGACAAAGTTATTTGTAAAATAACTTTTTTTTTGGGGGGGGTCACAAAGTGGGCTTTTATTGGGTGCTTATTTTGGGCAAGATAGTATGTTAGAAGTTTCCCAACTGCAGTCTTCCTTAGTTTTAACAACCATCATATCAGATCTAGCTTCAGTTCCTCATCATTAACTAATCTATTGCTTAGAAGATTTATTTCTTAGAAGATTTAACCATCTTCAAGAAATCCCCACACGTTAAGAAATGCTTAATTTTGCTATGCCATATTCTGATTCAAGTATGCCTTGAGGTCAGTATCCACAATATAATGATTTCTTCAGCTGATTGGCACTTCACCCCTCACTGTTGCTCTCCTCTCTTCTTTGTGTGAGCTCGTATCAAGTGGTAACAACCCCAGTTTGAAGGAAATGAAACAAACATTACTTCTGTTGGAAATGGCTTTGACAAAAATTAAATTAGGACCAAAAATTGGTCCCTTATGTATAGGAACATTACAATAAGAAGGCCCTTCTTTTCTGTTGTTGTTTTTTTATGTTTTATACTGCTTCACATTGGAGCACCCATGCTCTGGAGCACTATGCTCTAACTCCATAACTGTCAAGCTACATTATTATTCCCATTTTCCAGATGAGGAAACAGAAGCTTACGACAAACAGAAAGCATGGTGTTTGCCAGGCTAGCAAACAGAGGCAAGGAACCTGTCTACATCCACAGTTTATGGGTATTGTGCACTGCTACTATGATCATTAGTTGAGTTGGAGATGGACTAGAAACAATCTTTCTTCCCAAAGCCCTCTTCTATGCTGTCTTTGTTTTTTTTTTTTTTTTTTTTGCTTTTTTTTTTTAAGATTTTATTTATTTGTCAGAGAGAGAGGGAGAGAGAGCGAGTGCAGGCAGACAGAATGGCAGGCAGAGGCAGAGGGAGAAGCAGGCTCCCTGCCGAGCAAGGAGCCCAGGACGCTGGGATCATGACCTGAGCCGAAGGCAGCTGCTTAACCAACTGAGCCACCCAGGCGTCCCATGTCTTTGTTTTTTTTAAACAAGAGAAGAGATGTACTTTATGAGAAAATTGTCAAAAGGAGCAGAAGGACAATCCCAATGTAGAAATGGATTAAAGAAGACCTATGGGAAAATTCAGAATGAAAAGGAAGGCCATAGAACCTTTAAAAATAGAGGCACTTCCTTGTCATGAGGACATTAAAGGTCTTATCTAGAAATGCCATGTACGATAAACTGAACCACACTCAGATAATTCACCTTGGGAGAATGAGTCGAGCAATGTGTTAACGTTAAGCTGTCACTTTCAAAAACTGTGAGACCGACCTAAGTCTTCACCTCTAGCAATCAGAATTGAGAAGTTAAAAAATTAAATGAAATAGCTGGATTTTGCTTTTAGTGGAATTGATGCCTTTAATTTTTAAATCACTGCTGCTGGAAGAATATACAGAAAAAAAAATCACTGTTTTTTATTGACTTGAATTAGATCTCAAAGCAGTTCTGACAGGCTATAACTTACTTAAGAAAATGTAAATGCTTATATGTACTTAAATGCAAATGCTGTTAAGGAATCTGGACTGGATCCTTTAGGTTAAAGTTGGTGTAAGGGCATCATTTAGAATTTAACAAGAGCAACTTTCCCAAGAGTATATCTTATTTCATTCTGATGTGTCTCTACGTTATCTGATACTTGTCTCTACATTATTAACTTTTATGTTGCAAGGCCCTACTCCTTTGCAGAGCCCTAGACTGTTAGCTTTTCGAGTGTGGGAACTGGGTCTTTTCCACTTTTATATCAGCACATGATATGGTGCAAGCCACACTGTGAAGTCTTAATGTTAGAATGAGTGATTGGGGTTTGCCATTATCATGGAACCTGGACTGAAAGGGCAGAAATTGGAAGAGGAGGAATGACTGCGATTATTACTGTTTAGGAGGGGAACAGAATTAAAATTGTTTGGTAATTAGTTAAAAAAGTAAAGACAGAGGGCGCCTGGGTGGCTCAGTGGGTTAAAGCCCCTGCCTTCGGCTCAGGTCGTGATCCCAGGGTCCTGGGATCGAGCCCCACATCAGGCTCTCTGCTCTGCAGGGAGCCTGCTTCCTCTCTCTCTGTACCTGCCTCTCTGCCTACTTGTGATCTCTGTCTGTCAAATAAATAAATAAAATCTTAAAAAAAAAAAAAAAGCAAAGAAGGAGAGGGAGAGATTGATGTTTATGCCTATGTTTCTTTCTAGGTGACTGTGAGTAGAGATGTAATTAATCAGTATCAGGAATGCAAAGAAAGAAGCAAGTTTGGAGAATAGGGATAATGACTTTTAACACTTAATGGTTTTATGTCTTAGTTCTAGAACTATGCTAGTATTGCAGTCTGAGTAGAAGTTCTGCTTCGCCACACACTACAGCATATCACCAACAGGACTTAAGTAGTTTTTGCATTAACTTTTTATCCTACCTCTTTTCAAAGTCATTCTTTCATAATTAACTAAGTAGTACGTTATTCTTTCAGGATGAGTTATTTTCCTTGCCAAATATATTTTCCTGGAGCAAGTCCTTCCAAGTTATTTATGTAAAATGTGTTTAGCTTCGTTGCCATGACTGAAAATAACTTGTTTCCAACCTTCTTAGCAATTTCTCTGAGAAAATGTGCAGCCAAATTCCAGAGAGCACACCAGTCAATTACCTTCAGTGGGTCTTGATTTAGTGACTAAGGTGCTGTGAAGAAGTCATCACTGCTCTCTTCTATCCTTTCCCTAGAGTTGTGGTACAGAGGAAAGGGCAGAAATATGGCAGGGAGACACAACTATGTTTAAACCCAACCTTGTCTCATTTATTTAATCTCCATGAGCTTCAGTTTCTCTATCTGTAATAATACCTTTAATATAAAATACTCATCATGCTGTATAAAGACGAAATGAAATAATGAAGAGGAATTTTCAAATACAGATGTCCAATTACATGCCTGTTCAGTTGCTGCTTATGCTTGTGTTCAAAGATTTTTTTTCTTATACAAATAGGATGTAAAGTTCAAGACTAACTGTAAAAAGTAAACAGAGAGCCACTAAAATAAAGCAATGGAGAACCTTATGATATTATTTTTTAATGTGGAGATAAGACTAAGTTTGTAGATTATGGAATATATTATATATATTACATATATATACATATATATATTGAATTCTATGGAATTCAAAAATATTTTGACAAACTTAAATAGTGATTTGGAAATAATTTAATAGGGTAAGAAGTAGAGCTGACAGGTGTCATAAGAGGCCTAGGGACTTTTAGTTGACTCTTCAGATCACTGAATAACAATATGGCTGCTTAAAAAGGGAATTCAACTCTAATCTGCATCAGTAGAGGTGAAGGGCCCAGAGCAAAAGAGGTAACAGTCCGCTACTGTATTTGTCAGTCATCAGAGATCATCCATGTAGAAGAGAAGGAGAATATGTGCAAAGACTGGTTTGGTAATGACATATCATAGAAAGGGTAGTCAAATAATTACGGACGCTTAAGACAAATATTAATTTTATCTTCAGTAAAATTTTATCCTTACTCTCCTGTTCCAGTTACCTGTTGTAGCATAACAATTCACCCCAAACTTAGTTTTCTCAGACAACAAACATTTAATTATGCTCATGGATTCTGTAGGTCATGATTTAGAAAAAGCACAGCAGGAATGCCCTTCTCTTCTCTATAATGTCAGCTGAAATGGTGTCTTAGTTTTTGTCCACACTGCTGCAGCAAAATGCCACAGACTGGGTGACTTATCAACAACAGAAGTTCGTTTCTCACAGTTCTGGAGGCAGGAAGTCTGAAATCAGGGTGACTGGTTGGGTTCTAGTGAGAACCATCTTTTGGGTTGTGGATGTCTGACTACACATTGCATCTTCCATGGCTGAAAACAGAACCAGCTCTCTGGCCTCTTATGAGGATACACTAATCCCATTTGTGAGGGATCCACTCCCATGACTGAATTACCCCCCCAAAGATGACTAGACATGGCTTTGCATGCCTCACATGCTTGACTATTAGAATACTGGTAAGCCAGATGAGTCACTACCAAGAACATTTATCTATTTAAGTCTGGAATCTAGACTAGGATGGCAGAAAGACAGACTCAGCTGTGCTGTCAAACATGGCAGCTATGAGCCTCTCCGGCTTAGAGACCTGAGGACAGCCTAACTTCTAACATGGCAGCTCTGGGTTCCAACAGTAAATGCTCCAATGAACAGCGCAGAAGCTTCATGGAGTTTTATGATCAGCACTGGAAGTCACAGAGGATCACTTCTGCATAATCAGTTGTTTGAAGCTGTCCAAGTCTATTCAAGGGAGGAGATAGAGTTCTCACCGAGCTTAAAACAATTACATGCCCTTTCCAACTCAAAGCACTATTACTTTCTCTCTCATATTTATGTAAAAGGAAGGCAGATTTTGGCTCAAAGTGGAAAAGACCTTATCTTACATACAGAAGAGTTGAAGAGGGAGACGGAATTTAAGAATATATGAGAACAAAGATCTCATTACTCTGCAAATCTCAGAAGAGTTGAAAAACTTGGAATTTGAATTACCATGATCACTTGGGGACAGCATTTAAGACAGAAAAATCACATGAAATTATCTTGAAAGTAATTTTCAAAGCATGGATGAGAGGCCAAGTGAAAATAGTTCAGTATTCATAAGTGGTTCACCATCAGGGGGTGGAAAGTGACAAAGCAAGGGCATATGTGATATCCAAATTACATATATTCTAGGCTATGGCCTACGTCCAAGAGGGGATGCATGGCAGGTCACTGTACGTAATTATGTTTGAAGATTTCTGAGCAATCATCATTTCTGATATTGAATGATGCTGGCTCATTAATAAGGAAGGGAAAGTGAAATTAGGAGATCATTCTCTTGTCTTTCATAGAAGGAGGGTAGGGAGGCTAAGCTAACTGATAAAAGGCAATAGGAGTATCTTTTACTTGCAGCTAAGAATTCATGGATCCAGTTATTAAAAACAAGATCATATCCAAGACAGAAAAGAGAGTGCTAAGGGTTACAAGTGAGAAGCAAACAACTGGCCCAAATGAGTTGTCAGTTCAATGAAGATTTGAGCTATAATTCTAGAGTTGACATACAAGATCAAGGGTCAAAAAAATCTAGAAACAATAAAGCAAAACTACTAGCTAGCTAAAAACTGAACAGTTAAAATAAATGCATACCCAAGGACGGGATTTTAGATATTCTGTCATGTATTCAGGCAGGTCCAGGAGCTTAGGTGACCAGTAGAGCCCATAGAAATAGAATCTGAGGGGGGTGAGATGAAGAAGTCTCGTGTCTTGACCTACTTTTATCCATCCTTTATGCACCTGTTCAGCATGGCTAGCTCAACCTATTGGCCATGTATGAGAGAATGTAGAAAGGAGGCAGACAAATAACACTATTGCCAAACCCATATTATGTTCCATGAATTCATAGTCAAGTATCAGACCAAGGCAATTATGAATAAGCTGGTTTCCAGAGCAGATACTTGTGAGAAGGGCAGCTGCTAATATTTCAGTCTGGCTTTAAATGTGGATCCGGAACCGGGCAGTGAAGAGAAGTGAGGTTGTCTGTAGGCATAGGGGACTTTTGGGCTGAGATGGAGCAGATAAAGGCTTAAAGAGGTGATAGGACACTTAATACTAAGGAACATATTCTTTACCTCTCTGATGTGTACTAGGGAATTTTGCAGAAAACTTACAAGTTATCACATGGAATTGTTATGAAAAAAAAAAAAGTTTGCATTTTTGAAATACACAGAAAATGCATATTTTTAAAAAAGCCCCAAATAAATATTAGTTGAATAAAATAGCTTTCCGAAGTTGTTTCCTGTTTTCTCCCTGAGCATTTTCATCTTTTTAAGGCCATGTGTCCTTCATTACACAGGCTACTTGCATCTGGCTTTTGTATTCTGGTTGCTATATTTAGATATTTTAATTGACTCCTTTCACAGGGCAAGGTGTGTGACTCAATTACTACTCCCAAATAGCGCCTTGTTCATTGTAATTTGCTCTTCAGGGTTTAGTGACTCTGCTTGGTTGACCATGTTTGCTTGAAACAGACAAGCCTACACTTCCCAAATATGAACTGTTAAAGAAGAAAAGCAAATTAATAATGTCTGTTTGCAAGAGTCTGGAGATTAGTGAACAAATAGAATCCAAGCATAATTCAAGTAATAACTAGTAATTTATGAGTTTAATTCCAATAAAATTGACAATATTCTAACTGTGGCTTTGCAAAACATTTTCTTATCCCACCCTCTGAGTTTTTTTTTAATTGTTTTTGTTTTAGTTATGAAAATACCTTCATTTAAGAAGAGTTTTAATTTTCAAAAAGAGGTTAATAAAACTGTTAGTCTGAGTCAATTAATTTAAATTGGTTTTTATTTTACCCTTTGCTAAAACTAGATTCTTTGAATGAAAAGCAAATCTATGGACATTGATGCCTCCCAAAAAAGCATTCTCAACTGCCACAGGTAAAAAAGTCTAACAAAGCTAACAAAGTCTAAATTACATAAAAATGTTTTTTTAGTTTGCATAAATACAGATTAATTGAGAACAACTTAGAAAATAGAGATAAGCATATAAAAGCAAATAAAAATTACCTGTAATTGTTTTTTGTATATTATGAATTTTATGTTCTTCCCTTCAGTTACGTATACACATGTACATATCACGTACATGCATATATATAACATACGTGAGATTGTGTATCATTTTTAAACATAATTTAAATTAATTTTTTTTTAAGATTTTATTTATTTATTTGTCAGAGAGAGAGAGAGCACAGGCAGACAGAGTGTCAGAGGGAGAAGCAGGATCCTTGCAGAGCAAGGAGCCCGATGCGGGACTCGATCCCAAGACGCTGGGATCATGACCTGAGCCGAAGGCAGCCACTTAACCAACTGAGCCACCCAGCCGTCCCAATTTAAATTAATTTAATAAATCATGTAATAGCACATGTATAAATCTTCTTGTAATTGAACTCTTAGTATATTTTCAATTTACATATCTCCTGTTTGGTACTTTAGATACATCCCTAAAAATAAACCTGTAATTAAAATATATTAAGTCCATGCGTTTCAAGAATTCTCTCCTCTAGTTTCCTATTGAAATAGTCAGGGGTGTTTATAATGGAGAAAAACCTATATTATCACAGAAAGCTGGTGATAGTTTCCATCTTTGTGCCAGAAAACATAAAGGCATTCTATAAAATTCAGGAGAATGTTCTAAAAGAGAAAAATTTCAACCAGGAGAAAAAAATTCAACCATTAACAACAAACTCTAGCAGGGAATCCAGAGAGGTGTCCATCTAGTGGCTTGAGGCCCAGGTTTGAAGATGGCAAATAACACTTCCTCTCAGCCCATTAGTGAGAACTGAGGCGCTTGGCTACACCTAGTTGCAGGGAAAGTTGGGAAATAGATTTTTGAGCCACTCAGAGCAGTCCTGTGTTCAGCCACAACTCTATTACTATGGAGGAAGGAAGACTAGATTTAGCAATCAATCAAAAGTGCCACTGTACTCCATAATTATTATTCACTGCAGAAAAAGTCATTTTAATGACTACATTTTTGTTCCCTATAATTTAAATCCCCCCTTTCTCTATATCAAATCAAGTGTCTACAAAAGGCAACTCTACAAGACTTTCTAGCTATTACAGAATAAACATACAAAGTACACGGACTATGGATTGGGCTAGCAACTTCTGATTATACTGGAGAATTAGTGTTAATATTGACCAACACAGGGCCTCCAGTTTTGACCTGAGTCATAGAGAGAACCAAATAGTTCTATGACAGCTGTGAGAGAATCCTTACTAGCCTTGGGGCTGGGTTTGTGAAAACCAAATTGAAACAATGTTTTCCCCTTAAATTATTACATGTATGTAACATACATTAAATTATAAACATTTATATGGAAAATTTAGTATGTTAAATTGTAAATATAAATATATAATATGTATTAAACGTACATGTAACATACATGAAATCATTTAATTACATAATTTAATTTATACATAATTTAATAAATAATTACATACATAATTTTATAAAAGAATGATCTCTAGGAGACAGAGATATGCGTAGATATCCTAGAGATCTTTTTTTCCCTATGTAGTTCCTTTTTTTTTAATAATGAAAATTCACAAAGTATTATAATCAATTACCAGCTATTTTTTTTAAGATTTTATTTATTTGACAGAGAGAGATCACAAGTGGGTGGAGAGGCAAGCAGAAAGAGAGAGAGAGAGGAGGAAGCAGGCTCCCTGCAGAGCAGAGAGCCCGATGTGGGACTCGATCCCAGGACCCTGAGATCACGACCTGAGCTGAAGGCAGAGGCTTAACCACTGAGCCACCCAGGTGCCCCTATGTAGTTCCTTTTTAATCCATCCTGATATTGTTAGATGGGTGAAATAGCTTCTTGATTTTTTTTCTGAAAATACTGACTAGAAGTTTTAGAAGTTTTCTTCTGTCCTCTGAATTTTCTTACATACTCAAGAATCTTTTAATTTCCTCATCTTGTTGTGGGTTCTTTTCCTTTTTCATGCTCTTAGCTTTTCTCAAATGTCTAATTACTTCTATTTTTCTTATTGTTCCTTACTGTTTCTCCATTTGCATCTAAGAATGAGAGGTTAGACAAGTGACCAAGGCAGTACCTTAGAAAGAACTGATGCCTGAAGGTCTTTGCTTCAGTGTGAATTGTGGAGATTAAAACATTCTACTTGGCCTTCCTAAAGACCAGTAGGACTGGTGGTTTTCCTCTTTGGTGTGAAAACAAACCCTACCCCATTTACTCTATTTTTAGAACAGAAACTTCTAATTTTTACTTTGGAGAAAATGTCTGGTTATGGGCCACTGAGTGCATGCTGGTGGGAGGGAAGTGAGGGATTGCTTATATGTGCTTATATTGCACTTATATGCAAACTTTTTATTACGTCCACAGTGAGGTCCATTTTTATTCCAAATCTCTTTCCTACCCACCTTTCTTTGTTCTGGGCCTCTTATTCTAACCATTTCAATCTCTCATCCATGCCCATCAAGTCCAAACATATGAACATCCTTCATGTTTTCATACAGTGCTTCACCAGTGTCTCCAATTTGCTGTCCTTCTTTCAAAAATGTATTTAATATTGTTGATCATGAGATTTAGGCCTTTTATTTCTTTCATATAATTTTAAGGTACTTTAGGAGGGTGAAATGATTAATTCATGGACCAAGTCTACCATCTTGAATCAGCTGCATATTTGTATACACCTAGAATATTATTATACATACCATTTTGAAATGTTCCCTTTTGCTTAAATAGGTATTAAAAAGATGCTTTATTCATGAAATACCTTCCTGTAACAGTATTTTAATAGTTACATGAAACAACATTTAATGGATGCATGCAAATTAATGCACTTATTTCCTCATTTTCCCCATTTTTAAATAGCAAGCAATATATTCCCTTGTACATAAGTCTTTATCCCTGTCAATGATTATGTTCAGGATAAATGCCTGGAATTCAATAACGTACTGAATAAAAATGCAGATTCAAATACTGATTAGCTGCCAATGGGCATATCTAAAGTTGTGAAAGTTTATATTTCTTTTTTTAAGAATTTATTTATTTATTTATTTTAGAGTGAGGGTTGGGGAGAGGGAGAAACAGTCTTAAGCAAACTCCCTGCTGAGCGAGTCTGACACAGGGCTCCATACCACAACCCCAAGACCACCACCTGAGTGAAACCAAGAGTCAGACACTCAATGGACTATACCACCCAGGCACTCTGACAATTTATATTTCTATCACAAGTGAAAAAGAATACCCATTCTCTGGGTTTTATTATTTCCAAGATGGACCAATAGATAGTAATTAAATGGAGTTTATCATTGTTTAATTTGCATATCTTTGGTGACTGCACAGATTCAAGATAATTATATATTTTTTTAATCAGTTGTCACTTTTGTCAAACATGAATTATCTGTACACACTCTTTGCCCATATTTCTATTGACTTTTTGTCATATTTCTCATTGATTTCAAACACAGGGAAGATGTAAAGCTTTATCTTTGATTTTTAAAATATTTTCCCAAGTTTATTTTTAATATTCTTGTTGGTTTTGTTGATTTATTGATCAAAAGTTATGTTGTAGAGAAACAAAATCTATCATCTTGTTCCTATATTTTATCTCCAGTAGTATCATGTTTTAAAGTGTGTCTATCTCTAAATTACATAGTCACTTTTACCTTTAGAGTATTTTTTATTTATCAATATTCTAGTACCTACTCAATCTACAATCTAACTTGGTAGACATAGGAACAAGGATTTACCTTAATTTTTTTTGCCATTATTTTTAGCTAAATGGTCCCCAAACTATTTGTGAAATAACACAGATTTTACGTATTGATTTCAAATGCCATGCATATTATAAACATAAATATGGGAGGAGTTGGCACTTATTCTTTTCTATTCCATTTCAGTTGTATCTTATGTGTGTGTGCATTATCTTTCCTCACCCTAGAATGAGGCAACACGTGGTTATGCTCAATTTTTTAAAAACAGGTTTAGGAAACGAGGGAATCCTTGGTGTGGATCACTTTCTAGCTCTGTGGCAACTGGCTACTTTTCTCAGCTATCCAGCAAGTGAATGTGCACAATACCCATCCAAAATTTCAGGATCTAAAAGGCTTCCCATCTTTCATCCTAACTTACTGATTTTCTGCTACTTGAAGCACATGAATTTTAGGAAAACTAAAACTAAATAATTTTCATGCATGCCCAAGTTTGAGATCCATTGATTTATATCATATCCTTGTTAGTATGAAATTTTCAATAAACCTTCTTATTGGACCAAAAATAAAATACACTAAACATCATCATGGCATTCATTCTTAATATCCTTATGAACCACACGGATATGTTAGCGATGTTTACCAGGATAAAACAGTGATTGGCAATGGTCAAACTGGAATCATAGACCAAGCTACACCTCATTGCTTTGTATAAATAAGGACTACAATATTTTACTTCTAACTGTATCTCAAAGATAGGCCAAAAGTTTTGAAATTTTTTAATGTTACTCTCCCTTCGATCTTTTTTTTTTAAAGAGGTGTGTTTCATTAAATTGTTTTGACCATGAGTCAGAAAATATCTCCTGGCCTACACCACCAAGTACTTATCCACATATGGAGAGAGTTGAGATGACTCTGACCTCCAACACTTTGCTTAGGAACCACCTTCCCAGAAATTTAATGTGTGAATTCTATGGTTTTAATTTTCCTGCATTATAGGTATCAGCTCAAGCTGGCAACTGCAGTCTTTGAGGTCAGCAGACAGTATTAATAGGCATGCCGTTAGTATTGCAGCTGTGTTAATGTGAAGTTTGAACCCACTGGTTTAAAAAAAAAAAAAAAGGCAAAGTGTGTGTGAAACTTTCTGTAACTCCTCACAGTGTGAAGTTTTACTCAGATTTTCAGAACTGACTTCCTCCTCTACCCCACTCTCATTCCCACTGGGTTGTTTTTTTATTATTATACATGTTTTAAAAATTGCAGGAATCTATTGTTAAACATTTATAAGAATTTCTTTTACTTTTTTAAGACATTCAAGTAGTGGTGCCTTTTGAAATATCATCAGATACAGAGTTCCCTGTGGGAAACCATTAAGTCAAAAAATTTACTTTCTTTTCCCTAAGGTAATACAGTGGTTTATCATTCACTTTCTAAATTCCTTAATTTGGTTCCCAAGAAGTAACCATTTTATGTGCATTGTCAAATATCTGATGAGAATCTACTTATTCTAAAGCTGTTAGAATAGTTCTCAAAATTCCTAAAAGGCTTAAGTTTTGAAGGCTTTCTTAAGTGACTTCTTCAAAACTTGTGTTTCTTTTTGGAATACAGGGAGAGCAGCTGTGAATGGAATGGGCTTGAGTTTTTATGGTTACAGATTAGTTTTAAACCTTAAATCCATCTCAATTTAGTTTTTAAAAATACTAGGGAAAACAAACAAAGAGAGCATGTACTCCAAGAACAACCGTTATTTTACCTTTTAAAATTATATGCCCTTTACAAGCTTTAGGCAGGCACTTTAGAGCCCGTGGAGAAACGATGTGACAAAAGTATGGGCTTTGGAGCTGAGAGGGAAATGACTGCTTTACTGGGTATCAACTCTATCTGCTCAAACATGCCACCTCGTGAACTTTCATAACTACTGATTCTCTCAGCTCTACTGCCAAAGATTTTGATTAAATTGCTCTGAGCTACATTCTAGGCATCCATAGTTTGTAAAGCTCCACAGGTGATTCCAATGAGCAGCCACCATTCAGAATCGCTGCACAAAACATCAGTCCTGCACCTTCATGGGCTTCAGAAATACCTGTGGAGATTTTACAAATTTTATATGCCCGGCTTTTAACCATGGATGACTCTGATTCAATAGAATGGGACAGATTATCCTTGGAAATTTCAGGAAGTTTTTTTGGTGTCACTATTTTAGAATGTCTAAAATCTTAGAGCTGTTCATGTTACCTTAGTTCTGCCTCAGTTTCATAATGGCTTCTAAGTGGCTTCTACATTTTCTCAGTTGATGACAACAATTTTGTGAAGTAGATACAGCAAAAATTGTCACCCCTACTTGACAGATCAAAATATCTGAATTTAGAAAAACTAGGTAGGCTTACCGATAACACTGAGTAAATGACAATGATTACAGTCATGCTTGGGTTGTGTAATGACAGCAATAATCATTATAATTTATCAAGGGCTTACTATTGTTATTCTGCAAAGAGATTTACGTTAATTTTTGTATTAATTAACTGACTTACGTCGGTTATTGCTTCCCTCCTTTTCTTTTCTAACCAAGGAAACTCCGGAGAACAGAATCATTTTATTCAAATGTGGTGGTAACCCAGCTAAGCCTATATGGAACACTGAAAATTATACTGTGTAATTTCTGCTATTTGCTTATTGACTGGAAGTCCTTCCTCATATAAGGGGCCCTTCCAATAAAGAAAAGAAGGCTTTGAAAGAAAGTGTGTCAGGAATATTGTTTATGTCCACTGACTAGTGATCAATTCACCTGAATCAAATCCAACACATTATACCTTTTTAGTCATGACAGAAGAATAATGTTTTGAATATGACTAAAATTGTGAAATATATTAATTTTCAAATAATCAGGAAACATGTTTAAAGGTTAATATCTTAAAATTCATTAATTGATAATTTTTAGGAACATAAAATAATAGAAATTTGGAGGATCTCAAAAGCTATTCCTTTCAAAACCAGGTCTCAGGGTTTGATTGTGTAAAACTTCAAATAATAAATGTAATTATAGAGACTATGGAGAAATGTGTTGAAAACAGTATTATGATCTTCCAGAAAACTTTTCCACACCAAAATACTCCAGTAGTTTTGGTTTTTCTTTTCTTTTCTTTTCTTTTCTTTTCTTTTCTTTCTTCTTTTTTTTTACAGTGAAGGTAAACAAGTTTTTCTTCAACATAATGCTTTTAAAAACATTCAAAGCATTTTCATCCCCTCTAACACTATAATTGGTGAGAACACAATTGGTTGACTTCCTGTTCATATTAAACTTCCATTGATTTTTTTTTTCTTACCTACACACTTCTTTAGGGAAAGAATCAGACTGAAAATTTTATTGTTTCAATATTTATCAGAGATTATTTTCTGCGTTAATCTAGTCAGAATTTCCCCCTCTGCTTTGATTCTTTCCTTGCCTTTTTCAAAGCCTGTGTTTAGACTGAGAAGAGTAAACATTAATATTAGCCCTCAGTTGAGGAGAGAGAGGAAATAAAAAAGTGATTTTTATGACATTTCTCTAGATTTATAAGATTCAGTACATATTCCTTTTGTTTAGGGCAAAATTATGAGACTATTGCTTCATGTAATTTCTCTTTTACAATGCCAACTCTATGTTATTTGACAAGATGACAATTTCTGCCTAGCTGGACTTCTAAGATGTGCTAGACATGTTTATCTCATTTTGATGATTTTATTATAAACTATATTTCAACAACATAGGGCAAATTTTCCAAGATCCTATCTTACAAAAGAAAGAATTCCAATAATTACTTGCCTTTTTCTATTGTTTCTGGTTATGAAATGACTGCTGTCTGCCTGTGGACCAGACATTACCCAAGAGAAAAAACATCACTGGAATTATGGAATTTTTAATTTTAAAGAACATTAAGTAACATTTATACCAACACTTTCCTTTCAGAATTGGATTAATTGCCATCCAAAGAGGTGAAGTGATTTGCCCAAATCTGAGAAGCTAGGTCATAGTTCTAAGATGACATAAACTAAGGAAATTGTTCTCATCAATTGGATAGATTCATGTTCCATTAATTGCCACCTCACATTTAGTTATAAAGTCCTTGAACAGTATTAACCCTGAGGAGGTTCATGTTTGAATTACGTGAAATACTGTGTAAATGTAAGCATTTACAATACAGTGTGTTTTCTACGGAAGTATTAGAAGTAAGACATTAAGGCGAAAGGTAGAAAAGATGACTTCTAACTAATGAGTCAGAGAAGAATTTTCAGGAATGATGTTGCTTGATCTGCATTTTGAAAGAGAAACAATTGCAAACATAAATAAATAGCTTCTAAAGGTAAAGGGAGTATCATATGCAAAGATATATCTCTTTAAGGAACAAAGAATAATTCTCTGGCTAGAATGTAAATTTTTTAAGGAGGGAAAGAGCATCAAGAGATAAAGATGAAGACAAGCAGATATGAGAGACCCTACATATCATGCAAAGAGTTTTGGACATTAGCCTTTGTCTCACATGGAACCAGAGGTGAAATGATCAGATTAGAAATTTTACTCCAGGTTTTCTTTTCTCTCTCACCTTATAGCCTCTGAGTCTCTCATGTTCAGCTACATGTGTATGCCTACAAATATGTATGTCTAGTCACGGCCTTTCTTCTGAATTCCATGATTGTTGAGCCTTTCCCTGGCGAGATGCTGATTAAAGCATAGATTAAATATTAATAATGCTGCATGTATTATATTATCTCCCAACTTTCTTCTTATGAGCTATTCCTGATATGTGTTAATGATAACAGTAGTTGCCTGGAAAGTTGTCGATTTTTTTTTTTTTTTTAATTTCTCCAACTAGCCAGACAGCATTCGGGATACAATAAGAGAGACCAAATTCTTCTGAAGAATTTCCTCTTAACCTACATAAAAATATAGTACTGGCCCTTTGCTCGTATATATTTTTCTAAATAAATACTCTGTTAGAAAGAAATATCTCTTACATATCGTGCATATTATGTTTTGTGTAGTAAATCAATAGGATGTTCTCTTCAGTGATAATTGTTTTATCTAATTTCCAAGGGCAATGAGAACTTGTCACTGTAAAAACTAAGAAACAAAAAGATTTATGCATGCCCCTCATCTCTGAGATCCCAAAGAATCCTATTTATTAAATGAGTTAGAGTCCTATATATCATCTGCCTGGTCACTTTTGTGGACACCGGGCCCAGTTACTACAGTGTGAAACAAATGGGTGATGAAAAATGAATCCAGTGTCCTAACAAATAATCTTTGGAGAAAGCAGTATTTGAAAAAGAACAATCTAGTATGAACACTTTCGTATGAATAGAGAGTAAGGGAATTTGGGTGCCATTGCCCACAGATACTGGAGAATTACTGTTCTTTACCATGTCATGATGCTCAAATGTGGGAGATCAAATTAACTAAGAGTTAATTTTATATACGGGGCTCAGTGTACTAAACAAATGCTACTCTCATTACAATGCAGTCTACCTGGAGCTGAATCTCAGCTCCGGTTTTCATAGTTATTTGTGGTTTTTCTCACCTACTAGATGATAATGAAAAAAAAAAAGATCTCCCAGATTTGGGGAGGATTAGATGAACTTTCTCATTTAAATTAGTTAGCACATTTCATTGCATGTGTTCAAGAGAATATAATTCCCCTTTATTTTCCATACTCTGTTGGGAATTACTGAAGCAACACATTAAATATAAATATAATTGTTGTAGTTGTAGGAATTAAAATTATCTTCTGAGCTATATTAATAGACATACAGAGAATAGTTTAAAGGAACTCTACAGGGACATTTCCCACCAGAGAGGTAACATAAAGATAATTCTAAGGAAATGAATGGCTGTTTTAACTTTTTTTTTTTTTTTGCTAAATAGTTTGTAAATGGTAGTTTTGTGTGTCATGTATAGTTTTAAGAAAACAAGAGAATATTAGTCATTTGTCTTTTTTCTTCCATAATAAAAATGTGTTCGTTTATACTGCTATTTATGCATATGTAATAAGCCTGACAATCTTCCCATAATGTGAATTTAAACACATTGAAATCCAAATGAAATGCAAATGAGTTATTTCAGAAATGTGGCATGATTTAAACATGTCAAACTCATTGATTTAGGTTGATGTTTTAGAAAATAAAATGTGAGACAAATAATAAAAAATAATGTATTCCATTTGCTATAAGAATGCACTAGGCAAAATCAGAGTGATATCTATCATATACATACTTATAACATTATATAAACATATTAGCACAAATTATAGGACATCATTCCAATAATATTTCTTTCTAAGAGAGAAAAAATTTCCCATCATTTTGTTCTTGTGCTTATTGATTTCCTGCTGCTTCCCATGAATGTATTGGCGGTGACAAGATGGACGGTGGTGATACACTTATCCATGGGCCATAGCTGTCCCTTTTACAAAGTGGAAATGTAATCTACTTCTGTATCTGTAATGTTACAGACCATATTCTCCCTCTGAAACCAATTCAGAATTCCCCTTGTTATCTTCTGGGCATGTGAGAGAATATTTAAGAATGAAGTGTATCCCAAAGAGAAAATAAGAATAAACCACACTATTTTCAAACTGATTCCTTCATGATTCATGACACAGAATACATTTTGTTCGTACTCATACAGATAAATTAACAATGACACTATTATACCATCCCAGTACACTGTTACATAAGTGGATTTTGCATAATTTATGCAAATATATTGCTATATATTCAGCTGAACTATTAAATCATTTCATTTCCAAATATCTATTCAAGTGAACTAATGAAATTGTAGAACAGAGTCAAATAATAACAGGCTACAGAGACAGCTGTCAATATCATTCCACTCTGACTCATTCCTTACTTATATTTTACATTTATACTTACTTATATATTTACATTATATATTTATATTTTCTTTGATATTACATTACAATTACTTATATATTTACATTTTCCTTGATATTTAGGTATTGGAAACAATAGTAAAGTCATTTCATACAACTTCTGGATCCAAGAAATAAATGTAGAAAAGTGAGTAATTTTGAATCAGATCTCCCTGAAATTATGACATAATTTAATTTAGTTTTCCAATTCATCATCTCTTGTTCTTTTCCCTTTTCCATCCTGAACAAATCCAGCTGCTATTTCTGGTTTCTATATTTTCTTAATAATCTGCCACTCTCCCTTTCACCTAGTGTTGAAGCCTAGTGATAGCACTGATTCTGTTTCTTCTTCATGTCCCATGACAAATGTCATCAATTTTTGTCAGTTTTTCTTTTTCAATCTCCCACAAACATCCTTGCTCCATATTCTTAGCTGCCAACATATTTCAAATTTAAACTCTCATTTGTGACTAGCTAGACTATTGTAATATCGCCAATGACTTCCCTATCACCAGTCTCTCGCCCACTCTATCTGGCACCCTGAGACCTGAAGTACTGCTTTGATTGCAACCTTCCTCTGCTAAAAACCTTTCAGTGACTCTCAGATGATTGCCTGATCATTTCACATTTAAAATGAATAAAACTATGACCCTAGTTTAGATTTAAATTTGTGCTTTATATCTCACTGTTCCATAAACCTAGGCAAGCCATTACATTCTCTATCATTCATTATCCTCTGATGGTATCATTATACATTTGCTTTTGCCATATCTCTACAAAGAATATTCTACCCATAACTACCTGTGAAAACCCTACTTATAAGACCCCTTCCTTAAGCAATCTTTCAATATTTCTCTTATAGTTTTATTATACTCCAGCACTTATCTTAGCTGTTTCTTATTCTACTCAATTATGTAAGTTGTGTTTTGTCACTCTGAGGACAGAATTAATGTGTCAATTTTTGCCCTTAATATTATTTTTATAACCATTATGTAGTACACTTTCATATAAATGTACAAATAGCCATCATATATATGTACATATGTGTATGTATACATATACATATATGCACACACATCTCTTTACACACACACACACACACACACACACAAATTTCTCTCATCACTACTTGTACTCTCCCTCCAGGCTTATGAACCTTGG
Organism: Lutra lutra; assembly: GCF_902655055.1. Lineage (NCBI taxonomy): Eukaryota > Metazoa > Chordata > Mammalia > Carnivora > Mustelidae > Lutra > Lutra lutra. The sequence goes on from NC_062286.1 coordinate 48,494,297, forward strand.
GCTTAAGGCAAAAATCCTATAATGTTCATCTTGTTAGAATATGAGATCCCTCATTAACTCAGAGTATTAAATGAAACAGTTGAGTTAGTAACCAAATCGACAAAGAACCAGTTGAATATATGTACGATTAGGGACTTTATCATTTTGTTCTTAGATTAATTATATGGTTCATTATACTAGAATGTGTGCTTAATTTAAACTAGTTTTTCTCTTAGATTTTGGTCCTTGCCATCTGGTTTTATATGCTTTCCCTTTAAAAATAAGAATTGTATTTTACAAGTCTGACTGTACCAAAATAAGAATTATAATAACCAATGGAAACTGAGAATGAAGAACTTGGCCCAAACAAAAAGAATGAATTTTAAATGAAAATGACATATATGATACGCCAGCAGCTTCTCTGAGTAAGAATGAACTGACAGTATTTTTCAGCACCACTGTGTAAAGTTATCAGTTCACATATTCTATTCAAAGTACTTGAGGTCACCGTAAAACAGATGAACCTTTTTTCTTTATCATCTATTTATTGTTTTTTTTTTTTTTTTTTTTTTTTTTTTTTTTAAAGATTTTATTTATTTATTTGACAGAGAGAAATCACAAGTAGGCAGAGAGGCAAGCAGAGAGAGAGGAGGAAGCAGGGTCCACGCCAAGCAGAAAGCCTGATGTGGGGCTTGAACCCAGGACCTGGGATCATGACCTGAGCCAAAGGCAGCGGCTTAACCCACTGAGCCACCCAGGCGCCCCGATCATCTATTTATTGTTTTGAAGAGAACTAATCCACAAGTAAAAGAGCTCAGGAAAATTAACTAACAACCAACGCACATGTTTATAAACTAACTTTGTCACTTTAAATGTTTCCCCAACACTAATTTCCTTATTTAAGTTGATGATTTGAGTTCATTTGTTTAAATGCCCTTCCTCTCCATTTTTCATTAAATTTACTAAGGAAATGGGTGGAAAATATCCGTAACAACATTGGAAGTGAGGAAAAGCTGGCATCAACAAGTTGAGGATTTTCTCTAAGAAACTTATAAGACCAGATTAAAGAAAATAAAGACTACTAGAGTAAAGAAACCAAAAGATTTTCTGGGAAATTAGTGGGCAGAATCCCCAGCAAAACATCCCTCAGGCCTATGGGAAAGGGCAGGATACGGAGGCAGTGAGGTGACCGGAAATGAGAAAGACAGGGATCTCAATGTATATAGAACTTGGCACAATAAAAGCAACAAAAGGAAGATATTTAGCATCCTTCCTACATGGAATGTGGTTTGGTAGTACCAGACATACCTTCTAGCTGTTTGAATTCTATCACAGAGTCTAAACACAAAGAGCTGCCCTAATGTGGGTGGAGCATCCTCCAGATTAACGGTCCTTCTTTGTACTCCAGGATGGGTGCCATATTTCTTGAATCACATCTATGTTCTTTCTTACTTTTCTCCTTTGTTTCACTAACGCACATGCTTAAGAAACTTCCTATGAAGTACTTAGAAGGTATTTTTCCTCAATTCTTGCCTGCCTGAACACCTTTGAAATTCATTGGCCTAGTATATTGAAACAGCTTTCTCTTAAGACTTGAAGGCTTGATTTTAGTTCCTCTAGTATACATCACACGGTTGGTAAGAAATAACAATCTCTCTCTAATTCTAGTCTCTTGTGGCAAACAGGCTTTGTTTTTCCCTCACTTTTTTCAATGATATTTTCTCTTTTAGACTTGTTTTTTCTGTCTCTAATACTACAGTGATATGTCCAGCTGCTTCTCTTTTTCATTCATTAGGCTAAATACTCAGTGGCCTCTTTTGAATCTTAAAACTATGTCCTTCAACTTTGAGAAATTTCTTATATTTTAGTTTGTATAAAAATTTCCCTCCTCAGTGTTAAGTGTTATTTCTATTCAATTCTTTCTGCAACTCATTAAAGTTAGAGTTTGTGGATTGATCTCAAGTTTATCTCTTTTCTCTCATATTTCCTGCCCCCTCTTTTTTTGTTGTATCATATGAAAAAAAATTCTTCAACTTTATCTTCTGAACATTCTATTGAATATTTATTTTATAATCATATTTTAATTTCTAAGAGTTCTTCTTTGTTCTCTTATTGTTTATTGATTCCTTCACCAATTCTGATGTGTTGGAAGAGTGGGGAGATTTCTCCATATTATCAAGCAATTCTCTGATGTCTACTGGGTACCCTACCATTCAACTCAATGCTGACAATAATTGGAGAAGGAAGAGAACTTCAGATACCTCCATTTTGATCTTAGTCTGCATTTTCAGGTTAAGTTCTTTCCAGCTTAACTCTTAACTCAGGCAAAAGATCTAGCAGGCAAAACATCCCATGATGGAACTATATCCTTTAGCAATAGGAGTGCCCTCACACCACCAAGACTTTAAGTGATTGACCCCAAGACAGTGATCAATCAACCTGAACTTTACTGCCCACCTGCATGTACCCGCTGAACTTTGTCCCACATTTTCCTTATATAAAACTAGTAGTCTTGGAGTGCCTAGTGGCTCAGTTGGTTAAACGTCTACCTTTGGCTCAGGTCATGATCCCAGGGTCCTGGGATCAAGCCCCACATCAGGCTCCCTGCTCAGTGGGAAGTCTACTTCTCCCTCTCCCACCCCTGTTCAAGCTCGCTCTCCCTATTTTCCTTTATCTCAAATAAATAAATAAATTTTTAAAAAATAAAAATAAATAAGACAAAGTATTTTCAGCACTTTGGAGTTAGTCTTTGAGACATTAGTCCACTGTCTTCCTGATGTTGGCCTTGCTGAAAGAAATTCCTGTCTAGTTTCACCACCACTAGTCTATCTGCCTTTGGACTTTGTCAACAGCACATAACCAAACCTGGTGTGTTTGGGACTGATAGAATAGGCAGTTGGACATGAACTGGAGATAAAGGAGATGATAAATAGGTGACACATTAGAAGCTAAGGGCACAATATTCTGACTTTGTGGCTTTTAACATCATGGCCTTAGGGCTTCCAATACCCCAGAGCTGACAAACAAGAGCCATAGGAGCAGAAATGGGCACTTCTCTTCAACCTCAGCCCCAGGGTAACCTATAACTTCATTACAATATATTTACAATGTGGTTTTGACTCCTCGATGAGGGAGGATAGCCATAAGAGTTCCAGCAAGAATCTTGTGGGGCCAAAAACTCCCCCTCCCAACTGGTAAGAGGAGCCCCTTAGATGATTGGAAGCAACCTCAGTCAGATAATGCCCTAGGTATGACCCATAAGCTATGTAAATATAAGGAAAGACAGGGGCATCTGGGTGGCTCAGTGGGTTAAGCATCTCACTTTTACTATGGCTCAAGTCATGACTCAGGGTTGTGGGATGGAGGCCTACATCAGGTTCTGTGCTCAGTGCAGAGTCTGCTTGTCCCTCTTCCTCTGCTCCTTCCCTTGAGCTGTCTCTCATTCTCTCTCTTAAATAAATAAATATAATCTTTTTTAAAAAAAGAGGCAATAAGAAGAAGAAAAAGAAAAGACACCCCTAAACCAGGTACAGTTGATACTGTGGGCCTACCCAATCCACCTTTTTGAGAATGTCCTTAATAAACTGCTTTGTGTTTGCTGCCTTCCTTCTGTCTGTCTTTATTTGAGGGTGGATCCTCACATAAATCTCTTTCAGGAAATCCAAGAACTGAAACCTCCTCCACTCACATAATGCAGACTCTCCCACCAGTAACAGGAGCCCCTAGAGCCAGGTGGTTTTGCACTCCTGCACCCCAGTTACAGAAATAACTTCAGATCCCACAGATTAAGGATTCAGTCCTACAAGACTGCCTCTCTCCCAACCTCAGATTCCAATTACAAGTCCAAGTTGTCACTTGGGTTCTGACCCACTGGCCACAGATTAGATGGTTCCAAAGACCCTGCTCTTTGGATTTGATTAACTTCCTAGAGTAGCTCACAAAACTGAGAGAAACATTTTACTTACTAGATTACTGGTTTATTATAAAAGAATATAGCTCAAGAACAGCCAGATGGAAGAGAGAAATAGGGCAAGGCATGCAGAAAGGGGCACAGAGCTTCCATGCCCTTTCAAAGCATGCCACTCTCCCAGCATCTCCATGTGTTCACCAACCCAGGAGCTCTCCAAACCCCATCTTTTTGGATTTAGGGGCAGGCTTCTTTACATAATCACTGACCACTGCTAATTAAACTAGATCTTCAGCCCCTTTCAGCTCCCCAGAGGTCAGGGTAGACCTGAAAGTTCCAACCCTACAATCACTTAGCTGGCTCCACTGTCAACCATTCCCTTTCCTTAAGTGCTTTCCAAAAGTAACTTCATTAGTATAACAAAAGACACCTTTATCCCTCTCATCTCAGAAAATTCCAAGGGTTTTAGGAGCTCTGTGCCAGAAGAGAAAAAGACCAAATACATATTTCTTATTATGAATCACATCACATTGCTCAACATGCCTTTGACTCCCTGAGAATATCAATTAAAGGGTATTAAAGTTTATGTTAAAATTAATTTCCAGTTTTCTGAATTTTGTTCCTGTTTCCTAAGATGTTGGTGCTTTTGTCCGATTGAAACTTTAGTTTGTGAATTTTTAAAAATATCTCATGAATCTTGAATACACATTAATATTTAAGATATAACACCTTTTTAAGAATATTTTAAAATTGTCATATAGAAAGAAGGAGAGAAAGACTGATTTACTACAAGAAATTGCATAGGTATTGGGGCTGGCTAGGCAAGTGCACAATCTATAGGAATGGTCATCAGAACTTCAGGAATGATAGAGTAGAAATTCTTGGGCAGGAGCTGAAGCTATACTCCATAGACAGAATTTCTTCTTCCTCAGGAAATCTCACTGCTCCTCTTAAAACCTTCAATCTGATTGAACCAGACACACCCAGGTTATCAAGAATATCTCCTTTCCTCCAAATCAGTTGATTACAGATGTTAATCACATCCACAAAATGCCTTCATGGCCACACCCACTTTGATTGAATAACTGGGGACTGCAGCTTAGTCAAATTGACACAAAAGACTAACTATCACAAGTATTCACAAATATTTCTTCTCCTTTGTTTCCCTTGTTTCTATTTCTATTACAAGAATGTGCTGCTTTTCTAAAACAAAACAAAACTAAACTAAACAAAAAAACTTTTAAATTGTAGTGAGATTAAAGAATCTAATTCGAGTGTTTATCTGGAACAACAATTAAAAATGAAAAAAGTCAAAAAAATTTAAAAATAATGAGAAAGAACTACATAATAAAAATAAGATACAAAATAGTAATTGTAATAAGACATTGGTTCTATAAGAATTAACAGATCAGTTAAGTAAAAGGAAAATAAGAAATGTAGAAATAAGAGGGAGAAAATTTGGTGATACCGATGGCTTTTATAACAGTGAGAAAATTCTGGGTTGTTCAATTACAGATACTGGATCAAAAAATTGGTGAACTAAACATTATAAAAAAATTCTCAGGTGGATTAAATGTTGAAATTTAAGACACTGAAGACAGAATTTCCATTAAAAAATAAAAATGGATATATGTGTGTTATGGATTGAACTGTGTCCCTTGAGAAATCCATATGATGAAGCCCTATGCCCCAATGTGACTGTGTTTGGAGATAGGGCCTTTAAGGAAGTAATTAAGATTATAAGAGGACACATAGGTGTCACACATAGGTGAGACTCTAATCCCATAGGGCTGTTCTTACAAGAAGCGAAAGAGACCTAGGTAATTTTTCTTTTCATGAATGCACAGAGGAAAGGTCATATGAAGCCACAGTGAGAAGGCAGCAGTCTGCAAGCCAAGAATAGGGGCATCCACAGAAACTAATCCTGCTGGCACCTTGATCTTGGACCTATAGCCTCCAGAACTGTGAGAAAATAAGGGTCTGTTGTTTAAGCCACCCAGTCTATGAGATTTTGTTATTGAAACCTGAACAGATTCATACAATGTACAAAATATGGAGGAAGCTAGCTTGAACCAATGGCTAGTGTGTGTATGTGTTTGGGGGGCAGGAGGGAATCACAAAGTAAATGGACAGATTTGATGTAATGAAAATTTAAATATTAAATCAGTTAGGAAAAAAAAACCTACCAAAATAATAAAACACTATAAAATATTTGCAACACATTCTATAAGAAGTGTGAATAAAAGAAAAATAAAAGATGAATTCTCTATATAGAAGTTAAATACACAATTTAGGAAAGAGTGCTATCTGTACAGCAGCATGAATAAAGTGTTCAACTTCAAAAATGATCAAATAAATAAAAATGACAATAAAGGAATGCCATTAGAAATGTTAAAAATAATAATATAATATTAATATATTATATATGAATATATAATATATAAATAATAATAATAATAAACAGTACTATCAAAGTGAGGAAAAAGGGGCATAATACAATACACATGTAGGAGAATAAACTCAGATAATCAGTTGAGAAGTCGGGTTGTGAACATCTATTCAAACCAAACTCTTTGACACAGTATTACAAGTCCTAAAAATTTACTCAAAAAAAAGTCTCTTTAACGATTAACATTTTAATTACAGAAATAAGGTAAAAGTGGTGCCTTTAGTTCTTTGTTTTGTTTTTGCTAACAGAGACAGACAAATATATTATGGATAAAAATACATGAAAAAATGGGGTAGGTTATAAGTTAAAGAGGGAAATTATTGGTTTGAAATTTTCACCACATTGGTCAGATCTTGAAGCCATTTAATGACAGAGAAAAATTTGTAAAACTGTGTAGCAGACTTTAGCTGGCCAAAGAAAATGTATTTTTCCACTAATTATGCTTGAAATAGTTATATGCCTATCAGGCTTTTGAGTACTAAATAAAAATAGTAGTTAAATTGTACTGTATAGTTTTATATATATATGGTCTGTTAAACTCAAATGCTTTAGGAGATTGTAGGAACACACACACACACACACACATGCATGTGCAGGCATGGTATCCAAGAAAGTTTGTGCCTCAGGAAGGTGATTACCCACGAGTGTGCAAAATTTCAGCTATATTCCATTCATTATGGCATTTTCACAATAACAAAAATGTCTATGTAAGAAAAACTGGCTGAAGAAATTATGATGGAAACATACATAACCATTAAAATTATGCTGTAGGAAAGAGAAATTTTAATAAAAATTACATGATATAAGCATTAGAAAGGTTGCTCCTAACTATATGAATATCATCATCACATTGGGAAGGATATAAACAAATAATTCTTCAACAAATATTTATTGAGTCCCTAGTCTATGCCCAAGAGTCTAAGGCACAAGATACAGAGCTATCACAACAAAATTATTCCAGTGACCACCACAGAGGTTACAGATAATTTAAATATGCATTTAGCTGATGTCCCGGGAGCTCACAATGAGCACATGACTTCCAGATTAATACCAGGACAGTGTTTTTATGGGGTAGGGGAAGATCAGTTATTTGTCCTCGTAGTTTGGGCTCAGGAAGCCATTTTTTGGTCTGTAACCCAATTGTGTCCTGTTCCTTATTTTCATGCTCCTTGCTTGGGATCATTGGTGTAATCCAAGCAGTTAGGAAAGACAGAGAAATGGGGGAGGAAGAAGGAAAATGAGAGGGATCAAAGAGGAAGGACAAAGGGTAAATCGAGAAACCTCTATCAGATTGGTTTTCGTCTTTGCACAAAGCAGTCAACCAATGAAGGTAGCATGGTGATAGGAGGAAAGTGACAGAACTAGCAAATATATAATATGGGGAAAAAAACCCAAATACATAATATGAAGAGTTAGGTGCTGTGAAGATTACAGCAGGTTAAGGAAGACAGAGAATAGCAGGGCCTGGTGAGTATGTGTTGTGGGGTAGGTGCAATGTCAAGAGGGTGATCAGAAACGTCTCACTGAGTAAAATGTGTAAGAAAGGAATGAAGAGTGAACCACTTGTGTATCTGGGGCAGAGTTCCAAAGTGCGGGGAATGTCAATGGAAAGTATTTTGCTTGGCCTATTCAAGGCACAGCAAAGAGGCCACAGTAACTATAGTAACAAGACTGGACTGGGGGAAGAGACTAGATATGAGTTCAGGAAGACAGAGGGAGGAGGAAGACAGATTAAATACCTTCTTGTACACTATCATATGGATTCTTGTTTTTTGTTTTTGTTTTTGTTTTTGTTTTACTTCTGTAAGATGACTATCTCATCAGATGGATATACTAATGGCCTAAATGGCAGTTATAAAAATTGGTTAAAAAAAAAAAAACCATAAACCTTTCTTTTATTGCAAATATAGAATGTGCTACAAAATCCAAAAATAAAATTGTGTAATTAGAAATTTTAAGCAGTTTTTTAGAATAATGTAACAAATTTAGGTTAAAGAGATCCAGGCAAAAATAAAATAAAAATCATTATGAACAGTAAAGAACTGAAGGCAATGCCTTTCCACTTAAAATTTCTCAGGTTGCACATGATATTTTCCTATGATTTCTATAAGAAAATGTTGTGAAGAGATTAGTATTTTACTTCTTTAAATATATAATTCCATAATAATACATTTTATGTAACAGAAAAACAATGTAGGTTGACTTTAAAATAGATAATTTTGTTAAAACACAGCTTTCCCTACCCACTCCTACCCAAAGAATTCTTGGTAAGTTGAGTATTTTTAATATTAAAAAAATGCAATGTAAAAATTTTTTTCTAGTTCCACATGTAAGAAGCTTGGAAGTTGCCACTCTATTCTAACAACAAATAAAAAGCTGAAAAAATTGGAAAAATCAGCATATCTTCTAGGATCCTTAAAAGAAAAGATAACACGGAGCAAAAACAGTTGTCCCCAGGACTGGAGAGACCACCATGGGGACAGGTAGTGGTAGCTCCCCAGAGCAAAGACTCACAAGCAGGACCCAGAGCCTAGGTAGGAAAACCTGAATTGTAATGTAAGATTTCCTAGAGGTTCAATACCAGACAATTCCAAGGGACCCAGTCATAGAAGGGTGTTTCACAATATTGTGAGATTTACCTTCAGAAACCTGACCACATTCCCACAATAAAGATGGAGAAAATTCATCTCCTGCTTCTTGCAAGGGAAGGGAGAAAGGAGCAACTTTGAAATATGCCAGGGCTATTCTCAGGACCTGTCCTCGAGGAAGAGTCATTAACCAGAGCATAAACTATGAGGGTATTATCAGAGCCTAAGTAACCGGGAAAGAGAAATACACAACTCCAGCCATCCATAGCCATCCTGTCCTACCTAAGGGAAAGAAAAAAAAAAGAAGAAAAGAATCTGAGAAACAGTTGCGAAGTTTACAGTCCATAGTCATAAGCTTACTAAAAGACCAAGACCTAATCACAAGACTATAGAACACTAACCCCCCACACATACACACACACACACACACACACACCTCACCACCACATTAATAAAAACCTATTTATAGCAATTCCTTTTACCTGGTACATCATGTCGGGCTATCAAGAAAATATTACAAGGCATATCAAAAAGGCAAAAATGACAATTTGAAAAGACAGAGCAAGCATCAGAACCAGACGTGGCAGGGATATTATATTTATCAGAAAGGTAATTTAAAACAACCATGATTAATATGCTAAGGGTTGTAATGGATAAAATAGACAGGAAGCAAGAACAGAAGGGCCATGCAAGCAGAGATGGAAATCCTAAGAAAGATCCAAAAGAAAAACTAGAGATCAAAAACACTGAAACAGAAATGAACATATTTGAAGGGCCTTTTAAAAGACTAGACATGGCTGAGCAAAGAATTTCTAAGCTAGAAGATATATATCAACAGAAGTCTTAAGAACTGAAAAGCTACATAAATACAAAAACGACATAAATAATAAATACAAACATGCATACATACATACATACATACATACATACATACAGAATAGAGTATCCAAGGACTGGGAGCAACATCAAAATGTATAACACACATGTACTGGGAGTCCCAGAAAGAGAAGAAAGAGAAAAGAACAGAAGAAATATTTGAAACAAGAATGACTGAGGATTTCCCCCAAATTAACATCAGATACTAAACCACAGATCCAGGAAGCTCAAGGAATACTGGCAAAGGCTCAAAAATAAGAAAGTAAAACCAATGGATCACTGAGGTCATAATTAGTCAAAATTTATGTTGCATATACCAAAAAAGACAGTTTGTGAACTGGGAGCACTCAAAACAATTAAATAAGGAATGAGGCTGAGGGATATGTTGTCATAAAGCAGCTTATATAGTGAGAAAACAGTAACTATTTATTCTTCACAGTGTGTTATATTAGAATTCTCTTAAATGATAGGGAATCCGCCACCACCTCACACTGATAACCACTTCATATCAACCCTGGGAAACATTTTAAGTTTCGTTTATAACTTCCAGAGGCATAAAAAAAATGACCCAGGTCAAATAAGCCTTGCAAAATAAGCTAAATAAAGTTTCGCATGTCTGACTAAACTGGGTTTGTCTGCTCAGAGAATTTTCAAAGCTGGTCTCCATTGATTTTTTTATTTTAAATATCCCCCTCCCTTTTGGTCATCCTCTCGGTCTGCTGGGAGAATAACCAACCATTATAGCATGATTCTCAGTTACCACCTTGATGTAGTCAGGCTGAAGAATCAGACATTTGTTATTTCCATTAGTTGAATCATCAGCCTGGAGGGCCATGTAGTCTCCATCTTCGTCATTTACATGGTTACTGTTGATTTCATCCAGTTGTCTGATCCTGATGGATATCATTTGGTGTGTGACTGGGTGCCAGCAGGCATTTAAAACCCTCGAGGATATATAAGGCATTAGAGATGTTAATATGATGTCTATATGGAGAACAATAACAAGGTATTAAAAAATTCCCTAGAGCAGAGATTCCCCGAGCCAAGATTTGATCAATTAAGTAAATCAAATGGGTTTCAATTTTTTTAGAAGTTATTTGCATACACATAACATAATGTGTGAATAATCACATATCCTCATAATTACTTAGGACAGGATGAATATGAGGATGCTGTATTTAAAAAACAAGTGTTGCAGGTGAGTTTTCACCCAGATTAGGTCTCTATATGATGTGAAATAGTCAGGTACTTTAATGAGAGGCATTTCTATGGAAACAAAAGAAAAACAAAGGTTAAGCAATTAAGCAAATTATAAATTCAGTTTGAGTTTAGAGAGCATCCAATTGAGAAAATTTTTAGATGCCAGGTCTGAAGCATCATCAGATGGAATGAGGCCAAGCAGTGGCAATCAGAGAGATTTCTTTGTTTGCAGTGTGAATGTCCCTAATGACCTTTCTGAGTGGCCACATTACAACAGGCACAAAGATTGCTCACACATGAACATCATGAATATCTCACCAAGATTGATTAAAAAATCTTCAACAAAATACGGACACATTTAATCCAAAAAAATTATTAGAAGAATTAAAGTAAGACTTATCCCAGATAGGCAAGGCTGCTTCAAATTTCAAAAACTAAAGAAACCCATCACATCAGAAACTAAAGAAGAAAAACCACAAGATTCATGTCAATAGACCCAGAAAAAGGATTTGACAAAATCCATTCATGATACTCTTCATAAATTATCGATAGAGAGGAATTGTCTCAACTTGATAGAGATTATCTACAAACAACCTACAGCTAACATAATTAGTGATGAGAAATTCAAGACTTTCCCATTAAGATCAGGTACAGAGCAAGGAATGCCTCATCTCATCACTCCTTTCAACATAGTGGAAATCCTTGCTAATTCAATAAGGCAAGAAAAAGAAATAAAAGATACACAAATTGGGAAGGAAAACCAAACTGTCTCTGTTTGCAGATGACATGATTCTCTATGTAGAAAACCGAAAGGAGTGACCAAAAACAACAACAACAAACAACAACTAGAACTAATAAGCAATTATAGCAAAGTTGCAGGATGAAAAGTAAATATTAAAAAATCAACTGCTTCCCTATATACCAATAATAAACAAGTGAAATTATAAATGTAAAAACATAACTTACAACAAAAAAAGAAATGGGTATAAATCTAACAAATATATACAAGATCTATATGAGGACAACTACAAAAATTTACTCTAATGAATGAAACCAAAGAATAGTTAAAGAAATGTAGATATATTCCATGTTCTTAGATAGGAAGACTCTATATTGACAATACGTCAGGTCTCCCTAACTTGGGATTGAATGCAATCCCAAACAAAATCCCAGAAAGTTATTTTACAGATATTGACAAACTGATTCTAAAGTTTATATGGAGAGGCAAAAGACCCAGAATAGCCAACACAATACTGAGGGAGAAGAACAAAGTTGGAGGATTGACACTCTGATTCAAGACAGTATAAAGCTACAATAATCAAGGTACTGTGGTATTGGTAAAAGAATAGACAAATATATCAATGGAGCATTCTAGAGAGCCCCAAAATAGACACCCATAAATACCACAAGTTTATCTTTGACAAAAAAACAAAGGCAAGAAAATGGAGCAAAGATAGTCTTCAAGAAATGACACCAGAACAACCCTCCAGCAAAACAAAACAAAACAAAACAAAAACAAAGAAAGAAAGAATCTAGAGACAAACCTCACACCTTTCACAAAAATTAACTCAAAATAGATCATAGCCCTAAATGTAAAACACAAAACTATAAAACTTCTAGAAGATGACATAGGAGAAAACTTAGATGACCTTATGTATAGTAATGACTTTTAGATGTATTATCAAAGACATGATCCATGAAAGAAGTAACTGATAAGCTGGCTTTCATTAAAATTGAAATTTTCTTCTCATTCAAGACAATATCAAGAGAATTAGTAGAGAAACTACAGACAGGGGTGAAATATTTACAAAAGATACATCAGATAAAAGGACTGTTATCCAAAATACACAAAGAATTCTTAAAACTCAGCTAGGAGAAAATAAGCAACTCATTAAAAAAAAAAAAAAAAAAAAAAAAACTGCCCAAACCTCAACAGATACCTCATCAAAGAAGAAATACAGATGGCAAAAAAGCATATAAAAACAAGTTCCATATCAGACATCATCAGGGAAATAGAAGTTAAAAAAAAACAGTAAGATATGATCACACACCTAACAGAATAGTCAAAATCCAGAACACTCACAGCATCAAATGCTAGCAAGAATGTGAATAACAGAAACTCTCACTCATTGTGAGGAATGAAAAATGGTACAGCCAGTTTGGAAAAGAGTTTCTTGTAAAATTTGCTCTAACCTTACAATCTAGCATTTCCACTCTTGGGTATTTACCCAGAAGAGGTGAAAACTTTCCACCCAAAAACTTACATATGGATGTGTATAGAAGCTTTATTCATAATTACTGAAACTTGGAAACAACTAAGATGTCTTTCAGTAAGTGAATGAATGAATAAATTGTGGTACAACCAGACAATGGAATATTATCCAATGATTAAAAGAAATGTGCTATTAAGCCATGACAGGACATGGAGGAAGCTTACATGCGTGTTACTAAGTGAAAGAAGCCAATCTGAAAGGGCTTCATGCTGTATGGTTCCAACTGTATGACATTCTGGAAAACACAAATTATGAATATAATAAAAAGATCAATGGTTGCCATGGTTTGATGGGGGAGGGAGATATGAATATGCAGAGCATGGGGTGGGGTGTGGTTTAGGACAGTGAATACACCGTGTATGGTATTTTTTTTTTTAAGATTTTATTTAAGTAGGCAGAGAGGCAGGCAGAGAGAGAGGAAGGGAAGCATGCTCCCCGCTGAGCACAAAGCCTGATGCGGGCCTTGATCCCAGAACCCTGGGATCATGACCTGAGCAGAAAGCAGAGGCTTTAACCCACTGAGCCACCCATATACAATGATATATGTGATGGACATATATCATTATATATTTGTCCAAACCCCCTGAATGCACAATATCAAGAATGTGCAAGAATGTGCAAGAATGCACAATATCAAGAATGAATTCTTAGGTAAACCATGGAATTTGGGTAATTATGATGCATCAATATAAGCCCATCATTGGTAAAAATATGTACTCTTCTGGTGAGTAAGTAACATTGATAAAGAAGGAGGATATCCATGTGTGAAGGTAGGGAGTATATGAGAAATCTCTTTATCTTCCTCTCAATTTTTTTGTGAACCTAAAACTGCTCTAAAAATATAAATCACTTAAAAATCAGGGTATATCACATAAAGAAGGCACTTCCCTAAACACCTAAGCTGTATTACTTTGGATAAATGGAAAATTTCAGAAAACAGAGGAATTTGCTAGGAAGCAGAATTAACTTTTATAAGTCTAAATAAGGAATTAAACCATTAACTATTAATTATTAACTATTAACCATTAAATATTAAACCAAATTTTGCTTTTTACTCCATGTGAAGATTTAACTTTTTTCTTTTTGTTTTTGGCTAGTTTGCTTTCTATACCAAAGGAAGAAAAAAAAAAAAAAAAAAAAAAAAAAAGAAAGGAAGAAAGAAAAGAAAAGAACAGAACTAGTACATACCTTCTCTCTTTTGAATTCTCTACCTTTTCTAGAACACAAAATTGTAAGTTAATTGGGAGGCAGAATTAATGAGAATAGAATAAATGTATTTCAAACAGTTGTCTCACTGAAAATATCACCTTGAGCAGTAAGCGTTGTTTTTTGTTGTCAAAAGAAATTATTGCAAATAATACTAATCTATTGAACCTAATTTTTTATGTATATTTCTGCCTCTAGTTTTTTTTCTTATTCATGGGCATTTTTAAATTTTACTTTTAAAACAGTAGAATGAACTGTATTCAAGTCCTAATGTAATTTTCTATCAGATAGGTATATCAAATTATAAAATTATACTTGTTCCAAATCTACTCTGTTTACATGCTTTAGGGAAACCACTTGTTTTTTATATCTTTTTAAAGATTTTATTTATTTATTTGACAGAGAGAGAGAGAGAAAGAGAGAGAGATCATGAGTAGGCAAGTAGGGGGTGGAGGAAGAAGGCTCCCAGCTGAGTTGAGAGCTGAATGTGGGGCTCAATCCCAGGACCCTGAGATCATGACCTGAACCAAAGGCAGAGGCTTAACCCACTGAGCCACCCAGGTGCCCCTAGAGAAAACATGTTAAATGGTTTTCTTTTTTTGGTGTTTTGAGGCTTACTTTTACTTTTATAATATGTTTATTCCTATATAACTTAGTTTCTTAAAAATAAGTGATATCTATTAACACCATGCTATGAATGATGAGAGATCTGTCATGTACACCAGCTCTTTTCCTTTCACTCTCCTCAAATTGTGTGTGTGTATATAATGTGTGTGTGTATTTGATTTTACATATATATGTAAACCTGTTTCTTGATCCAACAATTTTAGACACTACTGTATTTTCCACTATATACAATAAGAAGAGTGACAATATTACATTTTCCTCCACTGCTTTTCCTCTTCTTTTTCACTCTCAAAATCTCTCTCTCAAATAGTTTAGTTTTTTTTTTATATTGCCAAGGTTTACATTTGCTTTTTTGTGTATAACTATGCTTTTTGATGCTCTTATTGATTTAAAAATTGAAAAATGCTAAGATACATTTGCAATCTTATGATAATGAAAATATTTTCACAAAACCAGGAAGTGTGAGTGAATCCATTGATAAAACGCTATCATCTTAAGTCCCCAGGCTTCTGGCACAAAAAGGAGAATATTCCAAGCATCAAAATCAAATATAATTCTTTAAATGCTCAGAAGCAAACCACATTTCCTTGCCCCCTATTTAGACTGTGAGCTTTCTGCCATGGGTTTCTTCCCCAAAGAAATATGCTTGTCCTTTCTCACCCAAAGGCTTCATTATGCTATTATTTGTTAAACAATTAACACATGGGCATTTCTTCATAAGCCATCTACACAACTGTGATTTGAATTTCTTTCCTTTGGATTTTTTTTTTATTTCTTTCCCTTATTCCCCTGGATTAACTCTACTTATTCTTGAATTTTCTGACCTCTTCCTTAGTGGATTTCTTTTTATTTTTGCTGTAAGCTAACAATCATATGTATTTCCTTTTATTTTTATTGTTCTAGTAAGACTAAAAGGAGATAAAATTTTATAATTCTAAGTGTCTGAAAATGTGTTTATTTTGTTCTTGCAATTTGAGGAGGTATAGAATTCTGGGTGGAATACGTTAAAAAATTTGAAGGCTTTCCCCATTAACTTCTAATTCCTGTCCAATATCAATCTGATCCTGTTTTCTTATAAATAATTGGCCTTCATCTATGGAATATTTTTTTCTCTTTATACTTGGTATTATCTTCAGAAAAATTTTCATGATGTATCTTGATATGTGTATACAAATTCATTAATATTGGCCCTCCAGAGTCTTCATTTTGGGGAAATTGTATTTTCCTATTTCTTTAATTATTTTTCCCAGTTCATGTAATATTTTTCTAGAATTTATTTTGAAAAATGTTGATACTACCTGGGTAATTCTCTGTGTCTGAAATTTTTTTCTTGTAATGTCTACCAGTTTTTAATTTTTTTTTCAATTGTGGTAAATATGATTTAAACATAATGTTTAAATCATATTTAAATGTGGTAAATATGATTTAAATATATATATGTATATATGTATATACATATATATATACACATATGGTAAATATGATTTAAATATATATATGTATGTATTTAAATATATATATGTATGTATATATATATATAAATTTAAATCATATTTACCACATTTAAATATGATATATTTATATATAATTATATTTATATATAATATAATGATATATTATATATATAGATATAGATATAGATATAGGCCAAATGATGTGTGTGTGTGTATATATATATGTATATACATATAATAAAATCTACCATTTTAACCTTTGTTACACATATAGTTCTGTGGCATTAAGAACATTCACATTGTACAACCATCACCACCATGCCCAGAACTTTTTATCTCCCAAAACTGAAGCTCCACATCCATTAAATAATAATTTTCCCATTGCTCACCTGCTCCCAGGTCCCAGCAACCACCATTCTAATTTCTGTCTCCCTGAATTTGACTATCCTAAATATTAGTCAATTTGAATCTATCTAGAAACACAGCCACAACGTATTAAAACAATTCTCATTGTACATGGCTTTAATATGCACAAATTTTAGTTACCATAGTTTAATTAAATAACACCATATTTCCAACATTACAGTTCAAATTTCAGTTATGATGGCACATTTACTGTGAATAATTACATAAAGTACAAACTTTGCTGCCATAACTCTTTTGTCCACAATTCACTAAACAATGCACATCATGATCAGAGACAAATCACATCACTTCTTGGAACATATGTCTGATTTGTCACTGTGCATCTGCTTTTCAGTGTATGTACAGAGAGCAAAGTGTGCAGTTTTGCTTCCTCCTTGTCCCCAAGTGATAAACCCATGTGACATTTTATAAAAACACAGAATTGAAGGAAGAAATCGGCCTGTAAAGGTAAAGAAAAGCAAATAATTAAAAAGTAATAAAACTGGGAGTGAAATAAGAATGGAATGTAGAGGAGAGGAGCAAGACGGGAGAAGAGTAGGAGACCAAAATAGTATCAGGTCCCTGGGGTTCAGCTAGATAGTTATCAAACCATTCCGAACAGCTATAAACTCAAAAGGAGATAGAAGAAAAGAAGCAGCAGTTCTAGGAACAGAAAATCGACCACTTTCTGGGAGGTAGAAGTGCAGAGAAGTGAATCTGAGGCAACATTCAGGAGGATAGACCAAAGCGGGAGGGGCCAGCTCCCAGAAAGTGATAGAGCACTAGAGCACAAAATTGGAACTTTTAGAAGTCTGCTTTACTGAGGGACATAGCTCCAGAGGATAAGTGAAGTTGGAGCCCTCGGGGGGGATAGTGTAGTCTCAGGACCCATGGGGTAACAAAAAGACCAGGGGTGTTTGAGTGTGGCAGAACTCCCAGGTATCAGAGCAGGGAAGCCGGCTGAAGAGATAGAGCTGAGCAGTGGGCTCTCAGCTCAGGATTACTTTAAACCATGATCCGTGGAAAAGTTGGGCAACTGCTCTTCAGACAGGGACCCAACAAGCATCAGATCTGGGAAAACTCACCTTTCTCCTCCGGGGGGAGCAGTGCATGAGCACGGTGCAGGAATTAGCTGGTTTTGGAGACTCCTGATGGGGCCATGTGCCAGAGACAGAAACACTCAGTCACAGGCTGGGTGAGCTCAGAGCGCAGTCAGAGACAAGGGAGATGGGAGGGATTGACTGCTTTTCTCTGAGGGTACACTGAGGAGTGGGACCCTGAGCTCTCAGCTCCTATGAGGCCGGAGATTGGGAGGCTTCCATTTTCATTCCAGTCCTCCAAAGCTCTACGGAAAGCATTCAGGGAACAAAAGCTCCTGAGAGTGAACCCTAGCAGATTACTTAGCCTGGCCCCTGGCAAGGTCAGTGCAATTCTGCCTCAGGTAAAGACATTTGAAAATCACTGCAACAGACCACTCCCCCAGAATATCAACAAGAATATCCAGCCAAGACCAAGTTCACCAATCATAGAGAACTGTGGAATTCCAAAGCTAGGGGAACATAGAATTCATGCACATAGAACATAGAATTCTAGCACATAGAATTCATGGCTTTTTCCCCCAAGATCCTTAAGTCCTTCAATGTTAAATTTTTTTAATTTTATTTTTTCCTTATTCTATTTTTAAAAAAATTTTCCTCTTTCCTATTTTAATGTTTTTTAACTATTTATCTTATCAGTACCGTTTTAAAAATCTTTTTAAAATTTTCATTGTTATATTCATATTTTATCCCTTCATTGTATTTAACCTTATTTTTTGTATACATATAGGTTTTTTTTTTTTTCTTTAAAATTTTGGGATACAATAGATCAAAATATACCCTAAATCTAGTGCATGGCTATGTCCTAGTCTTCAGCCTGGTGACATTCTTTCCTCCTTTTTTTTCTTTTTTCTTTTTCTTTAACCAACTTCTTATCTTATCAATTCCTTCTTTAGAATCTTTTTAAATTCTCATCTTTACATTCATATTCCATCCCTTCATCATGCTTACCCTTATTTTTGTATATATATGTTTTTCTTTAAAATTTTAGGAGATAATTTCTTCTAACAGACCAAAATACACCCAAAATCAAGTGTATGGCTCTGTTCTATTCACCAGTCTAATATATATATATATATTTTCTTTCTTTTTTCCCCCTATTTCTCTCCCCCCAGTTTTGGGTCTCTTCTGATTTGGTTAGTGTACATCTTTCTGGGTCATAGCTACCCTTTTAGTATTTCATTCTCTCATTCATCTATTCTTATCTGGATAAAATGACAAGGTGGAAAAACCCACCAAAAAAAACAAAACAAAACAAAACAAAACAAAAAACAACAAACAAGAACAAGAGGTAGTACCAATGGCTAGGGACCTAATTAATATGGACATTAATAATATCTTAGAACTAGAGTTCAGAATGATTATCAAGGTGCTAGCTGGGTTCAAAAAAAAAAAAAAAACAACAACATGAAAGATATTAGAGATTCCCTTTCTGGAGAAATAAAATCCTTTTCTGGAGAAATAAAAGAACTAAATGTTAACCAAGTTGAAATCAAAAAAGCTACTAATGAAGTGCAATAAAAAAATGAAGGCTCTTACTGCTGGGATAAATGAAGTAGAAGAGAGAATTAGTGATATAGAAGACCAAATGGTGGAGAACAAAGAAGCTGAGCAAAAGAGAGACAAAAAACTACCGGACCATGAGGAGAGAATTCGAGAGATAAGTGACACCATAAGATGAAATAATAATAGAATAATTGGGATCCCAGAAGAAGAAGAAAAAGAGAGAGGGACAGAAGGTATATTGCAGCAAATTATAGCAGAGAATTTCCCTAATTTGAAAAAGGGAACAAGCATCAAAATCCAGAAGGCACAGAGAACCCCCCCAAAATCAATAAAAATAAGTTCACACCCTATCATCCAATAGTAAAATTTACAAGTCTCAGAGACAAAGAAAAAATCCTGAAAGCAGCTCAGGAAAAGAGGGCTGTCCCATACAATGGTAGAAATATTAGACTGGCATCAGACCTATCCACAGAGACCTGGCAGGCCAGAAAGAACTGGCAGGCCAGAAAGAACTGGCATGATATATTCATAGCACTAAATGAGAAAAATATACAGCCAAGAATACTATATCCAGCTAAACTGTCATTGAAAATAGAAGGAGAGATAAAAAGCTTCCAGGACAAACAAAAACTAAAAGAATTTGCAAACACCAAACCAGCCCTAAAGGAAATATTGAAAGGAGTCTTCTAAGCAAAGAGAGAGCCTAAAAGTAACAGACCAGGAATGGACAGAGACAATATACAATAACAGTCACCTTATAGGCAATACAATGGCACTAAATTTATATCTTTCAATAGTTACCCTGGATGTAAATGGGCTGAATGCCCCAATCAGAAGAAAAGGCTGTCAGAATGGATTAAAAAACAAGACCCATCGAAATGCTGTCTACAAGAAACTCATTTTAGAGCCAAAGACACCTCCAGATTTAAAGTGAGGGAGTGGAAAACAATTTACCATCCTAATGGACATGAAAAGAAAGTTGGGGTGGCAATCCTTATATAAGATAAATTAGATTTTAAGCCAAAGACCATAATAACAGATGAGGAAGGACACTATATCATACTTAAAGGGTCTGTCCAACAAGAAGATCTAACAATTTTAAATATCTATGCCCCTAGCATGGGAGCAGCCAAATATATAAACCAATTAATAACAAAATCAAAGAAACACATTGACAATGATACAATAATGGTAGTGGACTTTAACACCTCTCACCTCACTGAAATGGACAGATCACCTAAGCAAAAGATCAACAAGGAAATAAAGGCTTTAAATACACACTGGACCAGAAGGACATCACAGATATATTTAGAACATCCCACCCCAAAACAAAAATACACATTCTTCTCTAGTGCACATGAAACATTCTCCAGAATAGATCACATCCTGGGTCACAAATCAGGTCTCAACCAGTACCAACAGACTGGGATCATTCCCTGCATATTTTCATACCACATTGCTCTGAAACTAGAACTCAATCACAGAAGGAAAGTTAGAAAGAGCATCCTACTAAGGAATGAATGGGTCAACCAGGAAATTAAAGAAGAATTTAAAAAGTTAATGGAAATAAATGAAGATGAAAGCACAACTGTTCAAAATCTTTGGTACACAGCAAAGGTGGTCCTGAGAGGAAAGTATATAGCAATGCAAACCTTTCTCAAGAAACAAGAAAGGTCTCAACCTAACCCTACACCTAAAGAAGCTGGAAAAAGAACAGAAAAGTAAGCCTAAACCCAGCAGAAGAGAAATAATAAAGATCAGAGCAGAAATCAATGAACTAGAAAACAAAAGAACAGTAGAACAAATCAACGAAACTAGGAGCTGGTTCTTTGAAAGAATTAATAAGATTGATAAACCCCTGGCCAGACTTATCAAAAGAAGAAAGGACCCAAATTAATAAATCATGAATGATAGAGGAGAGATCACAACCAACACTAAAGAAATACAAACAATTATAAGGACATATTATGAGCAACTATATACCAGCAAATTTAATAATCTGGAAGAAATGGATGCATTCCTAGAGATGTATAAACTACCAAAACTAAACCAGGATGAAATAAAAAGCCTGAACAAACCCGTAATCAGTAAGGAGATTGAAGCAGTCATCAAAAATTTCCCAATAAATAAGAGCCCAAGGCCAGATGGCTTCCCAGGGGAATTCTACCAAACATTTAAAGAAGAATTAATACCTATTCTACTGAAACTGTTCCAAAAAATAGAAATGGAAGGAAAACTTCCAAACTCATTTTATGAGGCGAGCATTACCTTGATCCCAAAATCAGACAAAGACCCCACCAAAAAGGAGAATTACAGACCCATATCCTTGATGAACACAGAGGCAAAAATTCTCACCAAAATAGTAGCCAATAGGATCCAACAGTACATTAAAGGGATTATTCACCACGACCAAGTGGGATTTATCCCTGGGCTGCAAGGTTGGCTCAACATCCACAAATCAATCAATGTGTTAAAATACATTAATAAAAGAAAGAATAAGGACTATATGATACTTTCAAAAGATGCTGAAAAAGCATTTGACAAAGTACAGCATCCTTTCTTGATCAAAACTCTTCACAGTGTAGGGATAGAGGGTACATCTCAATATCATCAAAGCGTCTATGAGAAACCAACAGCAAATGCCATTCTCAGTGGGGGAAAACTGAGAGCTTTTTGCCCAAGGTTAGGAACATGGCAGGGATGTCCACTATCGCCACTGCTATTCAACATAATACTAGAAGTCCTAGCCTCAGCAATCAGACAACAAAAAGAAATTAAAGGCATCTGAATCAGCAAAGAAGAAGTCAAACTCTCACTCTTTGCAGATGACATGATATTTTATGTGAAAAACCCAAAAATGCTAGAACTCATACAGGAATTCAGTAAAGTGTCAGGATATAAAATCAATGCACAGAAATCAGTTGCATATCTCTACAGCAACAGCAAGACAGAAGAAATAGAAATTAAGGAGTCGATCCCATTTAGAATTGCACCAAAAACCATAAGATAACTAGGAATAAACCTAACCAAAGAGGCAAAGAATCTGTATTCAGAAAACTATAAAGTACCCATGAAAGAAATTGAGGAAGACACAAATAAATGGAAAAACATTCCATGCTCAGGGATTGGAAGAACAAATATTGTGAAAATGTCTATGCTACCTAAAGCAATCTACACATTTAATGCAATCTTTATCAAAATACCTTAATTTTTTCAAAGAAATGGAACAAATATTCCTAAAATTTATATGGAACCAGAAAAGACCTCGAATAGCCCGAGGAATGTTGAAAAAGAAAACCAAGTTGGTGGCATCACAATTCCAGACTTCAAGCTCTACTACAAAGCTATAATCATCAAGACAGTATGGTACTGACACAAAAACAGACACATAGATCAGTGGAACAGAATAGAGAGCCCCAAAATAGACTGTCAACTCTATGGTCAACTAATCTTCAACAAAGCAGGAGAGAATGTCCAATGGAAAAAAGACAGTTTCTTCAACAAATGGTGTTGGGAAAATTGGACAGTCACATGCAGAAAAATGAAACTGGACCATTTCCATACACCACAGACAAAAACAGACTCCAAATGGATGAAAGACCTCAATGGGAGACAGGAATCCATCAACATCCTTGAGGAGAACACAAGTAGCAACATCTTTGACCTCAGCCACAGCAACTTCTTCCTAGAAACCACCAAAGGCAAGAGAAGCAAGGGCAAAAACGAACTATTGGGATGTCATCAAGATCAAAAGTTTTTGCACAGCAAAGGAAACAGTCAACAAAACCAAAAAACAACTGACAGAATGGGAGAAGATATTTACAAATGACATACATATCAGATAAAGAGCTAGTGTCCAAAATCTAGAAAGAATTTATCAAACTCAAAACCCAAAGATCAAATAATCCAATCAAGAAATGGGCAGAGGACATGAACAGACATTTCTGCAAAGAAGACATCCAGATGGCCAACAGACACATGTAAAAGTGCTCAACATCACTCGCCATCAGGGAAAAACAAATCAAAACCACAGTGAGATACCACCTCACACCAGTCAGAATGGCTAAAATTAACAAGTCAGGAAATGACAGATGCTGGCGAGGATGCGGAGAAAGGGGAACCCTCCTACACTGTTGGTGGGAATGCAAGCTGATGCAACCTCTCTAGAAAACAGTATGGAGGTTCCTCAAAAAGTTGAAAATAGAGATACCCTATGACCCAGCAATCATACTACTGGGTATTTCCTCTAAAGACACAAACATAGTGATCCGAAGGGGCACGTGCACTCGAATGTTTATAGCAACAATGTCCACAATAGCCAACCTATGGAAAGAACCTAGATATCCATCAGCAGATGAGTGGATGAAGAAGAATGGTACATATATACAATGTAATACTATACAGCCATCAAAAAACCCCCCAAATCTTGCCATTTGCAATGACATGGATGGAACTAGAGGGTATTATGCTAAGCAAAATAAGTCAATCAGAGAAAGACCATTAGCATATGATCTCTGTGATACGAGGAATGTGAAAGCAGGGTGGGGGTTCATAGGGTATAGGGAGGGAAAAAAATGAAACAAGATGAGATTGGGAGGGAGACAAACTATAAAAGACTCAATCTTACGAAACAAACTGAGGGTTGCTGGGGGTAGGGGGATAGGGAAGGGTGGCTGGGTTATGGACATTGGGAAGGGTATGTGCTATGTTGAGTGCTATGAAATGTGTAAGTCTGATGATGCACAGTCCTGTACCCCTGGGGCAAATAGTATAATAAATGTTAATAAAAATCTTTAAAAAAGAATGGAATGTAAATAGAATTATAGAAAAAAATAGCTACCATGGGGTTGTTGACAGTGCTTATGGTGATTATAGATACTGAGCCAGAGGATCTACATGAATGCAAATTTTCTGACTTAAATGGGAAACATGATCATGATGGAAAAGAATGAAGACATCCCAGAGGAAGTAATATTGGCAACAAAAATTTGCATTAACAGAACCTTTGAAAATATTTCAAGATATTGAAAGTGCAAAGGATAAAATGTTGGAAACACATCTAAACTTAGAAAGAACTGTGACAATTCATCAATACATAGATAAGATGTATCATAAAATATATTATGAGAAGTAGAAGACAGTGTTCAAATCTCAGTATATTCCTAAATCATTTTCTTGCAAAGAAATAAAACACTCTAAATATCAGTGTTTCTCATGTTTTAAATTGCAATGTACTGTGGAAACATGAGTGTTGCTATTTTTTCTTTTTTTTTTTTTTTAAGATTTTATTTATTTATTTGACAGAGGGAGAAAGAGAGGACACTGGGATCATGACCTGAGTTGAAGGCAGACACTTAACCAACTGAGCCACCTAGGCAACCCGAGTGTTGCTATTTTTTTCACTCCCCTATATACTTATAATTTACAATAAGAGTTTTAATGTTTTGACCAAATTTTCTAAAAGTCACAGAACAATCACCATTTTTATGATTATTAAAATCACTTTGCATTATTCAGTTTTCATGAATATTTTTATGATCCTGCATTATCATGTAAAGAGAGGATTGCTTTAAAATACAAAATCAATGTAATTAAAAAGGAAATCAGATAGAAGTCACAATCTGAATGGGAGATTTTAACTAATTTTACTCACTAACAAATAGAACTAGACAACAAAATCAGGACATATGGGGCGCCTGGGTGGCTCAGTCATTAAGTGTCTGCCTTCATCTCAGGTCATGATGCTGGGGCCTTCGGATTGAGCCCCATATCAGGCTCCCTGTTCAGTGGGAGGTCTGCCTCTCCCTCTCCCACTCCCCCTGCTTGTGTTCCTGCTCTCACTGTCTCTCTCTGTCAAATAAATAAAATCTTTAAAAAAAATCCTCAAAATCAGGAAATACACAGACTTGAACTCCTATAAATATTAACAAACTGAACCTCATTGATATATATAGATAGATACAGATATAGATATAGATAGATATAGATATATAGATATAGATAGATATAGATATAGATAGATATAGATATAGATAGATATAGCTCCAACTTGAAGTTGAAGAATACCACTCTAAGTTTGTATAGAACATTTACCCAAAGTGACTAAATGATAGTCCATACAGCAATTCACAATATATTTCAGAAAATTAAAGTAGTTTAGAGTATGATCTTTAACTACAGTAGAATTAAGCTAGACAATATATTTCAGATAATTAAAATGGTTTAGAGTATGATCTCTACAGTAGAATTAAGCTAGAATTAATAGGAAAAAGATGAAAAAGAAATCCGCAATTTTCAAACTTGAGCAATATAGTTTTAGGGTTAAGTCATAACAAACTATGACTATCACAAGAATTAAAAAATACTTTGATTTTTATTTTATTAAATAAAATAAATAATAATTTATTTGTTAAATAATAAATAAATAATAAAAATTTATTAATAATTTTAATTTTATTAAAATTTAAAATTTATTTCTCAAAATGCAGTTTTAATGCAAAAAAAGTAAGAAAGGAAATTCATAGTATAAGGACTGAAAAAGAAATAATAAAACAGTCATTATTTGCAGGTGAGATAATCATGTAAACATAAAAAATTAAGGAAAATCTAAAGGAAAGTATTAGTATGTTTATAATATTACTATGATCAAGTAATTAGAATATGAAATATAAAGCTAATGACATTTACAGTACAGCAAAAGTTAAAAAATCCATAGCTAAGGGCACCTGGGTGGCTCAGTGGGTTAAAGCCTCTGCCTTCTGCTCAGGTCATGATGCCAGGGTCCTGGGATTGAGCCCTGCATTGGGCTCTCTGCTCAGGGGGAGCTGCTCTCCCCCATCCCTGCCCCACCTGCCTCTCTGCCTGCTTGTGATCTCTGTCTGTCAAATAAATAAATATATAATCATTTTTTAAAAATCTATAACTAAATCTAACAAAACTAAAACTATAACTAAAGCTATACAAAAAATTATAAAACATTATTGAGAGAAATTAAATAATACCTAAATAAATGGGAGTTTATGAATTAGACAATTTAATGTTATAAACATGAAAGTTATTTCCAAGTTGATTTACACTTAATGTAATCTTAATAAAAATCCCAGCAAGATCTTGTTACTATTTGACTGTTCTTCACTATTGTATAAAACAATGAACTAATATAATATTGAAAAAGAAAGGTAAAATTCCAAGAAGAGTCAAGAAATTTTGGCAGAAGAATTGGACAGAAGAAAACATTTATAATATGTACAACTAAAAATGGACTAGTATCCAGAATACTAAAAACAAAAAGCTATAACTCTGTAAGACAACCCCATAGAAAGACGAGCAAAATATTTGAACAGGAGGTCCACACAAGACTATAACCAAATGGACAACAGTCAAACGAAGAGTTGCACAACCTCATTAGTTATCAAGAAAATGCAAATTAAAACCACACTGGGATACTACTAAGGACATCTCAGTATGGCTAAAATGAAAACGGCTGACAATATTAGCATGAACAAAAACATAGATTAACCAGAGTCTCAAATCTTGCTGGTGAGAGACTAAGTTGGTAAGAGCATTTTGGAAAATAGTTTGGCAGTTTTGACGGCTTTCAGTCATTATAACCCAGAAATCCTAACAAAATGACCCAATGATATGCATATATATAACATTAACAGTAGCATTGTTTGTAATAGCAAATTACTACCGGTAGCAAATCTACCGGTGGAAACAAATGAAGTGTCCATCAACTATAAGATACATAAGTAAACTGCTATTACATTAGAACTGGAATATATACAGCAAGAAAATCGAATGAGCTACTACTACATTTTTTTTAAATGTGAAAAAGAAAACATGTATGTTTTCCTTCAAGTTCAAAAGCAGGGAAGTCTACATATAAGGGTGTAGGGTTAGTTACTGGAAGTCAGCATAAGGTGTGTTGCTAGGGTATTGCAATTATTCTATTTTTTACCTAGGTTGTGGTTACATGAATGTATTTATAAACTTTGGGATAATTTTTTGAGTTGTATAACTTAAGATTAATGCACTGTTCTGTGTTTATGTTACATTCAGGATAGTATTGACTGACAGGTTGAACCCACCTCTCCATCACACCTCCTGTCTACTAGAATGAAAACTTGTGAGGAAACTTATACATTCATGAAGATATTAAAAATAAATCAACCAAAATTTTAATATACATAATAAAATTCTATATGCATAGAATTTTAACGTCTATTGTTATATCGCCTCTCCTATTAGCACAGCTTTTATTAATGTTTTTAATTTTTTTCTTTTTTTCTTTCCTTTTGACAGATTCTTATTAAGAAAAGAAGGTAGGGGCTCCTGGGTGGCTCAGTGGGCTTACGCCTCTGCCTTCCGCTAAGGTCATGATCCCAGGGTGCTGGGATGGAGCCCCGCATGGGGCTCTCTACTCAGCAGGAAGCCTGCTTCCTCCTCTCTCTGCCTGCCTCTCCGCCTACTTATAATCTCTGTCTGTCAAATAAATAAATAAAATCTTTTAAAAAATAAATAAAATTAAAAAGAAAAAAGAAAAGAAAAGAAGGTAAATATATGTATTTACCTCCATCAAGGAAACGAGTTAGAACCACAATTCTCCAACTGTCCGTGTCATTTATATTGAGACTACATTAATTTGAATCATTTCCTACTACTTAATGAATGTGGTCTTGCCATCCAAACTATAATATATTCATGTTTAATTTAACAACACTGCTTTTTCGTTTTTTAACTTTGAAAATTTGGTAAGCTCCCTCCTGTTCTGAGCCTTCATGGTAGAAGTCATGCTACCCCTTTATCTGGAATGCTCCCCACTCCCTCTCTGTCCAGCTGGGTACTTATCAGCTTGCAGGTTTCAATTTATGTTAACACTCTCTGTAATAGATCTGTTTGTGTCCTTATTCTTAGTGACAAGTTTCGTATTAACATGCATCCTTTCAAATACTCTTTAAAAGAAGACTAACTTCTGTTAGTGATCATCACAAATACAGGGGCAAGTAAAATGCCATGCTCTTGTTAGATGTTCAAATATTTATTTAATAAATGAATGTTAAGAAAGGTTATCAATTAGGAGAGTATTTAGGTGAAGTAATAAAAACTGATGAATTGTGGCTTAAACAAATAGGAGTTTATTGTTGTCACATAAAAGTGTCTGGGGGTGGGCTGTGTTGTCAATGGCTCAGTGGCTCAGCAATTCTCTCAAGGTTTTAGGCTCTTACTCTCTTCCCTTTCTACCATCCATAGCCTTATGGATTTTATCCTTTATGTATTTCCCTTTATATGAGGTTTCAATAGGGTGATGTCTGGCTGCCACAGACCTAGGCATCATCCTATTTCCACACCTGGATGAAGGCTGCATATAACTAGGAAGAAAAGGATTTTCTAGAAACTCCTGGTAAATGTCATTGTCCAGAACTGGGTCATATTATCACCAACGGTTACAAAAGAGGATGAGAAACTCAGTATAGCACACTTTCATACTGTTTTGTGAGAGACTGATAAGGGAGATAAGAATTGGGAATGACTTTTGGGTCAACCAACGAACCTTGTATTCTAACAAAGTTGGATTTCCAGCCCTTCTATGAACATATATACTCAAAACAGCACCAAACATGCTGACTTTCCCTAAAGACAAGTTCATCATTGGACAATATTCCAACCCCGTCTGTGTCCAGTCACATGAATATGTCTGAAATAATAAACAGTGCAGAAGGGATAACAAGTTTCCCTGAAAATGGAATAGAAAAAACAAAGAAATAAAGCAGAGTATAGCAAATATGTTACTTGATTTCTGCCTGGCTTTCGTCAAACTTGGTAATTCCTTTTTGCTCTGGCACATGTATCATTCATTTTTCATTCAGCACAGACAAATTGAGCTATGGGACATTAGATAACAGCTATAATTTTAAATCATCTCACAGTTCACAACCTCAAGGGGTAATGTTATGACAGAATCAAATTAATCTATCTTATTTTTTTAATAATAAAACAATTCACTCTTACCTTTGTCTATTGATGGACCCTTTGATACTGACAATATCCAGACACCAGAAATGTAGTCTTACATGGAGTTATGTCTATCATTGTGGAATTCAAGGTTAGACAAATCATTAAATAATATGAGAAATTTCTGAATATTATGCCACAGGAATCCATTATGATTTTTTTTGACATTGGAAGACCTACTTCACTTAAAATCACTGTAACTAATGCATTAGTTTAATAATTCAAAATTACACTATTGAATGACTCACTAATTTTAGGCTTGTCATCATCACTTTTCCATAAAAATGGAGTATCGGAAAAAAATCAAGGTTTTGTACAGAATAAATTCACTGCCTAGATAATTCTAGATTGCTAATGAGTAGTCACCTTGCCTACCTGAGTAGAATATAACTATCTTTTCAAAACACAATCAAGGAAATACTTTAAAAATAGGTTTTTCAGCTTTCCTCGTTCATTATAAAATGCTTGAAGAAAAAATAGACTATATAGTTAATAAACAAAAAAATCTGTAATCTTACCAGTGGTTGGTAGGCAATCACAGACTGTGCTTTGTCACTAACCTAATGCATTGAGTCTCTCCAAACTATTTTCTTATTCTGGAGCTCTGTGTGTGATCAGAGATAATTATGGAGTAGTTGTGTTTCTGTCTTTCTCATTTATGGTCACAGAAAATGTTGTTGATGTTGATGTTCTGTGGAATTGTTTATGTTCAATAGAAGGACACTGCACCTAGTGGTGAGTGCTAGGGTGGCTCCCACTGTTAAGGGAGCTTCCATTAGTAATTTTGTCTGCCTTAGTCTCTCAATCTCCATATTTAACCATACTGAAATGCTTGCTGACCATTCAGCACTGAAAGTTTTTTTATACCATCACCTCTGCCTTTACTGCCATTCCTGCTATGGATACCATTTCCTAAGACCTTCATATGATTGCTGTTTCACTCTCAATCTCAAGTCAAATATTGTCTCTTCAGAGATCCTTCCATGACTACCTTAGCCAAAGTAGCCCTCTCCTCCTTAACCAATTTTAACTCAATACCACAGTGTATCTTCTGCATCACTCTTAATTCAGAATGTAGCTTTTTCTTTTTTTTTTTTAATTAAAAACTGTATATATTTCAAGTCTACAACATGTCAATTTGAGTACATATACACAGTGAAATCATTACTATGGTAAAGCTAATTAACATGTCTGTCTACTCATACATTTACCATTTGGTATGTGTAGTAAGAGCACCTGAAATCTATTCTCTTAGAAATTTTTCAGTATTTAACACAGTATTATTAACCATAGCCATCATACTATACATTAGATCTCTAGACTTATTTATCCAATATAACTCCAACTCTGTACTCTTTGGCCAACATCTCCCTATTGTCTTCACACAGTATTCCCATAAGTATTGATATATAATAGTTCACTATCATTGCTAATAAATTGTCTGTTAAGGTAATAGATTTCTTCTTTGATTCTAGAGTTATTTCAGGTAGATTTGGTAAGAATCATCAGAATCAGTCGCATTGAATCTCTTGCCTCTGGCATTTGTCCAGTGTGAAACCAGTGACAACAAAATATTCTAACTAGCTTAAGCCTGGGTCACATACTTTACAGCATGTTCCCACTCCCAGCTTATGAGATAGTAACTCTACTGAATTCTATGAAAGAAGAAAATCTGGGGAAAAGATGGAGATAGTTTAGGTAATCAGAGGTTTTGATTAGAAGTTGGTCGAATCTGTTGTATTTTTGCTTTTATTAAAACATTTTTAGGGGCGCCTGGGTGGCTCAGTGGGTTGAGCCGCTGCCTTCGGCTCAGGTCATGATCTTGGAGTCCTGGGATCGAGTCCCGCATCGGGCTCTCTGCTCAGCAGGGAGTCTGCTTCCTCCTCTCTCTCTGCCTGCCTCTCTGCCTGCTCTCTCTGTCAAATAAATAAAATCTTTAAAAAAAAAAAAAACATTTTTAAAATACCACCCAAACTAGATAAAAATAATGTTTTTACATCATTGACAACAGTTGACATAGTGCTGACACTACAATTGACTGGTTACTTTTTGCACAAATGCTTGTACACTCTCAGTGAGATTCAATCTCTGAAAATTCACGGACTGCTTTTCCATCTCTTTCACAACCTCTCACATTCTTTCCTATTAACACACTGGCATAGATCTTTTTACATCTGATGGTCATTTCTCATTTCCCCTTTTCCTTCATGCCTTGAATAGGCCCTGAATGTGAACAATCATACATTCTCAGTTGTTCTCCTGGCACAAGTAACAAGCACTTCAACACCGTACAAATTGTAAGTTCTAGACGTGTGGATATTTTTTAGGTCAGGACAAAAGCATTCACAATAAAAAAGAAAATAACACCAAAAATAAAGTTTCTAGTCAGGTAGTTATCTTCTGCTAAACTACTTTTTTCAGACTAGACTCCCTCCCTCTCTCTCTCCTCTTATAAGTTGTCATGGTGTTTCTGTGTTTTCATAAGCAAAACACACACTTAGTCTATTACAAGCCTGCTTAATGTTTTCTCAGTAAACATGAATACTGGACACAGAAAATTGACCTAATTCAAATCTGACATTTACTTTATTGGTCCCAAGAGGATATGTCTTTCTTGATCTTCTCTACATGCCCAAATATTCTGAACACACTTTTCCCCCCAAATTCTTGCTGATATACAGCACACATTATCAAGTAAAAGAATCATTCCTACTTAAAAAAAAAAAAAGAAAAATATTCTGAAGTTGTAGAGAAGAGAAACTAATCACCATCCATAATCCATATCTTCCCTAAGATGTCTGAATGTGGATAATGTGGATTTGAAACACAAGGAGATAACCTATGTGCTGGTGTGGCTCTATCTACAGAGATGGTACAGCTTAGTGGATGATGGTCATGAGCCCAGGGTCTGGAGCAAAATGTCAGTGTTTAAATCTAGGCTCTACCATCAACAGACTCAGTACCCTGATCTGTAAAAGAGCAATGCAAGTATTACCTACCTCATAGGATTATAGTATGGATTAAATAGATTTATACATTAAAAACATTTCGGATAGGTACTCACTACATCTTAGACATATTTTCACCAATGGTTTATCTATCATTGTGACAGGATAATGCGTGAAGTATTTCATGTTTTCCTATATTTAATTCTAAGACCTACCATCATTTAATATAAGGGATATAAATTTGACTCTGCCTCATGATGGACAATCACCAAGCAAATATTTAGTTTTTGAATTCCAAAATCTCAGGTCAAAATGCAAGACAGACTTTGTCTCTTTCTTGTTACTTAATCATAATCTAGGTAAATAGGCCTGGGTAGCTTTTCTTCAAATATAAACTAGCGGGTAGTGTGTGAAGGGCCAGTCATTGTAGACATTACTAAAGATACCAGAAAATGCAAACCCTACTCTTATATCCTATCCCTCTTAAAATCTGCAGAAGGAAGAAGCAATGTAACCCAGGGGATCTGGGAAGATTCCAGAACAATGGCACACATCTTTAGTGCAGCTCAGGAAGCATCCAGCATGGAACCTCATGGTCCGAGCATCACTGCATGAGGTATCCAGGCAAAGTGACCTGAACGTATCTCATTTATCCCAGGGTTCACTAAAGGGCATGTATTTTCAACAAATGAGAGAGAGGGATCAAGAGACCTTAAAAGTCTCAATACTAGGGGCGCCTGGGTGGCTCAGTGGTTGAGCCTCTGCCTTCAGCTCAGGTCATGATCTCAGGGTTCTGAGATTGAGCCCCACATCGGGCTCTCTGCTCAGCAGTGAGCCTGCTTCCTCCTCTCTCTGCCTGCCTCTCTGCCTACTTGTGATCTCTCTCTGTCAATAAATAAAATTAAAAAAAAAAAAGTCTCAATACTAGAAGGAGAGACCACCAGAAAAAGAATGTAACATGCAACTTGAGCTGGAAATAGGATGAGGAAATGGTTCCATCTTAATTAACATCATCACTGTAGGGAAAACCACTCTAGAATGAAAGCAATGAGTCCTCTCAAGAAATGTGCAGAATGACCATATGTAAGGATGAAATGAAATGAGTCATATTTCAACAAAAGACAGATTAAGTAACCAACTATTAAGAAGGAAGATTTACTCATAGTAACTCCAGACAGGAAATAACTCATGTATCCTTCAATTGATTAAAAGATAAACAAATTGCAATATATATAAATGCTCAGCCTAAACAGAAATGATTACTGACACAACATGTAATACATTTCTTTCAAGGCAGAAACGCAGTGGTGTCTTCAGATTTTACCACATAGAGACTTCTTCAAGCTCCCAGGCCTTATTTGCCCTGAAATGTAAACATACAACACCAGAATTAGGTAAATCCCTCTGGTGCTTTCACTCTATATACAGTGAAAAATTAACTTCCCAAGACTTGCTCTTAGCCTAAAATTCCATGTTTTCAGCAAAATTTATTCAGAAAGTTCCAATTCGCATAAACACAAATATATGTTCTTTATACCACAAAACTACAAACCATTATTCTGATGGACTTAGACACAGAAAATTCAAGAAAATATTTCAAAAATCAAATCTAGCAGTGTAGAAAAGAATAATACACCATAACTAAGAGAGGTTTATCTGAGTAATGCAAGGCTGGTTGAATATATGAAAATCAATCAATCCACTCTATTGCAAGCTTAGAGAAAAACGACATGATCAATCCTGATACAGAAAAAGCATTTGATGAAATTCAGCATCCATTCATGATTAAAATTCTGAGCAAAATGGGAGGTAACTTCCTCAACCTGATAAAAGATGTCTCTATTGAATTACTACTCAGCAATAAAAAGAAACAAGGTATTAATGCACACAAAACTTCCAATTTCAAATGCATTGACCCAACTATAAGAAGGCAGTCCCAAAAAGTTACTTACTGTATAATTCCTTTTACATATCACTCTCAAAAATACAAAATTACAGCTTGGGAATGTAGATCAGTGGTTAGAGATAGGGAATAGTGTAAGTGTTGAGGGATACCTGGGATGATGAAACTATTATGTATCCTGATTGTGGTGTTAGCTACACTAATCTTTTTATATAGCAAAAGCATAGAAATGTATGCTGAAAACAATAGTAAAAAATAAGTTTATTTAAATTCCTTTTACCTTTTAGGGATGGCTGGGTGGCTTAGTTGGTTAAGCATCTCCCTTTGGCTCAGGTCATGATGCCAGGGCCCTGGGATCAAGTCTTGCATGGGGCTCTTTGCTCAGCAGAGAGCCTGCTTCTCCCTCTGTCTACTGTTCCCCCTGCTTATGCTCTCTCTCTCTTTCTCTCTGACAAATAAATAAATGAAATCTTTTAAAAAAATAAAATAAGTTCCTCTTACTTTTTAAAAAACAGTTCTCAGGCATTATTGATTCATGCCTTTAATGTCAGCGTTTTGTGACCTCCAACATATTTTCTGTCCCCTTTAAAATATTCTCAATTTTTCAATCTATTAATACCATACTAAACAATAACTATGTGCAAGCACTTTTCTATATTCTTAGTGGTATTAAACAAAAATAAAAATGATGGTCTGTGTGGCTGTTTTTTTTCCTCTTGATTCTTTGGAACATTATCTTTATTACTTTATCCTCTGACAACAATTCAAAATGCTTAGCTGGTTTTTGGTCTGTTTTGTTTTGCCTTTTTTTTTTTCTTCCCCAAGGCATTTACCCAGTTACTAACATACTGATAATATAGGAACTTGTATGTGTCTTCTTTCCATGGATTCCATATTCCTATGTACTTTTGTGACTGTCTATAACTTCATCCAATTAAACTCAATAGCTATTAGTAAACCACTGTTTTCTGGAACTAATTGGGCTTAAAATGCTTCCACACTGTTGGAAAATAAACCTTACTTCCATGAAATAAGGAGTCACAATTATATAATAAAAAGTTGAGTTTTTAGTATTATAAATGTGAGTGTTTTTTTACCCGTCTAACACAGGAATATAAAGTTTAGGAGGTCACTGAAGAGGAAATTATTTGTTCCTTAATTTCTGTGAGCTCCACTACAGGTAGAATCTCCTCTTACATTTAAACCATGCTAGCTAATATTTCCAGATATAAAGAATTAATGTTAGTATATTTAGTAGATCAACTGTGTTGTGGATTTTTAAAGAATAAGTCTTATCTTCAAAATGTACTTTGAAATATTTACTGATGAAATAAAATGCATTTGGATTTGCTTCAAAATTACTTGTGAAGAGGGGACAAGTTGGTCAGGGTACAAATGAAACAAGAGTGAGTATTAGTTGATAACCATTTAACCTGGGAAATGAATACAGAAGACTTCATTATATTTGCTCCACCTTTGTATACAATTGGTATGATCTGTAATAAAAATGTTTTAAAAAAGAAAAAAAAGTTAAAATTGTTCTACTGCAAGAAACTTTTCATATCTTATCAGAGTTATAGTCTGCTTAACCAAAAAATACCCAATTTTAATGCAGGTTCAACAATATTCAATATGTAAACTTTGGCAGCCGCCAAAAGTGCTTGCAATGTAAACACGGAGACACAAATAGCTTTGAGGCTCAGAATTGTGTTTAACCGAGAAACAACAATTTATACCACAGTGTTTGGAACAAGGCATGTGTTTATTACCCATATTTAAGTCAAGCCTGTGGTAAGGCCAGTCCACTCTAGGTCCTTCTCATACCAAGGCTAATCCAGAAAGAGAGAAGATATGTCCTCGCCCACAGAATGTCGGAGCGTCAGAGGGCCTAACCTGCTTTGGAGATGGGTCTCTGGGCAGGCCTATTTCCTGGGAGGTCACTGTTCCCTCATAGTGTAGTTTAACCTCCACACAGAATGTCCGCTCAGCATCCATATAAGCCACAGGCATGTGGCTATAAAGATCCCCAAATATTTGGGCATAGATGATACTTAATAGGATAGAAACACAAGAGTTTGAGCAATAGGTGCTTCATTTGAGCCCAAGGGTAAATAAAATGTATAGGTACTTGGATCCCTTTGGGTTAACGTGGAAGCCCCTTCAACTAATTTCCAGCTTGACAGTTGGCCAGTGGCTACTACAAGAAACCTGTGAACCTCTTTTAAGCCTTCACATATGCAATAGTAACCTCCCTCATACTCTTCACTTAGCTGCAGCCCTCAGCATTAGCTAATAAATGTTTCCCTGTCATTTTAAACACAAAGTCATTCATATTAAAGTAAATAAAACGAGCACAAATCCACTTCTGCTGTTTCCATATTAGTTTTTGTGTTCTGGATGTTACTTGCCTCTGCAGAAGGTTTGTTGGCACCATTCCTTCTAAACTGGAAGTTGATGGCTTCCTAATTCATTCAACCAGTACTGATTGGGCCAGCTCCTTTATATCAAGGTCTGTTCTACATCCCTGTGTACCCAACAAGAGAGTTTCTTTCCCCATGGAGTTTACATCAAGAGAAATAGATGATATATAAGTAAATAATTAAGATAATTGCAGATTGCATAAGTGCCTTGCAGGGGAAAAGCAGAATGATATGATAGAGGAAAATGTTGTGTGTATATTGTGGGAGGTGCCAACCTCAACAAAGAAAGGCCCTCTCTAAAAGATGATGTTTTTAATTGAGACCTGAAGTGTGAGAAAACGTCAGCCATGAGAAACATCAGAGGAGGCACACACAAAGTGGAGGAAACGCCATGTCCCAAAGTCCTAAGACAGTAAAGACCTGGGTTATTTAAGAATCAGAAAAGGAGCTCTGTGTGGATGAAACCTACAAGACTAGGGACAGACAAAATAAGGGCAGATCATGTAAGCCTTCTAAGCTAGCTTAGTGAGTACAGATTTATCTTTAGTACAGTGGGAAGTTGTCGAAGAGTTTTACACAGGATTGTGAGATGATAATTAATATTAATGTAAGAGCATTTTTGCAATACTGTGGAGACTATATTACAGAAGAGCATAGGGGAGCTTAGGTATGAAGCTGTTGAATCCCTACGGGAGAAATAGAAGAGGACTTACTTCAGAGAAGATAGAGAAACATGGACAAATTGAAAGATATATTTTAGAGCTATGGTTGCTGACTTATTAGATATGAAGAACAAAGAATTAGGAGAAATCAAAGATAACTTTTTGCTCTCTGCTTATGTTGGATGGCAGTCTTGTTACTGAAATGATAAGGGTACTGCACAGTTGGAGAAGTGACATCAAAGATTATGACATCTACGGAAATTTTTAACCAATCATGTTAACGAGACAGTTGTATGCATAACTGATTTGTACTCAGGTGATCCAAGTAGAGTGAGTATCAAATAGTGAAACTTTAACATGTAGATAATTTTAAAATTCATTCTATCATTTTAAATCTTAGAAATGAATAGTATCACCTAAAGAAAAGTAGTAGCTAGAGAAGGAAACATAATCCTAAACATAATTAGTACAGGGTGAGCACTCAGAAAGCAGACTGAGAATATGGCCTGGGAGGTGGGAAAGAAAAACCCAGCAAAGTGATGGAGAAACCAGAAGAAAATTGTGTTTGGGTCCAGAAAGTCGAATGTATTTCACTTGTACTGGATCAACGACAGCCCACTTAGCCCTCCTTAATCATAGTCCACACAGAATAAAATGGATTTTTATCTCTATCACTCTTACTCTTATTCCATTCAATGGATTTCCATTGATCTAAAAATACATTCCAAGTCCCTGGGTGTCCTTCTCAACATCATGCTGATGGGATCCTCATCAAGTCTGAGCTAGCCTCACTGTCTTTCTTTGCACCAAAAGATGTTATCTTCCATGGCTTTTCCTTATGTTTTTCCCTGTCCTTGAAATTCTGCTCCTACAGCTTTTTATATTTGGCTATATTCCAATCATCTGTCAATAAATATTGGTTGACAAACTGGAATGATTAACTTGAAAAAATCCAGCTGTGAAATACGGTTTTTTTGAAAGAGTAAACATGTCCAGAGAGTTTGCATCTCATTGCCTTCTGCTGTTGTGTAATTCTGAACCTATAACTCTAGAGGAAGGAAAGACCAGTGTTCGAGAGAGTTGCTGAGTCTGGCAATGCATACAGGTGAGCACCCGACCTAGGTGTTCCTCTCCAACACACTAGCACATCTGTGCTTAGCTTATCAATCTCATTTTCCCTCCTGTATGAGGCTAAACTTGAATACTCTTATCAATGCTGAATCCCATCTAGGTCTCTGCCTCTTGCCCTCTTACCATTACCATCCCAAAAAGTACCAGTGTCACATCCGAATCTTCTCCCTACCCACACTCTTAGATCAAGTCCTTCCTCTTTTTCCAGACTGCATCCTGTGCCCTGTTTCCTTTTCTGTGATTTCTAAGGTCCCTTCCAGCTCTGACAATTCTGTCTGTAATTAGAGTGCTGCACATGATCTGTCTCTAAATACAGCAGGAGTTCAGAGGTTAGAGTAATTGAAGAAAGTTTCCTAGAGGAAATGTGGAGATTGAATAGGGTCTTGGGTAATGGGAAGAATTTAAACTGTCAGAAAAGATCGTCCCAGGCTGGGGGAACTGCATGACTCAAAGCAGGGAGGTGAGAAAAAAGATGTGTGCAGAGTGACTGATGAGAGATGAACTTGACTGGTATAGTGTGTGTGGATCTGGGATTCTGAAAAATAAGCCTGAATCAAAAACAAATAATAATAGGAAATAAACCACCTGAGGGTGACTGAAATGAAATCTGGGCTTCGAAATGGCAACAATCATCTGCCCTAGGATTTAAAAAAGAGTTTAGAAGCCAAGGGAAAGTCTGAGTTGAGAAATTTAGGATGAATTCATAACTCTACTATAAACTCACTTTCTGGAGGTGAAGAATCACTTTAGTGGGTTTCAATATACCTAATTATGCAGCATGGATGAAATACTCTATATGAATTGTTTTTAGGGCCTGACCTATACCTAAAGAGAGGTCCTTAGCTGGGTAGTTATGCCACCAAAAATAGAAAGGTGACCGGATCATTCAATCTTCACTGTAGTTATGTAAAAGAGTAGGACACAAGGAGGCTTATATCATAGTTCAAGCCATTATTTAGACTTGTTAATAAAGGAAGGTTGAGGGCGGGAGGGAAGGATGGAGGGAGAGAGGGAGGAAGGGAGGAAGGAAAGAGAGAGGGTAAGAGAGAGGGAGGAAAAGGAAAGGAGAGGAGAGGAAAGGAATTTTAGTCATGCCCTAGCCTAAATGTTGGCCTTTTACATCACAAAAACTAGACACTCTCCTCACGGCAAAACACGTAACAGTTACTGCTGACAGAAAAAACAAATCCTTATTTTCCAAAACTTGAAATTTACAGCTAATTAATAGAAAATAAAATACGTAGATAGTATCTGCATAAGGTTTAAGAACGCATATGCAGTCTTTAAAAGAAACTGAAGAAGGAAGGAAGTAACATCTAACGGGCACCATATGCTTGGGACAGTTCCAGGTGCCTAACAAACATCACAACTTTAATCAGTACAGCAAACCACAGGAATAATAATTTTTATTAATAATAATATAATAATAATAGTAATGATATTTTTCCTCATGAAAAAGGAAGCTGATATTCAAAGCTTAAATGATTTACCAATTTATCCCAACTTGAAAATGGCAGAGCTGCGGTATGAATTCGGTGAATACCATACTCCCTAGCCTTCATGACTGCCACTCACACATGCACACTTTCCACCCCAAAACAGGCCAAATTAAAGTATGCTCAGAAAGCCAGCTGCATCCAAATTGCCTGGGAAACTTGTTAAAAACCAACATCTCAGAACCTACCTCAGACCACCTTGACTGTAACATGTTCTCCAGGTGATTCTGGTGTGCATGAAAAGTTTGAAGCAATGAAAAAAAATCAAACTACTTCCTATAAGTCACATAGTATAAATGCCTCATGGACTTTTTAAATGAATTCTTCCAAACTACCAACTGGGTGTATGAGCCTCTATTTTCTTAAAATCCAGTATCTCAAAATTAAAACTGAAGCCATTGGCTACCATACTTGACTTTCCAAAATAAGCCTTTTAAAGACAAGCCTTCTTAAAGAACTGAGCTGAAAAACTGAAGAATGGCCAGTGAGTGGAGACATAAATAAAACAAAATTTCGAAGAT
This sequence comes from Lutra lutra, assembly GCF_902655055.1. NCBI lineage: Eukaryota > Metazoa > Chordata > Mammalia > Carnivora > Mustelidae > Lutra > Lutra lutra. The sequence continues at coordinate 48,534,959 of NC_062286.1, forward strand.
GGAAATGTATTGGATTATCTGAGAGGTTAATAGAATATGCATAAATCAGAAAGAGGAAAAGAGTGACAAGATTAAGACTGGTCAAGAAAGGATCTCAGGGACTCAAGTCATGCACATATTTTTAAAATCAAATATGTTGGGGGCCTTGAGTGGCTCAGTGGGTTAAGCCTCTGCCTTCGGCTCAAGTCATGATCTCAGGGTCCTGGGATTGAGCCCCACATCAGGCTCTCTGCTCAGCAGGGAGCCTACTTCCCCCTCTCTTTATCTGCCTGCCTCTCTGCCTACCTGTGATCTCTCTCTCTATCAAATAAATAAATTAAATTTTAAATAATTAATTAATTAAAAAATATATTGAGATATAATTTGTATAAAAATGAAATGAATCTATGTAAATGTAGGGTTTGATGAGGTTTGTTTTTTTCCCCCAAATCAATACAACCTTTACTGCATCTTTAAATTATCACAAATAAGTGTGAAAAATCACCGGGCATCTTGCTGTTTCAGTAGCTGGACAACTTAGACCTTATTCATCAGCCTGCTGGACTTTTCCTTTTTCAGAAACACAGATTCCAAACATTTTCTGATATCCTTATTTTTTAACCATCGTGGCTTGCTGAATCAAAGCAGCTGAGTTTGATATGAGTTCCAATGTCATTTTCTTCAAGAATTAACTCATCTTTCTGGGCTTGAGATACTGAACAAGCAACACCTGGCCTCATCTGACCCCTATCAATGTACCCAGGAAATTTTGAATTTCAACAACAGAACCATTCTCCTGAATAACAACATTGATGGGGAAACGAGTATACATAGACCTCATCTTGTAAAGAAAGCCCAGTGTAATGCCCTGATCATGTTCTGTATGTGACTGCAGATAGTGTGAGCAGTAGCCGGTTCTTTTCTATTCCATTGACCATTTGTCAACTTGGAGCCTCTTATTCTTTCCAAGGATACTGAGTTCTACAATGATGTGATTGTTGTCCCTTTACGGGGTTGCTCTGGGGCTCTTCACAGTAACAATGTGTCCATTCCTTCTGAGTCTCATGCTGAGAGTGGTCTTCACTCTTAGAGAAGATGCCACAAAGAGAGAGCTGATGAGTCTTGACCAATGCATACAATCATGTAATTCCAAACATGATCACTATATAGAACTTTTCTATCACTCTGCAAAGTTCCCTTGTGCCCCTTTTCAGGCAACACTCCTCACCTCTGGCCCCAAGCAACCACCAACTGGCTTAATTATCTCTTCTAAAATGTCATATAAATGGAATCATACAGTATATGAAATCTTGTGGGTCCATGTTGTTGCTTAGAACTGGTAGTCTGTTCCCTTTAATTGATGTAGTATTCCATTATATAGATACACCACAATTTATTCATCAATTCTTTTTTTTTAAGATTTTATTTATTTATTTGACAGAGATCACAAGTAGGCAGAGAGGCGGGCAGAGAGAAGGGGGGAGGCAGGCTCCCTGCTAAAAGCCTGATGTGGGGCTCGATCCCAAGACTCTGGGATCATGACCTGAGCCGAAAGCAGAGGCTTTAACCACTGAGCCACCCAGGCGCCCCCATCAATTCAATTCTTGATGACTACATGCGTTGTTTCTAGTCTGGAGTTACTATAAGTAAAGCATCTATGAACATTCCGGTGAAAGTCTTTGTTTGGACATATATTTTCATGGAATTGCTGTTACATAATACATGTAGTTTAACTTTATTAAAAAAAAAAATGTCAAACTGCTTTCCAGAATGGTTGGGCAATTTAACAATCTTACCAGCAATGAATGATAATTCCATTTGCTACACATCCACACCGACAGTTGGCATTGTCAGTATTTAATTACTCTATTGGGCACAGACAGATATCTCAATGTATTTTAGTTTACACTTTTTGCACGATCAACGATGTTGAGTATTTTTATATGCTCATTGGCCATTCATATATCTCCTTTTTTGAAGTGTCTGTTCAAAACTGTTTGCCATTTTTGAAAATTCTATCTTCTAATTATTGAATGGGTTTTAAAAATTAAATCTGTATGTAACATCTTTGTCAAATAAATGTGTTGCAAATACTTCTTACTAGTCTGTGGCTTAACTTTTCATTTTCTTTTTTTTTTTTTTAAAGATTTTATTTATTTATTTGACAGACAGAGATCACAAGTAGGCAGAGAGGCAGGCAGAGAGAGAGAGGAGGAAGCAGGCTCCCTGCAGAGCAGAGAGCCCAATGTGGGGCTCGATCCCAGGACCCTGGGATCATGACCTGAGCCGAAGGCAGAGGCTTAACCCACTGAGCCACCCAGGCACCCCAACTTTTCATTTTCTTAATGGTCTCTTTCAAAAAGCTGAAGTTTTAATTGTGATAAATTCCAATTTACTACTTTTTTTGGTTCATGCTTTTTGCATACTACCTAAGAAATGTCTGACTATGCTGAGTGGCAAAGATTTTCTCCTAAGGCTTCTTCCAAAAGTTTTATTTATTTTTTTACGTATTTATTTAGTATTTATGTCCAGGCCTATGATTTATTCTAAGTTTTGTGCATGGTATTAAAAGTTGAAGTCATTTTTTTCCATATGCATAGCTGGGTTTTCAACACCATATTTTGAAATTACCCAGTGAGTTTCTTTCACATATTTCTAAAATATCTATGAACCAATTTATGTGTAGGACTACCTCTTACATTTTTCTCTTCCATTGATCTACATGTTCATCCTTTGCCAAAATCACATTGCCTTGCTTGGCCTAGATTTACAGTTACCTTTAAATCAGTTAATGTAAATATCTGATTTTGTTCTTGTTTCACAAAACTATTTTAACTATTCTGAATTCTTTCAAACTGCAAAATGTTAGTGAGACCTTGGCAATTTTATGGAAAATGTCTGCGATTTTGGTTGAATTTGCATCATATTTATATATCAGTTTGGAAAGACTCTGTTAGCACTGTTAGCTAAACAAAAAATGACACCTTAACAAGAGTCTTTCAATCAAAAAAAAAAAAATCCTCTGTCTCTCCATTTATTTGTATCTTCTTTAATTTATCTTAGCAAAATTTTGTGATAGTATATTTATTACACATGTTTAAAGGAATTATTCCTAAATATTTCATATTCTAGGTGCAATTATAATTGTATTGTTTCTTTAAGTTTTTTTTTTTAAAGAGAGCATGGGGGAGGGGCAGAGGGACAGGTTGAGAGAGAATCTTAAGTGGGCTCCATGCCCAGCTGGAGCCCAACTGGGGGTTCCATCTCACAGTCTCAGAGCATGACCTGAGCTGAAATCAAGAGCTGGATGCTTAACCAACTGAGCTACCCAGGCACCCGTCTTTAAGCTTCATTTCTAATGCTTATTAGAAATACAACTGACTTCTGTGTGCTCTAGCCATACTAAATTCATTTAATTCTGATAATTTTTTGGACCCTTTGGATTTTCCATGTATTCATGGAGTCTGCAAATAATAGACAATTTTGTTTTTCTTTCTTCCATTTGCATGCCTTTTTGTCTTTTCCTTGCTTTATCAGTACAGTGTTAATTGGTAGTGATAAGAGTATTTGACTTTACCATGCTCTTGATCCTAGGTCTAAGCTTCCAGGACTTCAGGAACTAAGTGTCCTGTTTGCTCTGTATTTCATACAGATTCCCTTGACTAGGTTCATGCTATTTATATTTTGCTGAGAGTGTTTATCATGAATAGATACTGAATTTTGTTAAATGCTTTATCTGCATCTATGTAGATATTCATGTAATCTTCTTTTATTCCTTTTTTTCTTTTAATGTGTCAGGTTTTTGAAAGTTAAATAAGCCTAGTATTCCTGGGATAAATGCCTCTTGTTCATGGTATATTATCCTTCTTAATATTATTAAATTTGCTACCATTTTGTTAAGGATTATTTTATCTTTGTTCAGCCTGTGATTTCTATACTTACAAAATAATTGTCATGTTTTGTTGTTATAAAATGAGTTGGAAAGTGTGTCCTATAGTAGTTTTCAAAGTATTTGCAGATGATTTGATTTACTGTTTTCTTAAATGCTTGATTGTGGGGGCGCCTGGGTGGCTCAGTGGGTTAAAGCCTCTGCCTTAGGCTCCTCAGGTCATGATCTCAGGGTCCTGGGATCGAGCCCCATATCGGGCTCTCTGCTTAGCAGGGAGCCTGCTTCCCTCTCTGTCTCTGCCTGCCTCTCTGCCTGCTTGTGATCTCCCTCTCTCTCTGTCAAATACATAAATAAAATCTTAAAAAAAAAATGCTTGATTGTGGTTTTAATCTGCATTTTTGTGAAGACTAATAATGTTAAGCATATCTCTATACTTGAGGTTGGTTCAAATTTTTTGGGTTATTTTTCTTAATATGTTGATTTCCAGGAATTCTTTATATGATCTGCATTTGAGTTCTTTGTCACATATGCATTGCAAATATTTTTTTAAGTCTGTGGCTTGCTGATTCATTTTTTTGATAAATAAAGCATTTTGATGAAGTACAATTTATTATTTTTTTTCCTTCATAGTTTTAGCATTTGTTTGAGAAATATTTGCTTATCCCAGAATGACAAACAATGTTCTATGTTTTCACCTAGAAGATTTATGGCTCTGTCTTATACATTTAGGTCTATTATCCATCTCAAATTAACGTTGATATCTGTGAGAACAGGATTGAACTTTTTTTCTTAATCTAGTTTTTTGTGCATTATTTAGCAAAAACATTTAATTTTTTCTCATTATATTGACTTGATGCCTTAGTCAAAAATCGGTGCCTATTTCTGCATTCTCTTTTTTTGATCATTAAACCCATTGATCTTTATTCAAACACCACACTGATTTGATTACTATAAGAAATTTTGAAGTCAGGTAGAATAAGTCCTTAAGCTCTGCTCTTTCTCAAGATCATTTTGATTTCAAGATATTTTAAGATCAGTTTTCACTTACTGAAGGGAAAAAAAAAACACTGGGATTTTGGTTGGGATTATGTTTTATCTATAACTTATTTAGAGAAAGTGTTCTTTGATTCTCTAGAATAAATTGCATTATGTTTAAAATTCACTTTAAAATTTTTTCCAGATAGTTTACAGCACATTTTTGTATATTGATGTTGAATCCTGTGAAACTATAATTTTTTAGTTAACTTCTTGCAGTTATTTGTAGGTTGTTTGGGGTTTTCTACACAAATAATCATGGTATCCACAAATACTAACAGTTTTACTTTATTGTTTATAATATTCTGCCTTTTTTCTGCCTTATTGCAATAACTAGGATACATAGAACAATATTGAATAAAATCAATGAAATCAGACCTTGTTTTGTTCTTGATTTTTGGGGAAAAGCATTCAACATATCTCATTAGTTATGGTATTAGCTCTACATTTTTTGTAGAAACTCTTCATAGAAAATATTTCCTTCTATTTGTAGTTTAAATCATTTTTACCATGGGTGTTGAATTCTTTTAAATGCATTGTTCTGCACCTACTAAAATTATCAGTTGGGTTTTCTCCTTTACTAATTAATGTGATTAAATACACTGATTTTTGAATGATTAAATCAAACTTGCATCACTGGTGTGAACCCCACTTTGTCACAGTATATTCTCTTTTCACATACACTATTTTTAATACTTTTTATGTCTACATTTATAAGAGATACTTGTCTGGTTTGTCTCCCACTCTGATTTCTTCCCATTCAGTTCCCCCACCCCCACGGGGACCTATTGTCCTCTGCACTATTCCTTATGTTCCAATAATGTACTATACCTTGGCCAATTGAATTTAACTTTAAAATAAAATGAAATAAAAGAGATACTTGTCTGCATTTTCCTTTTCTCATAAAGTCTTCTGAGTTTGGGTAGCAGAGTAATGATAATCTCATAAAAATGAGTAAGGAAGTATTCCTTCCTACTTTATTTTCTCAAATAATACATGTTGAATTGGAAAATCATATATACAGATCAGCCATGATATTTTCCCAAACTTCTCAGTTCTATGTGTATTGTTCAGTCCCAATCACCATTAGAACTATAACATAGTCTCTGCTTTTTTCATTGCATTAGAGTTACAATCCTTCCAAACCTTATATTTATTTCACATTAAATGACACCTGAATTCAATTGTTTTTTAGATATAGCTGTTAGTCTTTCCATTCTTAGAACTAAAGAATTTTTCAACATTTATCTGACTTCTACGGCTAGTTATACCTTGCAATTTCCAAGCTGATACAATTCATCCTGACTCTTCCATATTGGAGAAGATTTCTTTAGTTTTGATTTCATTACAACATGTATTTCTACTAAGTTGTTATTCTTTTATTAATTTATTAGGGTGTGATCTTCTTTTTAAATGGGGTATATTATCTGCTGTATCCTGTATGGAATCTATTTACATTTGCTACCTAGAAGGAATTATCTGAATTTGCCACCTTTACTAAAATTATATGCCTAAATTTGACTGTCCAAATAATAATTGAACAACAAATCTCAACGTTAGTTTCTTAATTCCTTCTTATCAACAAACTACTGAATCTAGACATATTCAGCCTGTCCTGCCAAGTTTGATCAATGTGGACTCTAATGGGTGCTTTCTAAAATTGCTTTATTATTCTTTGCAAGTATAGGAAGAGAAAGATTTCTTCCTCATCTACCTCTACATGAGTGATGGTAGTTCCAAACAAGAACGCCTGTAGCATCTTTATTTTACCAGTTATAAAGTCTAGTAAAAACACACCGATTTTTATGAGATATCTGTGCAATAATTCTAGATGTATTATCTTCTTTTACAGTTATTCCAAAGCTAGCTACTGCTTTATCATATTTGACCAGCCTCTAAATATTTTGTACTACTAAATTTATGCTCTGCCTTCTCTTCTATTTCAATCCAACTTGATAGCCAATTCTTCTGTTTTTTTTTCCACAGAAAAGCTTCCAGTTACTTGAACTATACTTGAACTATAATTTCCCAAGTCTACATTAAAAGTCTATTTTAATCCAACAGATTATGTACTTCTACATCACATATTGATTGTATTTTCTGTTATTTTTCTCATTGGAATCTGTAAATGGTTTCCTTAATTTTACTTTCTTCTTTAGTCTTCAAGATTCACATTAAAACAAAACAAAAACAAAGGAGAACAAAATGAAATCATTTGTAGGTCTACATAGATTTTATTTTTGAAGCTATGATGATTCTATAAGAGGATTTCTATGCTTTTCCCAAGTAGAAGCTATTCTTAAAGTCCTCAGGCTACATCTCTCATTCCTAAACAGGACTGTCTATTCTTATTGATTGATATGGAGACATACTTAAATTGCTACTTCCCTATTACATTTCACCGAGGTGACACCTTAAAACCATTACCATTATAAGAAATGAAAGATACATTTCATTTCTCAGAGCTGCTTTGTATTTCTTTTACCTTGTGAAGAAGTAGATTGCATTAAGAAGAAACAAGAGTAAGGATAGGCTTGGTCATGCTACGTAACCAACAATCCACATTTCAGTACACTACCCAAGCAAACTTCCCTTCATGTTCATGATATATATTCAATGCAGATAATCAGAACAGCTTTATTATTGCCACTCAGGGAATCAAACTGATTAGTTAATTGTTATTTTTGCTTCCATGATCTCTAAGGCAGGGAGAAGGGAACCTAGTGAATTCTCTCTCTTTTTTAAGAATTTATTTATTTATTTGCCAGATCAAGAACAAGAGCGAGAATGAGAGTGAGGGAGAGAATGCACAAGCAAGGGGTAGGCAGAGGAAGAAGCATACTCCCTGATGAACAGGGAGCCTGATGTGGGACTTGATCCCAAGATCCTGGGATCATGACCTGAGCTGAAAGCAGATGCTTACTTAAACTACTGAGCCACCCAGGTGTCCCTATAACTCTTAAAAGAATTATGTCTGGTTGCTGGTCACATTTCATTAGCCAAATTAAGTAATATGGCCATAAAAACAAACAAACAAACAAAAAGAAGAAAGTATAACTCTAGGTTATACCTAAAAGGAAAAGAACCAGAATACTTTTGAATGGTCCTATTGATTACCACAAAATAACAAAATTAATGGAGCAAACAATAAAATTTGCTTATTAAATCTCAATCCTAGGCTCCTTTAATATCCTGACCTGGTAATAAAATATAAAATCCTAATTTGACATTGGTCAATAAAGCAAGTATAAAATCACAAGTTTAAGGCTATCTGCTGTTTGACTTTTTCTTGACTAGCCATCTTTATCTCCTTTATACTTTGTATTTACCCTTTACATATAAACACGGTTGTTATGACACTGAAAACACATTTATTATATGCCTTTGCATATTCTTTGCCTGAAATATTTTTTGATCTGTGTAACTAAATTTTAAAATTCTTTGAGCCATATTTTTGGGTCTATAATTTTCATGAAAAGATATCATGGCTAACTATAGGGAAATTAATGCACTTAATGAAATGTATTGTATCACTTTTCCTATTACTTCTACCTTCTGTTTACTTAATTTAGACTTGATCTCCCTGGGTAAAAAATTCTTAAACTGATATCATTATCTGTAAGTTTACTGAAGTGGCCGGATTATCCTAACGGGAAAGAAACTTATTTTCCTGAGCAGGATTTTAAAAGTATATCAAAACTTAGTCAAAAAACACTTAGGAGCGAATGTTCTCTCCAAAGGAACTGGTACAGTTATGAGCAAGATAGACACTCCAACTACCAAGGGTTATTGGCAATAAGTGAATAATTTCACAGTTAGTGATCTAATTACTGGCAAAGACTAAATTAAGTCCAAGGCTAAAATTCATAAAGTCCATTTATTCATGAACTTGTGGAAGGGACTCCATCTGTTATCACTTTCATTTTTGCATGACTCAAAGGTGTGAGAAAGAATAAAAAAAAGCTGGCATACTTGGACAGGTTCTGATTGGCAAGTACTCTACTAAGGTGGGATTTTTTGAACCAGGCAAAGTTTCTAATTGGTCTTCAGGCACATCTGGAGGTCCTTGCTCAGCTTTACCTCAGCAAGGTAAAGGTCATTGCTCAGATTAATTAAGCAGTCTGAGATATTTCAAAAGAGGAAGGATCATTCAGTGTTGGGAGCAGAGGGTTTTCTGAAAGCAGTAATTTCCTGAAACAAGTGAGGTTCAATGGACTTTTTTATCATCAAATAAATTGTCATAAAGGTCCTTATGAGGGAAGTGGCTGCCATGACAGGCTACTTCTCCTGACCATTGTAGGGAATACTATCAAAAGGAACTATATGGTATTCAGTGATCATCTAATAGGTTCTGTGTCTTAGGTTGGGGCCAGCAAAGGAAACTCTCCTTAAGTAAGTCAGATATCACATAAATTTGGGTCCATGTGTATGTTTTCAGTTTGGTCTTGAATACATAGTATCGCATAAAAGTTGTTAGCATAGTTTTACTTCCATTTATACTTTAGAAATACAAATTGTTTTTGCAACTTTACATTTTTAATTGTATCCAAACACAAACCAATGCCATTAAATTTTTTTTCTGTTTCATGATCCCTAATTTTTTTAGTATGATGATTTTCCACTATAAAATAGGTTTCTTTTTTTTTTATCAGGAGTCTTTTTTTTTTTAAAGATTTTATTTATTTATTTGACAGAGAGAGAGATCACAAGTAGGCAGAGAGGCAGGCAGAGAGAGAGGAAGGGAAGCAGGCTCCCTGCTGAGCAGAGAGCCCGATGCGGGACTCAATCCCAGGACCCTGAGATCATGACCTGAGCCGAAGGCAGTGGCTTAACCCACTGAGCCACCCAGGCGCCCTAAAATAAGTTTCTTGTTTAGTTACAGAAAAGGGAAGAGGTCTGCAATTTATAGAGTACTTGCTATAAACTAGGCAGGGACAACATAACATTTTCACTCAGATTCATAACAATTCTCTAATATTCTCTTCTTTGTTGTTGTTTTCGCTGTTGTTTTCACAGGTGAGGAAATGGAGGTTCACAGTACTTAACTTGCCCAGTGACTCATGGTTCACATTAGAAGCCAGCTTGCTTTTGGCACTAAAAGCTGCCCTGTCTTTGTGTGTGCGCGTGTGTGGAAGACTGATGATTCACAGACCTGTACCCCTGAAGCAAATAATATATGTTAAATAAATAAATTTACTACCAAAAAAAATACAAGTATTTTTATGGAAAAAGTGAAGGCAAGGGAATGGGTCATTCCCTTCTAGACCTTAGACCACTGTTCTTCAACATCAGCACTATTTACACTTCACACTGGGTAATTCTTTATTGTGAGGGGTTGTCTTATAACTGTAAAATGTTTAGTAGCATCATTTCCCTCTGCCCACCACGTACCCAGCAGATACCAGGAACCCCATTCTCCAGTCATAAACATTTCAAAATCTCACAGCACATTAACAAAATGTCCCAGAGTGTAGGGAGACAAAATAGTTTCCAGTATAGAACTATTGCGTTCAGCTCAATTACCATGGCTTGGCAAAGAGCTTCATTGTTAAGAATTAGACCACTCGAAGCAACTGTATCTTTCAACACTATCATGTAGAAGTTATATTGACCTCATTAGTAACTTTATAGTATATGGTGAAACGTGCATTATTTTCCAGTAAATATTGTTTTAGATTTTTTTGAATGAATTTGTGGAAGTTGATAGCAATTAATTTGACCTGTCATTTTGTCTTATAAAAAAAGAACTGATAAAAATCAATACTGTTAAGTAAATAAATCTGTAATCTTCCTCTTTCAGATACATGACAGTAGTATACTTCCTGGTCCTCACTGTGTTTGCTAAGGGCCACATAACTTGTTCCAGCCATAGAAAATTGACACATGCCGATTCCTCTCTGGAACAATGAAATGAAATGAAATGAAATGAAATGCCAGCCTGAGACCCACCGGAGCATTCTTTCCTCTGTGTTGGTTTTTAACAGTCACCTTAATTATTTTTATCATAAACATGGACAAGAAATACTCTAGATTAAAGGCAAATGATTTTTTTTTTTTTTTACTTAAAAAACAAATAACCACATGAATTTTGGCATCTCAGTTTTTACCCTGTGGCAACACAAGGAGAGCCAGACCAAATCTACTATGCATACCAAGTCTTTATCTCATATGAGAAACAGAAAAAAAAGAAAAAAAGAAATTTCTTTGCTTATATTCAGGAGAAAGAGGTAACTGCCTTTATCTGTCTTACAAAAAGACAGGAGGAAAAAAACCTTTCCCTCTGAAGATGGGATGAAATGGATCCTGGGTTCTCACTGTAACCTTTCAGAATGTAAATACGATCTCCAAGGGCCAGAAATGCCTTCCTGTCCAACCCCTCCAACCTCACCCTATCTTTGGTTTCTATGAGCTTGAAGATATATTCAAGGACCTGAGCATCATAAATCTCTCCAGTTACCTCACTATCTATTCAGTTGTAAATTAATTACCCAAGGGTTGCTAATGGCCAAGCATCCCAATCTTGTTCCGAAAACTCTAACTCTATAGCAACAAAGAAGTTTTGCTTAACATGCCACAAGTTTTACAAATCTTTGTCTGGTTTTGGTATAGGGTACTGCTAGCCTTGTAAACTACATTGGGAAGCATTCCCTCCTCCTCAGTTGGCTAGAAGTGGTTGTCAAGAATTGGTGTTATTAATTGAAATGTTTGGTAGAATTTTTGAGTGTAACCTTCTGGTCTGGAGATTTCTTTTTTGTTGTTGTTGTTTTTTAAAAGTTTTGAACTGCTATTTAATATCTTACTAGTTTTTAGGACTATTCAAAATATTATCTAGAGTGGTTTTGATTGTTATGGTTTTTTGAGGAACGTGGACTGTTTCAAATAGATTTTCAGATTATCATGTGCAGAGATTTTGTAGTATATGGGTTTTTTTAAAAAAACACTGTGCCAAGTCCCTAGCATGCATTCTCTATATCATGTGGATAAGATAGATCGATAGATAGATAGACCGAGAGATAGATATAATGATAACCTCTATATGAACATAGATATATACATATAATGGAATATTATTCAGGCATAAAAAAAAGAAGAAACCCTGCGATTGCCCCAATAAGAAGGGGCCCTTGAGATCATTGTGCTAAACTGAAATAAGATAGACAGAGTAAGAAAATATTCTTTTTTTGATATTAATATTTGATGATACAAGTTTCTTTTAACACTGTTTCAGTTGCATCCCACAAATTTTGATATGCTGTGTTTTTATTCAGTTCAAAATATTTTCTAATTTCCCTTGCGATGTCTCCTTGACATGTATATTTTGTAGAAGTGTGTAATTTAAATTCCAAATGTTTGGAGACTGTCCCTTTATCTTTTTCCTACTGATTCCTAGCTTAATTCCGTTAGGGTCACACATGATTTCAAACTTTTGAATAAGTTTGTAGCATTACCCAGAATATGCTTTTAGTGTCTGTTCCATTGCACACTCGGAATATGCATTTTGCTGTTGTTGAGTTGAGTATTCTATAAATCCCAATCAGACCCAGTTGGTTCACAATGTAGTTCAGTTCTGCTATATTCTTTTTTTTAAATTTATATTCAATTAGCCAACATATAGTACATTAGTTTCAGATGTAGTGTTCAATACAGTTCTGTTACATTCTTACTGATTTTATGTCTATCTATTACTGAAAGCAGAGTCTTCAACTCTATAACTGGAATTATGGATTTGTCTATTGATTCTATAAGTTCTCTCAGTATTTATTTCATATACTTTGAAACTTTAATGTGAGGTACATACACTTTTAGGATTGCTATGTCTCCTTGGCGAATTTGCCCTCTCATCATTATGCAACATCCTTCTTTATTTCTGGTAAATTTTTGTTCTTAAGTCAAATTGGTTGATATTAATCTAAGTCTTCCAGTTTTCTTTTGATATGTATTTACTCAGTAGGTTTTTTCCTATTCTTTTACTTTTAATCTAGTTATCATTTTATTTGTTTTTTTCTTTTTTTTAATTTAATTTAATTTTTCCAGTGTTCCAAGATTCATTGTTTATGCACCACACCCAGTGTTCCATGAAATACATGCCTTCCTTAATACCCACCACCAGGCTCACCTATCCCCCCAACCCTCTCCCCTCCAAAACCCTCAGTTTGTTTCTCAGAGTCCACAGTCTCTCATGCTTCTTCTCCCCCTCCGATTTCCCCGAATTCACTTTTCCTTTCCATCTCCTAATGTCTTCCGTGTTATTCCTTATACTCCACAAGGAAGTGAAACCATATGATAATTGACTTTCTCTGCTTGACTTATTTCACTCAGCATAATCTCCTCCAGTCCCATCCATGTTGATACAAAAGTTGGGGATTCATCCTTTCTGATGGCTGTGTAATATTCTATTGTATATATGGACCATATCTTCTTTATCCATTCATCTGTTGAAGGGCATTTGGCTCTTTCCACCATTTGGCAATTATGGACATTGCTGCTATGAACATTGGGAGTATTTGAAGTGAGTTTCTTTTCAGAAGTATGTAGTTGAGTCATAGTAGTATATCCATTCTGAAAATAATTGTTTTATTTGTTTGTTTTTTTTGTTTAATTGATATGGTCTGACCCATGATATTTAATTACCTGCTATTAAGTTTGAGTTTAGATTTGTTGTTTTATTATATCTTTCCTATATATTGACATGGTTTTTCCTTTCTATGCCTTTCTTTTGCTGCCTTCTTTTAGATATTTTTCACATTTTAAAACTATTTCATCAATTGTGTTATTTACTACAACACTTTTAATAGTATTTTGAGTGGTTGCCTTCAGCATTAAATACACTATTTAACTTTTAACAAGTTACTTATTTTACCATTTCAAGTGGAATGTAGAAATCTTACCACCATATAAATCCCTTTTCCTTCTCTGCTTATGTTAATGTCTTATATATTATATTCACATGCACTGAAAATTCATCAGGTGATTTTCTAATGTTTTGCTTTAAAATTTTTAAAAACTCAAAAATATAATAATAGTTTGTTTTATTTCATCAATATTTGTAACTTTTCTTGTTCTTCCATCATCCTACTATTCCAAGTTTCTTTCTGGTATCATTTTTCTTCTGTCAAAAGAAATTCTATCATAGTAAAATTTTACAACAGTTATTCTGACCACACATTCTCTAAGTTTTGAGAAGTTTTTACATCATTTTTATTTTTGAAGGATAATTTCACTGAATGTAGTTTTGGGGGCTGACAGTAGTTTTCTTCTAGCCCCTGACAAATATGAAGACACTTCTTCCTAGCCTCTATGAGAAATCTCTTGCCATTAAATCATTATTCCCCTATAGGTAATACACTATTTCTCTCTCATTGATTTCAAGATTTTTTTCTTTCTCTTCAATTTTCAGTAGTTTGATTATGATGCAAAGGACTTCTTTGTTTATTCTGTTTGTGGTTCAGTAAGATTGCTCAATCTAAGAGTTTATGCCTTTATCTAAATTTGGAAAGTTTTCTGCCATTATTTTTTCAATTTCTTTTTTCTGCATTGCACTCTTTTTCCTTTCTTTCTGGACCCCCAGTGACACATACATTAGTTCTTATTGTATTTTCCCATGGATCCATGAGTTATTAGGGTTTTTTTTTTTCTCATCTTTATCCCCATTGTTCAAATTGGATAATTTCTACTGACCAACCTTCCCTATGTCATCTCCATGCTGTTATTAAGCTAATCTTAATACCTCACTCATCCCATGAGTTTTTCTTTTTAAAAATGAACACATGTCTAAGATTTTATTCAGCTCATTAATTACTGAGGGAACCAGTCAGATGTTAAGACCAGTTATGAAAGATATGATGAGCTAAGTACCTATTTGTAATTTATAAAAGAAATGTTTAGGATAAGATTTTCATGTTAGATACAAACTAATTAATGTCCTCCAGGACAATGGATTATAAATTTTGAGGTTATCTTTCTTCTGCCAGACAGATTTTTACTTTTCTCATGTCTACCAAATAAAAAATTCACAACTTAAATGAAACTTCACCAAGTTCAGGCGTTTTGAAGAACAAGCAATATGTTGAAGAAAATGCATTGCCCTAGGCAATCCTTAAGAAGGCTTTTGCCCCTAAATGACATTGAAAAGACACACTGCCCACATATTATCTGCCTTATTTGCAGTTTTTTGATAAGTTTTCTTAACAGTAGGAGAGAGGTAATGAGATTACTGGCTCAAGAAGAAACACTTTCAAAACACTGTATAATCACTCACAAGGAAGCCAAGAATCCACACAATTAGAAACCAATGAAGCGTTTAAGTGCTGTCCAGTTATACTGAGCAACTACCCTGAGGTGTCACCCACTTAGCTGTGGCCACAAGAGCTTTATGATACCTGGAAGATGGATTTGATTCTTTACAAATATCGGAAAGCCCAAGGCCTTCCACAAGATTTCTGAGAACCCCAAGAAGGTTTGCATTCCCATGTTCTTCTCTGGCTCTGAGCTCTTGTTTTTGGTGAATTAATTCAATTTAAGGATCCTCTCATTCTCTTGCTATCATTGTCAATGACAGAAAATGTGTCCCTTTCCTTAATTTACACAATCCCAAAATGAAATAAAATCCACTTACATAGGCATTTATAGGGACATCACTGGAAGGTTTAGGAAGATGGATTTATATTTCAAGTGCAAACAGCTTAAATATTAGCAATTAGTATTCCCCAAATGATGCTCCTGCTTCTGCTCCCTTCTCAGATATTTTATCCACTATTCTCTTTCTTTCTGACCAACCAACTTGTTTAATTCTCATTTAAAAAAAATTCATTATGGTTGCTAATTAACTTAGATGCTCAGAGTTTTAACTTCACTTTAAGCAGTTTATTCTAAAATGGTCTTGGGTATTGGGAGTGGCTCACTCAGTTAAGTGTCTAACAGTGATTTAGCTCAGGTTTTGATCTCAGGGTGTGGGATGGAGGGGCCCCTGGGGGGGGGGGGGGGGGAAGTCCCTGCTCTGGTGGAAGTCTGCTCCTCTGCCCCTCCCCCTGCACACTCACACACACTGTCTCTCAAATAAATAAATAAATCTTAAACCATAGTAGTCTTAATGGAAGTTTGATTCTTCCTCTCAGAAAAATTTCTGGTGCCAATTGATAAATCAAAATCTCCACCCATTTTTTTTTTTTAATAATAAAGCATTAAATTTGTCCCCTCTGTAGAGCAATAGTGGTTGACCTTAACCTCCTTTAGGGACCACAGCCTGTAGTTGGAAAGGAAGTTTGCTTCACTCTCAGTTTTAAGTGCCTGCAAGCTGCCTTGTTTCCCCTGTTGTCATCCCTGCAAGTCAATTAGTCCTGGGAACTGGCATGAGAAAGAATGGAAAAAGAAAAAAAAGAAGAAAAGAAATATGGGGTTTCCCTCACTGTCTCTGAATACTAGATGACTCCTTGACTGTTTCTCAGTCAGAACCTAGAGGAAGTCTCCTGGAGTGCTCTCAACAACATGTACTTCCAGATTTGGCCCAACTGTAAGTCTGGGCAGGTAAATACCAAAGGGGGGAACAAGACAGAGTCATCTCTTCTATGTGGTATTTCAAATTTTCTCTTCCCCAATCTGCCTGCTACTAATTACTTCTCAGCATCCTGAAATAGCTTTCCCATGAGTTCTGTTCAGGCTTATAGCTCTACCAGTGGTGAGAGACAGAGGAAGTACTCTATCTTACTCATAACGAGAACCGTTTAGTAGTTGAAGTGCTTTTGACTAACAACTGATGAGAATGGCGCTGTTTATATGTATGTATCTTATTCAAATGGTTAATTTTGTCAAAATAATTTTAATAGCAAGCTGATGTAACCAGTACTCCATCAGTGTTTGACTGATTAGTGTCACGATGGCTATATATGCATGTGCCATATCTCCCACTCTTTATTTAACTATAAAGACAAATCTAAAACATATTGAATATGTACTCTATGTATTTTCTAGGCATTTTGCATATATTAACCCATTAATCTTAAAACAAGCTTATGAATTAACTACCACCCTGAATTCATGAAAGCATAGAAAAACTTGCTCTGAGTACCCAGCTAGAAGATAGAATCAGACTCAGGGTCCAAATATTGGCAGAAGGGTTCCACAGTCTTTGCTATTAATTAATATACTAGACGTCTTTCCTGATATAAAATAATTAGTAAGCAGCATGCTATGAGCTGAACTGTGTTCCTTTCAAATTTCATATGACAAAGTCCTAATCTCTAGTACCTCAGGGTTTGACTATATTTAGAGGACAGGGTCTTTATAGAGGTGATTAATCTCAATATTAAAGTTAAAATAAGGTCATATGGCTGGGCCCTAATCCAATATGACTATTGTCCATTTAAGAAGAGGGAATTTGGACATGGACATACATGGACAGAGGTTAGACACTGGGAAAAAACTGCCACTTAAGAGCCAAAGAGAAAGACTGGAACAGAATATTTCTTCCTGTATTCTCAGAAAGAACTAACCCTACCAACACCTTGGTCTTAGAAAAATGATTGAGATATTAAAAATAGTAAATACATGTTGATCTATTAACATTTGAATCATTTAGATAATTTGAGGTAGGTAAATAATTAATTCCACTTTTATCTTAAAAAGATATTTGTCAATGTAATTTTCATATATCAAAGTAAGAGCTACTTCTGTAGAGTCAAGCTAGACAACCAGAGAACACTGGAGTGAAGAGGATAGACCCTCCCAGAATAGGCAACAAGATACAAACTAAAGAACTATAGACATCTTACCAAGAGAATGGACCATGGAAATGGGGTAGGGCCATCATTTTTTTCTGACATTTAAGCCACTTGTACTGCAAATACAAGTGAATGTTACAATACATAGATTTTCTTTCTTTCTTTCTATTTTTTTGCACAGTTTAAATATACTGACATTTCTTTAGCACTTTTTAAATACTTTAAGATCTACTTCATTTGTCATTTAAAATTTAACTATCTTCTATAAAACTAAATGCTTCTTCTAGTAACACTTTGGTGTGGCTGCTTACTCCTAAAAGATATGGCTAGGGGAAATGGGACATAAGATTTTGGGTGTTAGAATAAATCTCTGAACATGTGGGCTTGTTCCAGAGACTGATGAAGGCTCAAGGGGAATGTTGGCTACAAATTATGAAGATTAGATCTGGTTGCTTGCTCTAACATGATGGCCAGAAGCAAACCTCGCAAACTCTATGCAATTTTTTTCTTTTTTTTTTTCCCTCTGTACGAATAGCAATTATGCAAGGAGACAATAAAAATGAAAGACAGGAAACCTCTATAAGATATGAAAACTTGAGCACATTCACCCCCATCACTATTATAGATGCTAAGATCAACAAAGGAACATAAAGCAGAGAGAAATGCATAATAACAGACCTCAGGAAATGGTACCATCAATGTACCATAAATGTCAAAGAATTGTTATTGCATATAGCATATATGAGACCATATTTTTTAAAAAGCTGGATAATACATCTCAAAAGAGAAGAAAATTTTGTTTTCCTGAGAGGAAAAAAAAAAAAGGACCATGATGTTCCAAAAAATGATCCAGAAAGGAACCCAAGAAGATTTTAAAATCTGGAGGTCAAAGGGATGTAAGGAAGAGGGAAGATCATGAAAGAAATGAACCGCTTATAACATTGAGGGTTTTTATCTATCTGGGATCAAGTGAGAATCAAACCAGCCACTCT
Organism: Lutra lutra; assembly: GCF_902655055.1. Lineage (NCBI taxonomy): Eukaryota > Metazoa > Chordata > Mammalia > Carnivora > Mustelidae > Lutra > Lutra lutra. Next base: position 48,553,570 of record NC_062286.1, read on the forward strand.
AAACTGACAATGGGTATGAGGTCGCAGCAATAGGAGAGCAGACTGCTTCTCCCTCTATAGCCAGGTTCTTCTCAGCTGTAGTGGACAGGGATACAAGAAAAAATAACACAGCTACAGCTAATGCCAGAGTTTGAAGCCTACACAAACAGAAATTGAGTGTGTGCATTGAGTAGAAGAATGACATGGAAGAGAGAAGAAAATTTGTCAAAAATGAATTATTTTTGAAGTAGAACTCAGTACTTGGGCTTTCTTCCAACCCATCCCACTTCACTCCAAATAGACTGACATATCAACACACCAGTGATGCAAAATTTTATCTACAAAGCCTTCCATTTTACAACAGAGAGGAGGATTCCAAGAGTATCTGGGAGAAAAAAATAGTAGCGGAAATAAAAGCCAATCCACTCTATCTGGAAGAACATGCCAGTCATGAAAAGGGTCTCTATTCAAGGAAGACTTAACAGAAAAGAAGATACCAATGAGTGGTCTGCTAAAATATTTTGCAACAAACAAAAAATCAGTCACATAGACAAAAGACAAGGATCCATTTTTAAAAAGATTTGTTGAGAGACTGGGGAGGGGCAGAGAGAGAGGGAGAGGATCTCCAGCAGAGTGAGTGGGCCAGACACAGGGCTCAATCCCAGGACCCGGAGATGGAAATCAAGAGTCAGATGCTTTACCAACTGAACCATCCAGGCGCCCCAGCCAAGGATACATTTTTAAAACAAAAATATGGACCACAATGAGATACCACCTCACACCAGTCAGAATGGCTAAAATTAACAAGTCAGGAAATGACAGATGCTGGCGAGGATGCAGAGAAAGGGGAACCATTCTACACTGTTTGTGGGAATGCAAGCTGGTGCAACCATTCTGGAAAACAGCATGGAGGTTCCTCAAAAAGTTGAAGATAGAGCTAAATACCCTACTCCTGGGTATTTACCCTAAAGATACAAATGTAGTGATCCAAAGAGGCACATGCACCCAAATGTTTATAGCAGCAATGTCCACAATAACCGAACTATGGAAAGAACCTAGATGTCCATCAACAGATGGATGGATAAAGAAGAAGTGGTATATATATACAATGGAATACTATGCAGCCATCAAAAGAAATGAAATCTTGCCATTTACAACAATGTGGATGGAACTAGAGGGTATTATGCTTAGCGAAATAAGTCAATCAGAGAAAGACAATTATCATATGATCTCTCTGATATGAGGAAGTGGAGATGTAATGTGGGGGCTTGGGGGGGGGTAGGAAAAGAATAAATGAAAAAAGATGGGATTGGGAGGGAGACAAACCATAAGAGACTCTTAATCTTACAAAACAAATTGAGGGTTGCTGGGGAGGGGGGGAAGGAGAGGGAGACAAACCATAAGAGACAGACCATAAGAGACTCTTAATCTCACAAAACAAATTGAGGGTTGCTGGGGGGAGGGGGGGAATGAGAAGGGGTGGGGTTATGGACATTGGGGAGGGTATGTGCTATGGTGAGTGCTGTGAATTGTGTAAACCTGGTGATTCACAGACCTGTACCTAATAATACATTTTATGTTTATAAAAAAATTTTTTTAAATTATAAAAAATACGGTTGAGGAAATAAAAATGACTTTTACAGATTATCTACTTTGTAATCTTACTCAAATCTATTGACTCTAAGAAAATTTGGGAAAAAATAAGTGATAAGAGTACAGAATATAATAGATAATTGGTTAGTGTGTAAATCGGGGAATGTAAAAAGAATAATATTCAATAGAGTTTTAAAATATTGCAGTACAGGCAGCAGTAAAATGAACTCCAAACATTCATGAAAGTATGATCAGGACACAGTGAATAGTGAACAAAAGTATAAAATAGGAACAATTGATCTTGCTAAAGAAATGTTCAAAACAGAAACAGAAATAGATGTTAACAAACAAAATCATGAAGCCAATCATTGTGAGCTAAGGAATGACCTAACAATGATCAAGAGAATAATATACTTTGGGGGGAAAAAATAAGGGGAGAAGGAAAAGCATTTTATATTTATCTAGTAATTTTGATTTTAAAAAGCCCAAAAAAACAAGACAGGATGAGAGAGCAATCTGGCTGCGACATCTGTCACCCCATTGATCGCTGGGTTTGATCTGGCTGATTTGGCTGGCTAGGTGGGTGTTCCTTTCCTCCCTCAGTACTCATGTGTCTCCTTCTCAAGCTGCCTGTGCCCTTGGTCAGGGAGGATGACCTTCCCTGAGAGATGAGGACCATTCTTTGGGTCAAGGGCATAGGAAAAGGTGTGCTTTCCTGCTAGAACTTCTAAACAATCTCTCAAGGTTCATTTGTAGGAGAAAGTAGGGTAGTCAAGTTTCTAAGCCTCCAGACACATCCAAATGAGGCACTACATGTGGGAGTCTGCCTTTCTTTAAACAAAAACAAAAACAGAAGGTAAAGAAAGAACTCACTATAGAAATAAGAGTCCGAACTAATTAAATTTGCCTATCAATTAAGCATATCAGAATTTTGTCTTCCCCTTATCCTTAGGTTGACTGACCCATTAAACAGAGAGGATGCTGTGGCGAGGCAGAAACCTGATGCAGGAAATAAAACCAGGTATTGAAGGGAACCCTAATTTTAGGCTGCTACAACAAACACAAAGAATACAATAAACAAAAAGCTCCATTAGGACCCAGCAATTAATTTCTCTGAATTTCCTATCCCTATTAATCCATTTGTGTTTTTCACTGAGAATGTCAACTCTTACCTATAGATAGCTCTAGAAACAATCCAACAGAGGCTGGAAAAGTCTGCAGCGTACTAGGGAACAGCCAATGATAAGTAGGTCAAAGAACATAGAGAACCACACCAGAACACTTCAATTAGAGAAGGAGTCTTTGGATTCAGCCCAAATCTGAATTTGGCAGAAATATGATAGTGGCTATGCTAAACCTAGGGCTGGCAGTCTTCCACTTTCCTGAAGGAGGACCCTTGCCTGACATCTGCTCCTGCCCTTTGAACTCCAAAGGGAAGTTTGCTTTATTCCTGTTCTCTGGTGCCCCAAAGCAATTTTTCATGTTTAGAAAAGGGAGGAAAAGAGAATTTCCCTCTGAAAATAAAACGATGCCCTGGGCAATCTTTATGTAATATGCACAGCTAGTAATGTTTAGGAATTTTGACCACTGGATGTATCTGGAGCTGAGTCAACTGAATGGCAGCACCCTCAGAAGAAGAAACATAGACTACTTCCACTGCTCCTGAGAATAGAGATGCCCAAGATCCTACCACATTATACCTTTGACTTCATGAATTCTTCTAATGACATCGCATAAATTCTCTCTTACCTAAATTAGTCAGCATCAGGTCCTGTGGATTCTAATCAAACCAATTTTGAATAACTTTAATAAAAGATGTTGATATGAGGCACATTAGTGTAGGTGGTTGAATTAGGTTCCAGTCAATCATTATCTCCTCTGTTCACTTGGGACTAGAGGGATGAGGAGGGAAGCTTTGCTGAAACAAGCAAGTGTTTAGAACAGTTGAAAATATCTTCCTTAGGGGCACCTGGGTGGCTCAGCGGTTAAGCCTCTGCCTTCGGCTCAGGTCATGATCTCAGGGTCCTGGGATCGAGTCCCGCATCGGGCTCTCTGCTCTGCGGGGAGCCTGCTTCCTCCTCTCTCTCTCTCTCTCTCTCTCTCTGCTTGCCTCTCTGCCCACTTGTGATCTCTCTCTGTCAAATAAATAAAATCTTTAAAAAAAAATATCTTCCTTAGATTTTTAGGAGATGGGTTAGAAAGTCTCTGGAATTTCTTAAAACAGGTATAATCTGTCCTTTCCTACAGTGATTTTTGCATTTCAGATTCTAGATTATTTTAAATGTGAATCCTGCTCCCTAAGGGGTGATGAGAAGTAGAAAATAGAATTTCTCAGATTTCTTGAGGTAATGGTAGATAACTTAAAATAAGAAATTGACGACATGACACCCAAAAACTATTAGCTCAAGATGAAGAAAACTCAAAGAATTTATGTGACACAGCTGAATAAATAGTTTTACTCAGTACAACTGTTGTGCTAATGCTATAGAAATTAAATTCTCTGAGATTCTTATATAAACATTAGGGCATTTATGAGGAAAAATTTGGATCCTTAAAAGTACATAAAATTGCAGTAAGAAATGGGCCAGAAAAATTTGAAGTCTCATATTCTTCCAGTAACAGTTTAAAATTATAGCCTTCAATTTCTTTGACATTCCTACCATTGAGACATGGGGTCCATATCCCCACCCACCAAATCTGGACCTTGAGAATATTTGACTTGAACATGATAGAATTCATATGATGTTAGTTTCAAAGCCTCAGCCTTGGGAAAGTTGCAGCTTCCACTTCCTCTCTCTTATTTTTGGGACCTGCTACCATATCACAAGGAAGCTCAAACTGAACAAAGCGAAGAGATCATATGAAATGGCCTTGTGTAGAGGTTGTCGTCCACAACTATCATCAACCCCCAGAGAGGTGAGTGAAGATACGTCCAGATGATTCCAGATTCCATATTTAAATCACAGTCACCCTCTGAAGTCTGCCCTTCTGACATTTCAGATCTCAGAAAATATTCTGTCCTCAGCATGTAATGGTTAGCACTCTGGACTCTGACTTTTACAAATTTCTAACCCATACAGTCTGTGTAATAAAATGGTTGTTTTATGTCACAAGACCTTGTAGTGTTTCTTTTTGTGGCAATATTAACTGAAACTCACCTACAAAAATCTTTACATGCCATCTTCTTGCAATGTTATATTGATTGAGTTTTCTTGCCATTAGTGAACAGTAATCCATAAGAAAATGTAATTTTTTTTTCTCATATGTGATTAAATCTCTGCAGACAATTTGAAGGTGCTTAAGTAAGAAGAAAAAAACTGAAATTTGGATCACATGGAATATATTGCAATGGATACAATAACTCAACTGAGATACTACACTATATTCTGTGTTCAACAAGCAGCTACAGTTCCACGCTAGACTGACTAGACAAATCTGAACCAGTCGTGGCTAAGACTAACTGACCCTGAAAGACCAAAAGCAGAGAAAAGAATTGAAAAACGTTAGGAGAAATAAATTTTATGAATTCTATACCATAAATAGCATATTTTGCCCACACACTGCCTCATTCTTATATACTATTAAAACCCAGTAGACTTCCCCCCCTCTGGCAAGGGAATCTTTCAAAGGTGCTTTACCTTTCCTCCTTTCCTCATCAGCAATGATGCATTTTCTGATTTGGCCTGAAAGGAAGTCTGATGGGTCTAAGATAATAAATTTTCTCATCACTCACTTAAGCAGGGGCTGACTTTAATTGGGACTCTGGCTCCACATATGGCCTTTGGTACTTAATGTACAGTTATTGACTTAGAAAACACGTTTTTCTTTTTTCCAATACATAGAGACCACACAAAGCCAAGCTGTCTCACCTGCTGTGGGAACTCTATGCCAATAAGGTTCTGCCACTTTGATTACTGCCACAGTCTGAGCTATAGAAACAAATCTCTTGGAGCCTTTCAAGACATTAGACTACTTTATCATGTTAATGATGAAAGCTTGACAGAACTAAGTAAGCATGAGTAGTAAAATCCTTACAAGCTTTTCAAAAATATACAGATGATGAGAGACAGGAGAAAAATCTCACAACAAATGTAACACCCAGACACCTCAGGGAAGTTTATGGAAATATACTAATCTAGGCCAGTCTGAGATATGCACTACAAAGGAAAGATGCAGCCTATGTCTTCTTTGATAAAAAGGAATATTTACTATCTCTTGTGCTTAGTTGGATGAGAATCATATTTGGATGTCCTTCTTCCACTTGTCAGACAAAATATATATATATATATATTATATATATATATTATGATTTAATGGAGGTCATCCATGGTTGACAGCTTTTAGGATGATTCCCAATGATCCCTGCCTCCTGGTGATTAAGTCCCTTTTAATCTCATCCCCTTGAGTGTGGACTGGAACTAGTGATGTGCTTGTAATAAATAGAATATTGCAAAATTGAAGGAATATCATTCCCATGATTAAGTTACCAAAAACATTTCTGGCTTCCTGCTTCCTCTTTGAGCGTTTCACTCTCATAAAGTCAGATACACTGTTGCAGACTGATCTTTGAAGAGCTCCATACGTCAAGGAACTTAAGGAGGCTTCTGGTTAGAAAATTAGTTAGAAAATAACTAATATCTGTAGTCCAATAGCTCCCAGGAAACCGATGCTTACCCACAGCTACATGAGTGAACATGGAAGCAGATGCAGATTTCATAGTACAATTACCCGGTGAAAGTGGCTAAAAATTTGAGCCTACTTTAGAGATGGTATCACACAGTATGGCAGCATTAACCATAAGTGTTTTGCAGTAGTTTTTAAACCCTTCTCAGGGATTATCAGATAAAGGAGAAAAAAAAAAATCTTCTCATTGGCAGGTCTTCAAAAACTCTACCTTGTTTTTCACTTTACCTGGAAGGGAGATGTAGCCTCAGGTCAAGGTATCTACTGATTCTTGGACAGTGACTGATAGTTCAGGTAGATATCTAATAAAGGACTTTGAATAGCAATATTAGATGATTTTGTGAAAAGGAGTTTTGGTGAAAGAGCAGGTTTCTGAGGATCTAAGAAGGGACTTAAAGCAGTGCTACAAAATTACTGGCTTGTGACGATAAGACTTAAAAACAAAACAAAAGTTTTTTTCAGTGAAGATGTCTTGAAAAGTACTGAAAAGAGTATTAAAATATTTGTATCCCTCACCAAAAGGCTACCATTGCAAAGCAGCCTCTCCAGGATGAGATTCTGTGGATGTCCATTAGCCTTCTTTCCCAACCAGGTCAGTGCTGCTACAATAAGCCCAAGAAACAAAGTGCGCAAAGGGGCAGAGAGATGGGATAGATCTGTAGGTTTAACCATATGGAATTGCATCTCACCAGGCTTGACTTGGTCATCCCTCTTGCTGAGACCAATTCCAAGCCCATAATATGACACCATGCATTAGGGTCCCAGACAGCTCTCTGGTAGTAGGTTGATTACATGTGACCCTTTCTGTCATGAAGGGGGCAAAGATTCGTCCTCACCAAATAGACACCTAATCTAGATTTGAAGTTACTTTCCCTGCTGCTGTCAATATCATTCATCCATGAAATTACTCAATGCTTTATACTCTGCATCCAACCAAGAAACCAATTCAAAATAAAGGAAGTAAACGAGGGGCTGTTGCTTGTGAAATTCACTGGTCTTATTTTCTATCCTACAGCTATAAGTAACTGGTTCTCAAAATAATAGAAAAGCCTACTGGAAACTGGGGACAATACATTCAGATGATAGGATGCCGTTTCTCTCTTGGAGACAATCTATTTCTATCCCATGGAGATAAACCCAGTGCCATGAACAAAGGAGCAATGGTAGAGGGAATAAAAGGTGTCTATCAGGATTATAGCTAATAGTCCACCTTGAAAATTTTAAATTTCTTGGGTTGTACCAGATGAGAGGCTTTATTATGCAAAAGAATCATGGTTTCTCTGAACTGGAGAAACCAAGAGTGTGACTTAGCTTTACATAACTCCTAATGTAAATGGAGAAATTATGAAAAAAAAATATTTGTTGAGATTACTGAATCTGACCACCCAGAACAGTGATTCCTATTGGCTACCTCCTGTTCTACCGTCTCAATAGTTAAGACCTAATTTTCTTCATATTGAGGTCTCCCCTCACTTCTCCATGCAAGTGAAGTTACCAGGTGAATCCATGTGGAATACAGAGAGGGTATTAGAGGGAGTAAGTCACATCCATCCCTCAGGTGCAAATTCAAAGACACTGGAATTTCAGAGCTGCCATAAAAAACGGATTACATATTTTAATATGTATGTTTCTTACATTTCCCTATCATCTGTAGAGCATATTGATAGAGGGAAAATACTATTTTCCTCATAGACACAGAAAACTGAAATTTGATCGAGACAGATATAGAGAAGGATAAGAATTTCTAAAATATTTTAGAGCCAGAAAATAGAGTACAAATTAGAATCAGTTCAGCTGCAAGTAACATAAAATGTTTTTAAGCAAATCACATAATGGAAAGTTTAAAGTAGAGCAGGCTTTGCTTCATTTCCCTTGGCAATGAGCTAGTGCTTTTCTCTCCTCTCTACATCAGCTTTCTACTCAGGTGGTAGCCAATGGCTTTCAGCAGATTAGGCCTCACATCTAGACGCTGAATCACTCACAGTTAAAAATATCATTACTAATTTCATGTATCTAAAACCGGGATATTTTTCAAAGGAACCTCCAGGACTTTTAGTCTCAAAATTCACTAGCCACATTTAAAATATGGGTCTAGGGAATCCTGGGTGGCTCAGTGGGTTAAAGCCTCTGCCTTTGGCTCAGGCCGTGATCTCAAGGCCCTGGGATAGAGCCCCACATTGGGCTGTCTGCTCAGCGGGGAGCCTGCTTCCCTCTTTCTCTCTGCCTGCCTCTCTGCCTACTTGTGATCTCTGCCAAATAAATAAATAAAATATTTTAAAAAATAAATAAAATAAAATATGGGTCTAACTCTAAATCATCTCTGACAAAGAAGGTGCCTTACACATAGCTCAGTGAAGATAGGGGGGGTATGGTCACCCTGGGAGCATATGTGTTTGTGTAAAAAGACAAAATACATGAATTGCAAATGCATCGGTGGTAAAAAGGAGACAGATCTGAAAGCATTTATCAGCAATGTACGTGACAACGGAGACCCCAGAACACCCACTGTGAACGCAGAAACTAGAAGTAAAATGGCCTTGTCTCCTGTTGGAAGTGCACATATGGTTGTACATGATGGTAGACGGATCATTCTAAACATGTCCATTTGGCAGTCTTTGAGCACAGGGAAGAATAGTTTATTTGAGTTCACACAGGTGGACCCCCTCGCCCATGGCTATGTCTATGCTACATAATCCTATACCTTTGGTCATAGCTAACTCAATTAATGGTAGACTGTTGAGACACAGGGACCATTTTTTTTTTTAAGATTTTATTTATTTATTCGACAGACAGAGATCACAAGTAGGCAGAGAGGCAGGCAGAGAGAGAGAGGGGAAGCAGGCTCCCCGCTGAGCAGAAAGCCCGATGCAGGGCTCGGTCCCAGGACCCTGAGATCACGACCCAAGCCAAAGGCAGAGGCTTTAACCCACTGAGCCACCCAGGCGTCCCCCACTGGGACCATTCAGATTCTCGTTCTCTAGAATCTGAAGTCTGCATGGAATAAACCAAAGCCTGAATTCGCATGAGGAGGTCATGCTATTTGCAGTGTGTTGGAGAGAGAAGATCCATAAACTCCCAACTAGTGAGCATCTCAGAGCTGCTCTTATTCATGAGCCTCCTGTGGTTTGCCGTTTGTGTAACTATTCCTTCAGGGCTGATCAACTCTAAGACTCACCCAGTAATTCCAATTTTTTTTTTTTTTCTGAAGATTTGATTTCTATTGTTGACACCCTGGTACAATATTAGCTAATACTGATATGCTGTCAAATTGGAACTCACTGATAGAGTTCAAACCTTTAAATCTATTCATAAAGAAAGTGAACTCAAAAAAAAGTAAATTGGTTTATACAAGGACACTCAGCTTCTTGGAAATTAAACTGTAATTAGCACTCACAACCCCATAACACTGGCCAATGAACTCTATCTATCTCTAAAAAGAGATAGAAATAAAAATGCTGAGTGCCTTTCAATGCAACCCAAACTCCAGTGTAGAACTTTTCTTTAGAAAGTTCCCACCAGTGTTTTACAGACACCCTGGGGGATTGCTGAACCCACTGAAAGTTCTATGACCCACTTCTTGATATTTTCTAGGATTTAGTAACCTTTTCTTCTTCTCCTGAACACATTTTATTTTGAGCCCCCCACCCTTCCACCATTGTAAGCTTTTCCCATTTTAACCTTAAGACATTTGAGGAATAAAAAGAGTTCCTGATCGTAAACAATATGAGTACCCTCCCTTATAGTACAGTCTTGTAATACTAAATAACAACAATTGTCTGTTTTCTCAGATAGACTCATGAGAGGAGAGGTCTAAAAATGCCCTTAAAGGGGAATGTAATACAACAAAAAGGGCAAATAAAAAGCAAACCAGGGGCATTAAAAAAAAACTTGTTAAGTAAGATAATCAGAACAACAGATCCTAAACTGTGGGTTCAGCCTGAATTTATCTGGATTCTGACAACATGTTGACCTTCAATCAATTTGTTTTATTTCCTTGAAATAACATTCTCTGATCTCTGTCAGATCTCATTCAATTCCATCCACCTCGGCCTTGAAGGATGTCAGACTTCTAGGAAATATAGCAAGAAATTTTATATACATTATTTTTTCTAGACTGTGGAATCTAAACAAAAGTTGATGCTTTTAATCTACGAATCCTTCATTTTCAGACAAAACAAGCAAAAGACCAACTAAATCTCTGAGAGAGCACTGACCCATTCTTAGATGCTTTAACTGTAGAAGTAAACAGGATAAACACTTGTCTGCCTTGTGTCCTTCAGGAAAGAATGGGTTGTGATTCCTGAGTAAGAAGCCAAAAAAATTTCATAGAAAATAATGGTGTTTTATCAATATGGTTGACTATAGACTGAATGTGTGACTAAGCCTGGTCAGCAGAAAATAGAACAACTGCTTTCTACCTAACTGGTCAGAGAGAATGGCCCCAGGCACTACACATTTTAGTTCTCTTGGTATAGCCTCTGGAGCAGATCACATCTTCACTCAACGGAATTTAAAGAGTTGGATTCAATAACTCTGACAACCCACAACAAAGGCAGTTTTTAAAATCACTCTGATTTGTACCACTTCTCAGGTAATTAGGATCATGTGTTCATTTAATCAAGCCTCATTTTAAACTCCAGTTCCAGCAACAAAGTTCTTGTCCTGTTTTCTCTGTTACTATCTCAGTTCTCTTAATTATCTTTGCCTTATAAACCAGGGACTGATAAACCACAACCCAGGGGTAAAATCCAGCCCACTTCTTGCTTTCATAAGTTAAGTTTTATTAAACAACCATGCCTAATTGTTTATGAATTGTATGTGGCTACTATTATGTTAATAATGGCAGAGTTCCATAGATATGAGAGGCTTTATATGGCCTGCAAAGCTGAAAGTATTATCTGGCCCATTACAGAAAACTGTTCTTGTCCTCTAACCAAAACCCTGCCTCAAGCTTTTGCCAGTTTCCCCAATATCCAGCCCAATGTTCTTACCTTTATCCTGTGATTTGAGCATCTGATATCTATCTGAATATTTTTCTCAATTTCCTCTGCATTTTTTATCTCATTACAATTTTTTTTAAGTTTTGGAATAATTTAAGATTTACAGAAAAGTTGCAACAACATTACAGAGAGATGAGATTGGAAGACAAGTTCCTGTATTTTTATATTCACTTTTCTCCTAATACATTTATCATAACTAATAAAGAAATATTGACACACTATTATTAAGTACAGCCTATAATTTATTCAGACTGATTTCCTTAGCCTTTGTCTAATGTTCTTTCTCTGTCCCAAGATTCCATCCAGGATACCACATTATATTCAGTCTTCATATCTCTTTCCAATCCTTTACCCTGTGATCGTTTCTCAGTCTTTCTTTGTTTTTGATGACCTTGTAAGTTTTGAGGAATACTGGTCATGCATTTTTGTAGAACATCCTTCAATTTGGGTTTGTGTGATGTTTTCTCATGGTTAGATGGGGGGTAAGATTTTTGTGGAGAAAAAGCACAAACATCAAGGATGCATGAAATCAAAATGACTTATCACCGTTGTTAACCCTCAACAACTGGCTAACATAGTGTTTGTTTGTCAGGTTTCTTCACTATAAAATCCTTTCCCCCACTTCTTATACTGTATTCTTTAGAAGGAAGTCTCTATGCATTGTTTTTGGCATTTTTTATCAAGCTTTCTATAGCCAAGCACTATGGCATCTCCATAAGATTCTCTAGCAAGTTTTTGCTGATACCTACATGGATTCATGCTTATTTTCTGCCACCAGACACTCTGGAAAACCACACTATCATCTCTTAGGCATCCTTCTCACCTCTCATTGTTTGTGTTCTGGTGGGTCTACCTACTTTCCCTATTGTTTTTCTCTGCTTTGAATTATGTTCTTGCCAGTCAAGGTCACTTACAGCAAAACAGACATAATTTGGCATAGTTTGAGATATGGAAGTTGAAAGAAATTAAATAATCTGCAATTATTATCATGAACATTTAATGACATGAAGAAATTGAACAATGATTTCAAATATGGTGAGTTGGATGTGACAGTGTGTGGGGGCATTAAAATGACTTTATTTGTAGGCACTTGGATATATGTGAGCAAAGCCTGTTGTGTTGAGAGAACTAGATTTGTAGAATTCTTGAGGATGGTTAGGCTCTGGGGTACAATAATGGATATTAACAGCATATACTTATATATGAAAATAGCATATTGATATAATTATCTATTTTCAGAAAAGGCAAAAATTTAACCAAGCTTTCAATACATTGGTACAAAGGAGGTCATGAGGACTCATAAAACAGAACATAGGGGATGTCTCAGGAAAACGTTTTAACCAATTCAAAGCTGCATTACATTAAAAATAAATAAATAAATATAAATAAAAATGAGGATAAGGTGGAAAATCTACTCAGACAAGAAACCTATTGCTCCCCGCCAAATTAGGATATAAGATAAGCTTTGCGAAAATTGTGCTAGCGGTCAAGTGAATACTTTTAAGAATTGGAGATCATTACAATGCAGGAAAGCATTTAAGCTGCTACTTAGCTGAAGGTTGGAATTAAAAGTACAGCCTGCCCTTGGATCTATTCATAGAAGCTGTAATGTTTATTAGCATGTGAGAGACAGTCATTAAGGTGTTACTGCCCTAATTTGTATCAGGACATATAAGAAATAATTTAATTAGGTATTAAACAGTTTTTTCAATTTTTAACAAAAATTTCCATATTTAATCTCTCACCAATTTGGGATTCACTAACAATTTTTTTCTAGGTAGCTTAAGTCCATGAACTCAAATCTTCTAGTATACGGAGAATCTCAAATTTTAGTGACTACATGTTTTTCTTTTTTCTGAGCGTGTTTGTTAGTTTTGAGTGAATTTCGATTAAGAAAAGCAACAAATTACATTGATAAACACTGTAGTTAAGTGCCAGTTTCTGAGATGCAGATTCCAGCTGTGTGTTTTCTCATCTACAAAGAGGTTTAGGAGGGGAAGTTAACCTTGTTCTCCCTGTTCTTTGTAAAGTGAAGCTCTCCCCTTTGAGATAGGTGATAATTAGAACAAGGAGTGTGGCATTTAACCAAAACATTTGACTACATAATTAGATAGCCTCAGTTTTATTTAGATCGCACAAAGAAGCTGCAGGCTTCCTGAAAGCAATGGGCAGACTCCCCAAACCTCCCTTGGAGATGTTCCTCTGTAGGAGCCTTGCCTGAGAAAGGGCTCCAGAGTGGGCTCCCTTGATGCTGGCGGCAATGGTGGCTTCATAATGCCTGGGAAGGCGGGATTTGGCTTGCTGCACTGTCAGACCTTGTTTTCATCCTCTTGCTTTGTCTCTAAATACATCGAGATTTTTTTTTTTTTCTCCTATGAAGCACACTGTTCCCAATGGGAGCTCTGAGTGAAAAGCTAAAGCTATAATTTGCTTTAGTGAAATATAGAAAATAAATGCATAAAGTATTTTTCCAGAGCCAGGTCTGAATTCTACTGCCTTAAATGTTAGAAAAAATGACTGGTACATGTTTCTTACTCATTTGATCCAATTTTACTCAAAAAGCACATTGATACATATGCTTAAATATTTTATATCAGTCATATACCCACAACTTTCGCTTACTGTTATTATTTATTATTACCTTTTTGCTGCCTTTTAAATCTGGACCCCTGCTGCCTTTAACTTTTGAATTATTGATGCTTTTTATAGCAATGACCATAGGGTCATGGTGTTCTCATAATTATCTATGTCATCAGTTCTTTATTGACTGAGTGATAAGGGTATTGAACTACTGGTCAGCCTTGTAAGCAGCGTGTTTCTTAGATCGATTAGAACTGATCTTTCTTTGGACTTATATGAAAACTGTACAAGACTGGAATAAAGGTAACAACTCTCAGGCCAAGTAACACTCACATTCATCAGCATTTACTTAAGAATCTGGGATACAAATCATAGGTGACAAAGACGCAGGTTCAGTCTTAGAAGATTAGCTATGTCTTCATTTGCATATATTTCTTTCTTCCCCACCAGTGGATTAATGACACCATAACAGATGTCTTTACCTAAAACAGTACCATAACAGATGGACATGGAGATGGAGTATTCAGGTTCCTACTTGAAGGACCCACTTATTGCCTCGACTAGTGAGAGCTCTCCCAGCCCCTTCAAAGATGGCCCCAGCCACAGAAAGCCACCTTGCTCAACGATGTTGCCCAGGCAGTGACTGATGGAGGCCAGGTTACGAAGGTCTGGTCATTTGGGCACCATGTGAGATAACATTGGTGAGACCCTCCTGCTCTACTGCTCCCCATGGAGCATGTCACAGTGTATGTCTGGTCTGTATCACAACTCAACTTATTTCTCTGCCCAATCTTTCTTTTTGCCTCCCTCCCTCTTCTGTATCCCACCACTACCCTCTGTCTCAGAGTCTGCGTTCAGAAGAAGCTACCCCAAAGGCCTTGCCGGGATCCAGTCTGATATGAATGGTCGTTGGGTGAGAGGCCTTCCCAGACAAGCCATTCAGTGCTACCTGCATTACATATAGATTGTATGGCTATACCCTGAGACATGGCAACAGCTTTACCATTCCCTTAAGATAGATGGCATTTGAAGGATGACAGCAAAGCCAGATGTTGTGGCCATATCATAGGGTGGTCGAAACAGTAAGTGATGATACAATATAAAGAGAAAGTCAAAACAGAATAATTTCATTTCTCTGTGGTGGTAAAATTATGTAGCAAATGCAACCTAAGCAAAAATGACCCTAAATCCAAAAGAGTTCTAAGAGGACAGATGGGGTGAGTGAGGACCTCCCTACAGCAATGGTGACTTAACAGGGTGAAATAGAAATAATGTGTCAACTGATAGAAAAACACCAACCGACTTATTATTTCCTCACTACTAGAGAATCAACACTTGAGAGATGATCTTAGGGGCACCTGGGTGGCTTAGTCCTTAAGCATCTGCCTTTGGCTCAGGTCACAATCCTAGGGTCCTGGGATTAAGCCCTGCATCAGGCTCTCCGCTGGGAGGAAGCCTGCTTCTCCCTCTCCCACTCTCCCCACTTGTGTTTCCTCTCTCACCATGTCCCTCTCTGTCAAATAAATAAACAAAATCTTTTTTAAAAAGGAAAAAAGTTAAGATGATCTTATAAAGACCTGGAGAACAGGCCTCCTATTTAACTCCAGAATCACCTGAAGTGTGAAACCAACCCTCATAGGTTTTCTTGGATTGAACAAGGCCTCAGGAATTCCTCTAGAATAAAGGTATAGTGGATAAATTTTTGAGGTATATATGCTTTGGGTTTCTTTCTGATGAATAGACCAAAGTGAGATTTACTACCAGGAATGCAGAATTAAGTGATGCGTGACGTGATACAACCCAGCCATCCCAGAAATGTCTTCTCTGAAGCTTGGTTGGCCCACAAGCATAAGGCAATTATCTCAGTGCATGGAGTGAGCTAAAGAGGTGAAGAAATGTGGACAAGATCCAAAATTTCACCAGAAAACCGCTTCGTAATGGAAGTAAGGATTTTTTTGTAATTTATTTAATTCATATTAATGGGGATTCTTTTGCAGAGATGTATGCTTATCACAACAATAATGAATCATTTCATCTGAAACTGATAACAATAGTTTATGTGAAAGTACTTTGTAAATTTAAGCAGACATAAAATGTTACTTATCACTGACACAGTGTCTAGAACAGCAGGCAATCAACAAATGTTAATTGCATGGTGAGTGAAACTACTGGAAACATTATTATCTTTATTAGTAGTAGTATGAAGGGATCTATTTGCCTTTGTTATACACCATTTTTTACATGTAGTAATTAATATGTAATTACATAGAGAAAATATACTTTTATATGATTTCAGAGTCAACATTCCATGGATAATGTAGGCACAATATTATTTTCTTTTTTTTTAAGTTTTTATTTCAATTCCAGTTCGTTAACATACAAGATACAATCTTACTTTTAGATAATCCTCAAAAAAGGAGTATTATGGGTTTTTTTGTTTTGTTTTGCTTTTGTTTTTTTGCTTTTTGTCTTGTTTTGTTTTGTTTGGGTTTCTATTGTAAGAAATCCAATCAAGAATACTGGCTTATTTTGTCGTTTTATACTTTATGGAAGGCTATTGATTAAGCACCTGCTCCTATAGTTGCTAAAATATAAGGAATCTCCAACCACTTATGAATTCAGAATGCTTCACTTTATGTTCTTTTCAGAGAAGATAATCTCAGATGATCTGCTATCAAGCTTTTATCCAAAGCCCAGATGAGAGAAAGAATATTTATGGAAACTTGACAGAGTTATAGTCCATTCATTTTATCCTTAAATGAAGCTGAGCTCCCTGAGGGAAAAATGCAAAGATCATATTATTTGATTTTCTTGTCTAATTACAAGGCTTTTTCAAAGAAAGAATAATATTTAAAAAGTAGCAATGAAAGATATCCTATTATGTCTTTTTTTCCCTTTCATTTTTAAATTTGGCTTTGGATCTGTTAAAGAATCTGATAAGAAATATGAACCTGCTCCCCAGAAAAACCTAAATCTACAGAAACTGTGTATATATACAAATACTTACACCCTCACTTTCACTAGTACATAGACTCTTTGATGCTCATTCATAGACCTTAGAAACCTACCTACAAGAAGTTGAAACTTCTCCCTAGTAAGCATCCACCCTAATTCCAGTGTTTCCCTTCAAGCATCTTTCCAGGTATTGGCTTCAGCTAATGTTTTAGTGTTTGTTACCTTATTAGGAGTTTTACACAGTATATTCAATTTCCTCACAGGATTTTTACAATTTATTGAGATAATTTTCTAATCTGACCTATTAAGATGATTATTTAAATTAATGGGTTTTTCTGCTATGAGAAATTTTGGCATCCCTGAACTAAATTAACTTGGTCTTGTTGTATTTTCTGATACATCTGGCAACTTTTTACTATAATTGCTCTCAATAAAAAGATACTCTTCAGCAGAGTATTCAATGATATTGTGGAGGTGTGATAATATAAAACTTCAAAAACACTGCCAAGAGAATAATTTGGTCAAAAATCTAGCCATATCTGTATCTACATCTACATCTGTAGCTATGTACCTATTTATCTTCAGATACCTCTAATGAGCTAATGTGATTAACTGCATTTTAAATATTTTCTATAATAAATATTTTAGTAATTGTGCAACAAAAAGAAAAGAAATAAAAGATGCTCATCTACCTTCCAAGTAGGAAGTTGATGTCAAGGCCTAATATACCCTCGCATTTCGAGTATCTAGACTGTACTCCAAACCTGTGACCAGAATTCTCAGAATTCGTTCCTGAGCTTTGAAATCACAATATTGTCAAAAGCTTCCCTCAAATTTCCATGATTGCTGGTCAAGTCCTTGTTCAGAGCTGTGCCACGATCCCCAGTGAAGACAACAATGAATGATGATAAGAGATTTTGTTTGCAGGAAAAACACCTAAACCAAAAACACAGTCCTGCATCTAAGAATCTTCGGAATTAAACGAAGCATGCTGTTGCACGTTGAGGATACTAGACGCTCTAGATATTTCAGCAGTGAGAGGAAAATGAACCACAGTCTGACAAAAGAGGGAAGTAGTTGGACATGGTCAAATGATTTGGGACTGTGGGGGCAGACACTATAGTTAATGAACCAGAAGGAGAAAATATGTATGTGTATGGAGTTTTCAAGAACAGATGGGCCTCTTTTGGTTGGAATTGTTCATTCATACACCTGCTAAAAACAAAAAAATAGGGTATATCTATAGGGTAGATCGAGAAAAGGTATTGATATTATTTTGTATTCAACTTACTCCCTTCTTTAGACATGTGTTCATTGAATATACATAAAGACACTTGGTCCAGCCACTGTAAAAGTTAAAGAAAAGTATTAAAAATTGCTTCTAAAAACCCACAGCCTTACTCAGTATCATTGTATCAAATTTCATTCGTGATCATTAATACTAATGACTCACTTCTCTGAAGGATCCAGTTGACATATAGGATTCATTTTATGGCTCTCTGAAACAAGACAGTACAAATGTATGTGTAGGTGAACCCGTTAAATTCAGCCTTGGGCAGGAAGGACACCTTTAATTCAAAAAGCCCTTATGACTGTAGCTACAGTTTGTCTCCATTACCTTATGATATGAGATTCCTGACACTTTTTTCTGGCTCCGGGTCATGGATCTTTTGTGTCCCCCACCCTTGATTTCTCAAGCAAACAAATGTCTTTCCCCTGAACAACTTGCTGTACTAGAGCTGATCCTGCCTCAAAGGGGCTGAAGCTGTCTAGTTCCACAAACACCTCTATAAAGAGGAAGTGCAGTTGGAAAATGTAATAGGCCCAGTTTTTTAAGTCATCAAGTTAGCACATTCCAAAAATTGAGTAGATCCAATCAATTATGTCACTCAGGCTGACAAAAATTGTCAAATCAACTGATTCAGATATTAATAACATCACAATGAACTGCCCCTGCTTGTTTGTGACTTTTCTATTGACAAGTCATTTAATTGTTATATATTGCAACCAAAAAATATGTCATGTTAGGAAAAAAGTACTTTTCTGAACTGAACCAACAGCAAGAGGGAGAATAAAATTTGACCCAGACTCTTCTCAAAAATCTGACATACCCACATGGAGCAGTTTTTCTTGCTACTTCATGTTTGGAATTTTCATTTCCCATGTGCCTTTTCTTTTGGATCCCGCCAACAAAGATATATCTGTCTTATAATTTCCTTTTTAAAATATTTTAATAGAACAAAGTACATGTATGTGTGTGTCTCAGCAACTGAGATTATAATATAAATATATACCAGGGTTTCAAATAATATATAGATTTTTTTAGATTTTTTTATTTATTTATCAGAGAGAGAGAGGGAGAGAGAGCGAGCACAGGCAGAGGGAGAAGCAGGCTCCCTGCCGAGCAAGGAGCCCGATGTGGGACTCAATCCCAGAACGCTGGGATCATGACCTGAGCCGAAGGCAGCTGCTTAACCAACTGATCCACCCAGGTGTCCCCAAATAATATTTTTAAATGAAAAATTTGAGACTTAAAATACATGGGAAAATTACTTGTTATGAGGGCAACACTTACTTCCTGCTCCTCACATTTTCAAGTAGAGGCTAAGATGAACTCTAGCTTTTCTGTATTTCTTACTGCTGCTCACAGAAAATAAGTGAGTTGCCTGATAGAGTGACAACTTTAATTTATATTTCTCAATTGGGTGAAGTCAGTCTATTAAAACTTCATAAGCACTGGTGCTTCAGGCTACTTTCTTCTCTTTTCATTCAGGTTCTGGGTTAATGTGTCTGTTCTGAAATCTAAATTTTCCCTCAGATGTGAGGTCCCAAGTTCTAGAGGGAGGGCAAAGGAGGGATGGGGAGTAGAAAGTATCAGCAAGTCCATTTGGTGACATACGTGAGACTTATCTGCCACCTCAGATAAGCTAACACTTAGGGGCATCTGGGTGACTCAGTTGGTTGAGCAACTGACTTGATTTCGGCACAGCCCATGATGGAGCTCTGCCTCCGGCTCCTTGCTCAGTGCGGAGTCTCTCCCTCTCTCTCTCTGTCCCTACTTCTGCTCACGCGCACGCTCTCTCCATCTCTCTCAAATAAATGAACAAATAAATAAATTAATAATAAAGCTAACACGTAAACTTCCATCAGTCTGAGTGTCTCTCTGGAAATTGGTTCCAAACTTGGGCAGTGAAAAGGGACAACATCTATTGACAGCCTATAACCTTAATGGTCTCAAAATACTACCTGTTGATTTTGCATTTCCTTGCCCACTGATGATAATGATTTGTAGGGTCAGCTTTGTATAACTTCAGAACCACAAAAATCCATCCAGACAGGATGTAAATATTATCCATAAATAGACTGTTACTTTATAGCTTTTGGAACCCAGAGGGACCAACTTAGTTATGCAGGAATTCTTCCCTAACTTTCTTTGTCCTACTTAATATTGACTATTTTTGATTATTGTCTTCTGTACCATTATTAGTTCTCAGCATATTGCACATCTTTTTTTTTTTTTTTTTTTTTTCTGCAAAGGTATCCAGACACAGCAAAGTGAGTCTTAGCTTTGGACTTATATTTTGTTTGGATTTTAAACTTTTTGATATGATAATGTTAACCTACAACTGCTGATAAGCCCACGTTTATCTCATAGTCTATGATATTTTTTCCTTCAATTAGAACATACTTTGTGATGTAAATAAAGAAAAACACAAGGCATAAATATACAAGGTATATGGAAACACTCAGCATTTTTATTCAATACCAATTTCACTCAGTGACCCTATACATGAGACATTGGCTTTAAGGTTGCTCAGCATAGAAAATATAAAGCATTTCATAATGACTAAACTAAGTTTTTACTCTACAATGATTGTTTTACTATTTAGAGCAGGCATATCCTAAGATGAGCATTTTTTTTCTGCCACTGTTTCTGTTTGCCACTTTTTATTTTAAGTTAAAGCCAAATCTTTTATGAATATGAAACTGGTTCAAGAATTGGACAATTGAGCTCAAAAGGTTCTGTCAATTGCTTTCCTCAAACTTATTTTCCTGACCAAAAAAAAAAAAAAGAACAACAAAAAACAAACACAATTTATATATAAAAGAAATATCCATTTCCTCTCACAAACCACCTATGCAAGGTTAAGCTGATGAATAAAGATAGAAAAACACAGGATGAAATCAGCTATTCAGACTTAAAGTGTCAGGAGCAGTATACAGCATGTTGGGAAATAAGAAAGAGTTATAAAAGGTTTTCCAGGGAGGGTAGGTAATAGAACAAATATTTTGTTTTATAAAATTGTTTATTTTAAGGAATTCTAGCACAATCCGCAAGCCACATTGTTAAAATGAGTAAATAATATTCCTAATATTCTCTGTGATAGATACCTGCCAACTCTGTCATAACTAGAAGGATAGTTAAATAGATACTCAAAGATAGATGAATATGTAGAAATTTTTGTAGGTTTCAGTCTCTATATGCTATTTTGATAAATAGTATGCATTATAATTTTAATGGAATTTAACAGAAGATAAAATTGCTGTGAATCTGAGGTCAAACTCAATGATCCACTGATTTATTTTTTTCAATATGTCTTCACTCAAGAGTGAAAACTGAGAGGATTTTGAGGTTGGGGGTTGAGGGTTGCATATGTGAGAAAAAAGAAATAGGAATGTTAAGAAAATCTTCATTTTTCTGATTTGTAATATACGGGTAAAGACACCACTTACAAGTCAGGAAAAATGGGAAGAGGAGTACTGTTTGCTTGGTACATAGTACTTTGGAACATAAGAGTTCCTCTGTATATATGTTAAATTTGTGATGTCCATTGGATAACAAAGTGAGAATGTGAAGCAGTTAGCTGTATATATGAATGTAGTGCTCAGTAGAATTGTTATAATTGATAGGCATAAGATCAAGAATCATCACAAATATGATACATCTTAAACAGTTTGGAATGCTATCACAGAATATGTTACACTGGGTGCCTTATAACAATAAACTTTTGCTCACAGTTCTGCATGTGGAAAAGTCCAAGATCAAGACACTGAGAGAGTGTTGGAGCCCACTTCTTATTTCATAGACATCTGTCTTTTCACTTTGTCTTCCCAAGATAGAATGAGAGCTCTCTGGGGTTCCTTTTTTCAGGGTATTAATGCCATTCACTAGTGCTTCGCCCTCAAGACCCAATCAATTCTCAAAGGTCTCACCTCCTCATACCATCACACTGGGAGTTAGAATTTCAACATATGAATCCAGGGGGACACAAATATTTAGTCCATAACATAATCTACATATAGCATTTAAATGCATAGAACTATATGATATCATCCAGGGAGCGTGCATAGAAAAGAGAAAAAAGTAGTTAAATATTTATGGAATATTTATTATAAGTTAGGTATTGTTTAAAATACTTTATTTGTATTAACTAATTAAATCTAATTAATTAGTTAAAACTAATTAAATTATAATAACACTATATAGTATGTTACTCTCATTATTCCAGTTCTAATACTGAACACTCTGAGGCAAAGAGAAGTAACAGACCCATGAGCATAGAGATAATTAATCATATTTCTGGAATAAAGAAAATTAAAGAGTAGAGAAGAAAAAGGGTAAGGAGAGAAGGAAAGGAAGGAGAGGAAAGAAGTTGGTGTATTCGGGGAGGGAAGATGAAGAGTGACACTAGAAATGGGGGCACTTCAATATGTCACAAAATTTTCTTCAAGAAGTATGTTATCAAAAGTCACCAGAGGAATGCAGTATGATTTCCAAACAATACTGACTTTGCAGTTTGCAGTCATGATTTTAGAGTGAGACCAGTTGTGTTATTTTCTCCTTCAGAGTCCAGCTTCTCTATTATAGGTTAAAAAAAGACAATTTGGGTAAAAGATGTTGGGAATTGACCAAGCAAGTAGGACAGAAGTACACAAAATCAATTTTGCTTTTATAGCATCAATTTTGCTTTTAATAATAATGGAATCTAAGTCAGTAAAGAAGACAGAAAAGAGAAATGTTGAAAATGGTGTATGATTCAATTATACTGGTATTAAACACACACACAAGATCAGGTCTTGAGGAAAAGAAGGAAAAAATAAATATTTTTGTCCACATACTGTCCCACATTTCATAGTTTGCTGATACATCCATGTCATTGGATAATTATACTTACCCGCACCCTTCTATTGGGTACTTAGGGGGGCAAAAGGGAAGATTGTTTAAAAAAAAAAAAAAGACAAGAAGAGGAATTGGGGTCAGTTAAAACTTGGGAAATTATTTAATAAAATACTTGGCGGCAAAGGGGAAAACTGATTTTTTTTAATCTTTTGTACCCTTTCTATTTCAAACACTTTAAGCAGTTTTTGTTTATTCTTCTAGTTTTCATTATATGAAATTTCACTTAATTGAAGTATAATTTCTTTATGGCATACAAAGTGAGCATCAACAATAAAGTGTTGCAGGATGTATTTTCCATCTATACATGGTTACTATGGCAGATCAATGGAGTCAAAAGCAGGCAAAAAGGTTTTACATAAGGTTGAGCACAGTAGAATATATACTTTAATGTGAAGAAAGAAATTTCTCTGTATATTGAATGCTCATAATTTCTTTTTAAGATATAACCACGTTTGGGACACTTGGGTGCCTCAGTCAGTTAAGCATTTGACTTCACCTCAGGTCATGATCCCAGGGTCCTGGGATTAAGTCCCTGTGGTTGGCTGGGGTCCCTGCCCAGCAGAAAATCTGCTTGTCCCTCTCCCTCTACACTGTCCCTGCCCCCCACTTGAGCTCTCTCTCAAATAAATAAATCTTTAAAAATAAATACATAAAAATAAAAATAAGATATATCCACATTCCAATAGAATAACTGACTCCAAGAATTTAGAGGCTTTCTACTTGGTTTCTATGCCCAGAATTCCTATTAACCTTCTTACTATTTTCCCTACTTAAGGAATATTATTTTTCCTACTTAAAGAATATTTAATAGCCACCAACTTTGAGTCAATTATTTCTAGATACACGACTTTCCCCCCAAGTCTCTTTTTTTCCAGCTTTTATTCAAATGGTTTCAATGAGAATCAAAAAATGCACAACACCTATGGCAGTTAAAGACTTATTCAGAGTCCCGAAAAAAACACTACAACTCAATACTGAGAAAACAAAAAAACCCCACCAAAAACAGGCAAGGGACTTGAAAAGACATATAATAAAAGAAGATACACAAATGACCAATAAGCATTTTAAAAAGAAGGAGACATCATTAATTGTCAGGGAAATGCACATTAAAACCACATAATGTATAACTATGCACTTATTCCAATGAAAACACTCACCAACTGTTGGCAAGGATGTGGAGTAACTAGACTACTCACACATTCCTGATGGGAATAAACAATGGTACAGCCACTTTGAATAATGATTTGTTGGTTTCAACAATAAAAAAAAAAAAAGCATCCACAGAAAGATTTGTACACAAATGTTCCTATCAGTTTAGCCAAAAACTGGAAACAGCCTAAATTTATTTCAACAGGTGAACAGAAAAACAAATCGTGGTGTATATATCTAATGAACTGGCTTATTTACAACTTAGCTGCAAAAAGGAATACACTATTAATACACACAATAACATGGAGAAGTCTCAAAATCATGCCGAGTGAAAGCAGCAAAGCAAAATTGGGTGCGTGCTGTATGATGCCATTTATATAGTGTCCGAGAAAAATGCAAACTGATCCACAGTGACAGTAAACAAATCAGTGGTTGCCTGGGGATGGAGGTCAGAAGGGAAGATGGATTGCCAAGGGGCATGAGGAAACTGGGGGATAAGGAAAATATTTATTATCTTGACTGTGATGATGCAAATATATCAAAAACTGATTGAAGACGTGAAATATGTTCAACTTGTTTTATTTTTATAGACCTAAATTATGTAAAAAATAAAGTCAAAGAACGCCCTCCCTTGCCTCATTTGTATTATAAAAGCTATCATCTTTATGAAGCCTCATGTCTAAATGTCCCAAATGCTTTTTGTCACTCTCTCCCCTACAACGGCACGACTACATTCACCTCCATCATAGAAATAATCACGTAATAATATAATTGGTTTCAGGGAAAAATAGCTTTCAAGTGACATCTAAAATTTTTGCCTAGATAGTGTCTTATTAAATTTACTACCTCTGCCCACATTGATATCTGTGTTTATATCAACACAGCTGTTTCCCCAGTCCCCGCCAGGTGGTAGGATCCTTGAGAAAACCATCTCTGATTAGTCCTCTGCTCCAGCACCTAGCACACTGAGAGTCACACAGTAGGCATGCAGTCAGCACCTGCAGGAGGGATAGCTAATGCTTAGGACATTTGCTCTGCTGTATGGAGCTCTTTGGATATGTTTCTGGGCTCTTGACTCTGTCCTCTACCGCCGAGATTGCTTTATAATTGAGGTGTTGGTTTTGACAATTTTTATGACCCATAAAATTTACAATTCCCTGGGAAACATTCAGAAGAAATGATATGGGGGAATTATTTCATCCAGCACCTCCAGTGTTTACATGATAGGTTTTTATCTGCTGTGATACTCATCTTCTGTGAAAAAAAAAAAAAAAAAAACAAGTTTTCCGTTTGTTTACAAAAATCATCTTCTGTTGTCCTCAATTGCGGTTATTTCTGATTCTGCCTTCTGAACTGCAGTATTTACACACATAATCTCTATTCAAAAGAATATAGCACACTTTTAAAGCCATTATCTACCACTGGAGGTGTGTTTATTATTGTTTTCTGTGCCTCTATTGTCTTCTCAACTAGGAATCCATAACACAAAATCCTGCAAAGCTTTTGTCAGAAATGTCATAAAAGAATATGTAACTAGAGGAGATGTGAAAATTCCATTTGGGCTTATTTACCAATTGAGAGAGATAGTCAAGGTTGGGACAATATTATCAGCAAAGACTGCACTGCAAATGGTAATAGGCATTTTTTATTAGCTCTTTCTTCAAGAAGAGAGAAGTCTAATAGAATACATTTTTGCAAGATAAGTGCATAAATAACCAGTTTTGTGCTAGATTTTCCCCTGCTATTGCAATGTTGCCCATTAAGTGTATTTACAGAGTACTTAGTGACAAGAAAATTGTTTGATGGACATATCCCCCATAATGAGATTTTTCTGAAATTGTAGTTTTATTTTAAGTAAAAATCTAGAAATGTCCACAATAATATTTCCAGACAAAAGGAGTGGACCCTGGGGAATTAATGTAGACTCATTTCACCTTTAACATCCTGGGAAGTAACAGCATTTTTGAAGGGAAGAAAAAATATTCAATCCCACACTAATAACCATTTTTACTTAGGAAAATAAGCATATAGAATATGGACAGATAAAGCTTCTAAAGGTTCTTAGGCTACCCTGTTGAGGCATTTAAAATTCCTTGTTTTACAGTAAATGTAAGTGGAGGCTTGAACATAGATATCTAATCATATATCCTAAATCCTAACTGAAATGACCAAAAGATATATAAAAATAGGGGAAGTCTTCATCACACATTCAGTAAATGCCAGTCTAAATCTGCTTCTACCTCTTAAAAGAAATTGATCTTGTCAAGGTCACAAAGGACATGACTTCCAGGAATCTAGGCTGAACAGCCACTTTCTTACTAACAATCCTGCAGCTCTAGACATAGCTGACTCCTCCTCTTCTCTCTTGATTTTTCATTATGTTCTTTTTGGTCTTCTTTGCAGCTACTTTTCTTTCAAACTCCTGGAATGTCCCTGGGCTAAGTTCCTGGTACAGACTGAATGTCTGTGTCCACCCCCAAAACTTTATATCAAAAGCTAATCTCTGATGGGATAGTATTTGGAGGTGGAACTTATGGGAGGTGAGTAGGTCATGAGGGTGCATCTCTCATGACTGGGATTATTGCCCTTGTAAAAGAGGTCTCAGTGGGCTGTCTCATTTCTTCTACCATGTGAGGACACTGAAAGAAAAGCCATCTATGATCCAGGAAGTGGAGTGTCACCAGACATCAAATCTACCGGTGCCTTGACCTTGGACTTTTCAGCCTCTAGAATTGTGAGAAATCAATTTCTGTTTATAGGCAACCCAGTCTATGGTATTCTATCATAACAACTCAAACTGATTAAAAAGAGTTCCTTACCATTCATTTTTCCCTGCACACATATTTATGAGATTATTTCATCCAATCCCTTGGCTTTATATAATATCTATTTGCTGATGAATTTCAAATTCATATGTTAAAATCTGACCTCAAATTTGTATCTCCAACCATCTACACAATCTGTCCACTAAGATATTGAATTAGTTGGCTTACATTAAGTTCTAATATAGTAACTAACAACCCCCAAGTCTCAACACATTTCACCAAAGTTTTATTTACACCCTCAATAAATGTTGCCTCTTTGTCAGCTGAAGAGCTCAGATCCATGTGCACTTTTTAACCCTAAATCGAGTCTGAAGGGACAACCTCCATCTGGAATATGCTGCTTTCATGTCCTTCCACCCACAGTTCATCAATCAAACCATCATCAATCATATGGCCAAACAGGATATCAGTGGGGCAGGAGAACATAACCTTCCCACACAGAGAGACAAGCAAATACTTGAGAACAATGAATACTATTTAGCACAAATGTCTGATAAGCATCTCAAAGTTCACATATCTAAAATTCAAGTATTTACTTCTCTGGCTTCAGAAGACATGGTTCCCTCTGATTCTTCCAATCTCACCAAATGCTATCTCCATCTATCTATTTGACCCAGCAAGAGAGTTAGAAGGAAGCAGTGATTCATTCATTTCCCTCTGCCCATCATCCAATCCATCATTAAATCTTACTGATTCTATAGATTTGTCAAAAATCCAATTTTCTCCCACTGTTATCATACTAGTGTAAAACACAACCCCTTCTCTCCTGGACAACAAGGCTGTAGATCCCCCTAACACGTCCTCCTATAATCCATTTACCTTATAACAGCTAGCATTTTCTCTTTGAAATATGAATTGGATGATATTACATCAATATTTAACATCCTTCAGTAACTTCCTACCACAGTTATAAAAACATCCAATTCCTAGGGGCACGGTGACTCAGATGTTAAGCATCTCCCTTCAGCTCAGGTCATGATCACAGGGTCCTGGGATCGAGCCCCACATCAGGCTCCCTGCTCAGTGGGAAGCCTGCTTCTCCCTCTCCCACTTTCCCTGCTTATGTTCTCCTCTTTCACTGTATCTCTTTCTGCCAAATAAATAAAATCTTATTAAAAAAAAAAATCCTACTCCTTACAGCTGAGTACAAGGCCCTGTGTGACTTGACTCATCAACCTTGCTAACCTCAAGTGGACCTGTTTGCCACCATGCCCCCTTTATTTGGAATCCATAGCACATCAAACTCTTTCCACCCCTGACAATATGCAAATATTGATAATCTGCTCTAGCATCTGGACTACCCTGCCAGCCTCCAGTTCTCAGATGCCATTTTGCCTCCTTAAAGAGGCTTTCTCTGACCACCTTATGCCAATAAGAAACTCAAAACCCCACCCTTGCATCCATCTACCCTCTGTAACAGCTAAGTATTTATGTCACCTATACAATGATTCCATCATTTTCATATTTATGTAGTTGTACTAGTTTTTTGTTTGTTTCCAATACTGTAGTCTAAACTTCATGAGGACACTGTTCTTACTGCTCTCGAGTACCAGCCATCAAGTAGGTAATCAATACACACTTGTTAAATAAATGAAATGATTTTCCAAATATCTTTGAGGAATTTCTGCAGATGCAACCTAGGTGAAGGAAGAAACCAAATACTAACCTAAAACTCTCACTGGGGGAAAAAAACAAGTATTTTCTTAGGAAGTAGAAAAGTCTGGCAGATATCTAGTAATACCAGTAAAAGACACTGGTTCAAGGAAAGAGAGAGGTATTGCAGAAAAGAAAAAAAAAAAAGTACATATAAATTACTCCTTTCATTTCCCTATTATAGTCACTCAGAAAGAAATGTAACTTAGGAATCTGGAGGGAAAGTAAAGCTCTGCTCAGCGGGGAGTCCACTTCTCCCTCTCCCTATGCCTCTCCACCTATGCCCTCTCTCTCACTCTCTCTCTATCAAATAAATTAAAAAAAAAAAAAAAAGTCAGTCCTTCCTCTTATCCTCCTTTCTTTCTTTTCTTCCTCTCTCATTTCTTCTTCCCTTTCCCTCCTGTGGTTCTTATTTAAAAAGAAAATAAAATAAGGCTATTAAGCACAAATGTGGTTGCACTGCAAATATTTTGACACAGAGTCAAATAATTTTTTACATAGTTCATTATGTAACTATGTAAACATTAACATGATTTTTTACATAGTTCATAATTCACATTGTGTCTTCCTCTTTAACCCAAGAATTTTATTTTATTTTGTCTTTTTTTGGCGGGGGCGATGTATTTACAAATTTCTAAGTAAACTATTGTATATAGCTGTGTCATTCTTTTTATATTTCATTTGCATTTTTCCAAGAATATGCAGACTATACTATTTTGACTTTTAGAATTTACTAAGGGCATAGTGTTTACTAAAAAGAAACCAAAGACATGTACAGCACTATATAATTTTTAATAACTAACTACTTATTTAATTTTTGTCCTTTGGATATTTTTAAGATTGAGAGGGAAAAATTCACATTTTTTTTCTCTATGTCTCTAGCAACTTTTCTTTCTATTTATATTCATTTTGTTTTGAAAAACAGCAAAAATACATAAAATAGATTATAGCCCAATACTTTTATCTCTGCCATCATTCTGAATTACTAGTTGTTCATCTTTGTCATCTTTGCTGCAAATCTTTTTTTTAAAGAAATAAAACATTTCAGAAAAAGCTAAATCTCTCTTTAGCCACCCACCTTTGGTTCCACCTCTCACCACCTGCTCAGTCCCTTCCCCAGCAGCCCTCCTCCACTCAGTCAACCACTGCCATCATTTTGGTACATATTCTGCAAGAGGTTTTTAGAAATATGTATTCATACATAGACATCTTCCTACAAAGATGGATGAACGCTTTAGATTTACATAAATAACACACTCTATGTATCACTCTGCACCTTGTTTTTGCCTAGTTTTATATTTCTGAGTTCTACTTATGTTTTAATATACATAGGTCTTATTCATCATCTTAACTCTGTGTAACATTTTCTAACTTTTTTCACTTGCTCACTGTGAAAATGGAAAACTCAACTGCCTCATACCACTTCTTTCTCAAACACCTAACATGGTTTCTCTTATTCTCATTTATTGAAAATTGAAACAGTGAGAAAAGATCCTCCATAAGATTCTACCTCCCTATCGGCACCTGTAGATCTATGCTGTCTTCCTCTTGGGTAACGAATGGACTGCCCACAAGCCTACTGAAGTCCAGCTCACATACACACACATACACACACACACACCTGCATGCACACTAAGTTGTATCCACTTTTACCCTATCAGGAACTTTTATTCTATTAGTTGCCCCTCTCTCTTGCATCACTGATCCCCCCGCCACTGACCCAACTCACTAAGTCATCTGTGTAAGCCCTCTTTTGACCCCAATTTACCTTCCTGCTACCTCATTCTTCTAATTGCATTTCCAGTAGAATTCTTAAAAATAGTTATGGACATTTTTGTATCCATTCCAAGAAATTCCTCATGTGGCATATCACTAGCTAGAAGCCCCTTAGTTCACTCTTGCCTTTCCTGCAATACAGTTTGCATACATTTCCCTAACAATTTTTGGCACACTGACAGCATACTTCTTTACCTGCTCCTCAGGATGAAAGTTTCTTGTTATTTTTTTATTCCTTTGGGTCATTTTCAATGCTCAACCTATCATTAACAAGAAGTTAAATGTTAGTTTGAAAAATGCAAGATGTATAAATTGAAGCTTAAACAAGCTAATAACCTTGAAGAATTGAAATGGAAATGTTTTGCACTGTGTGATTTTAGTACTCAGAATTTGCTGGCAAAATCCAAAGTATCAGTGGCAATTAATGTAATGCCTTAGATGAAAGAGATACTTGGTTAAGGAAAATGGATATTATTTACCATGACTGCCCACTCATTACAAGTCAGAAGGAAACAAAAGTTCTATTTCGTGTCCTTTCATCTCAGCTATTTGCCACAGTGTCCAAATCCCCAGAATAATTTGCCCAAGGCATTGTTTTCATTAAGCATTGCTCTAAAATGAAAGACTACTTCTAGTAGAGAAAATATACTTAGGAAGGTAAATTAAATTCACAGAATTTAAAATAGTGTGACAACTCTTTTCTTCTTTTCTGTCTGACCTCCTAAGCAACCAGTTTCACAAGAGTCCTACAAACTGGGGTAATTGTTTCAGTGATTTCAGAGTGTTTAAATTATAAGAAGCCATTGGTGGAAATAAAGGGAGATGGAACAAGGCCAGAAGTTAAAAGGGAAACAGGTTTTGATGCAATAAAAAATAAAAGGACTTCACTCAGAGAAGAGAATTATTGCTATCTGTCAAACTTCTAACAAGTCCCCTCACCATACTTCAAGGGCTAACAGTATTCTATTCATTTGCCTATTTTTTTTTCTTAAATTTATTTATTTGATAGCCAGAGATCATAAGTAGGCAGAGAGGCAGGCAGAGAGAGAGGAAGGAAAGCAGGCTCCCTGCGGAGCAGACAGCCCGATGCGGGGCTGGATCCCAGGACTCTGGGATCACGACCTGAGCCGAAGGCTTTTACCCACTGAGCCACCCAGGCGCCCCTCATTTGCCTATTTTTAACAAACATCACCACACATTCCTTTCCTTTTTCAAAATTATTTTCTTTGGAATATTACTTTTAAAAATGTCACCAAAACTATGAAGTAAAGACGACCTTTGCAATTATCAAACTTGGTCTTAATCCCAGTCCTCTCTCTCCCAATTCAATTCAAATTGATTAAACCATTTCCATTCAACAATGTTTGGTGGTTGGTTGCTATATACCAGGTAATGGGATCTAAAGTACACATGAGTTTTTCCTTATGGAATTATGTTTTATGGAGTTTAATTATTCAGGAAATTATTATAAATAGAGTAAGGGTTATGGAAGTTCATCTAATATGGAAGCATATGGGAAGGAGGTGATGGAGTAACTTCTTGAAGAACTAACATTTAAGTTGAAATTGGAAGAAAATATAGGAATTAACCAAGCAGGGAGGAGTTGCAGGCATCTGCTACAGGATTTAACAAAGACCAATACATGTAAGGAAGTAAACTAAATCAGCATGTCTGGCAAAAATAGCAATGGGCTATTTTATATGAACCAAAGGAGAAAGACAAGAAGATACTACAACTTGGCTTTTCAACCATGTGTGAAGAGGTGAATAATATCCTATTTAACTTGTACCAGACTGTCTTCTAGGAAAGGAACCATCTTTTTCTGGAAAAGACCCTTGCTTAGTTAGTTAGGTAAAGATGGAGACACTGAAGGCAGAGGTATTCCCAGTTCTGCTCCACCTGGGAGAAAGTAATGGTTGTGTTATTTTTACCTTTTCCCCTTCTCTGGTAGAATGGGAAAGAGATGAGAAAAAAGCCACAGAGAAGTAAGAGAGGACAAAGAAACTGTCTTGTGTTCCACTTCCCAAAAGCAAGCTCTTGAGGTGGCCTTAGATATGGAAGTTTGTTTGGGAGGTGATTTCAGGAAACAGAGAGAAGGGATAGATATAGTGAGATTAGGGAAGGAAGGAAAGAAAAAAAATAAATAAATAAAATAAAAAAGAGAGAGAGAGAGTATTAACCTGGTAACGATGATGGCTAGCCATATTCTATCCTATCAGGAATAATCCACCTCAAATGATCTCTATTCAAAGTTTCCCTCCAGAGGGTCAATGCTCCAAAGATAGTGGAGTAGGAAGATCCTGGTTTACCTTATCCCATGGGTAAAACTAAATATAACTCACATCAGTGTAAGTGACCCAGAAAATTACCCCAAGATTGACAGAACAGACTCTTCACAGCTAAATGTAGAGAAGAGGCCACATCAAAGAGGGTTGGAAGGGTACAGATGCAGTCAGAAGTCAAACTGACCCTTGGGAAAGCCCATAGGAGGGAGGGACACTGTGAACACAAAGAAGGGAGAAGAATAGTCCCCATAGCCAGCCACCCCAGGCATAGGAGGCCCACACTAGGAAAACAAACCCCCATGATATTTGGCTTTGAAAAACAGAGGGGCTTAACTTCTTGAGTTCTTACAATCAGTGGAGCTTAACATCTGGGACTTTAAAATTAACAGGCTAGGTTCTGGGAGATCCAGAAAGCTATGGGAAATTGAGTCCCCATCCTTGATGAGAGAGCACAACAAACAGCCCTGTGGAGATATAGCACGGGAGCAGCAGTTTGAAAGATATATAGGGTGTATGGTAGGGATATTTGTTTGCTGATCTCAAGGCTTATCCTGGAGGGGCAGGGATCTTTGGGAGACTTCTCCAAGAAAAGGGAGCTTGTGGGTGCCATTTCCCTCTACAACCCTCAAGCCTAGACACAAGGACACCTGTGGGAAAAAGCTCATTGTGAACACTCTCCACCTAGCTTGCTAACAGTGTGCCCTACCCCCCACATTGTCCAGCCAACCTGGCCTCCTCCCACAGCAGACCCACACAAATCTTGTTAACACTGCATGCCCTGCCCCACAGTGTTCTCCTGCTGACTAACCCCTTCCAAAATGCCTTCAGTAGTAGTCCACCCAAAGTAGTACCAAAAGCATTGTCCTGTGCAAGCAACCCAATAGGGGTTGTACCCACCCCAAATTGAGTCCTGCCCCAGGGAGAGGGAAAGATAACCACAGACCCAGGTTCAACACAGTCCCAGCAGTGGACTGGGTGCAAACATCTTCTCTGACTGCAGGTCTTGCCCTCCAATGGAACCTTCTCAGAAGACAACACAGGGAGAGCGCTGTGCTACTACAGCTCTGGAAAATGCCTGGTCTGACCTCACTCAAGCCTAAGGTGGCCCCAGACTGGCCCATTGACAACACAAGGACCTAATCCAGCCCACAATAGGCAGACCACTGCAAGCGACTGGGCTGAAGGCAGACATGCCTCAACTACCACAGTAGGGTGCATGCAACACACAGAGGAGACACCCCTGAAGTACCAGGTTCTAGTGAACAGGGGACATTGCAGTGCAGGGCACTACAGGATCTCTTCTTCATCAAGACACTACTTTCAAGAGCAGGAAATGTAGCTGACTTTGCAAACACATAGAAACAGACACAGAGAGTCAGACAAAAGGAGGACACAGAGGAATATGTCCCAAAATCACAGTAAGAGAGCTAAATGAGACAGAGATAAGTAATATGGCTGAGAGCAAATTTAAAGTAATGCTCATAAAGATACCACCTGGATTTGAGAAGAGTGGAGGACCTCAGTGAGACTCTCAAAGGAGAGATACAAAATAGAAGAAAGGACCAATCAAAGATTAAAAAAAAATCTCAATAACTGAAATTAATAATACACTAGAGGGAATAAATAGTAGACTAGAGGGAGGAGAAGAAGAGATCAGCAACCTGGAGGACAGAGAAATGGAAAGCATTCAAAGTGAACCAGAGGGAAAAAAATAATAATAAGTGAAAATAGATTAAGAGAGCTTAGTGACACCAACAAGAGTAATAGCATTTAGATTACAGGATCCCAGAAGGATAAAAGAGAGAAAAGGAGGCAAAAAAAATTATTTGAAGAAATATTAACTGAAAACTTCCCAAATCCAGGGAAGGAAACAGAAATCTAGATCCAGGAGGGACAGAAACCCCCAACAAACTCAAACCAAAGAAGTCCACACCAAAACATATAGTAATAAAAATAGCAAAAACTAGTGATAAATAGAGAATTTTAAAAGTAACAAGAGACAAGAAAGCAGTTACATATAAGGGAAACCCCATAAGGCTATCAGCTGATTTTTCAGCAGAAACTTTGTAGGCCAGCATGAACTGACATGATATATTCAAAGTGCTGAAAGAAAAACCTGTAACCAAGAATATTCTATCTGGCAAGGCTATCATTCAGAATAGAAGGAAAGAAAGTTTCCTAGACAAATGTAAACTAAAGGAATTCATCACCACTAAACCAAGCCTTACAAGACATGTTAAAAGGGATTCTTTGAGTGTAAAGGAAAGAACAAAAGCAGGAGTAAGAAAAGTAATATATATATATATGTAATATATGTACATATATATAATATATAATATTATATATTATTGTTTTTGTGCTTGTGTATATATTTGTATATGTAATATATATATTATATATATTATACATTATATTATAAATATATATAATCTCCAGTCAAGAGGTTCAACAAAAGTCAAGAGATTCACAAAATAAAAAGATGTAAAGTATGACACCATGTACCTAAAATGTGGGGGTTGGGGGAGTAAGACTTGAGTGTTTTTTAGAATGGGTTCACACTTAAACAACAATCAACTTAATATAGACTGCTGTACGCAGAAGATGCTATAATAAATCTAATAACCACAAATACAAATGAGTAATAGATACACACACACACAAAAAAAAAAAAAGAGAGAGAGAGAAAGTAATTCAAATATACCACTAAAGAAATCATCAAACCATGAGAAGAGAGGGGGAGGGGGAAATAAAACAGAGAAGAACTACAAAAACAACCACAAAACAAATAACAAAATGGCAATAAGTACATAGTATCAAATAATTACTTTTAATGTAAATGAACTAAATGCTCCAATGAGAAGACACAGAGTGATGGAATAGATAAAAAGCAAGACCTATCTATATGCTACCTAAAAGAGATAAATATCAAACCTAAAGGCACATGCATATTGAAAGAAAATAAATAGAAGAGCATTTATCATGCAAATGGAAGTGAAAAGAAATCCAGGGTAGCAATATTTACATGGGACAAAATAGACTTTAAAACAGAGACTGTAACAAAAGACAAAGAAGGATATTACATAATCATAAACAAAACAATCCAACAAAAACATACAACAATTGTAAATATCTATGCATCTAAAATGGGAACACCCAAATACACAAAGCAGCTAATAATAAACATAAAGGGAGCAATTAGTAGTAATACAATAATAGTAGGGGACTGTAACACCACAGAAATATGAAGGATTATAAGGGAGTATTGTGAAAAATTATATGCCAATAAATTGGACAACTTAGAACAAATGGATGAATTCCTAGAAACATATAACTTCCCAAAACTGAACCAGGAAGAAACAGAAAATTTGAACAGACCAAATAAAGTAACAAAACTGAAATGGTAATCAAAAAACTTCCAACAAACTAAAGTTCAGGACCAGATGGCTTCATAGGTGAATTTTTTCAAACATTTAAAGAAAAGCTAATACCTATTCTTCTCAAACTATTCTTAAAAAATAGAAAAGGGAATAAAAGCCTCCAAGTTCATTCTATAAGGCTAGCATCAATCACCTTGATACCAAAACCACCTAAAGACACTACCAAAAAAGAGAACTGCAGGCTAGTATCTCTGATGAACATAGATGCAAACATTTTCAACAAAACATTAGCAAACCAAATCTAACAATACAAATATATATATATATATATATATATATTCGTATTCACCGCAATCAAGTGGGATTGATTCCTGGGATGCAAGAGTCATTCAATATTTGCAAGTCAATCAGTGTGATACACAATGTCAACAAGAGAAAGGATAAAAACCATATGGTCATTTTAATAGATGCAGAAGAAGCATTTGACAAAGTACAACATCCATCATGATAAGACCCCTCAGCAAAGTAGATTTAAGGGACTATACCTCAACATAATAAAGGCCATATATGAAAAAAAACATGGCTAACATCACACTCAATGGTGAAAAACTGAGATTTTCCCTCAAGTCAGGAACAAGACAAGGATGTCCACTTTCACAAATTTTATTCAACACAACACTGAAAATCCTCGTCACAACGACTAGATAAGAAAAAGAAATAAACGGCACCCCAGTTAGTAAGGAAGAAGTAAAACGTTCACTATTTGTAGGTGATGTGATACTATGTATAGAAAACCCTAAAGATTCCACCAAAAAACTACTAGAACTGACAAATGAATTCAGTTAGGTCACACACAGGATACAAAATCAATATACAGAAATCTGTTGTATTTCTATACAGTAATAATGAAGTCGCAGAAAGAGAAATTAAGAAAAAAATCCCATTTACAGTAGCACCAAAATAATAAACTACATAGGAATAAACTATGAAGGTGAAAGATCTGTACTCTAAAAACCATAAAACCTGATGAAACAAATTGAGGACTACACAAATATATGGAATGATATTCCATGTTCATAGATTGGAAGAACCAATATTATTAAAATATCCATGTTACCTCAATCAATCTATAGATTCAACACAATTCCTATCAAAATACCAACAGCATTTTTCATGGAAGTAGAACAAAAAAAAAAATCCAAAAATTTGTATAGAGATAAGAATCTTGGAACAAAATTGGAGGTATCACAATCCCAGATTTCAAAATAAACTACAAAGTTATAATAATCAAGACAGTGCAGTACTGGCACAAAAACAGATGTATAGAGCAGTGAAACAGAATAGAGATCCCAGAAATATGGTCATAATTCTACAGTCAATTAATCTTTGACAAAGGAGGCAAGGATATGCAATGTTTAAAAGACAGTCTCTTCAACAAATGGTCCTAGGAAAACTGGTTAGCTACATGCAAAAGAATGAAACTAGACCACTTTCTTACACCATACACAAAAATAAACTCAAAATGGATTAAAGACCTAACTGTGATACCTAAAACCATAAAAATTCTAGAAGACTGCATAAGCAGTAATTTTTCTAATGTTAGCCATAGCAACACTTATCTAGATATGTCTCCTGAAGCAAGGGAAACAAAAGCATCAATAAACTATTGGGACCATATCAAAATAAAAGGCTTCTGTACAGCAAAGGAAACAATCAACAAAACTAGAAAAACAACTTCTGAATGGGAGATATTTGCAATGGACATATCCAATGAGGGGTTAGTACCCAAAATATATAAAGAACGTATACAATTCAACACCAAAAAACCCCAAATAATCTAATTTAAAAAGTGGACAGAAGACATGGACATTTCTCCAAAGAAGACATACAGATGGCCAAATAGACACATGAAAAGATGCTCAACTTTACTCATAATCAGGGAAATGCAAAGCAAAACTAAAATAAGATATGACTTCACAATGTCAAAATGGATAAAATCAAAGACACAAGAAACAAGTGTTGCTGAGGATGTGAAGGAAAAGGAACCCTCTTGCACTGTTAGTGAGTATGCAGGCTGGGGCAGCTGCTGTGGAAAACAGTATAGAGGTTCCCAAAAAAATTAAAAATAGAATTACTATATGACCTAGTAATTCCACTACTGGGTATTTAGGCAAATAGCAGAAAAACAGTAATTCAAAGAGATATATGCACCCCTGTTTATTGCAGCATTATTTACAATAACCAAACTATGGAAAGAACAAGTGTGCATTGATTGAAGAATGGATAAAGAAGATATGATATATATAATGGAATATTACTCAGCCATAGAAAATGAAATCTTGCTATTTGTAACAACATGAACAAATCTACAGCATATAATGCTAAGTGAAGTAAATCCATTGGAGAAAGACATCTACCATGTATATGTAGAATTTAGGAAACAAAACAAACAAAAAAGAGACAAACCAAAAAAATAGACAAATATAGAGAACAAACTGGTGGTTATGAGGGGAGATGAGTGGGGGCTGGGTGACTTGGATGAAGGAGACTGAGAGAACACTTAGCATGAAGAGCACTGAGTAATATATAGAATTGCTGAATCACTGCATTGTATACCTGAAACTCATGTAACACTGAATGTTAATTATACTGTAAATTAAAAAAGAAGTTTGAGGGGCGCCTGGGTGGCTCAGTGGGGTAAGCCTCTGCCTTCAGCTCAGGTCATGATCTCAGGGTCCTGGGATTGAGCCCCACATCGGGCTCTCTGCTCTGCAGAGGGCCTGCTTCTCCCTACTCTCTGCCTGCCTCTCTGCCTACTTGTGATCTCTCTCTCTGTCAAATAAATAAATAAAAATAAATTAAAAAAAAAAGAAGTTTGAACTAGCAAATATGGCAAAGTCATTTAAGGATTTTAAATGGAATGTCATGTGATCCAATTTGCATTAAAAATTAATCATTCTTGCTACAGGGTAGAAACTGGATTAGAATGGTGGCAAGAGCAGACATAAGGAGAACAAGTCACAAACATGTCGCATTTCTACCAAGAGTCTGCAAGGTAAAGGAAACAAGATGAATGAAAAGTGTTGCTGTTTGAAGCTTAAACAATAAAATTACTGAAATAGGAAATATTGGGGAATGAAGAGGGTTAGGAGGAAAGTAATGTATTTAATCTGGAGGCATGTTGAATTTGAATGCTCTACGAGAAAATAAATGGAAATACCCAATAAAATTTACAGATCTGGCATTCAAAAAGAGCATGAAGTTAGTAATACAGAGTAACCTTCATAAATGATCTAAAACCAGGGATGTAGATAAGGTGTTTTGAGATTAGACTGAGTTAAGGAGAGGGACTGAGAGAAATAAGGGAGGAGGGAGAAGAAGCAGCAGAGGAGAAGGGGAGAAAAAGAGAAGACAAGATATAGACAAAACAGAATCTAAGGAGATAAAACCCTAGTCATAAATATTTAAGGGCTGGGAGCAGAGGAGGAGGAACTGTAAAAGAAGACTAACAAGGCACATTTAGATGTGTAGGAAAAACAGAGAATATGCTCACAAAATTGCAAGAGAAAAGAGTGTCTTAAAGAAGATGACTAATGGTTCACCATGTTCAAACACAAACAAAATTGAAACATGTCCACTTATCCCAACAAACTGGAGGCTAGCATGACTTTGGTGAGGAGTATTTTTAAAAGCTCAAATACGATAAAGACTGAGGCATATTCTTTGACCTTCAACCTGGAGAGCAGGGTGACCCTGGTGGGGAGAGTTTCAGCATGTGGTGACCCACTGCAATGAGTGGGAACTGAGGAAATATGAAAATCAATGGACAACAACCAAAGGGGGTAGCTCTCTCTCACACACACATACCCGCACACACGAAAAGTAAATTAAGTGTTACTGTTACCATTTTAGGGATGTAATAACTGAGCTTTATAGAGTTAAGTAACTTGTCCAAAACTACATAGCAAATATCAGAGCTGGGATTCAAAATCCTTGTTAAATTCACTTAAATCCATTATACCACATCCCCATGCATCACCACAGCTTAGGAATGTCTAGTGAAAATAGGGGCATTTTATCGTATGTTTAAGTGACACCTCAAGAAAAAAAATTAATATTAACTGCAAGGTATAGAAACAAACATGCAAAAAAATGTAACATCACTGAAGTGTTAAAGAAAAGCTAATGGGAAAATTAAGAATTTACTTTTTTACTATTACTTTGACCAAGATTTGAAAGAGAACAGACTAGGGCAGGTATTAGGAAGCACATAACCTATAATATGCTCCTGGAAATGCAACTGTGATTATCTCATGAGACTACAAGCTCCTCTGGGGCAGTTTTCATGTCTTAATCTTTGTTTTCCCCACTGCCTTTTGCAGTTTTTTAAAACATACAACGCTCTTATGAAGTATTTATTGGCAGTTTATTGAATTGCACTGAATTAAATGAATTAAATAAGATCGTGAATTCTAACTCTAAGACATGATTAATTGCAAAATTATTTAAATATAAGTGAATATCATTCTGATTGCTTATGATTTACTTCTGGATTACTTCTGAGAAGTATATTTCTTTTTCTGAAAATTTTATTTGTATTGTGTGTCTGTGATTGACTTTATGACAGTATGTATGTGTGTTTTGATTAGTAGATCCAACAAATTGAAAACCAGTCAACTTTCCTTACTCATCTATAAATAGTGTTTGATTGTTAGTACCCGTTTGTGTAAAATTTCATTTATATTTCCCATCGAAGTTGGCTGCTAATTAACTGAGACACTAAAAATCCTCCAAAGCTTTAAATAGTGATGCTAACCTGCTGTCACCGAAGGTCACAAAAATCTAGCAGTTCAAGCAAATCAGAAGTTCACTTCTCTCATGTAAGAGCAGGCAATCTATGGAGGACAGATGGTTCTGTGACATGAGATCATCCAGAGACCCGGAGGCCTTGAACTTGCTACCCTCTCATCCCCTACAGAAGTGGTTTTCAGACTTGATATGTGTCAGAATCTCCTGGAAGACCTGTCAAAACAGGTCTGGAACCACCTCCAAAATTTTTGATTCATTAGGTGGGGTAAGACGTGGGGATTTACATTTCTAAAAAGGTCCCCCTTGAAAGAGGGTATAGGCACATACTGCTATACTGAGGACCACATTTTATAAACCACTGTCCTAGAGCGTTGGCTCTCTCTGCCTGGTCCAGCTCTACTCACCAGTGGGGTCCATCATGTACAACTTAGGGAAAGGCACACACAAAAAAGCAAATGCACCTTTTGATTATCTTAATGGAAAGGCGTAGAATATATACTTATACAAATATATATTGATGTGTTTAATATATATTTATCTTTATATGTTTTTGCTGACATCTCTTATTCAAAAACTTGGTCACAGAGTCATATTTAGTTGCAGAGAAAATGGCAACTATAGTCTCTAGCTGGGAATATGTATGCTTAACTAAAACTCAGGAGGCCGTATTACCAAAACAAAAGAAAAAAGGGAAATACTAGTACTTTGGGTACCATAGTATGATCTGCCACAACACCATAGTAAGGATCATAAAAATGTTAAGATCAAGAAGAAAAATCATCTATAAAAGGACATAATAATAACAGCCAAAATTTCAGTGTTTATTATATTCAAAGCTCTGTGGAACAACTTACATGTAGTATATCCCTTAATTTTCCCAGGTATTCTATGAAGGAGGTCATACAATGCCCTGCAGCCCTCCAATATACACACTATTAGGGATGAACACTAATTTATTATTGCAATTTTATTACTTATTTGATTTTGGAATGAGTCTGACAATCTCCAATTGTACATAAAAAGAACTCAATTTCTAAAGCACAAATGTTAAAATTAGCTCAGTTCTACTTAGAATCCTTAGAGTCTAGTCTACCTTTATTCATTTGCCAATTTATTACATAGTGGTATCATCACTTTAAAAATGCTAATTAGTGTTAGTATTAATAACAGTTAACATATATTGAATATTTCTTACCTGCCAGGCACTTTTCTAACTTTTCTTTTAACATACTACTCTATTAACTCATTTGAGCCCTGAGATCACACTAGGAAGTAGGCACTATAATTATCTTCATTTACCAATGAAAAAACTGAGACCTAATCCTGCTTAAGGTCACAGGACCCACAGAAACTGAGCTGAAATTTGAACCCCAAAGTCTGTGCTCCTAATCACTATGAAATATACCAACTCTCAGGATAAATCACTATTGTGTTAAAGAGCAAAGAGGTAATTACAAAATATCTTGTAACTGGATAGTGAAAAAAGGTTATAGGACTTTTGACTCACAAATAAACATACATAAAGCGCATTTATCACTTTGGTAAGAATATCATGAAATGTATATTTTGAGAGGCATTACCAAGGAGTCATAATTGAGCTCAATGGAACTAAAATGGTTCTCCAAATGAGTAGACAGTACCCATCTGGTCTGTTTCCATTAAAATGTCTGTGGGTTCACTGCACATTAGCATAAGCCCACTAAAATCATTCTCACTGTAGTCATTGAAGTTTTAATGGAAGAGCACATGGAACATGAAGTGTTGTCTATACCCTCTACTTCCATTTTTTTCCCTCCTAGTCTCTCCTGAACTCAATCCAGTGAGGCTTTCCCCTCACTGCCCGGAAGCTACTCTGATCAAGTTGCTAATGAATCCATTGGTCAAGCCCCCATATTATTGAAGCAACCATCAGCATCTGGTCTGCTGGAGGGAATCACTCCCTCCATTTGAAGAAAAGTCTTTACTTGGCTTCTGGTGTGCCACTCTCTCAGTTCTCCTCCAGCCTCACTGACTCCTTCTGAATGTCCTCTCCTGGTCCTCTCCCTCTTCTCCTCAGCCCTGATTGTATAAAATCTTTAGACTTCTACTCTTTTATCTCCATGTCTTCTCTGCTCTATGTACAATTACACCCATGATTTTTGAATACTATAAGCTTCCAAATTTGTATCACTAACCCAGAGTTCTCCCAGGAACTCCAAACCCCTTTATCCAATTGTTCGCTGGACAACACACCAGAAGCTAACATTCAGTCACAAACTTAGCATTTCCAAAATACAAACTCCTAATGAAAACTCCTGCAGTATGCTTTTTATATTGTCTCACTCATCTTAGTAAAGGAAAAGCCTATACTTCCAATAACTTAAACTGTGACACCCCAGAACAAATTACCTTAACCATATCCTGCTGCAGTTATCCTGTATAACACAAACACATCTATGGATAATAGATAGATGACAGACAGATAGATGGACAGATAGATATTGATCAATTGACTGATCTATAGATGGATGGATAGATGATAGATAGACAGATAATCATACTGAAATAGTTCATTGATCCCTCCCTATTCCAAAAATTGGCAACAAAGAAACATATTCTCAAGCTGAATTAAAATCTTCTGTCTACCTAAACTATTTCATGATGAATTCAATGCACCAAGTAAACTCATGATCTCAGAAATGGCAACACCTTATTGGCAAAATGCAAGCCTAACACATTTGCAATTGCCATTTTACCTTTCAATTTACTCCCATGAGTAAATGACTTGAAAG
Source organism: Lutra lutra (assembly GCF_902655055.1). Taxonomy (NCBI): domain Eukaryota; kingdom Metazoa; phylum Chordata; class Mammalia; order Carnivora; family Mustelidae; genus Lutra; species Lutra lutra. The sequence goes on from NC_062286.1 coordinate 48,597,186, forward strand.
CAGAGGCTGTGTTTTCTTCATATAGAGATTCCCAGCACCTAGTTTAGTGCCTCACACATGGCAGTCACACTCTAAATATTTGTGGAATACGTTTAAAGTGATTTCAACAAAAAGGAAATAGAGTCAAGGTGAAAGATAAGCAATGGTGACTATCATATGCTGCATAAATGCATTAGGAAATGCCATCTTGGGAAACTGATATTCAGATAATGAAGTTTCTAATAACACAAGAGAAAGAATGGTATCTTTATTAATGCCCAATATCTATTATACCACTGCACAAACAATGGGATACTAATAAATAATACTGTTACACAAAGTCAAGATTTCTCACAGAATGTATTCTGGTGCGAGCTGCTGGACGTAACCAAGTACCTGCCCCAACTCAACATCCTCATACATGAATTGATATCTATTAAAATACACATGGCTGCTTTCTGAGGGCTGATGGGAATTTCCTGGCCCTCTTCAAAACTCTAGGTACTTGGGATTTCATTACTTTTGTGGTTAAGAGTAATATTACCTTCCTGAATTTCAGATTTATTTTCTGTAAAACAAGAGGGTTAAAAACACCCAGCACCATGTTATGTGTGTGAACACTCAGTGAGATAATACTTGTAAAACAACAACCCCACTTCCAGGTGTGCTATAAATGCCAATTTTTTTTATAATAATTGCTTAGAATTTGCTGTTTTATGACAATTATTAATAAGAAGGATTAAAGTTTTCATATTTTTTGATACCTTACCTGCCTGTCTGAAATCTTCCTGAGCAGTTTATCTCACACAGGACAGGATTGGAGGGTGGAAAGAGGAACAAATCTAAAGCAATCACAGATGGGGCTTCTTCCTATTGGTTTTTAGAAAATGTTATTTTTCAGATGTACATTTCCAAGCCATTTCCCCTCCATTACTGTTGATTTTGGTTTACTCTAAGGTACTTGGTTAGAGGATGGCGTACTTGCTAGGTGAGTGTACCTTGAAATCTCTCTGGGTATTCTAGGCTATGCGGGTCTACTCCCAGCTCTTACCCCCATGCCTGGCTTTCACTCCCCAGTATCATTCGCTTTATCTCTATGAGTTTTAACAGATATTTTAATTTTAACAATACCTTGTTAGAATACAATGTACTTAGAAAGGAATGAAGCTTAATTCCCATTCAGGAGCTTAATGAGAATTAAAGACCTAGCCAAGAATAAAGCCAAGTGGCGATTTGATAATTTCCAAATAGCACATTCTATAAAAACAATTTTAATTTTTTTTACTGCATTTACCTGAATTGATAAAACGGAGTACCAATTTTGTATTTTAGTTTGCTTTTGTTTATTTTTTGCTGTCAATTAGCCATAGGTAACCTCCACAAAAAAAAAAAAAAAAAAAAAAAGGAAAGGACTAAGGAAGAATTAGCTTAAATAAAGGGATAGTTTATCTAAAAACGTGAGAAAATCCATTTTCCATTTTCATGACCAAGAAAAAATTTTACAAACTGTGGATAGTACTGGTAAAACTGTTACAGCGCATAGTAATTCCTCAGGCCATGTGGTGTTCAGTTTGATTCAAATTTAGCTCTTCAAATGCCAGAGAATTTCTTTATTTGAGATAGGAATTTTCAGAATAGCACAATCTTATTAAACTTAATATATACAAAAACATAACACCTCATAACTGACAACTAAGGGATGGGTGACTGGAACAATTAATATTGGACTCATGTTCAGGGAAACCAGCCTCACTAAAGGCTTGGGGATGGAGTGCCAGTTATTATTTGTATAATTCTGTTGTTTCTCTCCTCACTGTCCATGCCACCCCTGAGCACAGTCAATGTCAGGCTTAGGAATATTTCTCTGACTTCTCCCAGGGCCAGACTTGGAGTAAAGTAAGTGCTCAGGTTATAGGAGGTTTTTCCTACTCAAGCCATGTAGAGAGCTGCTGTGTTCAGTGACCAAGGCTTCAAGCAGTCTGAGCTGCCCAGCAGGGAAGGGATCCACCGGCCTCCCCTCATCCATCATGGGTGTATATTGAAAGCATAGAAGAATCTTCATTAAGAAAATGATGCTACTGGGGCACCTGGGTGGGTGCCCAGTGGGTTAAAGCCTCTGCCTTTGGCTTGGGTCATGATTCCAGGGTCCTGGGATCAAGCCCCACATCAGGCTCTCTGCTCAGTGGGGAGCCTGCTTCCTCCTCTCCCTCTCTTTGCCTGCCTCTCTGCCTACTCTGTCAAATAAATAAATAAAATCTTAAAAAAAAAGAAAAGAAAAGAAAATTATGCTACTTGCTAGATGTTTTGGTTGATTCTCACGTACAGTATAGTGTAGGTTCTTTGATGTCCAGGAGCATAAAAATAATATGTGATAATATGTGCAAATCCAGATACCTTTAGCTAGCTACCAATTATGAAATCTTTGTGTTTTATTTAGGGTCATCAAAAGGAGAAATCAAGGTGCACTCACTTTATTTTCCCCTGTAGATGACAACACTACCAATTAGTGACTCTTCCCTGTTTCCCAAAAGGAGGACAGAAAAAGTAGTTTTGCTGTGTATTGTTAAATGGCAGCAGAAGTCACATTTTGAAAATGTTAAAAAAACTTGAAGCTCTAAACTTTTAATGATCTTTTGTATTAACAAAGGATTTTATTTACAGGAAAAGAGCTAAGGTGAAATGAGCACACATGCTGTTCATTCTGTCACCAAACATGAGTTAAGTCGGTTGGTAATCAACTTAAAACAATAAGGAGGCAACTTAATCCCAATTAAATGAAAAGAGTATTTATTTGCCCACTACTTAACTTGGAGTTTTTCCAAATCCCTCATTGTACAAGTTGTGTCCGTTGTAAGGACTTCAAACCGGACCCTCAATAGCAAACCACAGACCAGTGAAATAAATTCAGTCTGAAATCAATTAAACTGCTGACGTCATTTGATTATTTTTCCAACACTAAGACATATTTGTTACACATTTTCACTTTGTTAACTTCAGGAAGTTCTCAGAGTCTCCTGCTTTTTGATTAAAAAAAAAAAAAAAACATAAGGAGTGATTTCAAAAATATACACCAAACCCTATACATCTAAGTTCTGAGAAAGCACTACAATTTGCTAGATGCACAGTAACAATTTTTAGGGTTTGTACTGTATTTTTAAAGTTTCCTTAAAGCCATAAACTTTATACAAAAGACTGCATCAGCCATTTAGAGTAAACTGGTTAGAATTCTAACTTGATCTTTCATTTCTTTCATCTGCTAGTCCCCTCTGCCTGGGTTATTATGGTTATTTAGAAATTAATTACTTTTATTATGTTGCTTAAAATTTTTGGTGCTAAATAGTGACAGCACACTTGTGTCTTTATTTGTTTTTTTTTTTTCCACATGTTCTTACCATCTTTCCATATCTGTGTGCAAATGTGGTACAGTTAGTATCAAAGCTCAAATTTAAACTTCACTTGGTACCAAGACAACTAAGTATCTCAGATTGTGTCCTTTGCCTTATTAGATCCCACAGATGACCTTCAGTGAGTTTCTCCAGTTCTTCTAGCACATGAAGACCGTGGAGAATTATCAAGCAGGACAACTCCCACAAGAGCAGTGAGGTATTCCTCCTGTTGCCTCCCCTTCTGCTTCTCAAAATGGCGCCTCACAGCCAGGCTGCCAGGGTTCTCTGCTGGCCCCAGTGCCCCAGTGTTCTGATACTCTGTCCCATGCCTTTCAAAGGGTCTGACTATATGCTTGTCTCTGACTCTTCCAACAAATAGCATTTACCCATTGTCTTATTTTTCTGAGGCAAATTTTTTAATCTAACTAATTACTTGATTTCAAAGTATATTTAGCTTAATATGAATTTAGCAGCACCCACACAAAAGATAGGAACCTCCAGTCTTTCAGAGATAACTTTTAAAATACTGTTGGGGTTGGGAGTCAAGATGGCGGAGAAGTAGCAGGCTGAGACTACATCAGGTAGCAGGAGATCAGCTAGATAGCTTATCAATCCATTGCAAACACCTATAAATACAATAGGAGACCAAAGACAAGAAGAGCAAAAATTCTAGAAACAGAAAATCGACCACTTTCTGAAAGGTAGGACAGCGGACAAGTGAATCCAAAGCGACGGGAAGATAGATGGCGGGGGGAGGGGCCAGCTCCCTGCAAGTGGCAGAGCAACAGAGCACAAAATCAGGACTTTTAAATCTGCTCCACTGAGGGACATCGCTCCAGAGGCTAAACTGGGGTGAAGCCCATGTGGGGTCAGCATGGCCCCAGGACCCACAGGGTCACAGAAGGATTGGGGGTGTCTGAGTGTCACAGAGCTCACAGGTATTAGAGCGGGGAAGCCGGCTACAGAGACAGAGCCAAGGAGTGAGCTCTCAGCTCAGGGTTACCTTGAACCGGTCACAAGCTGGGTGAGCTCGGAGCACAGCCAGAGGCCAGGGAGACAGGAGTGATTGAGCACTTTTCTCTGAGGGCGCACTGAGGAGTGGGGCCCAGAGCTCTTGGCTCCTCCTGGCTGGAGATTGGGAGGCCGCCATTTTCATTCCCGTCCTCCAGAATTCTACGGAAAGCATTCAGGGAACAAAAGCTCCTGAAAGCGAACCCGAGTGGATTATTTAGCCTGGCCCCTAGTAAGGGTGGTACAATTCCGCCTCAGACAAAGACACTTGAGAATCACTACAATAGGCCCCTCCCCTAGAATATCAACAAGAAATCCAGCCAGGACCAAGTTCACTTACCAAGGAGAACAGCAGAATTCCAGAGGAGGAGAAAGCAAAGCACGGAATTCATGGCTTTCTCCCCATGATTCTTTATTCTTGAAGTTAATTTAATTTTTTTAATTTAATTTTTTTTCTTCTTCTAAATTTTTTTTAACTTTTACCCTCCCCTCTTTTAACGTTTTTTAACTAGTTTATCTTAACAATACCTTTCATTAAAAAATAATAATAATAATAATAATAATAATAATAATCTTTTTTGAACCTTCATTATTATAGTCATATTTTATCCTTCATTGTATCTAACTTTATTTTTTGTATACACATAGAGTTTTTTTCTTCTAAAAAATTAGGGGTACAACTTCTAATAGATCAAAATATACCCTAAATCTAGCTCCAGGCTTGTTCTAGTCTCCAGCCCGAGCAAAATCTCTGCACTTTCTTTTTCTTTATTCTCCCAAACAACTTACTTTATCAACTCCTTTTTTAGAAAATAAATTTTTTTTTTCATCTTTATAGGCATATTCCATCCCTTCATTCTGTTTATCCTTATATATGTTTTTCATTCTTTAAGATTGTGGGAGGTAGTTTCTTCTAAGAGACCAAAATACTCCCCAAATTAAGTGGGTGACCCTGTTCTAGTCACCAGTCTAATATATATATTTTTTCTTTTTTATATTTTTTTAATTTGTTTTCTTATTTTTTAATTTTTTTCCCCCTGAACTTCTTTTTATCCCCTTTCTCCCCCCCATGATTTGGGGTCTCTTCTGATATGGTTAAAACACATTTTCCTGGGGACTTTACCACCCTTTTAGTATTTTATTTGCTCCTTCATATATTCTTATCTGGACAAAATGACAAGGCGGAAAAATTCACCACAAAAAAAAGAACAAGAGGCAATACCGAAGGCTAGGGACCTAATCAATACGGACATTGGTAATATGTCAGATCTAGAGTTCAGAATGATTCTCAAGGTTCTAGCTGGGCTCAAAAAAGGCATGGAAGATATTAGAGAAACCCTCTCTGGAGAGATAAAAGCCCTTTCTGGAGAAATAAAAGAATTAAAATCTAACCAAGTTGAAATTAAAAAAGCTATTAATGAGGTGCAATAAAAAATGGAGGCTCTTACTGCTAGGATAAATGAGGCAGAAGAAAGAATTAGTGATATAGAAGACCAAGTGACAGAGAATAAAGAAGCTGAGCAAAAGAGGGACAAACAGCTACTGGACCACGAGGGGAGAATTCGAGAGATAACTGACACCATAAGAAGAAACAACATTAGAATAATTGGGATTACAGAAGAATAAGAAAGAGAGAGGGGAGCAGAAGGTATATTGGAGAGAATTATTGGAGAGAATTTCCCCAATATGGCAAAGGGAACAACCATCAAAATCCAGGAGGTTCAGAGAACCCCCCTCAAAATCAATAAGAATAGGTACACACCCTATCACCTAATAGTAAATATTACAAGTCTTGGTGACAAAGAGAAAATCCTGAAAGCAGCCCGGGACAAGAAGTCTGTAACATACAATGGTAAAAATATTAGATTGGCAGCAGACTTATCCACAGAGACCTGGCAGGCCAGAAAGAGCTGACATGATATATTCAGAGCACTAAACGAGAAAAGCATGCAGCCAAGAATACTATATCGAGCTAGGCTATCATTGAAAATAGAAGGAGAGATAAAAAGCTTCCAGGACAAACAAAAATGAAAGAATTTGCACCAAACCAGTTTTACAGGAAATATTGAAAGGGGTCCTCTAAGCAAAGAGGGATGCCAAAAGTAGTAGATCAGAAAGGAACAGAGACAATATACAGTAACAGTCACCTTACAGGCAATACAATGGCACTAAATTCACATCTCTCAATAGTTACCCTGAATGTTAATGGGCTAAATGCCCCAATCAAAAGACACAGGGTATCAGAATGGATAAAAAAACAAAACCCATCAATATGCTGCCTACAAGAAACTTATTTTAGACCCGAAGACACCTCCAGATTTAAAGTGAAGGGGTGGAAAACAATTTACCATGCTAATGGACATCAGAAGAAGGCTGGGGTGGCAATCTTTATATCAGATCAATTAGACTTTAAGCCAAAGACTATAATAAGAGATGAGAAAGGACACTATATCATACTCAAAGGGATTATACAACAAGAAGATCTAACAATTTTAAATATCTATGCCCCTAACGTGGTAGCAGCCAACTATATAAACCAATTAATAACAAAATCAAAGAAACACATCGACAAAAATACAATGGTAGGGGACTTTAACACCCCCCCCCACCTCACTGAAATGGAGAGATCATCCAAGCAAAAGATCAACAAGGAAATAAAGGCCTTAAATGACACACTGGACCAGATGGACATCACAGATATATTCAGAACATTTCATCCCAAAGCAACAGAATACACATTCTTCTCTAGTGCACATGGGACTTTCTCCAGCATAGATCACATCCTCGGTCCTAAATCAGGTCTCAACCAATATCAAAAGATTGGGATCATTCCCTGCATATTTTCAGATCACAATGCTCTGAAGCTAGAACTCAATCACAAGACAAAATTTGGAAAGAACCCAAATACATGGAGACTAAACAGCATCCTTCTAAAGAATGAATGAGTCAACCAGGAAATTAAAGAAGAAAGGAAAAAATTCATGAAAACAAATGATAATTAAAACACAATGGTTCAAAATCTGTGGGACACAGCAAAGGCAGTCCTGAGAGGAAAGTACATAGCAGTACAAGCCTTTCTCAAGAAACAGGAAAGGTCTCAAATATACAACCTAACCCTACACCTAAAGGAGCTGAAGAAAGAACAAGAAAGAAACCCTAAACCCAGCAGGAGAAGAGAAATCATAAAGATCAGAGCAGAAATCCATGAAATAGAAACCAAAAAAACAATAGAACAAATCAATGAATCTAGGAGCTGGTGCTTTGAAAGAATTAATGAGATTGATAAACCCCTGGCCAGACTTATCAAAAAGAAAAGAGAAAGAACCCCAAAAAATAAAATCATGAATGAAAGAGGAGAGATCACAACCAACACCAAAGAAATACAACAATTATAAGAACATATTATGAACAACTCTATGCCAACATATTTGACAATCTGGAAGAAATGGATGCATTCCTAGAGACATATAAACTACCACAACTGAACCAGGGAGAAATAGAAAACCTGAACAGACCTATAACCAGTAAGGAGATTGAAACAGTCATCAAAAATCTCCAAACAAACAAAAGTCCAGGACCAGACGGCTTCCCGGGGGAATTCTACCAAACATTTAAAGAAGAATTAATACCTATTCTCCTGAAATTGTTCCAAAAAATAGAAATGGAAGGAAAACTTCCAAATTCATTTTATGAGGCCAGGAATCAATTACCTTCATTCCAAAACCAGACAAGGATCCCATCAAAAAAGAGAATTACAGACCAATATCCTTGATGAACACAGATGCTAAAATTCTCACCAAAATACTAGCCAATAGGATCCAACAGTACATTAAAAAGATTATTCACCATGACCAAGTGGGATTTATTCCAGGGCTGCATGGTTGGTTCAACATCCGCACATCAATCAATGTGATACAAAACATTAATAAAAGAAAGAACAAGAACCAGAGGATGCTCTCCATAGATGCTGAAAAAGCATTTGACAAAGTACAGCATCCCTTCCTGATCAAAACTCTTCAAAGCATAGGGATAGAGGGCACATACCTCAATATTATCAAAGCCATCTATGAAAAACCCACCGCAAATATCATTCTCAATGGAGAAAAACTGAAAGCTTTTCCACTAAGGTCAGGAACACGGCAGAGATGTCCATTATCACCACTGCTATTCAACATAGTACTAGAAGTCCTAGCCTCAGCAATCAGAAAGCAAAAATAAATAAAAGGCATCCAAATCAGCAAAGAAGAAGTCAAACTTTCACTCATATCACAGATGAGATGATACTATATGTGGAAACCAAAAGGCTCCACTCCAAAACTGCTAGAACTTGTACAGGAATTCAGTAAGGTGTCAGGATATAAAATCAATGCACAGAAATCAGTTGCATTTCTCTACACCAACAACAAGACAGAAGAAAGAGAAATTAAGGAGTCAATCCCATTTATAGTTGCACCCAAAACCTTAAGATACCTAGGAATAAACCTAACCAAAGAGGCAAAGAATCTATACTCAGAAAACTATAAAGTACTCATGAAAGAAATTGAGGAAGACACAAGGAAATGGAAAAATGTTCCATGCTCCTGGATTGGAAGAATAAATATTGTAAAAATGTCTATGCTACCTAAAGCAATCTACACATTTAATGCAATCCCTATCAAAATTCCATCCATTTTTTTTCTAAGAAATGGAACAAATAATCCTAAAATTTATATGGAACCAGAAAAGACCTCGGATAGCCAAAGGAATATTGAAAAAGAAAGCCAAAGTTGATGGCATCACAACTCCGGACTTTAAGCTCTATTACAAAGCTGTCATCATCAAGACAGCATGGTACTGGCACAAAAACAGACACATAGATCAATGGAACAGAATAGAGCGCCCAGAAATAGACCCTCAACTCTATGGTCAACTCATCTTCGACAAAGCAGGAAAGAATGTCCAATGGAAAAAAGACAGTCTCTTCAACAAATGGTGTTGGGAAAATTGGACAGTCACATGCAGAAAAATGAAATTGGACCATTTCCTTACACCACACACGAAAATAGACTCAAAATGGATGAAGACCTCAATGTGAAAAAGGAATCCATCAAAATCCTTGAGAAGAACCCAGGCAGCAACCTCTTTGACCTCAGCCACAGCAATTTCTTCCTAGGAACATGACCAAAGGCAAGGGAAGCAAGGACAAAAATGAACTATTGGGATTTCATCAAGATCAAAAGCTTTTGCACAGCAAAGGAAACAGTTAACAAAACCAAAAGACAACTGACAGAATGGGAGAAGATATTTGCAAATGACATATCAGACAAAGGGCTAGTATCCAAAATCTATAAAGAACTTAGCAAACTCAATGTCCAAAGAACAAATAATCCAATCAAGAAATGGGCAGAGGAGATGAACAGACATTTCTGCAAAGACATCCAGATGGCCAACAGACACATGAGAAAGTGCTCCACATCACTTGGCATCAGAGAAATACAAATCAAAACCACCATGAGATACCACCTCACACTAGTCAGAATGGCTAAAATTAACAAGTCAGGAAATGACAGATTCTGGTGAGGATGCAGAGAAAGGGGAACCCTCCTACACTGTTGGTGGGAATGCAAGCTGGTGCAACCACTCTGGAAAACAGCATGGAGGTTCCTCAAAATGTTGAAAATAGAACTACCCTATGACCCAGCAATTGTACTACTGGGTATTTACCCTAAAGATACAAATGTAGTGATCCGAAGGGGCACGTGTACCTGAATGTTTATAGCAGCAATGTCCACAATAGCCAAACTATGGAAAGAACCTAGATGTCCATCAACAGATGAATGGATAAAGAAGATATATATATATATATATATATATATATATATATATATATATATATATATATACATACACAATGGAATACTATGCAGCCATCGAAAGAAATGAAATCTTGCCATTTGCGATGATGTGGGTGGAACTAGAGGGTATTATGCTTAGCGAAATAAGTCAATTGGAGAAAGACAACTATCATGTGATCTCCCTGATATGAAGAAGTGGAGATGCCACGTGGGGGATTTGGGGGGTAGGAAAAGAATAAATGAAACAAGATGGGATTGGGAGGGAGACAAACCATAAGTGACTCTTAATGTCACAAAACAAACTGAGGGTTGCTGGGGGGAGGGGTGTCGGGAGAGAGCGGTGGGGTTATGGACATTGGGGTGGGTATGTGCTATGGTGAGTGCTGTGAAGTGTGTAAACCTGGCAATTCACAGACCTGTACCCCTGGGGATAAAAATACATTATATGTTTATAACAAAAATTAAAAAACAACAACAACAACAAAAAAAAACCACCACTTTTGGTTATATGGAGCAGTAAGATACATAAAAACAAAATTAAACAGTGGCATTTCAATTTTGGGAATTTTTTTTTTAATTTCAAAAAGAACAAAAAGTAATGTAACAATCACCCATACGTTACCTCTTTCCTCGTTTGTATAGGGGTGAGTATCCCCGCCTGTCACCCATACGTTACCACCTAAAATTAATAGGTTAAGTTTTGGCAGATTTAGTAAACTCTACTTTTTATGTTGCTAATTAAATAAATATAGATATACATATAGATATAATGTCACATATATGGTATATAAATGTACTGGCTTATTTATTTATTTATCTATAAAATTTGAACATCATAGACAAAGCTGAAGTTTACCTGAACCAAAATGTATAGCAGTCCTTTTCTCTTCTTTGTGTCAGCCAGATCTGAGTCATGATCATTAACAACAAAAAGATCTCATTAGAAAGAAGGAAAAATATCAAATAAGTTATACTGCTTTATGGTTATGAATTAAAAATACTCCTCTTTCTAAGTGTCCACTGAGTAAATGTCAGATGTTATACAAACACACACACACACACACACACACACACACATTATATATATATGCACGCACACACACATGTATTCCACTTGTTCCCACATGGATGGTGGTCAAAGGCCATTTAGCCTTCATTTTTCAGATAAGGAAACAGAAGCATATGTAGTTAATGACTTCACCACAGGCTCAGCAAGTAGAGATATGATCTGAACTTTAATCTGTCTGATACATAAACCCATATTTCTGACTAAGGCCTCTGTTCATTCTGTCACCAAACATGAGTTGAAATTTGACATTTTCCCTTCCTTGCCACCAGTCAAGTTTGTTTTTGTGTGTTTTTTTTGTTTTGTTTTGTTTTTCACAACTTCTATACCAGGTAGTAATCATTATAAAAATAACATTTTTGAAGAGTTTCGTATTTTTAGAGGACATTTAGATTTGATTTATTTCACTTAATGACCTAAATAATCAATTTGAGACAGTTGGTATGTTTTAACATTTGGATCATAGCTTATTATTTGACTAATACACAAGCTGAGATGGGATTTGGCTGATATGGTGAAGTATCAATGTGAAAAGGGAATATTTTTGCAAATCAAAATTATTGCTTTAGCCAGATTCATTTTCATAAATATTAAAACCAATATTTACTGGCTTGGATTACTTCTCTCATAGGGCATATCTAAGTTAAAATATTAATGTTGGCAAGGAATTCGTTTATAACATGGCCTCATTGCCATTTGATATTTTAAAGCAATTTGAGATATTGAACTTCTTGTTGTTGTTTTTGTTTTATTTATTTATTTTTTTCTGGAAGACAATATATACCTTTAGCATCTGCAGAGTATTGTTTAAAACACATTTTAGGCCAATTTGACTCAGCTAGAAAGGAGGCTTATGATGTAGCCTATTTAGCTGGTAAAATTTCTCATTGAGTTGGATTTCCCAAACCTAATAAGTCAGTATTATTTTTCTGTGAAACTGGTTTATATCCAATGGGATTTTTTTTCCCCATAAATAATATATGTAAAACCATGTAAACAACTAGCTGCAGGGAATCATTTTTCCTCTTTATTTGCCCAAAACTTGAATAGTATAAATGACATTGTAGGAAAAACTGATAAGCAACCTAATCGAAGTAACCTACCTCAACTGCTTCTCATGTGTCCATTTAGATCTATCCAACTAGTAACCCAACTATTAATTTTATGTATGTCTGACTCATTTGCCTTAAATGACGTAATCTTCTTAAGCTACTGTCTGTAAAGAAATTAATATCTACTTTTTCTTGAAAATCAGTCTTTTACAATGTCTCTCTAAACCTCAGTGAAACCAAAAGTATAGTTTTAAAAATATTATTGCTCCTTATTTTTTGGTATTACTTTTGTTTTTATTGTTACAATAAGTGATGTAAACAATAATGCCTAGGTACCCTCAGGGCTTCTGGATTATCTAGACCTTTAAAATCCAACTACACAGCTCAAGACCATTCCATTTATGGTTGAAAGCTCAATAAACACCCTTCCTGGGATATCCATCATGGCCCCAGGGTGGGGGGATATGAAGGCTTGCATTCTCCTAGTCATCTGAACCTCTAGATTTGGTTTCCATCCTGTCATCTTACCTCCAGAGCCTATTTCATTTCATCCTTTGCAGGAATGCTGTGACTCTCCCTTAATTTTGCAAGCAAAGTATCAATAGTGCAATGTTGTGGCATTTAGTAGGTATTTGCTCAAGCTCTGGAAATAAATCAGAGGCCTACTTTGTAGCTCCAAGTGAGTAATTCCCAAAAGAGAATATCAGACTCCACAGTTTTTAAAGTTACTTGGGACATCCCTTCAAAGAGAAGTTCTCACTGCTCATTCTTTGTCCTTTTCATTGAGCCTGAGCTATTTTCCTCCTGACCATGCACCCACCCTTCACTTCCTCCCTTTTCAGGCCCTCCTCATACCATCTCTTCCACGGACTGCTCTTTATTTCTCACATAGGCCATGGTATTACTCTCTTTCTCTTTCTTTTTCTTCAATTGTCTTGTATTTAGGTGAGTCTTCTGAATAAACTTCATAACCAAAAGGTTCATTCATAAGTATTTCTAAATTAGGAAAAAAAAAAAGTCATCTACCTAAGTCTTTAATCCCAGCAAAACAAAATGTATTTCTTTCATTTTCCCTTTTCCTTGAATTACTCACTTATTTTTAGCCGGTTATTTTTTTTTATTTAGTTCTACTGACTATTATTTTGGTAGTCTATTTGAAATCCTTTTTGAAGAATGTGTTATATAAACTTTACTATATAAATTATAGATAGATGGATGATAGAGCTACACACACAGATACGTACAATGTTTTATCTTCACTTACTTTCTTATTGTCTGATGCATCACACATCAAAGGTCTGACAAATAATCTGAATTTCAGAAAAAAACAAGCAATTTGCTTCAAAGTAGTAAATCGTACTTTTCAGTGGGATAGCCTAAAATCACCTTTTCAATGTTCTGAAATCATGATATTTATTAAGCTACATAAGTACCATGCCCCTTCTCTAGTGAATTTTCTTTGGAAAGGTTAACCAAATTTACTTGCCCCCCCCCTTTGTTTTGTGGGACTAACACTGTTGTACCCAGGGCTGAAGCTAGCAAATCTAAAGGATCGTTCTTGCCCTAGAACTTTCATTGTATAAATAGCTAAAAGAAGAATGCACTGCAATTACTCTACATTTGCTTCTAATTGTTCTCATTACCTCACTACTCTAGAAATATTCATTCCTCAGCTTTGATTTTGTTGCCTTATTGTTTAGAGAGAGAAAGAGCATTTTTTTTTTTCTTCACCATAAATGTGCTTGTTTCGGGGAGAAGGGGGTACTTCTTCGGTCCTGTATATTAAGCAATGCATTTCCCATAAAGATTACTTTTTAAAGTCATCAAAGATGTGACATTTATGGTATCAAAATATGAAAGAAGAATTGTGCAATGGCAGCACTCACTGCTTTCCATAAAGCACTTTCCATGATGAATTGATTAAATAGGCCAGGAGCAGAGTTAAACAGATTTCCATGGATCTTATCCAGATAGCATTTTTACCAGCCTGTTCTTATGCAGTGCCAGGAAAACTGTAAATAAGTTACTGACCCTTCCTGAGAGCAGATACTGCCAGAAAGTTCACTGTGTTTTCAGCTTATAAGATAAAGGACTTATGGTTTCATTACCATTATTATCATCCACATCACCTAATGGTCTCGTGCTAAATTCCAGACAAAGCATGAGGCTGAGGGATTTAAAAACATTATCTGGAATACTCACACCAATCTTGAAAGGCAAATAATAGTATCTTCACTTAACAGATGAGAAAACTGAACTTCAACATTTTAAATTGTGTTTGCAACTCCTTAGAACCATGTTTATTTACTTCTGCTTAAGACCAGTATTAATTTTTCCTACACTAAGTTATATGCATAGTAAAATGTTACTATCAAAAACCACATGGGATGAAACTCTGCTATTTTAAAATTACTAGACAACACTGAGATGATCAAGTTCAACTTTTATAAATTTCAACAGGCCCCTGTGTGCCTCATACTATAAAAAGTCAACTAAACATTACATTTTTCCATATGCTCACATTTTTTTTTTTTAATGTGTGGGATCCATTTTACTCTTCTCTACTCTTTCACGTTTACACCCTCTTCCACTAATGGTTATATCCTTAAAAGGCACTGGGCAACATACAGAACAGGACTGTGATCCTGGAGAGAAGGAAACACATGCAGTGAGCCCCAATATTGCTTCATCTGTCTACCTCAGGGCATTTTGCTGTCACCAATCCAAGCAGAGTCGGTGTCTTCCAAAGCTGAGGAGGTAGACGAAAAAGTTCCAAAATACGGAAGGGGCTGGAATTTGCAAGGCAGGACAACGGAGAGGAGGAGCTGTCCAGGATGAGAGAGGCAAAGTATGTGTGGGTATCCACTGCAGATACTAAGCTGGGGCTCAGCTGGATATTTGCAGGGCTGTACTCCACACACCATAGCAGAGATGGCTGCCAGGGAGGTGAGAGCTGAAAGGTTTTGTCAAAGGTTGTGTCGTATGGGGGAACGTTAAAATAAAAATAAATAAGTAAACAGAAAAAACTTATAATCACACTGATAAATGTTAAAAGCTCTCAGCAAACTAGAAATATATGAAAATTTTCTCCATACTACAAGAGGCATCAGTGAAAAACCTACCGCTGATATTATATTTCACTGTCACTAAATACAAGTTATGTTCACTCTCATCAGTTCTGTCAAACAGTGTGTAGTAAGAGTCCTAACCTGTGTGATGAGAGGACCAAAAAATAATAAGACATAAAGTTGGAAAAAGAAGAACTGAATCTGTTTTTGGGTTTTTTTTGCATATAACATGATCATTTACATAGAAAACCTTAAGGAATCTATAAAAACTACTATGTGGATTTAGTAAGATCATAGAATACAGAATATATGAAATTAGTTGTGTTTCCATATACTAGCAACAAATATTTGGAAAATAAATTTTAGGAATAAAATCTTTTTAGAATACTATCAAAACATCACAATCTAAAAGAATATCTAAGAAAATATGTGCAAAATATCTGTACTGAAAATTACAAACATGGATGAAGAAATTAAAAACTAAAACTATGTTCATGGATTGGAGGACTCAGTATTGTTAAGATGTCCCCCTGCCCCAAAATGGTATGTAAATTCAGTATAACCACTCTCAATATTCCAGTAGGCAATCCAGAAGAAAAAGATAAACTGATTCTAAAATTCATGTAGAAATGCAAGAGTACAGAATAGCCAAGTGATCTTTAAAAAGAAAAACAGAGTTGGAGGATCACACTATCTGAATTAAAGATTTATTATAAAGATACATTAATTAAGACAGGGTGGTATTGACATTAGCATAGAAAACTGTGTCATAAGAACAGACTACAGATTCTAGAAATAGGATCACTGCTCAACTCATTTTTAATAAAGGGATTGAGTAAATCCAGTAAGGAAAGGAAAGTCTTTTTAACAAATGATTGTGTGACAACTGGATAAATCTATAGGAAATAAAAACAAATCTACACCACTTCCTCACAGCATTCACAGAAAATAATTTGAGATATACCATTTTCATTAACAGAAAACCCATATGCTTTTAGAAGAAAATAAGGTAGAACATCTTCCTGACCTTGGAGTAGGCAGTCTTCATAAAGTGAACATGAAACATACTAACCACACACACACACACAAATAATAAATTAGACTTCATACAAAATTAAAATACTCTGATCATCAAATAATATTGTTAAGAATATTAATACATGAACCACAGACTGAAGAAAATATTTGCATCACTATGTATCTGTTATATTGTATATACAGAATATATATGAAACTCTTTAAAAAAAACTAATTAGAAGATTAAGCAAAGAATTGAGTGGATATTTTTTTCTTAAGGATTTTACTTATTCATCTGACAGAGAGAGAGAGCTGAACAAGCGGGGAGGGAGAGGGAAAGAAAAAGCAGACTCCCCACTGAGTAGGTAGCCTGATGCAGGACAAGATCCCAGGACATTGGGCTCATGACCTGAGCTGAAGGCAGACTGAGTCACCTAGGCACCCTTAAGTGGATATTTTATTTTATTTTATTTTTAAGTGGATATTTTAAAAGAGAGATATGAACAGCCAAAAAGTACATGAAAACACACTTAACATCATTAGTCATTTGGGAAATACAAATTTAAACTATAATGAAAAACCACTTCACAATCACTAACATGGTTAAGATTTTTTAAAAAGACTGATAATAACCAAAGTACACTACAGAGGAACCAGAACTCCTAAATATTGCAGCAAAGACTAGATGATGGTATAACCACACTAGAAACTTCTTTGGTGAGTTCTTAAGAGTTAAACATAAATCTATGCTAGGACCTGGAGATTCCAATTCTCGGTATATATGCAAGAAGTATGTAAACATATGCCCACAAAGAGATTTATCTAAGAATACTTGTAGTAAACTTACTCATACCAGTCAACACTGTTGAAACAGCCCAAATGATTATTAAGAGAGAACAGATAAAATCTATTGCATTTCTATACATTAAAAAATAACTATCAAAAAGAGAAATTAAGAAAATAGTCTCATTTAAAATTGCACCAGATGGGGCGCCTGGGTGGCTCAGTGGGTTAAGCCTCTGCCTTCGGCTCAGGTCATGATCTCAGGGTCCTGGGATCGAGCCCCGCATCGGGCTCCCTGCTCAGCAGAGAGCCTGCTTCCCCCTCTCTCTCTGCCTGCCTCTCTGCCTACTTGTGATCTCTGTCTGTCAAGTAAATAAAATCTTAAAAGAAAAAAAAATTTAAAAAAAATAAAAAATAAGAATAAAATAAAATAAAATTGCACCGGAAGAATAAAATACATAGGATTAAATTTAGCCAAACAGAATAAAGACTTGTACATTAAAACATTAATGAGAAAAATTAAGACATTAATGAGACATTAATGAGACTATTATTAATTAATGAGAAAATTAATTAATGTAAGACATTAATGAGAAAAAATGAAGACTTCACGAATAAATGGACAAATATCCCATGCTAATGTATTGGAAGCATTAATATCGTTAAAATGTCCATAATCTCCAAAGCAATATACAGATTTGTACAATCCCTATCAAAATCCCAATGGTATTTTTCACAGAAATAGAACAATCCTACAATTTGTATGTGACAATAAAGACCCCAAATAGCTAAAACAGTCTTGAAAAAAAAAAAAAAAGCCAGAAGTATCACATTCTCTGATTCAAACTACATTACAAAGCTCTAATAATCAAAATGGTATGGCATTGGCATAAAAACAGACACAAGGCTCAGTGGAACAAAACAGAGATCCCAGAAATAACCCACACATATATGGTCGATTAATTTATAACAAAGGAAGCAAGAATATACAGTGAGAAAAGAACAGTCGCTTCAATAAATGATGGTAGAAAAACTGGACAGCCACATGCCAAAGAATGAAACTGGAACACTATGTTACACCATACATAAAAATAAACTTAAAATGGATTAAAGGCTTGAATGTAAGACCTGAAACCACAAAATTCCTAGAAACATGCTCTGATAGAAGTCTTGGCTGTGATTTTTTTTTTTTTTTTTTTGGATTTAACTAGAAAATTCCTGGCACTAAAAAAAATGCATTGACAGCAGAAAAATACGACAGTAAAAAAAGCTACTACGTTTAATCTCTCCTGGGTAATCAAAGATAACTCTAAAACTTTGGGTGAATGTTGCACTGCACAGCAAGGTAATGCAATACCTTTCACTCCTTCTTCTGTATGTCTCCAATTAGTCAATCTGTTCTTTTTGTTGTTGCTCCGTAATAAGACATTATTTACTAACTGTTAAATTAGTTGTAAAAACCTCCAAATATAAATCTTGACAACAAATGCACTATTTCTCAAATACGTAGCTGGAAGAAATGTTTATTCCAAAAAAGTGAAAGGCCACGAGGGCAAAGAAAATGAAGAATTTGAATAGAAGTAATGAAGTGGTCTTAATTACAGTGATGAGATGAAACTTAACATGTGGAATGTTTTCAATAAACATAACTCTTTTGATTACCATTTCAATTAGCAAAAAATCTCTGCTTTCATATTTAGCATCGGTTTACAGTTGAAACAAAACATTTGATATTTTATATCCAAAAAGGTATAAAGAGAGTAATGTTTCCCAGGAGATGACACAATGATGCCACTCTATTTTGTAAACAAGAACTTCAAAAAGCAATAGACATTAATTGCTATTCCACAGTTCCTGAGGGCCCACCGTGTCCCAAACACTGTGCCATGTCAGAAATACAAACAAGATGATAATAAAATCACAGCCTAGGACACGGCCTGGCAGAGAGAGACTCTATACTTTATACACAATGCAAAGACTTCAATAGGGCTGTGTTCAAACAATTGTGAGATGCCTTCAAAGTTGTGTTTTAATTTCAGAATTTTTTGCAGGAAAACATTCAAAAGGAAGCCGTTTCTCTAAAGGCTCAAAATAGACATTCATAAAGATTTCTATTTTAGTATCTATAAGAAATCGAAAACAAGGGTGCCTGGGTGGCTCCGTCAATTAAGTGTCTTCCTCCAGCTCAGGTCATGGTCGCACTAAGCCCCACATCAGACTCTCTGCTCAGCCAGGAGCCTGTTTCTCCCTCTCCCTCTGCCGGCCTCTCTGCCTGCTTGTGCTCTCTCTCTCTCTGTCAAATAAATAAATAAAATCTTAAAAAAAAAAAAAAGAAATTGAAAACAATCAAGGTGTCTAAAGATAGGGACTGGTTATCTGAGCCTTGATATATCTACGCCATGAAATAATATGCAACAATTTAACAACAAATATATCTTAGTTTACCAGCATCCCTGGCTTGGGGCAAGACATTTTACCTTTTCCTACGTCTCAGATTTTCCATCTAAAAATAGCCCTAAAACATTTTCTTCACTGTTCTTGCAGAGGCAGGGGATGAATGAAAACGAGCACGTAAATACAAGCCCGAAAGGACCCAATTACTAAAAATGTTAATCCCCCACAATTTTAATAAAATGGTAAGTTAATAAGTGAAAGCACTGCCTCTTCATCACAAAAATTCTACATTCCTAGGCTTCAGAATAAACTTACTATTTTCATGATTAGAAGACTGATAAAAACAATATAGTAAAAAGCAAAGCCTGTTCTATTCCTGTGGGGTTTTCCTACACTGACTTTTCAAACTGAAGAGGTTTTCATAAGCATTTTCAGTTCACCACCATATAGACGCCTGAAGTGGGGAGATACGTTATCCATTGCCCTGGTTTACACATAATGATCCTACATTTTTCTCATGAGAACACTTCAGACTCCATTTTCATTATGACACCCACTTCATAATTCTTATTTTAGCTCGTATTATGTGAAAAGCAAAATATACAAAGCTTCTTCAATCTTACTTTAGTTTATAGAACAAAATACCCAAATAAGCGTAAATACATAATGCACAGTGCTGGCAGTTTCTCTTGCCACAGTTCTGGTTACCTCTTAATAAAATGGCAGAAGTGGGATTTATTCAGACTTCAGATAACAGAAAACAAAATGGATAGCCTTCTGTTGGAGTCGTCTCCACTGCATTCAGAACGGCCATTTAATTAGTTCTTCCTTTCGATTTTAGCCCATTGTCCCTAGCCCTGTTCTTGTTGTCACATCAAACAGGAGCCTGCCTTTTTCAAAAGAATTAGTAGATCATTTTTATTAGTCAATGACTGCAAAGTTCACAATAGTAGAAGAAATCATAAAAAAAAAAAGATGTTCCAGAAAGGTTTATTCAATATTCCTTAAAATAATATTATGTAATAATCAAATGTTATCACACCCAGTTGGTAAAGGCCAGGCAGTCATCTAAGAAAACTACACCCTCTGCCCCACCTTAGTTTGGTCTGAGCAAAAAAGGTTTGTCTCCAGGCAGGCCCTATAAACCTGTTCCAGTTCACTACTGATCTCCCTCTTTTATACCCTGATGATTGAAAAGAATGACATCCAATCACTTGTCCTTTCCTTTTGGGGACTCTGAGAAATGAGCATCATTATTTTCTAACAGAAATATTATAAAGTAACAAGGAAAAAAGCAAATAGAAAATTTCACCATATACAAAATCAAGATTAAAGACTATCTCTTCCTTGATCCCTTCTTTTCTTATAGCTCAAGAAATAATCTCTCGGGAAGAGAGTAGTCTAAGCTTTGCTCTCACAGTTAAAGAAGTCTGTAAAATCCCCCAATACAGCAAGCATCACAACGGAGTAAACCAGAAAAGTGTGCTAGGCCTGCGTCTGTAGAATTCCCTAGGAGTGTCCCAGTCCTTCAGATTCACATGACCTAGTGTTGTGACAGTATGGTCAGCCACCCAAGAGAGAGATTAAAGATTCTTCAGGCAGAGTGCTCTAATCTATAAGATTGAATGTGAGTACTTCCAAAACTCTGCCATATCCAATTAAATCGGATTTCCTATCTATGTTTTTCTGGGAGGGCCATAATCTTGGAAATATTCAATCTCTCCCTCTCCCTCAGCCCACAAATCAAACAAATCACCAGATCCTTTAGTTTTTGCATTATAAACATATTTTAAATTAATCCACTTTTTTCAGGCACCTTCATCATATCCCTGTTCAGGTACTGACCAATACATGGGCTGCTGAGATAATGGATCTCATGTCTCACCTCAACATTTTCTAGACCTCTATCCATACATTCACCACAGAGATTATCAGAGTCTTTCCACACCACAGACACTCTTGAAACCTGCCAAAGTCTCCATATTTCTTTCAGAACAAGGTCCATGTGTCCCATCATAGTGGAACCACAAATTCAGAGACCAAAGCCACCCCTGGGGCTGGGGCAGGGCTCTGGAGTCAGAAGGACTTTCATTCCAGGCCCTGCTCTGCCATACACTAGGACCGGGTAGTACGGGCACTCTCTACCTATGGGACTGAGGGAAGGTTTACTCAAACACTCTACCTATGGCATTTCTTCACAGTAGCCAGGAACAAAGTAAGCTCTTAAGAAATACTAGCTCATGGGGCGCCTGGGTGGCTCAGTGGGTTAAAGCCTCTTCCTTCAGCTCAGGTCGTGATCTCAGAGTCCTGGGATCGAGCCCCGCATCGGGCTCTCTGCTCAAGCGGGGAGCCTGCTTCCTCCTCTCTCTCTCTGCCTGCCTCTCTGCCTGCTTATGATCTCTGTCTGTCAAATAAATAAAAATCTTTAAAAAAAAACAAAACAAAAAATAAAAAAAAAACTTTAAAAAAAATTAAAAAAAAAAAGAAATACTAGCTCATTACACTATCATTAACTCTACTTTGACAAAACAATCTGTGTGAGGTGTTTTATGGTATTTTTATTTTATTTTCCCCTACTGTTATTTTTTTCCTTTACTTTCTCTCTCCATTCAAGGAACTTGCCAATTCTTTCTTTCCCCAGCCTTCTTGATGCCCCCTTGTGGTCATATTTCCTCTAAGGCACGGAGGTGTGTGGTGGTCAGGAAAATAGAATTTTCTGGCCAGTCTCTCAACATAAGTCTAAGCCTCAGGACAATTGATGTGTTGTTGAACAAAGCTTTAGGAAACCTGCAAGAAGCATTCTCTACAGTCTAAACAGAAATTCTACCTGAGGTAGTAGATGAGAGACCGGGAGAGAGAATTTTGTGGAACCCTGGGGCAAGCAAGGGCTTGGCTCTGCTTTCTGTCTGCCTCCTGGCAACCTGAGAAGACCCAAGTGGGCAAGAGCTGCTCACCGCATTGAGAGAGACAGGTGCCCCGGCGCCCACGTGGCATTTAGCTCACGGTGCATGATCAATAGTTATTGACCGAGATATAACCGAAGTGAGCTATTTTCAGCTGGTGACGGATAAACTAGACATAGAGCTGGACCATGGTCCTGTGGCAGTCCATTTCCTAAGGATCCCTTCATTTAGACATCTTACTCTTAATATCCATATCCTTCTCCCCCACTCACAAGCCTCTTGTGGATATTGGAGCCATGAGGTAAAAATTGCCACCCCAGAACAGGTGTTCCCATATTCTTAAATCACACTTACTTGGGACAAGATGAGTTACCAAAAAAAGACTGCTATTTTAATGACGCTCATCACAGTCATGACTGGCTCAGGGCTTTCAAATCTCCTCCCTCAACTGCAGCAAATTTAGAAAGCCTGCATTTTTTTAAAGCATTCTAAAAGATTCAACAGTTTTCTCCATGTAATCAGAGACACTAATTATCAAGCCTATTTCAGATAAAGTAGTAGTTAATGCCAATTTATCAAGATGGGAAGTGAATTTGATTTTATTTCCACTGCAACTGCCCAAAGGCAGGTGGCTTAAGGCAAGTATATTTAGTTTAATGAGACTCGAGGGGATAAACAGTCTAAGTCTGAGTACCCTCGTTATGCATCAGCAAATACACTGACCTGCCTGCTGCAAGAATTCCGTTTATATTTACACAAAACATGACCATAGCCAGTCCACTGGTATAAATGTAAGATATCCGAGCTCTCTTCTCCAGATGGAATTTCTGTGATCCTACTCCAATATTTGTGTCTCGAGCTTAATTTGGAAGTAATTTCGGGTCTAAATGCTTCTTCCTTCACCTCTTTTAAGCCATTTCACAAAGCTATTATTTTCTAATTTTCAGGGATAGAGAGCAGTCTAGAGTGACTCAATTTCTACGTATTTTATATTTTATTCATTAACGTGTTCTCACCATAAAATTGTCAAGGATTTACTATTATGAAGATTCAACACTGCCTAATCCAGAGGTCCCAGAAAAATGCAGATGAATGCAAGAAAATATTAACCCATCACTGCAGTGCCCAGAAGTAGTATTTAGGCGGGTCAGTCACCTGCGGTTCATTGCACTTATACCAGTAAACTGAGGTTAACCAGGAAGAAAAGACCAGAATGAATAAACACACATGAAACATCTGGAATTAGTTCTTAAAGGATTGTGTCTAAAAGGAAAGCTATCATAGGTAGTCTATATGAGCTGAATTTGGGGGCAAAGCCCTTCATGCCCAGAACCTCCTTTTCCATATCCCCTACCCCAGTTCCCGAGACCACACTATGATTTGGAAGAACACAGATGGGAAATCGCTGCAATAAAATATTCCATCAAATTATTACACATAAGTAAATGGTATACAGTTCAAAGGCGGGGCGGAGAGAGAGAAAAAGAAAAAGGAGAGAGGAGAGGGAGAAAAAGAGTGAGAGAAAGAAGATGAATTTGAGAATTCTAGTTCTATTCTCAGACAGCATGTATTTATTTCAATTCTTGATCCCGTTGAAGTTAAGTGTAGCCATGTAATTTGCTTTGACTCGTGGAATGATGGGTGGTTATTTCCCTTTGTGTTTGTGAGAGCTAGTGTGAATATGCCATGTTCTCTTTCCCTCCTTCACAGGCACTAGAAACACTCCTGATGATGGCTGCCCAGCAGCATAGAGCGTGAGCAAGGGTAATGCAAAGAACCTCAGCTGACCTGTGGTGGACATGGGAGATGAGCAAGAAATAAAGCTTTTTCTAGTTAGAGCATGGAGGCTGTTTGCTACCACAGCATAACCTACTCTACCTTTATTGATATAAATGAGTAACAGTAGTGGGATACAGCCACGACCCTTAGTCCTTACATCTGTATCACTGTATTAAGGTTGAAGGGTGGGATTTGAGGAAACTAGTACTGGAGACTGAAAAAAAGGTGGTCCACCTTATGCAGAGATTGAACGTCGGATAAATTGCCACCTGTAGTTCTCGGAAGGCAGAACATGTTCCTGACAAACTTGTGTCTCTAGGAGGCAAGGACAGAAGACAAAATGTTGGTAGCATGTGTGATAGTTTCTGCAACCTCTGTTTAGTAAAGTAACATAAGCAAAAGACAATTTCAGAAAATAATCAGTTTGTAAGCACAGAATTAATGGGGGCAAAGAGTTCACAAGCTCAGAGATTCATAGAGTTCAAAGAGGCAACTCTTTATCAATCCAAAACTGGTGGTGGGGAGAGGAGTATACTGAGAATGTTTCGAGGGAGAAATGCTATTAAAATGCAAGATTAAGGGGCACCTGGGTGGCTCAGTGGGTTAAGCCTCTGCCTTGGCTCAGGTCATGATCTCAGGGTCCTGTATCGGGCTCTCTGCTCAGCAAGGAGCCTGCTTTCCCCCTCCCCCTCTGCCTGCCTCTCTGCCTATTTGTGATCTCTCTCTCTGTCAAATAAATAAATAAAATCTTAAATAAATAAATTTTAAAACATACTACAAGGATAAGAGTTAACTATTTGGAAGTAAAAAGAGAAAGAAAGGGGAAAAAAAGTTAAAACTTTACTCTCACCCAAAGAAAATAAATTCTTAAAGTCTTGACATCAACCAAAGTAACTTTACTTTTATTTCTGTTAATTATTGGAATTGGGGTAATGCCAACAGTAAACGATAACACAGCTCTTACTATGAGCAGAGTACTGTTCTTAGTGCCTGACATACACTAACTCATTGATCCTAACTCCACTGAGTTATTACTGTCTATTATCACTCCTGCTTCACATATAAAGAAACTAAGAAATAGAGAAGGTAAATATGTTACCCAAGTTTACCCAGTTAATAAGTGAAAGATGAAAACTGGCTTCAGGATCTGTGATCTTATCCACTATGATGTCTATATTTCCTCTCAGATCATCTGGGTTAATGGTTCTTTAGGATAACACTCATTTGAAAAAGCTTTCTTTCTAAAATTGTTGGAAAATTCTCTTTTATAACATTTTGCTCTTATTTACTATTTTCATAAACAAAGTAGAAAAATGAATATGTTGATAGTAGTGAAAAGAAACATATGACTTTAATACAATTGAGAAAAATATGGAAATCATTAAGTGTAACAAATTATTAAATCTGAATCCTCAATTGGAAGGAAATTGGACCTTTGAATTTAAGCCAACCGTCTGTGTGTTCAACTATGAACAAAAACGACAGAATGAAAGAACATCTTGGAAATGTAGGAAACATTTTATTGCTAGTTGGACCTGAAAAGAGAGAAACTAAAACTTCCGGAAAAATGGGAGAGGACATATGAATTTGCATAATTTCACCCCCGAGACAGGCTGAAATTAACAAAAGGAATCAAACAAAGGGAAGGATGAAATGAAGACTTGGCTTCAACTTATGTTACAGCTCAGGAGAATCTGTACAGCAGGGGTCTTTGCCTCTGTTGGATGAAGCTTCTGAGCAAAGTGTCAGATCAGCCAGATCTCCATCCTGTGGCCAGTTTTGCAACTGACCCCCTCCTTGTTGCTGTCTCATCTGTCCATGAACACTAAGTGCCCTATCCCTCACACACACAGAGCTTTCTACTTCTACCTGGTTTCCTAAGTGCAGAGAAAGTGCTTTCCTAAGTGCTTTCCTAAGTGCCACTGGGAACATCTGCTGCTGTTGGGAAAATTCTTTACCATTTGGCCACCACTGTCCCCCAAATTATGTAGCTATTTTTGCCCTGAACTTTCCAGCACAGGTACCATTCAATTCTTCTTTAATCCCTTCCGGCCGTAGCTTTCTGCTATGCTAGATACTGGTTGCGGTACAGACATCTCCCCAGAAGCATCTGCTACCAATGTAGGAAATGTTGGAGTTCAGAGCCAACGGCCAAGAAAGAGTGCTTGAGAAATCTTTGGTGCAAAAAGCCGATTTTATTAAGGCACAGGGACAGGACCCGTGGGCAGAAACAGCTGTACCGGCGTCATGAGGAGTGGCTGATTATGTACTTTCAAGTTGGGAGGGTTTAGGAATAACCTATGTGTCTAGAGAATTTTGAAAGCAAAGTTTCCAGGGCCTTGAGGGTGCTAGCTATTCTTAGGAAAAGGCCATTTATTACTCTCTAGTAAAAAACCCTAGTCATGAGACCCTTCAGATGTGTATCAGTCAGTCATATGCTTGGGGGATGATTGTCAACATGTATCTTGGGGGGTGGTGGTAGAGATAAAGGAAGTTTCCAAAGGAATTTTTAGATGTTAAAGGAGACTTACAGGCTCCTGGGGGTCCGGATAATGTTAAGCTAAGATTGCCTGTTGCCCTAAGGAAAGTATTAACATCAAGACAGCTGAGTTTCTAGAGGAATGCCACTCTGTGTGTTTCAAGGACTTGTCAATGGGCTTTAAGTAGTAAGGAAATTTAATTTTTCTTTTACCTTTGTTTCCCACATCACTATCATCAGAGACATCATTCCCCATATCAAACTACAGTTTGTTCCTATAATGCAGAATTTCTTTTACATGATTCCCAGAAGCCAAATTCCTTTAGAGGGAGGTGAATTAATACTCTTACAACTAATGATAATAATAACAATAATTATGGTGTTAATAAAGATAATATTTGCCCTAGATTCCATTAATTAGTGATAGATGCTGGCTGGGACTCAGGTGGCCCCTGGATCATGTGTCCAATATGCTATTATCCCTGTTGATTAACAGGCCCCATTTGCACCATGCCAGAAATTCCTGAGTGCTTTTTTTTTGGTATAGCAGCCTCCTCAGATTCCAGAAATGATACAGACTCTTCTCTATTTGCAGTGTTTTCTACATCAGAATCCAAGGTGAGGAGAGGGGCAAAGGTACAGAAGACGCTGGTTCTCAGCTGTTCTCTTATTTACTGGAAGATTTCATTGTGCACTGCTGATTTTGATGGCAAATATACACTCTTCTTAGCTCTGTCTAGACACACATAAATCAAGAGCAGCATTTACTCTAAATCTACAATCACTCAAATAGTATCTTCTATTCTCAGCTATCAGTCTTCTACTGGGAACGTTTCTAAAATTTGTTACTTCTGTTAGGGTGAATTGCTCCCCAGAGGCTAAATAAAGGGAAAAAAGGAGGACTCCCCAGAGCTGTTTGCCTTTCAAGATTAAGTACCTCAAATCTGGGGTCAGAGTTGGAGATGTTTCGTGATTTTTAAAATGATATTATTGAGTTGAAAATATTCCCTAAGTGAGTTGATGTTCATCATAGGAAGTGCAGGGGTAAAAACAATGCCATGCCAAGGATATGAAAAATATTCAAGGCGGCATTATAACAAAGGAATAGGAATGAATATTCTACTAATATTCTAATATTCCTGAGGTTTTCAGAGCCCTTTGTAACAGGGACCATGTAAGACTGCTTCGTTTTCCACCGCAATCAAATTATTTTTTTCATTCCAGTCATGCCCTGGAAAGTAATTAAAATTTTTTTGATTTGTCCTGTTAAGATAATCACATTAAAAATATTAGAATTTTTCTTCTAAATCATATATGTGGAATGTATACTGTACTTCTCATTTCTTCTTTTCTAAGCTTCTCTTCCTTCTAACATTTATACTATTGGACTTACTCCTTCTCCTGTTCACTATTCATTAGCTACCCTTTGACTCAGAGCTGTTAAAACAGCAAATATCCCTAACGAACATATCTAAATGTGGCTCCTTAGTAAACACACTGTCCAACATTTCTTCTGGATGCCTGCCCCAAATGAAATGATAACCTGATAACCTGATTTAAAACAAAACAACAACAACAACAAAAAAGGTGGGGTGAGCTGTGGTGAGCACCTATGTAGGAAGGGGAACTTGTTATTTCAAAGAGTTTAACGGAGAAATCTATGATGACAGCCAACAAATGAATGATCCCTTTTGTGACATTCACTATCAGGAATATGCTTCAAGATGTGTTCTTGGCATATTAAAAATGCAAAAATTTAGTAAATTGTGAGTGTTCTCTGTTTTGCTCACAGATCACCCATTACTATCTTATGGGGAATGTTGGAATAAACCTTCATGTTTTCAGCCTTTTTCAAATAATAATGATTGGGAAAATCCTCAGGAGGTAAAGCAACATATAAATTGAAGTTCTCGGTATCAAAGGCATTCTCATTTCAGACCAGTCTGTCAAGGGACCATTGTTCTAATTTACATGCCACCAAAAGCTGCACATCTGTGTGCAGGCTTGAGTTTTACAGTGAGAGAATTTCTATGGCTGGATTTGCCACTGAAGTTGAAAGGTTAATGGTATCCACTGAATGAGATGAGAGGAATTTCATCTGACTGCATGGTAATAAAAATGAGTTACTATTTCATCTAAACCTTTGATTGTTAGAGATAAGGAACTTTCTTCGACAGAAAGTAGAAGGAAGGAAGGAAGCATGGAAGGAAGGAAGAAGGGTGGGTGGGAGGGAGGGAGAAATGGAAGGGAGGAAGGAAGGAAATATCTGGACTGCAGATATTTCACTCTTAGAATGATTACAATTTCAACGCCTTAACTTTACTTAAAAATAAAATGTCCACATATCAAAATTGATCATCAATAAATTCTACCATAATACTGAAGCCATGCTAAGTAGTTCTAGTCAAAAATTATAAAATAATTTACAACTACTTCCAAAGAGATCATCTTACTAATTTATTGAGGAGACTGGTATGACCCTGACAGGTTTAAGAATCTTTAAAACATTTTCAGAAGGAGCAAAGGCAGGATGAAAAAATAAAATGCAACATCTGTCTTTTTACCTACTCTTTAAAGTTCCCTGAACCCCTTCGATGCAAATCTATTTGCATGCAGTAAACTTTCATAGGAAGTCTTTCCTCAGGTAGATTTCACTCCTACAGGTGGTACATAAATTACTCCAGAAGGAGTTGAAATAGGATGTGAAAATATAAGACGGATATCTAACCAAGCAGAACAGAGCAACAGAGAGACAGAATGGCCAGCAGACCACTGGGGGGTTTCTGTAACCATATGCGATGAGAAGGGGAAACAACACTTCTGGTCCCACGGCCGCTATCTTCTGCTTCTTTGGTTTTAGAGTTTCTTGTTCTTTCTCTTTTCTCTGATTTTGTCTTTATTTTGTGCCCAAAATTCCCTTGGGTTTAAAAAAAAAAAAAGCACATACAAAAAGAACAAGAAATAAAATACCTCTTACATAATGACAAGCATGCATGGATTTATTTTATTAGGGGATATATCTAATTTTTAAATATTAAAAATTCTGATGCCTTATGTTTTTCTACTTATAAAGGTTGAAATGGTAAAAGGAGTTCTTCAGAGAGAAGAAAAATAATACAGGCTCATATGTGGAATATAAGAAACAGCACAAAGTCTCATAAGGGAAGGGACAGAAAACTGAATGGAAAGAAATCAGAGAGGGAGACAAACCATGAGAGACTCTTGACTCTGGGAAACAAAATGAGGGTTGCTGGAGGGGAGGTGGGTGGGGAGACAGGGTAACTGGGTGATGGGCATTAAGGACAACACGTGATGGGATGAGCACTTGGTGTTATAGGCAAGTGATGTATCATTGAACACGACATCAGAAACTAATGATGTACTGTATGTTGGCTAATTGAATTTAAATAAAAAAGTAATACAGTTCAGAAATTTGGATCTACATAAAGAAAGAGCAATAGGAAAGGAAAAAGTTTCAAGAAAAACAAACCTTTTATTTTTCTTAATCTAACAAAGAACCGTTTGTTCAAAACAATAATAGCAACAATGTATTCAGTGATTATAGCTTACAGATAAGAGAAATCAATGACAGTAATATTATAAGGAGGGAGGACTCAGGAATGCCCTGTCATAAACTACTTCACAACACAGTAGGCAGTACAGTGTTATTTAAAAGTGGGCTTACCTTAGTTGTAAATGTATGTTTCAAATTCTAAGTCAACCACTACAAATATTGCTAAAGAATATAACTGATATGGTAAAAGGAGAGAAAATGGAATTATATAAAATCATCAGTTGAAACCAGAGAAGGGAAAAAAAGAGTGGAAGACAAAAAAAGAAACAAATAATGAGGACAACAAATGTAAAAAAATATAACTTATGTATGCTGAGTCCAGGCTTCTGGGAAAATCACAGGTGATGATCTGAGAGGCTGTCCCACGAGAGAGTTACCATTCTATATTGCCCCCTGCCCAACTCTTTATGGGCATGTGGAATTCACCAGAGTAGTTTCCCCACATATGTTCTATTGAATTACAGCTCTGAGTGAGTATCACAGATGGTCACTCAGTACAGCACCTGGAGGCCACTTTGGAAGCAACTTGATCCATCAACTCAACTTCTTCAATGGCATAATTCCAAGGAAGAGATACGTTTTATCTCTTTGTTCTACTTAGAAATTAAAAATAAGTTCTTTAGGGACGCCTGGGTGGCTCAGTTGGTTGGACGACTGCCTTCGGCTCAGGTCATGATCCCCGGGTCCCGGGATCGAGTCCCACATCGGGCTCCCAACTCCATGGGGAGTCTGCTTCTCCCTCTGACCTTCTCCTCGCTCATGCTCTCTCTCACTGTCTCTCTCTCAAATAAATAAAATCTTTAAAAAAAAAAAAAATAAGTTCTTTAGATTATATCTATATAGATTATATGTATAATCTATATACACATATATGTGTATATACACATATATGTGTATATATACATTATACATATACATATGTGTGTATAATACATTATACATATATACATATACATATATGTATATACATATACATATATGTATATACATACATATGTGTATATATACATATATATACATATACATATACATATTAATACATATATATGTGTGTATATATATGTATAATGAGTTTTCCAATGTCCCCATTTCTCCATAAATATGTTGCTTGTATTTGAATAGTTCAATGTAAAAATCTGCATAAAGTTCATGTCTCTCAAGAGTCTCTTAATCCAGAGGTTTCCCTTCCCTTCCTTCTCCTTGCAATTTCTTCTCAGAGTAAAACAAATTCATATGCCCTATCAGGATTTCCAGATGCAGGATTCTGTGGCTCACAACTCCATGTTAGGTTTTTTTGTTTTTTGTTTTGTTTTGTTTTGTTTTAAACATGTTCCCCTGTCTCCTATGTTTTCCATAAACTGGTTGTTCGATCTAGAATCTGGGTTGGATTCAGGTTCCATTTTTTATCTAGAACCCTTCATAGGTTTCCATCAGATGTATATCTTAGACTTGTGTAAAGCCAAAATCCACGTCCACTATCCCCCTTTTTGAAGCTGGGCATGGAGGCATCTTTGCTTGTTCAGTTTCCTTGCATTGGTATTGATTGTCCTTTATCCTGAAGCTGAGATTTCCTTCTTGAGCCTTAAAGAATCTGTCCAAAGCTAAGAGTGAGCATTTCCAGAAATGCTTGCTCTTCTGCCTAACCAGGCAAGTGAGTACATTTCATCAACACTTAAGTCTGATGCACTCCGGAGCGAAGGTGCTATGTCCCACTAACATTAAGAGCCCGGAATCATAGGGAGCTAGAGATTCACGACACTGAAATCCAGCCTTCAGTGAGGGTTCATTTGGCTTCCTCTCTAATACCACTTTTCTAGATGCACCCACAGCATAAGTGTGGGGCAGTGGCCATCTGGAAAATTGAATGGGGCTATAACCAAACAACCAGGCCATGTTTAATCTCAGGTCTTCTACTTTTATTGTCTCTGTGACCTTAGAAAAGTCACTTAACCTTGCTGAGTCTTATTTTCCTCATCTCCATAATGGGAATGACATACATTCTCAGGATTTTAATTGCATCCTGTGCTAATTAAAGCATAAAACACACTTAAAAGTACAGAGCAAAATACAAGTGTAAGGTTCCTGTAGCTATATATCAGATGCCATTAGTAGGTTAGCATGAAAGGGATCCAGCCTAGATGAAGCATGAGTGAATAAAAGGAACAGACATCCTTCACAATGTGCCAAGCACTTCATGCATGAAGAAAGGAATAGCGAAATAACAAAAGAATGAAAAAAGAATATTTCACGCAATGTGCGTGTTTGAGGTTTTCACTGATTATCTTAACTAAAATCAGGTTCAACTAACTGTAAACACTTGAACAAGTCACTACAATATGCTTTATCTTGTTTAAAGCTCAGAAAAAATCCATATAAGTTTATTATTACCCCCATTATGTGGAAGAGGAACCAAAATTCAGAGAAACTTGCCTGATTTCAGTTTAGACTTCTCTCTTAAGAAAGATTGTGTTGGTTATTGAGATTTCTTTGTCATAACGACATGAGCAAGAGAGCAAGATTATAGGAATAAATGGTAAAGGCTGCAGTCCTGATCATTAAAGAAAAAAGCCATTTGAATTAAGCTGGTCCATAAATCACCAATTACCATATGCTGAAAACAGAAGTAGTAAGATTAGTCAGAGGTGAAGAGGTGACAGGGAAACAGTATTAGGTACTTGGCTACCCACAGATAAGGTTAATAGAAAAGCTACCGCCAGATGTAAGAACTACAGACAATCGTCTCCATGCAATTGAAATCAACAGATAGTTATTAAACCTCTCTGAACTCTGTTCCTGCTTGCTGTCTGTGCTTACTTGATACTTACCTTAAGTTGCTCTGCATTGTCAATTCTCCTCACACATGCACCTGTCATCTCTCCACCAAGTAAGGACTGCCTCTGTTCTGCCCGTGGAAGGATCTCCTCAAGAAAGATTTGGTGTGCACCTCCTCCTTCCCAACGGACAATGCCCATTAGAATCTAAAAACCAAAGGCTAACAGGGCTCCTGAATTCAGTCTTCCCCTACCCTTCAATTCACCCAAGTTGTCTAGCAAAAGAAGACTACCAGTTCTTCCAGTGAGGAAGCTAGATATCCGATGCAACCTACTCTCCAAGGTTCTAATAAATAAAAGAGGCCACAAAGGACCATGAAATGCAGTCGCTGTCTCTTTTGCTACTGGAATGGGGAATGAATGCTGTAAGTTCCTTTCAGAGTCGTGTGTGTGTGTGTGTGTGTACGCACGCGTGCACACACGTGTGTGTTGAGCACAATATTCTCTCTAGCAAGCTTCCTGGGAAGAGTACTGAGCTCTGAAGGAAAAAACAGCCCTCCTACAAGGCCCACCTATGAAGAGCCACTCAGTTCATCTGAACCATCTCTGCTACACTTAGCATAAAATCATAGACTCTTACTTTGAATTCTTTACCATAAAACCGAGGCATTCTTTACTCTCTATAAAATGTGTCACCGAGGTTTCATTACAGTCTCCCAATGCCCTAGAACAAAAATGAAAATCAACCTTGAACCAGTCTCCCCAAAAGCAAACCTGATCTGAGTATGCGCCATACATGTGCTAAGAATGTTCTGGCCTTACTCGAAGAACTGTCCATCCCTGTCTAGCTTATTAGTACCCAGAGGCCCTGAACCTAAGAAATGATTGGAAATTAAATCTGGTTCTAAGTAGGTGTGGCCCACAATAGAAACAGAGTACTGCAGTGGTGCCTCAAGACTCGGCCATCTGTCAATGTCTAGAGATATTCATAAAAACAGTGGAACAGATAAACAAAAATCTTCAGAATGAAATCAATATAAAGTATTTACGTTATATGCTTTAAAAGTGATAATAGTAAGTAATAAATCTGGTAAATCTTATAGCTAAACCTAACTATTTTAAAGGCTATGAAAGTAAATTAAAAGAAAAATATAGAAATTTAAATACATAAGGAAGCTCAGGGAGGAAATTTTTTTAAAATAAAATTCTTTTTTGGTGCGCCTGGGTGGCTCAGTGTGTTGAAGCCTCTGCCTTCGGCTCCAGTCATGATCCCAGGGTCCTGGGATCGGGCTCCGCATCGGGCTCTCTTCTCTGCAGGGAGCCTGCTTCCCGCTCTCTCTCTCTGCCTGCCTCTCTGCCTACTTGTGATCTCTGTCTGTCAAATGGATGAATAAAATCTTTAAAAAAAAAAAAATTCTTTTCTGTGCCTGGGTGGCTCAGGCAGTTGGGCTTCTGCCTTCAGCTCAAGTCATGATCTCTAGGTCCTGGGATTGAGCTCTGTGTCAAGCTCTCTGCTCAGCAGGAAGCCTGCTTCTCCCTCGCTTTCTACCCCTCCCCCTGCTTTGTTCTCTCTCTCTCTCTCTCACTTTCTCTCAGATAAATAAATAAAATCTTCAAAATAAAAAATCTTGACTCCTGTTGAACGTTGGACTTTTGATTCTGAGGTGGGGATGGGTATACAGAAAGATCATGAAGGAATGCTCCTGGGATGGTAACCAAGAAAAGACAGAAAAATGAGATTAAGCAGAGGAAGAAGAGGAGTCTCAGAGGAGTCCCAGTGAAGGTCCCAGCTGACCCCAAGAGGAAAGCGTTCTGAAGCTGAGATGACCACCCGGATTTGTTGCTAGTGGGGTGAGGGAGCTGGCTGGTCTTTCACACCCCTCCACTGAGAAGGCACTGAACATTGGCCACCTTAGGAGGAGGATGTGGCCTTGGATGAAAGAGCTCCCCTCAACCTTGGCTAAGGGGGCTAAGAGCTGAGGGTTCTGGTCTCCCAGATACCCAGCAACCTGGTGCATGAATGAAGTCCTTCCACTGTGATGGGGAATCAGAGCAGCATCACAGCATCAAAGCACCCACCACACGGTCCTTGATAACTCCACTGCTCAATTTTATCATTTCAGGACTGATATTTTAAAGCTATGAGAATTTTCAAAAATCACTCAATAAAATCATAGAAAATCTAAAGAACATCATAACCATGTTAAGCTGGGGCTGACGGGAGGTCGACAAACTTCCCCCAAATCTTTCATTGAACTGAGAAGACTTTAGTGGTAAATTCTATTAAGACTGCAAAGAATAAACAATCAAATAATAAACCAATCTCCTTATGAACACAGTTGCCAAAATTGTAAATAAAACATGAACATATATAACCCAGCTCTGTCCTATAACATCATGCGCAAACAGGATTTATTTAAGACATGAGGATATAATGAGATAGGAAGCATGATCATTTTCACAGATGCCACTAAAAGAGCATTTAAAATTTCATTTTTGATGCATTCACTAAATTGGTTAAATATCCGACTTTTGATTTCAGCTCAGGTCTTGATCTCAGGGTCATAAGTCCAAGCCCACGTTGGGCCCCATGCTGGTTGTGAAACCTACTAAGAATAAATACATAAATAAATAAATAATAAAAATTAAAATATTAAAAATGTTAATAAACTATAATCCAAGGACACTTTTCTAACATGTTAAAGCTGATTAATCTCAAAAGAGCATTGGCATTATACTTTAAAAATGTAAAATACTTTTGTATATTACTAATTATAGCAAGAAATAATATGGATGCTTGTTTTCACTGCTATTAGTCAACATTGTTTCCTAAGTGCTACCTGATGCAAATAGCTTTTGTCAACTGGTTCCCAACTCAAGCTACTAGATCAATTTTTAAGCTCGCAAAATCAACAGAAAATGGAGTTCTACTCCACATACTCTATGATAACGTGACAAATAATATTCATACTGATATTTCTACTCTACATTAAGTCTCATTTCTGTTGTCTAGTATTTTGCCTTTCTTTGGTTTGAGGCCTGGATGTGATTTGGAACTTCAGCCACAAAAATTTGACTTCTGGCTTTATTACATGCTCAATCTCCCCATGCTTTCAGGACGCAAATTCAATATACCTGCAGCTAGCAACTCTACCTACTATGGCAGAGGTGGTGGGGGAGTTCCTCAACCCAGCCGAGTAGCTTTAACCCAGGTGCCATGCTGTTTTCTTAACTGATGCCAACTGCTTGCTCACTAGTCTCAATTTCTACATATCTACTGGCCTGTATTTTCTTTCCTGGTGCCCCACAGGCCTGCTGGGATTGCCCTGTACCTTTATATTAGAGCCCAGTCACTTGCTGTTTGCTTACACTTTTAATAATGTCCTGTTTCCCTTCTAGAACTGTTCAGCTCTAAAACTATTTGACTCATTCCTTGGGAAGATATTTTCCAGGTGGCAGGAACTACTTTACTTAGCCTGGCTATAAAAAATATTTTTGGGTTGGGCGCCTGGGTGGCTCAGTGGGTTAAAGCCTCTGCCTTCGGCTCAGGTCATGATCCCAGAGTCCTGGGATCAAGTCCCACATCAGGCTCTCTGCTCAGTGGGGAGCCTGCTTCCTCCTCTCTCTCTGCCTGCTTCTCTGCCTACTTGTGATCTCTGTCTGTCAAATAAATAAATAAAATCTTAAAAAAAATATTTTGGGGCAGTCGAAAATAAAACCCAATAGAATGTTTGGCCTGGGAGAATCAAAGCTTACATGCCCTCTTCCTTGCCATATCCCCAGTGCCTAATAAAGTTACAAAAAAGAAGACAACTCAAAAATATTTGTTGAATGCATCATAGTCAAATCTCAATTTAAAATCAATTTGTAGTTATGTTTTAAAGACTACTAATATGAGGGTTCCTGGGTGGCTCAGTCATTATGCATTTGCCTTCGTCGGCTCAGGTCATGATCTAGGATCTTGGGATCGAGTCCCGAATCGGGCTCCCTGCTCAGTGGGAAGCCTATTTCTCCCATGCTTGTGTTCCCCCTCTCGCTGTGTCTCTGTCTGTCAAATAAATACATAAAATCTCTTTTAAAAAAGAATACTAATATGAATATTGTCAAGTTTAGAACTGCTAGGTAAAATGATGGAGACAAGGAAAAGCCAAGAAGAATTGCTATTGGCACATGCTATCAAGGCAAACTCTGTGAACTCATGTAGGTTCTAATCTCATTAAGCTTCAGGGACATATAAAGGTATCTGGAGGACATTACAGATATAAAAGAAAGGGCCCATGAAACAAAGGGACTCAGTATGTGGAGTAATTAAAATATGTTAGTATTTAGGGTTAAAGAAAATCCCTCCTTCCCCACTGATAATTCCACAAAGCCTTTGAAAAGCTCTTGTTTCTAAGAGTCTTGTATCTAAGTTCTAGGACATCATTTAAAATTAAATGTGTGATATTTTTCAAGTTACTAAGCCTCCTTTTCTGCTTGAGATATTTCTCATTTGTAAAATAAGATTAGGATGTGATTAGGATCTCTGACTCCTCTGGTGTTTAGTTATTTTACAACTCTGTAATAGCAGAGGCTCTATTTTTTTTTTTTTCAAGATTTTATTTATTTGAGAGAGAGCATGAGGAGGGAGGGGGTGAGGGGAGGGAGAGGGATAAGGAGAGTCCATACTGAGCACAGAGCCTAACACCAGGCTGATCTCACCACCCTAAGATCATGACCTGAGCTAAAACCAAGAGTCAGACATTTAACCCCCCAGTAAGCCACCCAGGCACCCCAAGGCTCTATTTTTAAGGACAAGGGCAACGTTCCTGGGAATCAGTATAAGCTACATCCTGGGGTATCTATGCTGGTTAATACAACATTGGGACACATGAGATGATTCTGGCCATTATTGATGAGAAATATGCTGATTCAGTCTGGCCCATGGCATCAACTGTGAAGCAGAGAAGTTACTGAAGGCCTCTGCTGGACAAATAATGCTTCTTCGATACAGCGAACTTGACCTGAAAGTACCTCATGCATCCAGGATATAGAGTCAGGTGGCATCTTAGCCATTTAGATAGTAATTTTACTAACCAGATAAAACAGGACTCGGGGGCATCTTGGAGACAAAGACATGAATCCTATCCACAGCTAGAGGTTCAGGTCTAATGCATGGAAGCAAGAGGGTGTGATGGCAGTCACAGTGAAAGGAGGGACAAGAGGCCCCTTGAAAGACTCCACAATAAAGGTAGATGAAATCTAGAATTAAAACAACAACAGCAAAAATAAATAAACAAAAACCAAACAAAAATTAAATACTGACTTGTAAAGTAGGACCAAGGATTTCAGGGCCATCGCACTTTTGAATGAGGTATTGGAATGATCTTGGGAACACATCCTAACCCAATCCCACAATGGTATATTTGTCTTCAGAGGAAAAAAATCTGAATTTGTGATAGAGCTCTAAATTCTGACAGTATCAGAGCCCAAATTATCTGGCCCTTGGGGCCTCTCCCATGCTCCCGAATTAGTAAAGATATGAAAAAGGAGAATTTTCTTGCTAGTTTTTTAAGGAATCACTTGGGTGTCAAAGCCCCAGTTTCTATACACCAGGATGCTGGTTACACAAAAGTCACCTGAAGAAGCTTGTTAAAAACACAAATTTCTGTTTTTTTGGCTACAGAAATACTGATTTCATAGGAACAGGAGCTCAGGAGTCTGTAATAAAAAGCCTCTGTGGTGACTGAGTATTAAGGGGTATCAAGAGCACATTTTGAGAAATAATTCTCTGACACCTTGCCTTTCGCAGTGTGGTCTGTGACCCAGTAGCACCTTCAACACTGGGGGTTTATTAGAAAGGCAGAATCTCAAACCCCAACCCAGACCAGCTGAATTAGAATCCACATTTAACAGAATCCCCAGGTGATGCATGTGCAAATTAAAACTCACTCGATGGAGGCATAATACTCCATAGTGTATATGGACCACATCTTCCTTATCCATTTGTCTGTTGAAGGGCATCTTGGTTCTTTCCACAGTTTGGCGACCGTGGCCATTGCTGCTATAAACATTGGGGTACAGATGGCCCTTCTTTTCACTACATCTGTATCTTTGGGGTAAATACCCAGTAGTGCAATTGCAGGGTCATAGGGAAGCTCTATTTTTAATTTCTTGAGGAATCTCCACACTGTTCTCCAAAGTGGCTGCACCAACTTGCATTCCCACCAACAGTGTAAGAGGGTTCCCCTTTCCCCACATCCCCTCCAACACATGTTGTTTCCTGTCTTGCTAATTTTGGAGAAGGGTTGAGGGAAATTGGAAGGGGAGGTGAACCATGAGAGACTATGGACTCTGAAAAACAATCTGAGGGTTTTGAAGGGGCGGGGGGTGGGAAGTTGGGGGAACCAGGTGGTGGGTATTAGGGAGGGCACGGATTGCATGGAGCACTGGGTGTGGTGCAAAAACAATGAATACTGTTCCGCTGAAAAGAAATTAAAAAAAAAAAAAAACTCACTCTAAAGCTTCGGACGTTGTGGTTCTTTTTAGGAAACAGGGACTCTCAGATAAAAGCTATATTATATCTCCTGAATGACTAGAACCTAACCTCTGGTAACAGTAGAAAATGTCTCCAGCAACTAAGGTAGAAGGGAGGCCACATAGGTGACTAGTGGTCAGAACCTGCCTGCCTAATGTCTACAGGAAGGGATGATAGGACTGATTCATGCACATATGTAAGATGGCTTTGTGCACTCTAAAAATTACTTGAGGACAGGTTACTCTTCAAGGAACAGGATTCTATCTTCCTAAAGGTGGGAGCTTAGAAATATTGAGATGTAGGCTTAAATAATAATGCAACTAAATTTGTATTCATAGGCTGCTGAAAACTAGGACGTTTAAATTATGGTACATAAAGATTAAAACTGAAAATTAGGAGGGGTGCCTAGGTGGCTCAGTCACTTAAGCATCAGACTCTTGATTTCACTCAGGTCATGATCTCAGAGTCTTGAGATCAAGCCCCATGTCGGGCTCTGCTCTAGACATGGAACCTGCCTAAGCTTCTCTCTCCCCTTCTCCCTCCATCCTCCCCCCTGCTCACACATGTGTTTTCTCTCTCTCTAAAACAAAAACAAACATCTATTTAGAGCTGCACCCATTCTCTAAATGGATGAAAGACCTCAGTGTGAGACAAGAATCCATCAAAATCCTAGAGGAGAATATAGGCAGTAACCTCTTCAACATTTGCCACAGCAACTTCTTTCAAGACAGGTCTCCAGGGGCGCCTGGGTGGCTCAGTGGGTTAGGCCGCTGCCTTCGGCTCAGGTCATGATCTCAGGGTCCTGGGATCGAGTCCCGCATCGGGCTCTCTGCTCAGCAGGGAGCCTGCTTCCCTCTCTCTCTCTCTGCCTGCCTCTCTGTCTACTTGTGATCTCTGTCTGTCAAATAAATAAATAAAATCTTTAAAAAAAAAAAAAAAAAAAAGACAGGTCTCCAAAAGCAAGGAAAACAAAAGCAAAAATGAACTCTCGGGACTTCATCAAGATAAAAGCTTCTGCACAAAAAAGGAAACAGTCAACAAAACAAAGAGGCAACCCATGGAATGTGAGAAAATATTTGCAAATAACACTACAGATAAAAGGCTGGTACCTAAGATCTATAAAGAACTTCTCAAACTCAACACCCCCCCAAAAAAAAATCAAGTTAAAAAAGTGGGCAGAAGACATAAACAGACACTTCTCCAAAGAAGACATATGAATGGCTAAGAGACACATGAGAAAATGTTCAGCTTCACTAGCCATCGGGGAAATTCAAATCAAAACCACATTGAGATACCACCTTACACCAGTTAGAATGGCCAAAATTGACAAGCAAGAAACAACAAATGCTGAAAAGGCTGTGGAGAAAGGGGGACCCTTTTATACTGTTGGTGGGAATGCAATCTGGTGCAGCCACTTTGGAAAACAGTGTGGAGGTTCCTCAAAAAGTTAAAAATAGAGCTACCCTACAACCCAGCAATTGCACTACTGGGTATTTACTCCAAAGATACAAATGTAGTGAAAAGAAAGGCCATAAGAACTCCAATGTTCAGAGCAGCAACCAAAGGCAAGTCTCCTTTACCAATGCCATAAGACCCACAATAGGCAAACTATGGAAAGAGTTGAACTGTCCTTCTACGAATGGATAAAGATGGTGTGCCCCACCACCCCCCAAAAAAAGGAAGAAGAAGAAGGAGGAGGAGGAGCAGGAGGAGGAGGAGAAGAAGAAGAAGGAGAAGAAGGAGATGATGATGATGTGGTCCATATATACAATGGAATATTACTCAGCCATCAGAAAGGATGAATACCCACCATTTGCATCGACATGGATGGAACTGGAGGGTATTATGCTAAGTGAAATAAGTCAAGCAGACAAAGATAATTACCATATGGTTTCACTTATATGTGGAATGTAAGGAATAGCATGGAGGACATTAGGAGAAGGGAAAAATGAGAGGGAGGGAATCAGAGGAGGAGATCAACCATGAGAGACTATGGTCTACAGTAAACAAACTGAAGGTTTCAGAGGGGAGGGGGCTCAGGGGATGGGTTAGCCCAGTGATGGGCATTAAGGAGGGCATGTATTACATGGAGCACTGGGTGTTATAGCAAACAATGAATCATGGAACGCTACATCAAAAACTAATGATGTAGTGTATGGTGACTAACACAACATAATAAAATTTTAAAAAGTAAAAACAAACAAAAAAAAAACAAAAAGAAGAAAAAAGGAAGAAGAAAAAGAAAAATGGAAATTCAGGAGTTCCTTTTTGTGATCTCTTTTCCCTCCTTTTTAATATGAAAATGAAGAAACGATACATAAGGTTTCCTTAAGCTCAAAAATGAAAAGAACTGATTACTTTTTCTGAATCCTAAGAATGATTGCCCTCTATATGCATGACTTCGAATGAAAAGATCTGGCATGCTTACTGATGTGAGCCCATATTACCACCAAATCACGACCAGCTGTCCTCCATTTACTTATTTAAACACTGTCGCTTGTTTGTAGCTGCTGAGGTTATTTACAGAGTCTGTCACTTGCTGCGACTTTTCATTATCTGCCTAATTCTTTTTTACAAAAAAAAAAAAAAAAAAAAATGCTGCCAGGAATTGTGACATGCCAAACACATTCATGTTTCCGAGTAGCCAGGACACCTGGCAACATTTCATACAACCATGTATCCTTCTATGCAACAAGCTTCCCCTTTTCTCCCTTCGTTATTTTCTTCTCCCTGTATTTCCTCTCCATTCTATTTCACTTCATTTATATCCCTCTTCCACTATCATTTTATTTATTCATGTGTCATTTATGTATTTAAATATGATACACCCAACAACTCCATTAAGAATCAAGTAAATGTTACCATCTTCTATGTAAAGTGACTAGAACAGCACCTGGCAAATACAGGCATTTCTTAAATGTTGGGCATTCACTGGACACTTTTTGTTAGCTGCCTACGTTGACACCATGTGGCTATGGAAAGTGTAGGATATAAAATACAATTCTGAGTTCATATCATTTATCTCCAGAATTAACTACATAATTTGCTAGGCTCAGTGGAGGTTGAAAATGTGGACCTCCTGTTCAAAAATTATTAAGAATTTTAAGATAGTGACAGTAGAGTGGGACCCTTTGTGCATAGGCACAAGCCATGTATCCGTAAAGCCATAAAGATCATGGTAACTCCAGTCAGAAAAGTTTTTTTGGATTGTCTGCCTCTGCTAGACGTTTAGGGGGGAAACCCAAGACTTGTAGCAAACACATTTCCATTTTCTTTTTTAAAAATTGTAACCATCTGCTAGAGTATGTCCAATTATTCAGTGCTGATAGAACAAAGCTAATACATGGAAAGGAGGAGAATAGAATAGCAGAATTTAATGATCACAAAGACCCTGACCTATAAATAACATTAACTTAAAAACATTTTGTTAATGATAATCTGAGTCCATCATGACTGCTAGAGGCACATATCAGAAACTACGGCATCTTTCTCCCCCTCACCTATCTCTTCCCTCCCTTCCTTAAATCAGAGAATGAATGCATTTCTTGGCTGAGAAAATGTCAATAATGAGGAATTAATACAAATCGAAATGCACTGTAACTTTTTGGCACTTGGGGTAGAAAAATATGTTTAAAGCTATTACTTT
Organism: Lutra lutra; assembly: GCF_902655055.1. NCBI lineage: Eukaryota > Metazoa > Chordata > Mammalia > Carnivora > Mustelidae > Lutra > Lutra lutra. Next base: position 48,640,445 of record NC_062286.1, read on the forward strand.
AACTTGTGCTAAATGGCCGTGAAGAATCCTGTGCTGATCCTGCTCATATGTACAGAGCATCTAGCCTTCTGTCCTTATTTACACAATGTCCCAATTGTTTACATACGTCTCCATTACCAGACTCGAAGGTCCTTCCGAGCAGGCTTGCTGTCTGCTTTTTAGATGGCCCTGGAACTAAAAATGGTTTTTAGTGTTTTTAATAATTGAAAACAAAATCAAAAGAATATTTCATGACACATGAAAACGAGAGGAAATGCAAATTTTGGAATTCATAATAGTTATGGTAATAGAGCCACACCTGTTCCTTTCTGTACTGTCTGTGGCTGCTGTGGTCCTACCACAGCGGAGCTGAGAAGTCAGGATGACCCACAAAGCCTAAATTATTTGCTGTCTAGCTCTGTGCAAAAGAAGCTTGCTGACCTCCACTTCTGCGTGAGGGCTGTGTCTTCATCAGTGAATTGTCTGAGCCTAGCATAACGCTTGACTTGCAGTATATGTTTCATATACTGAAAACAGTGAGGACAAAGAGGGCAAAGGGGGAGTAGCAAATTCCTATTTTATGTGGCATCGTTCTTGAGGCCCACTGACCCTCCCAGGCTGTCTCCTGAATAGACCTCAGTCCAGCCTATCTATATTGCACTTTTTTTTTTTAATGAAAACATCTAAATTCTACTCCCTTAGCAAATTTCAATTACACAACACAGTGTAGTCACCACGTCATACATTATATCCTTAGACCTTACTCATAATTGAACATTTGTAGCCTTTTACCAAACTCTCCCTATTTCTGCCACCTCTCAGCCTTTGGCAACCACTTTTCTACTTTCTCTATGTGTTTAATTTTTTTTTTTTAAGTTTCCACTTGTAAGCAAGATGGTGTAGTATTTGTCTTTCTCTATCTGGCTTATTTCACTTAGCATAATACCCTCCAGGTCCATCTATATTGTCACAAATGATAGAATATCCTTTTTAAAGGATAAATGATATTTTATTCTGTATGTGTACACGTGTACTTACACACACATACTTTGGATAAAGAAAATGTAACATAGATAAATGTGACATACATTTGTGTGTGTGTGTGTGTGTGTATATATATGCATATGTATGTATGTTGTGTGTGTATGTCTGTGTACATGTATATTTTGCTTACACCTTGACCTCAGACTTCAAGTGTCCAGGATTGTTAAACAATATATTTCTGTTGCTTGAATCACTGAATAGTATGGAATCATTTCTGCTAACCATGATTCCTTTCTCACATTAAAAATAATTACGAGAGCTCCTAAACATGAGCAATCTGTGATTTAGAGTATATATAATAAAAATGTACTAAAAACTCAGTAACACCTTTAACAATATATCTGTACTTAATAATCAAAACTGAACAAATATACACTGACAAAGGATTTTACCCACCTATGTGAGACATTATTGGTTGCATCGAGAGACCATTATTTGCCATAGGGCTTTGCACACCCCTTACAATAAATTGCAGTAACCTGGAGTCTCCCTTGCTTATCCCCAGGGGTCTGTAATCCACAGGCTTAGAATTCTTGTTTTCTCATGTAACTCATTTATTGGAAAGCCTCAGCTCTTTGAGGGTATAAACATTAAACTGGTTTTCTTTTTCTTCAATCATTACTTCCAACCAGGTTTTGTCAAATCGTTCTTTTCCATTCTTTAATAGTTTGGAAAAATCTTATAATTTCATAGTCTCTTTCAGTTATAGCAAGTTCAGATTAATTGCCAACCTTAATCACAAACTGATTTCAGTCTGGTCTCTTGCCCTTTCCCCAGCAAGGTTGATAGAGTCCTGCCCTCCTCATCTGTAGTAGCTAGTTCCTCTGGTGCTTTGAGATAGGCTTGAGGGAGACAAGAAGGGACAAATATTTTGATTCTTGGCTGGTCTTGGCTGTCTGTCCCTTTGTCTGGTCAGCACTGGCTGGACATCAATACTGGCTGTGTGCAGTAATTTCAAGGCTGTCTCGTTCATGGTTGGGCATCCTTCATAGGACCTCCCTGCTGTCACTCCCCAACCTAGGACACCCCAGTGCAGGCTCACCCGTTCATTCCCTCCTCTCATCTTCCACCACTGGTAATCTCCCCATAGCCTCCTGCAGCTGAGGGTCCCTTGAACAGAAGGCAACCACTTGAGTGAGGCTCAGCAAAACTGTTGAATCGAAGTTACTAGTCATTACTTAACGTCAGTACACTTGCATATCAAATAATGGAGTGCACATCTCCATTCAGTCATCTCTTTCCAGTTGTTTCCTATTCAGGCCAAGTCAGCAAGTTGGCTATTTAAGAATGCCTAGGAACTGTATCTTAATAGAGGTGTGGGTTACCCAGGTGCATACATTTGTCAAAGCGTATCGAACTGCACACTTAAGATCTGAGTGTTCCACTCTATGTAAATTATACCTCAATTTAAAAGCAAGAATGTCTAAGAATGGAAAATTAATAGTGAATAATGCTTAAGAATGAAAATAAATGCCCACTTCTTTTTGAAAGCACTCTGAGTTTCTTTAACTGAAATTCTTTGTGCTCTTATCTTAGCTTTGAATGGAAGGGCTCTCTACCTCTTGGAAAAGAGAGAGAAATATCATTTTATCATGAACTCTGCATTCCCCAAAAATCCAACAATACAGTTACTCTGACTTTTCTTCTCTCTCTTGACTAACTTCCACTCAATACTGAATAGGAAAGATGAGGAGGGTTTGGCATAGTGAGCTATGATGGAAGGAGCAGATCTGTTGTTCTTAAAGAAGTATCTGTCTCAGGTGCTATCAAAAGTGACTTGCTTAAAGTCTCTTGATTTTAGCTTGATCCTGGTAATGAATGCAGAGGCAACCGGTAAGTACCATCAATAATCTCTTACTAAAAAAAAAAAAAAAAAAAAAAAAAAAAAGAAGAAGAAGAAGAAGAAGAAGAAAGAAAGAAAGAAAAAGGAAAAATGTAGAACGCATATGAAGGGGAGAGTTTTAGAGAGAACAATTCCATGGCCCAGGTCTGACTTTGCCAATCATTCATTTTAAAATAACAACTGAATACCTACTCTACGCCATGACGTTTCTAGGCCCCAAGGATTGGGGAAGAATCATCAGGACCAACAGATGACATTGTACAGATTGTGGCATATACAAATTAAAGATATATACAAGGCAATCCTGCTGTTCTCAGAACCAGATAGAAAGAAAAGCTTATCCTTCACCAGTTGGGAAATAAAAGACAGGTAAATCAGGTATTATACTAAGGCTTGTCCTAAACTAAGATGGAGAAAGCCCGAGATTCTATACAAACACATAGGAGAGACGCTGAACCAAGATTTGGGACAATCAGAGGAAACTTCCTGGAAGATGTACACCTCAGCCAAGACCCAAAGTTTGAGGATTAGCAAGAGCAAAAAGAAACAATTCTAGAAGGAAGAATGCAGAGTCACTATGTTAGTTTCACAGGGCTACCATAACAAATTACCACAAATCAATTGGCCTAAAACAAGAGAAATTTTTTTTTTTTCTCACAGCTCAGGAGACCAGAAGTCTGAAATCAAGGTATTGGCAAGGCTGGGTCTTTTCGGAGGTTCTAAAGGAGAATCTATAACATGCTGTTCTCTCAGGTTTTGGTAGTTGCTGGCCATTCCTGCCTTCTACCTGCATCTCTCCAATCTCTGTCTCTGCCACCACATGCCCTCTTCCGTATGCATCTCTAACTGTCTCTGTGCATCCTCTCCTCTTCTTAAAAGGGCACCAGTCATTGGATGTAGGGTCCATTTGAATCCAGGATGACCTCATTTTAACCTAACTAATTATACCTGTGAAGACTCTATTTCCATATAAGGTCACATTCTGAAGTTCCAGGTGGACATGAATTTTTGGAGGATACTATTCAAGCCACTGTAGTCACTAAATGCCTGTGTGATACTTAGCAGGTTTTTGTCACTTTGCTCTCAAAGTAAAGTCTCTTTTACAATTCAGTTTTTCATACTGTTATAATTAATGATTTGAGAGTCTGTCATCCTTCATAAGAAGGTTAGTTTCTTGACACAGAGAATGAGACCATCTCTAGCCCAGAACCTAGATGACCAATAAATATCCCTCAAAAAATGAGAATTTTTGAAACATGGCCTCCTCAACTATAATGATGGTGTGGGCTCACTACACAAAACACGATCTTTCTGTTCTATTGTCAAGAGCTCTAAGTTAGAGTATTCCTTGGTCTGAAATATAGTAATATTCAGAGGCCAAGCATCAGAGAAAGCAGCTTTAAAATGTGCCTGGGGGCTATGTTCTTCTTCCTACAACTCATTGCTATTTCATTTTCATGATAACAGTGATTATGATAGTGCTTGAGCAACAAAGAAGGGGTAATGACAGTTTATACCCATTCAGCCACATGCTCTCTTTCTAGCATGGTTGTGAAAAATCCCTTGAAAAGGTGATTTTATATAATGTAGTAATATTTTCTCTTCAAAGCATGAAAAAATTTCTATAAGATTAGAAAGTCCTTGATCACTTTGATGCTAGAAACATGAGAAACTAACAAAAGCATTATAAACACAAAAAAATTATAAAACAGATATAATGCCTTCTAATAACAATGTTTTTCTGTGAAACATATTTTTCTTTCTTTCTTCTTCTTTTAATTACTTTTAAGTGTGCTCACCATGCTATACATTACATCCACAGAACTTACTTATCTTGTAAGTTTTATCCATATTGCCCATCCCTCACCTCCACCAGCCTCCACTTCTGCAACCACCAATCTGTTCTCTGTATCTACGGGTTCAGTTTTGTTTCTTGTTTTTCATTTTTTTATATTCCACATACTATATGAGATCATACAGTATTTGTCTTTCTCTCTCTAACTTATATCACTTAGCATAATCTCCTCAAGGTCCATCCATATTGCTGCAAATGGCAGGATTTCCTTTTTTTAGGGCTGAATAATATTCCTGCGTGTGTGTGTGTGTGTGTGTGTGTGTGTGTGTGTGTGTGTTCTTTATCCATTTTCTTTATCCATTCATCCATCAATGGATATTTATGTTGTTTCTATATCTTGACTATTGTAAATAATGCTGCAATGAACATAGTGGTGCAGACATCTCTTCAAGATGGTGATATTTGTTCTTTCAGGTGTATACCCAGAAAAAGTGGAGTTCTGGATCGCAGGGTAGATTTATTTTTAATTTTTTGAGGATCCTCCAAACTGTTTTCCATAGTGTCTGTACCAATTTACATTTCCACCAACAGTGGACAAGTGTTCTCTTCAGATCCTGGCCAACACTTGTTATCTCTTGTGTTTTTGATGACAACCTTATTACAATTTTGAGGTGATAGCTCATTGTGGTTTTGATTTGCATTCGCCTGATGATTTGTGATGCTGAGCACTTTTCATGTACCTATATACATGTACCACGTCATCTGTATGTTTTCTTTGGAAAATTTTCTATTCAGTTCTTCTGCCCACTTTTTAATCATTTTTTTTTACCACTGAGTTATATGAATTCTTTATATGTCATAGGTATTAACCCCTTATCACACATATGATTTGCAAATATCTTCTCCCATTTCCATAGGGAGCTGTCTTTTATTTTGTTGATGGTTTTGGCCAGAAGCTGTTGAGTTTGCTATAGTCCAACTTGTTTATTTTTGTTTCTGTTGCCTTGCTTTTGGTGTCAAATCGAAAATATCACTGCCTAGAGCAATGTCTAAGTGTTCACTCCTTATGTTTTCTTCTAGGAGTTTTATGGCTTCAGGCCTTACAATCAAGTCTTTAATCTATTTTGAGCTTATTTTTGTGTATGTCAGATAGGGGCCCAGTTTCAATCTTTTGCATGTGGCTGTCAATTTATAGTTTTCATTGTGGTTTCAAATATATCTCTGTTTGGCCCTCATAAATATCTCACAAGATAGGGCAAGTTTTTGAGATAAGATTTCCTAAAGGTAGAGCATAAGATGGAACTCTCAGGCCCACAATTTATGAAGGGAGTGTTCTGAAGGGAAAAACAGAGAAAGTGGGGACAGAAGACGTCCTAGGGAAAAACCAAGCAAAGATGTGGTTTTTATCAGACTAATCCCACAGGTATCTCTGGAGTATGAATAAGATCACAGAGCTGTTCTGCCTTTAGGCAAATGGGCCAGGCTTTTGTACCCCTTTGTTAGTCCGTTATGGGCTCCGTGTCAGTCACTGGAAGCAGATATAACCTTCCAGGAAATTTGGGTGAGCTGGCTCCCATCGGCCAAGGGCAAGTGTCCGAAGAAAGTGCAGCTGTGGACCAGCAGCAGCCAATTCCTACAGCCGCAGATGGCAGGTGCTGAGCCAGGTAAGAAGAACCTGGGCAGGGCACCAACAGCATCTATTCGAGCAAGGAAATGATCCCATTTTATAAAAGCAACAACCAAGGCTTAGCGAGGTTAAATACTTTTCGGGGCTACTGAGCCAATAAATGGCATAATCAGAGCATGAATTCGGGCATTGCTTCCTAAACTATCTTCTTCCTGTAGCCTCTGAAGACACTCCCTTCTAATGAAGGATTTACAACAAATTCTTTGATAAATGCTCACTGCTGCTACGAATAATCCCACTAGGCAAGAGTAGGTGGGTTAATTCTAGAACTTACTAAACAGTGACTCCTTTCTAGGGAACAAGTTATGATAGAAATGGCTGTGGATCCCATTCATGTAGACGGATCAGAATTATGCTGTTATCATCACACCTCAACGTAGTCTTCTTAATTTTTCTTATACACGAGTCTTTCTTTTCTCTCTCTCCTTTCTCTCTTTCTCTTTTTGATCTTCAGGAAAGATTTTGCTATCAACTAGAGATTATGTTAAAAGTTAAAAACCTGACCCCAAATGATCTCAAGGGCAAGCAATAAAATATTTTATAAGATATTACAAAACTATTCATTAAAAATCACCACTTGATCAAAATCAGAACATGCCCAGTGCATATTCCTTATCACAGGAAAGGCAAAGCATATTTGAATATATGGTGTCTTGATTAGAGCACCTCTCAGTTATCTTAATTAGAGCACCTCTCAATTATCTTGAGCCATGAGATATCAATAGACCAAATCTGCATAGAGCAAGGCTGGGAGGAAGCACTATTTCTTAGAAACACCACTTAAAATAAGGTGGGGGATGCCTGGGTGACTCAGTCAGTTAAGTGTATGATTCTTGATTTCTCTCAGGTCATGACTTCAAGGTCGTGAGTTGAGTCCCACATCAGGCTCTGTGCTGGGTGTGGAGCTGCTTAAGATTATGTTTCCCTCTCTACCCCCTCCCACTTCTTCCTTCTTCTTTTTAAAGATTTTATTTATTTATTTGTCAGAGAGAGAGAGCCCACAAGAAGGGGGCAGAGGGAGAAGCAGGCTCCCTGCTGAGCAAGGAGTCTCAGTGCAAGACTGGACCACAGGAACGCGGGATCCTGACCTGAGTGGAAGGCAGCTGCTTAACCAACTGAGCCACCCAGGTGTCCACCTCTCTTCATAAATAAATGAACAAACAAACAAGCAAGCAAGCATTTCATGCAATATTCTCTTCCAAAGTTTTGTGTATAAGAAAAATTAAGAAGACTACGTTGAGGTGTGATGATAACAGCATAATTCTGGTCCGTCTACATGAATGGGATCCACAGCCATTTCTATCATAACTTGCTCCCTAGAAAGAAGTCACTGTTTAGGGGCACCTGGGTGGCTCCATGGGTTAAAGTCTCTGCCTTCGGCTCAGGTCGTGATCCCAGAGTCCCGCATCGGGCTCTCTTCTCAGCAGGGAGCCTGCTTCCCTTCCTCTCTCTCTCTGCCTGCCTCTCTGTCTGCTTGTGATCTCTGTCAAATAAATAAAACCTTTAAAAAAAAAAAGAAAAGAAGAAGAAGTCACTGTTTAGTAAGTTCTAGAATTAACGCACCTACTCTTGCCCAGTAGGATCATTTGTAGCATCAGGGAGCATTTGTCAAAGAATTTGTTATAAAACCTTCATGAGAAGGGAGTGTCTTCAGAGGCTATAGGAAGAAGATAGTTTATGATTTCTCTCTTAACTAACTAACTAACTAACTAACTAAATAAGCAAGCAGGCAGGCATTTCATGCAATATTCTGTTCCAAAGTAGCATGCACGCCCATTCTGACTGTCTTATCCAGAATGTGAGTAAATCATCTAGCCTCAGAAAAGTTGCAAAAGTACAGGGAAGAAAATGAACTTTCTAGCATACTTATTCAAATGCCTATACCTGCTTTAGGTGAGATTGGAATAGAGATTTCATTATCTTAGCCAAACTTAGGGATTTTATTCCATTGTTGAAGACAGCTAAGCACAAATGTATTACAGGGTCTCCTCAGGGTCTTACACAACATACTTTATTTTGGAAAATGAGTTAGACTCATATCTTCATCAAGTAATTGTTGTCCAATAGGTCTTAAACTTAGATTTCCCATAACCTGACACAAAAATGCACATTTCAGCATGATTTTTCACAGTGCTGGTCTGTATGTCGGTCTTCAGAGCATTTCTGGTGTATCTGACCTGGCTAAGGAGAAAGACTGGTACTAATGCCTCCTATATATTCTACCAGGTGTTTGGATAAAATGCCAAGAAGTTCTTATCTTGAAGTGATCTGAAAGCAATTTAATTAAAACGACACATAAACTGTGCCTAAGAGGAGGACTATGTGATTTAACTAAACAAATTTATGCAGAAAAGTTATACTTAAAAATCCACTTGAGGAGATCTAACCAATTTTAAATTAATTTGCCACCTTAAAAGTGAACTAGTTGAAAAGAACAATTTAATTTTATGTTAAAGAGATAATATCCCAATAAAGTAAAACATTACATATATATGCATATTTCAAATGAACACCAATGCCTTTAGTTAGAAGAACAGTGCCAATAAAACTGGGAACATTTACTTTCTTTCCTGCAAGAGAATTGAGATGTAGTAATCCTTACCTATACAGGTTCTGTTAATTAATGTTTGCAGAGTGCTTTGAGTTCTTGCAAAAATAATCTCCATAGAAAGATGAAACATTATTGTTACGAACATCTTAGTAAGCCACTTGGAAAAGCTGTCACAAAAAAACTAGTTCTTTAACCTCTAAGAAGAAAATGATACACTTTTGTGGGTTACCATCAAAGGAGACTTCCAACCCATCACTCCCAAAGAAAAAAGAAATTCTAAAAAAGAAATGAAATAAGGGGAATATTCACATCTGCACCACCTCATGCCCTGCTAGAGCTCCAAGATCTGATACCAGCCATCTACTTTTTGATCCATTCCAGCGGGGTCTTGAATTCAGAGAAGAGTTATGGGATAGGATTAGTTACTATTTGTTGGTTAATATGCGAGGGTGGTCTTTTCCCAAAGGCGTTTAAGCTTCATAATAAAGCTACTTGAGATGCACTTAAAACATTCTTCAGTACTCCTTTATCAAATAAAGGCATTCTCTTTAATGCTATCATTCTAGGCATATAGTCTTGCCTTATTTTTATTACCCAACTATTACTGCCTGATTATTATGATAAATAATATCACAATGGATAAAAGTTGCTGGTATAAATGACAGGTTATGAAGAGAGAGGATCTGCTGGTCTTTGATGGTTATCTAAACAATAGGAGCATCATTTCAAAGCCAAGTTCTCCCACCCCACGTCGTTACATTAATTCCAACTTCATTCCTAAATCAAATGTTTCTAAATGGAGAGAATATTTTGATAGAGAGAGCCCATCGTGTATAGGATTTAATAACAGGCAACTGCTTCAAGGAGCAGAGCCCTCTCTGGCTGTGTTTCAGATCTAGCCAAAGTCACCAATTACTGGACTCTCCGGAGACCAGACCTTACAACAAGTTTTCTGACCCTGTGAGGATTTAGATAAGCTCTGGATAAGTTCTGTTCTCTGACACGAGCCCTGACTTGCTCAGCAGTAAAAATGTTTCTCCTCTTGAATACTTCAGCCAGAAACATTTCCCCAGTATTTATGAGGATGGATGCGACGAGACAGGGGTGCTGAGTATCTTAGTGTGAGAACAGTTTTTGCTAATTGTAGTTTAGGTTTAAGAGCCTACGGCCATTTTCAACCCTCCTGAGTCCGTTCTTCCTCAGGTTTAAGAAAGGAAGGGACCCTGCAAATGGTTCCACTCTTCCCTTCCCCAGTTGGTGTGGACAGTATGTGCCAGGTGGGGCTTGAGAGAGATAGAAGTTCTCAGCTCCTAGAGGCCTTTGACTTCTACATCTCCATGGTGTCGGGGAGGAGGGAGCACAACTATGGGAAGAATAATTCAAAGATTCAACATCTTTGAATGGCAATTACGCTCTAAATGTTTGAGGGAAGGCAGCATGTTTGTTAAACCCATTGTCTTGGAGCTCCTAGGTGGTTCAATTGGTTGAGCATCTGCCTTCAGCTTGAGTCATGATCCCAGGTCCTGGAATAAAACCCCATATCAAACTGCCTCCTCAGCAGGAAGCCCACTTCTCCCTCTCCCTCTCCTCCTCCCATCCACTCATGCTCTCTCTCTTTCTCTCTCAAATAAATAAATAAAACCAATAAATAAATAAATAAATAAATAAATAAAACCCAGGGTCTCTGAAGTGGGATTGCCTGAGTTTAAATCCCAGCTTTACCTATCCTGGTAACCTCTTTGAGCCTCTGTTCCCCATTTATAAGGGATGATTTTAAAGAAGGTTATCTAATAGGATATTTGGATGGGTAAATAGGGGAACATTTAAACATTTAAGAAACTCAGAGGCGGACCGGATGCATTAGAAGCTCCCAATAAATCTTAGCAAGTATATATAAAAAAGAAGTAGGTACTGTTATTCCCATTTGAAGAAAGCAGGTATCAGAAATATTAAGAAGTCTAGTAACCAGGAGCATACAATCAGTTAGTAAATAGAAGAGTTGGGATGTGAGTCCGGGACTGTCCCTTTGCAGAGCCTTTTCCTCCCATGCCCTTCACAATACGCCATGCCAATAAGGTCAATAGATGGTGCTACCTACTGTGGAGGGACCCAAGGGCCTCAGAAAAGGTCATGATCCCCAGAAACCCTCAGTTATAGGTGAATTGTTTGAATGGAAGGATTGTTCTCTTTTACAAAGCAATTTCTCTTGCAAAGAGTATCACAGTTCAGGGTGAGATGAGGGACTGGCCTAGGTTGGACACATGCCACATGGGGGCTGCTGGGCTACAAACGGTACGTGTATCATCTCATCTACTCTGCACAACATCCAGCATTGGTGTTGTTACTCTCATTCTATAAGGGAGGGAATGGGAGCTCTGAGAGGTGAAGCACTGGTCCCAAGGTGAAAGGCTCTCAGTAGGTGAAGGTGAGGCTCTCTCCCAGCCAGCCATGTCAAGTTCCCACTCCCAGATCATTTTCTGGGCAGTATACTACTGACAAGTACTCATTTCCTAATGGAATTTAGAACGAATTACTTTACCAACAATCTGGTCGTTAGAATTTTAGCCAGACCTTGCGCTGCAGATCCCTGATGATGGACAGGCTGGAAGAGCTACAGAAGTACAGAGAAGTGGGGTGGAGAGGTTCACAGGGCCAGAAAGCACCGGCCCTCCTCGTTAGGCATTTGGCAATCAGAGGATTACAGGCCACTTGCCATGCGGAATGCCGGAGAAGATTAAGAGTCACAAGCAGTTAAAAATGGATTTTGCCACTAATGCATTTCTGATTAATGCCTTCTGCGCCGTTCAGAAGTAAAGTAAGTTCATTTTCTTTTCAGAAGATCCACACCTTGGAGATTCTATAAATATAGCTCTTAATTTAACTCCTGTGAAGAAATGGCAACATCTTTTTGAGTGAAATTACTACCTTGAAGAGGCACTATCTCTCCCTAGTTGCTGCCGCTTCCCTGAGCACTCATTAGCCTTCCCCTGGATAGGAAATGGTTTGGTACAAGGCCCCGAAATGCTCAACGTCCTTAGGTTGAAGGGCATTTGTTCACTGAGCCTGTCTGACTCAGCAGTGATGTATGTGCAGAGGAAATCTTTCTCTGCCTGTCTTAGCTTTGCTCTCATTCCTCTTTCAATTGAAGGAGTGTGATTTTTCTCTTCTACTCAAGTTCTATTCAGAAAGCACAGGAAGTGCATAATTATGTGGTTGTTCCTTGCATCCCTCTGCCGTACCTTTCAAAGGAAATCTCATTATTAAAGTAAGAATATTCCTCGTAATCTATGAAAAGATACTTGAGTCGGTCAAAAAACCTTGGTGGAGGAGGGTAGAATGAAAAACACATCCCGCAGCAAAGAGGTCCATTCTGTTGAGCTATAGCACAGAGCATGTTGGCAACTGAATGATGACCAGAACAATAAATTCTGGGGATTCTTGGGGAAAAGTGTTTCTTATCACTCTTGGTTTGAAAGGCAGGCTTGTGGTGCTTCAAGGTTTTCTGCAGTCACCTTGGACGATTAAGGAAAAGTCAAAGAACCTTGGGGAGCAGGAGCCAGATCCTTCCGTGAGGCTTTCCCAACAGAGGCCTGATGGGCCCTGTCACGTTGTGAGATGCCAGCTACCATGCAGAGAAAGTGCCTGGCCCTCTGCCACTTCCTGTTTCCCAGCCCTTGGAAAAGGAAGAGAATTTGAGGGCTCTAGCAGTATCCCATTACACAGAGGACTGCCCAGAAAGATTGAAACGAACATGTGCTCACAAAACCCCTGGCTTTCTTTCCACAGCCTGCACCCAAATGATTGAACCCATCATCAGTCTCCATCTGCTCGGGCTCGGACTTAGAAGTCAGAGTCAAATAGCATTCGATCCCAGTCCCCTGACTACCCAGTGTCATGGCGTCACAAAATAGTTGTGATGACGAAGAGTTTGATTTTCCATAGCGAAGAAGAGAACAATCCCAGAACCCTAACAGCTACCACTGTGGAAGCCAGACACTACCACTCACAGAAGAGACATAGTTTTGGTTCCTGATCCCACTGGAAGAGATTTTCCTGATTTAAAACCAAATACAACCACACACACAAAATGTCTCCCCAACGCAAGTGAAAGCTCACTGTTCACGAGCTGTATGACTATGGGTAAACTGCTCAGCCTTGCTGTGCCTTGGTTCTCTTACTGGAAAGCAGGGATAAAAATATAGCTACTTACGGGACGCTTGGGTGGCTCAGTGGGTTAAAGCCTCTGCCTTCGGCTCAGGTCATGATCCCAGGGTCCTGGGATCAAGCCTCATGTCAGGCTCTCTGCTCAGTGGGGAGCCTGCTTTCTCCTCTCTCTCTGCCTGTCTCTCTGGCTACTTGTGATCTCTCTCTGTCAAATAAATAAATAAAATCTTTAAAAAAAATATATATATATAGCTACGTATAGGACAGCTGTGAGAATTAAATGGGTACTCAGAACAGTGCCTGGTATCTCGCTATCCAAGTGTTCGCTGCTACCATCAATTTTTCATATCCAGGCACGTCAGCGGACTAGTGTAGATACACCCAGGAATGAGAGCTGGGGTCTGTATTCATCCCTGATTTGCTCACTCCCTCACTGACACTGCTGTGTGAATAACTATCTGAGCTCGATTCCCCCTGCCCTAAATAAACAGACCACACATGCCTCCACCACCTAGCAATGTGATACAAATGACCTCGTTGACTGTTCCCCCAAGACCCTAATGCTCCCTGGAGTGACTGAGGTGAAATGAAAATGAGTTTGCTAAATTCAAACCCAACGTGACATATATGCTGACCACGGCTCTTCCTGAAAATATTAAAGTCGAAGCATGAAGGGAATAATGTTTTCAATATCATATTTTCATTGAGCTGCGGCTTCATGGATTAAAAAAATTACATAAAAACGCCTGACCATAACAGGTCAGATTTTTTTGTTGTTGTGGTTATTTTTACTCTTTAAAAGTTTCTGAGGATTTTTCTGTGCTACGGGCTAAATAAACGTTAGCTCGGCCCCCAAGTGCTACTGCCTATCAAGGGATTCTCTGAGGGACTTAGTGCCTCAGGCACAATGAAAACGGATTTATGAGTTTTCTGGGGATCTCCTATAGCCAAATACGGCTGTGCATCAGAGGGTCCTATTTAAAAAAGCTAGCCGGCCAAAGAACACTGCTAGAAGGAAAGCAAATGACAAAGGATAGCGCATGGGGCAGGTCTGGGCCTGGATGGGCAAGCGGCAGAAGGTCAGCATGTGAAGGCCAGACAGAGGAAAAAATGCTTACCCGGAAGATATTTTTCTTTGTACTCAATCACCCCTCAGGAGGTGGAATGAAAAGGGAGCCATGGGAAGCTAATCCCGCCAGCCATCTGCAGCTCCCAAGACTACAGGCGGCTGTCAACAGCACTGGCACTGAGGGCCAGAGGGGCTCGACATCACTTCAGAAAGAGTTCTCTTGAAGTATTCTTTGTACTTGGGGTCCTAAAGTCAAACCTTATTGGACATTTCCCAGCAAGCATGTTGATCAATTCCAAAATACCTAATACCCTCTTCTTTGAAGTACCTAGAAAGCTCTCTTCTTGTTTAAAACTAGGTAATAGCATGTAACAAGCTATTTAAAAAATGTATATGTAGTATATATAAAATACATATCATAAATCTTTATAGTATTATAAATTTTATAATATGATATAGACTACAACATATAAATTATATATATGTATATATACTTTTATGTTATATGTAATTTATATATATATTTCTTTTTACTTATATACTTTATATGTTGACTGTACAGTCTTACTAACTGCCATGTCCTTTGTTTTTAAGAATCATGGATCTTGGCACATGGAGCTTGAGGAACAATGTCTAATTTCACATACAGACTCAGGCTATAGGAACACAGCTCACAGTCCCATGCTGCTAACACTAAAGACCTCACAATTAAGCACTGTAATGAATGCAATATTGGGTAAAAGAATTATGAGAGAGAAGTGTCCTTTCTTCCTTTTTGTCTCTTGTTTTCACTTAATGAGAAATGTTTTCACTTAGGAATGTAGTGGTGCTTATGTTCATGCAGTGGGTTGGGGAAGGCGGTTTGAGGAAGGACAGGCCTGGGGAAAAGTCGGATGCTCACCGACATATCTATCGTTTCCCCCTATCTCATTGTTCTCCGTGGTTCTTTGCTCCCCACCTCGCTGAACCCTTGTCCTCTCCTCAATTTTCCCTTATCAGAACTGACTCTTAAAAAATAACCTGATACCCACCCACATTAAGAATGACCAAAAAAAAACCAAAAAAACAAAACAAAACTCCACTTGTTGGTCATTCATTGAGAACCAGCAATTCTGACAGCTATCAAAGCTTTAATACAGAGAGGAAGGGCCTAAGGGAAAGACACATTTTGTAAAGTTCATTATTTCAACAGCTAAATGCCTTCAATGTGTTCAAATTGATTCTATATATATTAGAAATAGAATAACACAGAGTCTGCCCCCTTGATATTCACAGCCTAGCAACAGAGACATCGATGTGTTTGTGGCGCGGCACTGAGATGTGAAAAAAGACACAGGAGAGGTAGAGAAAAGGCTCCAAAAGAAAGTAGCTCCCTCTCCCTCGGGCAGGTGGAACATGTCAGGTTCTGGTCTTCAAGGAAGTGTGGGCATTTTGCCAGGTGAGGGAAGGAAAGGGGTCATTCCTGCAAAGGGAAGAGAATGTGAAAAGTGGTTGCCGGCAGGTGGCCTTGACAAACAGGAAGTGCTTGAGAACTGGTCAGAAGAATTTCACGAGACCTTACACTCAGGCATTGTAGGGGACTCTGGATGGGACCAGGAAAATGGAAATGAACATGACTCGCAGGCTAACGTTCATATTTAGGAACGAAGCTGCAGCAGACTGTCTTGCTCACCACCTCAGCAACTCATCAGTCAAAACTGATGAGCTTGGCTTGAATATTTTCAAGCGAACACTACTTTGGGGGCCAGCACATCCAGCATCTTACAAACTTGACTCTCGAGTCCTGGGGAGGCTCAGAAAGGAGGGCACGTGTGAGAATTAGCCAAGCAGTAAGCAAATGTCCATGGCCAGAGCAGATAAGCCTGCCTTCCCAGTCTGATTATATTCTAGATGGGATCTGCCATTGCCCTTGTCTCATTCACTTCCCATATTATTTATTCTTCAATCCTTAATCTTAATGTTTTCTGCAGACATTGTGTTTTCACTTGAATCCTATTAGGATTCTCCTGGGACAGCTGACAGAAGTCTCAATGATCAGCCCATTTCCTCAGCAGTCTGGGGATAATGGAAAGCGACCACTGCCCTGAGATCTTGCATTTTTCTATGATTTTGGTAGAACTTCTGTTTCAGAGAACAGTGTTCTTCTTCTTTCCTTTCTTCCTCTTCCTTCTTCCCCTTCTCCTTAAAATTTAGTTTTTAATTTAATTTAGCCCCCTCCAGAAAATGATGGAAATGTCCTTTATAAAATGATGAACTGGCCCCTTATCTAAAAATGGTTTCAGGTTGCATTTGGGACTCCTGGTGCCACCAATTGTAAAAGCTGCTGATCTGTAGTTGGAAAAGAGGTAATAAATGTAATACTGCTGCTCCCTGGATCGTTTCCCGGGCACCAGCCCCACCCACTCCCTCTCTGGGTTTTCAGTTACCACCACGGTTCCCCTGTACCAGGGGGCACAGAGCAGATCTGTGCTTCATCCATGTTATCCCCAGAAGCCTGTCTTGCTTTTCAGTTTTGCCTTAAGAAGCTCTCTGGTGATCAGCATATTGTCACCATGGATGGAATGTGTTTGTAATCTTCATTTTGCCTATCACAAAGGCAGGGTCTGCAGCAAAAGGATGTCCTCACCACGGACTATGAAATTGCCGTTGCCGGCATCCAGAGTGTTGGCTGCCTCATCTGCTGTTGCAGGGACAAAGAAAAAGCAAAGGCACATGGAAAAAAAAAAATGAAAGAAAGAAAGAAAGAAGAGAAAAGAAAAGAAAAGAAAGGAGGGGGGAAGAAAGAGGAAAAGAAAGGAGAAAAACTAAGGCACAGATGATTCAGGAAATGTGTAGGTGTGGCCGCAAAAGATAAGGGAGTTCTTGTTGCCCTGAATCAAGTTGAGAGAAATGAGAAAGGTGAGTGTTAAAGGAAGTCTAAGAAGAATGGAGAGTGGCATAGTCACTGGAGAGAATACAAGGGGGTAAACCATGCATACATAGAGGGGTGGCCAGGCAGCACGGAGTTGCACTGAAATAAAGCATTCTCTTCTTCCCACTACATAGCCGAGAAGATAGCTATATAATATCAAAGGTGGCGAGTTCCAAACTCTTACTGGCCAATTTTCAAAGGGGCTCTTAAAAAAGTGATAATGTGAAATTCATTTAAGGAAGACAAACTATATTTTGAACTCCTCTCTCCCCTCTCACTAGAGTTAAGGTCAAAAGAATCTTCTGGTTTTACTCTTTATTAATCCAATCATTCAGAGCTTCTACTAGCTCCAAGGAATTAAGCTAATCCCTGCTTGGAATCCTCCCATCCACTCTTTTCAAAGACACTCAAGATGACTTGGTAATTAGAAGAAATCACTTAGCTTTTGCAATTTGATTTGATTTCAAGTATTATATAAAACACAATTCTCAACTGACTCTTTTGTCTTCAGAAAACAAGTGTATCAGTTTCTTTTTCTAGCATACATTTATTCCCTCCAAGTGAAGTGAATTGTAATTAGGCTAAATAATTAATTAAAAAGCATTTATTCATTTCCTACAGTGAAGGATGCACAAAAGCTTGAGATAGGACTACTGTGGTCCCAGTCGCACAGGGATGGGGGTAGGGAGTAGTGGGGGCTGTTGGTGTTTACAGATCTAGAGCAAAGAGAGAGCCCATGAAGGCCCACGTGGTACAGGCATTGGTGAAGTTAGAGTTCAGGCCTGGGGAGAAGTCCGAGTTGTTAACATACTTGAGATGATTAGCCTTTCCGATAAAACGAAAGCACAGAACAGGGGTCACTTCAGAAACTCTTTCCATGGTCATTCACAGGAAGGTGACAAGAGAAGCATGGTGACATCTGGGAATGGGATGTCATTTGGGCCAGCACACCGGGCAGACCACTTGAGAAATGTTGGCATTAGCCCGTCAACATCTGCCTTGGAAGCCAGCGAGAGTGCCAGATGCTGGTGGGATAATCGCTCTTCACGTGCTTAGCATTTGGTTCCCGAACTCTACCACCGCGCTTGGTGAGCACCCAAGGTTAGAGGAGCAGACCCGACTACTGGGAAGTATGTAGGAGGAAAGAAGGAGAGATGCACAGAAAATTATTCTATGATCCTAATTGAAGCCTGTTTTTTCTATAATTCCTTTTCTTTTAATATGCCAAAATAGGTGCTAAAAGTTTCAGTGGGACAGTATTTTATTTATTTAATTAATAAGCTGTCTTAAGGGACAGCAGGTAGGTACAGTTACCAAGATTCATTCTAACAATAATACTTAATGCCTGCATAACATTTTGGAATCCAGAGTCATTTTGCATTTATTAATTTACTCAACCTAATAACCATCCCCGCACAGGCAAATTGTGCAATGGTCTTGATTCATAAGGATCAGGAAGTCGGTTGGGACAAGAGAGGTGACACGGCCACACCTCCAGCCTTTTAAGGGAGTTCACAACCTGCCAGTCATATATGACGAGTAGTCCTTGGTTCCAGTTCATCCCTTTCCTAACTTCAAAAGTCACAAAGTTACCTAAGGTGCGATGCCAACCCCTGAAACAAGGTTCTTTTTCACATTGTCTGTATGACCAAATGAAATGGGAACCCAGTAAACCACAGCCACATCATATAATGTGGTGAAAGCACGTCATCTTGGCTCAGGGAATTTCAGTCTGGATCCTTTGTGCATATGGCATCCCGCATGATCCGTAAATAAAATTATTCTTCGGGGGGCGCCTGGGTGACTCAGTGGGTTAAAGCCTCTGCCTTTGGCTTAGGTCATGATCTCAGGGTCCTGGGATTGAGCCCCTCATCCGGCTCTCTGCTCAGCAGGGAGCCTGCTTCCCTTCCTCTCTCTGCCTGCCTCTCTGCCTACTTGTGATCTCTGTCTGTAAAATAAATAAATAAAATCTTTTAAAAAATTTTTTAAAAAATCATTCTTTGGGAACCTCTCAGAGCCTGGGGTGTGTTCCCTCCCACGGCGGAGTCCAGGCTTCACTGTGTGGGTTAGCCAATACAGACTTTAGGAAGCTCCTACTGAGTGCTCAGTAGCATGTTCAGTTTCAAGGGAAATATACTAGAAATCAAAAATGAGGTTTTAAGGGCTTACAGACGAATAGTGGAAAGATTAACCTTGATGGAAGGGGGAAATATAAAAAGGCATTAACGAGAAGACCCAGGAACACTCAAATCCTGTCCTTAGGTTACAATTATCTGTTGCTATGTAAAAACCTTCCGAAAATCAAGTGCAGGAAAACAACAAGTATTTTATAATTCTTACACATTCTGTTAGGAATTTAGCTAGGGCACTGGGTGGGTGGCTTGCTTATGCCTGGGGCATTAGCGGTGACTGCTGAGGATGACTAAAAGTGCCTTCTGATTGGGAGGTTTCTCACTCACGTGTCTCACATACCTGGTTGGGCTGACACAAAAATTTGGCGTAACTGGGGCTGCTGACCAGGCACAGGTGTGCGACACGTGCGCAAACACACCTACTGAGCGCTACTACACGTGATACCTGCTTCTAGACACAATAATGCCTATTCCAGCTTACACTCCACAAGAATGAGATGAAGCCCAAAACATTAGAACAGAATACAGTAATCTTGCAGGTTCTTTTCCCAATAAGATGAACAAATACATTTTCAACAATAGAGAACATAGAAGGCTATCATATCAGTGAAAGTTGAAACAGGAGGGCAGAAACCCCTCTAGGACAGCATTTAATACAGAGAAGTAAGAGTCTAAGGCAACAGTTGGAAGGGCTGAGTGAAGAAATATTGGGAGGCCCTTGCTGACTTCCACGCCATCACAAGTATAGAAATGTCAGGGAAGGGAAGCTGCCATTAATAATGGAATGAACGTTTAACCTAGCCCATCCAGAGGAATCTAGAGGGAGACAGGAGGAACACATCTCTACTAACAAAAAAAAATAAATGATGAGAACAACAAGAAAGGAAAGTCATTGTGCTCCCAGCCTCTTTCTTGCTTCTTGGAGTCTGAGAGAAGGATGCCTGGGGCTCTGACAGTCATCTCAGAGTATGGAGGGAAGACTTCATCCATACGCTAAGAATGGAGAAGAAAAGGCACTGGGGCATGAACCTTCTAATCTTTAGCTTTTGTATGTGTTGTTATGTAAAGCTAATGCACTCTTACTTCTCCTGAAGTATTCTCTTATTTACATGAACATACAAACTGAAACATGGACAGTACCAAAACAAATGTTGACAGGTGTTTGTGATGGTAACAAGTAGTCTCTAGATGGATTCACAGATTGAGAAGCTATCTGTGTAGAGGCAAGTAACCTGCTCTGACTTCAGGAATCTCCCTATGGCACCCTATTCCCACATTGCACCCTACTCCCATGAACATATTTGGCAATAACCATGGGAATGTGAAAAGTCAAGGTCTAGGTTGCAATGTCTGCAATGTTAGGTAGATGTACCCCATTCTGCTCTTGAATGCTGGTGTACATACCAAAAGCAAAATAAAATAAAATATAAAATAAAATAAAAATGGTTTTCTTCACTGTCTAGTCCACATAGTATAAAATGAAATACTCTGGATTTTCACTTCGCCAGTCCAGCCACTGAGAGAAGCAAAGATTTCTCAGATTTCTTGACCTCTTTCCATTTTTATGGGGAAGAGCCACTGTTTGGTCAGACCTCCTGTGTCACCATATAACTGGAGGGAGGCAGCAGGTCAGCAGCGAGGGCAGGAGGGGGAAAACAGGATGGTGAGCTGCCAACCAGTAATGCCGCCATGAAGGGAGCTGGCTAGGTTAGGCCAAGGACCGCCTGGAAAGGCAGCAGCACTGCCATTCAGCACAGGTAATGAATGAGAAAAAGCAAAGACAAGCAAGACATGCTCCGTATGCTGTGGAATCCCGGAGCAAGCTAAGGGGCAGGACAAGAAGAACCAGGATGGTAAGGGGGCTCCAGATACTCTGAGAACAAACTGTAAGACTCTCTTTTCTGCTCTCTAACAGCATTTAACACAAACACATCTACCTGGAGCCTGGATATTTCACTTATAATAAGATGAGATGAGACAGCATACCTTGATGTCCTCTGACAAAGTACCCCTCTGCCCTCTGGCAAATGTAATATTTCCTCAGCTTTAATCTTTAACTGGAGAAAGCCAGCATTTTATACCAATATAAAAGCATACATTCAGTGATGTAACTTGTTTGTAAAAGTTCAAATGTCTGGGCCTTACCGATAGGTGATTCAGCTGGTGAGCATGAGTTGAGGCCCAGGAATCCAGCTGATTCTGGTACAGGTGGTGTGAGGACCATGGCTTTGTATTCTTTAGGGAATGCAGGTCCCAAGGGCAAATCTGTTTAAGAAAGAACAACCTCTGAAGTCATATAGTTCTGAAGAATGAGATATGGAAGTAGAATGAGGGATCAAGGGGGGGCGGGTGGCAGGTAACGTAAAATGAGACTGAGTTGCCAAATAAAGTTCATGCGGCCAAAGCCAGATTACCCAAGGGGAGTCAGAAAGGCTAAGAACTTCCGGAGAAATATGCTATTGCAGGTGGATTTGAAAATTGGGTGTTAAATGGAGCCCTGTGTTTATTATTTATCTAATACTTGACTTTCTCAGTCACCTCTGCTATGAATTAAGAGATTGGCAGAAACCCCAGTGTAGTCCTCTGCTCTGTGCCCAGCACTGAGGAATGCTTTCAAGTAAAAATTGGAGAACAAACACTCAAAAAGGAGACAGGGACCAGCTGGGATTTATTTCGATGTGTCAGCTTGACACAAACATGGGTGAAGGCCAGATATGGATTGGTGACTCACCCACATTTAGATGCAGTCTGTGTAAAATGTTTTCATTTCCGCATCATGGAAGCAAATCTGAAAGCTTTCAGTCAAACCATAGAATTTAATTTCTTGCAACAAAAAGTGACCCACCTCCTAGGATGGTTTTATAAAGTCCCACTTTGACTCCTGCTTAGTTTCCAAATCCAGTTTAACTAGCTTTTATTTAATTCCAACATAGAAACAACCAAAATTTTGCCTCTAGGTAATTCTCTGCTCCCGTATGCACTGTTTTTAAATAAGAACAAATTAAAGTTTGGCTAATCTTTAGTACTACATAATCCTTTCAAAATAGACTTTAGATATCGCATACTATTTTGAAAGGCACCAATATGACAACCTGAATGTCTGCACTTTTGACAGGTCAGGAGAGATCGGGAGAGTGTGTGAGCCTGTGTCTACAGCCATCCGCTCTTTGAATATTCATTTTGTAGATGAGCCTTAGCTTTTTTTTGGCAAGCTTTACAACAGGGCAAGAATTAAAATATTAAGTATTTATACACTGCCTCCAGATTTTTTGTTCAAATTACTTTTAATGTTCATGATAAGACGCATTTGTAGAAAACTTCTCCCTGACCTCAGATTATAATGTGGACATTCTTGTAGGATAAAGATATGAAGTCACTGTAAGGTATAGATAGAAAGACCAAAGGAACCCTGACTATCATCAAAGTATCTGGAAGAAAGGAAATAAAAATTTTTGTGGTAGATGATTCAAAATTATTTTAACAGCTTTATTGAGGTATCATGGAATATAAAAATTGCATATGTTTAAGGTATCCAACTTGATATATTGACTATATGCATGCATTGTGAAATGATCATCACCATCAAGCTAATTAACATACTCATCAACTCTACACAGTTACCATTATGTGTGGGGGCGGTGTGTGCACTGAGATTTAATTTAAGATCTAAGCTTTCAGCAAATTTCAAGTACACGGTACAGTATGGTTAACTAGTATCACCAGGCTATGCGTTAAATCTCCAGAACTTTTTCATCATGCATTATTGAAACTTCGTAACTTCCAACCAACATCATGCTATTTCCTCAGCCCCCCTGCCCCTGGTAATCACCATCCCACTCAGCTTCTGTGACTGTTTTAGATGCCACATATAGAAGAGATCATGCAGTATTTCTCTTTCTGTGTTTGGCTTCTTTCACTTAGCATAATGTCTTTCAGGCAGATCACATTGTCACAGATGAACATGGGAGTACAGCTATCTTTCTGAGATTCTGATTTCCATCCCTTTCAATATACACCCAGAAGGAATTACTTGATCATCTGAAATTTCTATTTTAATTTTTGAGGCACCTCACACTATAAATTAATACACTCTTTATGAAAACCAGTATGGGGTTTCAAAATTATTTATATAGCAGTTACTGTGTGTCAGCCTTGAGATATATCAGTAAAACCAATATCTAACCTGTGATCTTTAGTAATTCATATCCTTCTCCTTATTCTCAATTTTCCCATTAAGAAAACTTGAGAGGTTCTGGTTCAAGATGGCAACATAGGAGGTTCCTGAACTCCTCTCCTCCCACAAACACAACAAATCCACAGCTCCATATGCAACTGTTCCCTCTGAAAACTAGCTGAACAGATCTCCCACAAAAAAAAAAAAAAAAAAAAAAAAAAAAAAAAAAAAAAAAGATAAAGAGCACATTTAGACAGGTAGGCGAAGCAGAGACACATTCTTACCAAAACCCCACCCTGACACTGCAACCCACAGTTAAGAAGAGTCAAGAGGGAGATCACAAAATGAAGCTTTTTCTTGAGGAACACAGAGTCTATGCCCTACATGAGGCCCCACAACCCTCACTACCTTTTTCAGAGAGACAGGCCCTCAAAACATCGAACTTCAAAATCCAATGAGGCTTACCACCAGGAGAAACAGGCTGTAGGGAATTGAGATTCTGCTCCTAAAGGGTGCACATGCAGACTCATTTTCTTCAGAACTCGGGACAAAAGAAGCAAATTAAAAAGCACCTAGAACATAGGTGAGGGAGATTTATTTGCTAACCCTAAGTCAACTGCCAGAAGGACAGAAGCCTGTTGGGATTCCCTCCAGGGGTAGGGGAGCTGGCAGACACCATTTTTGGCATCCTTCTACCTTGCTAGAATTAGCATGGGTGGAGACCATCTTTGTACTCTCCTTTTACCTCACTGGTGCCAATGCAGACAGGGGCCATTTTTTGCATCCTCACTCTAGTCTACTAGCACTGGTGAGCCAGCTCCCCACGCCACTCTGCACTGCGCCTCCAGCCACCGTCACACGCAGAGAGTGAGAGTGGCCTATGCACAGGGAATGTCCCTGGACCACCTGGCTCTGGTGGCTGGGCAGGGGATTGCATTTCTGGGCCCCATGAGTCAGAAGTAATCATAGAGACCATTCGAGAGGGACAACCAAAAGCTAGGCAATGAAGTGGAAAGATAAGATTAATTTCCTACATAAAGCCACCCCTTCAAGAGAAGATGGATGTTTCACCTAATACACAGAAACAAACGTGGAGTCAAACTAAATGAAAAAAACAAAAACAATCAGAAGAATATGTTCAAAAAGATCAAACTCCAGAAAAAATAAACTAAATGAAATAGAAATGAGTATTTTACCTCTAAAGAATTCAGAGTTATGATCATAAAGATGCTTACTAAACTTGGGAGAAACATGGGTAAACATAGTGAGAACTTCAACAAAGAGATATACAATATAAGAAAGTACCAAACAGAAGTCACAGAGCTGAAAAAGACAATAATTAAACTGAAATACTCTAGAGGGGTTCAACAGTAGACTTGTTGAAGCAGAAGAATCAGTGAGCTGAAAGACAGGATAGGAGAACTCAGCTAATGAAACAGCAGAAAGAAAAAAGAATTTTAAGAAGTAAAGATAGTGTAAGGGACCAATGAGACAACGTCAAGCAGAATAACATATGTCTTATGAGTCCCAGAAGCAGAGAGAAGAAAAGGGGCAGAAAACGTATTTGAAATAATAATCGCTAAAAACTTTTCTAACCGAGGAAGGAAAAGACATCCAGGTCTATGAGGCAAAAAAGTTCCAAACAAGAGAAGCCCAAAGTGACCCACACCAAGATACATTATAATTAAAGTGTCAAAAATATAGAGAACCATAAGCAGCAAGAAAAAAAAAAAGCAACTTGTGATATAAAAAAGAACTTCCATAAGATTATCAGCAAATTTCTTAGCAGAAATTTTGCAGACCAGAAGGAACTGAAGGAGAGTTAAAGAGTTTAACAGATAAACAAAAGCTTGAAGGAGCTCATCACTCCTAAACCAGCCCTACAAAAAGTATTAAACAGACTTCTTTAAGTTGAAAAGGAGTACTAATTAGTAATAAGAAAACAGATGAAAACAAAAATCTCACTAGTAAAGGCAAATACATAAAAAGTGGATTAATCATCTACAAAGCTAGTATGAAGGGTAAAAGACAAAAGCAGTAAAAATAATTACAACTACAATAATTGGGAGACACACAAAATGAAAAGATGTAAAACATGACATCAAAAATATCAAATCTGGAGAGGGGAATAAAAATACAAAATTCTAGAATGTGTACAAACTTAAATTGCTATCAGCTTAAAATAGGTTGTTATTTATGTAGGCTGTTATATGTGAGCCTCATGGTAAGCACAAAGTAAAACCCTATTATAGATACACAAAAAATAATGAGAAAGGAATCTTTGCATAGCACTATAGAAAGTCATCAAACCACAAGCAAAGAAAGAAAAGAAAGGAACAGAGAGAAACTACAAACCAGCCAGATGGCAGTAAGATCATGCTTATCAATAAATATTTTAAATACAAATGAACTAATTCTCTAATCAAAAGACACAGAGTGGCTCAGTGGATTAAAAAAAAAAACAGACACAATAAAAAACATTTATGTTACCTATAAGAAACTCACCTCAGATATACAGACATACACAGACTGAAAGAGAAAGGGTAGAAAAAGATGTTTCACACAAATGGAAATGAAAAGAAAGTTGGGATAACTATACTTACACGAGACAAAATAAACTTTAAAACAAAGACTGTATTAAAAGACAAAGATAGGCATAACAAAAATAAAGGGGTGTTGGGAGGAAAAATATTACTCTACTGTTCAAGGCTGGTCTAAGAATTAAATTGACATGAGACAGATGAACAGGAGAAAATCAAACAAAAGCTTAATAACACGTATACCTCTACTACATGGCAGAGAATAGGGAAAACCGAGTAAAGTCCCCCAAATGGTGGAAGCCATCATCTTAAAATACCATTTTCAGCTAAACATAAAAGAAGATGTTGGGGATGGGGAGTCAGTTATGGGAGGTTACCAGGGAAATCACAGTAAACAAGGATAAGGTAGTTACACAAATTTAAGTTGTCTTCTCCACTGATAAGAATTTCTACAGATTGAGTCATCCCCTCCTTCCTGGTAGAGTAGGAAACACTCCTGCAAATGGAGATTTCTTTTATAAGTGTAAATGTCTCCTACAAAAAGGTAAATTCTACTGGGTTTGTCTGTAGTTTCTTAAAAATAGGCAGCTTAAAATAACCTTTATGCCAAAGAGACATACTGTGAACCGGAAAATTCTGTTCCCCTACAGGGTATAATCCAAAACCAGGATATAACATTTGTAAATATTTATGCACCTAAAATAGGAGCACCTAAATGTATAAAGCAAATATTAACAAACCTAAAGGAAGAAATTCACAACAATACAACATAGTAGAGCACTTTAACACTCTAGTTATATCAATGAATAGATCATCCAGACAGAAAATAGGTAAGAAAATATGAGCCCTAAATGCCACATTAAATCTGAAGGACTTAGTAGATAGATGCAGAACATCCCATCCAAAACCAGCAGAATACAGATTCTTGTAAGATTGACATGGAACATTCTCCAGGATAGGCCACAAAACAAGTCTTAATAAATTTAAGAAGACTGAAATCATATCAAGCATTTTTTCTGACCACAGTGTTATAAAACTAGAAATTAGCTGCAAGAAGAAAACTAGAAAAATTACAAATATGCAGAAATTAGACAAGATAATATTAAAGAATTAATGGGTCAAAATGAAGAAGTCAAAGGAGAGAACAAAAAAATATCTTGAAACAAATAAAAATGGAAATACAACATATCAAAATCTATGGGATATAGCAAAAGTAGTTCTAGTGGGAAGTTTATAGAAATACATGCCTACCTCAAGAAACAAGAGAAGTCTCAAACAATCTAACTTTACACTTAAAAGAGTTAGAAAAAGAAGAACAAATAAAACACAAAGTTAAGGGGCGCTTGGGTGGCTCAGTGGGTTAGGCCTCTGCCTTCATCTGGGGTTATGATCTCAGGGTTCTGGGATTGAGTCCCACATCAGGCTCTCTGCTCAGCATGGAGCCTGCTTCCTGCTCTCTCTCTCCGCCTGCCTCACTGCCTACTTTTGATCTTTCTCTGTCAAATAAATAAATAAAATCTTAAAAAAAAAAAGAGAAAAAAACCAAAGTTGACAGGAGAAAGGAAACAAAGATCAGAGTGGAAATGAATGAAATAGAAAATAAAAAGACAACAGAATAAAAATTAATGAAACTAAAACTAGTGCTTTGGGAAGATAGACAAAATCAACAAACTTTTACTAGACTAAAGATAAAAGAGGTCTCAAAATTAGAAATGAGAAAGAAGAAACTGTAATTCATACATACTCATATTATTATTATACATAGGATCCTAAGAAATCACTATGAACAACAGTATACCAATGAATTAGACAACCTGGAAGTAATGGATAAATTCCCAGAAACCTACAATCTTCCAAGACTGAATCATGAAGAAATAGAAAATCTCAATAGACCAATCACTCATAAGGAGGTTAAATTAATAATCAGCATTCTCCCAATGAACAACTCCATTCTCTCAAAACCAACTCCAGATGGCTTCACTAGTGAATTCTACCAAATTTTCGAAGATTTAATACTTAACTTTCTCAAACTCTTCTGAAAATCTGAAAAGGAAGAAATGGTCCCAAACCCATTTTAGCAAGCCAGCATTACCCTGATAGCAAAACCTGACAAGGACACCACAAAAAAAGAAATCACAGGTCAATAACCCTGATGAACACAGATACAAAAATCCCCCCCAAAATATTAGCAAATCAAATTCAGCAATACATTAAAGGGATCATATACCATGATCAAGTGTGACTTATT
Source organism: Lutra lutra (assembly GCF_902655055.1). Lineage (NCBI taxonomy): Eukaryota > Metazoa > Chordata > Mammalia > Carnivora > Mustelidae > Lutra > Lutra lutra. Next base: position 48,668,582 of record NC_062286.1, read on the forward strand.
CCAGGGATGCAAGGATGGTTCAACATATGCAAATAAATCAACACAATGTACTGCAATAACAAAATGAAGGGGAAAAAAATCATATGATCATCTTAATAGGTACAGAAAGAGCCTTTGATAAAATTCCACATACATTTCTTTTTTTATTTTATTTTATTTTATTTTTATTTTTTTAAAGATTTTATTTATTTATTTGAAAAACAGAGATCACAAGTAGGCAGAGAGGCAGGCAGAGAGAGAGGAGGAAGCAGGCTCCCCACTGAGCAGAGAACCCAATGTGGGGCTCAATCTCAGGAACCTGGGATCATGACCTGAGCCGAAGGCAGAGGCTTAACCCACTGAGCCACCCAGGTGCCCTTACACATCCATTTCTAATAAAAGCTTTCAACAGAGGGGATATAGACAGAACATATTTTAACATTATAAAAGACACATATCACAAGCCTGTAACTAATATCTTATTCAATGGTGAAAAACTGATAGCTTTTCCCCTCAGGTCAAGAATAAGACAGGGGAGGAGTCAAGATGGCGGAGAAGTAGCAGGCTGAGACTACTTCGGGTAGCGGGAGATCAGCTAAATAGCTTATCTAAAGATTGCAAACACCTACAAAACCAACGGGAGATTGAAGAGAGGAAGAACAGCAATTCTAGAAACAGAAAATCAACCACTATCTGAAAGGTAGGACTGGCGGAGAAGTGAATCCAAAGCGACGAGAAGATAGACCGTGGGGGGAGGGGCCGGCTCCCGGCGAGCGGCAGAGCAACGGAGCACAAAATCAGGACTTTTAAAAGTCTGTTCCGCTGAGGGACATCGCTCCAGAGGCTTAACTGGGGTGAAGCCCAGGCGGGGTCAGCGCGGCCTCAGGTCCCGCAGGGTCGCAGAAGGATCGGGGGTGTCTGAGTGTCGCAGAGCTTACCGGTATTAGAGTGGGGAAGCCAGCTGCAGAGACAGAGCCGAGGAGTGACTCTCAGCTCGGGGTTGCCTTGAACCGGTCACAGGCTCGGTCAGCTCGGAGCACGGCCGGAGGCCAGGGTGACGGGAGTCATTGGGCGCTGTTCTCTGAGGGCGCACTGAGGAGTGGGGCCCAGAGCTCTTGGCTCCTCCGGGCCGGAGACCGGGAGGCCGCCATCTTTATTCCCGTCCTCCGGAACTCTACGTAAAGAGCTCAGGGAACAAAAGCTCCCGAAAGCAAACCTGAGCGGATTACTCAGCTACTCAGCGCGGTCCCAGGTAAGGGCGGTACAACTCCGCCTGGGGCAAAGACGCTTGAGAATCACTACAACAGGCCCCTCCCCCAGAAGATCAATGGGAAACCCAGCCAGGACCAAGTTCACCTACCCAGGAGTGCTGTTTCAATACCAAGGAGAGCGGCAGAATTCCAGAGGAGAAGAAAGCAAAGCACGGAACTCATGGCTTTCTCCCCATGATTTTTTAGCCTTGCAGTTAATTTTTTTTCTTTTTCAATTTTTTTTTCTTCTTTTTCTCTTCTTCTGCTAAATTTTTTTTAACTTTTACCGTTTTCTTTTTTAACGTTTTTTTAAATAGTTTATCTAATATATATATATTTTTTCCTCTTTTTATATTTTTTTTATCGACTTTCTTTTTTTAAATAGTTTCTTTTTTTTTTTTTTCTTTTTGAACCCATTTTTATCCCCTTTCTCCCCCCTCACGATTTGGGATCTCTTCTGATTTGGCTAAAGCATATTTTCCTGGGGTTGTTGCCACCCTTTTAGTATTTTACTTGCTCCTTCATAAACTCTTATCTGGACAAAATGACAAGGCGGAAAAATTCACAACAAAAAAAAGAACAAGAGGCAGTACCAAAGGCTAGGGACCTAATCAATACAGACATTGGTAATATGTCAGATATAGAGTTCAGAATGACGATTCTCAAGGTTCTAGCCGGGCTTGAAAAAGGCATGGAAGATATTAAAGCAACCCTCTCGGGAGATATAAAAGCCCTTTCTGGAGAAATAAAAGAACTAAAATCTAACCAAGTTGAAATCAAAAAAGCTATTAATGAGGTGCAATCAAAAATGGAGGCTCTCACTGCTAGGATAAATGAGGCAGAAGAAAGAATTAGCGATATAGAAGACCAAATGACAGAGAATAAAGAAGCTGAGCAAAAGAGGGACAAACAGCTACTGGACCACGAGGGGAGAATTCGAGAGATAAGTGACACCATAAGACGAAACAACATTAGAATAATTGGGATTCCAGAAGAAGAGGAAACAGAGAGGGGAGCAGAAGGTATATTGGAGAGAATTATTGGAGAGAATTTCCCCAATATGGCAAAGGGAACAAGCATCAAAATCCAGGAGGTTCAGAGAACCCCCCTCAAAATCAATAAGAATAGGTCGACACCCCGTCACCTAATAGTAAAATTGACAAGTCTTAGTGACAAAGAAAAGATCCTGAAAGCAGCCCGGGAAAAGAAGTCTGTAACGTACAATGGCAAAAATATTAGATTGGCAGCAGACTTAACCACAGAGACCTGGCAGGCCAGAAAGAGCTGGCATGATATATTCAGAGTACTAAATGAGAAAAACATGCAGCCAAGAATACTATATCCAGCTAGGCTATCATTGAAAATAGAAGGAGAGATTAAAAGCTTCCAGGACAAACAAAAACTGAAAGAATTTGCAAATACCAAACCAGCTCTACAGGAAATATTGCAAGGGGTCCTCTAAGCAAAGAGAGACCCTAAAAGTAGTAGATCAGAAAGAAACAGAGACAATATACAATAACAGTCACCTTACAGGCAATACAATGGCACTAAATTCATATCTCTCAATACTTACCCTGAATGTTAATGGGCTAAATGCCCCAATCAAAAGACACAGGGTATCAGAATGGATAAAAAAACAAAACCCATCTATATGTTGCCTACAAGAAACTCATCTTAAACCCGAAGACACCTCCAGGTTTAAAGTGAGGGGGTGGAAAAGAATTTACCATGCTAATGGACATCAGAAGAAAGCAGGAGTGGCAATCCTTATAGCAGATCAATTATATTTTAAGCCAAAGACTATAATAAGAGATGAGGAAGGACACTATATCATACTCAAAGGAACTGTCCAACAAGAAGATCTAACAATTTTAAATATCTATGCCCCTAACGTGGGAGCAGCCAACTATATAAACCAATTAATAACAAAATCAAAGAAACACATCGACAATCATACAATCATAGTAGGGGATTTTAACACTCCCCTCACTGAAATGGACAGATCATCCAAGCAAAAGATCAACAAGGAAATCAAGGCCTTAAATGACACACTGGACCAGATGGACATCACAGATATATTCAGAACATTTCATCCCAAAGCAACAGAATACACATTCTTCTCTAGTGCACATGGAACATTCTCCAGAATAGATCACATTCTTGGTCCTAAATCAAGTCTTAACTGGTATCAAAAGATTGGGATCATTCCCTGCATATTTTCAGACCACAATGCTCTAAAGCTAGAACTCAATAGCAAGAGGAAATTTGGAAAGAACCCAAATACATGGAGACTAAACAGCATCCTTCTAAAGAATGAATGGGTCAACCAGGAAATTAAAGAAGAATTGAAAAAATTTATAGAAACAAATGATAATGAAAACACAACGGTTCAGAATCTGTGGGACACAACAAAGGCAGTCCTGAGAGGAAAATATATAGCGGTACAAGCCTTTCTCAAGAAACAAGAAAGGGCTCAGGTACACAACCTAACCCTACACCTAAAGGAGCTGGAGAAAGAACAAGAAAGAAAGCCTCAACCCAGCAGGAGAAGAGAAATCATAAAGATCAGAGCAGAAATCAATGAAATAGAAACCAAAAAAACAATAGAACAAATCAACGAAATTAGGAGCTGGTTCTTTGAAAGAATTAATAAGATTGATAAACCCCTGGCCAGACTTATCAAAAAGAAAAGAGAAAGGACCCAAATAAATAAAATCATGAATGAAAGAGGAGAGATCACAATGAACACCAAAGAAATACAGACAATTATGAGAACATACTATGAGCAACTCTACGCCAACAAATTTGACAATCTAGAAGAAATGGATGCATTCCTAGAGACATATAAACTACCACAACTGAACCAGGAAGAAATAGAAAGCCTGAACAGACCCATAACCAGTAAGGAGATTGAAACAGTCATCAAAAATCTCCAAACAAACAAAAGCCCAGGGCCAGACGGCTTCCCGGGGGAATTCTACCAAACATTTAAAAAAGAACTAATTCCTATTCTCCTGAAACTGTTCCAAAAAATAGAAATAGAAGGAAAACTTCCAAACTCATTTTATGAGGCCAGCATCACCTTGATCCCAAAACCAGACAAGGATCCCAACAAAAAAGAGAACTACAGACCAATATCCTTGATGAACACAGATGCAAAAATTCTCACCAAAATACTAGCCAATAGGATTCAACAGTACATTAAAAGGATTATTCACCACGACCAAGTGGGATTTATTCCAGAGCTGCAAGGTTGGTTCAACATCTGCAAATCAATCAATGTGATACAACACATTAATACAAGAAAGAACAAGAACCATATGATCCTCTCCATAGATGCTGAAAAAGCATTTGACAAAGTACAGCATCCCTTCCTGATCAAAACTCTTCAAAGTGTAGGGATAGACGGTACATACCTCAATATTATCAAAGCCATCTATGAAAAACCCACCGCAAATATCATTTTCAATGGAGAAAAACTGAAAGCTTTTCCGCTAAGGTCAGGAACACGGCAGGGATGTCCGTTATCACCACTGCTATTCAACATAGTACTAGAAGTCCTAGCCTCAGCAATCAGACAACAAAAGGAAATTAAAGGCATCCAAATCGGCAAAGAAGAAGTCAAACTATCACTCTTCGCAGATGATATGATACTATATGTGGAAAACCCAAAAGACTCCACTCCAAAACTGCTAGAACTTGTACAGGAATTCAGTAAAGTGTCAGGATATAAAATCAATGCACAGAAATCAGTTGCATTTCTCTACACCAACAACAAGACAGAAGAAAGAGAAATTAAGGAGTCCATCCCATTTACAATTGCACCCAAAACTATAAGATACCTAGGAATAAACCTAACCAAAGAGACTAAGAATCTATACTCAGAAAACTATAAAGGACTCATGAAAGAAATTGAGGAAGACACAAAGAAATGGAAAAATGTTCCATGCTCCTGGATTGGAAGAATAAATATTGTGAAAATGTCTATGCTACCTAAAGCAATCTACACATTTAATGCAATTCCTATCAAAGTACCATCGATTTTTTTCAAAGAAATGGAACAAATAATCCCAAAATTTATATGGAACCAGAAAAGACCTCGAATAGCCAAAGGAATATTGAAAAAGAAAGCCAAAGTTGGTGGCATCACAATTCCAGACTTCAAGCTCTATTACAAAGCTGTCATCATCAAGACAGCATGGTACTGGCACAAAAACAGACACATAGATCAATGGAACAGAATAGAGAGCCCAGAAATGGACCCTCAACTCTATGGTCAACTCATCTTCGACAAAGCAGGAAAGAATGTCCAATGGAAAAAAGACAACCTCTTCAATAAATGGTGTTGGGAAAATTGGACAGCCACATGCAGAAAAATGAAATTGGATCATTTCCTTACACCACACAGGAAAATAGACTCAAAATGGATGAAGGATCTCAATGTGAGAAAGGAATCCATCAAAATCCTCGAGGAGAACACAGGCAGCAATCTCTTCGACCTCAGCCGCAGCAACATCTTCCTAGGAACATCACCAAAGGCAAGGGAAGCAAGGGCAAAAATGAACTTTTGGGATTTTATCAAGATCAAAAGCTTTTGCACAGCAAAGGAAACAGTTAAAAAAACCAAAAGACAACTGACAGAATGGGAGAAGATATTTGCAAATGACATATCAGATAAAGGGCTAGTGTCCAAAATCTATAAAGAACTTAGCAAACTCAACACCCAAAGAACAAATAATCCAATCAAGAAATGGGCAGAGGACATGAACAGACATTTCTGCAAAGAAGACATCCAGATGGCCAACAGACACATGAAAAAGTGCTCCATATCACTCGGCATCAGGGAAATACAAATCAAAACCACCATGAGATATCACCTCACACCAGTCAGAATGGCTAAAATTAACAAGTCAGGAAATGACAGATGCTGGCGAGGATGCGGAGAAAGGGGAACCCTCCTACACTGTTGGTGGGAATGCAAGCTGGTGCAACCACTCTGGAAAACAGCATGGAGGTTCCTCAAAATGTTGAAAATAGAACTACCCTATGACCCTGCAATTGCACTGCTGGGTATTTACCCTAAAGATACAAACGTAGTGATCCGCAGAGGCACGTGCACCCGAATGTTTATAGCAGCAATGTCTACAATAGCCAAACTATGGAAAGAACCTAGATGTCCATTCACAGACGAATGGATAAAGAAGAAGTGGTATATATACACAATGGAATACTATGCAGCCATCAAAAGAAATGAAATCTTGCCATTTGCGACGACGTGGATGGAACTAGAGGGTATCATGCTTAGCGAAATAAGTCAATCGGAGAAAGACAACTATCATATGATCTCCCTGATATGAGGGAGAGGAGATGCAACATGGGGGGTTGAGGGGGTAGGAGAACAGTAAATGAAACAAGATGGGATTGGGAGGGAGACAAACTATAAGTGACTCTTAATCTCACAAAACAAACTGAGGGTTGATGGGGGGAGGGGGTTGGGAGAGGGGGGTGGGGTTATGGATATTGGGGAGGGTATGTGCTATGGTGAGTGCTGTGCAGTGTGTAAACCTGGCGATTCGCAGACCTGTGCCCCTGGGGAAAAAAATATATGTTTATAAAGCTGTAAAAAAAAAAAAAAAGAAAAAGAAAAAAGAAAGGATGAATACCCAAGTTTTGTAGCAACATGGACGGGACTGGAAGAGATGATGCTGAGTGAAATAAGTCAAGCAGAGAGAGTCAATTATCATATGGTTTCACTTATTTGTGGAGCATAAGAAATAGCATGGAGGACAAGGGGAGATGGAGAGGAGAAGGGAGTTGAGGGAAATTGGAAGGGGAGGTGAACCATGAGAGACTATGGACTCTGAAAAACGATCTGAGAATTTTGAAGGGGTGGGGGGTGGGAGGTTGGGGGCACCAGGTGGTGGGTATTGTAGAGGGCACAGATTGCATGGAGCACTGGGTGTGGTGCAAAAATAATGAATACTGTTATGCTGAAAAAATAAAAAATGAATTAAAAAAAAAAAAAAAAGAATAAGACAAATAGGAGGGGCTCCTGGGTGGCTCAGTGGGTTAAGTCTCTGCCTTTGGCTCAGGTCATGATCCCAGGGTCCTGGGATCAAGCCCTGTGTCGGACGCTCTGCTCAGCCAGGAGCCTGTCTCCCCCTCTCTCTCTGCCTGCCTCTCAGCCTCCTTGTGATCTCTGTCAAATAAATACAATCTTTATTGAAAAAAAAAAAAAAAGAATAAGACAAGCATGCTGACTCTTTCCACTTGTACTCAACATAGTACTGCCTAAATAGCCAGAGCAATTAGGCAGGAAGAAAATAAATAAAAGTCATCTAAATTGGAGAGGAAGAAGTAAAACTATTGACAGATGACATGATTCTATATATAGAAAACTTTAAAGATTCCACCAAAAAACTGTTAAGATTAATAGAAGAATTCAGTAAAGTTGCAGGGTACAAAAATCAATACAAAAAATATGTTGCATTTTTATACACTAATAATGAACTATCAGAAAGAGCAATTAAGAAAACAATCCCATTAACAGCTGCATCAAAAAGAATAAAATACCAAAGAATAAATATAATCTAAGAGGTAAAAGACCTGTATATTGAAAACTATAAGACATTAATGAAACACATTGAAGAAGACAAAAATAAAGTAAAAACTATTCCGTGCTCATGGATTGGAAGAATAAGTATTATTAAAATGCAATCTACAAATTCAATGCAACCTTTATCAAAATCCCATTTTTTTTTGATGGAAATAGAACAAAGAATTCTAAAATATGTGTGGAACCACAAAAGATGCTAAACAGTTAAAGCAATCTTGAGGAAGAAGAGCAATGCTGGAGGCATCACATGCCTTATTTTAAAGTATATTACAAAGCTAGAGTCATCAAAACAGTCATCAAAATTTATTGACGTAAAAAGAGACACATAGATTGATGGACTAAAATTGACAGCCTAGAACTAAACCCAAGCATATATGGCCAATTAATTTATGACAAAGGAGGCAAGAATATATAATGAGGAATGGCCAGTCTCTTTAATAATTCATGGTGGGAAAACTGAAAAGCCACACACCAAAGAAGGAAACTGGACCACTATCTCACACCATACACAAAAGTTAACTCAAAATGGATTAAAGACTTGAATGTAAGACATGAAATGATCAAATTTCTAGAAGAAGACACAGGCCATAATCACTTTGACACCACTCTTGGTGATACTTTTTGGATCTGACTCCAAAGGGAATGCCAACAAAAGCAAAAATAAACAAGTGGGACTACATCAAACCAAAATGCTTCTGCATGGCAAAGAAAACCACCAAGAAAATGAAAAGACAACCTACCAAATAGAAGATACTGGCAGATCACATATTTGATAAGAGGTTAATATCCAGAACATATAACAAACTCAGAAAGCTCAATAACAGCAACAAAAATAAAATCTAATCTAATAAAAATGGGCAGAGAATCTAAATAGACATTTTCCAAAGAAAACATGTAGATTGTCAACAGGCACAATTTCTGATGCTCAACATCACTCATCATCAGGGAAATGAAAATCAAAATCACAATGAGCTATCACCTCACATCTGTTAGGATGACTATTATCCAAAAACTAAGAGATAACATGTTGGAAAGGATGTGGAGAAAAGGGAAAACTTGTGTATTATTGGAGGGAATGTAAACTGGTGCAGCCATCATAAAAAGCAGTAGAGAGGTTCCTCAAAAAAAAAACTAAAAGTAGAACTGACATGATTTAGCAATTCTACTTTTGGGTATTCATCCAAAGAAAACAAAAACACTGATTTGAAAAGATATATGCACCCTCATGTTCATTATAGCATTATTTACAATGAAACAACTTAGTGTCATTGATGAATGAGCAGCTAAAGTAGATGTTTCTCACATACATATATATATGTGTGTAACATGCACACACAGTGGAATAGTACTCAGCCATAAAAAAGAATGAAATGTTGACTTTGTGACATGGGTAGATATTGAGGGTATTACGCTAAGTCAAATAAATCAGAGAAAAAAAGAAAAATACCATATGATTTCACTCGGATATGGAATCTAAACATCATAACAAACAAAACAAAACTCAGATACAGAGAATAAACTGGTAGTTGCCAGAGGATAAGGGGTTTAGAGGGTAGTCCATGAAATGCATGAAAGTAACCAAGTGTACAAACATCCAGTTTAAAATAAATAAGTCATATAGATGGAATGGACAGCATGATGACTACAGTTAATTACATACTGCAAATATGGAAGGCACTGAGACCGTAAATCTTAAAAGTTCTTATCACAAGAAAATAATTTATAATTGTGTCATGGTGGATGGCAACTAGACTTATTGTGGTGATCATTTTGCAAATGTATACTAATGTGGAATCATTATATTATACACCTGAAACTAATATAATATTGTATGCTAATTATGCTTCAGTAGTAAATAACAAGAAAGGATAGAAAAATTGAGAGACTTGAACTAGATGTCATCTAAAGCAGTCAGGCTCTAGGATTCAATAGAATCAAACAACTTGCAATTCTTGGGGACTGGCAATGAGGTCATGCTATTGAGTGCTCGTTGTAAGAATGAATTCAACTAATGAAAGTCTTCAAATGATAAGACTAATCCTTATATCGGGATTTTCAGCATTTTTATTATCCTATTATTTAACACCATCTTTAAAATCTAATTTAAAAGGATGCTCAGCCAATCCTAGTGGCAAATACTTTTTCATTTTCCTGTCAATGTTTTCAGTCAGGAATAATTGTAGTATTAGTGTCACTTTAAAAAAAAAAAAAAAAAGTAAATTTTCCTGAAACACAAAGAAGTGATTCTTTCCTCAAGCAAGCAAGGAAACACTTAGGCCTGACACTAGGTAGTGAGTGATGTGGCTTGATCCCTGGGGAAAGGTCTGTTTTCGCTTCTTGAGGAGATCAATAGGCTAAAATTTTAAGCTTGAATTACCAATAAGCAATCTGAGTACAGCCCCTACAAATTTAGAAAAACAATCAAGAGGCTTTAGGACTTTAATGGCAATTTTTAAAAGAAAGGAGAAAATCCTCTAGTGGGTCTCCTGTCTTCAATGCTAAGGGAGAAATATCTTCAGTAATTTCACTGACTGATTATAGGCACCTTTTACTTTCTACTACATTTTTTTAAATTTCCAAAATTGTTTTTAGCTCTTTAAAATATAAACCAGTATGGTGGATGGAAAGATAAATATAAAAACATAGATAAAATCCTGGAAAAAATAGTAATTTATCAAAGTGAAAATGAATCATATTACCTTAGATCACGGGACATAGTATAAAACTAAAAACGTCTCCCAGACTATTAGTATTTGAGGATTTTACACTATTTAGTGTAATACATTATTTCCCCCTCAAGTGTAAAAGGAAGTTTGTTTCTGCAATAATATAAATTAAATGGAATTTAAAAAACATGTTAAGGAAGCAAAACAAATACATAAAATGACTCTCTGGAGAGACATGAAGCCCAGAATGTTTGGAAACAGTGCATCTACAGTTCTTCCTTTCCTCAATTTTCCAGTCCCACTCCCTCTTTTCTTCTACAGTGTTGCAAATTATCTTGCCTCATTCTTCACAGTGCCAACGGAAGCCGTGGATGGGAGCTCCTTCAAATTCCCTCCACCAGATCTACAAAACTGAACGCTTGCTCTCCTCCAACCCTCTTTGGGTACAAGGAGATGGTTCCCTCCTCCCGTCCAGGGTCAGTGCTTCGAGCAGCACAGCACTCCACCACCCTCCCAGGGACCTCAGTCCACTGTTATTTTCTTGATCTTCCACCCACTCTCAGATCCATTCAGTTAGATGGAAGATATTCTCTGTGTCTCCCATGTTGAAAATGTTTTCCTTGAAACCTACAATCCCCTCAAGCTGACTCCATTTCAAGGCAAAATGTCTCTCAAAGAACATCTGCATATGCTGACTTCATGTCCTCACCAACCACATATTCTTCCATCTACTCCACTAGAATTGTCAGGAACTTTTAGGCTTCTAAAGAGAATGGGCCCTTGTTGGTCTCCATCTTGTGTTCTCTTTCTCCTCAAAAGTCTACTTGGTTGACCACAGCATGCTTGAGAAATCTCCTCTTTGCACCTGTCATCACACGCTCTCCTAATTTCCTCTTACCTCTGGCTATGTCAGTATTGAGACTCTCATAGTTCAACTTATTCCTCCTACTCACCACAAAGCATTGATGCATCTCCTCTCTGATGCCTGACCTTTATAATCGATACATACTTCATTACTACTTTCACTCAAATGGCCCTAAAACTTCTCAAACTAATCATCTCCAAAACTAAAATTCATCCCTTCTCAAATTTTCTTCCCCCATTGACTTTTCCCACATTAAAAGTTGGTGCGGTTATCTATTTGCTCATGCCGGAAGGACCCTTGTTCACCTGGAAGGACTCTTGATAAGCTACATCTTCCAAACCCAATGATCTATCACCAAATGCTTTGATTCTACCTCTGAAATATATCTAAAATCGATCAACATCTCTCCATATCTATTCCCACCACCTTGGTTCCATGCCATCATATTCTGGTCCATCATTTCAGCTCCTACCAACCAGTCCTGTCTCTTCTCCATCCAATCCATTCTCTTCATAGCTTTCCCTTTCTTGTCTGAAATGCAAGTTTCACAACAAAATGCTTCTGCTTAGCATGTCTCATGGTTTCTTTTATCCATAAGAGTCTGAAATGTTTAGCTTGAGACATGAGCTCCTATGTGATCTGGCTCCTGCTTGCTTCTGCAGCCTTGTTGCATACCCACCTGGGCTTGCCCCACTTAGCGCAGACCCATGGAGCCTCTTGCAGGTCCTCTGGGTCCATGACCCCTTCTTGCAGTCTTCTCCATGCCTAGTACACATTCTTCCCCTAGTCAGCAGTCTCTCCCCTAGCCATCCTTCAGGCTGCCTCCGCTAAATTGTCTTTCCCTCATGGGAAACTTGCCCATCCTTCCTCCACAAGTTTGGATCCCAGTTCTGAGCTTTTAGAATAAATCATACTTATCACCGTTTTGTCCCAGTAACAGGCATGTTGCCAGGAGCAAAATAAGCATCCTAAAAATATTTGTTGAATAAATAATATTGATGGGAGTAAATTTAGGATTTTCTGCAAGATCTACATTGAAATGGTATATATATTGGATAAGAAGGGCTTGGACTCCTAACTGGGGCTTATCAGTACTCAAGTCAACAAGCAATTTCATAACGGATGCCCTCTGTGTGCTATTCTATAAAATATATCTCTGACTTCAGCTAGAACATCCCAGAAAAAATGTGGCTAAGTTAGTTCAATTGTCCCTTGCCAAATATAAATGGTTTGACCCTAAAACCTTTTTGGAGCAATGCTAACAGCCTAGAGAGAATTTGCTCAGAAGAGCCAGCAACTGAGAGCCCAGGTTTTGGAATCAGGCACTGCTTGTAACCTTGACCTTTGAGGTTAACAAGTGATTGCCTCTGAAGCCATATTATACCTCCTACAGGATATATTTGAAAAAAGAACTGATGACATTGTATGTCGTTTTCTTCATGAGAGCCCACTGTGTGTTGGGGAAGAAGGGAGAAAACTCTCATTTTAGGAACATTTGTGCATCTCCTGAATAACTGATTTGTTTACTTGACTACAAGCAGTCATTTATTTTGGTTCCTTCTTCATGATGTCCACCAGAAAGTTAAAATCAAATCAAATTATTCACATATTTATAAGACATGTATAAATTTTTAGTCTGCATTTTTTTTTAAGAGAGAGAGAATGAGAAAGAGAGAGAGGGAGATGAGCATGGGAACAGAGGGAGAGAGAAAATCCTAAGCAGGCTCCATGCCCAGCATAGTGCCTGATGTGGGACTCTATCCCATAACCCTGAGATCACAACCTGAGCTCAAATCAAGATTGGGACACTAAACCCACTGAGCCACCCAGGCACCCCAAGGCTGTGTTTTGACAGTAACCCCATTTACAGTTTCATCCTTCTTCCCACTGTAATTTTCTATTTGCCTCATTTCTTTTGATTAACCTAAACTTACTCATATTGTACATAGAGGTACCATGCAAAAATCTTCCTTCAGTGCAAAATCCAAAGCTTGTCTGAAACATGTGATTGTGAAAGATCAAGAATGTAGGTTCTGTTTGTTGAAGATAAACCAGCAATAAAAGAGAAGGCACAAATTAAGAATGAAGCCTCAGGAGGCAAAAGAATAAGGAAAGTAATCAATAGGATTTATCTTGATAAAGCCACAGGAAGAAATAAAGACGCGGTATCAGGATGGAAAGTATAAAGGACTTCTGATTTAAAGAAACGTAAACAAAATAAGCAACAGGTCTTTTACCTCACAACATGGCCATGGTGCTTTCAAGTTCTAAGATCCAGTATTCAAGAGGCACGGAACCAGGCACTCTTATGTGCTATTCACAGGAGAATGAAGTGGTGCGGAAATCACAGGGAACAATTTATAAAGCATATCAATAGCCTTAAAAAAAATTCCACACCTATGTACCCAGCAATTTCCTTTCTGGGAACGTATCCAAAAGAAATATGCATGAAGGTTTAAAAAATTTAGATTCAAAGGTATTCTTTGAATAATCGGTTATGATATCAAAAATACATATGAACATCCCACATACCTGAGTAATTAACAAGTTATTATACCTAAGTACTATAAAATCCTGTATAACCTTTAAAATTATACTATAAAAGAATGTTAATGTCACTGAATGAAAATTATTATATAGTAAGTAAAAATCATGTTATAAAATAATACGTAGACGCTAGCCAATTTATATTAAATGTTACTAAATAGATATTTTGGATATATTTATACATAACTTATTTATCTATGTATATAAATATATATATGAAAGAGTATTAAAATTATCTTTGGATGGTGATATCAAATTTTTCTTTCCTTTCTGTGCCAATATTAAAGACAAATATTTTTAATCACTTGAAGAAGCTATGTGAAAAAGATTTTTAAAACTGAATATGTTTAGGGATAACAAATCCAATGGCTATTTCATGGAATACCCAGGCACTATTTCAGGCATTGGAAACAGAGCAGTGAATAAAATAGTCTCTATATCAAAAGCCTAAATTCTAGTGTATATTCATTCCATTTAAAATCTTATCTAGTCTACATGCTACTTAAAATTAAAACTTCTGATCAGGGCACCTGGGTGGCTCAGTGGGTTGAAGCCTCTGCCTTCGGCTCAGGTCATGGTCTCAGGCTCCTGGGATAGAGCCCCGCATCGGGCTCTCTGCTCAGCAGGGAGCCTGCTTCCCCCTCTCTCTCTGCCTGTCTCTCTGACTACTTGTGATCTCTATCAAATAAATAAATAAAATATTTTTTAAAAAAATAAAATTTAAAAACAAAAACAAAAAAAACTTCTGATCACCAAAACAATCTCAGCTGAATTAATAATGAATTAAATTGGTTGGGGGTTTGAGGAGGGACAGTACACAAAAACAGTGGAGCAGTCTGGATGTCAGCTAAAGCCTCCCTAACTCCCCCATTGCCTCAGTGGAGACAGGTCCAGTCTGTGGGACACCAGGCCCCAGCCTCCGGCCCCACCCAGGCTAGAGCTGAGTGGAAGTTAGGATACCCTCAACCCTAGGTCTGCAGGCAGAAGCACCACTTCTTAGCACTGGGCGAAACCTCAGCTTCCAGTCACTGCCTTCCTAGCTGGGCCTCCCATTAACAGTTCAAGAACCAAAGCCAGATGGAGAAGGAACCTCCCAACCCACCTGTAGCTCTGCTTGTGCCCATCTGAACAAGTCTGCCTAGTCGTATTCTGAAAGCAGGGGCACTTGAACACAATGGTATTGGCCTAAGGGACACCACTTTGGCAAGAAGCTGGGAGTCTCACTGGGCCACCCATATGGAGGTACAGCAGCTTCCTCCAGGCTTGGGGCCTCCCTTGCAATCCCTACCCCAATGAACACATTCCTGAAGGCCCCTATATCCCAAGTGATCCTTCCTTACATGCTTGCCAAGCCCTCCGAGCCCATCTGGCCCATGAAAAGACGGCATACTACATTCTGGTCTACACTATCCTCCAAGTGGTAAGAAAGTGAGCTTCCCGAGTCCATGACACAGGATCTGGACCAGTCCATGGCCAATCAGGAGACAAAAACCACGTAATACTTTAACAAAGAGAATTCAGCATAATAACTACAAGATGCAGCTTCCATCCCTGGAGATGGTGGGACAAAGGAAAAAGGTTAGAAATATTAAAACTTAGAAACTTAAAGACTAGGTCCTGTGAATCCGGAATCCAGGCCTCTAAGAAGGGAGTGCTTCTTGGTAGGTGATGGTATCTCTAAAGTTGATTCTGTGAATTGATAAAGGAATAGCAAACTGGATTCACTGGTATTACAGGAGTGAGTTGCTCCTGCAGGGCTGGAGAAGTGTTGCTAGATGATCTGAGGGACAAGAAGCTGACTCTTCCTTGGCTTTCCAGTTTCCCTGCACTGTCCCCTATTGGGCTCTGGCAGAGCCTAACAGCTGGAAAAGCAGACACTAGGTTGCAGAAAACCTGTCTCACCATCACAAATATGAATCTAAAAGAGTGGATTGGAATCTGGAAGAAAATATCTTCGTAACTGGCACAGAGTCTGAGCAGCCTAGGCCTCTCCTGAACTTCTTGTCAGTAGGAGGTGCCTGGAAAATCATAAACTGAAGGGGCTTCAATAAGCCTTTTTGATTACAGTCGTTGTAATGCTCTGATTCCCACAAGGCTGCATGTCCTGCCTATCTCCAAACTGTCTTCCTGGAATGCATCTGTCCCGCCCTGGAAAGAACCAAGAGGATACCTAAACTTTGCAACCAATGAGATGAGACTACAGGGACCCCAAAATCATGGCCAAGAGGTCAGCCCAATCTCCAGACATCGAAGAGGGACTAAGTCCTAATGATGTGAGTTAACATAAACCTAGAGCAAGAAGACGTCAGGTGAACCTATTTGCACATCTTTCACAAAAGTCATCTCTACTACCAAACCCACTGGTATCTCTCTGCAACCTTTGAGGGTTTTTGTAAGCAGTCTTTGCCTGTCTCCAAGAAAAGATTTGCTTGGAGAAGATGTCTCTGTAAGACTGTTTCAACCTCTTCACCCATGTAAAGAGCTAGAGGAAGAGGATGCCTTACTGTGTGACTGATGTTGAAAAAAGACATGACGCTCCAAAAGTTGACATGAAAAAAGGTTGCTCAAAATCCTCATGCTCCAGTGAGTCAGTTTTCTCTCTCCCATTGCTCCACCGAGGAAACAAAAAGAGGTAGACTTTCTCTGCCATAAACAATCCTAGAGAAAGGACTTTGCTAATAATGAGGCCAAAGCCTAGCATACCCAATTGTATATTATTTACAACCACTAGGGTAGTCTTCACTATGGCCATTCCTTAGTTTGGTGATGGTTCTGGGCAGGTGGACACACCTACAACTCTTTTGTCTCCCTCATCCGGAAAAACCAAGCGGCATCCAGCGAAGGATAGATGGTATTTTACCGGCTGATGCAGGAACCACCCATGTGCCATGACACCTCCATTAAATCCTAGCACCTGCAAAACTCTTGGAATTCCCTTAAGTCTCAGCCTTCCCAAATTGTTGTGTGTGTTTATCCTTTTTACCGAGGGGTGGGAGAGAGGGGCTCTGTATTTTAAAAAAGCACCTGTCTACTTGGACAATTCCTGGCTTTCAGCCCTGTTCTGTTCTGGTAAAAGCCCAGGTATTGCAATATTTCCCTCCCTTTCTAAATATGCACTTGCCCACATGCATTTTAAGTAGCTAATATTAAAAATAAAAAGATTGACTATGGTGACTGTTAATAGTGGTTGTATTTATTTGGATAAGTTAGACTATTTGCTCTTTTTTGCTACCTTCTTTTGCATTGCATTTAGGAATGAAAAATATGTTATGCTGCTAAATGCAATAATATCATAGATAATCCAGTGTGAAAATGTCCAATTACTGATTTTTCTAGTTTATCAACATGGTCTGTTTATAAAAGGCTTAGTTTCTAGACTTCAGTGCATTGAATTATTCCATTTTTTAAATGATGGATTAGAGCTCTTAACTTTATTATTCCCCAAACTCCATTACAGAGCAATTGCAAAAAAATACTTGCATAGGAAAAATTACTTTCCTATCATGCCCTAGAGCAGGATGGTTCTTTCTCACTACCCAAATAAATAACACTTTACTCATGTGGACAGTATCTCCCCAAATGATACCATTTTCAGGCCTTCTTACAACCCCAAAATGTGTGCACATATGCACACATGCACACACACACACGTATAGACACATTATCTTCCAATATTGTAAACCTCTAACTTAATGAAGTTGGGGCAGAGGAACAGAGCAATAAAGATGAGAGTTGGAATGGAAAGCTTAGCCCTGTAACCACCTAAGCCTGAGTGGTACAGGCTCAGAATCATGGGGGCAAAATTTTAATATTCATATCATCAATTCCATCAAGCCTCCTACTTCTTTTTGGAAGGTGTCTATTTCTTGACTCAAAGTCAGAGAATATCATATGCTGAACCTTTAAAGATATTTCCTTATTACTGTTCCATCTACCTTATAATTAGTGGCAATTCCTCCCAGATTCTGGCATCAGGCTGTCGGTCTTTATTCCCTACGTTGCTATGAGATTTTGCTTGTCTCTGTTACTTCAGGCATATTTTAATGAGAATTCTTCAGAACAGTCATATTGGTGGCTCCTATCAAATTCTAGTTTGGATTAGCAATTTAAGGGAAAAACAATTTTGAAAAAAATAACTAGGTGAAACTTACACTATGAAGATTGAGAGTTACAGTTAAAATTTTCTTAAAGAGTAATAAAGCTATGATAAATGGCAGAAAATATTAGAGAACCTAGAGTTCAGAAGGGAACTATCATTTAAGAAAGATAAAATATAAAATTCAAACCATTTAAGAAAAATGTTGGATTTTTTCAAAAATTGCATAGGACAAACAGCTACCATGGGAAATTAACATATATTTCTCCATTAAGCAATTCACTAAGAATAATTTTAAATTAATTAAAGGTTTAGGGGCTCAGTCATTAGGCATCTGCCTTCAGCTCAGGTCATGATCCTGAAGTCCCATCAGGCTCCCTGCTCAGCGGGAAGCCTGCTTCTCCCTCTCCCACTCCCCCTGCTTGTGTTCTCTCTCTAGCTGTGCCTCTCTCTGTCAAATAAAAAAATAAATAAAATATTTTTTAAAAAATAAAAAATAAAGAAAATTTAAAAAACTGAAGGCTTAATTGTTTACAGAAATAGAAGCAATAAATACTCTAAAACTAAATCTAGGTAAATATTTATATAATTTTCAGATAAAGACAGTCTTTCTGAACATAAACAAAACAAAACAAATGCAGTCAAATGCTCTACCACTGAGCTATACCCCCAAAACAGAACAAATGCAATGAGATAGTTGATTATGTGAAAATAACACTATTTTGCAGCACAGAATACCATGAATCAATGAAGGATAAAGAGAAAACTGAGGATATTTTTGTAAAACGTGACAGAAAAAAAGTTTATAAGCTTTTTCTATAAAGATTCATATAAAAATTTTAATTAATTAAAAACGGTGGGGGAGAAAAAATAATTCTCCCTCTAGCCTCTTAGATTCTTGACCAAGACCCACCTTTAATAAAGACAGATCAAGAGAAAAACAAACAGAAGTTCAATAACATGTTTACCTCCTGTATTTGTGGGAGGGACCCAGGAAAACTGAGTAACTCCCTAGCTTGGCCCAAAGAATCACCTTAAATACCCTATCCAGCTAAAGACAAAAGAAGTGGCAGGGTAGTAGGGGACCAATTATGGGAGTTTATCAGACAAAGCACACTAAACAAGGATATGGTTGTTCTACCAATTTAAATCTTTGCCTTCTCCATCAATGAGTTTCTAGAGATTTGGTCATCTTCCTCATCCTAGCAAACTGAGATCACCAAATGTCTCTTCCAAAAGGGTAACTTATACTTTTTTTTTGGCAGTTCTCTAGTGTCTGTTGTTTTTCATTTCTTTATTTGTTTTTAAATAATCAGCCTATAACTGAATATAATAAAAAAATACAGAAAAAATAAATAATCAGCCTAAAATAATCCTTATGCCAAAGAGATATATTTTCTGGTTGTAAATTCTGCTCTCCTTCAACATCATACATATATTACCTAAAGTAATGAGTCATTGTGAAACAAGAACAGACTAATTTAAAAAGAGACAACCTTCCAGAAATGAAAAACACTGTCATTAATCTTAAATGCTTAATGAATAGTTTGAACCATACATTAGACACAATTGGTATAATAATGTGTTCTGGAAAATAAATCTGAAGAAATTACCAGCGTGCAGTGAGAAGAAATGAGGAAATTGGAAAATAAGTGTGCTAGAGAGACTAAAGACAAATTTTTAATATATGCTTGATATTATTTTCAGAAAACAACATAAAGTTCACAAAAAGCAAATTTAAAAAGACAATGCCAAAAGTTTCTGGAATTGATAAAAGACACAAGACTTCATCTCATTAAAGCACTCTGATATATCATATGAAAATTTCTGAATATCAAAATCAAAGAGAACATCTGCAAAGCAATTATAGAGAAAGTCAGATTTCCCACAAATGAGAATAACTAGACTGAAGTCACACTTCTCTTAAATATCAACAGAGGACTAAGTAATATGGCATAATATGTCTCCAGTGCTAAGGAAATATTCATTGGCAGCCTAGACAGTTTGAAAGAACCTGAAGGAAAAATTAAAGTTATTTTCAAACAAAGTTTGAGTTTGCCACTGAAGATGAAAGAAATACAAAAATATTTTGATAAGAAAGAGATAAGACTTGGAAATCAAGTATGAGACAGAGGAAGAAAAGTGAATGAGTAATTTTCATACAACATAAGGAAATACTAACTTAAAAACAATATTTATTAAGTTGGAGAAGGTCAATACACAAGTTGAAACTAAAACATTAGACACCAATCACTTGGAATATTGGGATAGGCAATGAGAAAAAAACTTTTCTCTGTTCTTTATGTATGCAGAAGGAAAATACTGGTTAACTTTGGATTTAGTTAAGTAAAAATGTGCATATTAACTTCTAAAATAGTAGAACTATAATATATAGTTTCTACGTTAGAAGGTGGTAAAAGGAGTACAAAGAAAGCTTGACTTAAGCAGCAAATATATAAACCCACGGATGGGAAGGATATGCAGTGTTGTAAAAATATAAAACCACCAATCAGAAAGTTCTACTTCAATGTAGGGGAGTTCCTATCTCTGTTGCCTGAGGAGTAAGAGTAGGGCATGAAGTGGAGAAGAGAGTTTAGAGTCTTCCTGAAAAAAAAAATGAATAAATAAAGACTTCCTGAAGCATCCTTTGTCCTAAAATTATGAAGTGAATGTAACAAAAGGTTATCATTTGTTAAATGTGAGTGGTAAGTAAATGAATTGGCATCCTAGTCTCCATACTATTATATTTATTTAATATTTCATAATAAAAATAAAAACAAAGGCAAGATATTTCTGAAATATTAATTTAAAAAATGTTAGATATAACATACTTTGAGCACCCCATTGAAGACAATGGATTTACATTTAAGCATACTTATATGTTATGCATTCTATTAACCATTCTGGAATAGTTATTAAGGATATCTTTATTTTAAAGACAAGATAAAGAAACAATTGCTGCTTTCTCCCCCTGAATAACAAAATCGTGTGTTTTCTCTGTAACAGTTCCCTGAACAGGGTTTACTGATGCTATTTAATGAACCTAACAAAGCAGACACACATGCAAAAAACAACAAAATAAAATGCATTGAAAATGACAGTACAGCGAAATTCTTACAGTAAAAGTTTTCATAGAATTATCTGAGACCTTGAATAAGCAATCTATCATTGTGTGTATTTTTTTAAGAATGTCATTTATTGGTTTTGCCATCTTCTCTAGGCCATATACCTAGTAAGTTGCAGAACTGAGTTTATTAACTGTATCACCAAGCCCAACTACTCTTTTTTTCACTATATCATATGTTCATAGAGAAAAATCATTTGGTTATTATCAAAGACAAAAATTAAACAAGTAGGAGATTGATTTTATTCAGGCTATTGTAATAAAGAATCCTAGATCCAAAGATCAGAGTATCTGACAGGATAGTTTTGCCTTAGATTTTTATAAGGGGACGTAGACAAGTTAGAGGTGGAGTGATTCAGTTACAATTGTTTTGTAATCAGGGAAAGTTTCAGTCAGCTGAACAGGAAATGTTCATCTTTATGTCTAGCTAGTTTCAGGGGAAAATCCATTTTAATCTTAGCTACTCATTCATGGGACAAAGAATGGGAAGTTAGGTAAGGGTAAAACTGAAGTCTTTGGCCTTGTCAGCAGGTTCAGCCAGAAGAAGAAAAAGCTGTCTTTGGCTTTGTCAATATGAAGGCATAAGTCCAACACACATTTAATGTGTACTGTAGCAAAAGAACTATGGTTTGTGGTTAATTGTGCAGACTTGAATTCAGACAGCTCAGGTTAAATTCTCAATTCTGCTCACTGGTTACATGACCTCAGGTAAGTGACGTAGCCTCCAAAAGCCTTATATTGCCTGCCTGTAAAAACAGAACAATCACAGTACTTATTTCTTCTTTTGAGAATTAAGTATTCAAAATGAAGTACAGAGTAAGAATTCAGTAAATATTAAAAACAAGTTTAAGTATATAAATACATATATCATGATCAAAGACAAATTGAGTACATAACCAAAGTATTTCAAAGTGAATAATATTGTGGTGTGTATCTCCACTCCAGACTCTTCTTTTCTGTCAAAAAACATATATTAAATATTTAAGGGTATATATATTCTACCTTCTACTTTTTTCAACATCTTATGGAAATTTTCAAACTTCCAGAAAAATTAATATAATTTTACAGCAAACACCCACATACCCTCCTCTAGATTCTATAATTAGTGTTATCTTTCTATCTGATTTATCACATGTCTACATGGCTACTTACCCATCAGTGTATATTATTTACTAAATGCTGTTCGAAGTATGTTTCAGACATCAGTACACTTGACCTTTATATACTTCTTCATGCACACCATTAACTAAACTTCAAAACTTCAGTATTTGTTTGTATTTCTTTTTCTAGCTTATACTTTTAACATATAGCAGTTTACTCAATTTTTATAAGATATATATATGTGTGTGTGTGTGTGTGTGTGTGTGTGTGTGTCTATCCCCTCATGAATTTGTGTTTATTTTAATTTTCATTATTGGATAATATTTGAATTTCCTGCCAGCATCACATTCTATTATATTCTAAAATTACAATAACTTATACATGTAAACCACTGCTGTCTGCCTGTCAGCCCTGTCAGAAAGAGGAAGAACATAATTTTTCATCAAAAATATCATCCAGAGAATTAAGTAGCACACTTCTAGCAAATTCACTCCCAAATCCCAGCTTGGCTATATTCAAATTAGATTTAGTTTAGGTTGGGGTTGATTGAGAACTTTTTCCTAGAGGCATCTTAAAAACTGTCAGATTCTGGAGCTCTTTAGCTGGTAAAGTAGAAGATGACAGAGTTTTATTATAATTGGATTTTCTGCATGTAGGTTAAAGAAAGCATTCATTCTTAACAATTTAGTGTCATTGAATTTGCTAATTTAATTTTTTCCTCTAATATTTTTTCTTATATAATATATACTCACTGTGGAATGAATTGAAAATATGCACACACACCCACAATCTAAATTCCCAGACATAACTAATATTAATATGTTCCTATTCTTTCCAATTTTCTATATATACGTGATAAAGTTTATTTTTTCTGTTTGTCTATTGTCACATCAAATAAAAATTACTAAATGGGGTCGCCTGGTTGGCTCAGTGGGTTAAAGCCTCTGCTTTCGGCTAGGGTCATAGTCCAGGGTTCTGGGATCAAGCCCCACATCGGGCTCTCTGCTCAGCAGGAAGCCTGCTTCCTCCTCCTCCTCTCTCTCTCTCTCTCTCTCTGCTTGCCTCTCTGCCTACTTGTGATCTCTTCCAGTCAAATAAATTTTTTTTAAAAAATTGTTAAATGGATTGTCATCTGATTTGAAAGATATGTTAGGGTGGACAGACTCAATATGTAAATGATATATACTATGGCAAGAATTTTATTTTCAGGTATCTTAAGAACTACCTGAAAATATGCTAAGTTATTTTCAGAACCTATAAAACACAATCACAGCAAGTGCCTCATGAGACCACAGCACAGACAAATCATGCCATGCATATTAAGATACTGTGGACAGAGGAAACAGCATTATTTCACATGTAAGCCCCAAGGAGAAAAACAAAAGGTAGGCAACTGAGTTAAAATTGGACTATTCTTTGCAAGGATGAACCTCTATATCCTGTCCCAAGTTAAGCGGTAACAGGGACTAATCCTAACTGTTTTAAAATTATTTGAAGTATTTCCTATACAGCCTAGTAATATGTTTATGTGTATTTAAAATTTTTATTATAAAATTTTTATGAACAAAATGATGTAAGTAATGTTTCTGTAGAAGTTCTTATTTTAACTAAGATTAATTGTAACTATATGCTAGAGAAAAAAACAAATTAACCTTGGTAAAATCCATAGGGTTTTATACTCTCAAGTAAATAACCTCAAAGTGAACAGTCTCTAAGGCATGGCACATAGTAGCTGCAGGAGCTCCAAGATTACATCAATATTCTAGCTAACAGGGAACAGGAAAGGGGTAAGAGAGTAGCCCCTCCATTTAAAGACAATTCACAAAAATTGCACACTATTTCTTCTCATATCTTGCTGTCCCTACATGTTGAAAAGAGGTCTGAAACATGGAATGTATTCTGCCATCTATTGCTGAGGTAGAAGAGGAGCTTAGATATTGGGGAACAGTAAAAATCTGCCGTATTCCACTTAGATTATCATACCGACTTCAGTATCAAACCTGCTGCCCTGTATTGTTTTGGTCTTGCAGAATATGAAGAAAACTTGGCTTCACACACATGAGTAGTTAGGAAATAAAAAAGTATTTGAATAGTCTTTCTAGATAACTGTGGCTATCCTTTGATACTTAACAACTGATAATTTCTTAAAGGGTAGTTGCGACGTGGAATCTGAAATCATTTCAATGTACTTTCTGTACCCTGTGAGCCTGTGAGGCAGTGAAAGTGAAAAAGGCAAATAAGGTCTTTCTTTCATTATGAAAATAGTTTTTACTTTGCAGACTTCCCCTTTCCCTCCCCTTGCCAAAATTGTTTCAGGGATCCACTAGGGTACTCAGAACTATTCATACAGAGATAATCTTAATTTTGTCTTTATCCCAAGTCTGAATTTTAATCAGTCTTTATCACTCAAAGACTTCATCAATTCCAGTTCTTACTCTTTAGAAGAATATATAGTCAGTTGACATCTTACAATATTGGAAGTTTCCAACTTTCTAGAATATTTTTGTTCCATCTCATCTTCGCTTGTGAAACTGTCAGTTCCCTACTGTGCCATATCTGTCGTGTAACATAGTGCCACATATTGCCAGGACTGACCGGCCCCTACTACTGTTTTACAACCTCTTCCACTACAGACACTATGAAATAAGCACACAATTTGCCTCTCAAACTACCATAGTTGAAAGTTTTAGAAACTGTTTTGCCACATAATAACGTTACGAACTTTTCCAGCCCCCATATATATTTTCTTGCCACCTGTCTCCTAATCTCTGAGGAAAGGCCACATCTTTCAGTCCCTCCCCGGAGACCAATAGCTTTATCCAGTCAAGACAGGATAGATAGTGCTGCAAAAACAAAGAAAAACAATATCTCACTGGCTTAAATAAACAAAAGATCATTTCTGCCTCACATCGTAAGTCAAATCACCAAAGGGCTCATATACCACACAAGTCTCTCCAAGACCTGGACTGTGCGTCTCCATCTTCGATGCCACCATCTTAGCAAGAAGATTTGGGTATGGAGCAAGAAGGCAGAGAGAACTAGAGTCCATCACGTGGCCCTTAAAAGCCTCAATCTGGAAATGACACCCATTAGCTGGAAATAATCACACAGCCCTACCAGCCACTAGAAAGTTCCAAAGTACAGGCATTCTTCCTGTCTGGAATGAGAGGAAAACTGGCTGTAGGGAAAACCAGAGAACATTATCTAATATTTGTTTCAATGTATAAAGTTAGTGTAAACACTTTCAATCTTAACCTGTGTTCATAAATTTAATATATTCAATTTCCTCCTTGATTAATTCAACTATGTATGTGACAAAATTTACTGAATACATAAACACATTTTACAAATATAATAAATTACATTTCTATTATGGCAATTCTTAAAATCTCTTAAGCATTCTAACAATGTATGTGAAATAGTAATACCTTATTTTAAAATCAGACATCTAAATCAATGACCTAATCAAGCAGTTGGCAACTGTAATTACAAGGTAACCTATTACTCCAATAGATCTAATTCTCAAACAAAACTTTAAGAAATGGCTTTCTGACCATAGACAGAAATATTAGAGAGCAATTATAAATAATTCCAAATCTTCTCTGGGAAAAAAAAGAAAGTGCTAATTCTCGAAGGAAATAATTATCTCACCTCAGACTGTTTGGAATCACTTTTTACACATTTTTGGTTTTGCTTTTTCAGCTTGAAGAAGTGTTTTAATTACCTGAAATGCCTGCTGAGTAACCAACCAGATTCTTATGTACAATACTGATAAAATACACTGAACCTGGTTATATCTACAGCAGTATTTCCTGAACAAAGGCCTGGCAGTGATCCCCTAGCCCACATTTTAGGATTTGAGTCACAACTTAATTTTCATGTCAGACTAGACTCTCTGACTCTCATTCAGTCAGTGGTCCTACCTGACTGAATTGAAGTTTGCTATTTACTGTTTCCGTCTATCTTGAAATCTTCCTACATTCTTCCTCATCAGTAACAATTAAAGGTAAATGGCATTTTATTGGATCTTGTGAATCACAAGGCTATATTAGCTGCGTGGTATCACTACTAAGACAGTATGACCCTAATAGCATAACTTCAGGAGATATAAAACAATATTGACCCAACTGCAAGGAAATTTGACAAGCCACTATTTTAACAACGCTCTAATGGTAAATAGTGGCTTGGGCAAAATATGCATAAAACTATACTAGATTTGGAATTCATAATTACTAACTGACCTAAGGAAGAATAAGAATTTAGAGATAAACATTCTTCTCAAGCATATGTAGAATGCAAGGAAAACTGACTATATGTTATAAAAGAATGAACAGTTTAAAAAGAATTGGTATCATCATAAATATTTTCTTTTCTTTTTTTTTTTTAATATTTTATTTGTTTATTTGACAGAGAGCTAGAGAGAGAGCACAAGTAAGCAGAGCGGCAGGGAGATGGGGAGAGAGAGAAGCAGGCTCTCCGCTGAGCAGGGAGCCAGATGCGGGGCTCGATCCCAGGACCCTGGAATCATGACCCGAGCCGAAGGCAGCCGCTTAACCAACTGAGCCACCTGGGCGCCCCTCATCATAAATATTTTCTAATCATAACTAATTAATTTAAAAATTGAAAACAAAAAAAAATTCAAAAGAAAACATACATTTGGAAATAAACACACATATAAAAACAAGCACGCATAAATTTATTAACAAACTTCTTAATAACTCACTGGTTAAGAAATAAATAGTGAAGGAAAGCAGAAAATGTTTAAAACTGAACAATAATTTATTTTTTGCAGCTAAAGCAGTACTCAGAGGGGAATTTATATACTTCAATGCATATATCTAAAAGAAAAGTATAAAAATTAATGAGCTAATCCCTGATGTATGAAGTTAGAAAAAATAAATAAATCCAATAAAGTAAAAGAGCAGAAAGAATATTATAGGAACAAAGAAAAGTAGAGGGAATTAACAATGGCAAAAGTGTGTTTTTAAAAAGATTAATATCACTGGCAAGTATCTGGGCAAAACAAGCCAGTAAAAGAGAGGGAGAAGGCACAAATAAACACTATTAGAAATTTGAAGAGTATAAAATATTGGTAAATCATAGTTAAGAAGGTTAAAGAGAATATAAAGAAAAACATGCCAAATTTGAGCAAATTAGAGAAAATGTCCATTTCCTTATAAAAATAATTACCATACTTGCTTAATGAGAAATAGAAGTTGTAAATAGCCCTACAACCATTTAAAAAATCTAACTGGTGGGACGCCTGGGTGGCTCAGTTGGTTGAGCAGCTGCCTTCGGCTCAGGTCATGATCCCAGCGTCCTGGGATCGAGTCCCACATCGGGCTCCTTGCTTGGCAGGGAGCCTGCTTCTCCCTCTGCCTCTGCCTGCCATTCTGTCTGCCTGTGCTCGCTCGCTCTCCTCTCTCTCTGACAAATAAATAAAATCTTTTTAAAAAAAAATCTAACTGGTAAATAAAATTCAATACCTATTCTACAAATAACAGGCCCAATGTTTCTATAGGTGAGTTATATCAACTATTCAAAAAATAAATCATTTCAATCTTACACACAAATGAAAACAAAACTTCTAGTAAGGGAAGGAAAACATGAAACATGTCTCTCCCTTTCCAAATTATTTTATGAGGTCAGAATAATCTTGATATTAAAACCAAATAAGACCAGAATAAGAAAAAAAAAAAAATGCCTCGGTTAATCTCAATCATTAATATAGATGTAAAATCCCAAATAAAGTATTATAAAACCAAACCTCACAATGCATGAAAAAAATAATTGTTCATGACTGATTTGGGTTTATCCCAAGAATTCAAGAGTGGTTTAATATTATAAAACCTAATATTGTAAATTACCACATAAGGCTGTAGTATATAACATAATAAAATAATATAAATGTTCATCTCCACATAGTTTTCAATAAAATGTAAGGCATGTTAATTTTTTAAAAATCCTTATTAAGTGGAATAGAATATTGGATAACCTGATAATGTGTATCTTAAAAAAAAAACACTATAGCAAACAGCATACAAAATGGCAAAATAGTTAAAGCATTCCCTTTAAATCAGGAAAAATGGAGAATGCCTATTATCATCAGTTCTTTTCAACATTGTATTAGAAGTGTTGTTCAGCATAGAGGCACAAGAAAGAGAAAAAAATATTTAAGAAATGTGAAAAAAAGGAATCAACTGTCTTCACTTACAGGGAACGTTATCTACATAGAACCAGCAGCATTTCTATACATAAGTAACAGATGGCTATATGATGCTGTTTTTTAAATACACCATTTAAAGCATTAATGAAAGTATTCATAAATATAATAAAATAGATATATGACTTTTATGGAGACATTTATGAAACTGTACTGAAGAATATTAATTAAGAAATAAACAAACAGAAAGAGGTGTTGTATTCATGCTTAGTGACTCACAAGTTTAAAAACTAGTCACAATTAATCTACATAGTCAACAACTTCTTGATGAAACCCCTATTAAGGTTTCATTGGAATTTCGCATTCTGATTCTAAAATTTGTACGGGAAGCAAACCAACTGAGAAAATCAAGATTGAGGGAATTTGCCTTACCACAGACCAACATTTATTATAAGGCTATAATAATGAACACAATATTTTATTGGCATAGAGGTAGCTATTTAGCTACCTAAATAATGAATAATGAAAGGAATAAAGAAAATACAGGGAGACTGTATACAAAAGAAATGTCACGATAGCTCCTTGGCGTAAAGATGGAATGTGTAACAAACGATGTTCCAATGTGAAAAGTTATCCTAATAGAAAAAAAAATGATGATCCCGGAATTCCGGGATCGAGTCCCACATCAGGCTCCCAGCTCCATGGGGAGTCTGCTTCTCCCTCTGATCTTCTCCTAGCTCATGCTCTCTCTCACTGTCTCTCTCTCAAATAAATAAATAAAATCTTTAAAAAAAAATGACATTTTATCTCCACCTTACGACACTTAGAAAACATAGTTCTAGATTACTTAAAGCCTTAAATGTGAAAGGTATAATTCTCAAACATGGGAGGAAACTAGAGGAAATATCTTTATGAATCTGAGCGATGGGAGTACTTATGCCATGCATGGCCATCTTCCAGTAGACTTGTATGGCCATTGGCCAAAACAATTCACACAGGTAAGACCAGAGTCAGTTTTGAAAGGGTAAAAAGGGATTATCTAAGGATGTGGATTCAGGAAGGCATGAGCCAAGCCAGGGGGAGCAAGGGCTACTGCAAACATTATGCAACACGTACATGTTTCATAAAACTAAAATCCAAAACAGAAAAAAAAATAAATGTAAAATAAAGGTTAGTTACCTCCTATTCTGGGAGTACAAAAGCAGACTATCATAAATGAGGGAAAATAAACAAGAGCTCAACATTTTAAGAATATTTCTTTCCTTTGGGATGACTGAGTGGTGCAGTTAGTTAAATGTTCTGCTCTTGACCTCAGTCAGGTTGTGATCTCAGGGTCCTGAGATCAATCCTTGTATCAGGTTCCCAGCTCAGAGCAGAGTCTGCTTAAGATTCTCTCTCCCTCCCCCTCTGCCCCTCCTGCTCGTGTGCTCTCTCTTTCTCTCTCTGTTGCTCTCTAAAATAAATAAATAAATCTTAGAAAGAAATAATCTTTCTTTTCTTAGGCTAAATTGTATATTAGATTGTTCATCAGGCATTTCTGTGTGTGTGCTCTCATATTACCTGTGTTATGAAATAGTTCATGATACATTTTTTAAAACTCAATTACTTATGAAGAACTAAAAAGCAAGTTGGCCATAAATTGTTCTTCTGTAAAATAAAAGTCAAAAGACAAAAGAGAAAGCTTATAGTATTCTGAGTGAAAAATTTATGATCCACCAATTTTATATTGAGCCAAACAACAATAAGAAAGCCCCAGAATGGACATGTATGATCCTTGTAACATTCTTAAAATGATTTTTAAAAGCACATATAAAATTTGCATAAAAATGAACTTCAATGGGGTGTGTGGTAGTATCAAATTAGAAGCACAAGTGGGGAAAAAACATTAGAATCAATTAAAATAGATACACCGAGGGGCGCCTGGGTGGCTGAGTGCGTTAAAGCCTCTGCCTTCGGCTCAGGTCATGATCTCAGAGTCCTGGGATCGAGCACCACATCGGGCTCTCTGCTCAGCAGGGAGCCTGCTTCCTCCTCTCTCTCTGCCTGCCTCTCTGCCTACTTGTAATCTCTGTCAAATAAATAAATAAAATCTTAAAAAAAAAATAGATACACCGAAAAATATAAATATGTATGATTGAAAATTGATGACAAATTCATAAAATATGCCAAAAATTGAGTATCTTTAAAGTTTTTTTTTTAAGATTTTATTTATTTATTTGAGAGAGATAGAGACCACAAACAGAGGGAGGAGCAGAGGGAGACAGAACCGAGCAGGGTGCCGAGCAGGGAGCCCGATGTTAGCTCAATCCCAGGACCCTGAGACAATGACCTGAGCCCAAAGCCAATGTTTAACCGACTGAGCCACTCAGGCACCCTTTTAAAGTTTTAAATTGATACAATGAATATATGTCATTCACATAAAGATCCCAAGAAAATCAATAGGCATTGTTATAACTAAAATGCAAACCCAAAGAGGGGTTCATATAAAAAGGTCATACAAAAGGTCATATACAAGATAATATAAAAACTCAGTTGTGGGAGCACCTGGATGTCTCAGTGGGTTAAAGCCTCTGCTTTTGGCTCAGGTCATGATCCCAGGGTCCTGGGATCGAGCCCCACATCGGGCTGTCTGCTCAGTGGGGAGCCTGCTTTCCCTTCTCTCTCTGCCTGCCTCTCTGCCTACTTGTGATCTCTGTCTGTCAAATAAATAAATAAAATCTTAAAAAAAAAAAAACTCAGTTGTGCTCTTCTAACCTGATAATAACCAAATTACAAAATGTCATAAAAAGTGAGATTCTTTTTATACTAGTAACCAAAAATATATAGTACCTTAAGTCATCCATGTAAACCGTGTATGTCTGCAAAATTTTAATAAAATTGTAAAGATCTGAAGAAAATAGACATTTATGCCAAATTAGTGACTGTATGCTTAAATAATGTAAGCACATTAATTGTCCTTATTTATAAATAAATGAACTCCAATTAAAATCACAGCAGATTTTTAAGGGGAATTTTTTTTTTAAACTACTTCTAAATATTACTTCAAAAAATTTCATGAGGAATTGAGTCAATTTGAAAAATAGAGGACTTCCTTTTGTCATATATTAAGACATATTATGAAGCCAAAATAAATAAGACTGTGGAAATGGTGCAGGAAGTATAGAAACTAGTCTATATAAATTGGGTTGGTATATAATAAAGATGAACTCACAAGTCAAGGATAAACAATGTATTACGGACCTTTGGTTGAGATGTTATAACGAGCACAAGCATCTAATGTCACTACTTCCTGAAATCCAGCTGAAATATCAGGACAGAAAATTATTTTAAATTAAACATATTCAGGGGCGCCTGGGTGGCTCAGTGGGTTAGGCCTCTGCCTTCAGCTCAGGTCATGATCCCAGGGTCCTGGGATCGAGCCCCACGTCGGGCTCTCTGCTCTGCGGGGAGCCTGCTTCCTCCTTTCTCTCTCTGCCTGCCTCTCTGCCTACTTGTGATCTCTGTCTGTCAAATAAATAAATAAAAATCTTTAAAGTAAACATATTCAAAGGAGGGGAGAATAAAAGAAAAGATAATAGTAACAAAATTTTGCAAGTTGGAAAGCAGATGAAAAAGTGATATATAATTTAGCTCACCCAAATAAATTCTAAGCATTAAATAAAATCCAAGCATTAAAATTAGGTAAAATAAAGAGGAGAGCTTAAATTTCATAATGCCAATTAACATATCTTACTGTGGACTGCGTGAAGACTTCTACATCCATTCTCTGGAGAAGATCAAAGATTTATTTACTGTACGTGGCTAAAGAGATGGTTTCTGAACTGATCAACAACAGAAACAATTTGGAATGGGTATACTATATGAAACTAATATTAAGTCAGGGTGACTGGTACATGTTTACAACTGGCTCTGTGAGAAAAATAAATTTATTTCTAATTTATTGATATGATGGATGGATGGATAAAGAGTTTAAAAATAATAATAGGCGAGTATGTGGAGAAACAGGAATTCTCATTGTCAGTGAGAATAAAGAATGGCACAGCCACTTTGGAGGACAGACAGTTTAGCAATTTCTTATAAAACTAAACATTCTTATATCATATAAGCCAGCATTCGTGTTCCCTGGTATTTAGCCAAAAGAGTTCAAAACTTGGGTGCCTGGGTGGCTCAGTGGGTTAAGCCGCTGCCTTTGGCTCAGGTCACGATCTCAGGGTCCTGGGATCGAGTCCCACATCGGGCTCTCTGCTCAGCAGGGAGCCTGCTTCCCTCTCTCTCTCTGCCTGCCTCTCTGTCTACTTGTGATCTCTGTCTGTCAAATAAATAAATAAAATCTTTAAAAAAAAAAAAAGAGTTCAAAACTTACGTCCACAAAAAAAAAAAAAAAAGACACAAAAAACAAACAAACAAAAACCTACATGAGGATGTTTATAGCAGCTTGATTCATAATTGTCAAAACTTCAAGGCAACCAAGATATCCTTCAGTAGCTGAATGCATAAGCAAACAGTGGTACATCCAGATGATGGAATATTATTTACCACTAAAAAGAAATGAGCTATCAAGCCATGAAAAGACATGGAGAAAACTTAAATGCACACTACTAAGTGAAAGAAGCACATCTGAAAAGGTTACATACTGTATTATTCCAAGTATCTGACATTCTGGAAAAGGGAAAACAGTGGACACAGTAAATATTTTGGTGGTTGCCGGGGGGTGGGGGTGGGGGCTGGGGAAGACATGGGTAAGTAAACAGGCAGAACACAGAGGCTTTTTAGGGCAGTGAAAATACACTGTGTGATATTACAATGATGGATATATGTCATTATGAATTTGTGCAAACCTATAGAATGCACAGCAGGAAGACTGAATCCTAAAATAAATGATGGACTTTGGTTGATTATGATGTTGTCAATTTAGGTTCATCTTTGGAAAAAATTTGGGTTAGTAATGTTGATAATAAGGGAAACTATGCATATATAAGGATAGGGGGTTTATAGGAAATCTGTACCCTCCCCTCAATTTTTTGGTGTGCCTAAAGTTGTTCTTTAAAAAAATGAATCCTTTTTAAAATCATAATTAAATATATAAATACATATATATACTATATATATATACTATCAATTTCACAGACTAATTGATTTGACAGAAGGCTTTCATCTTTTCTTTTTTTTCTTTTTTCTTTTTGCCAAACTTGTTTATTTACAGTCAATTTATGGTAACAATCGATGGATATGAATAGTTCCAAGCAGTTACTTTTGTTTACTTATAGAGTAAAACAAAGTGAAATTATGAAGATAACCAAAGGCACTTCACTCATTCGCCAATGACATAAGTGATTTCTTTGCTGAATTAGATAATAATTTTCAAGGACTCCAAAAATATTCCTTCACTTTCTCTGCTGTTTACAATGTATCAGCTACAAATCTAAATTTTCAGTTTAATGTGCCTTATTAACATTTTCTGCTTCACTTTATTAAGTCTAGACAATAAAACAGTAAAGCAAGTCCTCGTTTATAGAGTTTGCTGATGTCTGTGGTGTAAAGACTCCTTCCATGGCTGATTTAAAGCCACCACCATGCCAATACTAAACATGGGATGGGAAGAGATATACAGGAACACATTATGTTGTGTCTCCGCCATGCAGATACAATAGTAACAAATAACCTCAAGAACACAGAGAATAGAAAACTCTAGTAAAATAATTAGGAAGTGGTGAGATTTTAGCTTTTATTACCTTTGTTTTTTATATAATTTATTTAATTGTATATTTATGTAACTTAATTCTTTAAAATGGCTGTGTTTAACAACTGGCTTGCAAAATTCCTAAACTTGTAAGATGTGGCTCCCATGTGCCACCATGAACCAGCTCCAGCACATTAATGCATTAAATGAACAATCGTTAGTGGATGCAAGACCCCCCAGAAAGCTGACCACTTTGCTCACACAGTGCCAACAGCCAGAGTTTCATTGCTTAGATTGGCCTGGAGAACTCTTCTTTGCAAAATATGATTAGTCTTAGGAGAAAGACCTAAAGTTACTGAATCAGAGGTTCTCCTACTAAACAGCCTATCCAGATCATTCCAAGGGAAGCTTACAGCTGAAAGATGCCTTTCACAGACTGGAGTTTAGTTTTCTTAAATATAAGGAGACAACAGGAATGTGCAGAGTCTGAAAAGAGCATCTCATAGAAAAGAGCAATCAAAGAAGAAGAGGAAAGAAAGAGGGAGTAAAGATAAACCCTTAGGATTAAGAAAATGTCCAAAACTCCTTACACTTGTATTAGTATTCTCAGAAATAAGAGAAGACATAACAACTATGAAATAAAAATAAGATATTATATAATATACAGAATGGTGACTATAGTTAATAATACAGATTATGTATTTGAAAGTTGCTGAGAGAACTGATCTTAAAAGTACCTATCATTGGGGTACCTGGGTGGCTCAGTGGGTTAAAGCCTCTGCCTTTGGCTCAGGTCATGATCCCAGGGTCCTGGGATGGAGCCCCACATAGGCTCTCTGCTCAGCGGGGAGCCTGCTTCCTCCTCTCTCTCTCTCTGCCTGCCTCTCTGCCTACTTGTGATCTCTGTCTATCAAATAAATAAATGGAATCTTAAAAAAAAAAAGTTCCTACCTCAAGAAAAAAAACTGTGTGGTGATGGACATTAACTAGACTTTTCTGGTGATCATTTCATAATATATACAAAATATCGAATCATTGCTGTATACCTGAAACTAATATATGTCAATTATATGAACTTAAAAAAAAGAATAGGATATTATAAGAAGGGAATATTTAGACAAGAAGAATAAGCTCCTGGAAATTCAACTGACAGAAATCTAAACAAAAGTTGGAAGGAATTTACCAGAAAGAAAAAAAAAAAATAGAACAAGATGGCAAAGAAAGATAAAAGGTAATGGATATTTTTAAGGCCTTGATTGGAGGTAAGAGTTTCATGGATGTCCATCTATCTCCAAACTCACCAAGTCATATGCATTAAATATATAGTCTTTACACGTCAATTATACCTCTACAAAGTATGTTTTTTTAAGAAGGTGAAGAAAGATATAAAAGTTAGAACATCATTCCAAGAGGTTCAACATCCAAATAAGACAAATTCTAGAAAAGGTTATTAGAGAAAAGAGAAAAGATTAAATAAATGTATAAAATTATCCTGGAAATTAAATACAGCATATTTTAAATATAGAGTCCTAAGTGTTCCCAGAACAATATATGGAAATTGACCCACACTACTGAACATGTTTATTAAATTTTAAAACAGGGGAAATAGAAATGCCAGTTTTCAGAATGAAAACTGAAATGTGTAATTTAAAAGAATCAGTTATCATACTAGCTACAGACCTAAAGAAACACTTGAAGCTGTAAGACAGTAGAAAAGCAGTTTCAAAAATCTGAAGGACTATTATATAAAACCCAAAAAAAAGTATCCACCCAACCAAGTCTACACAGCCAACCTATCAATCAAGTGTCACTGTCATGTGTTTAAGGGTTTAAAAAGTCCCTTCCCATAAATATATCCCCCCTGCCCGCCAAGGAAACTAATGTTAGACTTACCCCAACATAAGGAAAAAACCAGCAAAAAGAAAACATACTAGGAACAAAATATCTAACACAAGGCAAATGCAATGAGATCCTGCATAATTCAGATTGTTCCCAGCATTACAGACCACGGGAGTCAGACCACAGCCGGTCAGAGGGCTGATGGGAGACTGTTTCAGGAAGATAAAAAGTGTAACACATCTAACCTGTCTAACTGTTTTAGGGAAGATTTAGGCTACTTCCTAAGGGTTAGAATTTGAATTAATGATAAGTACATAGAAAATTAAGCAAATTTTTAATTTTTAGAAATTTGGTGCAGGAATAAACAATCCAACAAAACTCAACTGTGAGTAGCATTTACATACTCATATGAATGTAAATAACAATTATTAGTATTATCACATCATAGCTACATTAGGAGAATGGAAGTGGAAAGGATGCTTGGATGTGGTGAGGTAGAACAGAGTCTTTTCCTGTCCAATGGGAAATGAACAGATGATATTTAAAACCAACAATCAAGAGGCAGCAGTGCAATTTAGCGTGTTATTAAAGCCATGCAAACAAATAACACAGGTGGCAAGCTAAAAAAATGAAAGTGGATTTACCCAAGTTAATACATATGTAAATGCAATTGTAATTAAAATCTCAACAGTTTTGGAAGATGGTGGAAAAGGCTGACAAGATGACTTAAAGTTGTAAAATAATGCTTAGAATCATAAGAATATTTTGAAATAAAGGTTATTAAATGGACTTGCACACCAGATAGTAAGGCATATGCTCAATTTTCAATAATTTACATGTTATGATGTTGTCCTCAAATTTTTCAGAATAGTGACACTGACTAAAAAGATCACCTTACACCTTAACAGCCTATCATATTATCATATGAGATAAAGATATTTTGTATTAGTGGTAAAATGTACAACACACAATAAGTGTTTTAGGATAGTTACATGAAGGGGGAAAAATAAGTACAATGATTCACCTAACATACCAACAAGACTAATTGTACAAACAAAACCACAGAATATTAAAAATAAAATATCATTCAAAATTTATTCATCAGATGGAAAGGATTTCTTGGGTAAAGTATAAAGGAAAGAAACCAGGAAAAAAAAAAAACTAATAATTTTAACTAAATAAAAAATAAAAAGATCATTATATGCTTAAAAATGTCATGAATGCAATAAATTTTCTTCTATAAACTGCTGAAATTTTGTAATACTCAGAAAATACTAGTAAATATTTTATTTAAAACTTATGTAATGTGAAAAGTGATAGTACTTAGATCATAATAATTTCCCCAATATCTGTTTAATAAGTTATTTCACTCCTGTCATAATGGCCCAAGGATCTGCAATACGTAAATTCAGAATTTTATTCAAATTTGTTATGACTTCGTCCTAGATTAGTTCAACAATGACTATATCTATGACATATACACAGTCACTAAATTTACATCAATATATATATCTTTCCGGGGCACCTGGGTGGCTCAGTGGGTTAAAACCTCTGCCTTCGGCTCAGGTCATGATCCCAGGGTCCTGGGATTGAGCCCTGCATCGGGCTCTCTGCTCGGCAGGGAGCCTGCTTCCTCCCCTCTCTCTCTGCCTGCCTCTCTGCCTACTTGTGATCTCTGTCTGTCAAATGAAATGAATAAAATCTTTAAAAAAAAAAATATATATATATATATATCTTTCCTATCTCTAGTTGTTATTCTGAATTTGAAAGCATAGCTTGCATGTAACTATCTAAAATCTTTTGTGTGTATGTATATGTGGTAAAATGTAAAACAAACCATTTTAACTATTTATAAGTGTAAAACTCGGTGGCATTAATTATACCCACAATGTTGTACGACCTTTTTACCACTCAACAGAAACCTCATAACCATGAAATAATTCTGTACTTCCCCCAGCTCCTGGTAACCTCTAACCTACCTTCTACCTCAATAAGTTTCCATATTCTAGGAACTTTATATAAGTGGAATCATACAATATTTGTCCTTTTGTGTGTGGCTTATTTCCCTTAGCATAATATCTAAGTTTCATCCATGTTGTAGCCTGTATGAGAATTTCATTCTTTGTTAAAGCTAGATAATATTCCTTTGTATGGAGATGCCATATTTCTTGTATCCCATTCAACAGCTGATGGACACTTGGGTTGTCTCCTCTGAAGCATTAAATCTTAAAACAGTCTCTAAATTATTTTAATTCCATATTTTAATTCTACATGTTTGAAATTTTTAATATTTTATACCCTGTTGCTGTAGTGAGCATAACAGTACTGGTTCTATCCTCCTGAGTTTATTAGAAGTATAAATATTTTTATTAACCTCTACTTGCCAAAGAGGAAAAAAAAAGGCATCAGTTAAAGTTTTCCTGAATATAAATGTTATTTTTAGGAAATTTTGTATGTGGAGATGCAAATTCTAAAATCCGAAGCAATGAAAACTGCCTTGCATAATATTATTATATTATTTGGAATGTGAACTTTAAAATGAAGGATCACAAAATATTACTAAAATAAAGTATTATTCTTATAGAAGCAACATTTTGTGAGCACATACACTGGAAATTAACTAACTTATTCTCTTATTATGTGAAGAATAACAACTATAAAAAAAAAGTATTTCAAAAATGCCAAGTTAAATTTTGTGTGCTTCACATCAGAAAATCTGTATATAAGTTGCTGTTGATGTCCTGGTTTATTTCTTTTTTTTTTTTTTTAAAGATTTTTATTTATTTATTGGACAGAGAGAGAGAGATCGCAAGTAGGCAGAGAGGCAGGCAGAGAGAGAGAGGAGGAAGCAGGCTCCCCGCTGAGCAGAGAGCCCGATGCGGGGCTCGATCCCAGCACCCTGGGATCACGACCTGAGCTGAAGGCAGAGGCTTAACCCACTGAGCCACCCAGGCGCCCCCTGGTTTATTTCTTATTAAAAGATTTTACCATCACTAAATATATCAAATACATGATGTTAAATGCATTAAAAGACTAAAATGCAATGTAAATATGCAATTGTCATTCAAATTAATAATGACGTTTAAGTTAACATAATACTTATTACATGTGAAGATTCTTCTCCAAAACTGTGTGATGGGGCGTTGGGGTTGACGAGGGAGCATAAAGAGAATGAAATCCTGTTGCTTGAGTTAAGTCCTCTGGTCATATTTTTTTCTAAAAGCATTTAGAAAAAGTGACTTCTGATCTTACTGAAGAGTTGTTCTTATTTCCTATTTTTATCCTATCAAAAATTAAAGTCTTTAAAACTATACTTATTAGCAGTTTACTTACACAAATAGATGCATGCAAATGTTTAACAAGTACTTTGTCAAACAATACAAAATTATACTTTTTCTCTGTCTCCAAGGACACCCCCAGATACTGATTATATCACAACTCTTCAAATTTCTTCACATCTGTCCGCCCTTGTCTATCTTATCGCGGCTTCCTACAAGGTTCCAGGGGGGTCAGTCTACTCTGTCGGTCATTCTCTTAACACCACCCCAGACTGTCTTACCCACTGACCTGGTATCATATTCACCTTGAAAATCTCCCAAGTGGAAAATGGTTAAAAGATCATAGTAAATTCAAATTATGACGTATAATGGAGTTACTTTTTTAGAAGTTACATCTGTGTGTATTAACATTTTTCCTTGTTTTCCTCCCTATGTGGCTTTAGAAATTTATTACTCTTAGATTTATACACTTGAACATGATCAGTCTAATCATGTGTCTCATTTTCCAGGTCTCAGCAAAACACTTGCAATCTGATGGTGCAAATCTCTTTACTCAGCAAAGAAGTTTCATCTCTAGCACTTTTTAATGATTTCTTTTTTGTGTGATGTGTTTTTTCCTTCTGGGATATCTATTTTGTGATACTGAGTCTCCTAGTTGTTTTGTTTTTTCTTTCTTACTACTGCAATTCTGTTGCTTGAATTTTTACTTGTCTTATCTGTTTCCATGAGAGTTTTTTATTTTTTTTTATTTTTTATTTTTTTAAAGATTTTATTTATTTATTTGACAGACAGAGATTACAAGTAGGCAGAGAGGCAGGCAGAGAGAGAGGAGGAAGCAGGCTCCCTGCTGAGCAGAGAGCCCGACGCGGGGCTCGATCCCAGGACTCTGAGATCATGACCTGAGCCGAAGGCAGAGGCCCTAACCCACTGAGCCACCCAGGCGCCCCTCCATGAGAGTTTTTTAAATTCATTTTCTCATTTGCCGTTTTGTTCTTTATCATCTTCTGTTTATTAACCTGCTTTTTAAGTTTTATGATCACACTTTTCATCTCAGGGAAATCTTTCTAAATCTCAAGACTGGGTGTTGTTTTGTAGTCTTTTCTGCCCTTTGGTATGTGTGCCTTCCATATTTAATCTCAATATAGCCTTTTCATGGATTTCCCTCCAAAATGTTACCACGTTGTCTGCAAAGGCATTTTTTTCATTTCTTACATTAGTTCTGTCTTTTTAACATCTTTATTTTCTGAGTGTAGTGATTTTCCTCAGTTTCTTCATCTTTACAAAAGGTTGTGTCTTTTCCCATAATTTGGAGTTGAGCTGTGTTCTGAGGGCTTTCCATGCCCATTTAAAGCATGCAGCCTCAGGTGTATGGAAAAGACAGAAATAGCTGTATCTTTGTCCTGCTCTATGTGCTGAAAGGAGAGAGAGGAAGTCCTATGTGAGGGTCATGTTGGGGTAATTTCAGGAATCTGTGAGTGTTGCAAGAAAATGGATACTGTCAGCATTTGTTTCCCTCTGATTTCATACAGCCCACTGTTGCTACCCATCATGCCATTTTCAAATCCAGTTTAACTGCCACTATACTATGTTTCCTCCGTAAATATGAAGTATGAGCATCCAAATTTATTTACACAAATAATAAATGAGTGTAGTCCCAAAGAGGGAAATGAGGCGTTCAAACATATATATAAAGTTAATATCTCCATCCTATCCCCCTGTACAAAGCCATCCTTTCCTTCTTCAGAGAGGGCCACTGCCATCAATTTATTCTGCATTTGTTTCTGTATTTTCTATATTCTTTTCCTAATGGCTTTGCTTTCCATTTATATGCCACTGACTTCCAAATATTATCTTCAGACCTGACTCCTAAAATCCTATACTTGTACATGCAGAGGCAAATACTATCCTAGGGAAGAGCCTTATACAAGGGTAGATACTCAATAAATATGTACAGAATGGACTATACATACAGTAAATGTGTAAAATATATGAATACATATGTACATACGCATAGTACACATGCACCAATACACCTCTACTACAGCTTTGCTCTCTAAAATATGTTTATATGAATATAAACGATATAAATAATACCATACTATACAGAACTTTCTTCAAAAGCACTTTCTGTTTAGCAATATATTTGGAAAATATTTCTAGCTTAGTATATATTGATTTAACTGTAGTTGTCATTCTTAACTATGCATAGTATTCCGTTTTGTAAGAAGTTTCTATTGCTAGACACTTCACGGCTTTTCTCTTTCACTCTGATGACGGAATCTGCAGTAGGCTTCACATGGCGCATGCAGTCTTGAGCACATATGTTCTTGTACATGTGTTCCCGAGATGCTGAAAAGTGAAATCACTGGAAGAAAAAGTGTTTGATTTTCTATAACAATTTTCATCTCATTATAAGCTTGTAATTTCGAAATCTCTGTGATGCACACCTGGGTTTCTGAGGGCATAGAGCCTCTCGCCTGGCGCACCTGCAGCATGTATATTTATGAAGAGGTTTTACAAAATGTGTTACCAAACTTTTCTTGAAACTGAGAAGGCTGTTCTCTTAGAGCTAATAAAAATTTGTAAAGAAAGTGAAATAGAAGAAGTGGGCCGAAACCTCCAGTCAGTAAGTTGATATGCTATATATATTTTTACTGAATAACATTGTTTATTCTAAAGTTAGGTGTGCTGAAATGTCAAGGTGGATAGAGATGGAAAAGAAAAGTTTAAATGATGAGGGGCAAAAACAAAAATAGGATGGTTCTGATGTGGGAAACAAAGGCAGAAAAAAGTTACTTAATTTCCTTACTACCTAGAGCCCAGGGACAAGTCCTTTAAACAGGCAGAGTGACATTCCTCTAAGGACCCAACTGTTTCCACCTTATTACTTTGCTAAGGGCAAAAGACAAGCCTAGCCTGACGGCCCTCCCACCCCCAACCAGGATCCTGTAAGTCTACTTTAACATATAAAAATTCCTTTGGAAAACTTCCTTTGTCTCTAAAACCTCCAAGATACATGTTGGCGATCACCCCCAAGCCTATGGCCCACCCATACACATCTGAAGGGTCTCATGACTAAGGTTTAATTAGACGGGAATAAATGACCTTTTCCCAAAAACAGCTAGCCCCTCAAGGTCCTGGAAACCTTGCTTCCAAAATCCCTTAGAGACCTATGCTATTCCTGACCCCCTCCCATCCTGCAAGTATATAATGGACCACTCCTCACAACCCGGGGGCAGCAGCTCTTTGTGTCCATGGGCCCTGTCCTTATGCTTAAATAAACCACCATTTTGCACCAAAGACGTCTCAAGAATTCTTTCTTGGCCATTGGCTCTGGACTCCACTTCACTGCACCTCACTTATATTCTAAAACTTCACCAGTTCATCCTTTGTTTGAAAAATTCACAGCAGTTACTAGACTGGAAATCATAAACTTTCTTATAATTTATGATATGAAGTGAAAGAACAGGAAACAGAGATAATTACACAGCTTTTTTTTTTCTTTTTCAAATTCCTAAGTTCCTGGATATGCAGCACATGTTTCATCTAGTGACTTACAGATTAATAACACAGGTATTTTTGATTAATTGTTTTAGGTTAATAATGCAACTACTTTTATGGGTGTTACATTGCTAATAATTAGAAAATTTTATTGTGTAAACTTGACTTATTAAAGTAAGAAAATAACCTATTATTTTGAAAGCTTTTTAGCATGAAAGACTAAAGAAGAATATAATATTTAATGCCCCCAAATCAGTTATTCCGTATCACTTTGTATTTCTGAATGTGGTAAAAGTGATCTATGAATGCAGAATAAACGCTGACCAGGAAGTGATGCAACTGGGAAAGGCCTGGAATGGACCTTTGGGGGGCAGTGGATAACATAGAGCAGGCGCACCCACCCAGGGGTGAAGGTTGGAGGGAGGTCAGTGGACAAGAAAGGGTTAATTTTTTTTTTAGAGAGAGAGTTCACAAGTAGGCAGAGAGGCAGGCAGAGAGAGAAAAGGGAAGCACGCTCCCCGCTGAGCAGAGCCCAATGCTGACTAGATCCTAGGACCCTGGGATCATGACCTGAGCCAAAGGCAGAGGCTTTAACCCACTGAGCCACCCAGGTGCCCCAGGGTTAAAATTTGTAATATCTTGCAGACAGATCCTTAACGTTGCACCTGAAAATACAAAGGTCAAGAAAAGTAATCAACTTGCATTGTAAAGTGTTAGTTTCAGAATTAGGGAAATAACTCAGGCAAAGCTACTAAGCAACAGCGCATATGGTGATCTGTGTTAGTCCTAATTCAAATTAGAGTGTCCATGTCACCTCGAGAAGGTATCCTCCTTCTCTCTAAACCTCATTTGTTAAGGGAGGAGATGAGCCTTCTGATCTCCAAGATACTGTCTAGTCTCATTCTACCACTGTGTTTCCAGTCATCAAAGGAGGCTGACGCTCCGCCAACTTTTCTGCAGCCTGATTGCATTTGACATCCTTTTCCTTGCCAGGAACACATGCCTACATGTGACTGGCTTGGGATCTATAAATTAAAGTAAATTAGAGCAACTGTTAGCAATGGGGAATAAAAAGAGGATCACATGTCTTCTTTTGCAATCATTCCAGGTATCTGAGGATGCTGTTGGTATGGTTGACCTTATTCTATGCTTTACGTTTATGTCCCTTCCCAAGTTTTCATTAAAGATGTCATCTCAATGAAAGAGGTGGGATAAACCTTAAATGTTTAAAAGCTCCCAGAATTTGGACTTCAGTCACAAAGTTGCCCATACCTTATTGCTTGCTAAATTCCATTTTTTATCTCCATAATATATCTGGTTTTCAGTATATCAGAGAAAATGAAATTTTTCACTTCTCCAGCAAACATTCTTTGTGTTTTTTGACTATATTTTCCTTGCAAAATTGACAGTACCTTGAAAATCCAGAGAGCCTATGTTCTTCCTGTCCCATGAGAGTTCAATGCACTTCCCTTAACTCTGGCCTCTTACCTTTAGATTCTTTTGGCTGTCCTTGCTAATAATTTCCAAGTCACTGAGTCTTTCAGGCACAATTGCATAACTGACTTCATGAGTTAATTGTTGAAAATGTATATTTAAAAATATAGTAATCACTAAAGGCATCACAAATTAATTACTGATTTTTAAAAAGAAAATATATTTCATAATTTAAAGTATCATTGTTCATAATGGTGTCTGGAAAGACTTAATACAATATATACATATTTTTAATAGACTGAAAAAATACATAAACTAGGAGTCTGGAGCCAATAAGCCTCATAACTTTGGTAAAGACAAAACTTAAAAACAAGAGACTTAATTCTCCCAGTTTTAAGTAAGGGAGGAGACTTCTTTTCTCTTTGTCTTAGAGCATTTACTTTAAAAAGCTAGTAAGTACTTTTTCTTTTTGAAATGTATATAAATCCTCTTGAATATTATTAGATAGGCCTTTATCATCCATGGGACTCAGGAATGTCTTTCTCCAGCGCCTAGGAGCCATCTCTTTGAAACAGAAATGTCTAGGGGCAACTGGGTGGCTCAGTCAGTTAAGGGTTAAGTTTCCACCTGCAGTTCAGGTAAGGATCCCAGGGTCCTGGGATTGAGCCCCAAGTCCTGGCTCCCTGCTCAGCCTGGAGCCTACTTCTCCTGCCCGCTCTGCCTCTCCCCGTACTTATTCATGCTCACTCTGTCAAATAAATAAATAAA
Source organism: Lutra lutra (assembly GCF_902655055.1). Taxonomy (NCBI): domain Eukaryota; kingdom Metazoa; phylum Chordata; class Mammalia; order Carnivora; family Mustelidae; genus Lutra; species Lutra lutra. Next base: position 48,713,489 of record NC_062286.1, read on the forward strand.
TCATAAAAAAAAAAGAAAAGTAAAATAACATACATATGTAGAAGGACAGTGCCCTGTCTCCTGCTTTCTGTGGGAAGGTATTAACCCAGCTTCAGTGGGCTCCTCCTTCCAAGTAGGAAAACTACTTTCTGTCCTTGAGAGTCGGAGTTTGCCTTTTTATTTTTATTTCTGAACAAAGCCCCTTAATATACATGATCCCTCCAACTACCAAGTACTTGGATAAATTATGAGTGATCATTGGTGCTCTTGAGTTCTCTCACTTAATCATTGTTACCTTGAGGACATTTATGTATTAGGTTCTATCTGCTTGGCTGTTTAAGGGGGTGCGAATTCTTTCTGTCTTTGAGACCCCTTAGAGGACTGCCTGTGATGTGCACCACGTTCAGGCGCAATGTTTATTTAATAATAAAACTGTTTTCTGTCTCTCTAACCTTTATGGAGAGGTTTTCTGGGTTGGTGGAAGATTTTGTATTTTTTAATTGTACTTCCTTGACACCTTCACCATTATAAAACCATTTTCCCAGTACTTATTTTCAAATAGGTTTTCCTTTTTGCCCTTCAAAGAGCCCCAACCCTTAGGCACTTTAATCTGACTTAAGTCACTTTTCTTCAGACTATAAAAGACCCGCTTCCCCCCCACCCTTCACAGTCTCTTGCACCATTTTTGTCCACATCAACCCTGACATCCTTCACTCTAAACAGCCTGCAAGTCTGTACGCGAGTGGGCCAGAAGTGAGTCCTTACAGCCTAGGAGAGCTAAGCCTGGGAATGCACAATCCTCCAGGAACAGCTACAGACCAATGCCTGGGGTAGGTAAAAAGTACAAATACTCCAGCTTTCTGGCCTCCCATCAGAAAAATTCTGAGGTGTGACAGACACTATTCCTGGCATTCCCTCACGTGATCAAGTGAAGGGAATTTTGCCCAGTATGGCAGCCTTGACTGGTCTCCTCAACTTGACATACCCACTTCCTTACTTCTCTTGTCGGTATTTCGGGGGAACATTCTTAATCATTTACACAGTTCTTCTTTACATATGTTAGTTAATCTAAGAAATGCTCTCCACTTTCAGTTCCAGTTTCTTCACTAGGGCAGACTTCCTCTTGCCACACCTCCTGGTGCTCTCACTAACCCCTCCTAGATGATGGATGACCTTTCCTTCAGGAAACCAAAGGTAGAGTCACAATCCCAGGGCTCCATTCCCATTTCAGCTTCGTGCTCAGAAAGAGCTTCTTTCTTCTGGAGATTGATTATTAAAGGAAGATGAGATAGGAGGGTAGGGAGCTGGAACTCTGAATGAAAACTGGCTTGGGAGCATTCTAAAACAGCAAAAGGACTGTAGTAGGAAGATGGGTGAGATTCAAATAAAGTCTATTAAGTTCAGTTAACGATACTGTACCATGGCTCATTTTCCAGTTCTGATAAATATGGTTACGTAGGACAATGATGTTTTGGGAGGGATAAAGGCAACTTTTTGTGCTAAAATTAATTCATAATTAAAAGATTAAAAAATATATTTGAAACCTAGAAAGAGACAGTAGGAGGAAAATGTTTTTTAGCTATTACCCAGGTTTTAAACAACTGTGGGGCACACTGTTTTTGGAAAAACACATTCCTGCTAGGCCTTTCAGTTATGCAAATGCAAGACAGGGATTAGCATCAGAAAAGATGTCTGAATGCCGTCTAGAAGAAGCACAATTGCTCAGGGCAATAATGTAAATACTGGTGGATGTTTTATGCAGAGTTGCAACTCTGCAGACTCTTTTCCCTTTACAGAAGTGCTTCTTTTTAAACTACAGGTAAAGCTGCACTGTGAGCTGAGATTGAGGTTTGGTAAATTAGGGGGCTATGTGTGCACCTGCACACTTGTGTGTGTGTGTGTGTGTGTGTGTGTGTGTGTGTGTGTGAATGTCATCTACACACCTACATGTACGTGCTTCCATGGTCTAATTTAACCAGTTCCTCGCAGAACCATAAGAGAGGCCTGAGAAGACTTTAAAAAAGTACAAGTTCATTCTCTTTCCCGAGAAAAAGATTAAAACAAAAGCACTGGCCCTGGCCAAAGAGAATCAAACCAGCAATGGCCTGTTGTGGAGAAAGAGATCACTAATGTAATTTTGAGAAGTGTATTGAGGCTGCACTAATTTGTTCTGCTGACTTGTCCATCTTGTTGGGACCGTATTTGTTTTTTGTTTTTGTTATTTGTTTTTAAGATTTTATTTATTTATTTGAGAGAGGGGGAAAAAAAAAAAAAGCATGAGCAGGGGGAGTGGGAGAGGGAGAAGCAGATTCACCGCTGAACTGGTTGCTCAATCCCAGGACACTGGTATCATGACCTGAGCTGAAGGCAGATGCTTAATCGCCTGAGCCACCCAGGCGCCCTTGGCCTGTATTTGAAACATAACATGCTCAGAGTCACCATCTCTGACTGAGGTGGACTGTCCTAGATGACATGAAGGTGAGTTGGCATTTGGGGGAAAACTCTATGATGAGGAAGGGAAGAATATTACAAGTGCCACAAAAGTACCATCATGCATGTTGGGACTACAAGAAGATCCAATAGCAGAAATATCATTTTTTATGTTCATCATACCCATGTATTACTTTGAATCCTTAGTTAAAATCTCATGAAAGATCACAGCCTGATCGCGGCTCTCCTGTGGGAATGGAGGCTCCCTGGAGCAGAGAAAAAGGTTAAAGCAACCATCCTCTAAAGACAGAATATTGGTCTTGGTGGTGGCTTAAGCGAGGTCAGTACGCCCAGAAGGGAGGAAGGTGATCAGCAGCGAACACCCCACCAGCGCCGGCCAGCAGGGGGCGATGAGCTGAGGGACACTACGTGGGAACAGAGGTCGTGGTAATTGCACAGGCGGACACCCGAAGGTCTCTGAAACAAAACTTCCCAAAGACAAGAAGACGGCAGCACTCTATTTTAAAAGGCTCTTTAATCCATACTTTTGCATAAGCTGGTGAACTCTAAAGATACTGAATTATACATGTATATATGGCCTTTTATTCAGACTTCCTCTCATCTCTCCTGTGAATTCGGTATCACAGTGGGCAACTTTGGCGTTCATATTGATGACAACCACTGTTAAACCACTGTCAGTGTTATTCTGACACTTGTTAAAATGGTAAGGGAGACTTTATTCAGGACTACGGTAATAAGGAAGAAAGATAGGGCTCAGCTCCAGATACAGCAAAGACAGCCAGGGAGTTATAGGCAAAAGCAGAATGAGGGAGTCCGTGGATGGAAGATTACTAAAAGGAGCCTTTGAGGGTAGGGGGAGGCTAGCTTAACTGACCTAACAGAATTCTTGCTAAAGGCAGGAGAGAATGATCCGATATCAAGGATCGGGAAATTCTCACTAAACGGACTCTTAGCAAGGTTCTTGCTCCAGCTGAGTTATGCGGATCTGGCAAAGACAGGGGCCAAAGTCAAGGTCTAGGAGAGAAGAAGGCTCAGTAAAAGCCTAACCCTAGTTAGGTCAAGGGGAGAGTCTTTGTCACCACAGAGCACAGCCCTGTTAAATTTGCCTGCCCCATCTAAGCCACAGATGAGTTACCCAATATAAAATATAGATAATTTTGTCGACCTTACAGGATTATTCTTAGGATGAAATAAGATAGTAAGGTATATAATAACTTAGTAAGTGCACAAATAATCCTATCTTCCTCCTTTGCTGAAGTCCAGAAATGAGTAAATGTAGTACTATTGCTAAGCAATCATCCTTTGTGGTATTTTGCTATTTCTCAGTCTCCACACTTATAATTAGCATTCTACTGTTAACCTAATTCAACAAGGGTCTGTGGGATATCTGCTATGTGTCTAATGCTAATTAAAAATGCTTATCAGGAGGCGCCTGGGTGGCTCAGTGGGTTAAGCCGCTGCCTTCGGCTCGGGTCATGATCTCGGAGTCCTGGGATCGAGCCCCGCATCGGGCTCTCTGCTCGGCGGGGAGCCTGCTTCCTCCTCTCTCTCTGCCTGCCTCTCTGCCTGCTTGTGATCTCTCTGTCAAATAAATAAATAAAATCTTTAAAAAAAATGCTTATCAGTTTAGCTTTCTAGATTTAACTGTTTACAAAGAACATCAAATTTTCCAATTGAATATCAGGATACATGATCCCAGGGAAAGATGTGGGGGGGGGAGTGTTTCGGGGGGGTGTTTTAAGTCAATGCCGTAAATGGTGTTTATAGGCTAATAAAAAAATCTTGGAGATAATATTTGCATAAATGTGACAATGAATTAATACTTCCTCAGTATAATTGAGAGCTAATTCTGTGAAAGTATTTGGATAAGATCCCGAGATTCCACTCAAATCTTTTTCTGTCATTTCTTTCCCTTATTCATCTTCCAACAATATTAAGTGGGATATTAGGAGACACCATGAAACAGGGTTTAAATGCACTTGCACAATTTGGCTTACTCACCTGCTCTCCTGTGGTTGCCATGACAAGATCACACTCAAGCCCTGGGCCTTGAGTCCTAGTGGTTCCAGAAGGATGAAGACACATGGAGCAGATTTTAATCTGACCAGCTTTCTACAGACCAAAATAGCCCAGCTGAGTCCAGCAGAGTGACAGCTGGTCCGTGATCTGTAAATGAGGAAAATAAATATTTGCTATTTTGAGCATCTGAGATTTTGAGGTTGTTTGCCATACAGTTTCACTGCATCAAGACTAACACATGCTAAAGGCCTCAAAGTTTAAAGTTAAAGAGGCATACTGTCTCTTTCAAAGTCCCCTCTCAAGTGTCAGACTCTAATTTGCACTGTGGCAACAGTATGGGTGAAGAGAAGGAGGCCGCCTCTAGAGACTGGAATCCCTGAGGGGAAACGGGCTTTATTCCCATAACTATGATCCAAAAAATTTCCATTAACAGTGATGTTGGTTAATACCTATTTAAGGTATACTATTTTTTAGGAGCAATTCTCAGCTACTGGCATAGTATTAAAGAGAATAGATTTGAAAGCCAGTCTTTCTAGGATCAAATTTCAGTTCTGTCTGATTAGCCATATAATATTGGCTAGGTAGATAACTTCTCTATACACCAGCTTCCTCGCCTGTGAATTTTGAATGAGAGGTTATAGTTCTTATCTCACGGGATTGTTGTGAAGATTACATGGGTTAATATACACTGGCACCTAATGTTAATTATTACTGTTATTACTATTACACGTACAAATTTGTTTAACTCTTGAACAATCCATTTAGGGAGGTAGCATTACTCTTATTGTATAAACCTACATGAACAGAAAAATAGCATAGTAAATAAAAACCAGGGTTTTAGCATTAATGTTTCTATCACTTACTTGACTGTGATCTTTTGCAAAACACTTAAACTCTCCATGCCTAAATTTTTTAATCCTTAAAATGGGTATAACAATTATAATACCTCCTTTTGGAGATAGTAAGTGTTTGTGTATTGGCAGATAGCTGGGGAGAAGTTTGGTGGTAATTATGAGAAAGTCCTTAAAGAAGACCCAAAGGGTTCCAAAGTCTTAATGTATATATACCTCCACATAAAAATTTTTTTTAAGATTTTATTTCTTTATTTAAGAGAGACAGCAAAGAGAGAGAGAGAGAGAGCATAAGAGAGGGGAGAGGCAGAGGGAGAGGAAGAAACAGACTCTCTACTAAGCTGGGAGCCTGATGCAGGGCTCAATCCCAGGACCCCGGGATCATGACCTGAGCTGAAGGCAGACACTTAACTGATTGATCCACCCAGGTGCCCCTAAAAATTTTAAGTAATAAACATACCAATAGAAAAATAGATAAATGTATGAATGACAATTGACAAAATAAGAAAAATCACTTGGCCAGTAAACCTTCAAAAAATTTAAAGCTCAGTATTCAAAAATGCAATTTAAAACAACATGCTATTCGGTGATTATCCAATTGGACCTTAAAAGTAATTCTGTCAGGGTATCAGTAGGTAGAACATGTAACCCTTGATCTCAGGGTCATGAGTTTAAGTGCAATGTTGGATGTGGAGCTTAGCACTCCCAATAGGCTGTGGTAGAAACATCTTCTCTTATATTGCTGCCAGGGGAGGAAGATGTTGGGTTTGGGGGAATGTAAATTGAGATAAACCTTTCTGTAGGGAATGTTTGTAATATATACCAATTGCCTTAGATCATAAGATCAAAAAAAATCTACCGACATATGAATGGGTGGATAAATTTTAGTATAGTCATACAAAGGAATAACATTCAACAACAAAAAGGACTTTACTATTGAATATATATTATACAACCAGGGTGAAGTTCAGAAACATGTTCAGAGAAGAAGCCAAAGTCCTACATCTTGTACGATTCAATTCATACAAAGTTTGGAGTAGAAAAATAAAAGCTACAGTGACAAAAATGAAAATAGTGCTTTCCTCTGGCAGTTTGGGGACACTGGGAAAAGGGACATGGGAAAGGGGGAATTGGCTGAGAAAGAAAACAAGAGAACATTCTAGGATGATGAGATATTCAATATTTTCTGTATTCTATAGATACTATTAATAGGTACAATAGGTACTAGAATATAGGTACAATATTCTATAGGTACTATTAATGTCCCCATTTTAGAGATGAGGGAACTAGTGTTGGTTGGTTGCATGGGTATATACATCTGTCAAGTCTCTTTGAATTGTACACTTAAAATTTTATTGCACATAAATTTATCTCAGTTTTAAAAGAGGAGGGGCAATGGTTTTAAAAAGACTCATACAGCATTCCCCAACAATTTTAATACTGCGAGTGTATCTGAAGTGTTAAATGTTATATATACTAGATCTTAAAGGACATCTCACCAAAGATACACAGGTGGCAAATAAGTGTATGAAAAGATGCTCTACATCACGTGTCACCAGGGAACTGCAAATTACATAAAAAAGCAGACACCATTAGACACGTATTAGAATGGCCAAATCCTGACAACAGGATTTGTAGCAACAGGAACCCTTCCTTGTGCATCGATGGTGGGAATGCAAAATGGTACAGCTACTTTGAAATACACTTTGGCAGTTTCTTATGAAACTGAACATACTCTACCATATGATCCAGCAAGTGTGCTCCTTGGTATTTACCCAAAGGAGTTGAAAACTTATGTCTACACAGAAACGCACACATAGATTTTTATAGCAGTTTTATTCAGAATTGCCAAAACTTGGAAGCAACCAAAATATCCTTCATTAGATGAATGGATTAATAAACTGTGGCATATCCAGATAATGAAATATTATTTCAAGGAAAAGAAATGAGCTATTAAGCCATGAAAAGACATATAGGAATCTTAAATGCTTTGAATTGTACAGGTAATTTAAGCATACACTTCATTGTACATTTTCATATACTCGGTGAAAGAAACCAATTCTAAAAGTCTACATACTGTATCATTTCACTTATATAGCATTCTGAAAAAGGTAAAACTATAGGACAATAAAAGATTGGTGGTTGCCAGTGATAGGAGTAAGGGGAGAAATAAATAGGCAGAACACAGAGAACTTTTACAGCAGTGAAAATATTCTGCATGATACTATAATGATGAATACAGGTCATTATACATTTGTCTAAACCAACAGAATGTACAACACCAAGAGTGAACACTAATGCAAACTATGGATTTTGGGTGATAATGATGTGTCAGTGGAAGTTCACCAATTATAACAAATGTACTACTCGGATGGTTGATAATGGGGGAAGCTATGCAAGGTTTGTGGCAGAGTGAGCATATATGGGCAATATCTGTACCTGGACTCAATTTTGCTGTGAACCTAAAAGTGCTTTGAAAAATAAAGCCTATTAAGAATTTTTTAATTTAAAAAAAAGGTAAAAATGCCCATCTAAACCAAAGAGTGAAATACCTGGAAATGTCTGGAATTTGAATAGTCATACTAAGTAGAATTTGTATCAACAAAGAAGCAAGTCTCTGAAAAGATAAAATAGCAAAAGTTCTTTGACTGAACACGAGGGGAAAAAGATGTCTGTGATTTCCATAAACTGTAATCTCTATATGCTCCCTTAGGCAAGCTTTGTTTCCTCTCTCCTTTGTCACTGAGAGTCAACATTGTTTCTGTTTCTACTTCTCATTGGTTATCTTGGGCTCAAAAGACCTTTACGTTTAGGAGGAAAGACATCGTGGTGGTAAATATGTATGAAAATATTTATTTTATCATTGTTTATAGCAATTAAGAATTTGAAAAAATCTAAACATCACATAGTGTGACAACTTTTCTTAACAAATCGTGATCCATGAAATTAAATATCATGGAAGCACACACTAGGAAAACAATCCCAATTTGTGTCCTATTAGTAGTGTGACCTTGAACAAATCTCCGTCTCAGTGTTCTCAGTGTGAAATGGGGACACTGATAGTCATTGCAAGGATTGATTCAGTTAATATTTGTAAAGAAATTAGAACAGTGCCCTGAAAAGACAAAGTTTGAACTAAACATTATTTGTTAATATTTTAGAAATTTATTTTATAAGAGATAGTGTATAAATAAAAAGGAAGCATTGCTTTTTGGGTGGAACATTTAATTATGATTCTTAACTTCCTCTTTTTTTTGTTACTATTTTTAAATGTTCCCACCATGAACATTTATTGAGGGAACATAAAAGGTAAAGTTAAAGAAATCTTTGCACAATCATTTCTTACACTAGTAATATGGCTTCATATGTTCTTTTGGGGAAAGAAAATAAATCTGAAAGCTATAAATTAATCACAGATAATGTTAATCTTGAATAGACAGATGAAGAAAATAAGATTACATCTTGGAAACCAAGCATTTTGTTTCCAACTATGTCTTAGGTTACTATGCCGGATTTATTTGGTTTGTTTTTTGTTTTTTGTTTTTTTTAAAGATTTTATTTATTTATCTGACAGAGAGAGATCACAAGCAGGCAGAGAGGCAGGCAGAGAGGGAGGAAGCAGGCTCCCTGCTGAGCAGAGAGCCCAATGCGGGGCTCAATCCCAGGATCCTGAGATCATGACCTGAGCCGAAGGCAGCGGCTTAACCCACTGAGCCACCCAGGCGCCCCAACTGTAGGATTTATTTGACTAAGCTTTTTAAAAACTTATTGCCTTAATTTATTATGTATACATACATTCATTGAATGAACGTTTGTTGATTACGTGTTTGAAAGACAATGTGAATGTAACATACATGAAGCATGATAACCTGTGATGACAACTCTTCCTTTCTCATAAATAAGTGATAATTTCACGTGTACCAATCAGTCTCCACAGGATCCAGGAGAAAGCATACATACATATTTCTCTCAGTTATAGGATATCAATGGTAAGAGTCAATCTTGTATGGAACAAATAAATATTTGGTGTTTATCCACCTTGACAGACACTAGAAATACAATGGAATAAAACAGACATGATTCTAGCCCCAGAAAGTTTATAGGGACAGGAGAGAGCCAATATTCACCAAATGAAGAGAAAAAGCATTTTGTAATTACAAATTGTGATATCTGTTATAATGGGAAAGAATGATGTGTTTTACGGAATGAAAATAATTGGAGAGAGTCAGGGGTGAACCAAGTGAGATCGGTGGGGAAACCATCCCAGGAAGACAGAATGGCACGAGCAAAGGCCCCAACTGGGAAACAACACAATGTGTTTGGAGAACTAAAAGAAGTATAGCTGAAGTATTTAAATTGGAAACGGGAATCGGGTGAAGTGGGGAAAGAGGCCCAAATCTGTTCACACGGGGGCTTTCCTGTCACTAACACCTGACGACTAATTTAATCCAGAGGATAAACAAAAACGTTCAGGATGGCAGTTCTGTGTCTTGGAGTGATTGGAAAGATGGTGATGTGATTAAATGAGATTAGAAAGAGTAGACCAGGAAGAGTTTAAAGGATGAGATTATGAATTTAATAGACACAACCAAGTTAAATGGGCAATTAGAAAAACATGACTATATCTTCAAGTGAGATCTGAGCAGGCCATATAAATGACATAGGAGATTATAAGAAAAATCCTCCCCTAGGTCCCAGAATTACCAACTGGAATACAAACAGTGCTTCCTAGAAAACGGACAGTAGTCACCTTGTCTTGAGAACTCAGATTAGCTACCTTCTCTGTTCCCCTGGTAAATCTGTGTGGCTCCCACCAGCATGCCAGCAAGGCTGTGGCCACAAATGCGGCATGTGGGCCAGTTCTGAAGTTTTTAAAAGTATGAACAGATGGTGGGGCAGCTGGGTGGCTCAGCTGGTTAAGCACCTGCCTTCGGCTCAGGTCATGATCCCAGGGTCCTAGGTTTGAGCCCAGAGTTGGGGTCCCTGCTCAGGGGAGAGCCTGCTTCTCCCTCTCCCTCTGCTCCTTCCCCTGCTAATGCTCTCTCACTTGCTCACTCTCTCAAGCAAATAAGTTTGTTTGTTTGTTTGTTTTTCTTAAAAAAAAAGTATGAATAGACAGTTGCCATTTTTCTGAAAACCTTTTTGGACTCATGAAGCCAATTCTGTATTATCCAACACTCTTTTATGAAGGAATGGAACAGACTCAGGAAATGTGGAAAATATAAGATGTTATTGTCCAATTGATTTAGTATATTTTTCACATCAGTCTTTTATTATAATAAAACATGTCCAATTAATCAACAGGTGACAAACCTGAAAGACTTTATTGTAGAAAAATAAAAAGCATCTCATCAACTACCTTCACAAAAATGCGTAAGTACAAAGAAATACAAGAATTCTTTTTTTTTTTACATTTTTTTTACATTTTTAGTGATGTTTATCAGAAAAAAAATAGTATAGCTTTCAAGCTGTCAGCATGTTAAACGGGATGACTATTACTTTAAAAATATAATTTGCAGGGCACCTCGGTGGTGCTACTGGTTAAGCATCTCTTAGTTTCTGCTCAGGTCGTAATCTCAGGGTCATGAGATCAAACCCTGCACTGGGCTCTGTGCTCAGTGGGAAGTCTACTTGAGGATTCTCCCTGTCTCTCTCTCCCTCTGCCCTTCCCTCAATCGGTCTCTCCCTCTCTCTAAAATAAATAAATACATCTTAAAAAAAATAAAAAGAAAAATTTTATATATATATATATATATATATATAGAGAGAGAGAGAGAGAGAGAGAAAGAGAGAATGTGCTTAAACAATATTGATATTTTTTTCAATCTCTGTAAGCAGAAATATTAGACCCTGAATCAACTTTATGGTCCTATATTAAGTATTAGTATATTAGTATATTAATATACCAATAAGGAATCCCAAACAAATACTAATTAAATTTTCTCCATTATGCTACAAGTTATATTTATAGCCCTTGAATGATTGGCTTACTAATATGTTTTTCTTTGTCAATATAACTTCCCTTTTCTCCAGTGGATGAAAATCTATGCAGAACATTAAACACACAAGCACACTCACACACACACACACACACACATATGCAGATATAAAACCTGTGAAGTCAGAGATAAGAATGTCTCTCTCTACTTGCTATCTATTTTAGATGGGAGAGTGGGGAGCTTCTCCTGTTTGCTTCTGAGATATTTTCACAGCATCTTGGGGCTCTTCAGAAGATAGCTAGAAAACTGCTTTCATAGATGGATACATTGTTTGATTTTCATTATTTCTAGAATCAGCAAATAGAAATAGTCAAGATGTATTTAAATTATTCAGGCCATTTGTAGTGTATATCAAAATATACATCTGATCTTTTACTTTTTAGTGATTTTCCTAATTATTAACAGGAATGCCAATTTACTTCCGATTTGTATCCAAAGGAAAACACGCACACACAAAATGAACAATTCAGAACTGATGAACAAAACCTTTTTAAAAGCTTGCAGGATATTGGTCTAATTCCTGTGAAATACAGTAGAGAGCATGTTCCCACAGGTACTCTGGTTTGCTGGTCTGTTTTGACTTGCATGGTGCCTATACCATCCCAAAGCTTTGTGTGCTGGTTACATGGCTTAAACAATTTTGTATTTTTGTGTGTGTATCTGGGTAACTGTCAAAAGGAGGTAGTTCTCTCTTCAGCCAACACTCCATATTTACTTCTCTAGGCCTCTCAGAATCACGCTGACTGACACTTTACACGTCTGTAGCCCTCAGTGAAAGTGTTCTGTGAACTAGGAGAATATACACTTTTTCCATGAAGTTGATTTCTTTTGTAATCTTATTTTTGTCGGTTTTCTCAGTATGAAAATTTTTAAAACTGCATACCTTCTGAGTTTACAAGTCTGTGTGTTGGTGTTTTGAAGGGTTTTGTTTGGTTTTGGTTTTGTTTTTGCATTTCCAATATTAAGGAATTCATGAAGCCAGGTGCAGACCAGAGTAATGAGTCAGTCCATTAAAACAACCCCATCACCCACCGTAGCCTTCCTCAGGCAGGAGCAAACTGATTAATGGTCAGCACTTGGCCAAAAAAAAGCAAGGAAGCTCAGTAGCAATGACCACTGACCTATTTCTCTTTCATTATTTAGTAAAATATCTTAATGTTATAAATTTTATCAAGAAATAGTTGTGTATGTATTTTGCCATCAATTAAGGTAATTTTTATCCTTTAAAATGACAATTTATGCCATATATTTCCAATGACTGACTCATTCCTGAATTCCTAGAATGAATCCTAGTTAGTGATATTGCATTTAGCTTTTGTTATAGTCCTAGATGAGATTTCTTCAATTCTGTTATTATCATTACTATTATTATTATCAAGACTTTTTCAGTGCAGTTTTCAGCTCACAGAAAAATTGAAAATAAGGTACAGAGATTTTCAAACCTGTTTTTTAGATCATTGATTATGCATGCTCTGTTTCTCAGATTTGACTATTGGGATTATGCTAACTTTATAAAGTTAATTGGGAAGGCTTCTTTCATTTACTGTGTTCTGAAAAACTCTACATAGCAAAGGAATTATTAACACCTTGAAACTCTCATTGAACTCACTTGTAATTATGGCCCAAATATTTTTTGGATACTATTCGTTAACAACTTCACAATTTCTACTCTACATATCAGTCAGTTGGGATTTTTAACTTTTCTTCAGTGAATTTATATCTGTTTCCTCTAGATTTTCTGGTAAAAGAACACGAAGTTACAAACACTAATATATCTGAGTATTTCTTCCTCTTCAGTTCATGGGTGGCTTTTTCTTTTTCTGCTTATGTCTTTACAACTACCTCCTACCTTAATTTAATTTTACATTTTTCTTTTCTGGCCTCTTGAAGTGAAGCTTTAGATTGTTTCCATATGTTTCTTATTTATGATTGAGCATTTGAAACTTCGAATTTGCTATGAAGTACAGCTTAATTCACTTTGTTTAAATGTTTTCATCATTATTAATTTTTAATTTATAATCACAATTTTTCTTCTTCAATAATTTAAACATTTAGAAGACTTAGCAATAGCCCAGTCACTTTTCTATTTATTATTTCATTATAAACATTTCATTATAAACATTTTAATTATTTCATATTTTTATATTTATTATTTTATATTTTATATTTTTATATAAAATTTATATATTATATCATTAATATATATTTTATATTCATTATTTCATATTTGTTTATATTTCATATAAACAGTTCATTATAAACATTTTCAGTTTTATTACATTTTTCAGAAATTTAGGGATGAGTGTGGAAAGTCTTTTTTTTTTCCCCAAGATTTTATCTATTTATTTGACAGAGAAAGAGAGAGAGAGCACAAGCAGTGGGAGCAGCAGAGGGAGAGGGAGAAGTAGCTCTTTGCTGAGCAGGAAGCCCAACCTGGGGCTCTCAGGATTAAGACCTGAGCCAAAGGCAGCCACTTTACCAACTGAGCCAACCAGGGGCCCCATGGAAAGTCATTTTAAAAACATAAACACAGACATGAAGTGGGATACCATCTAATTAAAATAATGTAGAGGATGGTAAATACTAAACAACTTCATTTTTAATAAGATGAATTCATCAGATTCATTGTCATGAAAAACTTGGAACACCATAAGATTCCAAGTATTTGTTCTGTTGCTAATAGGAAAATGGTAACAATGTACTGTATCACTGAGTGAAAATAAAAACTCACACAAAAATAGTACCAGAGAACACTTTGTAAAGAACAAATAATGTCAGCTGGTGTGCTGAGAATGTCAATACAAGCCCTATTACAAGTCAAAGCATATGATTTTATATTAGGGCTCACCAGCTATGACTCCACTACCTAGACATTTAAAGTTTACCTTCTCCTTCACAGTAGTCATTGTTATACTCAGTAACTAACACTAAAGACTTTAATAGGCATAGTCAAAGTAAATCACTTAGTGCATCTGGAACTTTAGTGTACGGATAATGAGGAGAGGCTTGGGCTTTTCAGATTTCAAAAATGCCTAACAATTTGACTGCATAGGGCAATTCTAATTATATTCTAATGAGGTTAAATTTAAGTCTTAAGATTTTGTAATACTATATGACTTTTATGGTGGATTATATGTATATTTTTTCCTCTACCATCTCTTAGATTAATTATATTGTCAAAAATGTCAGTTCTAAAACCGTAAAATGAGGGCACCTGGGTGACTCAGTGGGTTAAAGCATCTGCCTTCGGCTCAGTTCATGGTCTCAGGGTCCTGGGATCGAGTTCCACATCGGGATCTCTGCTCGGCAGAGAGCCTGTTTCCTCCTCTCTCTGCCTGCCTCCCTGCTTACTTGTGATCTCTGCCTGTCAAGTAAATAAGTAAAATCTTTAAAACCATAAAACGACACTTCTCATTAGATGGCATAGTAATCAATTTTGTCAGATATTTTCTGTTTAAACTTACCTATCAATGTGTACATGTCCAGGCAAATCCACTTCTCTGTTACAATATATTGTAGCCATTGTAACCATGATACAGAAGCTAAAAAGGACCTGGTTGGCTGATCAAGTCAAGGGTTTATAATTTCATTATTAAAATTAACTTCTGGCTAACTCTAGCAAGATGCTCTCAGAATAGAAAGACTTATCATTTGGGGAGTACCTCTCATTTTAAATGCATTAAGTTTACAAAATTTCAAACTGACCAAAATCAGGACAGTAATTCCAATAAGAGAATTTCCAACCTTGCCCTAATTAATATTATTTCCAGATCACTTGTACAGCTATCCTCCCGTGTTATGAATATTGCCCAGCTCTAATAGGAATTAAATATCAAGGCAATGTGGAAGAAATAAGGATGGATTCTGCAGAATTCTAAAAAACAAACAATTAATTTTGGGGTCAGGAAATGCGATAAAAAAGCCAAAAGGGAAAACAGAGCTTCAAGGAAGAAAGTAAGTGTATGCCTGCTGCTTATCCTTACATAGATAACAGTATAATGTAAGTTAAAAAAACAGCTAAAATTTTAAATCACTGAACACTCAGCTACACACCTTGGAGACACGCAGTAGAGCTAAAAATGCTGGTCCTGTAGACCTGTCCCCTTTGGCCAGGGATTGGTTTAAGCATGGTCCCATGATAAAACTTTGACCAATGATATGTGAGGTTGTCTGCGAGAGGGATTTTGAGACGGTTTCCCTCATTTAAAAAAAGAGCAGTCAAAACAAGATCATGAAAAAAATAAAATAAGATCATGTTGCCGATGAGATTATCACCTGGTGGTGATGTGTGGAAAGGCAGCAACCATGCTGGACTCCCTTCTGAAGGGAATGGGCCTAAGAGCAAACATGCTGAAGACAACAGAAAAGAAAAGAGAAATATTCAGTAAATCTTAATGACATCCTTGAGCCATTGAGTTAGTCAGACCTGGACCTGCCCTTGATATTGATATGTGAACCTAGAATACTGTCTGTTATGTGAGATCATAAATGTCCTTAAGCTAATTAAAATTCTCTTCCAACTTTTTTTTTTTTTTTGTGGAAGGAGATAGAGATATGGTAGTGGTGATAGAGAGATGGGGGTGGGGGGGGTTGCAAGATGGTCTATTAGTTATCCATTGCTGTAGAACAAATTACCCAAAATACAATGTATAACAACAAACATTTATTGTCACACACAGCTTCTAGGCCTCAGGACTTTGGAGCTATTGAGCTGAGGGGGTGTCTCATTACCTTGCCATCATGCTGTCTGTCTGGGTTGCAGTCTCTGAAGACTTGCCTGGGACTGGCTGTTCAGCTTCCACACTCACTCAGATAACTTGGGCAGGAGGTTTCAGTTCCTCACCACATGGACATTGTCCATGAGGCTGCTCACAAAATGGCTTCTCCTGAGGAAGTGATCCAAAGGAAAGAGAAAACGCATGCCGGAGAGCACGTAACAGGGGAGTGCCCTTGGGATGGAAGATACATCATGCCATAACCTTTTCTTGGAAGTGATATACCATTACTTCTGTTGAATTCTCTTCGAAGCAAGCTGTGAAGTCTCCCACACACTCAAAGGAAAGGGAATTAACTTCTGTTCTTAAGGAAAGACTATTAAAAAAAATTGTGGACACATTGTAGAATCACCTGGGCTTTATTTTCAAGATGAAGCCATTGGAAATATTTAAATACTGATAGGAAGTATCCGGCAGAGATAAAGTGTTGGACATTTCAGGGTATTAGTGTCTATTTTCTCTATGTGCTAAGTTGTAAGATCATTTGCTAAAGGTGTTCAACAGACAGTACATGTAGAGATAGAAGTTAAATGGAAAGAACTGAAGTGATGAGGGAAATAACAGAGAGTGCCAAGTTAGAGACATAGGTAAAAATATGTTCAAAGCTATAAAAGAATTCTATATTACACAGATAATCCTACATAGTATGAATATCTTGAATAAAAAGATATATTTCTATCAAAACAAAGCTTACCATAGATGTCTTCAGAGAAATGAGAAATCCTAGTTTGTTTGTTTGTTTGTTTTAAAGATTTTATTTATTTGACAGAGAGAGAGATCACAAGTAGGCAGAGAGGCAGGCAGTGGAAGAGGAGGAGGCAGGCTCCCTGGTGAGCAGAGAGCCTGATGCAGGGCTTGATCCCAAGTCCCTGAGATCATGACCTGAGGTGAAGGCAGATGCTTAACCCAGTGAGCCACCCAGGTGCCCCAGAGAAACCCTAATTTTAAAGGTTTCTAAGAATGAGTCACACATGCATGTGTGTGTGCGTGTACACACACACACACACACACACACACACACAGAAGCATGGCATACAAATGGTTTGACTAGAGGCACCTGAGTGACTCAGTCAGTTGGGCAGCTGACTCTTGGTTTCAGTTCAGGTCATAATCTCAGGGTCCTGGGATTCCCCAGGCATGAGGCTCTGCCCTCAGTGGGAAGTCTGCTTCAGGATTTTCTCTCCCTCTGCTCTGAAATGCGTGCAAGGCACGGACTCTCTCTCTCCAAAAATCAATCAATCAATCAATCAATCAATCTAAAAAAACCCAAATGGGTTGATTAAGGAATTCTTTCACATTTATGAAACCATAAAATTCATCTGATATACAAACTCTTACAGAGCTTACACAAATGAAAAAAAATTTCAATTGTTTTATGGAATGTATTTTCCTTGTATAAATAAATTAGATCAATCATTAAAAAAAATGAAAACAGGCATTTAAACTCTGTATTTCTCCGAAACATTAATATGGGATCAAGTTTTGTATATCCCCATCATGTATCTGCCCCAGGATTTCTCAAGTTTATTTGATTACAACAAATTTTGATAATGTAGCACTGATTATTTCTTAGAACACCATGAGAAACCTTGCTGTATCAGATGAGCCCTAGCAGATTTAAGAATATTCAAGTACTCCATTAAAACAACACAGCTAAAACAAGTATTTTCCAGGAAAGCAAAAATGGCTTAGTATCAGGAAATATGTTAATATCTTTTAATCTACCAACTGATCAAAGATGGTAGTGGAAGAATGCCGGTTGTCTTGATAGATGTCAGAAAACAATTTGATACACAACATCACTACTCGTAAAACTTCCTTAGCATAACAAAAGCATTCATCTCAAAGCAATAACCTACTTTATAATTAATAGTTAAAAAATAATTAGAAGACACATGAAAGTCAGAAGAAAGACAATTGTAAATGGAAGAAGAACTCATCTTCCAATTACTGCTCCCATTCCCAGAAGAGACCTGCTTTAAAATCTAAACTAGCCCAAATTAAAGAAAATCTGTCATTTCACTCTTTTGGCAGTATTTTGCATTGCTAATAGTAGAGAAACTGGAAGATGGCCCTTCAACGAAATTAACTTCTTAATGAATACCCTAAGTTTCTGTACACACAAAATTATTCTAGTAATCCAAACTTTTTGACAAAAAAAGTAATACGCATTTGAAGGCTTCACATGCCTGGGAGGAGCTGATACATGTAAGATTTCCCACACACACTCAAGTACATAGAACAAGGGTCTGTGGGAGGAGCTCTCTACAGAGTGTAATAATGCACGTAGCTTCTTGGTTATGAACAACGATCTAGGGAAAGAGAGATGACCTGGGAGATATTCCAGGTGGGGATTTAAAGAAAAAGATATCTAATAGTGAATTTTAAGTTGTTTCCAGATTTGTGTATACCGTAAACCCCCTTCTGCTCTCTGGGTCTAATGCACCTTAGCATTGTATTGGTACAATTTCAGCATATAGAGAGAAGGTAGTCACAGAGGCAGAGACCACAGAAGCAGATGTACTGAGAATACATCAGTTATCAAAATTCAGAATGAGACAAAATCACCATGAGAATATAAGCCCCCTAATTTTCAGAAGTAGTGCATTAGAAGCTGGAATTCTCGCCAACCCGGGATGAGAGCCTTACTTGTTTAATTTGTAGATTAAATAAAGCAGTAACCAGGAGACATAGGGGCTCACAAAGCTACCCAGTATCACCGGTATTATTTAACTCTGCTTTTATGGTTTTTATTCAATGCAATCATACAGGGAAAAGAAACACATCATATGAAGGGACAAGGCCAAAATATCAGTATTTCCCAAAGCAGGGTTTCACACCTGGAAAACCCAGAGAACTGATGAAAGAATTCAGTAAGGTAACTTGATTAATATGCAAAAGATCAATGTTTTCTTCCACTAGCAATAACCGGTTTGGAAGTGTAATGATGAAAAGATACTACTTACTAACCAGGATAGTCCTGCTCTATTCAGCAAATAAAAATCTAGGATGCCCAGTTAAATTCCAATTTCAGATAAACAAAGTTTTGTTTTTTGTTTTGGTTTTCTTTTTAGTGTAAGTGTGACCCCATGCAATAGTTGGAACATACTTACACTAAAAAAAATTCATACTCACACTAAAAAAAATTATTTATTCGAAATTCAAATTTAATTGGGCATTCTGAATTTTAGTCAGCTACTCTACCCCAGAAGATCACTTGAAAAAGGAGGGTGCAAGTCATGGAGCCAAGTACACTTTTCCTGAGTCAGTTTATTCACTGGCTCTGTTATTCAACAATGATTTTCACGATGTCTGTTTTTTCAACCTTTAGAGTTCTTTTAAAATTGCAGCCAAATTGCGGAATATAACTTTGAGTAATTAAAATAAGTTTTCATTCTGTGTGAATTCCCATATTTCTGGACCAGGGAGGCCTTTTGGGATCTGGTTAGATTTTCCAAGCCTTGTATTTCAAACGGGCAAAGTTTATCAGTATCCTCCCCCTGTTCAAACAAATACCCATCTGCTTGCTCACATCGCACTGGCTGCTGTGGGCCCACTCTTGGGCAAGCCTGCCTGGTGCTCAGATCGGCAGCGTATCCCACTCTTCCATATGGTCTTAGAGGGCCCTCGGGGGAACTCGGGCCACACTTTGGAGAAATCTGCTACAGTGCATTAAACATTGACCATGGAACAGGACAAGGAACCAGCTGTCAAGCTGGAACGTCCCAAAATCTGAGTTTGCAAAGTTTTCACAAAGGGCAATTTTTTACTGGCTGACGAGCCATGCTTCCCCGAAGGGTGCTGTGTTCTTGGGAGGCAGCCATTCCAGTATTTCAAAGATTAAGTTATAACTGAACAATGTATGAGGATGTATAAAAAGTAATTTACCATTTTATAATTACTTTTAATTAACCATTTTATAATTACTTCCTCCATGGTAATGCCTCTGGGCCTGATTGTGGAAACAATTATCGGCTGGGAATTTGCATACCAGTAATAGGCCTTAACATAAACGCCATAAATGTAGCTATTTCTTGGTACTTATTTGGCATATCATGAAATCACGACTCTAACTATATGTTATTCACTCTCAGCCTTCTTCCAAATTGGAAGGAAAAATAAAAAGAAGAATGCGCCTCTTTTTAGAAAACTGTTTGACATAATTACAGATTTTTTTATTCTAAAGTCACTTAAATGTTCCATGGCTATCTACTTTTTCAAGCAAAAAGGCAACTATTCTCTCCCTGGCCTTCCAGGTAGTCTCCAGATCCTACCCTCACCCAGGAACACTTAGCTCCCACCGAAGTTAATGTGTTACGGTCACATAGGAAATGCCTACATTTAGAAATGACAACATGCTCCTGGCCTTCTTTTGTAACTGATGATTACTCTCTCAAGATTGTCAATTAAATCAATAATTCTGTTTAAACTAAAAACAATAAGATCAGAGCAGAGACCAGCAGAATCACAGAATTCACAAGAAAGCCTGTTTCAAAGGAAGAATAAGGAAGCTGAATGCCCTTAATTGCTGTGAGTCTAGCCTTCTCTTTCTCATTAGCGTCCGCGTGGATTACGATCTGGTACTTTCTCTCCCACCTGCATTAGGAAAATTCACTGAAGGGTGTATGACCCTTGTCTGCACGTACTGGCCATCAGCTAGCACGTTCTTTGGAAGAGACTAATGAGAAAATTATTAATAACCAGGGGAAGTTTATTGTCCTCTATTAGCCAGACACTGATGTAGCAGCCCTGACTTAAAGTCAAAATAAATATAATAGGAAAAGAGCCAGGGGCTTTGGTCAAGCAAGCCTGGCATTCCAACGGTCTCTCATCGCCTAGTCCCCATTACACTTTGCTCTCACCAAGTGTAACTCAAGGGGAGTCACCACCTACAAAATGCCTGTGTTTTTTAATTGTTCTCAAGGCTCTTACTCTCAATGTTAGTCAGTGCTATTATCACAAATTCCTCTAGGGCTGAAGGAAGGGAAAAGTGTACTTCTCTTTTCAATAAGAAAAGATACCTTGTGATTTGTGCTTTCCTTATTTTTCTTAAATTCTACAAAGCTCAGAAACCAATTCTTTCATTGGATAGAAATCCTACCTCTTTTTCCCTTTCAACTTTGGATTTGGTCTTTCAGTGGTGCTAACAGGTGTTTGTCTCTCTCCATATCTGGGTAACTGGGAATCCCTTTGGGGATAAATTGCTAAGATTGCTTATGGCCCAACTTAAATATTTTTGTTTCATGTGGTGTTTCCTGTCTTTCCAACTTCACCCACGCTCCAGGAAGCCATTGGGATAACCTGCCGTACACTCACATACCTTCCAATTTTGCTCATGGAAATCCCTTCATCATACGTACCCTCAAATCTCTCTGCATTTATCCTTCCCAGATCCTTTGAAGCTCAGCACTTATCTCCTCTCGGCCACTGAGCCTTTACTGACTGTTCCAGTCACTACTGATTTTCTGACCACTAATGCTCTTAGCTTAGATGCTACTAGGTTCTTTGATTTTTTTTTTCCCCCTTAAGTCGGTGTTAAGCTCTTTCTCTTTAAAAAGATGATAAGGTTTATGAGATCCATATTTAAGTTCTCACATGTATGTAAAGTTTCGAGAAATTTTTGTAATGGACAAACCTGAAAAATACAGGTTTCCCCTGCTTGAACGTTATTAATAACACATTACTACTAGGCTAACCAAACGAAACGAATTCAGTCACTTTACATGTAGTGTTTTTAAACTCTCTTTACCAGTTGTTTGACCAGAGCACCTGGTTCTTTCCTTATTGTATTTATTTTTATTTTAGGTTAGGGCTGCTGCTTGTGTCCCTACTAGAGGAAAATATTTTTCTCATATTTATTAATAATCCCCTTATTAGTCTCTTCTAAGGGCCCATAATGTGCTGGCTACTGTACAGAATGTGAAAGTAAGGTTCACATACTCTTCCGTTAATTTCTCTGATAAAGGTGTGAATAACAATTGTCTCCTAAGCCATAGCAAGCTAACGAGCAAGAAAAAGCTAACCTCAGAGCCATTAAGGGCATTCTGCTTCTTTATTCTTTTCCCCTTTTTAACTTTTTCTATTTTTTTTATTGTGAATCCTTTAAAGACTGGTCTTGAATCTGACACTTTAAAAAAATTCATTGTTTTTATTTCAAATAGCGCAATTGCTCTGGTTGAGAATATTGAGATATTAATCAACTGCTACAAAAGAATGCAAACAGTGCGTCATAAGAGCAGCATGTTCAATCTATACACATAGTAGGGAGAACACAGATGTTTGTTGATCACTAAATAAAGCTGAATTCATAACAGGATGTAATGTAAGTGGAAGAAATTGTAAAATTCTAAGATTGGGATAACAAATTCATATCAAACAACAGAAATAATTCTATCAAACCTATAAGAGGACGCTACAGGATAAACAGTTGAGAAAGAGAAGAGTAAATGAATTATCTAAAGAAAGAGTGAGGTGGAAGAGGAGGAGAAGGAAGAAAATGAAACCATCATGCAACAAAATGGCCTACTCAATTTGTCTCTCAGAGCGACAAGTAAAAAGGAAGTGAGAATTCAAAAATCAATTTTTGTTCAAGAATAACATGCACTGGAATGACTTGTAGAGTGTTTGGCATACACAGATGAATTTCAAAAGCTATAAATCAGTTAGTTGGGACTTGGAAGGTATTAAATATTCAAAAAAGGTGACAAAGCTAGAGAAGTTATATCTCTATGCAAACCCAAGGAGTTCCATTCTCGGCCGGTTGGGACATGCCAGCCTAAAGGGATTAGAGTGAGGTTTTCCATTATTTGGGGAAATAAAGCCCCTCTGGGAAGTACTTGGATTAGGGAAGTGGCAAAATCTGTCCCAAATTTAAAAGCAAAGACATGGTGGCTTGTGGGTGGCTCAGTCAGTTAAGTGTCTGCCTTCAGCTCAGGTCATGATCCCAGGGTCCTGGGATCCAGCTCAGCATCTGGCTCCCTGCTCAGCAGGGAGTCTGCTTCTCCCTCTTGTTCTGTGTGATGCTCCCCTTGTTTGTGCTCTTTCTCTGTCAAATAAAAAATAAAATCTTCAAATAAAAAAGAAGCAAATAAGTATCTGATTCTGTTAAAAGACTAACATCAAAAAGGAAAAATTACAAACATATATAGGAATAATGGTTTTGTTTTGCAAAATCACCTATTCTGAAATTTCTATCATAAGTGGTCTCTGGTTTGTGATTATTTACATTTAGATTTTTCCCATTATAAAAGTGTCAAGTTCTCATTGCTTAAAAATCTGAGTTTTAAAAAATATAAAGTAAAAATCATACATAATCCCACGCTTTAGAAAAGAAATAATTGTAATCTTTTTCATAAATCTTTTGAGAAATACTTTTCTGGTCACAACACCAACAAAAATTTTAAACTGAGCCATATTGTACATGAAGTTCTATTATTTCGTATTTTGCCAAATGATAGAATATTGTGACTATCTTTAAATACTCTTTGTAGGCAGACAAGTGTTTCTCCTCCCAAGATGTTCACATCCTAAGCCCTTGAAATTTGTCACTGTTAGGTTACAGGACAAAGAGGAATTGAGGTTACAGATGGACTGAAGGTTGCTAAGCAGTTGACCTTGAGATAGGGAGATAGGGTCCTAGATTACCCAGATAGACCCACTGCCACCACAGGGTCCTTGTAGGTGAAAGAAAGCAGAAGAATGAAACCAAATGATGATGGCATAAGAAGGATGAGACCTACTCTTGCTAGTTTTGAAGATAGAAGAAAAAAAAGAGGGAGGGCAGCGAAAGCCAAGGACTACAAGTGGCCTCTAAAAGCTGGAAAAGGTAAGGAAACAGATTCTTCCCAAGAGCCTCCAGAAGGAACAGTGCCCTGCCAGCACCTTGATATTAGCTTAGTGAATTCTTTATTGTACTTCTGACCTCAAAAACCGAAGACAATAAATTCATTTTGTTTCAAGGCACCACATTTGTGGTGATTTTTTTATAGTAACAATAGGAAACTAATACAATATAAAGAGATGCCCTTCTTTTTTCTTACTACACAGTGCTTTATTGTTGGAAGGATCATAACATGTAACATGTAACCAATCTGAGAGTTGACAAAATGTTTCTTAAAGGACCAGATAGTAAAATTTTAAGTTCTGCTTGCTGTATCATTTCTGACTACTCAACTCTGCCACTCAAGTACAGAAGGAACCAGACACAATATGTAAACTAATGGGCTTGCCTGGGTTCTAGATGAAACATATTTACAAAAACAGGCTGCAATTTGCTGACCCTTGAACCAACCCCTTATTGATGGATGTTTAATTATTTCCAAGCAAATGAGCTGCTTTTATAACTTTCTGATTAATGTATAGCAAAAGAAAAACAGCATGAAGTAATATTTCTCACTCTGACATATTTTATTTAGTATTCTGAAGCTTTAAAACGGTTTCAAAATTCAGAACAAATTAAAAGCACCTACGTAACTTGTTCTCAAATGCAAAAGTTTGAACGTGAAATGTTAAAGGCTGGATTTTTCTTAGCCAATTATAGTTCCATTCCTAAAGAAAAAGGAATGGACCTTTAAGGCAAAAAAAAAAAAAAATTAAATGTCTGAGTCTTTAGCAGAGGTGGCAAAGTGGCACTAGAATCCCACAGCCACTTTAACTTATGCAGGAATTTTAAATTGTGTAATATACCTGGTAAGAGCCCGGTCAGGCAAAAGACCAGAAATAAAGGACATACATTCCAAAGCAAAGTTCACAATGTCCCATCCCATACCGTTCCCAGGTCAGATCAGGTCTTTATAGTAAAAAGCAGTAGAGAAAAATCTACGATTTTGACTTCCCCAGTGCACGGAAGCATAGCTGTGTTTTTGAGGATCTTCATGATTTATGAGGAAAAAAAAATCATTAAAAGAAAGAAAGAACGAACTCCACAATAACCACAGATCAAGGATAAATTAAGATTTGGGGGGAAGTGTTGGCATACATATAAGAAAACAAACTGCTGTGTGATTAACCTCCTCATAAAGCCCGCAGGAATTGGACAAAGTGCTGACGACTGGGTTTGACCAAAGTCTCTCATCTTCCTTCCAGGATAGTGTTGGCATCTCAGAGACTCACCGACACTCATCTCCTGACTAATGGACTGACCCAAACTGAAGGGATGATGCAGGTGGCAGAGAGAATCAGAGCAACGGATATTGTATTATTTGCATCGTGATTTCCCAAAGAAGAATTCAACAGACTTGCTGCGTGCTGTGAAAGCACATATTTCATTTAGCTGCTGTAAATTCATCACCCTGCATTTTCATTGAATGTTTTCTTGTTCTTGGTGCTGATTAAATCAGAATGCATTATGTGCTTTTCACTAGTGACTTCCTATTTTGTGTACAGACACTCTAATTTTGTCTTTTCCCTCTACTTTCCCTTCCAAACATTCTCTAAAACTTTGATAACTGAATTCGCACAAAAAATGAGAAGCTATGGAGCATTCTAGACCTTTTGGAGATCTTAGATACAAAAAGTAGGACAAGAGCAGAAGCTATCAGACAAGTGGTAGGTATGTGTTCAGTGTATTTTAGTCAACCTCAGACTACAAGATGTCAGAAAGAAAAGAAATTTTGAGCTCTTGGGAAATATGGTTCACTCACCAATATCCTACCCCTTCACCAAATATATAAGAATTCTGGCAAAAATATGTATTTTTATGGCAATAAACAGAAACAAAAGAAAAAACCCACAATACTGAGATGGATCTGAACCCACAGCCCATGGAGTGAGAGTATGACCTAGAATCCTGCCCCCCGGGCTGAAGCTGAATCCACAGTATATGGCTTTGGCCAGGCATCCTCACTCAGAAATAGCCTGGAGCTCAGGTGTGGGAAATCCTGCTTGCCTGCAAAATGCAACCTAAGAATCTCCCCCACCAGTCCTTGTTTCTCCACAAAAGCCTTTCTCCAAGTTGCTAATGGAAGCTGACTCATCATTAAAATCATTACAAATTAGAATCTGTAGGCAATGTTGTTGATGAATTCATCCTGACCAGCCTGTGAGGAAACCTCATACCAAGGCACCCAGATACAAACAGGCTCAGAGGTGGGGATTAGGTAGAAAATGAATGGCCACAAACTTACATCCGTCTCTATAATGAGACTTACACAGCCCAGGATATGTGTCCTAAAATCCTAGGAAAGTTAAATCCCATGTAAAGTTAACATGCAGACGAGATGACAGAACATCTGAGGAAAATTCAGTGCCAAGAAAGTCAGTTTACAGAACTCAGAAATGGGAGGATTCGCCTCAAAGGAATTACATCTACTGATGAAATATGAAATACATCATAATGTAAAATCACTTAAAATGCTCAAAAGAATGAAGGAAATAATGGAATAAAATCAAGAACAAGAGGATTACATACACATGTATGTGCATATATGCAGGTTAATTTTGTTCACAGACCTCTCGGTACTCTACTTATTTTCACCTGTTGTCGATGGATGATGTTAAATATTTAATTTTCCTTCCATTATATTTACCTCACTTATTTTGTTTCATCTTATTATATCATCTAGAAATTCCAGAACATAATTTGACTAATAAGAATATTTATGAAGACCACTGTCTTTTTATCATTTTAATGAGAATGCTTCCAAGGTTGCATGGAGTGTTATATTGGACCCTATATTTAGTATTTTTCAGAAAAATGTTCTTCCTTTGAAAAACATTATTCTTTATGTTACAAAAGATATGTCTATTTCTAATTTAACAGCATACTCTTTAATAAAATGAAATGCACTTTTTAACAATAAATAAAATATTTATTTTAATTGACATTATCTAATTAAGGAATTCTGAGTACTTAAGTGCACTTGTATTTCCAGTATAATTCCTGACTCATTTTTATTATGTATATGTGTATGTAAGTGTGAGTTTTATGATATTTGATTATGTCTATAGCTCTGAAGACTTCTATTTTATTTATTATTAATAACTGAGCCTATTGTATTTGTTTTGATGCCTTCTTTAAAACTGCCAAATAGGGGCGCCTGGGTGGCTCAGTGGGTTAAGCCGCTGCCTTCGGCTCGGGTCATGATCTCAGGGTCCTGGGATCGAGTCCCATATCGGGCTCTCTGCTCAGCAAGAAGCCTGCTTCCCTCTCTCTCTCTGCCTTCCTCTCCGTCTACTTGTGATCTCTCTCTGTCAAATAAATAAATAAAATCTTTAAAAAAAAAAAATTAAAAAAAAAATAAACTGCCAAATATTTATGTGTAAGTTTGTGTTCTCTTTCTTATATAATCCTTTAGTTTCTAGTAATGTTTATTTCATTGTCTGTCTCCTCTGAATTCTACAAGACATAGTCAAATTTTCCCTAGATATCATGATTCCATGAGCCACAGCATTAACTTTTCATTTTAATCCCCCATATTTGCATTTGAATTGTACTACAGGTTTTTAATTTGTCCTGGAATATTTCTTTAACTCACCATCCTCCATTTTGTCTCCAATTGTCTTCTCTCAGACCTTTGCCTTTTTCTCTCTTCATCTGGCTCCTAGTCCCTACTTTAGAATATACTCTTTTCTTATACTTTATTGACCTTTTCAAACAATGTCTGGAAATTCTGCTCTGAATCTGTCATTGGTATTTCTCAGAAGTGTGTTCTTTCTCTGAGTCTGCAACTATTACCCCCCTTTCCATGTTTTGTTTTCTTTTTATTTTAATCTCTAGTCATCACCAATAAGGCCAGCTAAGTATCTATCAACAGAGAAAAATCTGGACTGTCTTTAACCTTGAGGATTATTTCCTCATGTTAAGGTCAATTTTTTCAGGTTTAATACTAGACACACTGATGCCTTTTCCATTTCTGAGTGTTAGCAAAATTCATCATTCTTAACCCCAATGTACCTCTTTAGCCTCTTCTATCCTCCCTGCCTAATTAAAAGATTCTCTGAACCGGCAAATCACCAAGTAGTAACAACAATAATAATACAATTCCAGGATTGTGCTTCTTTCAAACCACTTCAAGTCATCATTCCAACCCTAGATCTTTCAAGGTGGATACTTTGTCAGAAAAATAAACAAACCTGCACAAGTCAGGCTGGCACATAACCCCGGGGGAACTAAAGCCAGATTCCGATATCGTAGGACACACAGGCAACAGAGAGAGGACAATGGTGTTATCAAACACTAGAATTTAAGGAAGCAAAGAAAGGGGTTATTTGGAAGCAATGGGAATGGCAGGGGACACCTAGAATCTTGCAGTACTCCTAAAATAAGACAAATTGTGGTGGCATTACAGTGAAAAAGCCTAGAGATGTCTTCAGATTTTAAGAATTATGAAGAAACAGAGTATAGGAATGAGACTGTGAGAGATAATAAACAGCAACATTTCCTATTGTAATTAGGGTGTATCTCCTTTAAAATGAGAGAGAGACGGGGGCACATGGCTGGCGAGGTCAGTTAAGTGTCTGCCCTTATCTCAGGTCATGATCTCTAGTCCCAGGATCCAGTTCCCTGCTGAGTGGGAGTCTACTTCTCTCTCTCTCTCTCTTTCTCTCTCCATCAAATAAATAAATCTTTTTTTTTTTAAATGAGAGGTTTTTTCTTAGCAGCTCAATTGATTTATCATTAATGGAACTAAGTGAATCACAGATATAAAGAGGTATCAAGGTGTAGGTAGATACATAGATGATAGCTAGCTAGCTAGATAGAAAGAGGATAGATAGATAGATATAGAAAAATGATCAATATGAAAGTACAAGTAGGGCTTCAAGTTCTCTATCTGGGGACTGGAGATGGAACTCATAACTTTCTGATTTTTTTTTTCAAAAGAATGAAGCATTTCACATACCAGATTTCTCTGACAGAAATTTATATGAATACAAAAGGAATATCTGAGACACAAGATATCTTCCCACAGCCTATGCAGCCACGAGACTACTCTCTGCAATCTGACAGAAAACACGTTTGTTCCCTGGAGAGAAGGACTGGAAAGAGAGCCTGAGTCAGCTAAAGGCATTGTCCTGAAGAAAAGGAATTAAGCCAGTGTATACAAATCAAAGACCGAGAACCCATGGTCCCCTCTTTCTGTTCAGCTCAGAAAATGCTGCAAACCAAGGTCATATCCCTCCACGTAGTTCTCTGGAGAATTCCTCTGAGAATCAGGCCAGCACAAGAGAAAACACCTATACATACTGATCTTGGGGGTAAGACTTTGCAGCAGCCTACCTTCTGGATACACAGTAAAGCATACCAGTCAGTGATGCACAGAGTTCCAATCAGCTTTTTAGTGTCTCAGTCATAAGTAGGAAAGGACTGTAAAGGATCATCAGATACTGAAGAAAGTAACTGCAATGAAATCAAATACCCAAACCAACTAGAGAAAGTGATCTCAGAGAAAAAATAAAATGGTAGAAATGGAAGAAACTCTCTCTGGAACATTCCCAACCCCTACATACAGACTACGGTCTGAACGAAGTTTACATGAGTCTTTACTAGACAGCAAGGCAGCTCAGGTGCTAACTTCAGGAGATAGAACTTTGTACCTTAAGTCAACCTCAGTGGTTCAACAATTTGAGTCTGAACCAAAGCTCCCTGAAGGGCTTTTAAAAACAGATTTCTTGATGCCACTCTAGTTTTTGATTTAGTAGTTCTGGAGTAGGTGAAAGAACTTGCATTTCTAAGACGTTCCTAGGTGACGTTGATGACGAGGGTTCAGGAACCACACACTGAGAACCAGTGGTCTAGTTCCAGTCCCAGCATCTCTTTCCATCCAACTACTTACAGAAAATTATCTTAAGGAAATAACTGGACAAATATGTATGGAAGATCGACCCAAACAATGAATACTAAAACAAAACAACTTTGCAAATATATTGAATGTGAAACATTTATAAATTATATTTGTAAAGGAAGAACCTGGAAGGTTATACACCCAAATGTTAATAGTACTGTCTTTGGGTTGTAGGATCAAGGTGATATATATCTGCATTTTTGTTTCTTTTTGCTTTTTGATTCGGGTTTCAAAAGTTGATATATTGAACCAGTATTACTTGTGTAACAATTTGAATACATCGTATTTTTTAAAGCCAGGGCCCAACTTTCACACTCCTCCCAAACACATTTGGAAACCAAGTGTCTCAATTAGGTCCATCATACCCACATCCCTTCTACTCCAATAAGTGAGTGCACGCGTTTGTTCACACACAATCTCTGCTTCATAGACATGTTAATTAACTATAGATTTGAATACCAGTTAGAACTAAAAAAAATACTCAGATGTTGGAAACAAAGGGAGAAACCTCTGTACTGGAAAAAGTCTTGAAAAATTTTACATCGATTTTTAATATTATAATCAGTGTGAACTTCCACTTTAATTGAATGATGCCAGAAAGCTGTTCGGGATCTTTCCTGCTCTGTGCCTCATAACGTCACTCTATCCAACCACCTTCCTCTCCAGCAAGCTTTGCAAAATAACTTTCTTTTTACCATCCCCCACTCCAGAAATAGTTTTCTTTTTTTTTTTTTAAAGATTTTATTTATTTATTTGACAGACAGAGATCACAAGTAGACAGAGAGGCAGGCAGAGAGAGAGAGGGAAGCAGGCTCCCTGCCGAGCAGAGAGCCCGATGCGGGACTCGATCCCAGGACCCTGAGATCATGACCTGAGCTGAAGGCAGCGGCCTAACCCACTGAGCCACCCAGGCGCCCCCAGAAATAGTTTTCTAATTATAATATATTTAGCTTCCTTGCTATCTTTTTTTCTTTTAAGATTTTATTTATTTATTCGACAGAGAGAGAGAGATCACAAGTAGGCAGAGAGGCAAGCAGAGAGAGGTAAGCAGGCTTCCTGGTAAGCAGAGAGCCCCACTTGGGGCTCAATCCCAGGACCCTGGGACCATGACCAGAGCCGAAGGTAGAGGCTTTAACCCACTAAGACACCCAGGTGCCCCTAACTTTTTTTTTTTATCAGAAGTATCAAATACTTCAACCTTTGCTTCTATTATTTATGAGAGATCTACTGACTAAAAATAAAATTTGAACTAGGGAATTCTCTTTGATTACTCTTGAGGAAAAATAAATAATGACTTAAAAAGAAAGGTGAGGGGACACCTGAGTGGCTCAGGCGGTTGAGCATCAGACTCTTGATTTTGGCTCAGTTCATGGTCTCAGGGTCCTGAGATCGAGCCTCATGATGGGCTCTGCACTCAGTACAGAGTCTGCTTGAGATTCTCTCCCTCTCCTTACCCCACTTCCCCCCCCAACCCACACATGTGCACTCTCACTCTCTCTCTAAAATAAATAATTTTTTAAAATAATTAGATCACTCCCTCATTTCCTTACTCCTTTAGTAAAGAAGAATTACCATACACACCCAGTCACATCTTTCACAGGCACTATGAGCCAAGGCAAGGGAGTTATTACATATCCAGGGTTTGTAGTAAAACGTTATTTGTAACTGAGTCATTAGTTTTCTATTTTTATAGAATTACATTAATGTAAACTGAGAAGAGATATACAGAAGAATATTTCCATATTATAGATATGTCATTCCCAACTAGTAGAACTCAGACACCTGGGAAAGTTAAAAAATCCAAATAGATCTCAAGTA
Organism: Lutra lutra; assembly: GCF_902655055.1. Lineage (NCBI taxonomy): Eukaryota > Metazoa > Chordata > Mammalia > Carnivora > Mustelidae > Lutra > Lutra lutra. The sequence continues at coordinate 48,745,162 of NC_062286.1, forward strand.
TTATCTGTGGAATAAATATCTTGTGCACACACACACACATGCATACATTTATACTGCATTTATATATAGATGTCATTATGATTAATAAAATAGAAATTATTCTAAGAGGGAATTTGTCATTATTTTGCCCATACTGCCTTTCTTCCCTTACTAAATATGAAAGTTCAACTACTGATAAGCAGTATTTTTGCAATTTTTTTTTTTTTTTAGTTGAAAGGTGTTATCTTCTTTCTTTAAATGTTAGAATACTATCAATCTAAGTTTTGGACTTATTTTAGTGGGGTATACAGCAAAGTGACTGAAAAGCTGATGGATAGAAAAATATAAGAAATATGTTCATATTTTTCTTGTTCGTATCATGAGTTCCTCATTTACAAACTATCTGCCATTAGGCAAATGACTTACACTCTCTGCTCTCCAGTCTGTTCCTTTGGAAAATGGAGAAAAGTAATGGATAGCACCTACCTCTTGGGTTTGTAGTAAGAGTAAAGTGAGTGTTCATGTGTGAAATGCTTGGAATAAGGCCTGACACCTAATAAGGGAGACGAGATTATTAATTAGCAAAGACGTCCCCTTCCCATGCCCTCACATATACCATGCAAAGACTGTCCATCTGTTCCATGGAGGCTGATTTGGGCCATTTGACATATTTTGACCAACGTAACATAGATGGGAGCAGCAGTGTGCCTTTCTGGGCTGAGACCTCAATAACATTGCCTATTTCTACGTGACCCTCTTGTACCTCTGGGTCCTCCCACGCGAGAAAGGTGTGTCTTAAAGGATGGCCGCCCTTCACCCTGGCCTCAGAATGTATACCCGAGTCACTTTGGTCAACCTACAGACCCACAAGCAAGAAAAAAGTGCTTTTATTGTAGGATGCTGTGTTTGGAAGTAGTCTATTACACAGTAGTAACTACCACGCACACCAAAGACACAAACAACTATGAAAATTAGATGTAACTGCAAAATAAGCAGAGCAATCTATAATCTGTTCACGTAGATAAAGATACTCCTTAGGGTGCACACAAATAATTTTGTTCTCTCTGCTTCTGAGTGCATGGCGGGCTCATCCTTTCCTGCCTAATAGAACTCAAGCATAGCTAGGGAATCTGCCTTTGGTCAACATGAGCAAAATTAACATGTGTCACTTCCAGAGAGAAGCTTCAAGAGCCAGCATATACTTTGTATCACCATAGGAGAAGAAAAAGAGAAGAAACAGATCAGATTCTCTTGACAATGTATGATCAACGTAGAGCATGAGTTAGAGATAAATTGTTACAGGTCACAGAGATTCTGGAGTTGTTTGTTATCATAGTATAACACCTATCATGACTTGCTTAAAAAAAAAAAGTACAGCTATGGAACTACGCCATAACATTCTTAAAAATAATAGCTTTATTGAGACACAGTTCTCAGGACATGAAACTCATCCTTTCAGAGTGTACATTTCAGCGGTTTTTAGCATTTTCACAGAGTTGTGCAACCATCACCACTAATTTTAGAACATTTTTATGATCCCCAAAGAAATTCTATGCCCATTAGCAGTCACTCCTCATTTCTCCCTCAACCCCTGGCAAGCACTAATCTACTTTCTGTCTCTATAGATTGGCCCATTGTGGACATTTAATATGAAAGAAATCATAAAACATCATGTTTTCAAAATATATCAATGTTGTAGCATGTATCAGTATTTCATTCTTTTCTATCACCAAATATAATTTCATCATATGAATAAACCACATTTTGTTTATGCATTCACCAGTTGGTGAACATTTTAGTTGTTTATACTTTGTAGTTATTATTCTATGTTAATATTCGTGTACATGTTTTTACATGCACATACATTTTGAATTCTCTTGCATATATACCTTGGAATGGAATTGCTGGGTTTTTTGGTAACTTTATGTTTACATTTTTGCGAATCTGCCAGACTGTTTCCAAAGTGGCTGCACCATTTTTCATTCTGACCATCAGCGTATGAAGGTTTCAATTTCTCCACATCCTTGTTAACACTCGTAATTATATGCTTCTTGATTCTAACCATCCTAGTGGAAGTGAAGTGATACCTAATTGTGCTTTTGATTCATATTTTTCAAATGACTAATGATGGCCACATCTTTTCATGTGCTTACTGGCCTTTTGTGTATGTTCTTTGGAGAACTATCTATTCAAATTCTATGCTCATTTTAAATTACATTATTTGTCTTTTTATTATGGAGTTTTAAGAGTTCTTTATATATTCTAGATATAATTCCCTTATCAGATATATAATTTACAAGTATTTTCTCCCATTCTGTAGGTTGTCTTTCACTTTCTTGATGGTGTCATTTGAATCACAAACTTTTAAAAATTTTTGAGGAAGTGCAATTTATTAATTTATTTTGTCACTTACTTTTGGTGTCACGTCTAAGAAACTATTTCCTAATTCAAAGTCATAAAGATGCACTCCTATGTTTTCATCTAAGAGTTTTATCATTTTCATTCTTATACAGTGATGTCTATGGTCCATTTTCATTTAATATTTGCATATGGTGTGAGGAAGAGGTCAAACTTCATTCTTTTGTGTGTAGAAATGCAGTTGTCCCAGCACCACTAATTAAAAGACTATTCCTTATCACTGAAATGTTTTGGCACACTGCCATAATATTTTTACTAAAATGTGTGATTTTAATGAGGAGCCAGACAGAGGTAGCCAAGAAGATGATAACAGGGGTTGGGTGGATGGCATCACGTAGCAGTCAAACTTTGCTTAAATGGCCACCTTCATATCTTACAAAGCAGTAATGCACTGAACCAGCTTTTAGCTCTGCGTGGAGAAACTGAAAATCAGAATCTTAGTATAATCTGTTGAGCTACAATTAACTGCATTTGATAAGATACTGAAAGAAGGAAATCTAAGAAAAGAATTGACCTAGATGTATGCAGGAATAGAAGGAAACATAGAGTACAACAATTTGAAAACTTCATGGATTGGATCATGCTCCCCCCCAAATTCCTATATAGAAGCCTTCATCGTCAGTGTGATGGTATTTGGAGATGGGGCCTTTGGGAGATAATTAGGGTTGGAAGAGGTTATGATGGTAGGACTATTAAAATGGAGTTAGTGTCCATTTAAGAAAAAAAAAAAATACCACAGAGCTTGCTCGCTGTCTCCCTGCCATATGAGGACATAGTGAGGAGGCAGCCATCTGTAATTCAGGAAGAGAGTTCTTATCAAGAACTGAATCTGAATCTGTTGGCACCTTGATCTTAGACTTTCCAGCCTCCAGAACTGTGAGAAATAAATTTCCATTATTTAAGTCACACAGTCTGTGATACTTTGTTGCAGTACTCTGAGCAGATTAAGACAAGGGCTTCCATAGTTGGAGAGGTGCATCTTTCTCAATGGCAAATAGTATAAAAGAAAATCAGGAAGATTTCAGTGATAATGAGTGATGAAAACTTCATGAAAGGTATCAAATGAAAGATATAATCCTCACATTCATTGTTAAAATTTTCTGAATGAATTAACTAAGGGTATAGAAATACGAAAAATCCCTCGTGATTCCAAATACCAGCAATAAAGTCCCCATGAACAAAATCACATGGAAAAGAACTGCAGGTATGGCTTTAGGCACTTGAGGTTTTCTGGAATCTGGCTTAATCTATGACAGTAGTACTGGTTTGAACAGTACCCCTACCCCCAAATTCACGCCCACCTGAAATGTGCAAATCTGATCTTATTTAGAAATAGGGTCTTTGTAGATGTCATCAAGATGAAGTCATCTTGATTTAGGACACCTAATTCAGTTCTTATAAGAACACCCAATCTAATAACGATTGTCCTTGTAAGAAGAGGGAAATTTAGATATAGACAGAGACACACACGGGACAACACTGTGAGGATGGAGACAGAGACTGGAATGATGTATCTACAAGCCAAGGAATGCCAAAGATTGCCAGCAACAACCAGCAGCTAGCCATGGAACAGATTTGGCCTCCAAGCCTCCAGAAGGCACCACCCCTGCCAGGATCTGATTTCAGACTTAAGATCTCCTGAACTGTGAGAGAATATGTTTCTCCTGTTTTAAGCCACTTAATTTGTGGTAATTTATTATGGCAACCCCAAGAAACTAATTCATTAGTTAGACTTCCCCAAATCTCTAGGCTGGACTAAAGATACTGCTTTTTCAAACATGAGAATAGCCCTTGGACCTCTAACCTTTATGAACAGGAAGCAAACTAAGAAATCTCATCAGCTCCCAAGAGTAATTTCCCTCAATGCCTTCTTCAAATGTAGCCAGAAAAGAATGCTGGAACATGGAGAAGAGCTCCTAGAGGGTAAGGCCAAAAGCTACTGGGAGCGAGGTTCTAGGCAGCTGCCATCCCCACCAGAGGAGGAATGAGCACCTCGTCAAAGAACTTTCTGAAGGACAGTGCTTGCTTCATGGTTGTACGACCTGTGCAGTAGTAAAGGGCCCCGAGCTCAAAAGGATCCTGTGCTTGGTTTAATGCTCTTGTTACAATGTTTTTTTGAAGAAGGGGCTCTGCGTCTTCATTTTTCACTGTTTCCTACGAATATGTAGCCAGTTCCGGGTAGAGTCTCATCCTCATGTCTGCACAGGGAGATTTCAGAATTGGTTCCAAACCAGTGACTATTCTGTGTTTCCCACACGTCACAAGAGTTATTTATAGCTGTTGCCCTGTCCTCATTCCTCCACTGAAAATTGAGTCTGTGACAGGGAAGATAACTTGTCTTTTGAAGGCACTTGTCTCCTAAACAAAAGGAGCTACCTCCAGACCAGATGAGAAAGCCAGGTGTCACTCAGAGAACCTGGATGTGGAAGCACGTGTGGCTAAAGCCATGGGGAAGGGATTCTATTCCTTGTGGGAGGGATAATGTATATTCTATGTACAAAGAAGAGTGGACAACATTTCTGGGGACAAGGGAGATGGGCTGGGGTCATTATTTCTGTGTCTTCAATATCTGGTTCTTTCTGGCAGGTTTTTCTCTCTCTCCAGGAACCGAGGCATGGGCATGTGACCTGCTTTGATTAATGGAATTTGAGCTCAAGTTATATGTTGCATGTCTGATCAGAAGCTTCAGTGTCTACTTCCCCACATGGCTTCTTCATTCTGTCATAGATCCAGATAGGAGCTGCTCCAGCAGCCAGGTCCAGGATGTGGACAACAGTGATGCACACCAGAGTCAGCTGGTTCCCAACGAACACATGGTGTTAACAAGAAATAATCTAGATGTTAAAAGCTACTAATTTTAAAGGTGTTAATTACCACCACATCATTTGACTATGTTGCTTGACCAGGGGCAAACTACTCTAGAAATTCAGTTTCCTCCATTGTAAAAACTGATAATCCTGATGGAGAATATTCACCAAACTTGCTTAGATGCCACAACACACAGACACATGTGTGCAAATGCACACACACATACACACACACACATATCTGGAAAGTAAATGACGGTATTCATACATAAAGCTCTCCGTGAAGGACTTAATGCATACTAAAATGATTCATTTGGAGGGCACCCGGGTGGCTCAGTGGGTTAAGCCTCAGCCTTCAGCTCAGGTCATGATCTCAGAGTCCTGGGATCAAGCCCCGCATTGGGCTCCCTGCCCAGTGGGAAGCCTGCTTTCCCCCCTCTCTGCCTGCCTCTCTGCCTAATTGTGATCCCTCTCTCTGTCAAATAAATAAATAAATAAATAAACAAATAAATAAATAAAATGATTCATTTGGGAGGCTGTAGACACCTTGTTTCTGCAGAACTGTAAAAAATGGGATGGGATAATTGTGCTTCAACTCTGTCTGAAATTTCGGGGTATGGTTTTAAAAAGAGAAGTGTTGGGGTCTTTTTATACCTTTATGCTCTTAAACTGTGACAGACTGGATACACACAGACGCACACACAATGAGGAGAGTTTGGGAAAGGAAGATCTTGAAAACAGGCAGGTTTAACATCAGGAACATTATCACCTTCTATTTGGGAATACGACAACCAAACAACCCTGGTTATATATACAAAGATGAGACAAATAGCTGTTTCTCAACATTAAGCAGCCTATTTACTATACATTTCTAAGATTACCCAAATGGCACTATGGTTATCTCGCCATATTCTAACAGCTGTCAAGGACTGGGCCATGATGGTGTGAAATACAAACCATCTGCTCTCAGCTGGAAAGCTGATTATTAAGGAAGTGTGTGCCTTCACATCACTTATAGGCCCACATGATGTTTAGCTGCATGGGAACATGGATAAATAGGGCATTTTTGAGGGAACAGGTGCCATCCAGAAGGTTTTAAAAGATGCATGAAATTGATCCAAACTTCACACTTCTGGAGCGTAAGGATGTGCCATCTTTCTCCCTATAGGAGTTGGTCCATCAGTGGAAATATGCAGAATGAAATATATTTTGAGAACGGGCTTAACAATGACACAAAAATTATGATATTCCTAATAAGGGTGTACTGGAATAACAATAATTAAATTCCATCATCCTATTTTTGGAGTCAAAAATCTAGGTTTAAATTAACATATTTTCTGTAAGGTTTTGGTCAAGTGATTTAATCTTTCTGGTCTTCAGTTTCCTCTTAAGTCTAACTAGATTATGATGTCTCTCCTACCAGTCTCATTGTGTTTTTATAGAATTCAACTGGCATGGTATTAAAACTTTTTCAAGAGATGAGACATAAAATGTCAGTTGTAGTTATTATTATGAATCCTGATCAAGTGCTCAAACACTTTCTCTTACCTGGATTGAATTCATTCTTGGCACTAAGCATTGAACTCAATGAAATAACGTAAAACATTTGTCCTATAAAGACAAAGAACATGACAGAGACTGCTGGTTCTGGTTCCCTAGATAATATCCCTTTTTTTTTTTTCTTCTTCTCCCCTGCTAAGAAAAACCACAGTCCTCATTGTGGTGGTGGTGAAAATGCACCTGGCTAAAAACCTTATGTCCCAGCTTCTCCTGCCCATGTGTCTTGTGGCATGCTCCTTGACACTGAGACAGAATTAGAAGATATTGACTAGTTTGATAGAGACCAACATGCTTGGTCTTTCCCTTCTGGTTTTGCCCTTCACTACTCCCTCCATCTTCCTACAACATGGACATAGTCTATCTCGTGACAAAAGGATCAAGATAGCAAATGAGGATGGCAAGGCAGAAAGGTAGGAAGTGCCTGGGTCCATGAGACCTGCAGAGTGGCTGCACCAGCTCTATCCTGACTACCTCTGGACTTCATGCAAGTTAGAAAACAATAATGCCAGCCAAATTCAACCCCCAAGTGATATAAGAATTTTGTGCTTATACCACAGACATCCTATATTTTTTAAATAATATACATATTGCTATACTTTGCTCAGTTGTCATATATATTGATTTTTATATAAAACTCACTAAGAGAGCTTACTATTAAAGAAATCACACAATATGTTTTGTTGTAGAGGAAAGATAATTTTCATGCTTTGTTTCAGATTATATATATTGAGCTACACTTGGAACTGATTTTGCAAGAAGTATAAATAGACCATGTTTCTTTCCAATCTAATATAAAATTCAGTGGTGCTCTCTATCTTTTGGAACAATACTGGTCCGACTTCTGAATTCAATAAAGAATTTATGTTCTTGGTACAAGCAGTAACTGGAACTATGGTGAGATGATGTTCTGAGTTTTTAGAACAAGTTGAGTCCATACTTCAAACTCAGAATTCCTCCTTTGGGTTCCTGTTACCCTGTGGAATGACTGCCTGGGGTGGATGAATCTGTGTAACTTTGTTATAAGGTTATCGAGAAAAATTTGTAGTTGAATTAGGAGACTAGCCACGCAGTGCATAACTAAACCTAAAGCTACCCGGATGGCCATTCCCATGGACCTGACCATTTCTAGTACTGCTCTCAACTATTAATTGAAACTGATGAAAAGCTCACTGTATTTGGTAGAATCAGTGTATGGCCTTGGTTGAAAATACCAAAATCATTTATCCAAACTAGATCGATGCAACAGATTACAGATGTCAATACTGTTTAGCCACATAGCTAAGAACCAGATTGATGCTGTATACTTTATGTAATCAAAAGAAGAAAAGTGCCTCGGTGCACCTGGTGAAGTCTCAGAGGTGAAGCAGCTTTAGCATATAAATATTTCTTTAAGACACAGAAGTAACCAAAACTTACTTGGATCAAGGGCATATATTTTCATGTAAGCTCATTAAAATATTTTATTTTATTTTATTTTATTTAGAAATATAAACCAGAAGTAATGGAAGTGTCCCCAAATCCAAATACTTCCCTGGAGTACAGAGAAAAGATAAAAACTTTCCCGCTCAACTCATCTCATCCTACTTTTTAAGAGTAACTAAATATTAATATTTAATCACTGTATGTCAATCCCTCCCAAATATCTATGCCCATATAAACACACACTTACAGACATACACACTTTTTTTAAAGAGTATTTTGTTTCTGTCACAAAAAAAACATGTTTATATATGTTTATCGTTCTGGAATTTGAATTGTTTCACTTAACGTTATATTACAGACAGCTTTTCTTTCTTTTTTTTTTAATAAAGATTTTATTTAGTTATTTGACAGAGATCACAAGCAGGCAGAGAGGCAGGCAGAGAGAGAGAGGAAGGGAAGCAGGCTCCCTGCTGAGCAGAGAGCCCGATGTGGGGCTCGATCCCAGGGCCCTGAGACCATGACCCGAGCCGAAGGCAGAGGCTTAACCCACTGAGCCACCCAAGCGCCCCTACAGACAGCTTTTCATGTCAATATATACACTTCAGTATGTACAGGGTTAACTTAGTCTTTTTCTTTGACCAACTACAGGGGATTGATTGATTGATGATATCATAATCTATTTAGCCATCTCCCTTTCCACAAAAGAACATTTAAATTTTATCCAATATTTTGATATTACAAATAATGTTTGAAATAAGTTTTTCTTTCCAGTAAAGACAATTTGTTTTAGACTAATCTTATATAGAGACAAACTAGAAAACCTGAAAGTAGATCAATCAATGGATCGATCGATCACTATAGATAAATGATATAGATTGATAGATGATATATATCTAAATATAGAGCTAGATCTAGGTAGACAGAAAGATGTTTGAATGCATCAGAAAGATTCCAAGGCACTGAGGACTTCCAGGGACCAAGAACCCAAGGTAAAGAAAGACCAGAAAGATTACCCTGACATTTTATACTTTCTTTTCCCTTCAGAATAATGATGATTCCAAAGGAAGAGTAATTTAAGAGGCTACAAAGCTGAGCAGAAAACAGTAGCTGAGAAGCTGAGAAGTCAAACAGAGCTTTTTAGAGTTCATAGAAGAGTTGGAACCAAAATATTGAGTTCCATGCTGCCAAAAAAAGAGAATTTGACAGACATCAGAGGATTTCGTATTAGGGATTTCTGAAGAGCTACACTTTAAGAGTAATGGTAAACAAGACTGTGTTTCACACACACACACACACACACACACACACACACACACACACACACATACACACTTCAAGAAAAAAAGATGAGAAAGAATGTGGCAGAAATAATACTTGAAGGTATGAGCCAGCTTTCACTCTCATCTTGGGGGTCTGGGAAAGACTACTTCCAAGCTCCTTGATACTGCTGGTAGAACCAGTGTTCTATCACTCCTTTTCTTACTCATGTCCCCTGGGGATTGCTCTCAGATCCTTTCTAGCTGGTCCCCTCTGTCTTCAGAACCACCGATGGACTATCTCTTTTGCTTTGATCTTTCTCATGTTTGGATTCTCTCTGACTTCTCCTCTGCTGCTCACCTGTAAGCATTTTGCTTTTGAAGGGATTATATGATAGGTTAGGCTCACCTCAATACCCATTTGGTTAACCCAAAGTCAACTGATAATTACATGTGCAAAATCAATTTTGTCATATAACATAACATAATTAGGAAACTGAGATCTCATTATATTCAAGTTTCCACTCTTACTCAGCGAGAGAAGATTGTATGAGAGTGAGAATCAGGTCATCTAAGGTCATCTTAGAATTTTGCCTACCACACTGCTTATAAGACAGACACTTTAAATACATAAATATATAAGAGTTGAAAATAAAGGGAGGGGGAAAATACATCACACGAACACTAACAAGACTATACTTGTGTAACTATACAAATATCAAACAAAAAATGCTTAATTAAAAAGTATTCATTAGCCTCTTTAAATGTCCTTCAATAAAGTTTTATAATTTTCTCCAGAAAGTAAAAAATAAAAAAAAGTATTCATTAGGGGATTTAGAGGTAGGAATTTCCAGTTTCAAAATGAATAAGTCATGGGGATCAAAAGTGCAGTATCAGGAATATAGTCAATAAAATTTTAATAACATTGTATGGTGACACATGGTAAGTATACATATGATGGTAAACATTTTGTAATGTATATAATTGTTGAATCACTACGTTGTACATCTGAAACTAATATAATATTGTATGTCAACTATATTTTAAGAAACATATAAAAGTAATTAGGTTTAGTTTCATACATGTAAAAAAGTATCAATATAAATAAAAAGAGACATTTCATAAGAGCAAAAACGTCAATCCACCAAGAAGATATAAAAATGTTAAATGAATGCACACTAGAAATTCAGCTATAAAATAAAAATAAACAGAAATAAGAGGAGAAATAAATAAATGTACAACTATGGTGGAACATTTTAACACACCTTTTTTCTTATTATTAATATATTCACTTAGCCTTTCTTAATAATTAATAGCACAAGTGTGGGAAAATCCAGTAAATGTGTAGAAAATTTGAACAACATCATTAACAGAATTGACCATTTGATGTATTGAATATTAAATCCACCAAATACATAACATGCTTCTTTTCAAGTGCATATATAACATTAACCAAAATTGACCATATGCTGGATCATAAAGCAAATCTCAACAAATTTCAAAGGACTAAGATCACGAAAAAAAGTGATTTGTAACCACAGTGAAATTAAGCTAGAAATTGATGATGATGATGATGATATTGAATATATGACTTCTTCACATAAAACTCTAACTCATCATTGAAAGAAATTAAAAGATAACTATGTGGTAAAATAAAAATGTCAGGGATTAGAAGACTCAATATTGTAAAGATATCTATTTCCATAAACTAATATGTAAATACCATGTGATCTTGACTAAAAATCCACAGCACTTTTTGTGGAAATTGACAAGTTGATTTTCAGATTTTATGTAGAAATGCAAAAGACCAGGTACAGCCAAGACAATCCTTGAAGAACAGAGTTAGAAGACTTAAATCATCAGATATCAAGATGTATCATAAAGTTATTTATTTTGACAAAAACTCACCTTGTTGGATCTGGGTATTATTCACTCCAAATGCCTGGTATCTGTCCTCCTAATGCTACTTGAATCAACCTAGAAGAATTATCCTGTATCTTTTTAGTAAACCATGCTTTACTGTATTCACATTTATTAAATAAATACATACACACAAACACCATATATAATCTATAATGTCAGGCTCTACAGAGTAAAGAGTCAAGAACAGATAAACAGATCAAAACTGTAAGTTGTAGATTGTTGGTTATGGTCACTTGATTTGTAACAAAGGTGGCACAGTAGAACAGTGAAAATAGTGAACAATCTTTTTGCTGGATTGTGCTGCACCTATCAGATATTTGACTGTTGGACAGGAAAGGTGAAGAAGAAAAGACTTGCCCCTATCACAAGCCATATACAAAGAATTTAATTTTAGGCTAATTATAGTAAATTTCAAAAGTAAAATAATAAGTTTCTGGAAGATAACAGGAAAATATATTCATAAATTTTGGATAAGCAAGATGTATTCAACAGCACTAAGCACTATGGAAAAGATTGATCAACCAGAACACATTAAAATTAAGAACCCATTAAGAAAGTTTAAAGGCAAAACATCAAGTGGAAGAACATATTTGCAATAAATATAGTTGACAAAGGCCTTACAACAGAATTTATAAAGAACTCTTGCAAATCAACAGGAAGAGAAAAAGCAATCAATAGGGGAGGAAATGAACGAGTAGACTTATTCGTTAAGTCACAAAAGAAGAAATTCAAAAGTACTCACCCATGTTAGTCATTGTAGAAATGCAATATAAAAATGATCATGAGAGATCACTACCCACTTAAAAAACTACAATTTAGAAAGATGTAATAGTAAGCTTCTGCAGAGTTTGGAGCAGCTGGTGTTCCCATACTGTTACTGGGGATGTTAAATGGTACAAGCACTGTGGAAACCTACTTAAGTTGAACATGTATATGACCCACAACCATGCAGTATTACACAATGTTTTAAAGAAATGTATATTACACAAATCAAAAGACATGCACAATAATGGCCATGACAACATTATCTATAACAGCCAAAAGCCAGAAAAAGCCCAGTTGCCTGTCAGTAATATAATGGATAAATACATTTTTCTCCATTCATGCTATGGAATTCTCTACAACTAGAAGTTGAATGAACTGCTATATACTGCAGCATCCCACAACACACAACAAAAAAGTTATCACATCTATGTCAAATACAGTGCTGAACGATAAAGACGCCAGATACAAAGGAGTACAGATCGTAGGATTCCCACATGCATTCCAAGAGTAGGCAACAGTAATTGATGTTATTTGTTGCATGTTAAGGGTTATATTTGGAAAGGAGTGTAAGGTTGGCGACTATAAGATTAGTGGCAAGAGAATATTTTCTAGAGTACTGACAATACTCTCTTTTTTTTAATGTATGTGGTGGTTAAATACATGTGTTCATTTTGTAATAATCTACTAGCTAAACATTTATTAATTGTTGCACTATTATGTATGTATAGTATACTTCATTAAAATGCTTATTAAACCTACAAAAGGAATTAAAAATGATGCTTAAAAAGTAATATTTTTACATACATATTGAATATCTTTAGGAGTATTTTTGTACAGTTCCTGGATGAGTAATTGCTGGCCCAAGGGCACATTATACTCTTGAAAGCTCAACTATTTTTTCCACTGTGTTGAAAACAAATATAATCTACAGAGAAAAGAAGCACATTTTGTTCACCATCTACTATTACATACTCCATGTCATCCTCACCCAGCTCAGTGAGGTAGGTAGGTGGCTCATGTTACATTTTGCTGATGAGAAAACTGAGTTACCGAAAAATTAAACACTTTGCTGAAGATCTCATGTCTAGAATAAGCTAGAGAAGAAGATTAAAATCGGCTCTGTCCACGTCCAAATCCCATTTCCTTCTCCTTGATCAAAATACACAAGAGGCTATCCTTTCCAAAAAATGGAATTAGCACAAGACGATATCCTTTTATGAGCAGTGGATTTACACATGTAAAATCCCAAGCCCCAGATCCAGGATCTGGATCATTTGTATGCATCATCTTTGTAATACCACTCAAAACAGAACACCCGTATACTATATAAACTGAGACCAACAGAACCATGGGAATGATGGAAGAATTGATGAACCTGTTCCCCAGACTAACAGAGGACAGGTAAACGTCTCCAAATAGGTTTGTTAAATCTGGCTCCTAAGGATTTTCAGAGTTTATAATTTTCCAATAATAAAATCACTTACTTCACCGGCCCTGAATTTTATTTCCACCTTAAATGCCTGATACTTGTACCTAATGTTGAAGTAAAATAATTCAGCAGAAACGCTACACTTAGTGCCAGGCAGTTCATTTTGCCGCAGCTGGTATGTTTGTATTACTTTCCTCAAATAGTTGAATGCCCACCATGTGGCAGGCACTGGGCTGAGCAGCAACACAAGTCAGATAAAAGAGAGACTCTGCCTTCAGAAAGCATTCTGACAGAGAAGAGATGAAGTCAGCAACCAGGCAATTACAACCCAGAGTGAGAGCCTCAGGAAAGTAGAGTGTGGGATGGAAGTACGGTATCCCGTGCAGGACAGAAATGAGTTAGAGAAGTTTAGAAAAGAAATATGAACATACCAGGAAGGGGTGGGTGACCCAAGCCAGGCAAAGTTCAGGAAGTTCAATTCAGGAAGGAGCCCAGAAATAATTCCTGACAGAGGAAGCAGCACAGGGATGAAGAGCTAGCAGGTGTTCACAAAGCTAAACCTAGTTTATGGAATTTGAATACTGAGTGGAAGGAAGGGTGGTGTGTGTCAAGAAATCGTCAGGATAGGTCAGCGAGGCATATTAAAAATGTCTTTGGGGGCGCCTGGGTGGCTTAGTGGGTTAAGCCTCTGCCTTCGGCTCAGGTCAGGATCTCAGGGTCCTGGGATCGAGTCCCACGTCGGGCTCTCTGCTCAGCAGGGAGCCTGCTCCCTGCCCCAACCTGCCTCTCTGCCTACTTGTAATCTCTCTCTGTGTGTCAAATAAATAAATAAAATCTTTTTTAAAAAAATCTTTAAAAAAAAATAAAATGTCTTTGGGAGCATTTTAAGAACTCTGGACTCCACGTGAGAAAAAGGCAAAGACATTAAAGAATTCTAAGATCAGATTGGGGTTTTAGAGAGATTGATGTGGCTGGTACAATGATGCGGTGGGTACAATATAAAACATGGCAGGAACTAAGAGAACTGGAGTCAGGGAGAGGTGCTCCAATGCTTTTACAGGTTACCAGGCAACAGATGAAGGGGACCTGAACTGGAGAAAAGTCATCATGATGGGTGAATGTAAGAGATAGGGACATATTAAGAAGGGACAATGGACAGAATTTGGTTTAAGGTTGACAGAAAGAGAGGAGGCAAGCATGACACTCCGCTTTCCAACTTGGGAAACTGGATATGTGAGAGCACTCTCTAGTGACATAGGGACAAAAGGAGAAGCACATCAAGAAGGAAGATGTTAGGTTGCATTTTGTGTATGTCGAATTTTAGCTGTAGTGAGGGCAGCCTGGAAGATATTCCAGTGGGAAACTGAATGCACAGGCCTACAGCTCAAAAGAAAGATCAGGCTGGAAACTGGAATACAGGGGTTATCTAGACATAGATGCTTATCAAAGCCAATGTGAAGCAAGGTTACAGAGAGAAGGGTGGGTGTTAAGGGACCAATCGGCACCACTGATAATAAGGTTTTTAGAGAGTAAGATACTCTCTCTTCTATCTTTACCTTTTTTCTTTCTTTCACATGCTGACATCTGGTCAGAACAGCCACCAAGCAATTTAAAAAGTGAGTAAAGAAATAGAGAAGACCCACTTTGAGGGAAAAAAAAAAGCAAGAGCCATTTTCGCTGACACCTAGATCCTGCTATCATAATGAATGCTGCCACTAAAGCTTAAGAATCACCTACACTTGCTACCTTAATCTAGCAAAGCCAAGGAATGAATTCCCGTTTGAATTTAGCCTTCTTCTGGCATCAAACAGAGGAAACTCAATTTGTTGTGTCAACCAAGATTGCTTTCTCACAGATTTTGCTATTAAAAGATTTGTCTATTTAGCAGGGTTTTATATTTACAGAGTGTTTTACAGTTCTCAAAACACTCTCACATATGTATGATTTGTATCTTACAACCCCATAAGGCCCACCATTACCCCCATTTCATGGACAAGAAAAACAGAGAAGTTGGTGCTTATAACTCATTATTTCTTGATGTCCATCATCCAGTTTTCGGACCCTGGTTTTATAAAGTGGAAATCAAATAGCCCAGCTGGGCGGATGTATGTAACCTCCTAAAATCTGCCCCTTCCTTCTTTTTTCTTTTTTTTTTTTCTCCCAAACAATGAATCATGGAGCATTACATAAAAAACTAATGATGTACTGTATGGTGGCTAACATAACATAGTAAAAAAAAATTTGCCCCTTCCTACAATTCTTTTTCTACTTCAGCTCCAGTTCTAATTTTGTTAGGAGAAGGGAGGCAGCAGTTTTATAATCAAATGCACTCCCGAGGGTGGATGGGAAGACCTGCATTCTGGTTTCCCTCCTGTGTGGTCCATTCGGCTTTCTGTGGCCTTCCCATTGATGAAATGAGGATACGGGTGCCTCTATCAGGGCCCGTGTTGCCATGGAGATGAATAAGACGGTGAACAAGGTGAGCACGGTGCCATCTGTACCCCACCGTGCACAGCGGAAGGCAGTGACCTTCACTCTTTTGAGTGCATCAGAATCACCTAGGAGCTTTTAAAAAATACCCAAGCATGCATAAATACCCAAGTCCCACCCCAAATATTTGGGATCATAATTTTGGGGAATGGGTTCAGTATATCTTTCTTTTTAAAAATAAGAGTTGAAAAGCACTGGTTTAGGTATCATTCTTTATAATTGCAGTGAGGCAGCAGAGCAAGGCCATTGAGTGTGGGCTCGGGACACAGCTGTCCCTGCAACACCACAGCTCTACCACTCATGGGCCTGCCATCTGAGCAAATTACTTCCCCTCTGTGATCCTTATATGCCACCCATTGAAAAGGTAAGTTGCAAGTCATTGTACTGTAGGTTAAAAACTTAGAAGACCTTCACTATAGTACCGTACACAGAAAACCCTTCAAAATGGTAGCTGTTGTTTTGTAAATATTAACGTAAGTTTTCCTATTTCGGGAGCTGGATGGATCACTGAAGCCCTGCCATGTAGAATTTGCTTTTATTATCACCGTCCTGACTGTCTTTGAGGTCTTAGTGCCAGCCAAGTTGCTCCTTTCTTAAAACGGAGAGTGGGAGCCACAAGGCAACTGCTTCCCGCCAGCCCCATGACTTTGGCCAGTCCGGACTCTGAAACTTCCCTTCTTTCTGCAAACCACTCCAGGTTCCCAGAAAGTGCAAAAGGAGTTTGATTAGGAAGCTTAGAAACTGCTAGAGACAGATCTGCTGAAGATCATGAGAAAATTTTGAAAAAATGTGTTCTGAAATGCCCTGCAGAGAAAAGGTTTAACTTTTGTTTGTTCTTCCCATCCCCACTTTCTCCCCGCCCTTCCCACCCTCCCTGCCCCTTTCTGAGGCACAGACAGACCAGCTTTCCTCCCATCTAAGATCAGTCATAATGGGTAGGAAGCGTTGGGTAGGAAGCTTTCAGTCATAACACTGCCGATCCACTCCTGGAGCTTTCTCATGCTGACTCCACACTCATATCCCACCTGTGAGGTGAGGAGAAGGGTCCTCACTTAAAGAAGAGGAAATTCAATCCTGGAAAATTACAGACACTGAGTCAACTGAGCACATTTCAAGAAAACTGCTCACCTCTGTGATTCTGGCCAAATGACCAAATGTCTCCTCCTTCTTTTACACGTGGCCGCAAGCTCTGTAGTCTTGTTCCTCACTTTTCAAAGTGTGCCCAGATACCAGAAGTATCATCATCAGCTAGGAATGCATTAGAAATGTAGAATCTCGGTCCCTATCTTGAGCCAACTAAATAAGAATCAGCATCTTGGTGAGATGCCCCAGTAAGTCGAACATGCACTAAAGTTTGAGAACTACTGGTGTGGTGGTTCAATATACAGAGTTGTTGAGTGAGGACCCAGACTAGCTGTGTTTGCATCCTTGCTATGTCCTTTTCCAGTTGTGGGACCAGGGACATGGCACCTAATCTATCCAGGCCTCGATGTCCTCACCTGTAAAACAGACATGAGAATGGTATTGATCTCACAGGCTTGTATGCAAAATGCTTGGTCTATAGCAAGAATCCTGGGAAACATCTCTTTGTAACAGTCTTCCATTACCACCATGCCATTCAAGAGAGCAAGCCATTTTCTGCAGACCTCTCAGTTCAGAAGTTCTTCGTCTAGGCCATTGACTTTTCTATCCAGCCAAGTACTTACAGTACTATCAATTTCACGTTAGTTTTATTCCTTCTTCTGTAGAACTACATTCAAGGAAAAGTTACTGGCAAAGACATCCATCAATGTTTTAGTCTTCTCAAAGGAAAAGAGAAGCCCAATTCAGCCTAGCAAGAGTGTTCACATTAGTGCAGTGATTACGCATACAACACTAGGTAATCAACCTGGGAAGTTTATTGCCCACCCACTTGAGAGTTTAGTGTTATTAGCTAATTAAAGAGAGGATCTGTCCTCTTTTATATATTGCTTTTAATGAATTAGATAATCCCAGCACAGTTACCATGGTATACTATTTATAAAGACTTGCCATTTGGTTGTAATTTTTCAACTGATTAGAGCTTAATTTCTCTTGTAAATTGCCTATAAGTAACAAATACACCATAGCGGGGTGTCCAGGTTTATGGCAAAGTAAAATTTATCTGTTTCGGCTTCTTCGCTTCTGAAGTAAAACACAGTGCCCGGGCTGACGCTGCCTTCATATCTGGATCCATCTGAGCAAGATAGACACAGATGAATCGGGTATAACAGAAACAAGAGCACAGAACTTATAATATAAGAGAAACAGTGGTTTTTCCTTTAAATATATTATGTTCTCTTGTTGCCTTATTTGTGTCTTTCTGGAATGACAAGACATTTGTACAAAAATAAAGAGGAGACCTTCTACCTGAGCATATTTGAGTGATTTATTTTTCATCCAAAGTCTTTAAATAAACCAGATCATATTATGTTCTTCTCCTCTCTCCCTCTGCCTCTACCACCCTCTGTCTCAAATGTATGTACCTCATTACAACAAACGTCACTCATTTTTAGACTCCAATTTGCCACCATCCCACACAGACCTGCTGTTCCATCTCTCCATGTTAATTCCCATAAATAACTGATATCAAAATGCAGAGTCTTGGAGATACACTTCAGAAAACTTCATGTGTGGAGAAACGAGACACTGGAAGGCTATTCAAGGCCTTAGAAATTGCTACAGATTTGTTCCATCCTTCCCTGAGACTTCAGCAACACATTAATGACAGAGGGTTAGCACTGTCCATCATAAAATTGGAGTAATATACAAAGCATAGCAAACGTAGCTTTAAAGAAATCCAGAGCAATTTCCAAGTAACCCATATGTTCATAGGCTGCTTATATAGATGCAGGATAATTTATGTACCAAACACATATGTGATTCCTAAGACATATTTAGGAGTATACAATGTCTAATTTTTTTTATTGAGATCTTCATCTATTTGTATAACTGACTTGATGGTGAGTGTCCACACCAGGCACTCAAGTCATCCTACTATCTAAAAGAAATGCACAACAGTTTAGGATTACCAAAGTGTTCTGGAAACCTGATACCTAGCTTCTAAAACCCATGAAATGTGAATTTGGGAGCAATAAGTATTTCCCCTCCACCCTACCCTTAGGAGGGGACTCTGAGAAAATATTTTAAGATTCAGTACATAGGGAAAAAAACAAGTCTCAGGAGAGTGAAATGATCTCTCCAAGGTTAAGGCAGATGTAGGAGTAGCCAGGATTAGTTGCCCTGCCTACCAAATCCTTACAGCACTGACAGCTATATCCAAGAGGTACTGGATTTTCACAACTATATTTTCAGTGCAACTAAGATTGCAGGATGTTCTTGTTATGACAATTCTCTAGAGTTTTTCTGTAATGCAGCTCATGACACCCATGTCTTGGCATCTCCTTTTAGTGGGAGCCTTGGATATTCTAAATGCAATGAATGGTATTTGAGAGACTCAAACTTATTTTGAATTATTTTCTTAGAATTCAATAGTTTTTGAGTTATGCTCCTTGGAATTCTGTAGACTTCACAGGAGTGGATCAGTGACTACTAAGAAGAGGAGAAGAAGGAGCTGAGCATTTGGGGCTCCTGCCCCTTGTCCCTTCTACAAACACATCATTTCCATCTACCTGAGCTTTAAGGAAATGAGTTCCTACACAAGACTTCAAGAAAAGGCTTTGCTATAATAATTCTGAAGACTGCTCTTCTAATGTATATTAATCAAAGGTGGTTAAAGAACTGGATAATTCCAAGAGAAGTAGGATATGAAATCTAAGTCTGGTGACAAAATATCTCAGTATATAAATTACTGAAATAACAACTATGGAGGGAGAGATATTTAACTGGATTTCTGCCAACTGTCTGTTCTGGGGTCAGCAAATGATCTCAACTTACACCAGTCATGTCAGTGGTCCCCTTCAAAAGAGTCTCAGTTGGAACTATAAATTATACAGTCGCCCTACATAGGAGACATATATAGCATTAGTATATGAATGTATTTCCTCTTTAACAATCCACTTTAACCTAATAGGCTCAATGTTTAAAAGAAGAAAGAACCAGCAGCATAATATAAAAAGCAATTTGGTACAAGGACATTCTGGGTCATAGTCCAATGATTGCTCTGAATGAAGAAAAAGGTATAATTTTCCTTCCAACAAAATTCAGTCAGGGAGCACTTCATGGATGATGATGTGGTCTCCCAAAGAAACTTCAATTTTGCCTGACCAATCAGAAATATGTTCATTTAAAACCTTCCTATAATAATCTATTAAATAGATTAGATCACTTCACTTTTTCTATGAAGTACCAGAGAATAAATATTTTAGAGACTGTGAGCTCTTGATCTTTGCCACAGCTATTCAACTCTTAGAAAAGCAGCAACAGACAACACCTAAATGAGTAAGTATGGTAGTCTTCCAACAAAATTTTTTTCACATAAGCAATGGAACAGATTAGACCAGCAGACCTGTTGGCCTATGGCTTATGTGGCCATAGAATATACAGTTAGCCCCTAGAATATACTAGACAGAAATCCAGGTAAATATCTCTCCTACATGCAATGTAAGCTTCAGTAATTTATCAAGTAAGGATATGAAAAATAACAATACAAACTTAAAAATTCAACAATAAATGAGAGATTATGAACAGCGGTAACAACAAAAAATCCCTCCACGTTAAGTGTTATCAAGATCTTCCACTGAGTTGTAATTACAATGACTTATTAGCAGTGTATTAAAAAGGACCTATTATCCTAGGCATTCCAAATTCATATTATGGCCATTTAAATGAATTGCCTGCCCACACATATTTTGTCTTGAGTATGGAAGACCATGACATAGTAAATAGTCCAACCAAGACTCTAATGAACCTAATTAAGCAGTAACAGCATGGAAACATGCACACTCTTAGTTAAATTAATATTTCTTTCACAAGGAGTCATGGAGACAATATGGGTTTACATAAGCATCTGAACCATGAAAAATATATTTATTTACTTCTCGAGTAGGAGATAGTCACTAGTACCCTGCCAAATGAAATACTTCCTATGTAATAACTAGACACAAGACATACCCACTCACAAGGAAGCATTATGAGTGCTTCCCAGTGACATGTCATGAGCAGGGTCACACAGATAAACAGAAACCACAGCTGTAAAAATAGATGGCTTTCTGAGGCCAAAATGTGACAGTAGACCTCCAATCTTTGAAAGACAGTTACAAAGTTAGTAGTCATGAGATGAGGGCCAGTCCTCATTAGTCCCTAATGGAATTCCCTCTGAAAAAGTCACTTAATTCTCTGAGTCTTATTTTTCCTCTATGTAAGGTGAGGGATTGAAATGAGAGAACATGATAAATGTCACCCTCCATATCAACACACAACCCAAAAAAGGAAGGCCTGGATTTAATCCTTGCTCCATGGGTTTGGTGACTATCAACAAGTCAGTTGCTGGGGCACCTGGGTGGCTCAGTGGGTTAAAGTCTCTGCCTTTGGCTCAGGTCATGATCCCAGGGTTCTGGGATCGAGCCCCACATCGGGCTCTCTGCTCAGTGGAGAGCCTGCTTCCTCCTCTCTCTCTCTGCCCATCTCTCTGCCTACTTGTGATCTCTGTCTGTCAAATAAATAAATAAAATCTTTAAAAATAAAAAAATAAAAAATAAATTAAAAAAAAAAAAGTCAATTGCCTTCTCAAAATTTACAAAGTAAGCCTGATAATAATAATACCTATTCTGTAGGGATACAATAGGTAGCGATATCTAATGTGTATAAAACCTTTAGCTTTATGTGTCTGGCATATAGTAAATATCATTTGCTTTAGATATTTAGTAGACAGGAGTTCTAGGAAAGAGGGTGCAAGTAACCCCCCTTTAAACCCTTAAATCCAACAAAGTCTTTAAACCCTGCAAAACCAAACACTGGATACATAAAACTTGAGCCCAGAATAACAGTTTCTTAAAATATAGATAGGAAAGAGGGAAGGAAGGGGGGAGGGAGAGAGAGACGGAGGAAAGAAAGAAGGGAGGAGTAAAATATGCAATGCTCTCCTCATTGTAGATCTATGAATTAAATTTGACAAGTAATATTTAAGTAAAACAAAATCTTCCAGACAGTTAGTGAAAAAATACAAAAATAACTCATCTACCTTAATAATGCAGAAACGTAGGACCTTGTTAGATGGATGTCTTCTCATTTATCTTAAAGACGATTAGGTTTTCTGAAGAAGAGGTTTTTTAAAAATCAAATAAACACATGAAAAATTGTTAAATAAAGACAAGAGTCTTCAGATCAAAAAGCTTAATGAATTGCAGCAACCAGAGACAAGAGGAGGAGGGACAAGGAAGAGGGACAAGAGTGAGAAAAGTCAGTCTGTGGATGGTCCATCTGGAAGAGGGGCCTGGATCAATCAGAAGGAACCTCCAGAGTCCACATGACAGATGTTGGACTAGATCAAGGGTTGGCCAGATGGTAAGTAGTTTAGGCTATATGCACCACACGGCCTTTATCACAAATACTCACCTCTTACATTTTTAGTGTCAAAGCAGTCACAGATCATGCATAAACAATGGGTATGGCTGCCTTCCAACAAAATTTGATTTACAAAAACCAACAACAGCGAAATTTAGCCTACTGGCTATCATTTGTCTGTCCCTGCTTTCTACCATGTCCACCCACGTCTGAGTTTTTAAACTTTATTAATTTCTTAGTCTTTCAGTAATATATTCAGGAAGGGCTTGTGAATGCTATTATTTCCTAAGTGTTTGCCTATCCTAGAATATATTTCACACAAAGATCATAGCTTGGCTAAGCATAGCATTATAAGAAGTTGGATTCTGCCACATTGCTCCACTGTTTCTGGTGATATGTAAAAAGAATACAGAGCCATTTCTGAGTTTCCTTCTTCTGAACTGCCTCAACACCGTATGATTTCCCACATTGAATTTTAACTAGCAGGCACTATATTCACAAATGACTTTTGAAAGTTGTGTCAAAGTTACTGATAAAAGATAGGTAGAATAGCAATCAGTAAAAGACTGGAATTTCTTGGGCTGCGCAACCCCAAAGGGCATATGACTTTGAGTTGATGAAAAATCAGTGTTTCCCTGCATTTTCTTTGATCTCTTATATAGAAGGAATGAGCAGGGAGAAGAAGAGAGACTTTAGGTCTTTGTTTCCCTCATATTTTTGCATTAGATTACATTAGCTTTTTGGACCTGTGAGAATTTGAAAGCGAAATCCTCTAGACACCCTGTCCAGTTTTTTATATGTCAATTCATGAATCAGCCACCTGTTTCAACTATTGAAATGTTTTGTATATCTGGTGCTTTTCCTTTACTGACTGACATGCCAGAGAACATTCTGATGGATGACATGACAGAGATGGATTCTGGCCACCACAATGGAAAAGGGAAGTTTTTCTATTTTCTGTGGTTTATTTTGCCAGATTAGAGTCCAGTTATTCATGACTGGTTGGCAACTTAATCAAGACACAGGGATAGACCAAAGAATTTCCTTGCTGTGACAGAATTTATTTTTTTAAATTTTGTGACAAACCAATGATAACTGGGACTTTACCTCAGCCTCTATATTATAAGCCCACTATGAAATATGCCCTCGTGATAAAACACAGTCTCTCCATCAAACATAACCTGAGATTTAGAACTACAATTATTTATCCTGTATATTAATATTCCACTTCCAAATCTTGGTACTGTTTTTGGAGCGGGCGGAGAGACTCTTAAAACTCTGGATTCAGTTTTCTGTTACATGAAAGAGATGACACAAAGTCAACACTTTCCTCAGTTCATCTTAAAAAAAAAAAATGTGTGTATGCCCCTTTTCAATGTTAATTTAAAATCTCATTTAATTAACTTATTTTTTACTTAGCTTACTTAATAAGAATGACTGATTTTTATGGATACAAAAAAAATCAGTTATCCTGGATGATTGGGTCCTATGTCATTTATATTAGATGCCCCTCATCATGGAGGGAATAGGGTGATCCATCCTCATGGGAAATGAATTTGCCTTTCTTGCTGACAATATTTCTGCCAAACCACCACCTGGGGTCTAAAAGAAAATCAACTTCAGCCTAGTGATTTCTAACGCATTGCCTCTAACCAAGGAACTCAATTTATGTAAAAGCTGTGCTGCAAGGGGCTTACTCCCACAGAATTGACTGGTCTTCCTCACCACTGCATTATCTAGAAGTAATTGGCCTAATAGGTGAGTGGATTGACATAACTAAAGGCTACATCAGTAATCTATTGCCACATAACAAATCACCCCGAAATTGTGATTAAAACAACAGTTTATTACTTCCCACAATTCTGTAGCTCGAATGGGCAATTCTTCTACTAGTTCTGCACGGGCTACCTTATTTGGCTTCAGTCAGCTGGATACTCAGTTATGACTAGATGGTCCAACTTGACACCTTGCCAAAGTCCAGATGGGATGGCTAGACCCCTCTCTCGTCCTAGCCTGCTACATACGATGGTGGAAGCATTCCAAGAGAGCAAGGTATGAAGTACAAGCACTTGTCAAAATTCTGCTTGTATTCACATGTGCTGAAATTCCATTGCCTTAAGCAGTCACAAGGCTAAACCCATAGCCAGTATGAGAATAGGGTACTACAATTATCACACTGAACTTTTTGAGCAAAAGGCCCAGAAACAAGAGGTGTTTCCATGCCAAATTTTATTAGGCACAAATATCAGGTGGTAGATTCCTTTAAGTGGCTAAGCACATGCTCCCAAAATAGGATAGGGAAATGGGTGCAGGGTGTAGTGCTGGATTTTGGCTTTGTTTCCCTGTGAAAATTTACCTTTCACGTACATATTGTATAATGGATTATTTTTACAGTCTTTTGAAATGGAATTCTGGTTTTATTAATAGATTTAATAGTGAGAGTTTATGATAAAGTTGTGGTTAATAGTTTATTGAAGTTCCTGAAATTTTTAAAAATAAGCTTATGAAAAGGATTACTTTGAACATGCAACCTTCTCCTTTCTGCCCTCATTCTGAAGCCACTTTAAGATGGTCTTATAAGTTACTCACATTTACTATGTAATAGCGACATATAGCAAATATTACCTGAAAAGTGATCATGAGATTTATTATAAATTTTTAAAGTGAATCCTTAGAATAAGGTAAAAATTATTGCTATGTGTACTTTTGATAAAAGAAATCATTTCTCCTGATAATAATTATGGCTATAACTCACCATATATTACCTGTCACTGTTGAGCAAATAGCAAAAAAGGAATTAACCTTTGAACAGAATTAAATGAAAATGAAAGAGCTAAGTGTTATAGGAGTGAAAATATACAAATGCTAATTAAGTATTTGGCATTTAAGTTAAATGGCATAAAATAATATTTTTCAGGCAAGGAGGGAAAAGTACCACGAAAGCCACACTTAGAACCTTTATATAGGCTAACCATTTAAGGGCCTGAATTTCTAAAAGATTTTTTAAGGCTGTGCTATGAATGTAGTTCATGTCTCAGTACCTGCATTTCTATGTGACTATAGACACAAACTAATTTCACAGTACTGACAGTCAAAGCTACTCAATAATATGGGCAACCAAAATATTCAAATTATTACTTTTAAGGTATGTTTGAATAATACTAAAACAACTATGATTCATTTTCTTAAATTGCCAATATGATCCTTTTAAGTAAATAACTCGGTTTAAAGATCTTTTTGTCAATTACTTCTACTGGCATTCTATAGAAACAAGTAAACTCAAAATGGTATTCAAATTACTGACTGAAAATACAAACTAAGCTTTAAAATCCATTTGTAACCAACTTAATATAAGTTCAGCTTCCTAAGCCCTCTTGGTGTAAGTAATTAGTTTCCATGTAAATACATGTGTCCCATGAAGTTGTAAGCTTTTGGAATAAAGGCTGGGAGTGGATATCAATTGGAGTTAGGCTCAGCTTTGAGTAATAGAGATCCAAAAATATGGGCTTAAATAAAACAGGATCCTTTCTCTGCCATGCCATAGTCCAGGAATAGCCGGTCCAGGACAAATAAGGTGCCTTCTGCATATCTTTGAACAACCTGCTTCCAGCCTTTGGTATCCACTTACCCAGAGCATGGCCTTCATCGTCATGGTACAAGATGGAGACCTAGACATCACTCTACAATCTAAACTGCTGTTTGGAGAACTAAGAGAGGGAGAAAAGGGCAAAGAGAATCCTCAAGCTTTCTTATGAAGAAGTTTCTGGAAATGTGTCACCCATCATTTTAATATGCTTCACATTAAGCAGAACATTGTCAAATAACCACTTAGCTGCAAAGAAGACTAGGAAATGTAATCTTTATTTACATGTGCTCTGCTCAAAATTTTTCTTCCACAGAAAAATGGACAGCAGATATTTGGGGGCAACTAGCTATCTCAGCCAGGTTCTTGTCTTACTCTTCATGTTCCCTGCACCCTTCCCAGTGCCTAATAAAACAGACTTCCAGTAAATTCTTTTTTTTTTTTTTTAAGATTTATTTATTTATTTGACAGACAGAGATCAAAAGAAGGCAGAGAGAGAGAGCAGGCTCCCCGCTGAGCAGAAAGCCTGATGCAGGGCTCGATCCCAGAACCCTGAGATCATGACCCGAGCTGAAGGCAGAGACTTACCCCACTGAGCCACCCAGGTGCCCCAGACTTCCAGTAAATTCTTGTTGAACAAATCAATAAGTGGAAGAATGAGCAAATGAAGTGAGAGAATACATATAAATTTCAACATATAAATTCATTTCGAAAGGCTTTAAGAAAATGAATTTCAATTGGAGTGCTAATTAATATAATCCAAACTTCCAAAAGAGCATCATTCTAATCAACTTCTCAGATCCTCCTGAAAAATATGTTGAAATAAAAGTCAACTCTGAAAATTTTAAATGTTAACCCTAAATATTCAGTGTCTACCTATAATTATACAAAGAGAATATAGATATTAAACTCCATGATGAACAGTAAATGAATTAAATGCCATACCCCAGTTACTAAAAACAGTAATCTGAACAATGAATAGACCCCTTTTTAGACCTAATCATGTTCCTGGAACTCTGTGGGATGCTCTAAATACATCAACTCCTTTAATATTTAAAACTACCTCAGACAATGAACAAAAGCACCTTAAATATGAGGAACTACAATTTATAGAAATTAGGCAACTTTCTCATGGTCATAGGAAGAAAGAAGCAGGTTCCATACTCGGAGCTGGCTGCCTCCCAAGCCTTTCTTCACTATGAGAATGGCATATACAGGACTATAAAATGAGACTGGATTGGCAGCCTGGATCCAGATTATGGATAGCCTTGAATTCAGGCCAGAGAAATTCAGTTTCATTCTGACATAAATTGAAAATCATCACAGATGTTGGAGAATGTGATACATACGAGGTCTTGGAAATGTTACCCTGAAAATATTGTACAGGATGCACCTGAAGGAGACAGAGGAGCAAAAACGCTGATATGGCACTCAGAGTTTGCCAGTAAAGTGATGTCTAGACTAGAATTGTAGCTCCAGAATTCAAAACATGGTTACACACATAAATGTATTTCAAAGGAAAAAAAAAAAATGAACCAAGAGAAATATGGTGAACAAAGAGTGTATCATAGTTCTATCTGACTTTCAGGTGAGGGATAAGAGGCTCTCGAACTGAAGCCAGAGTCCTGTGATCCCTTCTTGGATTCTCACACACCCCACCTGCCAGTGAGCTCAGCCTCCTCCTCGTTGTTGATCATTTCTAACAGGAGAGCAGGAGATGTGCACATGTTTCAGAACAACTTCCAGACCAAGAACACCCCAGTTCCTGGAGCCTACACTACCTCCCTCTTCATGCTATATCATTCATTAACAAAATTTTCAAAGACCAATTATCAGAACATAGCCCTGATCTTGACAGAAGGAGAAAGGCACTACAGATGAAATACTGGTTTCAAATACCATACCACCCGAACACTAACTCCTATTACTAGCACTTCCTTGCTAATTACCCTCATTGTTATAATTCTTTGACCTCAGCTTCTTAAAGTATCTGTTTTCATCCTTAGTGGATGGCTGGCTTCACTTCATGTGTTGATAACATTGGAAGACTACAGTCCTCACCTTCCCATTCTTGCCTCTACATCCACCTCCCCTTTCATCTGTAGGACAGTGGAGAAAGCGTTACTCCTAACACACAAAGAACTTCTACCTGGGCTCTGCTTCCCATTTCCTCTTGTCTTCTAAAATTCTGAAGTAGCAATCATTCCTTTCTCACTCACATTTCTATTTTATTCATCATCTACTGCATCATTCCTCAGAGCACACGGAAATATTCCAATGTCACCCTTCATATTTAAAACATATCCTCTGTGGGAACACCTGAGTGGCTCAGTCAGTTAAGCATCCAACTCTTGGTTTCAGCTCAGGTCATGATCTCAGGGTCCTGAGATTTGAGCCCCGAGTTGGGCTCTTCACTCAGCAGGGAGTTTGCTTCAGATTTTCTCCATCTCCCTCTCTCTCTGCCCCTCCCTGCCCCCCTATCTCTCCCTTCCATTCAAAACAAACAAAAAACACATCCTCCCTTGCTATCACTTCCTCCTCCAGCCTCCAATCCACGTTCCCAGTCTCTTTCACAGTCAAATGCCCAGGGAGTTGTTGCACACAACATTTCCATTTCCTTATCTCCACTCGAGTATGGCTTCTGTATTCATTACACAGACAGAACTCCAGGTGCTAGGGATCACCCTGTTGAAAATCCAATAGACACATTTCTCTCTTTATCTTATGTTATATATAATAAGCACTCAAAACAACTTTCTCCTTCTTGAAACGCTTTTTCTTTTTCTCCTTCTTGAAATGCTCTTTTCTGTTAGCCCCTGGAAGAACACTCACCCAAGTGTTTCTTCTACCTCACTTGCTCCTCCTTTCAAGTCTCCTTCCCTCTTCAATCTCCTTTATTGTAACTCCAAATGTTGGCATTTTTCAAGACTCACTTCTTGTCCCTCTTTTCTCTGGACATGCTCTTCTTGAGTAATCTGGTTTATCACGATGGATTTACATTCCAAGCTAGTGCTAATGTTGCTCAGTATATACGTAATGCTCTCAACCATGTCATCCTCCAAGAAGCAGTACAGCGTACTGAATAAGTGCCTCGTTTTGAAACGTAGTGCCCTTATTTCTAGCTGGGGGATTTGTTCGCATTGATTAACTTCTCAGTGCCCTACTTTCCCATGATAAAATGGCAATAATAAAAATACCTTTTTCATAAGAGAATTGTGAAAATTAAATGGGTTATAACATGTTAAGTTATTAGAACCACGAACGGCCCATCATAAGCTATCAAAAGTGTCTTGCTATTGTAAGTGAGTAATGAGTTAAAACAGAGCTAGGCACACTTTCAGGGCAGAAATGTCAGACTCTGCAAGAGGAAATGCCAGACACAGAAGTTGAGGCAGTCAAAGGCAGAGCAATGGTGTGGCCTTCTGAAAGACAGGCCAGGAAGGCTGTTACTGGCCCACTTAGAGGTTCTGTTGAGAATGGTGATGAAACTCTCCATGCTTCCCAGCTGCTGAGAAGGTCTTCTGGGCTTCCACATCCTTATCACGGGCTTCATCTCCTTATGTAACCTGAATATGTCTCTTCCTTGCAATCTGAAAAAGCCTAACATTGTCTACAGTGTTGCCATCTGTTAAATTATTTAGTTAGCATACCTTCTCAGGAGTATAATTACTGGGTCAATGAGAATAAACACTTTTATGTTTCTTGACAGAATATTTATGTATGTTTTCTATAAGTACTAAACCAATTCACATTGCTTCCAGCAAAGTGTGTGCCTCTGCAATCTTACCCACAATGGATATTAGCAAAGATAAAATATTTAGTGTATGTTTATTGTGCCTTAATACAGTCACTCTTGCAGTGACTGAACAAAGGGAAGGACTCTGGCTCAAGCCCTAGGCTTGTTTGGCTAGGACACTCTATAGAACTTGCAAACCCCTTCATAGGAAGGATTTAGAAAATCAATTTAACTCAAAGACCCTGAGTTTTAACAGAGTGGATAAACCCACATGAAATAATATAAGAGGTTTTATTTTAGGTATAGTTTTGTAATACAACTAATTCACTAATACTTTAATAAAAAGAACATGGTCTTGATTTCAGACGGACTCCAACTGAAGACTCATCATTTTCTAGTATTTTGATTTTAAACAGTTTTCTAACCTTAAGAGAGGAATAATAATGCTTATCCCTACAGTGTAATGTGATAGTTAAATAAAATAATATATATGCAAGTGTTTGTGATACATTCTCGCTCGCCAGTGATTTCAGGGATTTTCTGCCTTGGTGCACTCTCTCTTCTCCAACCCACTGCTAGTCATTTGTTCCTATGTATACCCTGCCTTTGTCTCTGGGCAAGGGAGAAAATAAGGATCATAAAGTTTTTCTTATTTCATTTGGCAAAGCAAAACACTGTCCTAATATTTGCATACTGTGGGTTGTCAGCTATGCAGTTTGTCAGCAAACTTCCTGTGATCCAGTATCTTAGGTTAAATGTATTTATTCAACTGAAACAGATTTATAGACCATGAAATATCCATCAATGGAAATTTTTTTTCACACAGAGGAAAATGCAACCATACATGACTTAGGAGTAATACCTCCAAAACAATCTTAGGCAAAAATAAGAAAAGGAGCTAGAAAATAATTAAGTATGTCTTCCTTCCTCACTCCATTCAATAAAACCCAATCTATCTCAGACAACACTGTATTCATAAAGTGTTTCCTTCCTTTCCAATGACTAAATAACCTCCTTCCCTTTGACTATTCCTATTTTTTTTTATCTACCATTCATGAAGTTCTGATGAAAACCTAGCCTATATTGTTTTTCTAATCTATGCTTTATGTCTCCAAATACATTACCTGGATGACAGAAATATCTTTATATATTTTGTATCCTCTGCAAGAGCGAACACAGTTACCCATGTTCATAGTAGATATGCGTGTTCTATTGATCATCATGACTACAATTTAAAGTTAACATTTCATGGAGACTTCTTACAATTAGAGAAAGTTATTCCTCTAATTACTTTTAGTGGTTAAATTTTGGAATCTAAACAAAAAGCTCAATATTGAAGAAGTAGTTAATTCGTGGCTTACCCAAAAAATAGAACACGATTCAGGTATTAAAAATTATGCTTATTTGTAACAAGGCGATAAGAGTTTATGAAATATTAAAATATTAAAATATATTTATATTTTTATAAAATAATAAATATAATATTTATATTATATTAAATATTAAATATATTTAATTTATATTTAAATATGATTTCTATAAATCATGATTTATATAAATTATTATTATATAATAAATTTATTCTATAATTTATATAATTATAAGTATGTTTATATATTTGTATAATTTATATAATTAATTATATAAAATATTATAAATATTATAGATAATAAATTATATTATATATAACCCAAGATGCTCATCTCTCTCTTCTCCCTCGTCAAGCTCATGAAGGCTGGGAGTCAGGAGAATGCTGCAGGCTCCTTCCCCCAACCCCTTCTCCTACTATCCCTACCTTTGACCCTAGGTAATAAAGTTATTCACAAAAAAAAAAAAAAAAAAAAAAAAAAACACCTGGTAGCCCAGATGCTAGAGAAGAAAGGGGCAGAATGGACACGTCGGCTGAACAAGAAAGTCCAGGAATTTCAGGGGCAAAAGCAGCAGCTCAAGAATCAGCAAGAATTTGACCTTTGGGTTCCTGGTAGACTCTGGATGGAGTTTCCAGCCCATCTTGGCCACAGCGATCCCCCCTGTGGCCCAGCCAGCTTGCAGTGCTTTGCTGGGGAGGAACTGGAGAGGGTCACGTGCCTGAAAATGCAGCAGGAGCAGTTCAAACACAGCCTGGAGAGGCAGCTGCAGGAGCAACAGCAAGTCTAGGACGATGAGAAGTGCGAGGATATGTTTAATGACCAACTGCACCTTGCCGCGGACATGCGAGCCGCCTAGAGGAGCTGGCCAGCTGGCCAACCTAGAGGAGTCCTGTTGCGTGGCCATGAGGTCTGCTATGGCCAATGCCAACAAAGCCCAGGCAGCCGAACTGGCTGAGTGGCAGCGCCGTTAGCATCAGCACGAACAGGAGGCCAACCTCCTGAAGATCCAGAACCAGATCACCAGTGACCTACTAACAGAGAACCCACAGGTTGCCCAGAACCCTGTGGCTACCCACCGGGTCCTGCCCTATTGTTGGAAGGGCATGACTCCAGAGCAGAGAGCTGCCATCAGGAAAGTCCAGGAGGTGCAACGCCATGAAAAGGAGGCACAGTATCAAGCTGACCAAGCATTGGATGCCGAATGGGAGAGCCAGGCCTTGCACCTGGCCAGGCAGCAATGGAGCTAGAGGAGCAGGAGAGGGAACTTAGTGCTGAATTTCGAAGGGGGCTGGGCTCCTTCAATTCATTTATTTTATATATATATATATATATATATATATATATATATATATACACACACACACATATACGTATATATAAAATAATATTTTATATGAATGTATAATTTATATAAATATATTTATATAAATATAATAACAAATATTATAATTTATAAATTATTATAAATCACATGTGATTTGTATAAATTAATATGTGAAATATTAAAATATATTTATTTTATAAAAATAATAAATATAATATTTATATTATACTAAATAGATTTAAAATATATTTAAATAATTAAAATATTTGAATTTATTTAAAAATATTAAATATTAAAAACAGACAGCATATCAAAATTTATTTTCAATGTACACCTCAATCAGTTTCTGGAAAAATATATACAAAAACACTGAGGACTTCCGATTCTGCTTATGTCAGACTAGCTTATAGCCAACCTTCCCACCAGAAACAATTAAAAATCTGTTGGGAAAAAATCAGCTATGTGAGGTACTGGAAATCCACCAAAGGAGCCAGAATTTGAGGATCCAAAATTCTGGAAAGAAGAATACATTAATATGAACCTAACCTTGTGTGTTTCCTTTTTCCTCAAAATATTTATTATTCTTAAGAATAACAGAACCAAGTGTCCAAAAAGCTGAGCAAAAGGGGACAGCTAAGAGTTAGAGAAGTCAGAACTCTTAGCAACTGTGCTGAACTGGGAAGGAAGGAGGGAAGGAAGGAAAGAAGGCAGGAAGACAGGAAGGTAAGGAAGGAAAGCTTGGAGCCACCATAATAGCCACCAGACCTTAAAGGGCCAAGATCCCAGAAAGAAGAAAGTAAAAAGCTATGATAAAATCCTCTGCCAAGGAATTTGGCTATGAAAGAGTAGGGATTTGAAATGGCAGCCGGATAAAATAGCATCAAAAAAGGTCACATTGTTGGCGCGCCTGGGTGGCTCAGTGGGTTAAGCCTCTGCCTTCAGCTCAGGTCATGATCCCAGGGTCCTGAGATCGAGCCCCACATCAGGCTCTCTGCTCAGCGGGGAGCCTGCTTCTGCCTCTCTGCCTACTTGTGATCTCTCTCTCTCTCTGTCAAATAAATAAATGAAATCTTTAAAAAAAAAAAAAAGGTCACATTGTAAGTATGGAAATAGACAAAATTAGACTCCTACAATCTTAAAGAAGAAAAATAAAGATACTAGATGAAAAGACTTACGAAGCTACAATAGTTAAAAGTATGGAAGATACTTAAAGGTAGTTAAAGAAAAATCCAATGTAATGGAATAGAGGATCTTTCTTATGGAAAGAAATAGAATTTTGACCTTTATGTCATAGCATACACAAAATTCATTTCCATGTAGATTTAAGATCTCAACTTAAAGGAAAAACAATAAAGTTTCTAGCAGACAACATAGAAGAAAGCCATTTTTATCCTAAGGTGGATGAAAATATCTTACAAAGAACACAAAAGACACTACCCATAAAGGAAAGAAAATGATGAATTGAACTCTTCTTAAAGTCAAGAACTTCTATTTATCAATAGGCACCACTAGGAGATTAAAAGAACAAGAATGGAGAAGGTATTTGCCATATATACAACAAAGAATTTTAATCCACAACACAAAAAGAATTCAGAGAAATCAATGACAGGATGATAGCTAGCACAGTAGAAAAGGGAGCAAAACATTGAGAAGGCACTCTACAAGAAAGGATACACAATGGACAAGAAATATATCAAAAGTGCTAATAGCGGTAGACATGCAAACTAAATGCACAATAAAATACCATCATATATCCTCCAGAACAGCTAAGATGTAAAACACTGACACATGCCACATGTTGCCAGGGATATGGAGCAACCAAAAGTATTCTACCCTCCCCTATATGACTTTAAAAACCTGGCTGGAAGCAGCGACTAAAGGTAAACATATGCATACTCTCTGACCCAGAAATTCCACCCTTGGGTATACACCCCATAAAGCACACATGCATACAAGTATTAGAGAAAACGTACAAGATGATTTACAACAATGTTCTTCACAATAACTAAAAAATAAAATTTTAAAGCTTGTTAGCAATAGAAAGAATAAATTGTGTTATGTTACTGCCATGGAATACCATGCAGCAATGAAAACTACCAAATTACTGCTCCGTGCAGCCATGTCAATGAGCGTCACAAATAGAATGTTGAGTGAAAGATGTTGGACAACAAAGGGTACATTTATATAAAGGCGGCATTTACAATAACATTCAAAAATAGGCAAACTAATCTATATCTTCAGAAGTCAGGTTCCTGGATGGAGCTAGAGAGTACAATGCTGAGTGAGATAAGTCAGAGAAAGACAAATACCATATGATCTCAATTATATACGGAATTTAAGAAACAAAAGAAATGAGCGAAAGAAAAAAAAAAGAATGACAAATCAAGAAACAGACTTTTAACTATAGAGAACAAACTGATGGTTACCGGAGGGGAGATGGGGGGGGGGGGATTGGGGATGTGGATTAAACAGGGCACTTATCATGAAGAAAATAAAATGATTAAAAAATATCCCCAAGAAGTAAAAAATAAAATAAGATAAAAAAAAATAAATAAATGTCAGGCTAATGGTTACTTGAGAGACAGAATAATGTCCCCCTAAAGATGTACACGTTCTCATCCTTATAAAGAGGAATGTTACCTTACATATGAAAGGGACTTGCAGACATGATTAAATTAAGGGCTTTGGGCTGGGGAGATTATCCTGGATTATCTGGGTGGGTCCATTATAATCACAAAGGTCCTTATAAGAGGGAAACAGGAGGAGTCAAAGTGAGAAGGAGACAAATTTGAAGATAGAAAAAAGATCAAAATCCATGAAATGCAGACAAATTCCAGAAAGCAGAAAAAGTAAGGAAATCGTTTTCCCCCTGAAGCCTCCGGAAGGAATGTAGTTCTGCCAAATTACTGATTTTCGACTTCTAAGCTCTAGAAGTGTAAAACACACACACACACACACACACACAAAACCATCATTTGAGGACCTTTGAGAAGAAGGTAATAGAGGTTGAGACAAGGACCAGAGTGATTCCTCAATTGTTCAATAATGTAAAATGTACGCATAAGGTGTGCCCTTTTGATTGATTCACTTCTCTTCCATAAAAGGAATTTTTTAAAGATTTTATTAAAGTGGTTACACTAAAATAACTCTGGTTGACTATCTCTAGTTTATACTTTCCTACTTCCTCAAAATCATGTGCGATGATCTGTTTTCTTGACAAGCTAGTAAAAAGTAAAAAGCTTTAAAATAAACTCCAATGTGAGTTGCTTGCTCTCACAGGTGGGGTGGGAGATTTAGACAGATGAAAAACACTTATCTCATAGCCTCAAAACTGGGAGAGTAGGTATAGGTGTAAACGATTTTGATATTTAAAAATTAAATGTGAGCGATGCAGAATGGCAAAGGAACAGGGAAATGGTAAAGTTTTAAGATGAGATATTAGGAGATATTTCCTGAGAAGTGACATTGATAAAGATGAAAGGATAAGTGCTTACATGCAATCTGTTGTGTATTTTATACATGCTTATCATTAAATCTTCGTCAGACCTATGAACTAGGTACTGTTATTAGCCCACATTTGTAAATGAATAAACTGAGCATTAAAGACAAAGCCCAGTTTAGCTCAAAGTCAGGGAGAAGAAGCCATGTGTAACTAACTCCAGGATCCGAGCTCAGCATGTCTCTGTGTTAACATTCATGCCTGAGGCTGCACGAGTTAATAAATGGGAAAGTAAAGGAAGTGTTTTCAAGAGAAAACAGATAACTACAAATATCAGTATAACAAACTAATGTTTTGAGATTAATTTTTTTCCTTAGTTTCCTTTTGCTTCCATAATCCTTCCCCTGGTCAATGAGCAAAATCCATAGGGACTCAAGAATTGATTTTATAGGGGTGCCTGGGTGCCTCAGTGGGCAAAGCCTCTGCCTTCAGCCTAGGTCATGATCTCAGGGTCCTGGGATCAAGCCCCACATTGGGCTCTCTGCTCAGCAAGGAGCCTGCTTCCCCCTCTCTCTTTGCCTGCCTCTCTACTTGTGATCTCTCTCTCTGTCAAATAAATAAATAAAATCTTTAAAAAAAAAAGAGTTGATTTTATAAATAATAGGAAAGCAAAGAGAAAAAAGGAATCCTCAATATTAGATATGGTTATTTTCATTTAAACGATTTTTTTTGACATCCAAATTAGGCTCACGGTGCCCACAGAGAATAAAAATTGTTTTGAAATTCTGAACTTTTTTTTTTTTAAGATTTTATTTATTTATTTGACAGAGCGAGATCACAAGTAGGCAGAGAGGCAGGCAGAGAGAGAGAGGAGGAAGCAGGCTCCCTGCCAAGCAGAGAGCCTGATGTGGGACTCGATCCCAAGACCCTGAGATCATGACCTGAGCCGAAGGCAGAGGCTTAACCCACTGAGCCACCCAGGTGCCCAAAATTCTGAACTTTTTTATTTCAAAAAGATGCTTTTGTGGTGGGGTTTGTTTATTTTAAGAAAAGGAAAAGTTTTATTTTATATATATATATATACACATATATATATATTATATTTGTATATTTTTTATATATGAATAAATTATATATATATATATATATATATATATATATATATATATATATATATAGTGAAAAGTCTGAAAGGAGGCAAGGTATGGTGTTTATTACCATGACAGTATATAGCTGGAGACCAGAAGTCTGTATAGCACCTGGC
This sequence comes from Lutra lutra, assembly GCF_902655055.1. Taxonomy (NCBI): domain Eukaryota; kingdom Metazoa; phylum Chordata; class Mammalia; order Carnivora; family Mustelidae; genus Lutra; species Lutra lutra. The sequence continues at coordinate 48,782,410 of NC_062286.1, forward strand.
CTATGTGTAAATAAAGAAACCAAGTGGAGTATGACCTTAAGAGAGGTTGAAGGAACAAGTGAGCCTGCCCTTCGGGTGAACACAGCAGAAAGGATGGGGGGATTGAAAAAATAGATGGTGTCATGATGTCGAGTTAGCCAAGCATTGCAATGATTGTTGCTAGCCAAGGAGCTTCTTCAATCCAGTGCCAAGATGAACTTGTCATTGTTCTCCTTTAAGTAAAAGTTCCTTTGGGCTGAAGAGCCATATGGGCAATCCCCATTTCTACTGGAGAGGGGTATCCACCTACAATTTCCTAGAGACCATCAATGAATCTTCTAGCAAAATGAATGCTCATCCACATCCTGAGATTAATTGAACCCCATTAGAATTTTCCTTCAAGGGAATCCCTCCTAAGTCTTTTCAAAGACTTGAGACTCCCCCAAATAAGGAACAAAACTCTTGACCTAGAGGAAGTTAGTGGTAGTAACGAAAGCCTAGAGAGACTCCTGTGTGGGCGTGGACCTCTACAGTTATATTAAAACAGCATCATTTTAGAAATATTGCTCTGCACAGCTGTTGAGACTATTAAAAGAAAAAGAAACAAATAGAATTAATTCACTAATCAAAAGACTGGATTTTTTAAAAAGCCAACAAATAAACTTCTAGCAAGGTTAGTAAAAACTAAAGAGAAAATGCATGAATCTGTAATAAGAATGAGGAAAAAAAAGTAACCCCAGACACTAACAAGATTTTCAAATTATTAGAATTTACAATGTCAACTCTTATTTAAAGAATACTAAAGTATCAACAGAATAGATCATTTTCTAGAAAAAATATACCAACACTGAAGTGTTAGAAAAAAAGTAGAAAGCTGTAATAATAATAACCTAACCTTAAATATAAAGCCAAAATACTTTCATAAAATGAGAGTTCTATAGGGTGCCTAGTGGCTCAGTGGGTTATGCCTCTACCTTCAGCTCGGGTCATGATCTCCAGGTCCTGGGTTAGAGCCTCACATCAGGCTTTCTGCTGGGCAGGGAGCCTGCTTCTCCCTCTCGCTCTGCCTACTTCTGATCTCTCTCTCTGTGTCAAATAAATAAAATCTTTAAAAAAAAAAAAAAGAGTTCTTTACAACTGTACATAGATAATCCTTGTGATCCTCAGCTTGTTTCAAGACATAGAGATAAATAATCACCTCAAAAATTTTAATTATGAATTATGTTTTTTAAAACAAGCAAGTACAAGGTGCCTCGTTAGCGCAGTAGGTAGCGCATCAGTCTCATAAAACAAGCAAGTACAGAAATGTTTAAACATTCTACTGACATTCACACTCAGAGGATCAGATACCAACATTCAACCATTTTTTTTGCCAATACTTGGTATTCTTAGACTTTCATAACATTTTCAGTTTATTTAGTGTGAAATAATATTTATTCTGACTTCAAATTGCACATCTCTGATTTTCACTAAATTTGAGAACTTCTTTTTTTTTTTTAAGATTTTATTTATTTATTTGTCAGACAGAGATCACAAGTAGGCAGAGAGGTAGGCAGAGAGAGAGGGAGAAGCAGGCTCCCCGCTGAGCAGAGAGCCCAATTTAGGGCTCGATCCCAGGACCCTGGGATCCTGACCTGAGCCGAAGGCAGAGGCTTTAACCCACTGAGCCACCCAGATGCCCCGAATTTGAGAACTTCTTAATGGTTACTAGCTTCCAGTTTCCTTGTCTGTATTTAGCTCCTAGAATTCATTTGCTCATATTTCCTTTTTTTTTTTTTTTTTTCCTATTGGTCAGTAGAACACAAATTCTGGATACTATCCTTTGACAGAGATATATGTAGTAATCATCTTCCCGCTGGTTTGTCTTTAGATATTACTCAGGATGTCTTTCAAAAAATTTTTTAAATATTTATTTGTTTATTTTAGAGAGAGCACAGTGGCAAGGAGCAGAGGGAGAGGGAGACAGCCTTCATTGAGCCCAAGCTCCAGCTCAATCTCACAACCCTGAGATCACGGAGCTGAAACCAAGAGTCAGACACTTAGACTGAGCCACGCAGGCACCCTTTGATGTTTTTCTCTAAACAAAATATCTCAATTGTTTATACTCAAACCTCTTGATCTTTTCCTGTATAAATGTACTTTTTAGTTTGCTTATTAGAGGAAATAATTCCTAACTCAAGGTTAAAATTTTTTTCTTCTCGTATATTAAAGTTTTGCTTCTTTATCTTTAGATTTTAAGCTGCCTGAAATTTATCCTTATGTATGACATGAAGTAGAAATCTGATTTTATTTTCTCTCTATAAATAACAAATTATCTCTGAAATATTTATCCAAGAGTTTAAAGGTTCCCACTGATTTCTGGAATTACCTTTCTCATTTATCAACTTTCCCTATATGTCTGGATCTTTTTATGAGATTCCTTTTTTATCATAATAATTATGCTGTCCTAACAATTATAACTTTATAATTAGTCAACAACTATGGGGCAAATGTTGTTACTTGCTTACACCATCTAAACCTCTAAACTCAGGTCCTTCTAATCCTAGAGAACTCCTTTCCCTATTTCCCTTCCTGGAATTCTTTTAGTTTGTTCTGTGAAAAATTTAGGAATTGATCTTCTAATTCTTTAATCCCATTTGTTGTATTTTTAACCTCTTTAATTCTCTATACTGGTGGAATTTCTCAATTTTATATTAGAAACCGTCTATCATATTTTTTATTTCTAGTACAGTAATTTATAACAGTTAAGAGTGTTTATTTGCTGTGGGAATGTTTCTTTTGTAGCATTCTGCTCTTGTTTAGGATCCTGGGATCATCCTTATCCCTGATCCCTGATCAACTAATCTTTTTTTCTGGGGCGCCTGGGTGACTCAGTTGGTTAGGCAACTGCCTTCAGCTCAGGTCATGATTCTGGAGTCCCGGGATCGAGTCCCACATCGGGCTCCCTGCTTAGCAGGAGTCTGCTTCTCCCACTGACCTCTCTCCTCTCATGCTCTCTCTCTTAAATAATTAAATAAAAATCTTAAAAAAAAAAAAAGCAGCATTTAAAAAAGAAAAAAAACTAATCTTTTTTTCTTTGATGATTTCTTTGGCTTCCAGTTTGCTTTTGTTTTCTTTTCTTTTTTTTTTTTTTAAGATTTTATTCATTTATTTGACAGAGAGAGATCACAAGTAGACAGAGAGGCAGGCAGAGAGAGAGGAGGAAGCAGGCTTCCTGCCAAGCAGAGATCCCGATGCAGGACTCTATCCCAAGACCCTGAGGTCATGACCTGAGTCGAAGGCAGAGGCTTAACCCACTAAGCCACCCAGGCACCCTTGCCTTTGTTTTCTATGACCTCTTTTGTTTTCTATATATTTGTTTCCTTTGGTCCTTCATATAGGAGGTTTTCCTCAAGTATCTAGACCAACAAAGCCAATGAGAGCTCCTGAATGCATGGACAGGGTGTATTGACTAGTGGACAACAAGTCTAGAGCGACACATGGTAAACTGGATTTTGAATGAAAAAAACTGCAGTAACACTATATCTGGACATCCTCATTTTTACTGCAATAAATTCTAAGTTTCCAGTTTAAGACTATTCCTTCAATATCTTCTGGCATCCACTGTTAACACTGAATTTCTCCTGACACATTTCTTATTGTAGGTGATCTGGATTTTGGGGGAGACGGGGTAGATTTAATATTTTCTTTTTATTTCTTATATTAACACTTTTCACTTTGGGGTGTTTAGTTATAGATTTACACTTATTTGTCTTGTGTTTCACTCGCAAGGCACTTCCAATAATAGATTACATGTCTTTCTTCAGTTAGAATCTACATGTTTCTGAGTTCAAATTTCCTAGAAGGAAAAAATGGGACAGGTTGCTAGCTAGCTAGTGAATTGACTTTCTTGTATCATGTGCCCACCCCATTCTACTCAGTTGGAAAAGAAGAGAAAGGACTAAGTATACTTACTAGACTTCCTCCTTCTGAAAAGGCCACAAGTGGAAAAACTTCCCAGAAATAGAGGCTCAGGAGGCTCCGAGGCCACAGAAAATATCTAATACATTCAAGTAAACTAAAAATAATGAGTTGAGTCAAGCGTCCTTATTCTGAAACCTAGGTAGCCCCTTATGCTTTAGAGCATTCATAAACTCTCAAAAATTACATGCAAAATTGTCTATGCTTGGACATACATGCATTTTAAAAGTGGCCTTTGACCCTCTGAAATGTGAAGAACCACCATTTTGAAAATATAGTTATATACGTCAAGAACTAATTACATACTACATAGTGGGTAACTGAACATAATAAAAAAATTTTTTAATAAAATTATTTATTAAGCAACATCAGCAATAACAAATAAGTATATAGAACATGAACTATTTCTGTGTATATATAAAATATTTAGTGCTCATTTTTAGATACTGCTAGAAATAGTGGGAACTTTTTAATAAATTCTTTTTACCAATGACTACTTATAGTAAACTTATATATCAGTTGTGTGTCAAAAAGAAAGGAGTAAAAAAGTAATATGAAGACTACTACTAATAATAATAATATGCCCTTGCAAGATATTGAGTACAGAGCCTTGAGGTCAAGAGCCCACTGTATGTTGGCTTCATAAACTAACTCCATAAATCAGACCAATAAAATTCTTGATAAAAAGATATTGCATCAAATGGAATAATGCATTCTGACTACTATCGTTCTCCCTTAGCTCTAAAACAAGCAATGTATAGCAAACATACATCTACTGAGGAGATAAATTATATCATCTTTTTAAAAGGGTCCTTTTAGGCTAGCAGAGCATTGTTAAGATAAGAAGCCTCCCAGGACTCATTCTATGAGCATAAAAGGAGCATCAGGTGCAAACATCCCCATCCCTTGTGGCTCTGCTCTGGGCAAGCCACAAACAAGCTGTCTCCTCAATGAAATTTATCAATATTTACTACGCACATGCCTAAGTGAGTAAGAGAGAGAGAAAGAAATTGCCATTATGAAGCTATTCTCATTTCTTTTGTGGGCTGGTCAGGGGACTCACTGAATGGAACATAATCTTTCAGATGTACTTTGCTTTCCTTCCAATTGATTTTTCACTAGTACTAACTTCTCTCTTTTTATGATTAAGACATGAAAAATGGGCTGCTACCAAGAACTCTTAATAGCACAAATTAACCTTGTCTTTGTTAATTTACTTGATGAAACTTCTCTTCATTAAGGTGGTTTCTTACACCTGAGCTTTGAGATTTATCACACTGTAATGGCATACTAAACTTGCCAACTTTGACCTTTCCCACCCACTAGTGTGCCATCCCACTCTCTACCTAAAACACTTCATTCTTTCAGATGTAGGAAAATACAGCCTCTTTGTATATTGTCTCCACTTCTTCAAAATATTACTTCTGCCCATGGCCTCCCATATTTTAGTGTGTATTATATTTTATTTGTAGGTTAGTTTCTAATATATATATATATTATATATATTATACATATATATATTAAAGATATATATCTTTAATAAGCAACCCCACGAACTACACCTCAAAATGCTAACCCCATATCTCAATTCTCTTTGTTTTTTAAGGTAGGGTATCTATAATGAATTTAACTAGCAGTCATAGTCTAGGAGGCATTCTCCCTAACACAGTAAGAATTCATTCACCTTGTTGGGCAATACTCCTGAGGAACTACAAGGTGAAGAGATGGCATCCACGTTCTCCCTTAGGGACACCCCATTCTGTACCTACCCAGTGGTGAAGAGGACAAATGTCCTTATCCCAATCCTTTATTAAATTTCTTTTCACTTTACTCATTTCATTTATTTTCTATGTATTTGCTTTGACTTTTCTTTCTCCTTTACTATATTCTCATTCTTTTCTATCTCTCTCATAACCTTGCTTCTGAGGAAGAAAAGAAGAATGCTTTGTAATGCGGGTAGGAAGAGTCAGGTTCTAAAGCACAAAACTTACATTTCTTTTCCTCATAATCCCATAAACCTTCTTCAAAATTATTATAAATTTCACCTTCAAAGTGTCATTCAGAAATAGGGAGGAAACTGCTGAAGACAAGAAGAACATGTAGTTTGGCTTCAAATTTGTCTCTTGCAAAAAAGTGGGGAAAATGATCATTTCATACTTATTAGGAGAAAAAGAAGCACACAAGTTCAGTGATACGGTTCTTTAAAGATTTTCCTTTTCTAGTGATAAATTATCAAGTTCATTTCTCCTGTAGACATTATAAGGAAAATACTAGTCTTCATAATGCTTGAGGCTCACCTCTTCTCAAGTGTTCACCCTCCAAATCAGGGAGGGGATTTTGCTGTGCGCTAAACAGAATTCTGGGATGGCCCCCAAGGTTGCTTCCCACTAGTGTATGTACCTTGCAAAACTCCCTTCCTTTGAATGTAAGCATGACCTGTGATTACGAAGGAATAACACTCCCATGATTAGGTTATAATATATGACAAGGATAATGGGAAAAGTCACTCCCATGAATAAAATACATTATGTAAGATTCCATCTTTTGGAAATAAAGATAGACACCCTCACTAGTTTTGACTAAATGAGTTGCCCTGCTTTGAAAGAAGCATGTGCCTAGAGCCTGAGGACATTTTCTAGAGCTGAGAATAAGCCCTGGTTGCCAGCCAGCAAGAGACAGGGACTTCAACTCTTTCTACCACAATATCCCATAGCCAAATAAGTTTGAGATATGCTGCCTTAAACCAAGTTAAATCCTTCAAAGTTTTCAGAACCTTTGTTATGCTAATTTGCATTGGATTATTTATAAAAGGAGATAGAGTATATAGCATTTCTCAAACATACATGTCCATGAACATGAGGTGAGACTAAAATTATTAACAGTTTCCAAGACAAAGAGTAGAAAAGTGGTTGCCAGAGGCTGTGGGTGGGAGAATAAAGAGAAGTTGGTGACAGGGTATAAACTCTCAGTTATAAGGTCTGAGCATCTAATGTGTAACATGGTGATTATATAATTGAAATTTGCTTGATAACACCGTATTATATAATTGATAACACTGTATTATATAATTGATAACACTGTATTATATAATTGAAATTTGTAAGAAAGGAAACGTAAATGGTTTCACCAAAAGAAAAAGAAAAAAAAAGTACATATGTGAGGTAATGCATTTGTTAATTAATTCGATAGTGGATTACTTTCATAATATACACATATATCAAATCATCCTCCTGTACACTTTAAGTATCTTGTAATTTTGTCAATTACACCTCAATGAAACTGAAAAAATACCAGTTTCCCAAAAAAGGTGAAAAACCATTTTAAATCACACGTCAACTACTATCTGTAAGAGTCACATGCTAGCCATATAATATTTGTAGATTTTTTGTGGTTTGTTTTTTTCCTGTGTGTAGCTTCTAACATCAACCAAGTGGCGTTTAACCTAAGTTATATCTGAGCCCATGTAATGACTGTGGTCTATTGAGTAAAATCTGAGACTGAGACTTTTCTTAATCAATTCCAAACATCACACCCTCTAGTCCTAAAGGTCATTAATAAATGATTCAGAACTATAATAGGCATTTCTATGAAACTGTTTTCTAGGTTTTCTTGGAGGTCATAGAAGTCTTTTCAAATCATCCTGTCTAAATTCATTTCCTTATCCCAGTTTTGCTTTATTTCTTCCCCAAGATGACTTTATTCATAACATTGTTGTTTAATATCAATTTCTTCCACTATGTTTTATATTCATGAGGGCATGGAAGGGGTATGTTTTGTTAGCTATAGAATCCTCATGCTCTAACACACCTCCAAGCATAAAATATTCAATAAACGCTTGCTAAGAGGTGCCAGGTGTCTCAGTCAGTTAAGATTCTGCCTTCAGCTCAGGACATGCTCCTGGGGTCCTGGGATCGAGCCCCACATCAGCCTCCCTGCTCAGTGGGGAATCTGCTTCTCTCTCACCCTCTGGCCCACCCCCATGCTCATGCTCTTGTTTGCACTCTCTCTCAAATGAATAAATAAAAAATCTTAAAAAAAAATTTGTTGAGGATTTTAATTGATTAAATAATGGTTAGAAAAAACTGACAATGAGGGGCGCCTGGGTGGCTCAGTGGGTTAAGCCTCTGCCTTCGGCTCAGGTCATGATCCCAGGGTCCTGGGATCGAGCCCCGCATCGGGCTCTCTGCTCAGCAGGAAGTCTGCTTCCTCCTCTCTCTCTCTCTCTCTGCCTGCCTCTCTGCCTACTTGTGATCTCTGCCTGTCAAATAAATAAATAAAATCTTTAAAAAAAAAAAAACTGACAATGAATTGTAAATTTCATCCTAATCTAATCAAAGACATCTAAGAACATGAATGAGAATTATTATGGAACCTAAAGCAGAGTACATTCAGTTGTCACCAAAGGACCACTCTCCTGCTACAAACTATGGCTAGAAACTCTGGATTAAAAATACCCAAAAGTACACACACACACACACATGCACACCAAAATACACAGCCTAGCTGGAAACAAATAGAGGTGGATTTCTGGGCTCCTGAAATGAAATTAAAAGTTAAGGATAAACTGAAGGTGTGTCATCTCACGATGATTTAGTTACAGACTTGGACCTTGAAAGTGTAGGACCAAAGCACTGACATTTTTGTAGACTGGAGACTTGACAGAGACCTACAAAAAGCAGAAGAACAAACACTCTTAATTAAGGGCTGCACTCAAGTTCCCACTCACTCACTTTAAACAGGAAAACTTCTTTCTTTATCCCTAGAAATCAGCAGAAATGGGAGCCATCTCAGTAGGGCTCCTTGGGTAGGAGAAGAAGTCCCCTCCAATAAATGAAAACCCCAGGCCCTCACCCTCTGTAGATATGGGTCCAAATCTATAATGTCAGCATGGTTTAAAAACTGCAAGCTAAGAATCTAACATAAAAACAATTCCAGATTACTGACATTTATAGGACCCCACTTAATGCAAATGTAGAGCTGCTCTGTAGGGTTACTTTTGCAAGGGACAGTGCCTTGACTGCAGAGGACTCTGTAGCCTCTTGGAAGAAGTGGAGCAACTTTGTTGAGAGTAGACTCTTGGAGGGCAAGAGTGAAAGTGGTAGAGTTAGGGGGCGACGGCAATAATTGAGAAGAAATATGGTATCGTAATAGCTACATAATAGGGGTATATGTTAGCAATGGTCAGAAATGGTGGAATTTAGTACATGTTACAAAGTTTGATCAAACAAGATTTGCTGATAAATAAGATGTGATATACAAGAGAAGAGAGGAGCCTGTGATATTTTAAAAAAAAAATTATTCCTGGGAAGAAACAACTACCTTTAAACTGACTGGACCCAAAACAAAGTATCCAACTGTGTAAAACAAAACATTGAGAGAACTACTAGGAGAAATGAACAAACCTACAAATATTAACTTCAATACCTCTTTCTTAGAAACTGATAGAATTAGCAGGACCAAATTATTAAAGCCAGTAAGACATGAAATTACAGTAAATAAGTCTGACTTAATAGGCCTATGTCGAATGCCTCATCTAATAAGTATACAAAGCGTTTTTTTCATGCAATCATGGAACATGAACAAAAATGACTTACCTTAAGGAAAGTCTCAATAACCCAAATTTTCTGATTGTGGTACAATTAATTTTGAAATAAACACAAAAAGATGGTTAAAATGGAAGTGTCTTTATATATTTGCTTTGTTTACCTAATTTGTAGAATTTTTTAAAATGCTAATTTCATTGCTGCTATCTGAGGCTTCACTGTGGATTTTAGGCAACAAATTTTGTATGTCACTTTTATTGTCATCCCTCTAAGAGACCTCAAATAAAAGATTGGTGCTAGTGCCATTTCCATAAAAAATTAAATTAATTAAATTAAATTAATTTTTTTTTAAATCTCAATGATACTTTCTAAGTGAAACAAACTCGTGGTATATTTTAGAATTTCAGATACAAGTACTTGACCTTCTTCTTTGCTGTTGTTTAAACTCTGTTGTCTCCAATAAATTCTAAATTTATCCATCACCAAACATCCTTTTGGCCTCAGAAATTTTCATTTAGTTCCTAATAAAACATAAAACGGAGCCATTTCCTGCTCTGAGAAATTCTAGACAGAGTGGATTGTTTACACCCAGGACTTGTGGAAAGAGAGACCTTTTTGACATTACTTTGAAAAAATGCACGATTGCTTTTTTGGAATTTATTTTGATGGTTGGAACTTCATTCTTCAAAGCTCCACAAAGTAACATCGAGGACACAAGAATCCTAGGTGTGGAGATGTTAGGATCCTATCATGGGGACAGTGGCTCTATGCTATTGAGAGAAATCTTACAGAGAAAATTCTTACAGAGAAAATTGTTTGTATCTTCTCCATACCTAAAGAATTTCTCCCTCTTTTCACTGTACTTATTTTTTGTGTGGAACAGTCCACAAGAGACCAGTTAAGAGTAACCTTTTAAACAGCAAATAGACATTCTTCATAGAATGGGAAAAATAATTCTCACAGGTAATAACCCCATACCCAGAAACAAAAGATAAGAGGAGGAGATTGAAAACTCATCTTTTTAGAGACTTTTAAGTCTTGATCTTGAAGTTTCAAAACATTTCTAATCATAATCATAATTAGGATTATAATCATAATTAGGAGGTTTAGGGGAAATGGGGGGAAACATACTAAATTTACAGTAGTTTTTAACAATAATACAATTATCTATGCTGAATAACTTCTAAACTACTAAAGCTGTTTAAAACATTTTTCAGAAAATGACACATTTAGAGAAACTAAACGACTAAGACATTTCTATTTTAGAAAATCATTACATGAAGTCACAACAACGCCAGTTCAAATTTTAACGATCATGGAAATGGCAATAGATCTGAAATGGAAGGCTTCTAGGGTAGTACTTCTTTGTTGCTGTTTTGTCTCATTTACATTTTCAGAGGGGCTGTATGGATGAAGTGGGTTAAAGGCTGACGCTTAACAACTGAGCAACCCTGGTGCCTCTGGATGAAATGGGTTGAAACCCAATATTTTCTCTGATTTGAATTTGGAAAGTTGTCTGTATTATGACAGAAACAACAGATTTAGAAGACATAAAATTCTAAAATAATTTTTAAAAAGTTAAAATTCAATAATTCCAGTTATCTAAAATCCTTAATATTTAACTTGATTAATTTCTTTACCCACTCTATCTTTAAGGTCCAGGAGGAAAAAAAAAAAAACATCGTATACTTAACAGCACTAATGAAAGATAATATAATGAAAGGGAACTTCTGGAAGTGTAGGTGCGTCATCCATTAAGGGACTCCTAGAGCATGGTGAGGCACCATCCAGGGTGTAGCAACAGAAGAAGGGTTACTGTCACCTTACCAGGCCTGAAGAGGAGTGAATGGTGTTATCAGAAATGAGTGACAGTCATGGCTATGATGGAAAGCTGGCCCCGGGGCCCTGCTATCTGAGAGCACTCGGTGTCAAATAGATGTTTCCGGATCAGCATCACCATTTTCTGAGACTTTATTAGAAATGCAAATGCTTGTACTCCATTACACATCTACTAAATCAGAAGTTCTTGGGATAGGACCCAGAAATCCATGTCTAAACAAACTCTCTAATGATTCTAATGCATGCTCAAGTTTGAAAAATACAATCTAAGAAGAGTAACACAGCCACAGCTGGAACCACAGTGAAGCAAGAAGGAAAGAGAATAATAATGCCCTGAATTTTTTCTCTTCTGGGCATCCAATCATTTGCTACTGTCTCTCATTGACTAAACTAACTGAAAGCCATAAGCAAGAGTGCCCAGATGATGTACTTTCTAGATGTCAGCTTCCTAAGGCACAAAGTAGGGCAAAGAAAGGCAGAGAATGGAAGGGAGTGGGGAGATGAAACTAGGAAATAATCTGTAGACCCATCACTCAATAAAACTTGCTTTTAAAAAAAATTATTTGAGAGAGAGAGAGAGAAAGAGAGGGAGCACACACATGCACTCTCACGAGTAGGGGTGTACAGGGGGAGACACTCTTCAAACAGACTCTTCACTGAGCACAGAGTCCCACAATGACTGATCATCGACCCATGAGATCACAACGTGGGCCAAATCCAATAGTCCAACCCTTAACCGACTGAGCCACCCAGGTGCCCCATTAGGAGGTTGCTTTTGAAATTACATTTTTTCTTTACATGCCAAGATTAAAGTTTACATTAGAAGCCTAAGCTAGTTAGATTCTGAGTAGGTGGATAAAATTATCAAAAGTATATTCACTATAATTTTACACATATATACATCATTACAACAAATCTCAATTGCTGAGAATCTAGTACATTATCTATACCAAAAGCTTTATTTATCATTACTACAACTCAGTTAATAATTTCATAACTACTTAAAGGTTTCTCATTTTAAAGATAAAGAAACTAAGATTTAGAGAGATTAAATAACTAGCCTAAGTCTCTTAGCTATCAAGTGACATATTTGAGACTCTAATTTAGATCTTTTTTTATGCCAAAAAAAGATCTATGGATTGGGCACTATTTACCTTCACTATTTTTGCATAAGTAGTACAAACAGTACTATTTGTATTGTACTATTGTACAAATAGTACTGTTTGTACTACTTATGCAAAAATAGTCAAGGTATCTAGTGCCCAATCCATGGATGGATTGTGCTCAAGGATGAAACTGGCTTTTTTCCATACAGAGGGAGGATGACTCCTAATTGTTCCCTGTAGAGTCCCAATTTATGCATGTTGGGACAGATAATAAGATCCAGGTTTTGATAATAACGTAGAAGTTCACTCTCTGCATATGGTAGATAGATATGGTACTCTTAAAAATGGAATCCTGGGGTGCCTGGGTGGCTCATTCAATTAAGCATCCAGCTCGTGATTTCGGCTCAGGTCACGATTTCATGAGTTCTGAGATGGAGCCCTGCCCAGGACTCTGTGCTCAGCTGAGAATCTGCTCGAGATTCTCTCCCTCTGCTCCTCCCCCTGCTCATGCATGCATGCTCACTCTCTCTCTCTCTTAATCTCTAAAATAAATAAATAATATATATATATATATTTTAGAAAAGTAGAATCCTGAATGTATAAGGAAATATCCATTGTCTCTCTAGGTGTCAAGGCACTCCTCATGGCCCAGGTCAATTCTAACAGGAAACGCAAAAGAGACTCGAATCTCAAAAGGCATTGACTTCTTGAGAGATGACTTAGAGGGAGGAATTCCCCATGTTCTAGACCCTAGACCACATCTTACCAAGGCTGTAGAATTTAGGATGGCATTCGCTAAAAAAAATTTTAAAAATAAAAACTCTGTTGTCATCATTACTTAGGAGAGAACACTTATAACCATCCCCCAGTGCAGGCAATCCATGTGGATGGTATGCAGCATATATAATTAAAAGTCTCTCTGCTCAGAGGTGCTTCTTGATTAATGCCTCAGGTAGGCATTTTGATTCTTGTACTAATAGAAGCTGACTGGCTCTGAAACGCTGGTGTTGTTCCGGTACCTCAGGAGTAATAAAAGGTTGCTCTTGGCTTATTGCGCAATTCCTTGAGTCATTAATTACAGCTGCCCAAAGTGGAAAGTTTATAATTAAACATATAATTTACTCTTCTACTTTGGGAAGAAGTAAATTAAGGCAATTAGATTTCTTTTGATTAAGCATATGGAGCCATTTACAAAATGCACAGGTGTGTACAAGCAGAAGGTGGGCTACAAAAACATCTATGTTTCAAGTGTGTTTTGTCACTTTGTTGTCACTCCTTGGCTTAAGTAATTATGTTAATCCATTTGAAGTGGAATTCTTTAGTTTTCCTGATTTGCTGCTGCTTTGTTTATTCCTTTGCATCCTTAGGTGCTTAAATAGCAGTAAGTAATGATCAGGTGTGAGTACCAGCTAATCACAAAGATCATTTGGGGAAGGAATAGCCACAAGATCTTATTTTGGTGACACTACCATGCCATCCAACCCCTACATATGTCCCACAATGCATGTGACATTTTTAAAACTTTACATGGAAAACAGTTATGCATTTTTCTCAATTTAGTGCATCAATATTCTGATTTGCAATCTTTCAAGAAAATTATATCTATCTTCCCTACTGTTTGTGTTATGTAATGTATTATAGTTGAAAGTCAGAAGTACTTCCTTTTTTTCTTTAGCATTTCTCTTTCTGGGAAGGAATGTCTCCTTTTCTCACTAGGGAATTGGTTTTCATGTTGACGACAGTCATCTCCTGAGACCAGAACAGAATTATGAAAACGATTCTCCAGGGCACCAGGGTGGCTCAGTGGGTTAAAGCCTCTGCCTTCAGCTCAGGTCATGATCTCAGGGTCCTGGGATCGAGTCCTGCATCAGGCTCTCTGCTCAGCAGGGACCCTGTTACCTTCTCTCTCTCTCTCTGCCTGCTGGTGCTCTCTCTTTTTGTCAAACAAATAAATAATATCTTTAAAAAAAAATTCTCCAGAAATCCATAAATAGTCCAACCATGGTTTGTAAAATTAGCAACATTACCTTCTACATGACTTTGCCACTATTTTCCAAACATATGTATGTTCTGTTATCAATTATATAATTTATATAATATATTTATCATATAATTACATAAATTATATATATTTATTTCTTATAAATTATAAACATCCCCTTTTTAAAAAACTGACTTTACAGTGACATTTTTCCTTACTATTTATATATAGTCTACATATTTTTTAATATTTCAATTGTCAAAGTGAGTGTAGGAAACATCTCATTTCTTGATGAGGCACACCTTTAGCAATTTTTCTCTCATCATGTGGCTCAAGCAGATCTAGCTCGTCACTATAAGCATTACATAAAGGGATAATTCCTTGTGGGCAGACTGAAATGATCCCCCACATCTCTGTCTTGGAATTCATGCTATTACTTGAGTGTGAGCAAGACCTATGACCCATTTTTAACCAATGGATTATGGCAAAAGTGATAGGCTGTCACTCATGATTACATTACATAGGTGTGTTGCATCTGTCCTTTAAGATTATGCCCCTTGATGTCTTTGAAGAAGCAAGCGACCATGTCAGCAATAAAATAAAATTTGTGACCATACAGCAAAAAAACTAAGAGTAGCCTCCAAGTGATAGCAGGACTTAGTCCTACCATTACAGGGAACTAAAATATGCCAGAACCACCTGAGCTTGAAGGTAGATCCTTCCCTAGTTGAACCTTGAGATGAGACCCCAGGAGTGGCCAATCCCCCACTTGCAGGCTTGTGAAACCCTAAGCAGAGAACCAAGTTAAGTTACACTCAGATTCCTAACCCTCAAAAATAGTGAGATAATGTATATTGTTTAAAGTCACCACATTTGTGGTAATGTTGTTACATAGCCACAGAAAACTGACACCTGATGTACTAGGTAAGGGTGAGCCAACAAAAGAAAGCAATCACTGTTGGGGATGCAGCAACCTTCCTACCAACCAATCCAGCCAAATCAGAGAACAGCAGATTACGTGCTTTAGTTCAGAGTGATAGGTATCAGTAAAGATAAATTCCAGTGGGAGCTCGCAGTCTGGGTCTTCATCCCACGCCACTCAAATTCTTCTTGATGTTGATTCAAAGGCACCCATTTGATAAAAGCACCTTGAGCAACTGGAATTACTTCTCCAAAAGACTCTGGGACAGCATCAAACAGATCCAGACTCAAAAGGCAGGACAGAGATTGCAGAAAGTCCTAATAAGTCCCCCTTCTTGTGGAACTGGAACAATATAAGCTCATCAGTGTTGTTCCAGGACTTCTGCAGAGGCAGAAGGAGCTGTTCCAGAAGATGAATCTCCCCTGTGGCTCCTGGGATCCATGACCCAACCATATTCTTAGCTTGGAATATCCTTTGGGAACGCACAAATGAAAGAAGCCTTGACAAATCACAAGAGTAAGAATGTGTAGTGAAGACCGTGTACTAACCCATATGGTATGTACCACACTTACAAAAGGAACAGTCATATGAATAAGAACTCAGATGGGTATATTTTGTCACTGACAAAACATAAATTCCTGACTTCTGGTTTCAGCTCTGACACATGAAGAGCCTGAAGATTATCACTCTTATCTTTGTAACAAAAATAAAATAAAGATTAAGAAATGAAAACTCAAAGACTTCTCTCACACCCATGAGAGAGCTGAGGTTGTGGGGTAAGTCGCCACCCTGAAATCTGTAGCAACACATACATATGGAGTCACAGCAAAGATCTGCTTATCTGAAGTGGATGCTACTGGAGCCCTACACAGGGAGCAACACTTAAATGGTAACTTTGACAAATTGCTTAGAGGCCAAGTGGGAAGCAGCATAGTCAAAATTATGTGCATTTTACCTCAAGGATTCCTTCCGGGTTGTCACACTGAAGAGCTAGGGAAGCTTCCTTCCAGGCTTAGACAGAAAACAGGCAAAAGTTACCACTGAGAAATACTATGCCAAGAGGGTTCTTCCTACGAGCACCTACCTCCAAAGGAAAAAGACTTACCAGAGAGTGATCTCTCCCAGGGAAAGAGTACTTACCTTACTGCCACTTCCCATAGCTTTTCTGTCTCACCAAAAAGAAGGGGAAACAAGCTAAGAAACACGTGAAATTCACGGCCCCAAAACGTAAGTCCACTAAAAATAAAGCTCACAGGTCAGGGAAATAGGCCCATTGAAAGTCCGAGAATTAATCATAAGATTATAGAATGTTTCCTCCATCCTCTAACGCCACACCAACAGCCTCCAGCATGATAACAGTGGATTATAACTGAAAAAGATGCAAATAAAAACTCTGTCTACAGCGATGTTCTAAGGGAAGCCAGATGCAACAGAGAGGACAAAGACAAGGGCACTGGAGTATTGAAGTCTCTGACAGCTACAACCATAGGCAACACAGCATAATTTCTAGCCAGACTGATGTAAAACCTCACACTAACAGTCCTTTACCTCAGTTCCTATTAGACAGGAATATATAAGTGCAGCTTTCCAAGAAAAAAATTAAAAGGCAAGCAAAACAAACAAATAAAAAATCATCTTAAAGCACAAAGCAAGCACTACAATCAGAATCACTTAGATACAGCCCATACTTGGGAATTTTCAGACACAGAATTTAAAATGAGTATGATGAATATGTTACAAGCTCTCGTGAGGAAATGTAGGCAACACACAAGAATAGAGGAGTAACGTAAGCACAGAGAGGGAAATACTAAGGGAAAATGAAAAACACTAAACCTCAAAAACACTGTCACAGAAATGAAGAATGACTTTGATGGGTCCTTGTCCTCAGACATGCCAAGGAACAAACTCCTGAACTTAAATTCATGTCTATGGAAACTCCCAAAATTGAAATACCAAGAGAAAAAAAGAATGAGAATACCAGAAAAGTGTAACATAGGGAACAAGAGAATATCAGAAGAAAAAGGAAGAGAGAACGGAAAAGATGAAATATTTGAAATAATAATGGCAGAGAATTCAACTAAATTAATGACAGACAGCAAACAACAGATCCAGAATGCTCAGAGAACATTAGGTCTGCAAAATGCCGAGGGAAAAAAAAAAAAAAAAGATCTACCCCTAGGCAGATTATATTCAAACTGTAGAAGACTAGAGAAAAAGGGACTAAAAGGGGAAATCTTGAAAGAAGTGAGAGGGGAAAAAGACCTTGTCTCTAGAAGAAGAAAGAAAAGAATGACATCCCACTTCTTGTCAGAAACATGCAAGCAAGAAAAGAATATGAAATATCGGGACGCCTGGGTGGCTCAGTTGGTTGGACGACTGCCTTCGGCTCAGGTCATGATCCTGGAGTCCCGGGATCGAGTCCCACATCGGGCTCCCAGCTCCACGGGGAGTCTGCTTCTCTCTCTGACCTTCTCCTACCTCATGCTCTCTCTCACTGTCTCTCTCTCAAATAAATAAATAAAATCTTTAAAAAAAAAAAAAGAATATGAAATATCTAGGGGGTTGAAAGAATAAAATTACCAATCTAGAATTCTCCATTCGTGAAGAAAATCACTCAAAAGTGAAAAGGAAATGAAGACTTCGCAGACAAAACAACAGGTAAGAAATTTATTTTCTGCACTGTCAAAAAAAAAAGAAAAAAAGTCTCTTACTTTTCCCTAGCCTTATTGAGATTTAATTGCCATATAACATTAAGTAAGTTTAGAGTGTACAGTGTGATGATTTGATACACTTATGTATTGCAAAATGATTACCACAGTAAGGTTAGTTAACACCTTCCATCAGGTCATATAATTACCATTTATTTTTTATGGTGAGAACATTTACAATCTACTCTCTTAGCAAAGTATCATTTCAAGAATATAACAGAATTATCAGCATGCTATATAAGAAATGCCCAGAATTCATCTTTTTACTGAAAGATTATGCCTTTCGACTAATATCTCCCATTCCTTCCCCTCCCGAGCCCCTCACCCCCACCTCCTGCTCCCCGGCAACCACTTTTCTACTTCCTGTTTCTAAGAGTTCAGCTTTTGCAGATTCAATATGTAAGCGATATCATTTAACATTTGTCTTTCTCTGTGTGGCTTATTTCACTTATCACAATGCCCTCCAGATTCATCCATGTTGTGCAAATGAAGTATATCCTTCTTTCTCACAGCTAAGAAATATTGGCGTCATATTTATACTTGAATGATTTTATATATTATATATAACTTGAATGTATTTATTATATATACTTGAATGATTTTATATATTATATATAACTAATTATGTAGACACATTATATATACACTTAAATAGCAGAAACAAGATATATATAATATATAATATATACCATATACCATAATATATAATATATACCAGATATATAATATATACCATGCTCTTTATCCATTCATTCATTGATGGACACTTAACATGGCTACCATAACTTGGCTATTCTGAATAAGGCTGCAGTGAACATGAGAGTACCTACAACCCTTTGAGATAACGGTTTCATTTCTTTTAGATATATAACCAGATGCGATATTGCTGGATCATAGGATAGTTCTATTTTTAATTTCTTGAGAAGCATCCACACTGTTTTCCATAGTGGCTGTATCCATTTACATTCATCCCAACAGTACACAAGGGTTCCTTTTCTTCACATCCTCACCAACACTACATATCTCTTTTCTTCTTGATAACAGACATCTTACCAGGTGTGAGGTGATATCTCATTGTGATTTTGATTTGCCTTTCCCTGACAATTAATGATGCCAAATATCTTTTCATGTACCTATTGTTTATTTGTATGTCTTTGGGGGGAAAAAAATGCCTGTTCAGTTCCTCTGCCCATTTTTTCCTAAGTTTGTTTCTTTGCTACTGAGTTGTTCCTTATAAATTTTTGATATTAACCCTTGATCAGATAGATGACCTGCAAATATTTTCTCCCACTCTGTAGGTTGCCTTTTTATTTTGTTGATTGTTTCTTATGCTATGCAGAAGCTTTTTAGTTTGATTTACCCCTACTTATTTGTATTTGTTTTTGTTGTTTATGTTTTTGATGTTACATCTAAAAAAAATTGAAGTTAATTTTGTGAATGGTATAATATAGGTGCCAAATCTTCTGCATGTAGTTTTTCAGCTTTCCCAACACCATTTATTAAACAGACTATCATTTCCCCATTGAGTATTTTTGGCTCCTTTGTCAAATTTTAGTTGGCCATGTATGAGAAGTTTTATTTCTGGTCTCTTTATTGAGCTCTATCAGTCTATGTGTCTATTTTTATACCAGTATTACTCTTTTGACTACTGATTGATTATGAACCTGATTACTACAGGTTCATAATATAGTTTGAAATAAGAAAGTCTGATACCTCCAGCTTTGTTCTGTCCCAGGATTGCTTTGGTTATCTGGGTTATCCTTTGATTATCCTTCGCGATTCCATATACATTTTAGGATTGATTTTTTTCTGTTTCTGTGAAAAATATTAAAGGAATTTTGATAGGGATTACATTGAATTATATATAGATGGCTTTGGGTGGTAAGGACATTTTGACAATATTAATTCTCTTCTAATTCATGAACATGGAATATCTTTCCATATGATCATGTCTTCATCAATTTCTTTCATCAAAGTGAACAACAAAACTACAAAATTTCTAGAAGAAAACATAGAAGAAAATCTAGGTTATTTTGAGTCTGGTGATGAGTTTTTAGATACAACACCAAAAGCACAATCCTTAAAAGAATAATTGACATTAGACTTTTTTTTTTAATTAAAAACATCTGCTCTGGAAATGGTACTGCTAAGAGAATCAAAAGATAAACTGTAGACTTGGAGAAAATATTTATAAAACACATATATGTTAAAGGACTTATATCCATATATGCAAAGAACTCCTTAAATGCACCAATAAGGAAACATAACATCTTAATTTTAAAATGGGCAAAAGATCCAAACGCGTATCTCATGAAAGGATATACAGATGGAAAATAAGAATACAAAATGATACTCAACATCATGTATCTTTAGAAAACAGAAAATGGGGGAGCCTGGGTGGCTCAGTGGGTTAAAGTGTCTGCCTTCCAGTCAGGTCATGATCCCAGGATCCTGGGATCGAGGCCCGCATCGGGCTCTCTGCTTAGTGGGGAGTCTGCTTCCCCCACTCCCGCCTGCCTCTCTGCCTACTTGTGATTCTGTCAAATAAATTAAAAAACAAAAGAAAAAAAACAGAAAATTTAAACTGTTAGGTATAAGATTGGTAAAATCTAAAACATTGACAATACCAATTACTGGTAATGTGGAGCATAAGAGCTCTCATTCATGTTGATATAAACACAGAACAGTACTGCCCCTTTGGATGAAAGTTTGGTAGGTGTTTTTTTTTTTTCTTGTTGTTTCGTTTGTTTAATAAAGTAAACAAAATATTGCCATATGACCCATCAATGGCACTTACTGTTACCCAAAATGATGTGAAAACTAGTTTCCACACAAAATGTCCATGCAACTATTTAGCAACTTTATTCATAAGTGCCCCAAACTACAAGAAACCAATATTTCATTCAATCAGTGAATGGGATAAATTAACTATGCTTCATCCATACAGTGAAATATTATTCATTGGTGAAAAGGCACAACCCATCAAGCTACAAAAAAATACATGGATAAACCTTGAATGCATATTTCTAAGTGCAAGAAGCCAGTCTGAAAAGGCTATGATATAATAGATATATAATTATATATATATAATTATACTCCTTATAACTGTATTCATATAATTGTATTATATTTATATAATAATGTGTTATATTTATTATATAATTGTATTTATACAATTATAATTATATATAATTGTATATATAATATATCATCACATATCAAGTTATGTGATATTCATGAAAAGTGTTAGGGTTAGGATTAGGGTTCGCTATAGATACTCTTGAAAAGTGAAAATATTAGCGGTTACCAGGAGTCCAAGGGGAGGAAGAGTAGAGTTGAACATGTGACATAAAGGGGAATTTTTAGCACTGTGAAACTATTCTCTATGATACTATAATCATGGATACAAGACACTATGCTTTAGCCAAAACCCACAGATACTTACAGCACACACACACAAAAAATTAAATAAATCTTAATGTAGGTAAATTTAATAAAAATTCATTTAGGTGATCAGGGAAATCCCAGGAAAGGGAAATGTGACACAGCAACCCAACTATCACAAATGTATGAAACAACCCCACTGAAAGGGGGTCAGGAAAAATGTGCTGAATTAAATAATTTTGTCAATGAATAGAGTCTGTAAAACCAAAGGCAAAATAAACTCATCATAAGCCACTATGTTCTAGCTGACAAAGTTGTTTCTGTGGGGATATAAGTTAATTATGATATTGCTGTGCATGTGTACTAGAATTGAATAATTAAGTAAGTCAACAACAAATGGTAGCCTGGTTTCTCACTGTTAGAGCGGGAGTTTACATACAGCTAAGACAAGGAGGCTACAATGATACACATGTTGGTGGGTTAGAGTTGGACACATCAGTAGGAATTTATGTTTAGTTTAATATAGATACAGATGACTAGGTATTGGCGATATTTTTATATACGGGTATATACAAAAAGTGGTGCAGACTCATATATTCCTTGCTCTTTCAGCTGAGGGAGCTTAGAATTATCACACTTCTGTAGCAATGAGCACACCTGGAGTCCAGATCCTGTCTCTAATATCATTCTGCAATTAAAAGGGAACCATATCTCCTTGGAGAAATGGCTGGCTCTAGGACAGGGACAGGAAACAGACAAGATAAGCCTGGAGAAAGAGGAAAGTAGTAAAGTGCTTATAAAATAAACCTGACAGCAATGGGGTACATTAGAAGGGCACAGGAGTCAAATGAAAGAGCTCACAATGGCCACAGCTGTAACAATTTGACAACAATATAAGTAGTACCGGATCATAACTGAAAATCTAAGATAAATATTCATGAGGCCACAGTGCTATAAATAAGTTGGGGAGAACAGACAAATTTCCATGTAGGAGAGTCCCAAAGTATTTATATAAACATTTTGTCTTCAAGAAGACAGAGCATGAACTGCCTACCCCTAAGATGTGGGTTGTGCACAGGGCCTTCCTTCTAAAGAACACAGAATGGAAAGGATGGAAAAAAGAGTAACTTTTCAATGAAGATACATGACGAGCACTATTCTGGCTTATTGGTCAAGATCAACATTAACAACTGACATTATCTTATCAACATAAACCATGTTGAGAGTATACATCTGATATGCTGTGATAAAAAATGGCTCTTTACCTTAGTGGTCATTCCTCTCCAATCCCATTATCTTTAGGATGAGCAAAAAAATCAAATAAACCCCAAAGGGAAGCATTCTCTAAAGTATCTGATCGGTACTCCATGAAATTGTGGAGATCAACAAAAATAAGGCAAGTCTAAGAAACCACCAAAGCCAAGAGAAACCAATTAATGGTACATTAATAGCAACAAATAGACCACAGTAATGTAAGATTTAATAGTAGGGGAAAGTGGAGTATATGGGAATTCCCGTATATCTCTAATTTTTACAGAAGTCTAAAAGTGCTCTAAGAAATACAATTTATTTTAAAACTTTAAGCATAACTTCTCTATTCTGACAGAAGTAGTGACTTCATTTAACTCCAGAATTCTTGGCCATGCCTGAAATTAGAAATATATTATAGTATAGATTTGCCTTAAAATGAACGAAGGGCTTAGGACTCCCTGGAATGTATCATATTTGAAATGGGAACAGATATGTTATCCACTTCTCCCTCTTTGCAGTTTTGACCTCAGATCCTTCTAATGTGGAAAGGTGAAAGGAATGAGTCAAGGGAGAGAATGACTCTAGCAGGGGTTCCTAGGGGACTCAGATGGTTAAGCGTCATCTGCCTTTGGCTCAGGTCATGCTCTCTGGGACCTGGGATGGAGCCCTCCCCAGTCAAGCCCTCACCCCCAGCAGCAGGAGCCTGCTTCTCCATCTCCCTCTGCCCCTACCCCACACTGTGTGCATGCTCTCTGCCTCTCTCTTTCTCAAATGAATAAATAAAATCTTTTAAAAAACCACAAACAGAAGAGTGAATCTAGCATTAGTTAATCAAGAGAGATTTAAACATCCTTTCTCTCTTTTTCATCCTATCTTTTTCCCTCCATCTCAGAATTCTTTGTGTTGCCTTTTTATATGGATCCTACAAGGGGGAGTTGGAGAGAAAGCCCTGTCTGTGAATTTATTACATGCCAGGTTCTTTACCTCCAGATTCTGTTTCTAAATATAAAACCCAGATCGGAACAGCATCTGAAAAAAGCAGTGATATCTTCAAAGGGTATTTGGAAATATGAAATGTGTACCTTGGACAGGTTGTTAGCTGCTACCCAACACCTAGTCTCTCCTCTTCCTTTCTATAGAATCCTCATTTCATTCAGGCCTTGTGCACAGTCTAAAACAACTTCTCAGCATTCCCCGGCAGTTCATGGTCATCCTATGGTACGATCATGGTTCTACCCAATGAAATGTAAACAATGGGAAAGTGTTTTCAAAAGGGGGTCAAACCGAGTTGGTCTGGGCCATTTCTCCCACACCACTTTGCTTCTCTCTTGCCTGGAACACACTGACAAGAGAGCCAGGTAGGGGCAGGGCGTGGGGGGGCAGGTAGCAGGAGTGGAGAAGAGGTTACTCTCGTGCCCGCGTGGTGGGAGCTTCAGGCTACGATGGCTGAAGAGAAGCATATCTCCTTGGAGTATCTTTATTTATCATATATAAGAGAAGCAGAGATCTTTATTATCATATATTAAGACCAGCTATCTTAGCTATATAACTAAATTAAAGTCTGATGAAATCCAACAACTGTAAGCCCTTCTAATACTCATGCCTTTTCTCCCACAGAAATGGTGTAGAATCTCATTCTTCTTTTTTTTTTAAAGATTTTATTTATTTATTTGACAGAGATCACAAGTAGGCAGAGAGGCAGGCAGAGAGAGAGGAGGAAGCAGGCTACCCGCTGAGCAGACAGCACGATGCGGGGCTCGATCCCAGGACCCTGGGATCATGTTCCAAGCCGAAGGCAGAGGCTTTAACCCACTGAGCCACCCAGGCACCCCCTAGAATCTCATTCTTAATGCTGGGATCAAGATACAGTTACCGTCGTACATTATACAGCTCACTGCGTTCACGAAAGGCATAATTTGACCCGTAGCATTACAATATCTGAGGCATAGCAAGTCGTCCTGGATAATACTCCTAATCCCTGGAATTTGCCTTCAGTACCTATTTTTCAAAGCTGTGAAAGTGTTTCAAATCCTTTATTCCATTTTCTTGAAACAGGTCATAAGGGTTGACTATTTTATTTTCATATTCAATTGACAGAGGATCAAAGGGCAACTAGACGAACTAGATGGCAGGCTGGAGGTGGTCCAGGGTATACGCAGGCACTTGGTTTTTGTGTTACTCTGTTCAGTGCCTGAATCTCAGCAACTGCCCTTCCATCTGCTTGTTTTCTTTCATCATTAAATACACTGAGTGTTCTTGTCAGTTGCAGGAACACGACTCTATCCTTTATTGACAACTTCTGAATCTAAATCTTCTGTCACCACCTTGCATGCAAGTTAAGATCCAATACTTCCGGCATCTCATTAGGTGATTTTTGGAGCTCACTGTCGCCTCAAAAATCAATATGTAAAAGCTTGAGCTCCCCTAAACTGGCTCTTCTCTCTGTCACCCTGTGTCTTCCAACGACACCACAATTTTCAGAGTCACCCAGGCTTGAAAACCTCAAGTTGCCTGTGAAGTAAATAAAGTGTAACTATCTAATTTCCTTCAAACTCTTTATCCTATAAATCGCAAAGCAGAATTTTGTTTGGAGGTTTTTGTGGGCAACGGTTTCCTCATGATTCGTTTCATGTGGATTGCTTTCCCCTTGACCCCCACTGGTGCCATTTTACCCCAGAGCAGAAGTAAGGAAACTTTTTCCGTACAGGGCCATAGAGTGAATATTTTCATCTTTGCAGGCTATTCTCTGTTGCAACACTCAACTGTGTACAATAACAAAAAAAGTCAGAAAAATATGTAAACAAATGAGCATGTCAGTGCCCAATAAAACTTTATTTACAAAAACTGGTGGCCGACAGGATTTGGCCCACAGGATGTAGTTGGCCAATTCCTGTGCTATCCTTGCCACACATAATTGTGTCCATCCCACTCTCTGTGCCCTAGGGTTATGCCAACCCTTGTCTGAGGACCACTTGAAAAAATTTTAGTAAAGGCAGAATATAATAGAAACAAATAACTTTTAATGTCTGGCGATCCAGTTATGTATCAAATTAAAATGTTTTCAAGTCGGCCTCAGACAAAGTTTGGCATAACCCTAGGGCACAGAGAGTGAGGGAGACACAGTAATGTGCCCAAGAGAACATAGTGCATAGCCCTGGAATGATATTTTTGTTCAAGGGTTTGGGATAAAGCAATATTCTTAAAACCAAAGTAGCACAGATAAATTCTGATGTAGAATGTAAACGTCACATATATTTTTTAAGATAAAACAGAAGACCGTGGAAATTTGGGGCTTACCATCATCCCTTGGAGTTTTGTCATGGGACTGCTGAGGCTGGCTGCTTCCCTCTGTCATCAGGAACTCAGCATGGAAAAAGCTGAACCACTGTTAATATGTCAAATGTAAAATCTTGGTTTTTCAGGCCTTCCACTTCCTACAACCTCTTATCGCCCCAGCCCTACCATTAATTCTTCTTAGATCTGAGAAGCACTAATATTTCATTGTCCTGTGAAGGCACCATCTCTTTTTCACCCCCTCGCATTCTACACCTTCTCTTCCCCCCCAGTTCCTCTCTGTGTATTGCCCCGTTCAATACCCATTTTTTTCCATGAACATTTCTCTACCAAGTTCATTTGTTCTTTAATTCGATAATTAATTGTTCATTAATTTTGTGCTAAGCTCTGCACATAGTTACAAAGAAAATACAAAAACAAAAACAGAACGGGGTGCCAGGGTGTCTCAGTCCATTAAGTGTCTGCCTTCGGTTCAGGTCATGATCTCAGGCTCCTGGGATCGGGTCCCACATCGGGTTCCTTGCTCAGAGAGGAGCCTGTTTCTCCCTCTCCCTCTGCCTGCCATTCCACCTGCTTGAGCTCTCTCACTCTGTCAAACAAATAAATAAAATCTTAAAATAAAACAAAACAAAACAAAACAAAAAAAAACCAGAAGTCCTTGCCCTTAAGTTCAGTGACTGGCCCAAGTAGAAACATCACCTCAACGGTAAGTTAAGATCAAGTTAAGGCTGCTTCCTTTCTTTCAATTCTTTTCCAACTACAACACATTGCCTCACCCACTCTTCCTTCCAATCTTCAAGCTATGTGCTCTGTGTTACAGAATAGCACATATAAATGTATTTAATAGATGTAAATGTATATTAATAGATGTAAACACAGACAACGCACATCTATTTTCCTATGTCTCCACAAGCGCAGATATCATTTGCTAGTATTTCATGTATATTTGTAGTCTCCTTAAGTATACTCTTTATTATTCCTAGAGTGTAAGGAACCAAGTCATAGTCTTTCCAATGAGAATCAAGACCATCTGAATCTGCATAGCTTAAATATCTGTGGACTTAGAGCAGAGGCCACCTGTGCTAAGATAACTTTTCGATTTGTTCCAAGAAATTCTAGCCTGAAGAAATAAGACTTTAAACTAATGAATAACTTCACTACTTGTTTCAGAAAACATGTGTGTCCAGGTAAACAGTTTCCTCCTCAAGGCAAACAGCCACCATCTTAAAACTACAGATCACTCTCCTGGGCAAACAGTTGGCTCACTATGCAACAGTTTATGTATTAAAATCTGTTTCAAGATCCTCATCTCTCCTTTGTCCCCCAATATTAAATTATTAGGTGATGAATTCTGCCCAAAACCAATCAATCCCTGCCATGAAAACCTACCACATGACCCCAGATCCCAAAAGAAGATATATTTCTTTCCCTGACATTCTTCCGTAATATAATTTTGGTTTGGTTTAATTTGTTTAAACACTGTCTTGACCCATTTTGAATCCATGGCTAGAATCCAGACAGCCTCCCTTCTCTGATGAAGTTCACACCCCAACCACTTCCTTCATCATGTCACTCCTGGCCACCGTGCACCTGCCCTAATCACCCCAAGGTCAGATACAAGACAACCAGAGATAATCTCTATGCCTTGGATCCCAGGAAATTATTCAAATTAGCCAGTCCACAAGGAGCCCACAAAACCTAGCCATCCCCTTCCTGCTTGGAACATCTAAACCGCACCCTACAGCTCCAGCCTGATGTAACCTGTTCTTAAGTGTATGTGTGGCTCCACCTGGCAGGCTTCTCTCATTTGCAGCTGTGACAAAAAGTCGTGCGTTTCATCTATTCCAGTCACTGTGTTCTGTCCTGCCATCAAAAGAATCTTTAAGTCTTATAAAACACCCCCAATCAGATACAACTAAAACTCTATCGAAGAGGGGCTCCCTTATGACAATGGGTTCAATAAACGTAGTTTTGCTGATCAACAGGTTATTCCAATGGTTTCTTCTGCAGTTGGTCAGCCAACACCCCTGTCCTCCAGATGACATTGCCCAAGGCCAGAAACTCTATTAATTGATTAATGGTAGATTATACTTGTCTCACGTTCTTTATCTTTCTGTTCTGCAGATATGATCGCTTCCCCCCAAAGAAAAGGCAAAACCACAACTTCTGAGCCACTTGATTCCTAATTTAACTTATCCCAGAATGTAGACCATTAATTACAACCCAGTTCTTTAGAAAATATTGTTTTAATACATTAAGGTACTGTTTTGTAAATTTCTAAATTTAAAACACAAGCACCAAAGCACTAAGAAAACATTTATTTCCCAAATCTCTAAGTAAGGAGGATGAAGGGAAAAAGAGCTTCATTTAGTGCCTGTAATGAACCAGGCTCTGCGTGAGGCATTTTCACATGCTCTCTTGATTTAATCCTCTCCGTAAGGCAGAGAATAGGGTCATTATACCTGACTTACAAATGATGAAAATGAATCTCAGGGAAGAGTCTGTGGCTTCTTACTTGTCTGAGCAGGTTTTAACTTCTCTCATTAACATTCAAAATCCTTTCCTTTTATTGAGTTCTTGGTCTGTATCAGCACTGTGATCAGCACTTTACACAACCACGGTGCAAGATAGATATTTTTATCTCTTGTTTACATTTGAGGAAATAACTTTCCAGGTGAGTAATGTGAGAGGTCTTAAGAGCACCCTAATGGATTCTAAAGCTTTTTCTCGATCTGTTCCCCCTGCCACATTTGCAATAACATTTAAAAGCATCTTCTCCCAACACCCTGCTACCTGCGTGGAAAAGGAAACCGTCTCCAGTCCAAGTGCTCAGCAAATTCTGCTTCTCCAGCAACAGTTCTTTTTGTTTTGTAGGCAGCCGTTACCGCTTTCCCTTTTCCGTTAAAGAGCTAAATCTGTTTCCCTTCCCTAAGATTTAACTTCGAACCCTGGTTCTATTTGCTCCTCATGCACCAAACGGGAAATAATCTGGATGCATTAACTTCGTCACTTAGAGAAATGACCTTACGTTTTCAAAGCTTAGCAGATTCTGAAAAAATACATCTTGCTTATTAGGGGCAGCAACAATTAAAAGCAAAAAAGATACAAAAGGAAAGCAAACCATATCAGTTGCTTCAATGCCTTTAGTCACTGGCCATCTAAAACTCACCTTCATCTGTGATCATAATAGAAGAACACTGAATTAGCAGCACCATTGGTAATTGAAATTCACCCATGTGTGATGATAATGCTTTGAGAAGATTCGGGAGTTCTTGTACAAACGTTGAATGTGTCCCCATTAAAATGTGACTAATCTTTACAAACGAATGAGGTCATTTTTCAGTACTGAGAAAGAAACATTGTTCAGTCAAGGGGCACATTTCCGCACTTAACGAACAAAAAATACAAAACTATAAATCAATAAAACACAGTGACGTCTTCACATTAAAGGAAGGATAACGTTTTCAGAAACTTTCACATCAAAGAATATCTCATTTTTAAACAAAGCATTATTGATACGTCACCTCTGTCTCTATCACCACCACATCTTGCAAATTTTAAATATCTTTTTAATCCAGTTCATGAGGATGAGGTTGGCGATCATTAATACATTTTAATTCAGCTTTACCAGAACAATTCAGACACAGTGGACTGTCTCTTAGCTAACCCCACGGTTTTACCGTCTGCATGATTTATTCGGCTATCAACTATC
The DNA here is from genome assembly GCF_902655055.1 of Lutra lutra. NCBI lineage: Eukaryota > Metazoa > Chordata > Mammalia > Carnivora > Mustelidae > Lutra > Lutra lutra. Next base: position 48,812,089 of record NC_062286.1, read on the forward strand.
ATTGGGACACCTCGTGCATCATTATCTTGCTCTTTTTCATAGACATTTTCAAAGTGTTTATTCTCTCATCTATGAAAATGAATTTTTTTGTATGCTTCGAAGTAACTTTAATGCACAGGAGGGGGAAAAAAAAAGATTCGGGCTGCTTGATTTTTCTAATATTGAGATTCAATAATATAAAGTTATAAACTTAAAAAACATAATTTTTCCTTACACATTAAAATACACCTTAAAAATTTTATTCCTTTCAGAAATCTACTAAATTTTGAAAATCACCTTTTAGGGGGCTTTCAACTTAGCTAACTATGTTCCTTTAAGCCCTTTACATTAAATTTATAGTTACAATCAAACTTTTTTTATTAGGTATTTCAATTGTCTATCTAACAAAGAAAAGCTTTCACAAATACTTAAGTAATTTTTAGGAATCTTACCAATTAAGCTTATAAGTATAATGACTTCATTCCTCTTCGCAGTTCAACATTATTTGTGTTAGTAGAAGTGCTCTACACCATTCAATTTAAAACCACTAGTCCAAGTGAACTACTCAAATATCTATTTTAGATTGGTGTCTAAAGTTTTGTAGGTAGTCTACTATACCAAACTATTCTTAATCGTTATATTTTAAGCACCGAACACATGCCTAAGGTTAAGAGAAAATATGAATACAAGGTTTTTTTAATTACCTTCATTATTTCTATTCTTAATTATAATGATCTCAAGGTTAAAAAGCATTTACCCACTTATTCATCATACCCAGTAATCTGAGGTGACCTTCTCAATGCTCAAAGGCTGCGGACCTCAAGAGCAATTTTTCCTGATCCCTAGAGAGGAGGTCCCAGCACTTTATGTAGTTGTTTTGGCCATAAAAACCCCATGTAGTCCCATGGACTTACCAATTCTTCCATTTATTCACAGATGTTTGAAATCCCTACTAAAATTATAGCTAACTCATTTTAGTACCTATAGGCTTTTTATTACCTATAGAAATCATATAGAACAAAAAGAGAAAGGGAGCAAAGCATATCAGTACAAAATACAAAGGAAGACAGCAAGAAAAGACAGACAAAAGAACTATAAAACTAACAAAACAACTAGCCAAATAACAATAGTAAATCCTTCTCTATCAGTAATTACTTCCAATGTAAATGGATTAAACTCCTCAGTCAGAAGTCATCAGGGAAATGCTAATCAAAATCACAATGAGATAGCACGTCAGATCTGTTAGGATAGTTATTTTTAAAAAGACAATAAAATTACAAAAAATTTTAAAAAAATAAAAAAACAAACAATTGTCCTGCCTTAAAAAAGGCAACAAGTGTTGGTGAGATATGGAGAAACTGGAACCCTTTACACTGTTTGTGGGAATGCAAAATGGTAGAGTCACTGTGAAAAACAGTATAGAATTTACTCAAAATATTAAAAAAAAAAAAGAATCCCTATATGATCCAGTAATCCCACTTCTGGGGTATATATCCAAAGGAATTAAAATCAGGATCTGAAAGAGATATTAGCATTCCCATATTCATTGCAACATTATTCAAATTAGCCAAGATGTGGAAATAACCTAAATATCCATCGACAGATGAATGAATAAAGAAAACTTGGTAAATACATGCTATGGAATACTATTTGGCCCTAAAAAAGAAGGAAATTCTATAACAAGCGACAACATAAGGCTAAGTGAAATAAACCAGTCACACACAGACAAATACTACATGATTCCACCTATATGAGCTATCTAAAATAGTCAAATTCATAAAATTAGAGAGTGGAATGGTGGTTGCCAAAGACTGGGAGGAGGGAGAAATGAAGAATTACCAAACAATGGGCATAGCATAGTTAAATAAGGTAAATAAGTTCTAGTGATCTACCATAAAAAATTGTACCTAAAATCAATAATGTCTTGCACACTTAAAATTTGGTTAAAAAAAATGTAGATCTCATGTTAAGTGTTTTATCTCAATAAAATAATTTTTAAAAAATTGTACAGAATGACAGCTATATGGCTTTTTGTGTCCTTTTATGGGCTTTTTGCTTGTTGGTCAGGCATTATAGATGGGACCTAGGACAATCTTCCACATCTCTCAATGGTAACTTTGTAGAATTTTAGAAGTTATTATTTTTTTTTTTTAATTTATAGATTTTTCAAATATTCACCTTTGGAGAAGTGACCTTCATGAATTTTACACGGTAGCATATTTCGAAATTCTTCAGTGTTAATGTTTATTTTTCAGAATTTTATTCTCTATTTTATTTTTAGCCAAATGGGCCCACTCTGCTTGTGTAACCACATTTGTGATCACATAATAAATACAAGGATCTCTCTAACTTGATATTTTTTTCTGAAGCCAAGTTGGACAGAATAAATATTCAAACCATTAGCTTACTTACTGATAACTTCTTGGCAACTGAGATTGATTTTACAACTTATTAAAAGCATCTTAAAGTAATTTTGCCAAACAAATTATTCTCCTTAGGAAAGTCACTAAACTTACTGTATTTCAGTGATACTTAGCTCTACTTTAAAAAGACAGAAATGAGGGGCGGCTGGACGGCTCAGTCAGTTAAGCCTCTTGCCTTAGGCTCAGGTCATGATCTCAGGGTCCTAGCCTCCAGCCCTGAGTTGGGCTCCCTGCTCAGCAGGAGATCTGCTTCTCCCTCTCCCTCTGCCCCCTCCCCTGCTCATGTCACCTCTCTCTCTCTCTCTCTTTCTCTCTTAAATAAATAAACAAGTAAATAACATAGAAATTAAAGTTCTGGAGTTAATGCAAAAACCAATCTTTCTAGAATGTCAGCAGAACATCAAAGCATATCATATCTTTCCCACATCTTCAACATTTTTAAAAAAACATGAACAGGTCCCACTGTCGAACCGGAATAGCGACAGAAATTTATAGTCTGTCCTAGCATTAGAAATGAATCCCAATCTTTACCTCTCCCAATTCCTAGGCACTTCACAAGATAGGTTTTCAACTTGATTTGCAGCCTCATTTGCAATTTGACGTTCTGGTTAAAACTCCGCTGCTCTCATAATAAACCTAAACCCCCACTAATACCAGACCAGCCAGGGTCTGAGCTACAAAACCCTATGTATCGCTCTACCGAGGATGGCATATATCAAATTGGGGATACATATTTGTGGCTCACACCCACTACTGGACAGCTCAGTCAAAAGGCAGCTTTATGCTGGTAACAAAGAAATAATACATGTGATACTGGGGCAAATAACACACCACATCTAGGATGGCTATCATTAGAAGCATGTTCCCAAATAGCAGTACTCTGGGCTACTGACTGGTTTGCTACAGATTGGGTGAGGCGACCTGGCATCAGATGGCCAGCTCCAATTGGAACCCACTGGATCTGTGGAACTAACCTGTGGCTCTGACTTCCTCCAGGGTGGAAAGGTCGCTGCACCTTAGGATTTGCCTGGATTCATGACGCATTACTAAAACCATCACTATTCCAGCTAATCTCCCCAATTTAAAGCAAAGATGGACACAATCTGTTTTTAAATGGTATGATCACTTAACATCTATTTTTGCTCCATCTGTAGGATTAGAAGATGTCATTTGGCATGTAGAAGCCCTTAATAAATACATCGCAAAGGCGCTCAGTGATTCACTAAATAGCATCTCCTTACTTAATATCAAAGTCACACAGATACACAAGGCAGTCCTACAAAACAGAATGGTCTTAGACGTCCTAACCGCAGCACAGGGTGGCACATGTGCAATTATCAGAACAGAATGTTGTGTGTACATCCTAGATTATCACAAAAATGTCACAGGACTAATAAAAGACATGAATACCCAAATTGGGGCTCTACAAAAATCCCTCTCTCACTCTCAGTGATTGGTTAAGTTCCCGGTTTAAAGCAGAATTATGGTCAATGATTAAAGATCTCTTTATTGGACTTCTCATTCTTACAGCCTTACTAACCTTCAGTGTTTCTCTACTTGGTGCGGAGACTCTGTGGCTACAATGACTTCCCGTCAACAGATGATCCTGACCACTCACAGAGACACTACTTTGCTGTCAGCGTTGGATTCAGCTGCCTCCATCTTTCGTTAACTCCCCTACACATCCGCCAACTGACCAATGTTGACCCAAGTAGGCAGGGACAACTCTAAGCCCCTATTCAGCAGGAAGAAATTACAGAAGATGAGGCCTTCCACCTTCAACAATCTTAAAGATTTGAGGCTCAAAATTGTACAGGGGGGAATGATGAGGGAACAGAAGGCTGTCTGAGGACAAAGCAAAAGCTCACACCCTGCAACCTTCCCGCACCCCCACTCCCACTCCTGGGTGGAACATATGTGACATTCTTTAGGAATCAACTATCTTAATGTTAATACCTTGCTAAGAAGGGACAATGGCAAGGTCTCTGGTATCTTATAGGTCCTCTTTAGCATTTGAAAGTTCTACTGAAAGCTCCCTTTTCCTTACCTCCTCCAACCATCCTACATAACATAACCTGCCACCCCTCACAAACCCCGGGCAGCAGCACTTTCTGCCCAGGGGTCCTGTCCCCGTGCTTAAATAAACCACCATTTTGCACCAAAGGTGTCTCAAGAATTCTTTCTTGGTCATCAGCTCCGGATTCCACCCCACTGAACCTTACCTATATTCTAAAACTTCATCATTTGGCACCCCAATTCCATCTGCCATAGCCAAAACCACATTCTGAGAGCTTTACCACCTTATAGGATTTGGGAGAACATAAGCCAGATGCTCCCACAGATGAAGCTGCTGAATGAACTGGCTCTGTCTATAGAAAATTATCCCCATAAATACCACATCCTACTGGCTAAATAGGAGCCAGTTTAGCTGTCCTGTGGCTGCACTGATAGTTGGAATATAACTACTAGAGGCTTGTCCCATCACCTAAGTCCTACCTTCCCAATCCCTTTCCATTCCCTAGTCTATATCTCCAAGCCTTGGTATGCCAAACATATCCAAAGTTAGTTCTTTCCCAAGTGGAAAGAGACTGACAGATGACTTGATCCCAAGATCTCTAAAATTCAAACTCCATTCTACCACACCCATCCTCTGGGAGATTCTCAAGTTCATCCTAGGGAGTTATGTGCAAGAAAGAAGACAGGGCAGGATGAATAAACACTTCCCAATTTGCTCCCAATTTTAATGTAATATCCCGTTCAATGTGACCATACATTCAAATTTGCCTGAGACTGCCCTTATCCTTGGGAATTAATAAATCTGTAGATCTTTAGCTTTTGGAAGTGTTGAGATCTTGATGCTCTGTTACATGTTCTCCCTACTGATCATAGGTTGCGTTGGTCCACATTCAAGTATAATATCAACCTTGCCTGGGTATGTAAGACCATGTGTCAGAGATACTCTAAGCTTTCCCTTCTACCGCTTTTTTCTGACCACACCCAAATCACTCCAGAGGTGAGCAAAGGTGTGCCCAAGGGAAAGTGCTTCCACTTTAATAGTTCAGTGATGGATTGGGAAATACAGAGGTCTTTCCAGGACAAAAGAACAGTGAGTATTACAAATGTATCACAATAACCTTCTCACTTAACTTTTACCCAGCACATTAGCCAGGTGACTCACCAGATTTGTCAAGATAATAGCAAAACAAACAAACAAACAAACAACAACAACAACAACAAAAAAAAAACGAAAGAAAGAAAGGTAAGAAAATGAATAAAACATTTATATACGTATTTCCCTTCTAAACTTCTCCCTGGTCTGTGACAACTTTGTCCTTCCCCTGAATTGATCACAATGTGACTATCTATGCAATAAATAGCACATGAACTAGAAATGAAGGCATGCTGTTCTGCAAGCTTGTATATATTCAGAAGATACTTTCCTCATGTATAACCCATAAGATATGTCCATACTTTTCTTATTACTAAAGTCATAGCTTGCTTAGTCAGAGGTAATGCTTTGCCATTGCCCCTTTCTGGCAAGTAAGAGGGCATGCTTAATGGATGAGTGGCTGGCCCTGAACCGAGAACTCTATCGCCATTCCACTCTAGACCTCAAGTGGAATGGCGCCCAAAGTTCTGTAAATGCAAATGCAGATAAATCAAAACGAAATTCCAGACTAATTCTTTGGTAATACCATACCACAGATGCCAGGACTCAATTAGCCACAAAACTAAGCAGCCAATCCCCTACCATCTAGCAAATTGTTTGTATTTTTCTGTAATAAGACCTCTATGTGATTATTATATTTTACCTTGATTTAAGATGACAACTTTTGCCTTCCCTAAACATTAATTATGGCTGGATTTTCCTCCTCTCTGCAATAGCAAATAGGTAATTAGATGATCAATTCCAGCATCCTGCCACTTATCTCATTGGAGACATTTAAAACAATTAGCTCATCTATTTGTTCCCTTTAAAGAATACCAAGCATGGTTCCCTGCGTCTGTTTGGAGGAATTATCACTAAAAGTGCCAAATGTGGGAAATAAAGTGCACTGTAGCACATAATGGGGTACAAATCACAGCCAACAAAATGTTAGATTTGAGGAAATCCCCAAATGGCTCCAAACACTTTGTCCAAAATCTCCCTCACAGGTGCAGGATTCAGGGAGACTGAAGAGATACAGGATGATGAAAATACTTTTCTTCAGTAACTTGTCCTTGGTATTCTTTGTTTCGCATTTAAGCCTCCAATTTTTTATTACAGAGACTTGGCAAGATAGTGAAACATGAACATGTATGAACTTTTATAACTGAATCAAAACATAAAAGCTAAATTTTAAAAAAAAATTCCAGAATCTGTCTCCATTCCCTCCATACTTATTCCAAACAAACATTTGTAGACAATATAGTCATCCAGAAAGGAGAAAGTACTCATAATGAGGACAAATATTTTAGGTGAAGGGCTTAAACAGTTTTGAAATTTTGTTTTTGTTTCCACACCTTTATATAAACTGGACTGCTTGCAAGGATTTTTAAGGTATGGAGTTTCATAGGATACAAATGGAGAACAAGTAACTTGTGTTTTAAAATTGGCTTTCTTTGACCATCCTTTAATTGTTAAGGGACCTCTATAGAAATTGTCTTGCTTGAAAAACCTTTCGTTTTCCTAGTTTAATTGATGTAGAAGATAAAAGCTTCCACCTCTTCTCCTGGGTCAGTTCATCAACTGAAGATATCTTCAAAGTGAACATTGCCACATTTTTTAAGTTATACAGAGGATGCTCTCTGGGGAAAAACACACACTCACAAGGTTTGAAGAGTTTTCAAGAGTGGAAAAAAGATGTTTTATGTACTAAGAACTGAGTCAGTGTTGTATTTACCCAACTGATGACCTCCATGGTGGGGTTTAAGGAGTTCTGGAAAAATTCCTCTGCCTCAAAGTACCCCTTCTCCGAGGTCAGGACCTTTCCCCTTGAGCTTCCCCTTTGGAGTTTTGAATGATCTAGGACTTCAGAAATTTTGTAAAGGAAAATACATTGCATTCACAGCATAACATCTAAACTCCTGGTCACTTTTGCTTTCACTTTCACTTTCACTTGCTGGAGAGAGCAAGCACTTGGGGACAACTGAGACCTAGGATTGGAGGGAGGAAATCAAACCCTAAGAAGAAAAGTAAGGACCAAAACTTGCTTCACTATCTTACCTCAGGTCTCTTCAAGGACAAGACAGTTAAAACTCTTGGAAGTAGAAATGTGGGTTGTTTCTGCTCTTTCCCATGCATTCATCTCCCTAATCAACCTTAAGTATAAGATGGGGGAGGGCCCCCCACATCTGCCATCAATCTTTTACACAGCTTGGGCATGAAAACACAGCAAGTCAAGGTGGACAAAACAGGTGCTTCAGAATCAAGCTGACTGAATTTGAACCTCTACTTTGAATTTTCTGTGTAACTCAAAGAATTTATCTGGCCTCTCCACGGTTTAATTATTTAATTTGTAAATAACTGTAGGATTTGACAGCTGTATGCAAAGTGCTTAGCTCAAAGTGCTCAGGAAATGATAATTAATAGTCAGGAGTACCAGACAAGTGTTGGTTGAATGGAAGAGATTTTAGAAATGTTCCTGTCCCTTAAATATTTGAGAGTAAAACTGTAATCCTGGTATTCCTATCAGTCAAAGGAAGTAGTCTCAGTCCCATATTTAGAGTTACTGCCGAAGAAACTAAGAGTTGGATGAATTTCTTGAAATAAAGATATGTCTAGATCATTACTTTACCCAGAAGTTTTACTCAAAGCTTGCATTTTAACAGAGAATGGGGAAAATGTGGTTTGGAGTCATCAAATGAATAGCATAATTGGAGATTTAGATGTGTTCTCCTATTAAATCTAGGATGTTTCCTCGTAACTGTGTCCTTCAGGCAGTCCGTCTTGCTGATTTCAATTTGTAGACTCTATTGGCCTATTCTGGATTCAAATGTTAATTCATCTCTCAGTGTTTTAGGATTTCCCCCCTCAGTCACTATCTTCTATCTTTTCATTGTGAATTGCCCAGGAATAGATTTCACTAGCTTTTCCTTCTTCTGATCTTTAAAAAATATATCATTTGAGGAAAGTTCTTCACATTGCTCTATTATCAGCATCTGGTTTACCCCTTTCTGGAAAGATGTGTCACTTCTCTGTGAGAGATAACTTCTAGCAAAAACCCTCTTCTGTGATATGCACACCTCTTTTCATCTCTCAGTAACATCACCAACATCTCCTGGAGAAGTAATCATTTCTTGACCACCCCGATTCAATCCAACTTATAAATCAATGACATTCTCTGTCATACTGAACTATGTAATAAGAACAGAATTTCCTTCCTTACCATGTCATTGAGTGTACTTTCTCCAGCTTTCAATGACCCCTTTTTGTATAAATCCAATGCCCAATGATGCCATCTCTTATTTTTAATACCAATAAACACACATAAGTTTAATTTTCTTTCCAACGATAATTTTATTTTCTAGTATTTTCATAGTTATTTCTCCATTCTCCTATCTTTCCTTCATGGCAGGGATTCATGGGACAGTATTAATTTGTCATTAACTGCTAATATTTAAACAAGATGAAATGAATATTTTACCTACTATATATTGTGTTGTTTTTATTTATCAACCCATGGAGTTTCTTTAGGCAATTCAATCAGTTTTCTAGTAACCACTTAAGTCCTTAAGATGATAAAATACCTGTCTTGAATTTCTTTAGAATCATAGACTGCATGTTTGGAAGCTCATCTAAAAATAGTTCCCAAGAACAAGGTAGAAACATCTGGTTTTCAACTCAATTCTTCCAAAAAAACCTGAATTAGTTTCTCGTATTGTGCTATCCTAATGTGACTGTGCTTATGCTTTTGGTTTGGGATTAAATAAATAATGTAGTCTTTCAATACATTCCAGATAATCCAGACTGGTTTCTCACCAACAGCAATGCCAGATTAGTCATTTGGTGGTAGTACAGTTTCTGGCAGGGAAATCAAAATTGAATTGGAGAGAGCTGAATCATTAATCAGAGTTTAGGACTTGAAGACCACACAGGTCTTCAACCATGACTAAACACAAAGTGTGACTAAAGAAGGTCATACTTTCATTTTAATTCAGAAAAGAGGTTCTCTAACCTAACCTCCCAACTCACTTTATTTTACCAAACTACACATTAAATTTGAAAATGTCTTTAAGAAATGGGCTTGTGGATACCATATCATCGCAACTTCATTTGAGCTCCTTCTAGACAACTTCAACTTGAAGTAACTAATTCTAATTTTAGTATATGTGCTGCCGAAGCGAGCACTGAAGTAACTAATTCTAATATGCACTTTTCTTTTTTTTACAGAATCTTAACATTGGGAAGAACTTTGAATTTCATATGTTTAGTTCCTTTTTTTTAAACAAAGGGACACTATCTCATAGAACATAAGCAATATTTTTTCAAGGTTATAAATCCTCCTAATGACAGATGTATCACAAGAAACCAGACTTTCTGACAACATAGACTCTATACTTTCTTCCTAATCAAAATGAAATTTCCTGCCATTCCTCTATTGTTACTATACTGCTAAGTGACCCTGTTGGTCTCTGTTGATGTTGAATAGACCACCAACTAGTTATTCAGGAGTATTTCCAAAAGTTGTAGATTTCTATTCTTACTTACAGTTTTATTTTAAATTCTGACAACTCAGTTCTTTAAACTCTTTTTTTCTACATATAATTTGGGCAGATGATTGGAGAGTGGGGGTAATAGAAATTTTTTTTTCTACAGTACTGTGTATATTTTTGCCACTGGTTGTGGCAACCAGTGACTGGAACATACAGAAGATCAGGAAATCATCCTATTCTTTTTATTTAGTCAATTACAACTCCACTCTCCCTTCTCTTATCATCACCATATACATAATGAGGCACCACTTACTCTGTTTCAGCGTAATATACTAACTCCAGTCAAACTGCTTGGAAACATGCTGGGTTACTGTTCCCTCATCCCCCATTAGAGTTCATCTTCCCAGAACTCCTCTGAAGCACAAGTATTTTCATAGTCATAAAAAAAAAATGGTCTTAATAAGAGTGTAACATTTCAACAAGTGCTGTCCACTAAGTCCCAACTCATAGATTAAATTGCTTAACCATCTTCCATTTCATCAACTTATTTTTAGAATTGTACTTTTTCAATGTGTTATTGGCCACGAGTCTGAGAACATCAGGGTTAATACAGCACATGGTAGAGTTAGCCCATCTGTTCAGGTTTCCATCCAACCATGTCATTTTATGAGCTCTCTCTAGGAGATTTTTGGTTATCCAATTTGTAGTACTCTCTAATATAAACAGCCTGGTATCATTTGAGAAGCTCAGTGAGCCAAGCCAAATGATATGAAATTGCTAGCAGCAAGTAAAGTTAAATTAGAAATGCTTTAAAATATATGTATTATATGTAATTTGCTCTTCTGCTTACACTTGGAACACAGGTAACACATGTTTATATAGAAAAAAATTTGGAAATAGAGATAAATAAAAAGAAGAAAGGCATTAAAATCACCCAAAGGAAAGCACTGTTAATATGTTGCTATATATTCTCTCAGATTTTATCAATTAACATGTAAGAATGTATAAAAATGGATTTACAAATATCCTCTACATGAATTTTTAAAATAATTTTATTTTTACCTCACGACTAGGTGAATATTTTCCCCTGTAAAATATTTTTCCTAAAAATTGAATATATTGATGATAATGTTTAAATTATCAAATAAATTTAAATTACTGGATGCTTTTATGAATATGCACAGGTTACTACCATCCATTTCAAATGAACATTTTTCTAAAAAGTTCTGAATATAAATAACTTTAAAAACTTAAATGTAAATAGCTCCTGGATAGTCTTGAACACTCAAGACTAAAGTAGTTTGGGATTTATGATTCTGGCTGAATTGAAAGATGAGTGAATAGGCTGACATGTGGATTGCTTAGCATAATTGGCTAGACCAGTGACTCTACACCTTTCTTAACTCAAAGTGTCTGACTTGGCTCACAATGGGGAGGGCAAACACCTAACCATAGGAGTAGTAGGTTTTGAGTGTGGGAATGCTAAAGGAAGCCAATATTGGATAAAACAGATTGTGTGGGGGAAGTAAAAAGAGACAAGTCATATTGGATTATAAATACATAAGGCAAATTCTGTCCTTTAAATGAAGGCTTATTAAAGGTCTCTTTACTTACAGTCACAAGATCTGAACTAAAAGTACAACAAGACCCCACAGGACTATCTTTGCCATCTCATCTCAAGCAAACCTCATATGCCCAGGCCATACAGTTATGAAATTAGTTCTAAAAAAGCAGTAAAAGCTTCTCCTTCTGACAAGAAACATTTAATTAGAGCAGCACAGATATAATGCCTCTAGCAATCCTATCTCTAATCTCAACAGTGGTTCATTTTTGATGGAAATTTTGTGCTGATTTCATGGTGACTTCCTAGAAAAATTTGACATATTTCATGGTCATTTCATGGATTGTAAAAAATGCGCACAACAGTGACTTATTATTTCATAATAAAATCCCAGTGTCCAAAAATCTCTATGTGTCAAGGGTTAAGGTGGTCTCATCTGTCACATACTGTAATTTCCATTTTCAGGAAACAGTTCCCAATACAAATTGCTTAGGAGCTTATCATTCACCCTTCAGAGCCACAACATCACCAACTCAAAATATCAAAGAGATAGCTCCAGGAACAACATGGTACAGGAATTGGTATATGACACCTTTCATGACCCTGCTAACTCTCCTCCCACCCCCATAAAGACAAAAAAGTAGAGCATGAGGGTAGAGCCTCCTGAAACTTGAAACTAGGGCCCAAACTCACCCTACACATTTTATGGAATTCTGTCATACATAGTGTACATGAAGCAGAACTGAAGGAAATAACTACACACCATATCATATGCCATACCAGATGACAGTCTTCCTTATCATACTCCACTGCTTTTTGGAGAAAGCAGTACATTGTCCTAGAAAACAATTAAAGGAAGCCATTTTGAACCAAGCAATACCTCTGACTGAGTCTGACTCTAAGAATAAGCAGTGGGAGAGATAAGACCAGTCAACCAGAGTCCTTTCCCTTAGGTCAATAGTCTTTGTGGCACCTCTCCCAAGACTGGGAGTCCAGGTGCATAAACACCCAAATAAAAGTCAGTTGGCAAGCAGCAGGAATAATTTTTGACCCAGTTTCTCCCTAGCATATTGGCCTGAAACGCTGGCCTGAAACACGTTGTGATGAATTGGATGAAGGGTCATTCCTCTAATGAGGCAAGAACATTTTTCTACTCAGCCAACAGTGACAGCAAGAAAGAAACTGGAGTTGGCTATCAAATCCTAGAGCCAAGTCTAGCTTTGCTAAGTCAAACCAGAAACCAGATATGTTTTCACCCCTGCTGTATAATTTTTACCAGGCACTAAAACAAAGTTGCAAAGAGACAGCTTCCTTGGTAGAATCTGACATTGCTTAGCTTCCTGCTCTTAAAATTCAGTCTGCTGGAAACCTAGAGGTATAAACCTGAATTATCCATGCATCCACCTAAGGAGAAGGATTCTAAATCTTTCCCACCCCACAGATAACAGAAAAAATGGACTCATATGCCAAGTAAGAGTAGACCAGGATAGACCTGCCCCAATTTGTGAAAGAGTAAATGGGGGAAAGAACTCAATAATTTAAGTTTAAAAATTTTGCAACAACACTATATACAAGAAATAAAAGAATATATTTTTAAAGTAAATTATCATAGGAAATATGAGTAAATTTTAGACAGCGTCTATCTCTGCACTCAGTTATTAAAGGAAACATACACTCTATGAAGATCACAAGGCTACAAACCGGGATGAAAATGGTCCAATAAGGATTAACAACAGCAACAAAATGGCAAAGAAAGCGATTGAAACAGAAATTTGTATATGTTTCAAAAAGTATTCTTTTCTTTAAAGGTAAAAAAAAGGTAACTTCTTAGAACTCCTTAGGGATAGAGGAAGATCTTAATGTATGGGTCAAAATTTTGTGCCATATACAAGGAGGACTATGTGAAATTGCTACTATTTAATAGTTTATAACCTATAAAATGACAGTTTCTAACATTGTGTTCAACTATACATCAATTTAAAAAAAAACTGGACACCAAAATTAAAGATATCAATTTCATTGAGTTTAACCTTAAAAACTGGCCAATATTTAGATGAAATCTTAAAATAAAAACTTTAAATCTTAAGATAAAAATCTTAAGACAAAAACATCTATATGTATCAATCTAAAAATTCACTCATAAAGGAAGAAAATCAGGATACCCTCACAATTCTCCTTGTACATTAGTTAACAGAAAACAAATGAAGAAATGTCAAGAGAAGTATGATTGGGAGAAAATTGCACCTTAAGAATTTTTTATACTGAAAAATTGACATTCACATATAAAGCAATAGATATGTACTGATGGGGGGCGCACCTGGGTGGCTCAGTGGGTTAAAGCCTCTGCCTTCGGCTGAGGTCATGATCTCAGGGTCCTGGGATCGAGCCCTGCATCGGGCTCTCTGCTTAGTGGGGAGCTTGCTTCCCTCTCTCTCTTTCTGCCTGCCTCTCTGCCTACTTCTGATCTCTGTCAAATAAATAAATAAATAAATCTAAAAGAAAAAAAAAGATATGCACTGATGGGTATTTAAATATCCTGAAAATTTAGTTGTCAAAGGCTTTCTGTTACTTGAATTATTCACCAATAATCCGAGAAAGGGACCAAAGGAAAGAATTACTGGGTGCAGAAAGTATAGTATAAAAGAATTACCAGGCTTATATTAACTGTTCAAATTTAGAAGTAAATAAAAAGAGTTATGGTATATAAGGATACAAAAGAGAGTATGAATGTTAGAAATGATTTTTAGTAAAAAGATATATAATGTTCTTCATTAATAATAAATTATAACAAAAATCCCAGATTGTATTGTCAAAATGAGAAATGAATGGAGGGAAATGGTGAATGAGGATGTACACTTCACTGCACTTTTTTTTTTCTTTTTAAGATTTTATTTATTTATTTGACAGAGAGAGAGATCACAAGTAGCCAGAGAGGCAGGCAGAGAGAGTGGAGGAAGCAGGCTCCCTGCAGAGCAGAGAGCCCGTTGCAGGGCTCGATCCCAGGGCCCCGAGATCATGACCTGAGCCAAAGGCAGAGGCTTAACCCACTGAGCCACCCATGCGCCCCTCACTGCACCTTTTTTAAAGAACCTTTGGGAATTGCAGTTTATTTCTTGTTCTGGATTATTAGAAAAGTATAAATAAAATCATTTATTTTATAAAAAGAAAATCATCATTAGAATTTAAAGCAGACAATGCACAGTCCAAATTATAGAAAAAAAATTAAATAATCAGTCCATATAGAAAAAGTCATAAAGCTTATAACAAAAGCATTAGGTAATCAAAAGAGCCATGACTGTGTCTGTTTGGCAACAAATTTGAAAGGCATACAGTCTTCCTTATTTTTTTTTTTTTTTCAGAAGAAGACATCGATTTATGAGAATCAATGAAAATCGTTCTTTTATAATGTGACTCAGGAAAGTTAAAATGAAAGAATAAGCAAAGATGTGCCAACCGACAAGAAAGCATTATTTACTCACTTTGATACTAGCCATTCTGACAATTGTCAAATCATTATGTTATATATCTAAAACTCACATTTGTATGTCAGCTACTTCAATAATAAAATATGCTTTACTAATAAAAAGAAAACTTGATACTATTTTTATTAGAATCAAAAATACAGAAACATCTAAATTAAAATGCATTCTATGAGAAAAATCAAATTCTCATAGTGATGCCATACCAGATGACACAAAATCAAAATATATAAAGTAAAAACTCGGGACACCTGGGTGCCTCAGTTGGTTAAACATTTGTCTTCGGCTCAGGTCATGGCCCTGGGGTCCTGCAATTGAGTGCTGCATTGGGTTCCCCGCTTAGCAGGAAGCCTGCTTCTCCCTCTGCCTACCGTTCCCCCTGCTTGTGTGCGCGCTCTCTCTCTCTCTCTTGCTATCTCTTTCTGTCAAATAAATAAATCAAATCTTAAGATAAATAAATAAAGCAAAAACTATTAAGAACATAATGAGAAATTGATAGGAAAATAATGCTAATGGGAGATTTAAAAACACTGGTATTGTCAGATGAGCAGCAGTTAAGAGGGCAACTGATAAGTACAAAGTTTTTTTTTTAATTCCTTCTAATGAATTAATTTTTCAGCTTTATTGGATATAATTGCCAATTATATTATAAATTTTATATTATATTTAATTTTTATAATTATATTTATATAATTATAATTATATTTTATATAATTAATGATTATATTTATATTATATTTAATTTAAATTATATTTAAATTTTATAAATATTATAAATTTAAGGTGTACAACATCATTATTTTATATATGTATACATTGCAAAATGATTGCCACAATAAGCTTAGTTAAGACATCCATCACTTCACATAGTTACTATTCTTATTTTTTTAAGATTTACTCTCTTAGCAACAAGTATAAAATATAGTATGCCATGCTGTTCATTAGATCCTGGAACTTGTTCAGCAACTTATAACTGGAAGTCTGTACCCTTTTACTAACTTCATCCATTTCCCTGACCCTATAGCCTCTGCTAACTACCAATCTACTCTCTGTTTCTATGAATTCAGATGTTTCTCAGATTCCAGTTATAAGGGAGATCATACAATACTTGTCTTTCTCTATTTCACTTTACTCAGTATAATGTCCTCAAATTTCAAATTTCATTAATGTTGTCCTAAATAGCAGGATTTCCTTCTTTTTATGGCTGAATAATCTTCCACGATGTATATATACCACATCTTTTTTTACCCATTCATCTATTGCTGGATATATAAATTGTTTCCATGTCTTGACTATTGCAAATAATGCTCCAATTAACATAAAGGTACAGATATCTTTTGAGGATCCTGATTTCATTTCCCTCAGATATATATCAAGAAGTGGAATTAAAGGGGCACCTGGGTGGCTCAGTGGGTTAAGCCGCTGCCTTCGGCTCAGGTCATGGTCTCAGGGTCCTGGGATCGAGCCCCACATCAGGCTCTCTGCTCCGCAGGGAGCCTGCTTCCCCCTCTCTCTCTGCCTGCTGCTCTGCCTACTTGTGATCTCTCTCTCTCTGTGTCAAATAAATAAGTAAAATATTTAAAAAAAACAAAAAAGAAGTGGAATTGAAGAATCATAAGGTAGTTATATTTTTAATTTTTTTGAAAAACCTCCATAATTTTTTCCATAGTGGCTGTACCAGTTTACATGCCCACACAAAGTCTCCTTGATACAGGTGTGGCATGCAAGGAACCTGTGTGTGTCAAGATAGAAACGCTACAGAGTGGATGACATAATGGCAAACCCAATGAACATCCATCTCCAGTTACGTTCCCCAGGACAAGTATCTCTTACATGTCCTCAAAGATGCTCATTGCAACATTTGTGCTGTGTTTCCAGTGATAAAACTTATTAACAGCCTAAATGCCCATCATTAAAGTAATATATATATAGTATATATATATATACTATATATATAACTGTCTTTTATACTGTATAATATAATATAGTATATTATATTTTAAATATATTTTGAATATTTTAAATATTCATAGGAGGGGCACTTTACAACAGATAAAATGGATGAATTCATCCTATATACATCTAACTGGAAAGATCCTTTTTTTAAATAAAGATTTTTATTTATTTATTTATTTATTTGAGAGAGCAAACCCAAGCAGAGGGAAGGAACAGAGAGAGAGAGAGAAGCAGACTCCCCACTGAGCAGGGAGTATCCCAGGACACTGAGATGGTGACCTAAGCCAAAGGCAGACCCTTAACCAACTGAGCTACCCAGGTGCCCCAAGTGGATAAATCTTAAATGCAGGATGTTGATTAAAAAAAAAAAAGAGTAGATCTGAATATAATGTATAAATGTTGATTTATGAGAACTTTAAAATAAAAAACCAGTAATATATATGTTTTATGGATATTTATAAAAATGTTAAAATATAAAAATAAATAGACAAGAGAAATATACACAAAACTCATGATAATCCTCATCCTGAGAAAAGGAAATTGGACTGTAAAGCTGGTTAGAGGGGACTTTAGTATGGTTTTATTTCTTCAAAGACATAGTATTTGTGTGTATGTCCAGATGTAGGAGTGTGTGTACATTCAAAGGATGCATATGTGACAAAAAGCAGTTAAAATGCCTACATTACCCAAAGCAATTTACACATTCAGTGCAATCCCTCTCAAAATACCACCAGCATTCTTCATAGAACTAGAACAATCCTAAAATTTGTATGGAACCAGAAAGACCCCAAATAGCCAAAGTAATGGTGAAAAAGAAAACAAAAGCTGGAAGCACCACAATTCCAGACTTCAAGCTGTATCACAAAGCTGTTATCATCAAGACAGTAGGGTACTGGCACAAACACAGACACACAGATCAGTGGAACAGAAGGGAGAACCCAGAAATAGACCCTCAACTCTATGGTCAACTAATTCTCAACAAAGCAGGAAAGAATATCCAATGGGGGGAAAAAAAGTCTCTTCAATAAGCAGTGTTGGGAAAATTGGACAGCCGCATACAGAAGAATGAAACTGGACCACATTCTTACACCATACACAAAAATAGACTCGATGTGAGTCCAAATGTGAGACAGGAATCCATCAAATACCTAGAGGAGAACGCAGGCTGTAACATCTGTGACCTTCACTGCAGCAACTTCTTGCTAGACACGTATCCAGAGGCAAGGAAAACAAAAGCAAAAATGAACTACTGGACTTTATCAGGATAAAAAGCTTTTGCATAGCAAAGGAAACAATCAGCAAAATGAAAAGGTGACCTACAGAATGGGAGAAGATATTCATAAATGACATATTAGATAAAAGGCTAGTATTCAAAAATCTATAAAGAACTTATCAAACTGAGCACCCAAAAAACCCCCAAAAAATCCAGTCAAGAGATGGGCAGACATTTCTAGAAAGAAAGACATAAAAATGGCCCACAGACACATGAAAAAATGCTCCACATCACTTGGCATCAGGGAAATTCCAATGAAAACCACAATGAGATACCACCTCACACCAGTCAGAATGGCTAAAATTAACAACTCAGGAAACAACAGATGTTGGCAAGGATGCTGAGAAAGGGGAACCTTCTTACACTGTTGGTGTGAATGCAAACTGGTATGGACATTCTGGAAAACAGTATGTTCCACAAAAAGTTAAAAATAGAGCTACCCTAAAACTCAGCAATTGCCCTACTGTGTATTTGCCCCAAAGATACAAATGTAGTGAAATGAAGGGACACCTGCACCCCAATGTTCAGAGCAGCAATGTCCACAATAGCCAAACTGTGGAGGGAGCTGAGATGTCCTTTGACAGGTGAATGGGTAAAAAAAATGTGGTATATATGCACAATGGAATATTACTCAGCTATCAAAAAGAATGAAATCGTGCCATTTGCAATGATGTGGACAAAACTAGACTGTATTATGCTTATTATTAAGTGAAATAAGTCTGTCAGGGAAAGACAAATAACACATGATTTCACTCATATGTGGAATTTAAGAAACAAAACAGATAAACATAGGGGAAGAGAAGAAAAAATAAAATAAGATAAAAACAGAGAGGGAGGCAAACCATAAGAGACTCTTAACTCTAGGAAACAAACAGGGTTGCTGGAGGGGAGGGGGGTGGGGAGAGGGGGTGACTGAGTGACGGGCATTAAGTAGAGCACTTGATGGAATGAGCACTGGGTGTTATATGCAACTAATGAATCACTAAATTCTACCCCTGAAACTAATAATACGCTATATGTTAACTAAATTGAATTTAAATAACTTTTTTAAAAAGCAGCTATTAGTATGAAAAACAATATGGGTCCCTATTACATTTTTATTCCTTATTTTCCATATTTTTAATTAAAAATAAAACTTCCTGGGGTGCCTGGGTGGCTCAGTGGGTTAAGCCTCTGCTTTTGGCTCAGGTCATGGTCTCAGGGTCCTGGAATCGAGTCCCGCATTGGGTTCTTTGCTCAGCGGAGAGCCTGCTTCCCCTTCTCTCTCTGCCTACTTGTGATTTCTCTCTCTGTGTGTCAAAAAAATAAATTAAATCTTTTAAATAAATAAATAAATAAATTTTAAAAAATAAAACTTCCTGACTTTCAGAAATTTCAAAAACATATCTCAAGTATGCATAAAGTCTATGGGAGGCAGGATGTGTAATGGTTAAAAGTGAGTTCTTTATTGCTTATGTTATGATGGTGCACACCAAAAGTTTACACAGTGGAAAATGTCATCGTCTTAAGTGTTTTTATTACTAACAGGAAAGAATTTTTAAAAATTAATTCTCGATCAGCTTGGGATAAAGAACCACTTTAAGGTAGTTTAATTCTTTAGCTGTGAAATGGGCTTCCATGAAAAATTGTGCTAGCTGTCAATCCAGTCACATGCTCCAGAAGAAATTCTTAGACCAGCACAAAGATTCCATTAGATTCCCCTTCTGGTACATCCTAATGCAGTATGCTGGTATTTGATGAGGAAAAAATCACAGATTGGACAGCAGTAAACTAGATTACAGCTCACACTAGAGCCTACTCGAATCTAAAAGAGGGCCATACAGGGAGAGAGAGAGATTACAAAAATGCAAATAGGTGATATGAAAAATATCTTAAAAGTGGTATTTATCTTTCTCTTTGTTTAGCAAGCTATTTAGCTTCTACTTATATAGTTTTTTTTAATCAGAGATTTTTTTTTCTTTCCATTTATTTCATCTTAATCTTGAACAAAAGCCTAGGTTTTATGAAAGAGCTATAATATTTTACTAACTGCCTTATTAAGCAATCTCCCAAATGAATATTATTAAGACCCCCTAAATCTTCCTAAGCAACAGATCCTTTTCATACACTGCAATTAGGTTTAAAGGTAAAAGCTTTTGTTAAACTAATTCTGAAGAAATAGCCTAGGAAAACAGCTAATATTATTTCAGTAAGTCCAAAATGGGCATATTTTTTTCCAGCAATGAGAAACATTCTTATTTCTCCAGTTGAGTAAGATTTCTGAGGCCTGTCATCAAGCATGTGTTTGTTGGGTGAACAGAATCACCTATTTAAATTCATTCTCTCTCATTTTGTTTGGTGTTATTCATTTTCCTGAAACAATTATAACTGAATATGTGTAACTCAAATGTAGTTCAATTTCACATCACTTTAGCGTATCATAGAAGTACCTGTGCATTTATTTTGAAATCAGCAAAATTAAGATTGAGTTTTGGCTAAGCATGAAAGATTGAATATTGGTGTTTATTTGTGGGGGAAAAAAAAAAAACCTCAATGACATACTAAGAACAAACAAACAGACAAAAAATTTAGTTGTGCGAGGATAAGGAAAATGAGATACCAAGTGACAGTAGATGAGAGGAACAAACAAAATCAGAAAGCAGATATAAAAGTGGGTAACTCAGTAGGTAAACCGAAAGCAGAAATTTAACCTTGTAGAGGATGGGCGCTGGTGAGCCAACCAGAAACCATGTGAAAAAGAGTAAATGAATTCATGTCACTTGGTATGAGGGATTTGGCAGAAGACTGAAAATAAGATGATTTAAAATCTTTATAAGGAGTAGTGAGAACTTAAGTCCCCTGTCCCTGCAAACCAGGGACAGTAGCTTCCCATGCCCACCACGAAGAGTGGTGAGTGGCGGGTGTCCTTTTCTTAGCACTTTTTCATGGGAAGGAGGCACTCATGTAAACACACCACTGACAAGCCCACTCGTATGTACAACTTCCCATTGGCTTTTGAGTTGCCTCAGTCCTCCATGTGAGTTCACAGTCAATAATCACGAGACACTTAAGAAATCTTCTATCATGAAAGACAGAGATTAAAACAAACAACATAGCAAGGATCTCAGAGAAAACAGACATAAAGCTGAAATAAGAAGAAAAGCTATAATTAATAAGTATAATAGGTTTCTACTGTCATAGATCCTACCATTAATAGCTTCAGTGGAATGATAGGAAATAATTAAATGCAAACATGTTATTTTAAAAAGGAAATCATAGTAGAAAAGTGAGAAACATTAATGGAAACATTGAAAGATAAAGAAGAAATCACAAAAAGTAGAAATCAGAACGGAGAGATGGAAAATAATAAAACTAGGACATCTATCCAGGATCTAACATCAAAATGATGTTTACAGAACATAAGAACAGAAAAATATTTAGAAAAAAAAAACATTTTTAAAGTTAAAGTTTTCCACAGTTAATAGTTAGGAGTCTCCAAAGTCAGAGACTCACTGAATGTCCAGCAAAATTATTATTTTTTAAAGATTTTATTTATTCACTTGTTTGAGAGAGAGAAAGAGACCCCCCACCAGGGGCAGGTGGGGCCAGAAGAGGAGGGAGAGGGAAAAGCAGACTCTTTGTTGAGCACTGAGCCTGAGGCAGGGCTCAATCTCACAACACTGCAATCATTACCTTAGCCAAAATCAAGCATCAGACACAAACAACTGAGCCACACAGGCACCCCCAGCAAAATTATTTTTTTAAGCGTTCATCACCATGCAATCTGAGAGCTCCTGGGAAAAACAGTAAATCCTAAAAGGAATATGAATCTTCAACATAAGACGCCTCAAGAGTAATAAGAGATTCCAGATATCTCAAAAGTAGTTTGAGATCCTTGAGAATAATGGAACAGTGACTTCAAAATTATAAGTAAATATTTCATTCAACTTAAAATTCTATGTAAAGTCAAATTATCATTCATTTGTAGTGACACAATAAAGTCCTTTACAGAAAAGCAAATTCCCAAAAACCCATTTCCTACACATCCATTCTCAGGAATCTCCTAGAGTATGTGGTCCAACAAAGCAGGAGAGTAAATGAAGGATGGGATTCAGGAATGGAACTAATGCAATGGAAGGGTGCAAGTTATGTAAAAATGACTGCAATGGAGATCCCAGGAGGAGCAGGGCCCAAGGAGAAATGAACCCGGAGAGGAGGAAAAGTTAGGCAGTACAAAATAGCTGTCTTCAGGGGGAAAATGGAATCTATTAATATATAAGACAGGCTGACAATATAGAAAATTACATACATAAAATTATATACACATACACCCTGATACCTATATACTTACATATATATATCTATATATACACACACATGCATATATTTACTTATATATTTTCACACAGCCTTGGTTTAGCTAAAGACTCAAAATAAACTAAATAAGTAAAAAATAACATCACTATTAGGTGATCAAAAAAGCCTAAGTTTTTATTTGTAGGCAAATAGATAAGGAAGAGGTGATACACACACACACACACACAAATATTTCACAGCCATAAAAAAGGCTGATGTTGTGCCATTTGCGACAACATGGATGAACCCAGGGAGGAACAGGAGTATTATTCTAAATAAGATAAAGCTGCTGAGAAAGACAAATAACACAGGATTTCACTCATAAGTGGAATCTAAAACAAAAACAAAAACAAGAAAACAGCAACAAAAAATGAATAAACAAACAAGAAGCAGAACCAGACTTATAAATATAAAGAACAATCTGATAGCGGCCACAAGAGGGGTGTGAGGGTGTGGAAAAAATGGGCTAAAGGGAGTGGAAGTTACAGACTTCTAGTCACAGAATGAGTAAGTCAGGGGAATAAAAGGCACAGCAGAGGGAATATAGTCAAAGGTGTGGTAACACTGTTGTATGGTGACAGAGTAGCTACGCTTGTGACCCGCAGTTGCATAAAGTATAGAGAAGTGAATCACTGTGCTGTATGCCTGAAACTAATGTAACATCGCGTGTCAATTATACTCAAATAAAATTCTAAAAAAACGAATTACATAAAAAGCAAAGGGTGATTATAACAATATGCTACATAACAACATTTGGTTCAGCCATAAATAATATTTACCTATTAATAACAATCGACACATTGAATATGAATTTAACCAAAAACTGTGGGGTAATGAAATCGGGAGGTAGAGTAAGGTAAGAGGCAAAACTTTATCTTCCAAAGTAAGAAGTATAGGTAATGTTTAAAATAGAAGAGTTAAGAAATAGGAATCTATAAACAAATAGTAATATGGACTTAATATGAGAAGAGAAAGAGCTGAAAAGTGGAATGTGCTTATGTCTGAGGTGATGAACTCAGAGATAAGGAGACTAGGCCAGCGGATGATATTTGTTGCTCTGATTTGTCCCTTTTGTTTTTATAATAGGTTTATGTGTTATCATAAAAAGAAATGAAAATTAGAAGGTAAGGATGATGTGATTTTTTAGGTGTAACCTTAAATTGTTCCCTTTGCTCCCGTAGAGTTTCCATGTAAGTGGGGATTTAGCCATTTAGCCGTGAGGCACTCAGAATCGAGCTCCTACAGAAGGGAGCTCAGATAAATGAACAGAGCCCAATCCCTTCATTCAGTCCAATCCTGAGGCAGCAAAGGCAAACCCATGGAGTCAACTAACAAATTCCAAACAAACAGGGGCAAGAGTCAACCATGTTTTACCCTCTTCTCCTCAGCCTCTACTTTCCCATGTGTAGTTCATCTTTCTATGTCACCCTGACCCGGCCTGTCACCTTCATGCCATTCTTACATTTTTGTCTTAAATGTACCATATCATTTTTTTCTGTCTGCATTTTGAGACAATCCTTATTCGGACTCAAGTTCAGTACTATTCCTATTGGTAGCTCTACATTCTTTGATGTCCCTGTCCTGTACCAGTTGATTGAAAATATTATCATTTCCTGCTGTTTTCTATAATCAAAAGGGCTTCTCTATTGTCAATTTTTTTGTCTTTCCATATTCCTTTTCTTTAGCTGCCTTCATCTATTTACCTATCATAATCATTCTTGAGTTGCAAGATATTCTGTCTCCTAAGAAAGATGGATATTGTGATCTGGCTAGAATTCACTATTTAGGGTGAAGGGCATTATCCTCAGAAACATGTATATAATCTCTGCTTAAACCATGGAAACATAACTTAAAGAGGGTGTAAACTTGAACCACTCACAGAGTCACCATGAGATAAGCATGAATAAGCAAGACCAAAAAAGTGACAAAATGATTCTTGGCATGTAACTTAGACTCTCACATAAGTTGCTATTAACAAAGCACTTTGTTTAGTTTTATTTTACAATTAAAGGCCTTGAGGTTTTTAACATTCTAAAAAACTACAAAATGGCATATAGTTTATAACCAGGGCTGATATTCTGCTTGTATTGACTCCTTGTTTTGATTTTCTTATCTGAACAACCAACATTCATTCTCATTAGTCACTC
Organism: Lutra lutra; assembly: GCF_902655055.1. Lineage (NCBI taxonomy): Eukaryota > Metazoa > Chordata > Mammalia > Carnivora > Mustelidae > Lutra > Lutra lutra. Next base: position 48,836,877 of record NC_062286.1, read on the forward strand.
TCCCTGCTATACTGATTGTTGAATAATTTGAATTTCACCCCTGCATGTTTGTATAAATGTCTCAATGCTAAATACCATACAGATTGAATTAGCCAAAATAAAGACTTTAATAACCAAGATCAACCTACTGATGTCTTCTGCAACTGTTCTGGGTGAACTTTCTGTCTTTCAAAGAGCATTCAATCTGAAGCAGGGTTCCTCAACCTTGGCTGTCCAATACCTTAAAGGGACAGCATTCTGTCCTGTATCCACTAGATACCAGTATTACACCTCCCAGCTCCGACAACCAACAATGTCTCCAAACATTGCCGGATATCCTGGGGAGGGCAAAATCACTCTTGGTTAGGAAGCACCCATCTGCAGGTTGGTCTCAAATTTTTCTGTTACATAACATCCTATCACTCCTGTGGTCTTTTCCTTTGGAAGCTGATCTTCTGAAGTCTCTCATTCAATTACTTCACATATATTTACTGAGTATCCACTAAGTTACAGGCATTTCAGGGACCCTGAGATATAATAATAAACAGACACATCTTCTCATCCCGTAAAACTTATGGCCTCATAGTAGAGATAGAGAGGCACCAAATCATCACACAAATACGTAATCCAAACTGCAGGAGGTGCTACAGGAAAAATGGCGGGGTGTTTTGAAAGAACACAAGGGAAGCGTTTGATATAGTCTGGGAATCAAGGAAACTCTTAAATGATATTCGGGATGATAGCTAAAGGATGTAAGGAACAGACTATGAGGCAAACAGGGAAGAAAGGTATATTGGGAAAAGGAAACTGCATGTGCAAATATCCTGACAAAGAAGTAAATATGGCAGATTTGGGAAATCGAACTTTCTATGTGACTGAAATGCAGAGAGGAAGGATGGACAGAGAACCAGATGACGCTGCAGAAATACTTGGATATCGGATCCCATGCAGTTGTAAAGGCAGTGTTAAGATTGTTTTCTTTAAGAGTAATGAGATTTCATGGAAGGTTTTCGTTAAGCAAATGGTTGACACAATCAGATTTACATTTTTTTAAATATCACCCTAGCATCAGGACTGAAAACAGATCTGAAAGGAAAAAGTACATTCAGAATGAGTTACAAGACCTACCTTAGCGGTGCAGTTAAGAGGTGGTAACCTAAATGCATGCTACAGGGACAATGGAGAGAGAGATCCAAAAAATGTTTAGGCAATAAAACTGACAAAATTGTTAATAATGATACCTAATGCTCTGTGTTGCTGAGCTATGCACATTCAGTTCCAATGTGATATGCTCAATGAAGCAAGGCCAGTATTCTATTATCCGAGGCACAACTCTATCCAAGAGGAGATCCTACCTTGGCTCAAGATTCTGTTGAGAGTGCCAGTGAGACTTTTTTTTACGATTTAACAGGAACTTACAACAATGAAAACCAGGATAATTTAAATTCATGTCAATTGGTTGTTAAGGCTTGTCATATTTTCAGAATGACTAGTGATCTACCAGTAGATGTTCATAAAATTCATGCTCTAGAAAATGAAACCCTTCAGAGTGCCTCTAAAAATGTTGCCAAGAGCATTACTGGTGAATGAGAAAACTGGTATACACTTCCTAGAGGGCAATTTGACCGTGTATCAAAACATTAAAATTTTCATTTCTTTGACCCAATAGACCCAATAAATATCATGTAGATATTTAAAGTAGGGAGCAAGCACGTTCTTGAGAAGCACGTTCTTGAGAAAATTATCAATAAGAGCAAGGTTTTGGAAGCAATCATTTTCTAAGCCGGGTTCTTAAGCTGTAGTAATCCTACTCAGATCCTGGAAAACTGAGGCCTTTCTCCCTTGAACCTGGAGTGAGTCAACTCACTCTGCAGTTTGTGGAATATCAGTTTATCCTTCAGATCTTCATTTTTAATCTAAATGGTTAATATGCTCCTGGGGAGTGATTTTCCCAAAACCTACCAAACTTATAATTCACAAACAAATAAATGGCAAAGTGAGACATGGAAGACTTCCTAAAGTCACAAATACTATTTCTTTTTTTTTTTTCTTTTTTGTACTTTTGTGAAGGAAACTCCAACCGGCTTTTCCAATTTCTCACTCCATTGGCAATCTTTCCAATCTTGGGCAAAATTTCACAGCTTTTCAAATTTGTACACAGTAGCTGCCAGAAGCTTATAACCATTGTTGTTCAAAAATAAGAGAGTAGATAGGATTTATCTTTGATTTCCAGTACCCTCATTCTTTAACTCTTTCCTTCTCGGTGGGAACCAATGCTTCATTTTCTTTCTTTCTACTGTATCAACTGAAATCAGTAAAACATCTCAAACTTTTTTTTTTTTCACACCATAGTACATTAATTCTCCCAAGGAACAAAAGATCAAAGTCATAGGTTTAAGTGCTTAAAATAAAATTTTGAATCTCACTGGAGTTACAGTTGGGAAAAGCACTCCCTATTAGAAAGAACAACACATTTTTTTTTCCAATGAATATTTCAGAGAGCCTTATGCATCAATTCCTTTTTTCCAATGGTCTTTCACTATTCTTCTGAGATGAAATTTAAAGTTAATTTTGGGTGAAATTAACATTTTATAGGGTATCATGAAATATTCAAAATTGAAGTTGTACCCAGTCAGGATGAAACAGCCTATAGAAACATTCTCCTATTTGTTTCCTCATAGAACTTTTTCCTGTGCCCACTTATATCCAAAGCCTATCTAAATTTATTTATTTATTTACCTTGTTTCCACATAAATTAGCTTCACAAAAGCTGAAATTTAAGGGATAATTTTAGACATATCATGATTTTAGATGAATAGATATTCCTATTTTAGTCCTTCCTTGGGAATTATTATTAACATAGACAGTAATTAAAGATACTTGGGAAATGTTATTTCTTAGATAATTATCTAGGTAATAGTACTGATGATTCATAAGATGACCTAATGCTTGACTTTGATGGGTATTGATACGGATAGCTAACAACTGAAATTCCAGAAAAGGTCTGGGTCTACAGAATTAAATAAAGGAAGATATATCCCATGTATCATGGCAACACAGCCCTTAAAAAACATTCAGTTTTTTCTTATGATCAAGAAAAAGCGAACTTTTCAAACAGCTAAAACAGATGACATAAATTCTATATCCTATAATGTATGTTAGAAATCTTTTGATGTAATAGTGGAAGAAAGCCTAATTCAAATTGGTCATTAATAATCAAGGAAATGAGTAAACTATACAAGTAGGGCAGGTTTTAGCTCAGGTTCTATTTCCTGGAAGTTCCCCAGGATCTGCCATACTCAGCCATACCTCATCAAGTTTACATGTTCACCAGCTACAAAATGACATTTGAAAAAAAGAGACTCCCTTCTCCTTTGAACTTCTCTTAAAAGGGAGGAAACTTCTTTCCCAAAATTTCTCAACAACCCTTGCTTTGCGTATCACTGACCTCAAATGAACCAGAATAAGAGTAACAATAGAAGAAAGAAATGAACTTGGGGAGCAGGGGAAGAGATAAAGAGTACTGGCACCGGAAATAACCATGAAGACCTTTACATCATCAAAATATTTTATTTTAACAAAGAATTACGGCCATGAGGAAAGTATTAAATTCAATAAAATGTACTCTCTTGAAGAGGACAGGTTAGAATGCATTAAACTTCAGAAATAGTTGCCAAAAAATAACAAAAAGTAACTTGAAGCTAAAAGAAAAGCCTTTGAGTATTTGGAAATATGTGTTTTTGGCTATATGGAATATTTCAACTTCTGGTTATGACAGATAAATAATGTACAAAAAAATTAAATATAAAATTTATATATACCCTTCAAAATCAATTGCCATAGACAATGTCAAATTACTGTTAGTTTTAATCACATTAACAAAATGGATAATTAAGAAAATTCACAAATGAGATCAAGATGGAGGCTTTTTAATTAAGAAATTGCAGACAGAGAGCTAAGAAAATTTCAAGTCAAAAGTGTCTTTTTTTGGAAAAAAAAAAGAAAATCAAGGAACATTTAACAGTAACACAGGAAGTCTACTCCAGGCTGAGAGAAAATATTGATGTGCTCCCATTATTTCTGCTTTGCTTTTTATACAGGGAAAACCCAGACCTTCCTCCCATGTGTCCCCTTCACTCTCACACAACTACCACACTTATAACCTTCTGACACCAACTGAGTGGGGTTTCCCCATCAAGTAATCTGCCGTGACACCAGCTGTGTGCCTACAATTTAACTCAATTCTGACACTATCCACCCAGAGCTAGCATCAGATCCCACAGGGTAAGGGCTCAGTCCCTCAAGACTGCCAGTCGCAAGTAGTAGGTCTCCGGGTGACCCACAACTTCTGCCCAACTTGGATACAAATCAGAAGTTCCCATGATTCCCATCTTAGATTCAATTATTTGCTAGAACAGCTCACTGGATTCTAAGAACACTTAACTTAGGTCTGCCAGTTTATTAATGGACATGATAAAGGATACAAAAGAACAGTCAGCTGAAGTGATACATAGGGCAAGGTCTGGGAGAGTCCCAAACACAAGAGCTTCTCTCCAGGTGGAGTTGGGTGTGACATTCTCCTGGGATATGGATGTACAACCCATCTGGAAGCTCTCTGAACTCTTGGATTTTTAGGGAGGCTTCCTCATGTAGGCATTTTCAATCATTAATTCCATTTCCAGCCCCTCTTCTGTCTCTGGAGAATGAGGGGTGAAGTTACAAACTCAGTGTCTAACAATGGCTCGGTGTTTCTGGTGATCCATCCCATCTAGGAACCATTTGGGTGCCCACCCAGAGGTGCTCTTAGTTCTCTTATCTCTCAGGAATTCACAAAGGTTTTTAAGAGTTCTGTGTCAGGAACTGGCATCAAAAACCAAAAGTTAAAATAAGACACGCTCCTAGGGCTCTTATCCCTTAGAAATTTACAAGGCTTTTAGAAGCCCTCTGTCAGGAACTCGGGGCAGAGACCAATATATATTTCTTATTATTTCACAGCTTGCTTTAGTTTTGTATTCCCCTAAAACTGGCAAAAATGAGGTTTGTCTAAAAGAAAGAGAGAACCTGTGTGAGAGAGAGCTACCTAAATGTGGCCAAATTATGTATTTGCAGGAGAAAGACTGTTAATGAATCCACGATGAGGTAAAAGAAAGGTTGTACCCTAGAGGGACATATCTGGAGGCAGGGGATAGTGAAACATACACCAACTGCTTCTGTGAGGTAAGACAATATGGCTGCCATTGATCGAACCCTAAATATGTACCTGGAACCATGCTAAATTATTTAAAATGCATTATCTCTTTTAGTCCTCATGCTAACTGTTATTCCCACTTTAGAGATGATAAATCTGAAGCCCAGAAAAGTTAAAAAAAACTTCAACAATTTTGCAAAACTGGCAAACAATGAAACCTGCCTTCAAAGTCAAAGTCTACCTCCCTCAGCCTGATTCCATCAATCCTGTGTACACTGCAAACGCATTGGCAAGAAGCAGTCTCAGGACAAGCACTTTCTTTCTTAGTATTTTCCATGGAGGCTGAAGTGAGTCACCTGTAACGTGGAAGAATTTCAAATACCATCAGAAGCACCCTTCAAGTTGCAATCTTATAAAAAATTGAGTTATGTTGACAGAGAAGTGCCACAGGTAGAAAATTCTAAACAATATCTAGTCTTTGGGAACACTTCTTCCCTGGGAAGAAATATGTCATCCAAAAGACAGAAACCTAAAGAATCTACCAGGCTGAGGCCTCTTGGATCTCCAGAAAGAAATCTCTTGAAATAATCTTTTTTCTTGCCTATGACATAGCCCAGTCATACGCCTACCTGCAGAGACTGTACCTGGAGAACGCAGTCCTCTAAATCCCACATTTTCCTGTCTGAGTCGACTCAGGCCACCATAACAAATGCCATAGACTAGCTGGCTTAAACAACAGAAATTCTTTCTCACGGTTCTGGAGGCTGGGAAGTCTAAGATCAAGGTACCAGCAAAGTAGGTTTTATTCTGAGGCCTCTTTTGTTGGCTTGTAGGCAGTCACCTTCTCACTGTGTGCACAGTGCACAAACCTCTTCTTTGTACACACAGAGAGATTTCTTCTTCTTTTTATAAGACCAACAAACCTACCAGATTAGAGCCCCACTCTTCTAACCTCATTTAACCTTCATTACCTCCTAATGGTCCTATCTACAAATACAGTGACATTGGGGGTTAGTGTTTCAACATATAAAACTTGGGGGTGTGGGACAAAATTCCATCCATAGAAGTTCCAGAATTTACTTATACATGAATTTCTATGAATATGATCCTATGAGAAGCAGAACTGCTGACCTTATAAAGGAATGTTTTACATAAAACTGATACCATTAATTAAAATAAATGTTTATTTCTAGAATAAAAGGGGCTTCCAAGTAAGACAGTTCCTTGAGTCGAGACGTCTAAGGCCCCCATTTGATTGTTACAATTGACAGGATCAAAAAAAGGAGGAGAAAAGAAATAACAAGGGCCATTCCTGCCTGGAAACAAAGAAGAATTCCAGTATAGTGCAAATCGGTACAAAATGTACAAAGTATAGTACCAAATGAAGAAAACCACAAGGCAAATTCTCAACTTCACATTAAAAAAAAAAAAAAGTGTCAAAGAAAATGAAGAAAAAAGAAATTGGCAAAAGTCTTTACCACCTTATTTAGAGGGAAGTCTGAAGAATGAGTCTGGCCCACAGGACAGATGAGATCACACAAGATAACGTGTAGATTTTCTCTGCTGTGTGATAACACTGTTCTAAAGGAGCTATGCTGGAGGATCAGGTCATTCCTGTAATTGTGGCAAATCAAATGATGAGATGGCTTTCTGCCTTGCTAGGGAAGGACTCCTCTCCCACTTGGAAGAAGTCTGGACACAGCCACAAAGTATACCTGGAGTAAAGGCGAGTTGGTATAACCATCTGCCTTACATTCAGTGATTAAAAACAGCACAAATGTATCATCTCAGAGTTCTGTATGTTAAGGGTGTGATACAGGTCTCCTTAGGCTAAAACCATGGTGTTGGCAAAGTTACATTCCTTGAATGGGCACAAGAGGAGAATCTGTTTCCTTGACTTTCCTAGCTTCTAGAAGTCACCTGCATTTTTGAGTTCATGGCCCTGTTTCTCTATCTTCGAAGGCTGCAATGGGCTTACCTGAGATAATCCCAGATAATCTCCCTATTTGAAGGTAGACTGATGAGAACCATAAATCCACCTGTAATCTTAATTCTCCTTTGCCGAGTAGCCTAACATATTCACAGGTTCCAGGGATTAGGATGTGAACATCTTTGGGGGACCATTATTCTACCTACCCTAGGGGTTAAATCCAAACACAGAATTTACAGATATTTATATACTCATATTGTGACTTCCCTCAGCCACAGGCCCATTCACACTCCTCTGAATGGACAATGCAAGTTAAATGTATTATGACCTTGCTTACAACTGAAGAGAAGAAATCTAGCTGCACCCAGTTGAAAAATGAAAGGATTCCAGAAAAATTATCCACATTCTATGGAACAAAAACCAGACCCTGAAACAGATAAAAATCAACATGAAGTCTCCGGAAATAATTAGGAAGAAATAAGGCATTATTACTATGGTGCCCAAAGAGATGAGGAAGAGTTAGAAGGAGCAAACTTTACTATAGAAAACAAAAGTACATTTTAAACAGGATCCACTTTTGCCTTTGTTCTCAATAAAATTTAAAATATAAAATAAGAGATGACAGATGAGATAAGAAAACCAACAGAGATGAAAGGGAGCTTGAAGTAATGTAGGCAGGAATAAAAAAAGCAGGATGGTTGAGATAGAAAATGTTTTAAATAAGTTTAAAATGCCACTACAATATCATAAAAAGTCCTAGCAACAGTGCTGGAAAATGTTTCTGCTATTCAGAAGAGTCAAAAATTTACCCATGATGCAATGAATAAGACAAAGTACCCATTTTAGAATCTAATGAAAAGTATAAACCTCTTCCCTGGGAAGTCCACAGCACTTACAATTTTGCATTGTTTCAAAGTACCTGGATTTTAAAAACAAAACAATTTAACTTATAGACCTCAGGTGACAAATCCCTGTTCCACTGGCAGAAAATGAGCTGTAATTCAGGCCCAGAATTAAGTTCTTTTTACACTAAAAAGAACTTATGGAAATAACAATAGAAACACCTAGATATATCTACACAAAACTCCTGAACTTTGTCATTAAAGAAGGAATCTCCTAGCATCTGGAGGAGCTTGAACTCATCAAAAAGTCAGCATCATTTTTTTTAAAAGCTGTAGAAGTAGAAACCAAATACAATGCTTAACTAACACTAGTTTCCAAAAAAAAAAAAAAAAGCCATAAAAATATACTAGCAACGGGGGCGCCTGGGTGGCTCAGTGGGTTAAGCCACTGCCTTCGGCTCAGGTCATGATCTCGGAGTCCTGGGATCGAGCCCCGCATCGGGCTCTCTGCACAGCAGGGAGCCTGCTTCCTCCTCTCTCTCTGCCTGCCTCTCTGCCTGCTTGTGATCTCTCTGTCAAATAAATAAATAAAATCTTTAAAAAAAAATATTCTAGCAACAGACATAGGTATTTGAATATGAACAAGAAATTAAATGGCATTAGGAGAAATTAGTACAAATCATAAATTTATCCTAAGTGTAGAGAGGAAGAGGTCACTAACTGCTGGGACATGAGGAAAGGGAAACATTTGGCCTTAATCTTAAATATTGAGCAGGATTTCTGATAATTTTTTTTTAAAGATTTTATTTATTTGACAGAGATCACAAGTAGGCAGAGAGGCAGGCAGAACGAGAGGAAGGGAAGCAGGCTTCCTGCGGAGCAGAGAGCCTGATGTGGGGCTCAATCTCAGGACCCCAAGATCATGACCTGAGCCCAAGGCAGAGGCTTTTACCCACTGAGCCACCCAGGCACCCCAATATTAATTATATATTATATATTATATTATAATTATTTTTTAATGTAAGAATTATTTCCTATTGAAGAAACTGAGCAAAGATTGAGAGGAAGAAAGACCAATGTGCATTCTGAGGTCTAGTCTATTGAGTATCAAGTTTGGTAAAAAGTTTTCAAGCCTAAAATAGGTTCATAGAACCATTATTGGAGGTGGAAGTGATGACAGAGAACATTTAGTCCATACACTCATTTTGTTGTTATTAAAACTGAAGTGCTCAGCAAAATTCACCACAGCCAGAAGGTGGAAACAACCCAAAGGTCCATCCACTGATGAATGGATAAACGAAGTACAGTACATACATACAATTAAATGGCATTTGGTTGTATTCAGTATAAAGTACTGATACGTAAACAACACAACTGATACGTACAACAACACGGTCGTATTCAGTATAAAGTACTGATATGTACAACTGAACCCTGCAAGCATTCAGCCAAATGAAAGAAGTCAGACACAAAGGATCACATCTTGTGTAATTCCACTTACATGAAATACTCAGAATAAGCACATTCACGGAAACAGAGAGCAAACTGGGGGTGCTCAGGGGCAGGGGACGGGAAGGAATGGGAAGCAACTGCTTGATGGGTCTGGAATAATTATTTTGGGGTGATCAAAATGTTTGGGAACCAGACAAAGGTGGCAGGTACACGAGATTGTGAATATAGTAAATGTCACCGAATTGTTCACTTTTAAAATGGTTAATTTTAGGTTATGTGAATTTTACAATTCACAACAACAACAACAACAACAACAAAACAACTAAGGTTCAAGGACAGGGCGAGTCACTAACAGCTCCAAGAACAGAACCTTGACCATCTGGAAGTAGAGAAGCCTGACACCAGCAGCAGGGCCTTGATTCCCTGGCTAAGAAGTTTAGACTTGATCTGGTAGGAAATGTGACGTCAGATGATATTTTTTAAGCAAGTGAGAGACATTTATGATTGACTGTTTACATGGTCTTGCTTTATTACTTACTATTTGTTAACCTCCTGGACACTCGACGGTCCTCATCCATAAACAAGAAACACCCTACACTTTTCAGTTACTGAGAGGAGCGAACAAATAAGTCACACACATTCCAAGAGCAATGCTGACACTTGGCAGGGGCTCTCTTCTTTCTGGATTGCGAAAACACACAGAATTGTCCCCATAACATTCCATGCTGTTTTCTAGTTATTTCATGTAAATAAGCCTTCTTTTCTTAACAAAGTTGTAATGCCTTAAGAACAAGGACCATGGCTTATATTTCTTAAATCTTTTGCAAACTTTAAATCAGCAGTAAACATTAAATAAGTAATTCAGGACGATCTATTGCCTAACTTCGAGCCTTAGTGTTTTTCAAGAGTGAATTTTAGTCTAATTGCAGTTCTTCCTATTTTATAAGGCAACTCAGCCTGATTTTTCTACCTTATCTGTGGGTTTCCTCAATATCCATCAATTCAAAAAGAGCAGGGGAAAAAAAAAAAGGGCAGGGCAAATGAAAATGTGAGTCATTAAGTAAAAAATTTGTGTTCATCTAACTACATCTCAACAATTTTTCTGCCTATTTCTTTTCTTTTTCTTTTCTTGTAGCCTTGTTAATCACAAGTCATTCAACAGTGTTTCCCAATTCTTTGCATTCTCTCAGCCTCTGACTGGATAATTTTAGGTGAGCTTATGGCACACACACTTCTTGATTCCCTTCCAGTTCCCCCTTCCTTCCAACCCACCCTCTCCTCAGATCTAAGCAAAGAGTGGGTGTATCCTGAGAACCAAGTCCCTGTACTCTGAGTTATTAAAGATTGCAAGCTATGTCCCCAAAAGAAAGTCTTCTTTCACTATTTTGCTGCAGAAAAATATTTCTTACCCACCAACGATTTTCTTAGGAAAATCATTCAATTCCATTTAACAAATACATACTATAAATTTAAATATAACCCTAACTTCCAGAAGTCCAGAGATAAAGAGAGTCTATTCACTCAAGAAGAAGAGGGTCTAAGAGAAGATCCCATGACATAAATAATTCTAAAACACTATGACAAGGATGAAAATAGAGGCACGTATGAGTTAACCCAAAGGAGAGAATAATTATCTCCACTCACGATGATGAGGTGATGAATGTGACAAAGGTAACAAGGCACTGGGACACGCTTAAGAAAATAGGACATTTGAAAATAGATTCCAAGGCTGTGTGGACCCTTCAAGCAAATGGTGAGGCTGGAACACAAAGAGAGAATGCAGGAAGGAGCCATGGGCGAAACTAAAAGGAATGAGTGGGCATGGGGAAGTGAAATGGCTGAAGGGTGGAAGGTAATGGGATTGTGATTTCTGAGTAATACCTGCCCCTTAGGGTGATTGTGAGGATCAGCGGGGAAACATTGTTACTTCATTGTCTAACACTGGTTCAGCAAGCAATAATGTTAGCTAGCTCCCACTATACTCATAGGAATTTAATTATCGGTCCTGATATTCACTTTTAAAACTGAGAGCAGTTGGGACACCTGGGTGACTCAATGGGTTAAGCCTCTGCCTTTGGCACAGGTCATGATCTCAGGGTCCTGGGATGGAGCCCCACATCCAGCCCCACATTGGGCTCTGGGCTCAGCAGGGAGTCTGCTTTCCCCTTTCTCTCTGCCTGCTTCTCTGCCTACTTGTGATCTCTCTTTCTCTGTGTCCAATAAATAAATAAAATCTTAAAAAAAAACCCTAAAGAGTCAAATATTGTTATTCTATTACATAGTTAGCTAGTACTGTTAACATGAATTTTCCTTTAGTGATACTGATATTCCTAAGCAAGACATACATTTCTTCATGTTTGCCTACCTATGTGTGTCCCTTAAGCAATATACAGTACTCTGTTTCTCACATTTTGAACTATAAATATATATGCCATATACTATATAGGGATATATATTATATATTTGGATGAAATATAGACATGTAATATATATAATACATAATGTGTATAAATGTATATACTATATGATATATGATATCATTTATGTGATATAGTTTATGTGATAAACTGTATGATAATACAAACTATACAATAGTCTATCACATATGCTATATATTACAGTAGGGTACTATACATAAATGATTCCTGCTGTAGTAATACTTCTGCAACTTCATTTTTTTACTTCAACATTATGTTTTTAAAATTCATTCCTGTTGACATATGTGCTATGATTCATTTGTTACTGCTGCTTACTATTCCATTATGTGAATATACCACAGAAGGAATTCAACTGTATCGTTAATGTTTTACTTCTCAAACTGGGTTGTGTGCACAGGTGTTAACTGTATTATTCATTATACCTTTTTGTAAGTGGTATATGTTTCCATACTACATATTTTAAACTTAGACAGTGTTGTATCTCAAGCATATCTCAATAAAACTGGGGGGAAAAGATTTGAAAATCTTAAGGAAAAAAATAAGCTATCCAGTGTCTGATATCATCCAGTGTTCTATACAGATGAAATCATATACTGTGCAACCCTGTAGAGTCACCTCAGATTTCTCTGATTTATCCTGGGAGATCTTGGTTAAAACCAAGCCATACACTCCTGATATCCTTGGAAGTGAGATGATGTGAAGATCGATCTCAGGTAGTAGGGGCAGGGAAGAGAGCCCCAGAGGACAAGTAATCAAAACTGAAAATAAAGCAAATATCTTCAAAAGCCTACACTGGATCATGCATAAAACTGAATATTTTTTAAACTGGTTAGGTTCTACTTTTCTTTCTTTTTCAATTTAGGTAAGATTAAATTTCATAGACATTTGTCCATTTGAAAAAAATACTTAATTTTGTTAAATTGACATTTATTGGGGATGTCTTTAAAATTATATAAAGAAAAAAAGAAAATGCAGTAATAAAACGCTAAAATTTAAATGATAGTCATAAGATTATATAATGCCATAAGATAGTCATAGTCATAAGATTATATAAAGATTATATAATGATTCTTTATATGATTCAATTTACCAGATCCAGCAAATATATTTTTAATCTTTCAAGCCAAATAACATTAATAACAAGAGGAAGGGATATAAATAGGCCAAGAATGATAAAGATGATAGAGAGAGGGGACACCTGGGTGGCTCATTCAGTTAAGCTTCCAACTCATTATTTTGTCTCAGGTCCTAATCTCAGGGTTCTGAGATGGAGTCTCCCTTTGGGCTCTGCTCTAAGCATGGAGACCCCTGCTTAAGATTCTCTCTCTACCTCTCCCTTTGCCCCTCCCCTCTTCTCTCTCTCCCTTTCTAAAACAAAACCAAAAAAAAAAAAAAAAACGAGTGAGGATTTACCTATTTATCTTTTGTTGAGGCTATAATATGGTACATGTGATTTCAGTCATTGTATGTCTGATTATTGTTGTATTTTGCTTTGCTGTCTCAGTTTACTCCAAAACTAAGGATTTGATCATTTTAATTTAATTACATGGTGATCTGTATTTTTCTTGATGACTCCTAATTCTAACACATGCTTTCACCTGTCTTTACATTATTGGTATACCAAAAGTCTCCACCCAACAAGAGGGACAGTTCTCTCTCTTTCCCTGGGAGCCTAGCCAAAGTTAATTTCAAAGAACAGAACAGGGATAATTCTTCTCTTTGGATTTCATCTTAATAGAATTTCATATCAGAGTCACATCTTGGTGTGATGTAATTTTCTATAAAGCCTTACCACATTTTCAAAATGCTCCCCTGGGAAAGTTTTATGGGCTTTGAATTGCACCTACAAATTTAATGGCTCTGTATGTGTGTCTGTGTATGTGTCTGTATTGGGGGGGTAGGGGCAGATAAAAGCTAAATGTTTCTGTTTACTCTTTTAAAACAAATCTCAGTATATCATAGACTAAACTCCTAACATTTACAAGAAATTTATTTTATTGGTTATAAAAAAATATCTCTTCCTTTCTTACAGTGGTGATTGAGTGTGTTCCGAGGTGCACTAACAATCCCCAGCTTATCTGCAGCCATGTTTATGTTCCAAGCTAATGTACATGGCAATGCAGATGTCTTTTCTTTGTAGGATTTAATAATTTACTCATAATGTTTAATCAAAACTAGACTACCTCAATGGGATTTCATCACAAACTGTGCTGGTCTTCCCATTAACTCTGACAAGAATTTTTTTTAATGGCAGGGGGAAATAGATGCAATAGACAAAATTTGATAAGCACCATCCTAAATCATGGGATTTTGTCCAAAATTACAAGTCAAGAAATGATAAATGCACAAAGATCGGAAGGCTGATTTTTGGCAATTCCCATCAAAAGGCTTAAAATGATGCATATCCTTTCATCGAGCAATTCCACTCCTAGAAATATGTTCTAAGAATATAAGCCCAAATATACAGAAATACAGCTATGGGGATATTCATCACAGCCCTCTTCATAGAAGTGAAGAATCTGAAACAACTAATGTCTAACACAGGGACTTGGTTAAATGATAGTGTCCATATAACTAGATAATATACAGCCAAAAAAATGTGTGGTTATAGAAAAATATTCAAAAGTAAATGGAAATAGCATAGACTAATTGTCAGTATCCATAATCCATTGCTCCCCTGTAATAAAACCTTGATTTTAACTGGACAGGAAAAAAGACCAGCTATAAACTAAAAGGACTGACCAATTATATGTAAGTGAATGTTGTTTGAAGACCTTCCAGGAGAGTTTTTTAAAGACTGATATAGGGCGCCTGGGTGGCTCAGTGGGTTAAAGCCTCTGCCTTTGGCTCAGGTCATGATCTCAGGGTCCTGGGATCGAGCCCCGCATCGGGCTCTCTGCTCAGCAGGGAGCCTGCTTCCCCCTCCCTCTATGCCTGCCTCTCTGCCTACTTGTGATCTCTGTCTGTCAAATAAGTAAATAAAATCTTTAAAAAAAATAAATAAAGACTGATATATCTTCCATCTGAAGCTCCTTTTGCCTCCTCACTTTTCCTCTAATTCTAGCTTGTAAGACAGACTTTATTACTGAGTTTCAGCAGCTCTCTTGTGATGTAGAGAATAGAGAGAGAAACAAAAAGATAGAGGAATCCTAGATTCCTAAGAGTCTGTAGCACTATCAATCATTCCAGACATGAACAATCCATCTCTGGATTATTTATGTGAAAGAAAACATCTCCTGATCTTTTTAAGCAATTATTATTATGTCTCTGTTAATATTAAATAAAATTTTGAACTGACATAACTGACTATCCCCAAAGATAATACTTTTTAATTTTACTTTTTAAAATAATGCATATATTTGCATATATGCATAAACATATACATTCATAGATTAAAAATATGATAAGATCTGTATAGAAAGATTGACAGTGATTAAAAACATACAGGTAATTTTTTATTTTATTATTTTTGTATATTGGAAAACATACTAAAATTTAAAGTTTATGTGGTGTGTGTGTGTGTGTGTATTTAATTTTAAATTTATCAATAAAAAGTGAAGCTTCAAAGTCCTAGACACCCACCCTTAACTTCAAGGAATGCAGAACCCAGGTCTGTGCTACCTCATTCTCTCTACCTGCAAATTGTGTGGCCCCAGGCATGCCAGATACCCTTCAGGACCTGTGAACAATAAATATTGTTTTTTCAAAGTTCCCAACAGTTGTTGCTGAGGTGCATCTTGCAGTCATAATAAGAACCACAAGGGCACTCCAGCCACAACATTGCCTCCAGTGGGGGAAATATCTATGGGGCTTGCCACAAGTAGTACAGGCCCATATAAGTGATCCAGGCCTTCCTAGATATTTCTATCAATAGACTGAGACCAACACAAAACAGAATTACAAAAGAACCCAAAATTAATTAAAATGGCAGTAGTCAGTCCATAGTTAACAATAACTGCTTTAAATGTAAATGGATGGGACGCCTGGGTGGCTCAGTTGGTTAAGCAGCTGCCTTCGGCTCAGGTCATGATCCCAGCGTCCTGGGATCGAGTCCCACATCGGGCTCCTTGCTCATCGGCGAGCCTGCTTCTCCCTCTGCCTCTGCCTGCCATTCTGTCTGCCCGTGCTTGCTCTCTCTCCCTCTCTCTCTCTGACAAATAAATAAATAAAATCTTTAAAAAAAAAAATTTAAAAAAAAATAAATGTAAATGGACTAAATTCTTCAATCAAAGGACATAGAATGGCTAAATGCATTTTAAAAAGACCCACCTTATAAGACATTCGCTTCAACTTTAATACACACAGACTAAAAGTGAAGGGATGGAAAAAGATATCCCATGTAAATGGGAGCCAAAGAAAACAGGGATTGCTATATAAACTTTAAGCCAAAGAGCATAACAAGAGACAAAAAAAGTCATTATTATATAATGATAAAGGGGTCAATCCATCAAGTAGATAAAACATTTTTAAATATTTATGCACCTAACACTGGAGCACCTAAATGTCTAAAGGAAATATGAACAAATCTGAAAGTAGAAATAGACAGAAATAGAACACTAGCAGGGCACTTCAATATCCCACTCTCAACAATATCAACCAGACAGAAAGTCAGTAAGGAAACATTGAACATAAAGAACATGTTGGACAAGATTGACCTAATAGGTATATACAAGAACATTCCTTTCAATAGCAGCAGTATATACATTCTTTCAAGCATATAGAGAACATTCTCTAGAATATCTCATTATGTTAGGTCACAAAACAAGTCTTTGTAAATTCAAGAAGATTAAAGTACCATGCAAATGTCATTATTTAGGGCATCGTATATATAACTTATAAAATCTATCAAAAAAATAAACTGATTTATTATTAAATTGTATGTGAGAAAAGCCAAGTTCAATGTCTACCTTTTCCTTACATGTGAATAAATTTCAGATCAATTAAAAGTTTAAAGACGATACTGTCAACAATTTAAAAATAAGGGTTAACATTTTCCTTTGGAATGGAGGAAGTCATTCTATGCATGATACCAGCAGTAATCATAAATGAAAAGATCAACATATTTCTACATGAAAATTGTATAAACAGTATCCATTTGTATATAAACAAATTTAAAATACAATGAGTGGGGAAAATGACTGCAGTACCTATGAAGCTTTAAAAACTTAAACTCAATACATAAAATAAATTAAAATTGAGAAATGGCATCAGTGAAATGGCAAAAAGGGAAGTCTCAGACCCTCCTTCCCCATGAAAGTACCAATTCAAATACAATACAGACTAATTCCCTTTCTGAGAAATCCAGAATCTAGTTAAGAGGCTCCTAGACCCATTATGAACATGAAACCAGTCACATTGAAGCAAGTATAATCACTTTTGATACTCTCACAACTCAACAACAAAAACAAAACAATCTAACCAAAAAATGAGCAAAGTCCATTAACAGATATTTCTCTAAAGAAGAAATAAATGGCAAACAGGTACTTGAAAAGGTACTGAACATCATTAGTCATCAGGAAAATGTAAATCAAAACCACAATGAGAGATCACCTCACATTGTTATAATAGGACAGCCATTATTTTAAAAATTTAAAAATAAATAACCAGTGTTGTCAAGGATGTAGAGAAATTGGATTTCTTGTGCACTATGGATGGAAAAATTAAATGGTACAGCCACTATGAAAAACAACATTGAGGTTCCTCAAAAACTTAAAAACAGATTTACTATATGATCCAGTAATCTCCTTTCTGGATATTTATTGAAAGAATTATAACCAGAATCTCAAAGAGATATTTGCACCCCCATATCCTTTGAGACATTATTCACAATGGTCAAAAGGTATAAATACTTAACTATCCATTGATAGATGAATGACTAAAGAAAATATGGTATATCCATGAAACAGAATATTATTAAGCCTTTAAAAAGGAAATCCAGTCATATGTGACCAACTAGACACCCCTTGGGACATTATGGTGAGTGAAATAAGCCAGTCATAGAAAGACCATTCCTGCCATGATTCCACTTAGATGAAATATCTAAAGTAGTCAAACGCATAGAAGTAGAAACCTGAATGGTGGTTGCCAAGGGCTGGAGGAGGGTGAAATAGAAAGTTGCTCTTCAATGGGTATAAAGTTTTGAGTCATGGAAGGTGAGATGTTCCAGAGTGTACAACAATGTACAACATTGTGCATATAAGTAATACTATACTGTACATTTAAAATTTGTAATTTAATATGATGTATAAAAAAACATGATAGCATACAAATCTTTTAACACAGAAACTCTCATTTTACCTCTCATACTATCCTAAAGAAATCCTTAAGCATAATTTCTGGCATTTTGCTATAGAGTTAAAATGTTTAAGCTAAATTTCAAAATAATTTGATTATAACAAAATTGGAAGCCACCTAAAATAAAACAACAAGTATTTACTTCACTGTGGTGCATCCACACAAGGGAAGAAAATGTTATAATTTTAAATGGCTATAGAAAAATTAAAGAAAATAGAAAAACATTTGAGTTATAAAGCAGTGTATAATACTGCAATCCCATTTAGAATTTAATAATAATTCAAAAATAAGCCATGGTTATTATTCTGAATGATGAGATTACAAAGGATCTTAGTTTTCTTTTGGCTTATCTGGTCTTCGAAATTTGATCATTAAAATGTGTTAACTTGACAATAATTTTTTTTTCTCTCTCTCTCTTTTTTAAAACACTGTATTTATTTGACAGAGACAGGTCATGTGAAAGAGCACAAGCACTTTCCCTAGAGTGGCAGTGGGAGAGGGAGAAGCAAGCTCCCAGCTTAGCAGGAAGCCTGATGCGGGACTCGATCCCAGGACTCTGGAATCAGAGTCCGAAGACAGACGCTTCACCAATTGAGACACACAGGCACCCTGACAAAATTTTTAAAATAAAGTAATGGAACTAGGAAAAAGTCTTAAGTGGAAAGCAAAGCTCATATCTCATTTCTCTACTCTAACGTTTAATTTAGTTTGTGGGAGTTAATGGTGTAATTTCCCAAGTTGGCATTAATGAATTTGTACTAAAAGTTATTGTGATTATTTTCCTTCAATTTTGATGGATGTCACCTTTTATCTCCAGTAATGGAAACAACAAGCAATCAACAGTTAGGTTTCCAAGCTGCTTGTATAATATCTGGAAATATATGTATCCGTTTTATTTTGAAAAATTTTGCCTTGCTCCTATTTGTCCTCAGATATAAATCAGTGTCCTTCTCAAGTGGAACACAAAGGAAAAGAGAGCACCTTAATGGATGCTATTTTACCCACCAACATATTTGATTTTAGTCCTCATCTTTGCATCATTTCTTTGCAAACTGTGTGCATATTTTTTTTCATGTCTGTCATTACAGAGATGTAGAAGTTACTTTCACCTTCCATAATTTTGCTAACATTTTAATTAACCATTGCCATCTGCCTGCAAGTTCAGAACTGGTTGAAGACTGGAATGTAATAAAAGAGGATCTAAGTGTAATGTATATCTCCCCAATACCTTTCTTCTCACTTTTGACAAATCTATGGAGTTCTTCAGATACTGCAGTTGGCTTACTTTTGACTGATTTACACACATGAAACCATATCATGCGCATTGCTTATCAATCTCTAAAGAAATCTTACATTTGAAAGGGAGATTATGCTGCAAACTTCCTATTAAAATGATGCAAAGCTGAGTAATCCAGGCTGCATGTCAATGCCTTGAAGATAATGAATTCTCATTTTATTCATCAATTCAAATGATATGATATAACATCTTAGCAGGGTGCACTTTCTCTAACACTCTCAAGCTATGTTCAACAAATGATGTGGAAAAGCATATTCCAGAGAGCTTAGCACAACTGCAGAGAGTTGGGGGAAGGGTAAGTATTGGCATACAGAAAAGAAGGAATCTTGGAGGTCAAGCAATATTTTCCAAATACAGATTACATATCTATGTCTTTGGTTCCCATTCATTTATCTTCCTTGCTCCCATTACTCTAAGTAAAGCATGTTAACGTCCTTTAACCCATAAATCTCTTAATAACTTGCCCAGGGAAATGTTGATCTTTCTCGGAAGCTGCCAAATTAGAGCTTGTTTGCAATGATTAGTGGTTCCCTCCATAAACTCTGGAGGGAAGAAATTGGAGAGTGAAGGGAATGTCTTTTATTTGCTCTGATCTAAGCCAGAGGTGGCTGTCCCAGGGATGTGTTGGATGTGTTTGCTCAGCCCACACTGTGATTTATTTAAATACTTAAGTATTTCCTAAAATACAAAAATTAGGGGATTCGCATAGCTATTGAGTTGTCTGCTGCTCTTAAATACAGAAGAGCCGGACACAATGGGCATGGCAACAGTGGGAAGGATTTGATTAGCAGCTGTCATCTGCAGAGAGGGCATGCTGCCACAGTCTCCACCAGGCTCCTGCCACCACCTTTATTGTCTCTCTGGCCACATTATCTAGTGGACTTGGCAATCCCTGATATAAGCCTTCAGGCAAGCTCTTGTAATGGTTTCCTGAATATGCTTATAACGATATAATTGGCCTTGCTGTTTATCTGAAGGGTCACTTGGTCAGTTCAAAAAATTTTAGCAGCTGCTGAAAAAGTGAGAATAGAGAAGCTGAACACATTGCCCAAATTCTGCCAGAGAATACACTTTTTTAACTTTCAAAACCTCAGCAGAAGTATCATAAGATCATTAATATAATTATGATGTAAAATTTCCATAAAAATCAGAAAAGCCTATCAATATCAATATTAAAAGTAATGAAAAATCATGCATGCTGAATTGTATGAACTTAATTGACAGAATTTTATTCATGCTGTTTCTTACCAGCTAGTTTTCTTCTTGTCTATTGTTCTTAAAAAAAAGTTTTTTCTTCTTATGAGCACACTTAAATAGTTTTGCATATTTGGTGCACACATTTATCTTCCTGTTTCTTTCTCAGTAATCAGAATCATTTAAAAACCAAATGGATCAAAAGTCTCCTAATTTCCTCTAGTCAGTAGCTCAGTTTCTCTCTCAATCTCTCTCTCTGTCTCCTTCTCTCTCTCTCTGTCTCCTCTCTTCTTTCCTTATTTAATTCAACATTCTTGAAATAGACTGAAAAAGCATCTATGCCCTTATGGGGATAGATGGCCCCCTTAAGAGGGGCCTCTTATGGGGCCTCTACAGTAGGTGACAAGCAACATTTTCAGCATTATTTGCTGAAAACACACATTTCTAGGCTCCACCCCAAACCTATCGAATCAGAATCTTTGAGTGCAAGATTGGACATCTGCCTGCAGTGATTCTAACACTTATCAAATTTACACTCAAAGCCTTAGAATAATACAAGGACAGTTCAGCACCAAGGTCAGAGGCACATGCTCTCTTCAAATATGCAGTCACTATTTTAATGATAGGGTGTGTTTCTGTTAACTATGTATGGCAGAAGTCAGAACACAGAAGTATTCAGATAAAAGCACTTGACCCTCCTTCTCAAATCATGTATTTATCCTCCTCTCCAATGCTTTTTCCACAGAAGTTGATAATCACTCCGTACAGTAAATTACATGACTTCTGTGAAATTTTCAGGCTGGTCTCCAGCAGATACTTGATCTCAAGGTCTACTTATTCTTCTCTGTGATATAAAATTCAATTTTGATTATAAAAGAGTCAGGCTAGTAAAAAAAAATCTGAAATCTCAGAAAAATAAAAAGAGGTAATTAAAAATCACCCCAGTCATGATTTTTTAAATATACTTCCTCCCAATCTTTTTAAAAATCCATAAAAAGAGTAATTTTTGTTTGTTTTGTACATTTTATTGTTAACATATTTCAGTGAACAGAATGGGATACTTGTATAGGAAATTTCATAACCTGCTTTTCTCAATATTTCAGTAATTCATTTTCTTTCATTTAACAGGTTTCCAAATACATTAAAATAATCATCTGTGGTTCATATTTATGCTTTTCCAAACTTCCTGATTGTAAATATTATTATAATTAACAGACTTGGAAATACACTCTTAGTCATTTGTCTATTTTCTGAGGTTAAAATTCAAAATATAGAGTTCCTATGATTATATTTAATTGTCTTATATATCACAGATTGCCTTTTAAAGAAGTTATAACCTTCACTCTCAACAACATATTTCCATTTCCCTTCATCTTCAACAATGTTGACTATATTAATATTTTAATCTTTGCTTACATGTGAAAAATCATTGCTTAAACTTGCATCTTTTCAATTCCAAAAATGTTGAGTATTTTTCCTAAGCTAACTGGTTTTTTAAAAGTTATTTCTTCATTTTGAACTAGACCTACATGTCTTTTGCCCTTTTTTTCTATGGTGGTAACATTTTTCATAATGATTTGTTAAACTCTTTATAAATTTATTCTTTACTGTGCATACCCATTATATATTTACCATAACCTGGTTTATTGTGATGCTTGAGATAGAGAAATTTTAATTTGTATGCCAGTCTAATAGATCAATCTTACCCTTCATTATTTCTGTTTTGGCATCAGGATAGCTCTTCTCAACTTTGTGACAAATCTGTGAATATTTCCAACACCTTTGGAGTTATTTTGGTCAACATATGTTCCTCTAAGAAATAATTTACTTTATCCAGTGGTTAAGTTTTAGGGAAACATAAATATCTTTTCTTGATTAGAAACCAACTGACCCCCAGGTGGGTATCAAACTATCAGATTTTTCTTGGGCAAAATCTTGATGAGTTATGTCTGTGGTTTGAGGACATAGGATCTTTCTAATTACTCACATGACTTAGAATTAATCTTTCAATCTTCAGAAAAGTAAAATCCACAGAGACTGAGTGTAGATTAGTGGTTGCCTAGGGCTGAGGAAGACAGAGGAATATAGATAGCCAAAGAGTACCAGGTTTCTTTAGGAGGTGACAAAAATATTCTGGAGAATATACTAAAATCTATTGAATTGTACATTTCAAAACAGTGAATTTTGTGTATGTGAATTATATCTCAATAAAGCTGATTTTCTTAAAAAATTATTTCAGACTCAGGCATAGCTGAAAGATCTTGGGCTTCCCATCACAGGTAGAATATTCACATTCTGGAATAAAGACTAACTGGAAAGCACCCTATCTGCAAGAAGGTAGAAGGAAAACACAAACATGTGGAAGGGTCTAAGTGCACTATGCTCAGTTCTGTCTCCTACACTTCCAGTTAAAAAAAGTCCAGGGGCACTTGGGTGGCTCAGTGGGTTAAAGCCTCTGCCTTTGGCTCAGGTCATGATCCCAGGACCTTGGGATCGAGCCCCCATTGGGCTCTCTGCTCAGCGGGGAGCCTGCTTCCCTCTCTCTCTCTCTGCCTGCCTCTCTGCCTACTTGTGATCTCTGTCTGTCAAATAAATAAATAAAATCTTAAAAAAAAAAAAAAAAAAGTCCAGCAGGACTGAGTGATAGAACCGATTAAGAGGAGGAATATACCTCTACCTGCAACCTGTAGCTCCCAATCTCGGGAAAACTGAGAATTTTCCAAAATCCCAGTTTACAAATTATATTCTGGAATACAACAAATCCCTTATTCTAATGCTACTCAGACTCAGTATCAAAATCACTTCAGAAACTTAAACAGTTCCAAGACTTAGGCCTCAAGATTTTTGATTTAACCCAACCATGAAGGGGCTGGGTATGAGGTTTTTGTGAAGTTCCCCCATCACTCTAATGAGCAGTCAAGGTTGAAAACCACTGAATTAATGTCTGCATTTTCTCTGTTTCTGTGTTTATTTACCTAATCAGATTTTGCTTACCTCTTTGTGGTTTTTTTTCCTCTTTCATTTTCCTTCATTTATACTAGCTAATTTGTTTCTCTGTCTCAGAACTTCTCTACACCAACCTGAACTATACCAACTATGCCAACTTCACCTGGAAAATAATTAGAAATGCTCTGCCTGGGTGGCTCAGTTGGTTAAGCCTCCAACTCTTGATTCTGGATCAGGTCATGATCTCAGGGTCATGAGATCGAACCCCGGGTAGGGCTTTGAACTGGGTGAGGAGCGTGCTTAAAATTCTCTCTCTCCCTCTTTTTCACCTTCTGCCCCCCTCCCCATCTCCACTCCCTCCGGCATGGGCATGCACATTCTCTCAAAACAAAAAAAGGACAAAGAACTGCATTGCTTGGGCCCCAACCCAAACCTGCTAAATCAGAAACTGGTGGTGGGCCCGACCATCTGTGTTTTTACAAGACTGCAGGTGATTCTGATGTATGACTGAGTTTTAGGATCTATGCTCTATTTAATTTTTTATTTGGGTGGGTGGTTGTTCTTCTCTCCTGTTTTCCAAAAGCACAAACACACACGTACGGAGACCTCTTAAGAATCCAGGTATTTTTCTTGTTTTCTGTGTTCTTATTTTGTTTTTATTTTTATTGACTCCTTTGTTCTGCTTTGTTGATTCCTGAGCTTTTTGAATTGTCTTAACTTGTTAATTTTCATTCCTTAGTAATTTCCATGTTTCAGATCATGAATTATTATCTGATCTTTCCTTTAACTATGTGTATATACTAATACATTTTTCAATCTTCGTTATTTTCTAGATATTCTGAAAATACAGTTTTGTTTAATATAGAGTTATTGCCCATCCAGTTGGTTGTTATTTTGATTTTTGATTCTTTTAGTTTTATTGAATTGTGTCCATAAAATATAGTCTTCTTTATACTTTTGTGATTTGTTTAAATTTTCTTTATAGCTTGATATATAATCTCTTTTAACTTTTGCAAATGTTTTATAGGTGTTTAAGAAAACTTATAATCTCTATTTAAGGATTTATGTGTACAAAAATGCATATACATAAATGTTATACTATATAGTTTGGTTTATAAAGATTCATAGTATACGCTCGTAATGAATGAACTCTAAGCTCCACTATTATATGAAGAACTTCTTTATTATTAAAAAATAATTCTACCTTGAATTCAACTCTCTCTGGCGTTAATATTTTGAGCTCAGTTTTTTTCTTGTGTGTGTGTGTGTGTGTGTGTGTGGGTGTGGGTGTGCCAATAGATATGTTGCACATCCTTTTATTTGTAATATGTCTGAAGCACATTGTTTTACATGCATTTTTGGAAATATTCCATCTAACTGTGTGTCCTTTTCCAATTCTATCTATTCTATCTATTCTTTATTCATCAGACCTATTCCATGCATCACGTCAAATTCTCTCATTTCAGCCCCAGCTGCAGTGACCAGTTCCATTCAGACTTACACCATTTTCCTACAACTGCAAGATGGTAGTACCTTGAACAGTGTCTCTCAATTTCTGCCCCAAGTCTTCTCTAATGTCCCTGGAACTCCTGAGGCTCTAATCAGCATTCACAACTGTGTGCCATGGAAGTACAGGAAAGTTAAAACCCAATGAGGCAACCCCGGACCAATTAGGGTTGGAGCTCATGGATAAGGTATCTCCTTTCTTCCTGGGACATATGGTTTTGAGATATATTCCATAATTAAGTAGCCCTAGCAGTGCCCAGGTTCATAAAGCATTCTTGCATTGGCTCTTCTTCTCTTTCCATTTCATTCCCAAATCTCACACCTGCTCCCTAGAATCATTTGCCTAAATAATCTACTTATACATAAGTAGTCTCAGTCTTCACTTCTGTTAGAACTCAGGTTAAGTTACTCTAAACTAATCAGCTATCACCCCCAATTGCAGATACATCAGCCTTCTGTTGCTCTGAACACACGGAACTCATTTCAGGCTCTCATACTTTGCACTTGCTCTGCTCTCTCCTTCATACACTGTCCCCAGATCCTTGTGATACTATCATTGGTTAGCTACAAGTTCAAATTCCATCTTTCCAAAGACACCTTCCCTAAGCAAGATAGCTAAAGTAGCTACCTCCCCATCCCCAGATGTCCTGTAGCCCATTTTCCTGTTTAATTTCATAAAATTATATATTTTTTGTCTCTCTCCACAATATACACACAACAGAGCAGGGGACTTTTTCTGATCTAATGTATTATCCAAAGCACTTGATAATGCTTGAAGTGGAGTATTTGTTGTGTGAATAAATAAATTACCTTAGAAAGTTTTTTCTTTGAATGAGAGACATTGTCACTTCCATAGGTATATGGAATATATATATTTGGTCTTAGTTCATCATTTCTTTTGTGTTTGTTTTAAAACTCCCTTTGTTTTCTGTATCTTGGTATCTGGTTTCTATGTTTTTTATTTTATGTGTAGTTCAGCTATGTCCTTGGGTAACATGGAAGTCTTATTTCTCATATTGTGTTCTTCTGATGGCTACTCTGATAAATTTTAGTAATTTATCTAGATCACTATTTCTTGGTTTGTTATCTGTATAAATTACTTACTGATTCCTGGAAAAAGTATGAGGAAATTAATATCCATATTCCTCCCACTTCCTTCAGACCCTTCTGAATTTAGTTTATTATATTGTGATTATTTCTTTATTCTGGTATTGATGTTAGGTTCAAAAAAGATCTTTTTATTATTTGGAATTCATGGTACATTTTTGATAGGGGAAAAAGATTTGTGCAAATGTTCCATGTGGACTGGAAAAGAGGTGTCACTTCTTTAGTATACAAAGTTAGAAAGATACTGAATTAATGAGCCATTGCATTATATTACTGATATATTCCATATGTTCGTTTTTTCTGATTTTTTAAAGATTCAAAGACATGTTTCAAAATCCCCTATTATTATCATTTTCCCTTTATTTCTTCTTGATCTAAGTATATAAAATACTTCAGAATATTTTTATTTGTGTTGTTATAACAACTCCTTACAAAAAACGGAAAGACCCTCCATGGCTTTTAATGCTTTCTGTGTCTTAATTTCATTTTGTCTACAAGAATTTGGTACTTCCTTATTCCTACTAGATTTATTTCCTTTTCTTTTTAAAGATTTTATCTATCTATCTATCTATCTATTTATTTATTTGAGAGAGAGAGAGAGAGAGTGAGAGAGTGCGTGTGCACATGAGAGCAGGGTAGGGACAAAGAGGGAGGCAGAGGGAAAGAACCTCAAGCAAACTCCCCGCTGAGCTTGGAGCCATACAGATCCCACGCCCCTGAGCTTATGACCTGAGCTGAAACAAGAGTCAGATGCTTAACTGACCCACCCAGACCCCCTCTACTAGACTCATTTTCTTGCTATTTTTTTTTTCCCAAAATGTTTAACTTCTTTGGATTTCTAACTTTAGATCTTATGAACCACTTGGGTGAGGGTTTTGTTTCTGGTTTGTTCTGGGCTCAATATGTTAATCTTTACACTTTTTAAATTTTTATTTTAATCTGCAGTGCTCATCAAAAATGCCTTCCTTAATCCCTATTACCTATTTCATCCATCCTCCCACCCACGTCCCCTCTGGTAACCATCAGTTTATTTTCTATAGTGAAGAGTCTGTTCTTTGGTTTGCCTCTGTTTTGTTCTCTTGTTTTGTTTTGTTTTTTTCTCTGCTCATTTTTTTTCATAAATTCTACGTATGAGTGACATCACATGGTATTTGTTTTTACTTATCTTTACATTTTAATAATAGGTATTTATTCATATTTTACTTATTATTATTTTAGTTCCCTAGGTAAACTCAAGCTCTCTTTCCTCTCACTGCACCCACCTGATTAAAGCAAACCCTTGAAAGCCAAGATACCGCAAAGTGCAGTCAGCCAAGGCTCTTGTGAAATGGCTCCTTCTGGGACTTGCTTCTCTCTCACTCTCCTCTCTTACATGCAACACCTGTGTTAACATCAGCCTAGGACTGCCTCTCATTTAGGAAGAGAACTAACAGCCTACAGGACAGGAAAATGGGAATGAGCATTTTTTTTAATCTTTTTTATTTATTTATTTTCAACATAACAGTATTCATTGTTTTTGTACCACACCCAGTGCTCCATGCAATCTGTGCCCTCGCTAATACCCACCACCTGGTTCCCCCAACCTCCCACCCCCCCAACTCTTCAAACCCTTCAGATTGTTTTTCAGAGTCCATAGTCTCTCATTGTTCACCTCCCCTTCCAATTTCCCCCAACTCCCTTCTCCTAACTCCCCATGTCCTCTATGCTATTTGTTATCCTCCACAAATAAGTGAAACCATATGATAATTGACTCTCTCTGCCTGACTTATTTCACTCAGCATAATCTCTTCCAGTCCCATCCATGTTGCTACAAAAGTTGGGTATTCATCCTTTCTGATGGAGGCATAATACTCCATAGTGTATATGGACCACATCTTCCTTATCCATTTGTCCGTTGAAGGGCATCTTGGTTCTTTCCACAGTTTGGCGACCGTGACCATTGCTGCTATAAACATTGGGGTACAGATGGCCCTTCTTTTCACTACATCTGTATCTTTGGGGTAAATACCCAGTAGTGCAATTGCAGGGTCATAGGGAAGCTCTATTTTTAATTCCTTGAGGAATTTCCACACTGTTCTCCAAGGAGGCTGCACCAACTTGCATTCCCACCAACAGTGTAAGAGGGTTCCACTTTCTCCACATCCCCTCTAACACATGTTGTTTCCTGTCTTGCTAATTTTGGCCATTCTAACTGGTGTAAGGTGATATCTCAATGTGGTTTTAATTTGAATCTCCCTGATGACTAATGATGTTGAACATTTTTTTCATGTGTCTGATAGCCATTTGTATGTCTTCACTGGAGAAGTGTCTGTTCATATCTTCTGCCCATTTTTTGATATAATTATCTGTTTTGTGTGTGTTGAGTTTGAGGAGTTCTTTATAGATCCTGGATATCAATCTTTTGTCTGTACTGTCATTTGCAAATATCTTCTCCCATTCCGTGGGTTGCCTCTTTGTTTTCTTGACTGTTTCCTTTGCTGTGCAGAAGCTTTTGATTTTGATGAAGTCCCAAAAGTTTATTTGGCTTTTGTTTCCTTTGCCTTTGGAGACATATCTTGAAAGAAGTTGCTGTGGCTGATATCGAAGAGATTACTGCCTATGTTCTCCTCTAGGATTCTGATGGATTCCTGTCTCACGTTGAGGTCTTTTATACATTTTGAGTTTATCTTTGTGTACAGTGTAAGAGAATGGTCTTCCCATTAAGATCAGGAACACGACAAGGATGCCCACTCTCACCACTCTTGTTCAACATAGTATTAGAAGTCCTAGCAACAGCAATCAGACAACAAAGAGAAATAAAAGGTATCCAAATTGGCAATGAAGAAGTCAAACTCTCTCTCTTCGCAGATGACATGATTCTTTATATGGAAAACCCAAAAGACTCCACCCCCAAACTACTAGAACTCATACAGCAATTCAGTAATGTGGCAGGATACAAAGTCAATGTACAGAAATCAGTGGCTTTCTTATACACTAACAATGAAAATACAGAAAGGGAAATTAGAGAATCGATTCCATTTACTATAGCACCAAGAACCATAAGATACCTGGGAATAAACCTAACCAAAGAGGTAAAGGATCTGTACTCAAGGAACTACAGAACACTCATGAAAGATATTGAAGAAGACACAAAAAGATGGAAGACCCTTCCATGCTCTTGGATCGGAAGAATAAACATTGTTAAAATGTCAATACTACCTAGAGCAATCTATACTTTTAATGCCATTCCAATCAAAATTCCACTGGTATTTTTCAAAGAGCTGGAGCAAATAATCCAAAAATTTTTATGGAACCAGAAGTGACCCCGAATCGCTAAGGAAATGTTGAAAAACAAAAATAAAACTGGGGGCATCACGTTACCTGATTTCAAGCTTTACTACAAAGCTGTGATCACCAAGACAGCATGGTACTGGCATAAAAACAGACACATAGACCAGTGGAACAGAGTAGAGAGCCCAGATATGGACCCTCGACTCTATGGTCAGTTAATCTTCGACAAAACAGGAAAAAATATACAGTGGAAAAAAGACAGTCTCTTCAATAAATGGTGCTGGGAAAACTGGGCAGCTATATGTAGAAGAATGAAACTCGACCATTCTCTTACACCGTACACAAAGATAAACTCAAAATGGGAATGAGCATTTTTGACAAACTGTGCTGTATCCTGGAGGAAACAACCCCTTTCCCTTGATATGCTTTATCTGTAAGTTGAATTTTCATTAAGTTGAAAACTGTGATTGAACAAATAAATTAATATACTGGGGATGTACCCAAGGGGAGGAGTGGGGCAAGAGAGAGAATATGGTTAGTTTCTACTTTAGATCTCAAACTCATCTGCCACTTGGAGAATCTGTCTTTTCTCTTCATGTGGCTCAACTCAGTTCAGCATAAGCCTACATGGGAATTTAAAGATCACATCTATTTAGAGATCACATTCATCAGAAGATGAATCATTTTTCTCCTTGCATCTCTCTTACAGACCTGGCATGGTGGTAGGTGACCAATCAAGAACTATTTGAATTGCCTTTTGCTTTTTTGCCTTACACATCTAACACCCTTCAGAACTTCATGTTTAGAAGTGGTAATTTGACAGGATTGACGATTTCCTGAGTTCTTCAGCAATTGCTATCAAAATCTACCAAAAGTTGATTTTGACTAAACCTTTGAATACTCTACTGTAGAATTTTTAGTTTTGTTTCTGTTTAAGTAGTTTTTTTTTATTTGGAATGTTGTGCTAGACTCTCTTTTCCAGCCTTCGACAAGTGAGAACAGCATTTTGAAAACTTTCTTACCAGCTTTGTTGAGATAGAATTGACATATAACACTGTATATGTTTAAGATGTTCAGTGCATTGATTTGATATCATTATATACTGAGAAATGATTTCCACCATAGGGTTAGCTAATACCTCATCATGTCACACATTTCTTTTTTGTGGTGAGAGCACTTAAGATCTACTCTTTTAGAAATTTTCAAGTATATGACACAATACTGTTAACTATAATCACCATGTTGTGTATTAGTTCCCCAGAATTTGTTCATCTTCCAGCTACAAGTTTGTTCTCATTGACCAGTCTCCTCCATTTCCTCTATTCCCAAGCCCCTAGTAACCACATTTCTACTATGTTTCCATAAGTTTGACTTTTTTAGATCCCACATATAAGGAATATCTTATATATATGTCTATATATATATTTCTTCATCTGACTTATTTCACTTATAATAACATCCTTAAGGCCCATTCATGTTGTCACAAAAGACAAGATTTCCTTTTCTCTCATGGCTGAATAATATTCTGTTGCATGTATATGCCACATCTTTTTTTTTTTTAATTTTCTTTATTTTTTCAGTGGGTTTTTTTTCCATTTTTATTTTATTTATTTATTTATTTATTTTAATCTTTTTTTTAATTTATTTTCAGTATAACAGTATTCATTGTTTTTGTACCACACCCAGTGCTCCACGCAATCTGTGCCCTCTCTAATACCCACCACCTGGTTCCCCCAAACTCCCACCCCCCCACCTCTTCAAACCCTTCAGATTGTTTTTCAGAGTCCATAGTCTCTCATTGTTCACCTCCCCTTCTAATTTCCCCCAACTCCCTTCTCCTAACTCCTCATGTCCTCCATGCTATTTGTTATGCTCCCCAAATAAGTGAAACCATATGATAATTGACTCTCTCTGCTTGACTTATTTCACTCAGCATAATCTCTTCCAGTCCCGTCCATGTTGCTACAAAAGTTGGGTATTCATCCTTTCTGAAGGAGGCATAATACTCCATAGTGTATATGGACCACATCTTCCTTATCCATTCGTCTGTTGAAGGGCATCTTGGTTCTTTCCACAGTTTGGCAACCGTGGCCATTGCTGCTATAAACATTGGGGTACAGATGGCCCTTCTTTTGCCACATCTTTATCCATTCACCCCTTGAAAGACATTTACGTTGTTTCCATATCTTGGCTATTGTGAATAACGCTGCAGTGAACATGGTGTTGAAGACATCTCTACAAGATAGTGATTTCGTCTCCTTTGGATATATACCCAGATTTGGCATTACAGGATCTTATAATAGTTCTATTTTTA
Organism: Lutra lutra; assembly: GCF_902655055.1. Taxonomy (NCBI): domain Eukaryota; kingdom Metazoa; phylum Chordata; class Mammalia; order Carnivora; family Mustelidae; genus Lutra; species Lutra lutra. Next base: position 48,868,634 of record NC_062286.1, read on the forward strand.
ATTTTTTGAGAAACCTCCATACTCTTTTCCATCATGGCTGCACCAATTTACATTCCCACCAATACCTAAGGTTTCCCTTTTCTCCACATCCTTACCAACACTTATTATCTCTTTCTTTAAATAACAGACATCCCAACAAGTGTGAGGTAATATTTCATTGTTGTTTTGATTTGCATTCCCCTCATGATTAGTGATGCTGAGCATCTTTCCTTGTACCTTTCGATCAGTATTTCTTCTTTGGAAAAATGTCTACTCAATTCCTCTGTCCATTTTTAATCATACAGTTACTTTATTGTCGAGTTTTAGGAGTTTTTTACGTATTTGGAATAGTAATCCCTTATCAGATGTAGGACTTCCAAATACTTTCTTTCATTTCACAGGTTGCCTTTTCATTTTGTTGATTGTTTCTTCTGCTACACAGAAATGTTTTAGTTTGATATAGCCCCACTTTTTATTCTTGCTTTTGTTGTTTGTGCTTTTGGTGCATACACAACAAATAAATAAATAAATATTGCCAAGATCAATTTTGTGGAGTTTTTCCCTGTTTTTTCTTCAAGGAGTTCTATGGTTTCAGGCCTTATGTTTATCTCTTTAATACATTTTGAGTCAATTTTTATGAGTCGGTATAAGATAGTGGTCTGATTTTATTTTTCTGAATGTAGTTATCCAGTTTTCCCAGCCAATTTTTTTTGAAGGGACCATATTTTCCCCACCAAGTAAATATTTAAGTTTAATACCAATCGAGAAATATCAGAAAAGAGAAATATAGTTCCAGAATTTTTCTTTTTTTTAATAAAAATTGCATCTTTATAGTCCAGAGACTCTAAATAACAATTTAAAATTTGAGGACTTCTTAAATGCAATCCCTAATGCTGGGGTGGCAGTTCTGTGTGCTCTACACTTTGATGTCATTTATTTGGGTGACACCAAAAAGCTCCAGTGCCCTGATATTATTATTCATGTAAAACTTTATCTAATTTAGCATTTGATACATTACATTAACTTACATTATTTATAAACAGAAGCTGCCTTGCCTTGCCCTGGCAGATATGCATAATATATCCACTAAAGTTAACAGCCCATTGCACAAGAAACATGAGCTGTCCAAACATCCAAGTGAGTCCTCCACAGGCTGACACTATGAGGAATTTCCTAAGAGATTTATTCTTCCTCAAAAAATGGCAGAGCTGAACTCCTACAATCACCTGTCTTTATTCTGTACTACTTTTTCAATCCAAATATTTAGATTTCCCTTTTGTGCCAACCCTTCACTTAGCTTTTTTTCTATAGTTCTTGTGTGCTTCCCTTGGTGTGTGTGTGTGTGTGTGTGTGTTCATGTGTCTACAAGCATATGTGAACGAGTACATGAGGCCTTAATCCATTCTTCCTTCTGTCTTCATTCTACATTGAAAGAAGAGCACTATATCTACCCAGTAACTTCTAGAAGCAAATATGCTCTTAAGTGTCAAGTAATAATATATTTTTACAGCCATATTAATTATTTTAAGACTCCATTGTTCATAAAGAGGTGCAGAGCAAGATGCCTACAAACTCTGATAGAAAAGTAAGTTCATTTTGAAAAGAAAGCTGTGTTTTTTAAGAAGAAGTAGGGAAGGAAGAAAGAATACCTTTGTTCTCCTATGTAATAGGAATGGTATCCAAAGAAATATGAGCATTGATTATAATATCTGATAAAGTTAGTCACCTATTCTAAGTTTTTTTCATCACTTTTTCTACTTTACAATAAAACTCCTTTACCATTCTGAAATATGTTCTAAAGTGATGCAAGAAAATGAAGTAAAATCCATCAGAACTTATCTATTGATCTAAAATGGCAAGATACTCTGGACCATGAGTTCCATCAAACATACAATCATTTAAGAATATTTCACAAGGTTTTTTAAGAGTACCTTAATAAGTTCTGTAATGATTTTGACCTCCATTATGTAAAATGTTGTTGAACTGTCAAGATGACTGCTCATATGATTGTTAATTACCCTCTTTATATGGGACAATAAATGTAGTTTTTCAGTGATTTGCTCTTCTTGGAATTATGATGAGTGGATTCAAATTTCTTTTATATTGCTAAAGAATCTGCTTTAAATTTGTAAAGCGTACTTTATTTTTCTCTGAATCACAGAATTATAAAAATATCAAAAATAGAAGTATAATGAAGAAATCAAAATCATCTCATAATATTTTTTAATTCCACAAAAAAACATGTGAAAGTGAAAAGCTCCCTGTTTTGTTTTGGCCTTTTAGATTTCTCTTCACATAATTAGCTAATGTTAAAGGCTTTTTTTAAGAAAAAAAATTTAAGAAAATATTCTGTCAACTTTAGATCTATTCATTTACATGTTTATATGTATTGCTTCAATAAGTGATGAATCTGCATGTCTATCACTAACATTTATGATTAGCAATATATTTTAGAAACCTTGGTTATTTTGATTGCTATATACTGTTCTCTAATACGGATTAACTTTTTTTTAAAGATTTTATTTATTTATTTGACAGAGAGATCACAACTAGGCAGAAAGGCAGGCAGAGAAAGAGAGAGGAAGAGAAGCAGGCTCCCCACTGAGCAGAGAGCCTGATGTGGGGCTCATCCCAGGACCCTGAGGTCATGACCTGAGCCGAAGGCAGAGGCTTAAACCACTGAGCCACCCAGGTGCCCTGGATTAACTTTTTTTTTATTTAATCATTCTCTCACTGATAAACTGCAGGTTACTTTTAGTTTTACAGTATTAAAAAAGATGCCACAATTATCATGTCTGTACATATATTTTTCTTTTCATCTGTATTTCTATAGTATAGAATTGGGAATGTGAAATAACAAGGTCAATATGTATATATGTTATATATTATGTGAGTTTTTTCAAATTTCCTTCTAATGAAACTAGATTAGTTCTTTGGGGCTTGATGTCTAGTCATGGTACCATGATGTCTCAGGTTCTATGGATGTTTGAAGTTATTCTAATTTTTTGTTGACTGAATAAAAAATATTATCTATCCACAATATTAAGTTTATTACTATATTACTGAAATCCTCCATGCCCTTTGTTGGGTCTACTTTATATGTAAATTTAACATCATATAAACATTTACTTTATATGTAAATAGATGTGTTAAACTCTTCCACTAAAATTATGGATCCGAGTTTCTACAAATTCCCCTACATTTTATTTATTCCTTAGTGAAACTAGGAAATCATTTAATTGGATTCTTGCTCTATTTTTAGTAGGGGAGTTTAACTCATTAACTCTTATAATTCAAAATTTGATTGGACTTATTCTTCTATCTTATTTTATGTTTTCTTTAACTATAAATTCTTTTTTATTCATTCATTTTTGCCTTTTATTAAATCAATTACTTTTGTTCCATTTTTTTCTCTCTCCTTGTCCAAAAATTATCTATCTCATATCTGTTCTTTGATAATTGCCACTTACAAGTTCATTTATCCAACACATATTTATTGGGTTTCAGCTATTGTCAGACGTTGTTCTTGCTTCCAGGGTATACACACTACCAGCTAACAAAACCAACAACGTTCTTCTCCTCGTGCAGTTTGTATTCTCATAAACATGAGAAATGGATATATGCAAATCACACAGCATGTGCGGTGGGGACATATGCTACGAAATAAAGTAAATCAGGGAAGAGATATAGGGAGAATGAGGAGGGGAGTAAGTTTAAATAGCATTCTCAAAGATGGCCCAGTGCAGCTCTTTGGGGGAGAACCTCCAGGGAAAGAAAATAAGCAAAATCCATGAGGTGGGAGCACGTCTCGTATGTTCGAGAAGCAGCTGAGACCAATGTGGCTAGAGAAAAGAGACCAGTGGGTACTGACAGGAACTGAGGTCAAATAGATAACAAGATGTCAGAATGGTTGGGACTTTGTGTTTTAATGAATTTGGATTTATATTTAAGAACTAAATCAGTGTAAAATATTTTTGGCTAAACATAAATTATTGCTTTTAGGATATATTTTACTGTTATCTCTTTGCATGAGAAAGAGTTGTAATACAATGTGCATGTTGTGTGCATGAATTGTTTTTAATATTACATATCCAGTTGGGATGATTTTTCCTATACGCTGATGTAACATTGAATGTATTTGTTTGAGTATTTTAGACAGACTGCATGATCACAGTGGTACTTATATAGATTATACCTGGCAATTAAATTGAAATACTTCTGAAATTATAGCATAATTAATCTTTCTGATTTACCCTAACTGATCATAGTAAGTAAAATAAGATAAATAAATAAAAATTATGTTTCCAGTTTAAAAAATAAATAAGGACAATTTTGTTCTACTTTAAAATATTTTTAGACTAATATCAGTGCAGAATCAAGTGGACACAAGCTAATACTACCAACAAAACAGTGAAAAAAGGAATTGAAAAGGTATTCACAAATTTCACAGTAAGTGGCAATTGTCACTTGTTGTAGCAGAGAAAATTAAAAGAGCTGTTTAAAGAAAATTTAAGTATGCTTGGAACAACTATGATATGTGACTCTACTTTTTCAACTATGAATTTCATGAAATATAAATATAAATGCACATCAGTCACTGCAGTGAAAATTTAGTATCCAAACTGAGATGTGTTTTTAAAGTACAAAATACACTGAATTTCAAAAATGTAGTATGAATAAAAATATATAAAACATATAATAAATAATTTTATATTGATTATATACTATAATAATATTTTGGAAATATTTGGTTTCATAAAATATATTATCTGAATAATTTCATTTGATTTTTTATTCTTCTTAATGTGGCTAGAAAAAATAAATATTGTATGTATAGCTTGCATTTTATTTCTATTGGAGAATACTAGTCTAGATCATTAGGGAAAAGATCATAGTGCTTTGTGCAGGGGTGTGCTGTGAACAGGACAGTTAACATTCCTAGAACACAGTTATTAAATGCAACAGAGCATTCATAGTTTAGAATAGAGTCTTTGCAGTTTTAACCTAAAGAAAGCTACATCAATTACCAGACCCTGAGAATGTCTTAAGAGAACAACACTTGGTTGACTGGGTTCCTTAATCAATTAAACAAAGAATTTGCCCATGGGGGCTTCTATTTATGAATATTGACTCCAAGCTTGAATTTTTCTAGGATTTTGAGTTAAGATTACTTCTACAGCATTTCTCTATATGTTCCTTGCAACTACTTCTGCTGAATATCTTTCTTTATCAATCAAGTTCTATTTTCATCAAAAAATTTCTCAAAAGAATTTCCCAAAACTCCTCTACTAGGTTGTATTATTAAGTACTTACATGGCATTGCTTTTTTTTTTTTTTTTAGATTTTATTTATTTATTTGACAGAGAGAGACAGTGAGAGCAGGAACACAAGCAGGGGGAGTGGGAGAAGGAGAAGCAGGCTTCCCGCCAAGCAGAGAGCCCGATGTGGGGTTCGATCTCAGAACCCTGGGATCATGACCTGAGCCGAAGGCAGACGCTTAACCAACTGAGCACCCAGGAGCCCCTGGCACTGCTCTTTTAACAACTTCTTTATAAGGGGAAAGATCAATGAATGTGCTTGTATGCTATCTTAATTACTATACTTTCTAATTGCTAATTTGGGGCACATAGTAATGTTATAGAATTTTTAACATTGTTCTATTGCAGCCACCTTGCTCTTACTTATGCTACTAGTTCATCACTTGATTACTCTGGATTTTCTTGAGAAATAACCATTCCAACAGCAAACAAAAGTCATTTTCCCCTATTTCTAATAGTCAGAGCCCTCCCCCCCCCATATTGATGTGTTAGAAAGAACTTCCCAGCAGTAGTCAGTAATAATGATGATAGAAGGCAAGCTTGCCTTCCTCCTGGCTTTGAGGTTGCCTTCTGGAGATCTAAAGGCCAAATTCAGTTCTCACAAATATGTCGTCTCGAGCCTGCCCACATTTTTTAAATTTCAAAACTAAGTCTTTTATATGGGCTTCTACTCTACAGTTTACCATAGTGCTGGCCATTGTCTGTTGCTTTAAACCAGATCTAGTTCTCTTATTTACATTATTTACCCCTTAATGAAGATAGTGCCATTTTTCCTTAATTATTTGACTTATGTTTACCATGAAGTATGATTTTGGCTTGAGATTTATTTTATTTTCAAGATAGTTTTGCTGTTTTTATAAAAATAAAAGGTTTTTTAATTGTAGGCAAGTAAAATCATGATAGTTAAAACTCATAAACTCAGTCCCTATTAATAACTACCCTTAGAGTATGGTATTTTAGGTCTAAAATTTCTCTCTCTCTCATTCTTGCACACTCACTCTCTCTCCATCTCTAAAATATCTTTGCCAACATAGGACATCCTCTTTTCCTTATTTCTTTCTCCATTTTTTATTTATCTGTTCATTCACTTATACGATCATGAGCATATCACAAGTTCTAGAAACCACTGTATATTCATAGGTAAATGGTGCTGGTCACAGTAGACAAACAAGGTGGGGCTTATAGTTGGGAGATAATATATAGAAAAGTAAACAGACGATTCTAGTAGTTTGTGATAAGTGCTGTGTCAGAGGGAGTACAGGGCATAATCTGAGCATAAAGGAAAGGCACACAACATAGCTTTGGAAAATTAGGAAATGCTATCTATAATATGTAGTATCTAAACTGTAACCTTAGCATAAAGAGGGAAGAGATGACAGCATCAAAAGTATATGCAATTTTAACACATTAGTGTGTATTGCCAAAATGCCTTTCAGAAAGATCACATCATTTAAATCACTACAGAGAATGTGTAAGACAATTTAGCCATGACATCGATAATATTAACACTTGAGCCAATTTGGAGACGAAAATGGTATGTCTTGCTTTGATTTTAATTTTTTTACTATTAGCTAAGATTAAATTTATTTTTATTTCTTTATTACTTTTATATGGCTCCCCTAAACCCTCTGGACCCTCTAGAATAGCTCTTCCATGGTAAATAGTATCCTCTACATACTTCATCGGTTTTGAAAATATTTTCTCTGTATCCTGGCTCTACCAAACTTAAATATCTTTGAGTTCAAAGTTGCTATGTATTTCTCTTTGATTACTAAATCTGCACCCAGTCTCCCTTATTCTTACCCACTTAGGAAGCTCCTCTGTTCCTTGAAGCCTGTTCCATTCAGAGTCATCAACTAATTATTGCTTTAATTCACCAACCATGTCATTTCCTTTATTACATTGGTTTCCATCTCACATTCTTGTCCTTCTCACCAAGTACTACTGCTGTATTTGGACATTTGAATTACCTCTGGACAGTCCAAATGACTTACTGGCTTCTTAGGATTTAAATTTAATATCTTTTCTCTCTTTTTGGCTTATCATTTTTGCTTCAATTCTTATGTCTACTCCTTGTTATTGTTATTGGATCTTGTTATTCTTCTAGGGTAGTCCTTCTGAAAAAGGAATGGCTCAGATGCAGCATCCTGTTCTCTGACCAAAAGTTCATTTTAGTCCATCATTCTCAAGTCAAACCCTCTATTCTCGAATCCACTATACAAGTTTATTTCATCAAGAATCTTAGTCATTGAATCTCCATTTTCTCCTAATCATTTCATTCTCTCCCTTCATGCTTTCACATGCCATATTCCACCCTTCAGCCCCTCAGCTATGACCCGTCACTTACTAGTAAGTTTCCAGAAGTTAAAATTATATTAAATATACAAATGAAAGAGCTGTCACATAAAATATATTTCATTATTGGTTTGCAAACGGGTTCTCCCCTGCAAAATTCTGTAATTATTGCTGCACTGACTGAGTGTTACAGAATTGAAGACTGAAGATATTTTATTTGGGGGAAGTAAAAATGTTTTCTGCTTAAATTCCAGTAAGTTACCTTTTCTTTATCCTAAAAATCTAAATGCATTTTCCATAAAATGCCTATGCCTAAGTTTCTTTTCATTGACTCTGTCTAGAATATACTGAGCTTTCCTAGTCCACATATACCAGTCTTTGGAAAAGTCATTAAATTTTTCTTTCATTTAAATTCATTGAATTATTTGTTCTGTTCTCTCCATCAGGCATACCTATTATTTATACTTTATGTCCTCCATCTCAACTTGTTTTGGCTCATCATTTTCCTCTTTATCTTTTTCCCTTTAAATTCTTGATGCTTTTCTCAAGTTACCCTCCACATCCTTGACTGATTCTTTCTGCAGCTTCAATTCTTTATAGCTGAAAGTATGGATTTTATTTCTGTCATTAGGTTTTTATTTTCTCAGAGGCCAGTCTTTGTTTTACTGTCAGTCTTTCTTCTAATTCTACTGTGTTTTTCCTGCACCCTTTCCTCACTCCTAACGAATGCTGTTTCTCTTTTATAGAGACAGTGCTCTTGTGTGCTCAGAAGATGCTAAGGACTTTCCTAAAAATGACATCTAGACCTTTCAGTAGATCTATTACAAAAAGAAAAAGGAAAAAATGTCACCCTTTAAGCCTCCTGGATACTATTTCCTTTGTTCTGTAGTAGTTTTCCCCATACACATGGGGAGGTTTCTACTTACTCTCTTTGAATGAAGCAATGCTCTATCCACTCGATTGCCTGTCTCCTCTCCCCACGTATGCACTTGGATTATTTCAACATCTTTCTCAGGTCACAGATGACTTGATGTGCTCCGCTCCAAACTTAATTCACAATTTCTAGCAGATTTTGGCTCAGCTAAACTCTACAGGAGTTTCCATTGCCTGGATCCCTGATAATGGGAACTCAGAAAGTTGTTTTAAAAAAACAAAATTTAGAGGCTCCTGGATGGCTCAGTCGGTTAAGTGTCCATCTCTTGATTTCAGCTCGGGGCATGATCTCAGGGTCCTAAGTACGAGTCCGACAAGGAACCTGCACTGGGCTTTGTGCTCAGCAGGGAGTCTGCTTGAGATTCTCTCCCTCCCTCTCCCTTTGCCCCTGCCCATGCTCTCGCTCTCTCTCTCTCTCTCAAATACATAAATAAATCTTAAAACAAAACAAAACAAAACAAAAAAACAAACCCCTTTAATCTCTAATATAAACCCTAAACCGATCTCCATATCTGCCCCTGCTTCTCCACACAGAGCACTTTTTGTTTGGGGGTTTGGGGTAGAAGGGGACAAGACTAATGTTCCCTAGTTGAAATGCACACTTCCACATATCACCCAGTTGTCTACTCTGTAGTTTGAATGCAGCTTCTTTCTTTGAGTAGCTGTTGAGTGATATAAATTAAAGATCCCCAGGAATAAAAGGAAAAAATGAGAGGTTTCCCAAAAGCTGGGCATTTTGCACCCATTTTCACACATAGTAAGGCCACAGAATTTGTTGATAAACTCTGCACTCTAAAGGTCACTTTAATCAACTTTTTTAAATGACTGTTCTAAAATACCGTAAAGGCCATCAGTTTTCTGCCCAGAAAGAAATAGGCTTTTCTTTTCTATTTGAAAAGTCTGTAGCATGTGCCAGAGGAGGTGGGGGAAAAAACAGTAAGCTCCATCCAATTTCAGAAATATTTCCTTAGTTAATATAGAATAATATTAGAGATGAGCCTAATGCCTGTTTCCTTACAAATTTCCAGTAAATAAATTTATGGAAAACTCTAGAATCTTGGACCTTAAAGGTAGATTCCAGATCGTCTCAACCAATACACTAATTTTGCAAATGAGGAAACTGAGGAATAGGAAAGCATTATTTGTACAAACGTAAGAACATCAGCAGAACTGACACATCCATTTCAGAATCCCCTTTCAGGTTATTTCCCATGAGGCCATTCTGTCTCTTGTCCGCTCATTACCACAGTGGACAGGGCTTTCGTCACCTGGAAAAGAAAACCTTAACCATTTTCACGGGGATAGCAAGAGCCCTCAGCCCTGAGCAACAACAGGACACACTGTGCAGATGCCAGCAAGTCTGCCAGTCACTTCTGTCGGTTACTTCTTTAGACTTTTAATCAACACATGCCAGACGAAGGCCTTCATGCATGTCTACCTCCCAAAACAAGGAAATTTCTTCATATGCAACAGAAATTGCTCAAGAAATATGCCAGGGAAAGGGTTTTTGTTTTTCTTTTTTTCCTTCTTTCATCATCAGCTTCATGCTATCATTTGAAATGTATGATATCTGGTTGATATTAGCCCCTCATTTGGGACCATAGATCAAAGTCACACTAACAATATTTGTGGATTGATGAGTATTGCATGTAAGTGCCAATATTGTAAAATCAATTAAGGTTCTGACATAAAATGAGTTAGAATATTGGGTAGGGTCATAGACAATGACTAGCTCTTTTCTAAGGATGAAGAAGGATGAGTTCGTGTTTTCTGTTCAAGAGGATAACGTAGGAGCTTATGGTACGTCTACACAAAATACGTGTCTGTGCAAAGAATGTTAAAAATCTTATTCATTCTCTACCTTCTTTCTTTACCCATAATGCAGTGGAAAGAGCAAGGCTCTAAAGCCAAGCTGATGTGAACCGAAATCCACACATCATAGCTGCAGAAATTTGAACAAATTGCTTAAACCTCCAGTTGAAGTTTCTCAAACTCAAGAGAAATGACAGAGCCTTATTCAAAGGCTCAATGATTGCTGTTCGTGTGAATCAAAACAGATATTTTATATGAAGCTCGTAAGCCCATGCCTATAACTTGAGTATTCAACCAATGTTAGTTCTTTTCTCCTCTACACAGAAGAATTCACAAAACCAGGCATGAGCATGTGAAACACATAATTATGCCCCATTAATCATGTATGGATTTATTTTCTGTCATCTCTTTGTACACTCATTCTTTTAACAAATATTTTTGAATCCCTACTATGTGTCAGAACTATTGTAGACATGTGGGATACGTCCAAGAACAAAACAGACAAAATCCCTGATTACATGAAGGTTACAGTCTAGGAAGGAGAGACATACTAATGAATATAATTATCAGGGAAGAAATTGGCAATGTTATGCCAAAAAAAAAAAAAAAAAAAGCACAGATGAGGGACATTTGGAGCGCACAGAAGAGGAGTTTTCTCATGTTAAATGCAGAGGTAGAGTTAAGCCTCATTTTGAAGGAGGTAAGGAAATGCGCCATGCAGATATGCAGATATCTGGGGAAACAGTGTTTGAGGAAGAGGAAAGAGCCGATGAAAATACTGTATGATGAGATCAAGAACACAGGAGGGCCAGTGTGAGTGCATCAAAGTAAGCAAGAGGTACACTGATAGGAGATGAGGACCAGGGGAAAGAAAATGGCAAGACGAGTTATTAGATTATATGGTAGCTGTGGCCTTTTCTTTGGTTGTGGTATTTAAAACACTAAAGGAAGACAGATTGGCATATCATGGAATAATAGAAACAATACATAGACTTCACATCTGGTTTGTCATCACCTACTTATGGGAGTCCAAATTACACATCTGTATCTTAGCTCCTTCTGTCCCTAAAACGAGAAGGATCTTAGTGTAATGGGTCAACAAGTCTAAATTAGCCTGATCTTAGAAAATAATGGAAATTTCAGATCTCTAAGGAAATGAGTGATAAAATGAGTGAATATTCTCAAGTAGGAGGCTTAAAGCACTAAGCCAAAAATCTCAAATTTCTATTTCCTTTCTTTATATCAATCTTGTTTTGTCACCCAAAAGTGTGAGTAAGAGATGCCAGGGTTTCATTGATTTTAATTTAAAGGTCACATCTTTTTTGGAAAAGGCAATGTGATTGGCACTTTTGGTGTTTTCCTTACATTTATCACAACTTAAAGGCCTTTGGAAAAGTTAGAAAAGTAGTGAGGAAAAGAAGCATGTCATTTTAGTCATAATCTTTAGACTCATGTATGCATTAAAAATGAAAAGAGAGCAAAACAGTCCATTAAAAGTAATGTTTTTTTCCTCTTAATTTTGATTTTCATGATTTTATTTTAAGGGTGCAAAAATGCCCAAAAAGAAAGTATAAGACGTTATTTTGCACATTATCTCTGAAAATCCAGCTCTCAGACACCTCCTGGCCTTTGCCTAAGGCAATACCAATCACATAACTCATTTAGTATTTTTAAAAATATTAAATGTTCCATGTTTACCTATTCTAAGTAACAAGAAAAATCGTTGTGAAGATTTTTTGTTGTTATTTTACCATCTTAACACTTTCAGAGAAAATATTTGTTTTAATTTTTATCAATCAGAATGGGCTAGATTATGCTCTAATAACAAATGACCCTAAATCCCAGTGGTTTAACACAGGTTAACTCTTTCCATGGTTTTCAGACCCCTGGTTTCCAACAGCAAAAGCTGGTTTTGTGTGTGTGTGTTTTCATTCTTGCTAAATATCAACCATAGGTCAGTAGGTCATTCACGTCATAGAGGTGAAGTTATTGAATTCTTAGTCTTGACCAATGTCCCCCAGATTACCAAGGCAGTAAAAGAGAATGTGTTGGATCATACTCTGACCTCATAAAGCTTCCCTTGGAAATAGCACATATCCCTTTTCATTCACCAAAGCAAGTCATGTGACCACAACCAAGCTCCCACACTGGAAGAAAACCTGAAGGCTATGTCTCTCAGTCTTTCTCATTAACTGATTTCATCTCTGGGATTCTTGTTTGCCCTTGGTGTCTATCCCAGCATTCTAGATGCTATAACTCTCAGAGTAATTCGACATAAACCTCAAATTGAGTTCAAATAGAACTAAAAACAAACAAACAAACAAAAAACAGAAAGCCCAGTGGAAGTTGGAGGTCAGAAAGTTCTGAACAAAATATTAAAAATATTATTGCCCAAATTAACTCAATGGCCTGAATTCTATAACAACTAAGAAGTCTCTAAATCTTCTACACAATTCCCATTACTCCTATTCCCTGTTGATGTTCCCTGTTCCCCCAGGTTAAGCTATTATTCTATACCTTCAAATTGTTTGGGGGACCCTACTGTCAATTGTCACTTTTTCATAAAACTCAACTATGTAGAATAATGATTTTCCCAAAAAGCTTGAAAAGAGCCCTCCTACAGGCTGAGTGAATCACACAAGATATTAACATCAAATTTAATCATAGAAGAAATAGTCATACCTTCACTCACTGCCGATTTGTTCTCTTTTTCTTCTCAGTTCTAGTAAACCTTGCTTGTGAATTCCTAGATAGCGTGTTCATTAACAGCTTGGTCCCTCACCATTCATAACCTAATTCTTTAACAAGGGGACCCAGGTTTTCTTTTGAGAAACCCCCATTCCAAATTCTCAGCCTTGTAGATTCAGTGCCTTGTAGATTCATCCCAAGGCCAGCCACAAGTGGACTCTAATTAACTTAAGCCAATCAGTATATTATCCCTTCTTCCTGACCACATGACAGTCTTAGGAAGGCATGAGTCACAATTTCCATCAATGATGCAGTAGTAGACTCTTGATGGGACCTTCAGGAAAAATAAAATTCTCCTGGCTCCTATGGGAGCCATCATGAGACATTAGGTCCTCCAGACAGTCTGGAGAGAGGGAATGGGAATTCTGGGAAAGCTTCAGCCATGTTGTTTCCATGAATTATCCTGAAGGCAACCCTGAGAGGCAAAGGGTAGGGTCTAGAGAGTCACAGAGAACTGTACCTGGAGCCCCTTTAACCTATGAATCCCTAATCTCCTACTGAGCATTTCCACTATATGAATCAATGAATTTTCTTTTTTGTTTCAATTTTGTTTGGGTTTCTGTCATTTGGAACCAAAATTTTCTTAACTGTAACATTGCCACACATACAGAGCCAAGCAAATAAGAAAAGAATGATCCTTACTAGTCCAGGGACAGGTGTTGTTAGGTATGTGAAGCTTAGATGAAAGCTTAGTTAGCAAAGAGAAGAAAAGCACTGAATTAGCCTAGCACCCAGGAAATACTGGTTAGAATCACAAATCTGCTGGCTCTCCTTACATGGGTCACTTTAGTTTTATGGACCTCAATGTTTTAACCTATAAAGAAAAGGAATCGTATTTGGTGATTTCTCAGGTCCTGCACAGTTTTTTAATTATATGATTTTATTAATAATATAAACAAGTACCATAACTCAAAGGGACCATTTACGGTAAGAGTCAATAGTCCCAGAGATCCTGACTATTTATTTACCCTCAGTGAAAGAATCAATATCCATAATCATGATATCAGGTTAACAAGTAAAGTTTAAAGTAGCCTCAGTTTTATGACAGTAATTATTTTAGAAAGTCTTGAACATAAATGATTAAAATAAAAAATGCACAGCAATGTCACACATGTGTGGCCCAAGAGACATACCTGTTCATTGCCGTTGCAGCATTATTAGTGATAATTCAAAACAGGGGAAAACACAAAGTGTACAGGAAACGGTCAAATAAGTTCTACCACATCCTAACTCGGAGAACAGAAAATCCTCCTGGTGTCAACCACGGTGAATTTGTCCCTTTCTTGATAATAATCGACCATTGTTTTCAAGTGACGTCTGGAGAAAGAAGAGGAAAAGTAGAAAAGAATGAGTATAGGGGAGAAACTGTAAGATCACCATAGGACCTGGTTGGTCTGCAAGAGTCTCAGTTTCCACAAGTGTTGATTACTATCAGGCACCCTTCCATTTCCAAAAGTGTCCTTGTTTGAAAGATACATTATATAGCCACCCTAAGAAAATGGGAGCTTTCTTTAATCCACTGCATAAATACATTGCCCAAGTACTTTATAGTGAACATGTACTCGTGTATCGCTTCAATTAAAAAAAAAACTTCATGAGAATTATTTGCAAACATCTGGAATAGTGGTTTTCAAGCATTCGTAGGAGGACAGCTTACTGTGAAGACTGGTAAGTGACACCATTGTGTCTAAAGGGTGAGGAACATCATCATTTGTGGATCGCCATCCACCCTCTCTCTCCTTTTCTCACCATGACCTGCCCCGATGGGATGCCTCAGAGACCCTCTGAAAACCACATTGCTCTTTGGTTCCTTTTGGTTAACAGGGAAATGCATGTTAGTAGATGGATACCAGAGAGCCAATCTGTAAAGTGCTCTCAATATGAGGCAGAGGGGAAGTCATTTTCTTTATATATATGTATGTATGTATATACAGAAATATATGTGTGTATATTATACTTACATATATATAAAAACATTGAAAAGGTGAACTAAAGACCAAGCTGCAAGGAAAGAGTGTGAGCCAGACTTAATAAAAATTTCTTAGGAAAATCTCTTGCCCGTCATCCCTTATCAACTTTCTACAATTAGCGATATTCTTATTCAACATACCAAGTTCAGCACAAATGAAAATAAAAGCATGTCCCTGACAAGGCACATCGCAACCTTCCTCTGGAGCACTGGCTGCAGATAAAGATGCTGGGTCCCTCCCACGAGTGACTAAATCAGAGCCTTTGGAAGTGGGGTGTTGTTAAGGAACTCCCTAGGTGAAATGAATGATCTGTAAGGTTTAACCCCCAAATAGAGACTTTCCTCCCAGGAGCGTGCACCCAGCCACAAAGAGGGAGATCTTTGCAGAAAGCCTCATCTCATTAGACCACACCACAACCATTGTATGAAAGGAATAAAATAGAGTAGTACCATTACTAACCATTAGTAACACCAACTGGATTTTAAAGAGGAGCTGGTGTTCCCAGAGAAATAACTCACTATAACACGGCTTAGAAATACTACCAGTCAAATCATGTTTTCTAACACATAGTAAAATCCTGTTCTGATATATTCAACCTGATTCAAAGGCATAAATACCCGATATGACTGTTTTAAGAGAATGACACCATATTTAACAGCTGAGCCAAGCCATTTGTCATTTTTTAAAGGTGTGTCATCAATCTTATACTATTCCAAAAAGCGAGGCCTCTTCTCCTAGCCCTATCTACTTTAAATCTAACAACCATTTATTGACTTTCTTTTGCATGCGTGGCACTCCACTGAGAGGTATTGGAAGGGAGGCTGGATGGGATTCACATGTACTGGGTGTCTACTTTACATTAGGTACCTGGGCCTTTTTTCTCAATTGGATTATGATGCTTTTTGAAAGCACTTTGCTTGTTTAAAAGATCCTATGCTAATATTGGAAATGCAACATCATTTTTCAAAAGGTTAGTAATTACAAGGGAAAATGTCCATGCTAAATTTTTTGAAAGGTAAAAATCATCTGAATTTAAAATATTATGTAGAAAAATATACTAGAAGAAAACATATCAAATGTTAATCGTAATTATCTGTTAGTTGGGAAATTATGAGTGAGGGCAAGCTTCCATTTCACATCAAATTTTGAACAATAATCTTTAAAACTTTAATGATAAAATAACTGTAGAAAGAAAAAAAGCTAATACAAAGCACTACTAGCCTTAAGTAATTCAATCAACTGATACATAAAATTTTATTTTTTACTTTTTCCTCCAAAATTCTGGTCTTCTTGGTACCCAACAAGCCTTCTGGATTTACGTCACACTTTTCCTTTGATATTTTATTCATCTTTTTACAGTGATATTATTTATTCTGTTGCTGCTTATGAACTATCCATAACAAATCAATGGGTTTCAAAAGTACTATCCATGGTATTTATTTCACTGGCTTAGTCTTTTCCCTCTAAACATGACCTTCAGGTTCCTGGGATGCTGTACAAAAGTTAGAAGTCTGTCTCATTCACAGAACACAAGTTTTACTAACTTCATGATTCATCCTAGCACTATGGGAACAAGAGTTATCCTTTGTAAAAAGCACGCATTCATATGGAATTTCTATGTGAGATCCAGTTTGGGGAATCTTTAGGAGCATCTTACTTAAAGGCGTAAAATCCTCCTGGTGCCAACCATGGTGAATTTGTCCCTTTCTTGATAATAAACGACCATTGTTTTCAAGTGTGTTTTGCCGGGGGTAGCTGTACCCTTTCTTATAAAGATAACTCCCTGTTTGTACAACAATGAACCTCATTTACAAATCCCATACTCTCACTTAGTTGTCCCTCTTTGTACATCTATGAAATGTGTCTCTCTCGAAACTGCAGAGAGGGAAATGTGTTGCTTTGTTTAAGATTTAGTAAGATTGCCTGGCAAGGACATCCCACTACCCACAATTATAATGAGGTTAAGCCCGGAAAGACCGAGATAGATTTTCTCGTTGCTCCACTGTCTCTACACTGTCGGGCCCTGCAACTCAGAGCCCTATAGATCCTGTCCCTCCCTTCTCTTTCATCCCCAATTACCAAGGAAGAAAAGGGGTCAGAACACAAGACCTTTTAACAGAGTCTCATCCTCCACCTACAGGTCAGAGAAAGTGTTGGTAACAACCACAGGTCATTCATTTGCTATTACATTTACTTGAGGATAAAAGGGCACGTGAATACCTCTGACCACTGTCAGTTCTCTTCGGCTCCTAAAACTTCTATCTGATTTACAATTAGATAATCCAAATAGTCTCATCCGGAAAGAGGATCACCCCTTGATTTGAGGCAATTCCTAAAACAACCCTAAAATTCTACAATAAAGTCTATATCCTCCTGTCGTTTCCTTTTCTGTCTCTAAATTTGTGAGGGCCTTAGAAATATACCCTGTGATCTATACCACCACCAATCAGGCAATTTATATTATTTTTAATCATTTAACTCCCGAGTTACATAGATTTTATAAAACAGACAAGCATTCTTTACCTTCCCCTTATCGATCACAGTAGTTGCAACCAGTCACAAGCAAAACTTTAATTCATTTGGACTTACTCTGGGTGATAAAGACAAATATAGAATCTGACGAAACAGCCGCTATTGAATAAAAGCTTTCGACACGTATAACGAGAGGAGTGGTAATGCTCACCAAGCTAGTCAGCCTCAGAGAAAAGGGCAACTCTTTCTACTAATTTCTGATGAAGACACAAGAAAGGGGAAGTGGGAAAAGATTCTACAGCCTCTGCCCTAAAGCACAGCTCATTTTGATTCTGCCTCAATGAGGTCACTATAACATCAGGTCTCTGTCACCCTAGCGCTTATTAACAGTTAACAGGGAGTTATTTCTAACTATCGCTCCACTCAGGAACTTATCATTCACATTAGGTTTTCAAAACACAGTTTCTGGGAAAGAATACAGACACTGAAGGAAGGACAAATGTTGGTTAAATGAAGAAGAAAGCCGAAGTTATTGGTCTGCTTCTCTTTTCAGAGCAGCTAAAGGAGTCCCTGTCACAGCAGAACTTGTGCAGAATCCAACTGCAAATATGGAAAGAATTTATTAGGAACCATCTTTGGGGGTTACGTCTTTTTGGAGTCTATTAATTAACTAGTAACAAAGACTGGTTCCGGAGGAAAAAGAGATGACTTATTGCAATAAATAATCAGTGATAATAGGGTGAGGCATAAATCATATAAACAATCTTGTAATGGTTGAAATACTCAGCTTGAAATTGGTTCAACTAATTCCTGTCCAGAACATTTCTCAGGGAATATAAAAAACACGCAGTGGGTATCTTATATAGCAACTTACATAACCACAGCAATGTTCTAGGTATAGTTAGGGAAAGAAAAATACCAGACAGGTAAACATAAATGAATATAAACAGCATATTAAACTGAATAGAAAAGCCTAGAGGTGCAATAGTAGTTTAGGAAATGTGTGAGTAATCAAAAGGAAACTGACAAAGTCATCATCATAAAAGAAAACTTTAACATACAGCTTTCAGCCTTCAACAAACTAAGAACAAAAATGAAGAATTAGATGCCTATAATAATACTACAAATTAAATTTAATAGATTTATCTAACATTAAATTATATACCCCCTACATATCACATTTATATTCTATTCAAATGTCAATGGAACATTTACAAAAGTTGCTCATATATTCAGTCATAAGGCAAACCTCAATACATTCCTAAAGGGTAAAAATTGTACAGTTTATATTTGCTGACCTCAATGCAATAACACATAAATAATGGCAGTACTTATGTGTTATTGCATTAATTATGAGTTAAGTAAAATCTTTGCCTTATGTTTATTTTATGTCTATATGAGAGTCATGATTTTCCTTTTTAAAAATCATCCTTTAATACCACTCTACTGTATGTCAGTATCCTTCATCATTTCCCTATCATCTCAGAAATGAGGAACTAGCACAATGGGGAACAGAAGTTATCCAAATTTCAGGCAACTGAAAATGTCTTGAGAAGGGGATCTGTAAGACAAAGGATGTTATTCTGTCCCAGAGAGACTGTGGGGATTTCATGAGGAAGAATTCCCACCAAATTTTGGGTCAACTTTGACTGTGATAGAGACCATGATATAAAACTGTAGTATTTGGCTTATTTCAATAGACCTTATTCCTCAGTGAGTGACTGAATTTGTAGTGAGCAAGGCCTATGAGGCAGGCCTCAAAACAAATATATTGCCCAACTACAGCTAGTGACAAGAATCTCATTTTGGTGACAGCATGACAGACTTAGTAATGAAACCTAATGTGTACACTGGTTTCTCAATCTTGGGGACAGCTAATATCATCAAGGCATTTCACCTGTTCTATAGCAATATAACACACCATAAAATAACTAATTTTTTAGGGCCAGAGGAATTTGATCCCAATTCATGTCCAACAGCATGTCCAGAGAACCTCCAAGATTAAAGACAACTCTAGCATTTACTGACCCATAGCTGTTGACATGGTAGCCCTTGGGTAAAAAATAAATCCTTCCTAATCAATTCAGAAAAACAATGTTACTGCATCCATTGGAAAGATGGATATTTCAGTGCATGTTTGTCTGCTGTTAAACGGCCTTTACCTTAGGAGGGAATTTGCTACACAAAGCGCTGAGAAGAGGTGAGTACCAGAGGGTATGGTATTGATGAATTGATGTGCAGGAAATACAAGAATAAATCACAATACGTATCATACTAAATAGAGTGGTAACTCCACTTAGGTCATCACCACGCCACCAGGGACCTAAACTTTGGCAATATTGAGACTCATAAAAACCAGAAATACAAAGTTTACTACTGTATACTCACCAAGGCAAAATACTGGGAGTAAGTCTTACTAAAACAATGTATTACACGGTTTGGTAGTGGTTTAGACCCCTGCAAATGCATGAGAGAGTGTTGAGGGAGATTTTAAATAACGTCATGTAGAAATGTGTTTTGACCGGGTGTTTAGGGAATATTTGGGGATGATAAATATCCTCTTGGACCTTAGACAGAACAGAAGCCAGGGATTGAGAAAAGGCCTCGTTAGGTAACTACCAGATAAAAAGGTTTTGGGTGGCTATAGTGGGTACAATTGTGTTCCCCCCAAAAGATCTGTTCAAGCCCTAGTCCCCAGAACCTATAATGTGACCTTATTTGGAGAAACAGGCTCTTTGAAGATGTAATCAATTTGAGATGAGGTCCTACCAGATTAGAGTGGGCGCTAATCCAATGATTGGTATCCTTACTAGAGGAAGGAAGTTTGGGCACAGAGACATAGAGAGAGAACAGGTGAAGTGAAGATACAGAGCACACAGACAGACAGAATGCCATATAATGAGGCAGAGTGTAGACAAGCCAAGGAATGCCAAGGATTTCCAGCAACCACCAGAAACTAGCAAGAGGAAGAAAAGATCCTCCCCTGGAGCTTTCAAAGAAAGCATTGTCCTACTGTCACCTTGATTTTGGACTTCTAGCCTCCAGAAACTTTAAGGAAAATTTTGTTGTTTTAAGCCACCCAGTTTGTGTTTTGCTTTTTGGGTTTTTGTTTGTTTGTTTGTTTGTTTGTTTTTGTTATAGCAGGACTAAGAAACTAATACAGTGGTTGTTAGTTCTGTAACACAGGGAGCCAAGTCTGAGCTTTCCACTGGGCAACTATCTCGGACAACAGTGTTTCTGAAGATGAGCGAAGGTTGTTATTCTTATTTTGGAGAAGAAGTCTTCTTTGCCCTAAGTAGAAAGAGGGGAATTATAGTAAATGTAGATAGGGATAAAGAACGTGGCTTCTTCAGTAAATGCAGTGATTTTGCCATTTAAGTATCTCACCCTGACTGGGAATTATTTCATGGCCTTACTAAAGGGAATGACATCACCTCAAGGGTAGGTTGTGGGGTCCAAGTAATCTTCCCAGATTTCTCTTCCTTTGTCCCAATTGCCTTCTCTGCTTTCACAGATGCTAAGTTCTCTCAGCAATTCTTGGTGATATAAATTCAACATGTTCTAGAGTTATATTGTATTTTCCATAGAAACTCTGCTTCATAAGAATACATTGACTCTGACGGGCATCCTTTTTTGAACTGCTACAACTTCTCCAGTTTCTGTTCTCCTTCATTTATTCATCTTTTCATCGTGTTGGGAATTGAGACAGGCTCTGTCAGAGTTGGACTGAGTTCATATTAAATCTTTTAGTCCCGCCCCCCCAAAATTGTTTAGGCCCAGAAAAAGTAAAAAAGGACAAGTTTTTATTCATAAGGTTTCATGTAGCCAGAGAAAGAGGCTGACAGCTGACAGACACTGAGGAGGGAGCTACAGCCAGATGAAGTTGAAGCAGAAAATGGCCTCCTTGTTAACAGCTTCCTCTCCATGTTTGTTGTGGAAGCAACCAAATTATCAGGGACAGTATTCCATTTCTATCCTGTGGATAGCATGCCTCACAGCAGTGCTGGGCATTCTTCTACTTGCTGTCATCCCTAGTAGCTGTGAAATAGTGTTCTAGCAGGACCAGTGGCTCACACGCTATTTTTCATTTGCTCAATTGAATGTTTCCCAGAGTGTACTGTGGCAAGCATGTATCATAGGAGTTCCTAGAGGCTGAAAGTGTCACCAATGTTATATGTGCTAAAAAGGTTAAATAACACGGACATGTCCAACAGTGTGGCCATAGCACCCAGGTGATGAGGGACGCCAGAAGGCAAAATAAGGGAAGCCACACCACTGGAAACTGAAGCATCTCACAGTGTTTGATGTTGAATGTTGTCAACAGTGAGAAATCGCCTCTTTCCCAGTCCATCCAGGCAATATCTTCTGGTGAAGGAAAGGATTCAAAATGAGGACCAACAAGAAAGGGGAAAAGAATACTGCAGTAAGCAATTGTGTGATAAAAATCACTTCGTTGTATTAAACCAGACACTGCACCGTAAAACTGGGTGTCTGGGAAAAGTGCTTGAGGAGAGCGATGGCTGATGATATTACACTGGATCATTAAAACAGAGATAAAATTGTCAGAGCCTTAATTTTTGCCTATTAAGTGAAAGGCAAATGTCTCTTGGAAAGCATTACCAAAGTTTACAAGAGGATTAAACATCATAAGAAATGAGAACATAAAGAAATAGAGTAATAAATAATCATTCATTCAACAAATATATCTACATCCCTATGCCAGGGAATAGTATGTAGTGATGAATAAACCCAGACCCCACCTTCATGAAGCTTGTGTTCAAGTGGGATAAAAGAGAGAAGGAGCCAGCATGCCCACAAAGGCAGAGTTGTGAGCTAGGTTGTGGAACATAAAAGAAAGACTGATAGTAATGTCTAAAACAGAAAATATTTGCACCGTTTTAAGCCTTCCTGTGTGTATTAACTCATGTCATCTTCACAATCACCTTGAGGAGTCAGTGTTATTTTTTTTTTTTAAGATTTTATTTATTTGACAGACAGAGATCACAAGTAGGCAGAGAGGCAGGCAGAGAGAGAGGAGGGGAAGCAGGCTCCCCGATGAGCAGAGAGCCCCATGCGGGGCTCGATCCCAGGACCCTGGGATCATGACCTGAGCTGAAGGCAGAGACTTTAACCCACTGAGCCACCCAAGCAGCCCCGAGTCGGTGTTATTTTTATCTCTATTTTATAAATGAGGAAATTAAACTATGGAGAGGTTAAGTAACTTGTCTGGGGTCACAAGGCTAATAAAGGGTAAAGCGAGGGTGCCTGAGTGGCTCAGTCAGTTAAGCATCTGCCTTTGGCTTGGGTCAAGACCCCGGGGTGCTGATATTGAGCCCCACATTGAGCCCCACGTCGGGTTCCCTGCTCAGCAGGGAGTCTGCTTCTCCTTCGCCCTCTCCCCACCCATTGCTTGTGCTTTCTCTCACTATCCCTCTCTCTCTCAAATAAATAAATAAAATCTTTTTTAAAAAAAATGGTAAATCCAGAATTTGAACTCATTCTGCCCCCAGAGTTCATGAGGTTAACCAGGGCCTTATCAGAGAATATAACATAGAGACCTAATACAGAAGGCACCAGGAAGGTTCAGGAAGGTTTCATTGTCAGGGTGGCACTTTTTTAAGCTGAGACCTGAAGAATGGTAGGCCTTTGATAAGTGCAGCAGGGAGCCAAGAGTGTTCCAAGCAGAGGTAAGAGCATGTGTAAAGGCTATAAGACAGGCAAGAACTTCTGGCATAGAAGACCTCAAGGAGTCTGTCTTCCTTGAGCACAGTGAGACCAGGAAACCAAGTAAGGTGGAGAGTAACATGGGATGACATAGTAAGTGATACTGATTTATTGTTTGTTTGTTTTTTTAAATCACAAAGAAATATGCATAAAACACTATGACCTCATTTTGTTTATTGTGTTTTTCATAATATTATAAAGGTATATCCACAAGACAGTATAAACTGTTGTTTTAATTTATACAAATAAAAAACTAAGAGTATACATAAATATATTAATACTAATTATTTTTGGATGATGCCTTGCCTTCCTTTTGCTCATTTTTAATTTCCAGGTTTTTTCCAATGGACATGTATCACTTTTATGATAAAGAAAAATATAAAATTTAGCAACACAAATGACTCCAAATATTTAGCTAACTAACTAAAGAGAATAATTGTTGGACTAATATTTTGAATATCTTGGCAAATGTATAGTATGTTCAACAAACAGTGTTGGAAATACTAGATATCCACATGCAGCAAAACCATGAAATTGCACCCCTATCTTAAAGAAAAATCAACTCTAAATGGATAAAAGACTTAAACATAAAACCTGAAATTGTAAATCTCCTAGAAGAAAACAGAGGAAATCTTCTTGCCATTGGTCATGGCAATGACTTCTTGGATATGACACCAAAAGTACAGGCAATGAAACAAAAATAGACAAACAGGACTACATCGAATTAAAAAGCTCAACACAGCAAAAGAAATAAGCCAAAGAGTGAAAAAGCAACCTACAGAATAGAAGAAAATGGCTGTAAACCATATATCTGATAAGGGATTAATTTCCATAAAATATAAAGCACTCCTTCAATCCAATAGCAAACAATAATAATAATAAGTAACCCAATTAAAAAATGAGCAAAGGCTTGAACAGATATTTCTCCAAAGAAGACATACAAATGGTCAGCAGGTACATGAAAAGATGCCCAACAACATGAATTATCCAGAAAATGCCAATCAAAACTACAATGAGATATCACCTCATACCTATTAGGATGGCTATTAATGCAAAAAAAAAATGGTAGGTGTTGATAAGTTTGTGGAGAAGCAGAAATCCTTGTACAGTATTGATGAGAATATAAAATGGCTCAGCAGCTATGAAAAACCAATACAGAGTGCCATGTGATCTAGCCATCCCATTTTGGTGCATATATCCAAAAGAATTGAAATCCAGGTCTCAAAGAGATACCTGGACTCCAATGTTCATGATAGTACTATTCACAATAGCCAAGATATGGAAACAATCCAAGAGTCCATTAACAGATGCATGGAAAAGCCAATGAGGTATACACATACAATGGAATAAATTTCAACCTTAAAAAAGAAGGAAATCTTGCCATTTTTGACAACATGGATAAATCTAGAGGACATTCTTCTAAGTGAAATAAGCCAGTACAGAAGGATGACTACTATATAATTCTATTTATATGAGTTATCTAAAATGGTCAAACTCATAGAGGCATCATACAATAGTGATTTCTAGGGACTTGGGGGTTGGAGAAATGAGGATTTATTATTCAATGTGTATACAGTTGCACTTATGCTAGATGAATAAATTCTAGAGATCTGCTGTACAACAAAATACCTACAGTTAATAACGTGATAAAGTGCACACTGAAATTTGTTAAAAGGGTAGATCTCATATTAAGTGTTCTCTTTTTTTTATATTAAGTGTTCTTACAAACACAAAAAAAGAAAAAAATAAAGAGTCATGAGAAAACTCTGAGAGATATTGAATATGTCTATTACTTTGATTCTGGTTATGGTATCACAGATGTTAGCATACATCCAAACTCATCAAATTATACACATTAAATATGTGCAGTTCTTTGTACATCAACTATACCTCAGGAAAGCTGTTTTTTTATTTTAAAAAAATTGGTAAATGCGGATTAAAGGGAGTTAAATTTCTACAGTTAAAAAAAAAAAATCAATCTCCCTCATTACATCTCTGTCTCTCTCTCGATGTCCCCCCTCCCTCTCTCTCTCTAGTTTTCTGTGTTTGTGTGTGTGTGTGTGTGTGTGTGTGTGTGCACACATGACTGTGTGTTTATAGGTCTTTACTGATCATCTTTTTCATTTTCACCACATAAACTTATTTTCATATACTTCTGAGAGATCTTAATTACCTTACTATTTAATTTATTGCCAGTCAAAAGCTGAGATTTCAAACAGGATGCTTTGAGATTTTTGACATATTTCAGCATTTTTATATGGTTTCCTTATCTACTTACTAGGCAGCTCAACTGAATATACTTTGTCCAGAAACAGAATTCATCTAAGTAAAGTTTGCATAGAAATGAAGTAAAAACTAATTGTGCCTACTCTGGTCTTTTCTAGAAATTTTTCTCATACCATAATAAGCAACCCCTAAATACTTTGACTACACATATTTTATTAACCAAATCATATTGGCAGGTGCTTACAGAGAGTCTGCTTTTTTCCTCCCCATAAAGAAACACAATTCCAAAACCACATACTCCCTTCTTGACTCTGAGGGCCCTCAGGCAGTGGTTAACAGAGCTGAGTTTATCCTTTATGTTAAGATGAATAATGCATGACAGTAAAACACCAGTTGGCCAGCACTACTGTTGAAAGCAGATGACTGATCAGATTTGACTGATGGGAGCCGTGTGTACATAGTACATGTGGAGAGATCCCTTGTCAGAGTAGTTTCCACTGGCCTCGGCACTGAGTTCTTGCTGCTTCTAAAACACAAGTGTGAAGTGCTTTTCATGTTACTTCACCTCCCGTGTCCCCATGCTGAAATGCAGCCTCTATCACTCATTTGCAATGAACAGCCAAAAAGTTGACAGGGCTCATTCATATCCATTTTTTTAGTATTAGATAAGTTTGAATAAGCAGAATAATATGAAGTAACCAAGAATATCATCTTACCCCCCAAAATTAATTTTCTGCCAATTATGTAATTTCTTGATTTCATACTTCCTACTCACTCTGTTTTGTTTTGTTTTCTTTTTTTTCTCTTTTTCCTTTTTTTTTTTTTTTTACTCTTTTTTATTCTGTTTTCTCTGGTCTCTAACTGAAACCCACACTCCATTCTCGCCCCCTAAAACAATACAAGTCTATCTATTGATTTTCCTCCTCCAAATGATACATTAAAAATGTTCAAATCCTACAGAAAAAATGTCTATTTTGACCATTCTCCAGATAGACTCAGATTCTTTCATGACTTCCTAGATTTTATTGACTATTCTCCTTAACATCTAATGTCTTATTTCCATTCCTTTTCACTTTTGCAGAATATACACCCTAAAAAAGCATATTTTTGTCAGCAATCTTTCAATATAAATCCCAATATAAAAGACATACTTTAGTTAAAATAATGGTAGGAAGTACTGATTAAAAAATTTATACGTGCCACAGATATTACGCTAAGCATTTCTAATGTTACATTTTATTAAATTTTCAAAATAATTTCATTAAATAGACAATAGTATTATACTCACTGTACTGATCAGAAAACTGAGTTTTATGCAAGTAAGCAATTTGCCTAGGATCACATAATGAAGCAGAGGCAGAACCAGGATCCAGATACAGGAATGTCTAACTTCACTTCCCTAAGTGTTATGCCTGATTGCCTCCTAAAAACTGAATTGGGACAGGAAACAGGCTGAACCTACTGGCTTGCCTCTAACAAATATAATATGGCATTTACTCTTCTCCTACCCCCTTAACCCCAAACAAGATGGGATTGGGAGGGAGACAAACCATAAGTGACTCTTAATCTCACAAAACAAACTGAGGGTTGATGAGGGGAGGGGGGTTGGGAGAGGGGGGTGGGGTTATGGACATTGGGGAGGGTATGTGCTATGGTGAGTGCTATGAAGTGTGTAAACCTGGCGATTCACAGACCTGTACCCCTGGGGATAAAAATATATTATATGTTTATAAAAAATAAAATTTTTAAAAAAATAAAAAATATATAATATGGCAAAGGTGAGGTGATGTCACCTCAAAAATTAGGTTGTGAGGCGAACGTGATAACCACTACACTACAGAAACGAAACACTCAAAAATTAGGTTGTAAAGAATGTGGTTTCCATTACATGTGTTCTCTCTTACTCTCTCACATGCTTGTTCTTAGGAAGTCTGCTGCCATATTGTGAGCTGTCCTATTAAGTGTTCCTGTGGCAAGGAACAAAAGGAGGTCTGCAGCAAATAGCCAGTAAGGAATTAAGGCCCTCAGCTCAAAATTTCCTGAAGAGCTAAAATCCTACCAACAACCACAGGAATAACTTGGAGTGACTCCTCCCCAAGTTGAACCTTCAGATGAGACCACAGCCCTAGCTCACATCTTCACTGCAACATTACAACAAACCTTGACCCAGAGTCACCCAGCTAAGCCACACCAGAATTCCTAACTCACAAAAACTGAGACAATACGTCTTTTTGTTTTAAGTCACAAAATTTGGAGGAATTCATTATACAGAAATAGATACACCATGTACTAGAGAAACATGGGGAAAGAAATGTCTCCCTTCACTTTCAGTGGAAATGTAAATGGGTAGAGTTGTTCTGGAGGATAATGTGACCATATTCAGTAAATATATGAATAACATTATATGATTCAGTGGTTCCACTCCTGGGCATAGTCCCTGAAAAACTGTCACAGACATTCCACAAAGGCTATATGTAGAGATATTACAGAGTGTTGTTTGTTGTAGCAAGGAGTTGAGAGCATCCTAGATGCCCATTATTTGGGGAATGAATAAGTAAAATGAGATGGATGCACACTATATAATACTATACTGTAGATCTAAGCAATGATACAGCAAAGTAGATGGACTATTGATTAAAAATAGTTTAAAAGGCATGAAATTATAATATAACACTATATAGAGAAAAATTAAGATATTTGCTAAATAGGGCATCTGGGTGGCTCAGTTGGTTGAGCAACTGCCTTCAGCTCAGGTCATGATCCACAAGTCCTGGGATCAAGTCTCCCACATCGGGCTCCCAGCTCCATGGGGAGTCTGCCTCTCTCTCTGACCTTCTCCCCTCTCATGCTTTCTCTCTCTCTCTCAAATAAATAAATAAAATCTTACCAAAAAAAAAGTTTAAAAAAATTTAAAAAAATAAAAATTAAATTAAAATTAAAGAAATAAAGATATTTGCTAAATAACACAATGTATTTTTCAAGGATGGATAAATATCCTAGTATGTGTGTCAAATGCATTAAGCTAGGTGTCTTTGTTTAGGGACGGAGTGTGATAAATTCAGAAAATAGCAGAAAAACATTGAAAGGACAAATTGTAACATGTGCTATTAAATATGGAATATGACAAATTCAGCTCTGCTCGTAAAGCATCAACAGTCAAGCAAACACAAAAGGGTATGTCATCTCCTTTTCCTAAGTTCTCATTTAAAATTCATCTCAGGAGGGCGCCTGGGTGGCTCAGTGGGTTAAGCCGCTGCCTTCGGCTCAGGTCATGATCTCAGGGTCCTGGGATTGAGTCCCGCATCAGGCTCTCTGCTCAGCAGGGAGCCTGCTTCCCTCTCTCTCTCTCTCTCTCTGCCTCTCTACTTGTGATCTCTCTCTGTCAAATAAATAAATAAAATCTTTAAAAAAAAAATTCATCTCAGGAGTCTTTTCTAGGATATCACATCCTTACTCCTCTTCCAGTGAATCACTGAAGAAATGGAGTTTGTTCAAGGCATAGAGGTGCCTTCTGTTTAGAGAAATAACTTCACCAATAACTTTCTTTATTCTGAGGCTGCATACAAAGGAAATGAAAAGTTTTCCCAATGCCTAAAGTACCAGATCTATGTTAAGAAAGTTTTAGTGACTACTGAAAAAAATTCAGGTGAAAGGTATTAGGTAGGAATACATTGTAGTGAATTAGTGAAACGTATAGGATCGTTCACTTTACAGCATGTGGAAGCTTGAAGAATGACAGGCTCATCAGTTGATACAACATATTCCCAGTCAGTCAGCCCAACTCAGTAAGTATTGATTAAATACCCATCACTTTATAGAGTATTTTTCCCTCAACTACATGAGGAAATACAACCACAATATAGGATAAATATAATTCCTCCCCATACTATCTTATTTTAATTTTTATGTTGGAAAACCAAAAGACATTGATATACAGAGACATTATAAAAGACCAAAAAACTAAATAGATAATGAATTGCAAAACACCATCAAATGTGAGGAAAAACTATGATCCCCATGCAAAAATAACCCTCTGAAGAGTAAAAAGAATTCACTAAGAGTAAGAAGATCAGTAATCCTATTTCATGGCTTGGCAGTACTTTTCAGATGTGGTAACTAAACCGAAAGAAGCAAGAAATATAAAAATCTCTGTATGCCCAACTTACACCACGACATTCTAACTTAATTCTCAGCTTTAACCATTAGACAGAACTTCTTTTATCAACTGTACTTTCTTTAGAGCTTATTCTGTCAAAAGATAAGAAGTTCTTTAGCCAATGGGTGGTTTTGAATAGAGCAGAAGGAAATAGTTCTATGCAATCGGATCAGAAAAGACTATCATTGTGTTGGGTAATAATATCCTGTTGTGAGATTTGTCCTTTCAGGCAAAAGGTTTTAAAGAGTCATCATGTATATGTTTCTTATTATTTTCCTTTCCATCCACTAGCTTAAAGAGTAGGTTATTTCTGACAAACGGCAATTATTAAGCATTCTAACAGTCCTGGGATCTCTTAGAAACACAAAATAAAACAAATTAAAAGAGAGAATGAACAAGAAAAATGAGTAGTATTTTGTAAAACCATTAGAATAAGCCATGACATAGATCTGTTTCTGAGGGAAATAATTTAGAACAACAAAATGTGCTTTTCTTCTCATCTTGCATCATAGAACACAAGATAAATCTTGGAACTATCTCTTGGCTAAAGGTAATATAGGACCTCTGGATTGAGGCTTTGTTTTGTTTTCCCCTCCCTCTCTTCCATTTTCTCATCCTATTATATTGTTAAAATTGACAATAAGAAAAACTTTCAAACTTGTGTTAATAAGGCAAGCTGCTCATCTTACAGCTGCTAGAACTGCATGGACATGCTCAGAGTTTGGCAGCTGTGGCTAGGACAGCAAGACAGAGATCAAGAAAGTTTAAGGAGCATTATATACATCTGAATAGACAGACTTTTCAAGGGGAACAGAAATAAAATCTGGAGGGAACACCGGTTAAATTGGATCAGCAAAGTTCCCAAGTGTCTGACTTCTCTTCAACTTTACTACATTGAGAAAATGAAATTAATTGTTTAATAAATCTAATTTAAACTCTGTGGTTTCCTGTTCTAGCTATAAGGTTCTACATTACAGGGGACATTCCTCTCCTAAAACACTTGAATTATATTCACTGAGAGCAGAACAATACCAAATATCGTGGTTCCAGTCTTGAAGTATATTTGTCTTTTTTTTTTTTTTTTGACTAAGAAATATCATTCTTTGACCATCACCCATGCTAATGATAAAATTATTTCTATTAAAACACCATATTTTTCACAATTCTACAATTATAAATCAAAGAATGAGGATTGTACTCATCTATAAATGGCTCATTTTTTTTCTGTAAATTTCCACTTTTCAGGAGTGGATTTATGTGCTATAGAACCTTCAGTGATATAATAGAGTCATCAATTGAGAAACACTACCAGCCACTGCTTTCACTTTGTGCATATGCATTTGAGTGGATCTGTGTGAATGTACACATGCACATGTGTGTGCATGCGAGTGTGTGTTTTTTCACATACAACTGAGACAATACTTTTTGATAAAGCCAATCATCCACACTGAATGTCTATATTTTCCCTCCAAAGAATATATTTATTGCTGCTGTTTGATCTTTTTATATTGGAGAGAGCAAACTTGCAATTTACAAGAACACTCCCGGAGGTTGAGCACACAGAAACAATCTTGAACACCTACTTAATAATTTGTTCTAAAATAAATAGCCATGACTTTAGCTGTGATCTTTTCATTTCTACTGAGTTGCCAATTACTATGGTAGATTATTAATTCTAAGCCAAATGTTTCAGGGTGTCATGGCCTGCTGGGGCAAAACAGGCCAATCTAATGGGGGCATCCAGGTCATTAAAGGGTGTGTGCTGCCAACAACACGAACATGTAAATTAGTTCAGGGAATGACACTATGAATAAGTGAGTCTGATAATTATATTGGGACTTATTTACATTTCCAGGCTACAATTGGCAATGTTCCAAAAGTTCTTAGGCAGGTTGGTGCTGGTTGAGAACTCAAAATGCATAGAAACAATGCAGTTAAATGGAGCTTAACGTCTCAGACTCACCTGGAAAACCTATTTTACCAAAAGACTATAGATTTGCATTTAAAATAAAAAGAGACTACAAATAAATGAGAAATGGAATGGATATATGTATTTTTTTCTCATTCTATATTCTGGAATGGAAAATACTTTAGGTGATCTTATAGTCACCATCAGTTTGGATATAAACTACTTTGGTCCTCAGCAGCAAGACAGAGGGAAGATGGAGTTCAGGGAATATGTCTACCACATAGTAGTCACTGATGCTATTAAAGAAGCCCTAAAATGATGGTCCTCAGTACTTTATCCAGAAGCCTCTTGGAGCTTTGCTCCTATCCCACTGAACCAGGAAAGAATCTCTGTCATGAACCCCAACCCAACCCCTCTTCTTATAGAACCTAGGGTGAGGGAAAAAAATGAATGTGCTGTGCTCTGTGGGTGTGTGTGTGTGTGTTGAATCAGGGAGGATAAGTCATTACTCTGGCTTCAACTACATCTCCTTATTGCTAAAATTTTAAAAAAAATTAAGAGATAACAGTTCCTCAGACACAAAGAAATGGGAAAATGTTCCATGCTCCTGGATTGGAAGAACAAATATTGTGGAAATGTCTATGCTACCTAAAGCAATCTACACATTTAATGCAATCCCTATCAAAATCCCGTCCATTTTTTTTTTCAAAGAAATGGAACAAATAATCCTAAAATTTATATGGAACCAGAAAAGACCTCGAATAGCCAAAGGAATATTGAAAAAGAAAGCCAAAGTTGGTGGCATCACAATTCTGGACTTCAAGCTCTATTACAAAGTTGTCATCATCAAGACAGTAGGGTACTGGCACAAAAACAGACACATAGATCAATGGAACAGAATAGAGAGCCCAGAAATAGACCCTCAACCCTATGGTCAACTAATCTTCGACAAAGCAGAAAGAATGTCCAATGGAAAAAAGACAGCCTCTTCAACAAATGGTATTGGGAAAATTGGACAGCCACATGCAGAAAAATGAAATTGGACCATTTCCTTACACCACACACGAAAATAGACTCAAAATGGATGAAGGACCTCATGATTCATGAGAATCATGAATCCTCATGATTCGTGAGAAACGAATCCATCAAAACCCTTGAGGAGAATATAGGCAGCAACCTCTTTGACCTCAGCTGCAGCAAATTCTTCCTAGGAACATCACCAAAGACAAAAGAAGCAAAATGAAGGCAAGGGCAAAAATGAACTGTTGGGATTTCATCAAGATCAAAGTTTTTGCACAGCAAAGGAAACAGTTAACAAAACCAAAAGACAACTGATAGAAAGGGAGAAGATATTTGCAAATGACATATCAGATAAAGGGCTAGTATCCAAAATCTACAAAGAGCTTA
The DNA here is from genome assembly GCF_902655055.1 of Lutra lutra. Taxonomy (NCBI): domain Eukaryota; kingdom Metazoa; phylum Chordata; class Mammalia; order Carnivora; family Mustelidae; genus Lutra; species Lutra lutra. Next base: position 48,901,583 of record NC_062286.1, read on the forward strand.
GCCAACTCAACACCCAAAGAACAAATAATCCAATCAAGAAATGGGCAGAGGACATGAACAGACATTTCTGCAAAGAAGACATCCAGATGGCCAAAAGACACATGAAAAAATGCTCCACATCACTCGGCATCAGGGAAATACAAATCAAAACCACAATGAGATACCATCTCATACCAGTCAGAATGGCTAAAATTAACAAGTCAGGAAATGGCAGATGCTGGCGAGGATGTGGAAAAAGGGGAACCCTTCTACACTGTTGGTGGGAATGCAAACTAGTGCAACCACTCTGGAAAATAGCATGGAGGTTTCTCAAAAATTTGAAAATAGAGCTACCCTATGACCCAGTAATTGCACTCCTGGGTATTTACCCTAAAGATACAAAAGTGTTGATCCGAAGGGGCACATGCACCCGAATGTTTATAGCAGCAATGTCCACAATAGCCTAACTATGGAGAGAACTAGATGTCCATAAACAGATAAATGGATAAAGAAGATGTGGTATATATATACAATAGAATACTATCCAGCCATCAAAAGAAATGAAATCTTGTCATTTGCGATGACATGGATGGAACTAGAGGGTATTAGGCTTAGCGAACTAAGTCAATTGGAGAAAGACAACTATCATATGATCTCCCTGATATGAGAAGTGGAGATGCAACGTGGGGGGTTTGGGGGGTAGAAAAAGAATAAATGAAACAAGATGGGATCGGGAGGGAGACAAACCATAAGAGACTCTTAATGTCATAAAACAAACTGAGGATTGCCGGTGCGGGGGGAGGTAGGGAGAGGGGGGTGGGGTTATGGACATTGGGGAGGGTATGTGCTATGGTGAGTGCTGTGAAGTGTGTAAACCTGGCGATTCATAGACCTGTACCCCTGGGGCTAAAAATACATTATATGTTTATAAAAAATTTTTAAAATTTAAAAAAGAGAGAGAGAACAGTTCCTCTCTCTAAAGACTAAACCTATGCCACAGCATTTACTGCCTCTACTCTGCCTTGTTCAAGAACTTTTCCTCCCCAAAATCCCACAGGAATGTTCTAGGACACAGAAGATGTGGTGATGACCTATTGTTCCATCTCACCTTCCACACATCTCTGGTGGAAGAAGGTACTCTAAGCAAGGTTTCTCCTCCATCTGACATCGAATCTATGATATCAAGGAATTCCTGATGCAATTCTACAGACCAGTTATACAACAAGGTGAATCCCAGGTTTCCCCTGACTTTAAATTGGTCACAAATATTAAAACTTTGTACACTATCCTAACATCAACAGCTGGTATGGAAATTGAGAATAACTTAAAAATTGAGAACTGTATTTATTTTATTTTATTTTATTTATTTTATTTATTTGACAGAGAGAGATCACAAGTAGGCAGAGAGGCAGGCAGAGAGAGGAGGAAGCAGGCTCACTGCTGAGCAGAGAGCCCGATGCGGGGCTCGATCCCAGGACCCTGAGATCATGACCTGAGCCGAAGGCAGAGGCTTAATCCACTGAGCCACCCAGGTGCCCCGAGAACTGTATTTAAAAGTATGTTCCACATTATCTTTTGTCTTCCAACTTGACTATTATTTTCTAAAGCCCTTTTCTTTTTAGGGATATGCTGATAATAATAGTTACTATAGTTGTTATAAATTATTAGGTGAAAGAAAGGAGTTAAAGTCACTAGCTTATGATCCATTCATTCTCTTTACTGGAGGGGTTCCCCCAAGGTCAAGAAAAAAGATAAATAAAAGAAAAAAATAGAAAAAAGATACCTAACACCCTTGTCCACTGGACCACTGGGTAATTAGACTAATGATATTTCCTAGGAGAAAGAGACCTTATCTAACAACGCTTTGACCAGAATGCCTATGGTTCAAGGATCACTTACAATAAATACATCTATGAGTCATGGCTCCCTTAAAGATGTCACATTAACTATATAATAGCAAGGGTATAAAATGGAAATGTTTCATAATTCATACAGTGCCTACTATGTCAAATATCCAGAAAACCTCACATGGTGACCTCATTATTCCAACTAAAAAGAGTAGGATCCATGTGGGAATGTCCTTGGGGAGCCACCCTTGACATATCAGACCTCTCTTTGCTTTCTCTCTTGACAGAGACTTAAAGTTATTAGCAAGGTTTGATACAGGGCTAGATTTCTGGTTCTTATGAGTCTGATCTGATGATCTGATTCCGTGTGTTACCTTGTCAGGCTATAAATTCAGCTGTGCAAAAATATAACTTCCTTAATTTTTTTTACTCAACATATAATTTGCATGCTTCTCACTGGGTTGGCAAGAAACTTTTGTCTTTGTCCTCAGTCTCTTCAGAGCCCCCTCTTCATTTTTCTCTAGGATTAGATGAGTTCCTGAATTTATGCAGTGTCATGGTGTTGGAGGAAAGAAGTAATTGATAAAAAATTAGCATCTTGTGACATTCCTTGTTCTTTGTTGCATGGCCTCTTCAATTCTGGTTGCCTTCTGCTGCTTCCACAGTGTTCTTCATGCCCATTCCTGATTCCATATTATCTAGACTCAAGGTGCCATACTTCCCTCAGGATCTTGCCATCTTTTTCTCTCAGACCCCTGCCCTCTCTGTTCTCATAACTTCCGTGTCTTCTCCAAACTCAAGAAGTATTCTTCCAATCTAGAGATAATCTCTCTCTCTCTCTCTCTCTCTCTCTCTTTCAAATGAGGAACTGTATTAGTTTTCTATACTGCTGTGACAAATTGCAGCAAACATAGTGGTTTGAAGCAACATTAATTCATCTTAGAGTTCTGTAGGCCAGAAGTCCCAACATAGGCTAAAACCAAAGTTTGGCAAGTTTGTGGTCCCTTGCAAAAACTCTAGGGAAACTACATCTCCTTGTTTTTCCCAGAGTCTAGAAGCTACCCATATTCCTTTGTTTGTGGCCCCTTCCTCTGTCTTCAAGGCCAACAGCATTTTTCTATAAATACAGTGGAAAAATTTGTTCCATTAAAAAGAACCCTTGTTTGGGCACCTGGGTGGCTCAGTGGGTTAAGCCGCTGCCTTCGGCTCAGGTCATGATCTCAGGGTCCTGGGATCGAGGCCCGCATCGGGCTCTCTGCTCAGCAGGGAGCCTGCTTCCCTCTCTCTCTCTCTCTCTCTCTCTCTGCCTGCCTCTCTGTCTACTTGTGATCTCTGTCAAATAAATAAATAAAATCTTTTAAAAAAATAAATAAATAAATAAAAAGAACCCTTGTTAATTACATTAGCCCACCCAGATAATCCAGGATAGTATCCCCCATTCCAAGATCCTTAACTGCAAAGTCCTTGTGCCAGATAAAGAAACATATTCACAGGTTCCAGGGATTAGGATGTGGATATCTTTGAAGGACCAATATTCTATCTACCAAAAGAACCTAGCAAGATATCTTTCACAGGTTTAAATTTTAATAAAATAAATCCAGGAAGGTGTTAACCTGAAACAGAGCTAAGAGCAATTTTAGTTAAGTAAAAATGAGTTTACTCAGGAAAAGCAGAAGAATGACAAGTTGGGAGAAGCCAGCTATGTTGAATCATAGGCTGGTCCAAAGAGATAAATGGAAGGTTAGCTTTTTTTTAGGGTTTAAGGAAATTGGGGAGGGTTTCTTTGAACAAAAGTTTACTGGAGAAGAAGAGTTTGAGTTGTAATGGTTTCTCATTGGCTGCAAGCCGTGGTTAGTGCACTGTTGCCAGGCTAGAGAGGGATCTGAAGGGTCTTCCTTCCCTTCATTAAAGGCAGGAGATAAAATCCCTGCGTGAAAAATGTCCTCTCTTGTCCTTCCTCCGTCTTCAAGGCCAACAGCATCTTTCTATAATACAAATTCTAAGAAATAATTCTTATCTTCCTTCTTCTTGCTGTTTTTGCAGGCTGCAAGGAGTGGTTCTGTATGAGAGCGCCCCCTTCAGGGCTTCCAGACTCCATTTTAAATGAGGTTTCCTTTATTTTCTTGTCCATATTCTAAAATACTCTTTGGATAGGGGGAGTTAAGTAACTGGATGGAATGTGCCATAATTTATTTAGTGATATGCTCTTGTTAGACTTTCAGGAAATTTCCCACTTTTCATCATTAATCATGGAATAATACATCTTACATGTGAATCATTCTGTGCATTTTTAAATCATTGGCTTAGAATGAATCCTAGAAGTAAAATTACTGAATTATTGATCACATTTTTAAGACTTTCGACATGATTTGTGGTTCTCTCTCATGCACTGAATGAATCTGAAGGTCCTTGAGGACCAGGAATGCTGGAGTGGATGAGACTTATTCCTGGAGGTGAATCACTTGGGCAAACTGGGCCCTGGGCCTTGGAGGAAATCATTTCCTTCTCCTTGATAAAAATATATTTCCACTTGTCACCACTTACATTTTCTGGAAATACTTTTTACAATTGCTTATATAATATCTACTTCTAATTTTTAAATGCAAATTTTAAAATCGCTCATAACTCACCAACCACTATTTAAATTTTAATATGTATCCTTCTATATACTCTATGTGTATACATATATATGTATATATATGATGTAAAATATATTACTATATTATTTTGTACGTGTAAGATCAATTTTTCACAAATATAAAATAACATTTCAAAACAGCTTTATAGTTACATCATTGCATATAAATTTAAGTATTTTCTTAAGACAAATATCTCAAAGTACCACTACTAGAATATGTATGTTTCAAGAAAATAGTTATTACTGAATCTGGGTGTCTCAGTCAGTTAAACGTTGACTGGTGAATTCAGCTCAGGTCATGATCTCATGTGGGGTCGGATCACGAGCAATAAGCCAGAGTCAGACACTCAACTAACTGCACCACCCAGGTGTCCCTTCATTTGTCTTTTAGCTGTATTGCTAGCTATTTTTACTAGCAGAGTGATTATAAATTTTTTGGACAGAGTTAATAATTTCTAATTTATTGTTTGTACTTTTGTACTGGTGTTCTGGGAATCCAAGCAAGACTGATATGCTTTTCTGGAAGCCTGAGAACCCCTGCATACCACAGCTCCTCTCTAGATCCCTAAAACCCTGTTGACCATTCTCAGTAATATACAACTAACTACATAATTTGTGGCACTCAGTGCAAAATAAAATGGAACAAAGTCCCTTGTTCAAAAATTATTAAGAATATCCAGATAGTGAAAGCAGAGCATTAAACCAAGCATGGGGCCCTTCTAAGCATGGGACCACATTTGACTACACAGGTCACATACACATGGAGTAAGCCGAACTTAGAGATATTTGACCCAAAGCCCAAAGATTTAGACCATCTGGCCCCTATAAAGGCTGGTGTGAATGCTCTTCTCAATAAGATGCCCTATACTGAGTAACAATTGGTAGAATCATTCAGTTTCACAGTTTTGGAGAATTTAAACTTGGGGGAGAGTGGGAGACAAAGAAAGAGAAGGAGACAGAGAGCTGGAGAACCTACACCTTCTCAAATGTTTAGCTACTTGACATATACACCATCACTGCAAAATCCTCTTTCCCTCTACCCTCTGACCTTAAGCAGACACGAACTTCTTGTATATCGAGTATTTGATTGTTTCCCTGGGTGTTAAATTCTAACTAGTTTAAAAGAGTTCTGCACTAAACTTAAGTTAATTTGTGATCTTTTGGCATCATCACTTTTCACTGACGCATCCTAAATTTTTGGACTCAAACAATAAGTGCATGGTGATACATTACTGGGAAGGACAATGAGAAGGAGCCAAGGTCAAAAGTTCTATTTCAGCCAATGTTACATTTGAGATGCTCACTGGACATTCAAGCAGAGATGCCAAGTGCTCCTACAGAGAGTGGGTAAGAAACAGGAGATAATTGATTTGGGGATCATTGAAATATAAATAATATTTACACCTGGGACTGGATAGACCTGCCTGAGAAAAGTGAAGGAGAGCGCTCATACAAGAGACCAGGAATGATGCTTGGCCATTCAGGATTAAAACTAATGAGTGCTGGGCAGTGACATTCTTCACAATTTTGTTTTCCTATTTGGGTTCTTTCTATTCCATATTTTTTTTTACCATAAACAGGTATAATGCTTGAAGCCATAAAAAGTAATTAAAAATTGAAGGTCATTTATTTTTGTTTTTATAGACCTGCCAAAGACCTAGCTTTCAAGCATTCAGTTGTTAATTAAAATATGAATGGTAAATACTTAATACTTACACATTTTATTGTATGTTAAATGTACTTCCACAAAAATGCAAATGCAAAAAAACCCATAATTGGTAAGGATTGTTGTTGTGCAGATATTATAGTTTATTTCTTTTTTTCTTTTTCTTTTTTTTTTTTTTTGAGAAGCAGGCAGAGCACACTAAATGTGAAAACACTTGATAACTAACTTATATGCTTACAGGACTTTTAGATTGGGGTGTTTTGTTTTGTTTTCTTTTGTTTTGTTTTTTTTCCTGCCAGAAAGAAAAAATCCTAAAAATGCTTTCCCTCAGCCTATTGTAAAAGAAAGCACAGTGGGGAAAATGAACAAGGTGAAAAAAAAAAAAGAAAATGTTACTTCAAATGTCATTATCATAAATTCAAGTTGCTTAAGTAAAACCTACTTGTGTCTTTCAGTGGCAAATGCGAAAATGTATCCCTACATCACCAGCTCATTTACTCAACAATGGTAAAGAAAATAGACATATTCTCTGCCCTCTTTTGACTTAAAGTCTGGTGAAGGAGGCAGGTGTTAAACCAAAAAGTATTTGAGATTAAATTAAAAAAGAGGGTTTGCTGAATGTGGCAATGTGAAGAAACACCTGGAAATTGGAAGGTCAAGTCATCCCCATTGGGGAAAAGACATAGAAACCAAGATGTGGAAGATGAATAGTGTGGGGAGGCTAAATAATGTCCCCCAGAAGTGTCCACATCTTAATGTCCAGAACCTGTGAATGTCACAAATGTGATTGAGTTAAGGATCTTGAAATGGAGAGATACCCTGGGTTATCAGGATGGGCCTTAAATGACATCACAAGTGTCCTTACAAGAGGCATGCAGGAGCAGCCAGAGTCAGAGAAGGCAATGTGATCACAGAAGCAGGGAGTGGATCATGTGCTTTGAAGATGGAAAAAGGAGCCACAAACACCAAGGAATAGAGGCAGCCACTAGAAATTGAAAAAGGTAAGGAAACAAATCCTCCCCTCAGAATCTCCAGAGCAGTCAACCCTGCTGATACCCTGACTTCATCCTAGTGAAACTGATTTTGGAGTTCTGGCCTCCAGAACTGTAATAAACTATGTTATTTTAAGCCACCAAGGCTATGATAATTTGTTATAGCAGCTCTAGGAAATTAGTGCAAGGAGGAATTATCTAGAAGAGAAAGGAATGTGAAGATGCCTTCTTGAGAACTGTACATACCCAGTGCAACAGAAGAAAATGTTTGGCATTCAGTATTTTGGAGGAATAATAAATGAATGGGAATAAAAGCATGAGATTAGGTTGGGGGAGAGGAGAGTGCTAGATTATGCCGGCCTTGCAGGTGTTAAGGATTTTTTTTTTTTTTTAAATCATAAAGGCAATGTGAAAAACATAAGGAATTTTAAGCAGAGGAATGATTTTTTTGAAGATTGACTTGGGCTCTTGCATGAAGAATATAAATTGTAAGGAGGGCAAGAGGGAAGACCAGTTTGAAATTATTGGAGGGAAGGAGATGTCCGTTAGAAATACAGGTTTGTAAGAGACTCTTAATCTCACGAAACAAACTGAGGGTTGTTGGGAGGTGGGGGGGTAGGGAGAGGGTGGCTGGGTTATGTACATTGGGGAGAGTATGTGCTATGGTGAGTGCTATGAAATGTAACCCTGGGGCAAGTAATACATTATATGTCAATAAAAAAAAAAAAGAAATACAGGTTCAAAGGAGAGTTAGATAAGGTGTTAGGAGCTTATCTGATGGTGCCTAATGCCAATCACCCATGAGATGGATGCTGAGGGTAACAAAGGTCTGTGTTTTTGTCTAATTTATCTTGCAGTTCCATTTTGATAGATGCCCCAGTGGTTGAGGATGGCTTTCCATGGTTTTGTAAATATGGAGTACAGTGAAATAATTTGGCTTATTTTAGAATGAAAGTGATAACCCTTTAGGTAGATCAAGGGTCAACAATCTATGGGCCATGGGTTAAATCAGTCCACTGTGTCTTTTTTACTTTAGATATTTCTTCCTTCTAACATACGCATTCAGTGCTATAAATTTACCTTGAAACATTGCTTTTGCTGCATCTCATAGATTTTTGAGAAACTGTATCTTCATTTTAATTTAATTCAAAATATTTTTAAATTTCTCGAGATTTCTTTGACCCCTTATTTAGAAGTGTGTGGTTTAATCTCCAAATATTTTAGCATTTTCTAGCTGTTTTTTATTTCTAGTATATTTATTTATAGTAATTTTATTTCTTTATTTCTAGTGTATATATATATATATATATATATATATATATATACACATTGCTATATATATCTACCTGTGTGTGTGTGTGTGTGTGTGTATACGCTTTCACTTTCACTGTGGTCTGAAAATATACTTGCATGATTTCTATTCTTTTAAATGTGTTAAAGTGTGTTTCATAGTCCAGGATGGGGTATATCTTGGTGAATGTTCCATATGAACTTGGGAAAAAAATGTGTATTCTGCTGTTGTTGGACAAAATAATCTATAAGTGTCAATTAGATCTAGTTGATTGATGGTGCTCTTTACTTCAACTATGTCCTTACTGAATTTCTGCTGCCCAGATCTGTCAATTACTGGTAGAGGGGTATTGAAGTCTCCACCTGTAATAGTGAACCTGTCTGCCACTCCTTACAGTTCTGTCAGTTTCTGCCTCATATATTTTGATGCTCTATTGTTAGACATGTATGCATTAAGGATTGTTACGTCTTCTTGGAGAATTGGTCTCTTTATAACTATGTAATGGCCCTCCTAAATCCCGACAATATTTCTTATTCTGAAGTCTGCTTTGTTTGAAATTAATATAGCTATTCCCATTTTCTTTTGATTAGTGTTAGCTCAATTTATCTTTCTCTAGCCCGTTAACTTTTCATTCATCTGTGTATTTATATTTAAAGTAGGTTTCTTATAGACGATATATGATTGGGTCTCTGGTAATCTCTCTTAATTGGTGTTTCTCACTGCCTGTTTTTGTAAATAAAATTTTATTTGACTGTAGCTGTTGTATATTGGTTGATGTGATTTCAAATCCACTTGTGCATGACAAAAAATTAAATTGTTTTAAAGAGTCAAGTTGTTTTGATTAAGAGTGAAGTAAGCTGTGACAGGATATTGTCATCTCATCTGTTGCCATCGGTAAGTACTGGGCTCAGCTGCTGAAGGGCCCGGCTGGGGCTTATCAGTAAAAACATATGAAGCAGCAACTATGGCAAGGGACATTAAACTAGAAATACTGGGAGTGTGTAAGGGGTGCCTTAGAGTATTTGGTCTGAGCAAGGGACACTTTGCTGATCTAAAGAGCTCTCCGAACCGAGGGGCAATTAGATCCCACTGAGGTAAAGCAACTCTTTTATGGGCAGTAATATAAGTGGAAAAGCCACCCCAAGAAAGAACTTCTGGTCTGTCAACACCAGTACCATGGTTCCTTAGCAATGTGCTCTGGAAACAGGGGACTTTTACTTTTGCAATGGCAGCTAGACATCAGTCCCAGATCGGCCAAGCCATCTCTCCCGAGCACTGACTCATATAATGCTATACCTCGACTAAATTTACGCATTACTCTTTTCATCTTCCTTTGCCAGGAACAATAGTGTGATTACTCTGTCATTGGTTTGGAGTTTGGGTTTTGTTTGTTTGTTTTTTGGGGTTTTTTTGTTTTGTTTTGTTTTGTTTGCTTTGGGGTTCTGTTGTTGTTGTTGTTGTTTGGTTTGGTGTTTGTTTGTTTGTTTGTTTTTTGCTTATAAAGAAACATTTTCTGGTATGCTATTGGCTTATGAAATTCCTACAGTGAACCTGTGTTAAATAAATCGCTGGCAAATACAAACTCAAGTCTCTGAGCATTAACGTGCCTCCTGAAACAAAACCATAGCCATCATCATCTGTTTATGTGTTGTCTGCGGCCACTTTCATGTTATGATGGCAAAGCTGAATAGTGCAACAGAGCTCATAGTGCCCACAAAGGTGGAAATACTACACCTTGGCCCTTTATAAAAAAAAAAAAAAAGTCTGCTGACCGTTGTAAGATCACTGCCCTCTATTACTTGTTTCTGGTCTTTTAAATGATTCTTTTGTGGATTCTTTTTCCCCAAAATGGAACCATTCACAAACCAACTGACAGAAATATGGCAGACATTATGAATACTGTTTTACTTGTCACTTAAGAAGAGCATCAACACAACAGATGTCCTACCTCTAACCACCTCTAGGGGGTGATGCACAACTAGTCTGGGTTATATTAGCAGGATTCATTAAATACGTTTTTTGAGAAGCTTCATGGTAAGTGAAAGAACGTTTCTATATAAATGTAATGTATTAATAAAAATGAGTAATATCTAACATAAAAAAAGTCCTTCTGGGTTCTGCATCGTGCATTTTCTTCCCACCCACTGCCTACATAAGTCTCTGTAGGCTTAAACCAACTGACAAATTCTGGTGTTGCATAAATCATATGCTGGCAATTTAAATGTATGGACTTTTAAAAGAAATTCATGTTATTTTAGCGAGCCAAATGATGAATATAATTCTTCTGTGGTTGGCAATGACACGCTGACATCAGCTTTCACGAAAGAGCTTATCCGGGCATCCATGTTCCGCCTACCCACAGCTGTGACTTAACAGAGACCTAACATTGCTACCTGCTAATATACTATTGACCCAGGGATATTGATGGTGACAGGCCAGCCATTATGCCACAATTAAAAGCTTCTTTCAAACGAGGAAAGAAAAATCACCCCAAATATAAATTTTAAAATGAAGCATTTAATATTCATGAGAAATGCCCCCAAGATGCTGAGTTTAGCAATTGTATAATGAAAGTGCCACCTTTTTTAGAGAAGGATTATTCCCCACTGTTGCACAATCAAGGAATTTTTAAGCGACCTATGAGTATAAGAAAAGGGAAGGGCGGGGGGAGGGTGATTACAAATTAATAAAGCATGTAGTACCGTTTGATTACCAGCCACTGCAGTGTGAAATGAGTTGGTTTTAGTCCAGCTGTGCCGACTGATAGCCATCACCAACTCGCCTCCACGAACGCCTGATGAGCCGGTCCCACCAGGAGGGTTCCCGGGAGGAGGTGGAGGAGTGGGTGAGAGAAAAGCAGGTCAGAGCTCTGTGTGGGGGCGAACAGAGTTGCCATCAAGGACGTGGTCAGCCTGCTTTGTGACCCTGAAATACCAAGTGACGGCAGAACCTGGCTATCAAATTTTAAAACTTTTTGAGAACAAAGTACACTTAAAAAAAAAAAAAAAACCCAGAAATTCTTCATTTCATAGAATCAAATGAAATGGAGTTGCAAGTGGCCCGAGAAAGCATCTAATTGAGTGGTTCTCTGCAATGACTGATCATCACGATGGTTAAGCGCCTACATACTTCTAAACTCGGCCAGGGACCTGCTGATTCAGAACCTCTGGCTCCGGACCCGAAAGTGTGATTTAAAAAAATAAAAATAAAAAGTCCCCAGTTTGATGGGTCAGATGACCCTCTATCCACCCTCTTGCCATGACCTCATCACGGGTAGAATACACTTCTCCACCCTTTCACTTGCGCCAGTGGTTAGGACTCGCTTTGGACCATGAATGGGGACAGAAGTGATATTGTCATTGTGCCAATTTCAAACCTAGGCCTTGAAGAAGCCTCCCCTGTCCATTCACACGTGCACTCTTGTGTCTGCACCATTGATGCAGAGAAAGCTCCTGCGATGGCTTTAGAGTACTTGCAGAATGAATATACTTGGAAGAGAACCATCCCAGCTGTCCCAGCCAACCCACGTGTCTGCAGCAGGAGGCAGAGCTGACCCCATCTGAGCTGAGCTCATGTCCGCAAGCCCAGCAGGACCAACTCAGTGGAGTCACAGGCACGTGATAAATCACCGCTTTTTGTTGTATGCAACAAAGAATAGAGTCCCGGCCAAAGATCTCTATTCACAACGTTTGTGATACCAGGCAACAGATACGTGATACGTTCAGGGATTCTACTAATAACTCGAGTTTAGAAACTGTTGTCTAGTGCACAGGTAAGCATACTACAGACCCTGGGTCAAATCCAGCCAGTTGTAGGTTTTCGTAAAGACGGTTTAAATGGAACACAGCCACACCCCTTCACTGACCTGTTTTCCACCGCTACCTTCTTGTTACAGGGGTTGAGTAGTTGCAGGGATAGTCTGACCCCCAAAGCCTAAAAGAATTACTATCTGGCCCTTACAGGAAAAATGTGCTCAGTCCTGATCTAGCTCAAAGTCCTGGATTTTAACCCAAGAAATACAAACATGGAAAGAACAAGTGTTTCTGCAAAAATTCATGGAGCAAAGATTTTTCTAGAACTCAGGCCTCTAAATTCTAACACAATAATCTTTTCACAATAATTCACGAATTTTTGAACAACATTTCAAAATTATATTTTAGAAAGGGGAGTCTCAAGCAGCTTGTATTTTGCTCTCCTCTATGTTTTGTCTCTATTTTTAAAACTTGGGGCAAGCTAGTTTTCTGATTGAAAAAAATTAACAGATTTATACCAAGGTTGTTAATGGAAAAGCATTTTTTTGTACTCTTATCTCTAGGGTATTTACATTATAACCATAATAGGGTTCTGTAATGGAACTCTATTTAGCCTACCCCAAAAGACAACAGAAAACTTTGCTGTTTTCAAGGCCAATAGCTGGCCAGTGCTGAAGGTACAAGGCCCCATCTGTTGAAAGCACCCAGGGGGATGGCTGACCTTGACCCCTGTGGCCTCAGAGAGGAGGACTTAAGGCCTATAAATATAATTGAAGGGATTTAAAATATCCTTCAGCCCAGTTAAGAGAACTCCTCAATGGATAACCTTTCCATTCAAAAAAGTTCTTCTAGAAAAATATTTAATTCCGTATAAACTTGTTGCTTTTTTATCCAAAGCAGCATGCTTGTTAATTTGCGGGATATTAACACAACCCATACACACGAGACTGTGTTATAACTAAGTCAAGATCTAAAAGCAACAATCAGGGCCCCTGGGTGGCTCAGGCAATTAAGCTTCTGACTCTTGGTTTCAGCATAGGTCATGATCTCAAGGAGATAGGATTGAGCCCCAAGTCAGGCTCTGCACTGCGTGCAGAGTCTGCTTGAGATTCTTTCCCTCTCCCTCTGTCCCTCCCCGCTACTTTATTTATTTATAAGTAAATAAATAAAATCTTAAAATAATAATAATAATGGTGGCAACAATCAAGAATTGCTTTCGTTGATATTTCTTTCAGTTTCTTTCCATTTCGTCCAGATTCTTTCAACTTCTTCCAGTTGAGACAAGATGACTGCCATGGATAGACCCAGTGTTGCCATTTGGTATTTTGAACTCCTAGGAGTAGGCTCGTATTTAGGTGTTAATCTTCAACACCTACTATCTTCCTTTAAAGAATTCAAAGTGTTTCCCTTAATCAGAACATAGAATAATCAGAAGAAATATAAGTAATACCCTAGATTTTTGGTATACCCTCTACTTCTCATCGCTGATCAAAAGGCAGGAATAGGAATATCAATGAAACCAAGCCATTGTTTAAGCCATGCAGTGATTTTTTTTCTTTTACTCAAATTCTAAATCCAGTCTAATTCCTAAAATGTGTCCTTTGGAAATTGGGAGTTCCTTTGAAGTTATTCAAATCCAACCAAAAAGGAGCCTTTCTACCATTCTGACTTAGCAATCAGATTAGAATGTTTTATAATCAGACATTATAATTTCTCATCTCCCAGAACCCTGATGTCTTAGGACTTTCATTCCCCCAAGATACCGTGACGTACTTGATTTGCAACTTGCCTTATCTGTAACATGAGTGGACTCTCACTTAATCCTCACAAAAAATGGTGAGAATAATATACTTTATATGTGGAAACTAAGGCTCAGGCCTTTAAATTTATTTTGCCCAGACTTATATAAATGGTAGATGCTAGGAAATTTAGCTATAGAATACAAATGAAAATGCAATTTGTGAAGATAAATGGAGACTCCCAGTAGTAGACTAGTTTTTTCCAAGATAAATACAGTTGTAGTGAATGGTGTTCATTGCACAGATAGATCTTCCTTCAGGTTGGAGGTATCCAAGCTCCCAGCTGCTGGGAGTATTGATGGCTGACACTCGAGAGCTCAGCCCTTGGCCAAAGAGCACCACCTCCACTAAGGTCATGCCCTTTCCCCTAAGGCAGCCTTTGGTGGTGGAAGGGGGAAAATACTGAGGTCTAGCTCCTTTGCTTTAGGACAGAACAATTCAGAAGGGCCACACAAATTCCAAGGTTCCTGGTGGGACTGACTGGAGCCTCTGCTGTGAGCAGGTCAGGTGAACATCTCCCCACCCAAAATGCCTCCCCCACCCCTCAGGACATTGTCACAACAAGCGCTCTCCAATAAACATTCTGCCAACTGGGTAGCGGCCAATGATGCAGGTGGTGAAAGAATTCACCCAAGACAGAAAAGAAATAGAAGTTTCCTGCTCCCACAAGGGAGCGGTGGGCAGTTCAGTGGAGGAGAGACCATCTGCCACAAGGCAGTAGTGAGGGGTCACAGTTACAGGGCGCGAGTGAGAGAGTATGAAATTTTCCTCTTAGAAATTGTGCCTGGTTGAAAAAAAGAAAAAAAAAGAAAGAAAGAAATTGTGCCTGGTTGTAATTGGTCAGTTAGGGCCTATGGTTGTTCTGAGGCAGTTTGCTTAATGAGCCTGTTTGCATTCCCTGTTTGCATTCTCTCTGTCCACTGCTGTGGGCCCTTTTACCCATTCAGATTTCCATTGCTCAAGCCTGTTGCCTAAAAGCAGCCTCTATGCTTTGCATGCAAATCTCTCCTCAGAGTCAATTTCCCAGGGAACCCAACCTACTAAATAGTCTGCTTCACACCTCAGAAAGACGTTGTCTGTAGCAACTAACAATTAACCTGAGAAAGCCACACAAGAATCACACTAGCTTTAAAATTTCTCTTGTTTGTAGAATCAAAGAATCTGTGAACTGCAAGTGAGTTCCAAAGCTAAGTAGGCCAGTGGCTTCCACAGAAAAAGATTAGTGGGCATTCAAATCCTCCTTTCCATGGATTTTAAATCTTACAGTGAGGACCAGCTATTATCAACCATCTTAATTTGCAAAACACACCCTCATAATAGGAATTAATATTAGTATATGTTTCAAACTTTTATATTTATTCTATCTCTTCATCTTCACAACTATCCCATGAGTGAAACAATTATTAAGCCATCTTATAGTTAATGACCCCGAACTTGAAGGATGTGAAGTGACATGCTCTAGGACATAGAGGATGAGAAAAATAAAACCAAGTCTTTCCGAATCTAAGTGTGTTGTTCTCTTTCTCACAAGTCACTGTGGCCTCTGCAGAGTCAGAGGCCAGAGTATATGGAAGTACCTTGACTTGCAAAGAATCTGAATCCAAAGCCAGAGGAAAAATGGCTTATGGAACAGAGAAAGGGGTGGGGGGACTCAATATTTTATGTTGAACAGAGCTGGCATTTCATTTATTAATGTAAGTCATTACCTGATCTCAGAGTGTTATTTTAGCTGTTATTACTAAGTTGCCAAATGTGTTTCTTAACATGATGAGTAAAGGTTTCAAGCTTCTTGAATTATTGGACAATTACCAGCTTTTGCCTCTTCAGAAATAATCCTTAAGGTATTTTCTCCCAAGAAAGTTCATAGGGGGCTTCCCATAACACCATGTAGTTTCAGATATCCAGCCCCCCATGCCAAGTTTCTATTAAAATAAATGGACAGGGATACGTTAATCCAGGCAAAAGTCCACATCTGACATAGAAGGAAAGAAAAAAATGAAGCCCCAAACAGGAAACTGAAGAATACAGGCAGAGGAAACGCTGAAGACAAGCAGGGAAGTACATGGGGTAGCTCTTCCTCCTGAGAAAGCCACATCTTCCCAGTTCAGAAGGTTGTGCCCTGAGAAGAACCTTGACAGTGGGACAGGAAGGTGTGGCTCCATTTGGAATTCAACTCCAATTTTGCCTAAAGCAGGTGGGTAACACCTTATTAGAGGTAACCAAAAGAAGCTGGAAGGCCCCAGATTTGTCACACTATCCTTGCCAACTGAAAAACAGCAAGAATCCTCAGGAAGAAGACAGAGAACTGGTGTAGTTGCATGAACTACACAGACAGCATGATCCCAGGGGCCAGACAGACAGAAAGACAAAGAAAGGCAGTCCCCATTGCCGAGGCTCCTCAAGAAGAAAGAACGACACTGAAAAGCACGGATTGTTCAAAAATTGCTTATGAGACAGACAGTAAGAACCCAGAGGGAAAATCGAAGAGACCCCCAATTTCATTCAGTACATAAAAAGTTAATACTCTGAGGAATAAGTGTTCATTGTTTTAGCTACCACAATAGTATTGCAGTTATATCCTTTTAAAGAGCCCTTATTGAGATACCTAAAGAAATATTTATAGAACAATGAGATGACATCTGGGATTCACCTCAACATAATCAAGAAGAAAGGAGAGGATAGGGGATAAATGAAATAGGATTGACCATAAATTTGTAAATGCAAATCTCATTAAAATGCTCATAAGAGCTCCTTACATTATTTTTCTACATTTTCATAACAAGTTAAAAAAAAAATTATGGGGGGGAGGAGTCAAGATGGTGGAGAAGTAGCAGCTGAGACTACTTCGGGTAGCGGGAGATCAGCTAAATAGCTTATCTAAAGATTGCAAACACCTACAAATCCAACGGGAGATTGAAGAGAAGAAGAACAGCAATTCTAGAAACAGAAAATCAACCACTATCTGAAAGGTAGGACTGGCGGAGAAGTGAATCCAAAGCGACGGGAAGATAGACCGCGGGGGGAGGGGCCGGCTCCCGGCGAGCGGCGGAGCAACGGAGCACAAAATCGGGACTTTTAAAAGTCTGTTCCGCTGAGGGACATCGCTCCAGAGGCTTAACTGGGGTGAAGCCCGGGCGGGGTCAGCGCGGCCTCAGGTCCCGCAGGGTCGCAGAAGGATCGGGGGTGTCTGAGTGTCGCAGAGCTTACCGGTATTGGAGCGGGGAAGCCGGCTACAGAGACAGAGCCGAGGAGTGACTCTCAGCTCGGGGTTGCCTTGAACCGGTCGCAGGCTAGGTCAGCTCAGAGCGCGGCCGGAGGCCAGGGTGGCGGGAGTCATTGGGCGCTGTTCTCTGAGGGCGCACTGAGGAGTGGGGCCCCGGGCTATCGGCTCCTCCGGGCCGGAGACCGGGAGGCCGCCATCTTCACTCCCGTCCTCCGGAACTCTACGGAAAGCGCTCAGGGAACAAAAGCTCCCGAAAGCAAACCCGAGCGGATTACTCAGCGCGGCCCCGGGGTAAGGGCAGTGCAACTCTGCCTGGGGCAAAGACAATTGAGAATCACTACAACAGGCCCCTCCCCCAGAAGATCAACAGGAAACCCAGCCAGGACCAAGTTCACCTACCGAGGAGTGTAGTTTCAACACCAAGGAGTGCGGCGGAATTCCAGAGGAGAAGAAAGAAAAGCACGGAACTCATGGCTTTCTCCCCATGATTTTTTAGCCTTGCAGTTAATTTAATTTTTTTTTTCTTTTTCAATTTTTTTTTCTTTTTCTCTTCTTCTGCTAAATTTTTTTAACTTTTACCGTTTTCTTTTTTAACGTTTTTTAAATAGTTTATCTAATATATATATATTTTTTTTCCTCTTTTTATATTTTTTTCTTTATCGGCTTTCTTTTTTTTTAATAGTTTCTTTTTTTTTCTTTTTTTCTTTTTGAACCCCTTTTTATCCCCTTTCTCCCCCCTCACAATTTGGGATCTCTTCTGATTTGGCTAATGCATACTTTCCTGGGGTTGTTGCCACCCTTTTAGTATTTTACTTGCTCCTTCATAAACTCTTATCTGGACAAAATGACAAGGCGGAAAAATTCACAACAAAAAAAAGAACAAGAGGCAGTACCAAAGGCTAGGGACCTAATCAATACAGACATTGGTAATATGTCAGATATAGAGTTCAGAATGATGATTCTCAAGGTTCTAGCCGGGCTTGAAAAAGGCATGAAGATATTAAAGCAACCCTCTCGGGAGATATAAAAGCCCTTTCTGGAGAAATAAAAGAACTAAAATCTAACCAAGTTGAAATCAAAAAAGCTATTAATGAGGTGCAATCAAAAATGGAGGCTCTCACTGCTAGGATAAATGAGGCAGAAGAAAGAATTAGCGATATAGAAGACCAAATGACAGAGAATAAAGAAGCTGAGCAGAAGAGGGACAAACAGCTACTGGACCACGAGGGGAGAATTCGAGAGATAAGTGACACCATAAGACGAAACAACATTAGAATAATTGGGATTCCAGAAGAAGAGGAAACAGAGAGGGGAGCAGAAGGTATATTGGAGAGAATTATTGGAGAGAATTTCCCCAATATGGCAAAGGAAACAAGCATCAAAATTCAAGAGGTTCAGAGAACCCCCCCTCAAAATTAATAAGAATAGGTCCACACCCCGTCACCTAATAGTAAAATTTACAAGTCTTAGTGACAAAGAAAAGATCCTGAAAGCAGCCCGGGAAAAGAAGTCTGTAACGTACAATGGTAAAAATAATAGATTGGCAGCAAACTTATCCACAGAGACCTGGCAGGCCAGAAAGGGCTGGCATGATATATTCAGAGTACTAAATGAGAAAAACATGCAGCCAAGAATACTATATCCAGCTAGGCTATCATTGAAAATAGAAGGAGAGATTAAAAGCTTCCAGGACAAACAAAAACTGAAAGAATTTACAAATACCAAACCAGCTCTACAGGAAATATTGAAAGGGGTCCTCTAAGCAAAGAGAGACCCTAAAAGTAGTAGATCAGAAAGAAACAGAAACAATATACAATAACAGTCACCTTACAGGCAATACAATGGCACTAAATTCATATCTCTCAATACTTACCCTGAATGTTAATGGGCTAAATGCCCCAATCAAAAGACACAGGGTATCAGAATGGATAAAAAAACAAAACCCATCTATATGTTGCCTACAAGAAACTCATCTTAAACCCGAAGACACCTCCAGGTTTAAAGTGAGGGGTTGGAAAAGAATTTACCATGCTAATGGACATCAGAAGAAAGCAGGAGTGGCAATCCTTATATCAGATCAATTAGATTTTAAGCCAAAGACTATAATAAGAGATGAGGAAGGACACTATATCATACTCAAAGGAACTGTCCAACAAGAAGATGTAACAATTTTAAATATCTATGCCCCTAACGTGGGAGCAGCCAACTCTATAAACCAATTAATAACAAAATCAAAGAAACACATCGACAAGAATACAATAATAGTAGGGGATTTTAACACTCCCCTCACTGAAATGGACAGATCATCCAAGCAAAAGATCAACAAGGAAATCAAGGCCTTAAATGACACACTGGACCAGATGGACATCACAGATATATTCAGAACATTTCATCCCAAAGCAACAGAATACACATTCTTCTCTAGTGCACATGGAACATTCTCCAGAATAGATCACATTCTTGGTCCTAAATCAAGTCTCAACCAGTATCAAAAGATTGGGATCATTCCCTGCATATTTTCAGACCACAGTGCTCTAAAGCTAGAACTCAATAACAAGAGGAAATTTGGAAAGAACCCAAATCCATGGAGACTAAACAGCATCCTTCTAAAGAATGAATGGGTCAACCAGGAAATTAAAGAAGAATTGAAAAAATTTATGGAAACAAATGATAATGAAAACACAACGGTTCAGAATCTGTGGGACACAACAAAGGCAGTCCTGAGAGGAAAATATATAGCGGTACAAGCCTTTCTCAAGAAACAAGAAAGGTCTCAGGTACACAACCTAACCCTACACCTAAAGGAGCTGGAGAAAGAACAAGAAAGAAAGCCTCAACCCAGCAGGAGAAGAGAAATCATAAAGATCAGAGCAGAAATCAATGAAATAGAAACCAAAAAAACAATAGAACAAATCAACGAAACTAGGAGCTGGTTCTTTGAAAGAATTAATAAGATTGATAAACCCCTGGCCAGACTTATCAAAAAGAAAAGAGAAAGGACCCAAATAAATAAAATCATGAATGAAAGAGGAGAGATCAAAACGAACACCAAAGAAATACAGACAATTATAAGAACATACTATGAGCAACTCTATGCCAACAAATTTGACAATCTGGAAGAAATGGATGCATTCCTAGAGACATATAAACTACCACAACTGAACCAGGAAGAAATAGAAAGCCTGAACAGACCCATAGCCAGTAAGGAGATTGAAACAGTCATCAAAAATCTCCAAACAAACAAAAGCCCAGGGCCAGATGGCTTCCCGGGGGAATTCTACCAAACATTTAAAGAAGAACTAATTCCTATTCTCCTGAAACTGTTCCAAAAAATAGCAATAGAAGGAAAACTTCCAAACTCATTTTATGAGGCCAGCATCACCTTGATCCCAAAACCAGACAAGGATCCCAACAAAAAAGAGAACTACAGACCAATATCCTTGATGAACACAGATGCAAAAATTCTCGCCAAAATACTAGCCAATAGGATTCAACAGTACGTTAAAAGGATTATTCACCACGACCAAGTGGGATTTATTCCAGGGCTGCAAGGCTGGTTCAACATCCGCAAATCAATCAATGTGATACAACACATTAATAAAAGAAAGAACAAGAACCATATGATACTCTCCATAGATGCTGAAAAAGCATTTGACAAAGTACAGCATCCCTTCCTGATCAAAACTCTTCAAAGTGTAGGGATAGAGGGCACATACCTCAATATTATCAAAGCCATCTATGAAAAACCCACCGCAAATATCATTCTCAATGGAGAAAAACTAAAAGCTTTTCCACTAAGGTCAGGAACACGGCAGGGATGTCCGTTATCACCACTGCTATTCAACATAGTACTAGAAGTCCTAGCCTCAGCAATCAGACAACAAAAGGAAATTAAAGGCATCCAAATCGGCAAAGAAGAAGTCAAACTATCACTCTTCGCAGATGATATGATACTATATGTGGAAAACCCAAAAGACTCCACTCCAAAACTGCTAGAACTTGTACAGGAATTCAGTAAAGTGTCAGGATATAAAATCAATGCACAGAAATCAGTTGCATTTCTCTACACCAACAACAAGACAGAAGAAAGAGAAATTAAGGAGTCCATCCCATTTACAATTGCACCCAAAACTATAAGATACCTAGGAATAAACCTAACCAAAGAGACTAAGAATCTATACTCAGAAAACTATAAAGGACTCATGAAAGAAATTGAGGAAGACACAAAGAAATGGAAAAATGTTCCATGCTCCTGGATTGGAAGAATAAATATTGTGAAAATGTCTATGCTACCTAAAGCAATCTACACATTTAATGCAATTCCTATCAAAGTACCATCCATTTTTTTCAAAGAAATGGAACAAATAATCCTAAAATTTATATGGAACCAGAAAAGACCTCGGATAGCCAAAGGAATATTGAAAAAGAAAGCCAAAGTTGGTGGCATCACAATTCCGGACTTCAAGCTCTATTACAAAGCTGTCATCATCAAGACAGTAGGGTACTGGCACAAAAACAGACACATAGATCAATGGAACAGAATAGAGAGCCCAGAAATGGACCCTCAACTCTATGGTCAACTCATCTTCGACAAAGCAGGAAAGAATGTCCAATGGAAAAAAGACAGCCTCTTCAATAAATGGTGTTGGGAAAATTGGACAGCCACATGCAGAAAAATGAAACTGGATCATTTCCTTACACCACACACGAAAATAGACTCAAAATGGATGAAGGATCTCAATGTGAGAAAGGAATCTATCAAAATCCTCAAGGAGAACACAGGCAGCAACCTCTTCGACCTCAGCCGCAGCAACATCTTCCTAGGAACATCACCAAAGGCAAGGGAAGCAAGGGCAAAAATGAACTTTTGGGATTTTATCAAGATCCAAAGCTTTTGCACAGCAAAGGAAACAGTGAACAAAACCAAAAGACAACTGACAGAATGGGAGAAGATATTTGCAAATGACATATCAGATAAAGGGCTAGTGTCCAAAATCTATAAAGAACTTAGCAAACTCAACACCCAAAGAACAAATAATCCAATCAAGAAATGGGCAGAGGACATGAACAGACATTTCTGCAAAGAAGACATCCAGATGGCCAACAGACACATGAAAAAGTGCTCCATATCACTCGGCATCAGGGAAATACAAATCAAAACCACCATGAGATATCACCTCACACCAGTCAGAATGGCTAAAATTAACAAGTCAGGAAATGACAGATGCTGGCGAGGATGCGGAGAAAGGGGAACCCTCCTACACTGTTGGTGGGAATGCAAGCTGGTGCAACCACTCTGGAAAACAGCATGGAGGTTCCTCAAAATGTTGAAAATAGAACTACCCTATGACCCAGCAATTGCACTGCTGGGTATTTACCCTAAAGATACAAACGTAGTGATCCGAAGGGGCACGTGCACCCGAATGTTTATAGCAGCAATGTCTACAATAGCCAAACTATGGAAAGAACCTAGATGTCCATCTACAGACGAATGGATAAAGAAGAAGTGGTATATATACACAATGGAATACTATGCAGCCATCAAAAGAAATGAAATCTTGCCATTTGCGACGACGTGGATGGAACTAGAGGGTATCATGCTTAGCGAAATAAGTCAATCGGAGAAAGACAACTATCATATGATCTCCCTGATATGAGGGAGAGGAGATGCAACATGGGGGGTTGAGGGGGTAGGAGAAGAGTAAATGAAACAAGATGGGATTGGGAGGGAGACAAACCATAAGTGACTCTTAATCTCACAAAACAAACTGAGGGTTGATGGGGGGAGGGGGTTGGGAGAGGGGGGTGGGGTTATGGATATTGGGGAGGGTATGTGCTATGGTGAGTGCTGTGAAGTGTGTAAACCTGGCGAATAGCAGACCTGTACCCCTGGGGATAAAAATATATGTTTATAAAGCTGTAAAAAAAAAAAAGAAAAAAGAAAGGATGAATACCCAAGTTTTGTAGCAACATGGACGGGACTGGAAGAGATTATGCTGAGTGAAATAAGTCAAGCAGAGAGAGTCAATTATCATATGGTTTCACTTATTTGTGGAGCATAACAAATAGCATGGAGGACAAGGGGAGATGGAGAGGAGAAGGGAGTTGAGGGAAATTGGAAGGGGAGTTGAACCATGAGAGACTATGGACTCTGAAAAACGATCTGAGAATTTTGAAGGGGTGGGGGGTGGGAGGTTGGGGGCACCAGGTGGTGGGTATTGTAGAGGGCACGGATTGCATGGAGCACTGGGTGTGGTGCAAAAATAATGAATACTGTTATACTGAAAAAAATAAAAAATAAAAATTTAAAAAAAAATTATAGGAGTGTTAACGTTTAAATATAAATAAATGGGGAAAATGTTGGTAAACATGTATGTAAGTCTTTATAACACATAACAATATAGGCAGACTCTATCAAGGAAAAAGTTACTATGTTTGAATACACAAAATGGAAAACATCTACATTTATATCTCTCTATAGTTATACATATAGGTACAGATAAAACATATATGTTTCAGAAAACATTTAATAACAAGGGAAATTGCACATGTTAATATTTAAACAGATTATAAAACTAATGCAGTATCATTCAAAATTTTGTATGTTTGTATTAATTTGTTCCCTTTGCTAAGAGCTGGGCCATCAAGACAAAGAACTAAGAGTCTGTGCCTCAAGTGGAGACAGATAATAAATAATCCACTACACCTAGAGTGTTTATGTGCTATGAATAAGAAACACAGAGAATGGGGCACCTGGGTGGCTCAGTGGGTTAAAGCCTCTGCCTTCGGCTCAGGTACTGAAATCAGGGTCCTGGGATTGAGCCCCGCATTGGGCTCTCTGCTCAGCAGGGAGCCTGCTTCCCTTCCTCTCTCTCTGCCTGCCTCTCTGCCTACTTGTGATCTCTGTCTGTCAAATAAATAAATAAATCTTTAAAAAAAAGAAGAAGAAGAAGAAGAACAGAGAATTATGATAACATATAAGAGGAGACACAAGCCAGTTGAGTGTAGGAAGGGTAACAAGGAACAATCGCTTGATTTTTTTTAGATGACAACACTGAGAGGTACCTGGGAACTAACTGGAAGGAAATAAACCTTAAATAAAAATTTAACTTTGCATTCATAGAATGGCAGGTAAATTTTTATTTCATTCAATATACTTTTTTATATTTTTAAATACTATATTGAATTGCTTTTATAAGTTGAGAAAGCAAAGCACATATTACAAAAATAAAATACAAGAATGAACAACTAAAAACTGGGTTTTCTTTCATATTATAGCCTCTTTCTCAGTAATACAAATGTGTTTTGTTTGAGAGGACTTCAATCCTCAAAGTGAAAAGGTAATTTTTTTTTTTTTTTAGTTTATCTTGGAAAGTTCCAGTGTAATTAGTAAATTAAATGTCAAGTGAATCAGAATTTTTGTTGAAACTAAAAACATGATTATTTTTCCTTTGCCAAGGACTGGCAAAGTGACTTAATATATATGCATCTTGAAAGGAGATGGAGGAATTTGGAGTGGGCACAGTGCACACTGAATATAGGTGGGTATTGATTTCTAAGTGTCAAGTGAGAAAACTAGAAATAGAACACAGAGCGAGAGACAGAAGAAAAGTGAATGAGAGGGAAAAAGACAGAAGGGGCCAGGAAGGGAGGGGAGGGGTAGAGAAGGGAGGAGGAAGCAGGAATCTGGGTGCACAGGTGGTAGGCACATATATGCCCACTCATATATATCACCAGGGTGTACAAATTGCCAATGCCTCAAAATAATGGGACATTGAAAACCATTTTACTTTATTTATTTGGTCTTGCTAGCATTGCTCTTATTCGTAGGAAGAAACCAATAAGCACTTAAGTTTGCCAGTACAACTCGAAGCACATAGAGTTTTTATGCTTACAGTTCCTTCTAAGAAATATAATTTCCTAATCAGAATCTCCTTTGCAAGAAATGGGGAAAAAAATGTTTCATTTGCAAAAAAAAATCATCTTTTGTTTTTGAGGCAAAGGACAATCTAGCAATAACTCTTTTTTTGTTTGAAATTAAGAAAATTTAAATTTTCTGTCATTTTAACCTAATGGATTCAGATTTATGTCAATATTTGGCTTCACCAAGGACCGTAATTTCTGTACCTAATGTGATGGGAATCCTAATGAACAAGATGATGGAAAAGGAGAGGCATAATTTTAAAGTTAGACTGGCATGGCTGTTTCTGATAGTAGGGAAGGTTATCTAGCCTTCCAGAGCATCTGTTTACATCTGTAAAAATCAGCTGTGTCAAAATGTCATAGTGTGTATGTAAAATCAGTTTTTGGTAAGCAGTAGAGAAATGAGTAAAAGATAACCCGTTGATGTATTAATAAATACTCAGGACGGCATACAAATGTTTTAACCAAACTACTTTTGCTGTTTTATCATTCTGTTCTTTGATTAAAACTCAAGAAATGGCAGGGTTGTTGTTGGGTTGTTTTTTTTTCCCCTGTGTTCAAAGTTCTCATTCGCAGGTGGTTTCCCTTATACTTCCATCTTTCATGTTTTGATTTAAGATGACAACATTTCTATTCAGAATTATGAAGAATAGTCGTCAAGTGAAAAATAATTCTAAGCTATGTGTCTGTCATATTAAATAAATTTAAAAACCCACCAGTTCACCTAAAACCAGGAAAAAACTATAAGCGACCATTTTTGGTAGGCAATTTCCTCGCAAAGAAATACCCTACGGTTGAATTACAGAAAAGCCTGGATGAAAAAGGCATTAATATTAACTGAGGAAGCCCAGACTGCATTTTACTCACGAGATTTAGGTTTGAGCTGATTAAAGAGTACTTAATAAATCCACTTGGGCAAAGTTATGGCACTTGGGGGAGATCTGAAATAGGACTATAATTGTGAAAAGTTCATGGGATGCCAATTCATACCAGCCACTATAATAAAGGTGGCCAGAAGTAACAGGTCTGGGACTGTGGCTCAGATAAATTTTCCAAGGTAAAACAGTCACTGAAAAGGTGTTATACACAAAAATAGAATTTTCTTTCATGAGGCACAGCAGCAGAGGCTTTCAAGAGACAAAGAACCTAGCAACTCTACGGATAATAGTGTGTTTGCTACTGGAAAGTGGAGGAAGTAAGTTGCTGAAGATGGGAGGCTTGAATAAGCCAGATAGGACTGAAATGCCATGTGCTTTGATAGTGACCGAGCAAAATACAAAGTTTAGACTGTGGGTGGAGACCTTAGAACTAGAGAGAAAGTATCTTTTTTTTTTTTTTCCCACTTCATTTGTTGGATTATGTAGAGAAGAACAGCCTTCTGCTTAAATGGTCTGCTGCACATTCATCTATTTGAGGACAGAATGTGAGCATCCTACATGGAATAAATCCATCCTGTCTCAATGGCCTATCTGATGCAATTATGACCTATTGCATTAAATGCAACCTCTGTATCTGTTGTCCACAATTTGCTAGCATGAGGCAAATTCTTTTTTTTTTTTAAGATTTTATTTATTTGACAGAGAGAGATCACAAGTGGGCAGAGAGGCAGGCAGAGAGAGAGAGAGGAGGAAGCAGGCTCCCTGCAGAGCAGAGAGCCAGATGTGGGACTCAATCCCAGGACCTCGAGACCATGACCTGAGCTGAAGGCAGAGGGTTAACCACTGAGCCACCCAAGTGCCCCGCATGAGGCAAATTCTTAAACCAAGGGTCACTTGACTCTCTTTATTAGCGTGTTTCTCTATAATTAGGAATCACCTAAGAACCTGTGAAAAATTGCCATCTCCCCCTTCCACCATCCAGATTCTAAATCAGTAGATCTCAGGTGGGGCAGAGTTAACAAATGTCTGAAGTAACTCCAAAGGCGGGTGGTCCACAGAATGAAACCGCATTTGAGAGAATAACAAACTCTATACCCATCCATTCTCCAAAGAGAAAAATAAGAAATTGACTCAGATCATAACTGTTCCATTTTCGTCCTACTCCTGGGCCTCCGAGAAAACAATAAATTAAGAAGCAGACCCATCAATGGATGCTAAAACCGGTGGGTGAAGTTTGATATTTTCATAATCTGGAAGGAGCTTCCGAGAAATATGTACTAATTATGGTACTTAATATGTAAATTTAAATTGACCTTACAGGGATGACATCTGGCAGACACCTTTTCAGCCAAGTGATAAAAGTGAACATCAGCTGTCATGGGACAAATCAACCCTGAATTGAATAGAGTAACAAGTCTCTGATATTTCTGCCAAAACCACATCACCTGAATTGGATCATGAGGAAATATTTAACAAATTAGTAATGAAATTAACCGGGCGCTACAGTTTCAAAATATTAAGTCATGAAAGCCAAGGAAAGGCTGAAAAATTGTTCCAAAGTGAGGGAGACTAAGGCAACTTGACAACTAATTCCCATACAGGATCCCAGATTCAATGCTGGGCCAGAAAGAAAAGAGAAAAGAAAAAAAAAAAGCAGGTCATATATGTTTGTTTGATTCTTTCTTTGATTGTTGCTGGAAGTGACATCCTTGGGCTAATGGAAAGAAATTTGAATGGAGTTTGAGGGTAAAAGAGTTGTATGGTACCACTGGTAATTTCCTGATTTTGATACATTTACTGCTGTTATGTAGGAGAGTGGCCTTGTTCTAGAAAAATATACATTCATCAATTTAAAGATAATGGGGCATCCTATCTGTGTCTTATTCTTCAATGATACAGAAAATATAGAGAAAGGTAGACAGACAAAGACAGACAGAATGATAAGGCAACTGTGGTCAAATGTTAAGAAAAGTGGAACTGAGTGCAGGGTATGCTGGTGTTGTCTGTTCTTGAAACTTTTCTATGATTTTGAAATTCAAATTAAAAAGTAAAAATTGTGAGAGGGAGAAAGAGCACAGTCTCAAATTCATCATTATAAAATAACAAGGCAAATTCCTAGTGTGAGCAACAATCACCAGGTTTTCTATTTCTCCCACTCTATGCCATTTACAAGGGATAGATCTAATATATAAAGTCACAGAAATATTGAAAGTCAAAGACATGTCTGGCAAATACTACCCAAAACAAACTGGTACAGGTACACTAATGAGAAATAAAGGAAGCATTAGATATAAAGCATTGCAAGAAATTAGGGAAGGTTGTGATAAGACTCTTAGTTGGTTAGTTTTAAATTTATATATGCACCTTATTACACAGTATCAAAACTTAAAGCAAAAACGGACAGAACCACAGCAGAAATAGGCAAGTTCACAGTGAAATGAGAGATTTTAACACATCATTCTGGAACCCATAGATCAAGCAGACAAGAATCTGTAGCACATGGAAACTTGTACATTAGCAAGCTTGACATATAAGCTTCTACAGACTACTGTGCCCATACCTGCAGAATACATATTATTTTGAAGCACATACACAATACTTACAAATCTTCCCCAATATTTGCACCACACACATAATAAGTCTCATTACATTTTAAAGGGTTGGTATCACACGGCTGACATTCTCTAACCAAAAGGCAAATAATGACGAAATCAATAACTGAAAGACAACTAGGTGTATTTTATATGCTGGGAATCCCCTGTATGTGGGAATTCCCACATACTAGTTTACCACAGTCTAGTTTACCACAGTCCCTGCTAGGCCCTATACAGGCAGAAGCATGACACAATGAAGTAGCTATTCATCACTACGCAATGTTGCATTACCATTAATTGCAGTTCTGTTGGTTTGCATAGTAAACAGATTTTCTTGATATTCATGTCACAATCTAAAATGGGCAAGGAGAGACAATCCAATGGGAATATTTCAAGAAAAATGGATATATCGTGTATCCACTATGCAAAGAAAGTGGGTGTTAGGAGAACGTGACTTACTATGTTATTATTAGACAAACCATAATGCAAACTATGATCAGTATACAAAGAGAAAAGATGAAAAATCAATTAATTTTAAAGAAAGAAATTTTTTAACATTCCAAGGTAAATAAAGTAAGCATTGCTACAGTGCGATGCCATTATGTATTAAGTGAAAATTTCCTCGAGCTTTAGTTTGCAGGTGGTGAGCTTATTAAAAAAATAAAAAGTGTCTAGGGAATGCCTCAGAAATTATGTGCATTAAGCAGAAATAATCAATTGCAAAAATATGTCCAGCCAGAAATATTGTAGTTCAATGTATTGTAGATTTGGCTAAGCATTTATGGGACACAGTGCATGAAAAAGTCAAATCTTTTGTGGCATTTTCTATGGCAGCTGATGAAAGCACAGATATAAATAACACCACACAGTTAGCTATATTTATTCATGATGTCAAAAGGAATTTTGATGTGGCCAAAGGACTTTTGGGCAGAATGCCCATGATAGGAATAACATCAGGAAATGATTTTTTGTGTATGTGAGGAAAATGGTCATGTTGGACAAATTCAAAATTAGTAGTCAAGACTACAGACAGTGGGCCTATAATGGTCAGTGCTGTACAAGTTTAATTCAAGATACCAACATGTTCCTAGGTTATAGAACATTGCATCATTCACCAGAGAGATGTTTGTGCTCAAAGTTAGAAATGAAACTTGTTGTCAGAGCAGCCATTACTACACAGACTGTGAATCTCCACCAAGCCAGGAGTTGGCTTGACGAATTAGACACTATACTGTTTGAAAGGAGCTGGCTTAGTGGTGACATGGAGCTGAGTGTGTTTTTTAAACTATTCAAAAAAAACTTGACTTGCACGTGCTATCCAAGAAAAACCCCCAGGCTAGTTTACCAGTCAAAACTGGATCAGGTTTGCTCTTTTGGGTTGACCTTACAACCCATCTAACTCTGAATATTTCCTTGAATGGTGTTCATATGTACTTACAACAAAAGTGTATGATTCCATTTATTTATTCCTAGAAACATCATGGCTGTGGGAAGTTCTTGGGCGAGGAATAATAACCAGGTCACGTTCCTACACTGCAACTGGTTTCCAGAAATGGAAGTCTTACCTCAACTATACTCTCAAACTTCTGGAGTTGAGGACTGAATTCCAAAAACTATTATCTGACTTTACGTTTTATAAAAATGACCGAACATTTTGCAGTTAGCCTTCCTCTTGGAATGAAGAACCAAACAGAAGATACTAAAATAGAGGGCAACCAAGGCCTAGGAACCAAATGCGATGTTATTAAAATAGAAGAATTCCACGTGTCCTTCGGATGAAGTTTTACGAAATACCAAAACAACTGTGCTAAGATACTATCCATGTTCAGAATTACCTCTAATCAGTTAGTTTCAAATTGTGAAAATGGATAAAGTGTAACACTGCCCCCCCCCCACTAAAGCGTTACGATTGAATATTATTGAACACTGAAGTTCGAAATGCAAGACTAAGGGCACCTGGGTGCCTCCGTGGGTTGAGAGTCTGATGGTTGGTTTGGGCTCAGGTCGTGATCTCAGGGCCATGAAATCCAGCCCCCAGTTAGGCTGTGCACTCAGTGGTGAGTCTGCTTGAAGATTCCCTCTGCCCCTCCCCTTGCTCACTCCGCATTCTCTCTCTCTCTCTCTCTCTCTCTCTCCCTCTGATAAATAAATAAATGTTTATTTTAAAAATGCAAGACTAACATTCATATCTTCAGTCTGTTAAAATAAGCTATAAGGGTTTGGGTTCCAAATCAAAGAAATAACAAATTATGAAAGAGCCTCAATAATCGTGTTATTTGTAGTTTCATCTTCTGAATTTAAAAAAATCTCTAGTTCATACATTTCTGTTATGTATTTCCATCCTTTATTACTGATTTATGTCACTTCCCTGACCCTTTCAACCATATATGAAGTCTCTATTTTTTAACCTCCAGATCTACATTTTTAACTATCAATATTTTTTGGATGTCTAGGACACATCAAGCTCAACACCTCTAAACCTGAATTTAGAAGGCTTATCTCAGGAATTCCAAATACTGGCTTATCCGCCAGTCCCTTTAACCAGCCATTCACACAGACTCCAAATTGCCTTCCACCTAGAATGTCTCCTTCTCCAAACCCAAAGCAGCCATCTTTCTTCCCAACAGCTCTCCTGCCTATCTTCTCCTTCCCAGTCACATTGCCTTGGGTTAGCTCTCGGTCCCTGTCACGTCAAGTGTCTTCAGTGTCCTCTTTGAAAGATTTCCTGCCTTCAAATTCTCCAACCTCTGTCCACCCTGAGTAATATCCCAGAATAAATCCTTTTCAGTATACTAATGATAAGGGCCCTCTCTGCCTACGTTGTTAATGACCTTGTGTTACTACTGACCACCCACAGTGTAAAGATTGTGCTCCTTAGCGTGGCAGAGAGTCCCTGTGGTTTTCTCCCACCCTAACTCTCACAGTCCTGATGCCCACGACTCCCCATCATGCATATTCTCAATTAACTAACTGACTACCCAATGCACTGCCAATGCAATGACCCTTTTCCCCACATTCTTATCTTAGCTCATGACTAGAATACCCTGCTGCCTCATTTCTACAGGTATTACACACTTGAAATTTGCTGAGAGTAAGTCTCAAACATTCTCACCACAAACACACACACACACACACACACACAGCAACCATGTGAGGTGACAGATATGTTAATTAGCTTGACTATAGCCATCATGTCACCATATCAAAAACATCCTGTCTCTGCCTTAACCGTATGCAATTTCTATTTGTTGCAAAAGAACTTTCTCACCAGTAGAATACAAACATGACATGGATTTCTCTATCAGTTTTGCTTATTGCTGTGTATACCACATGCAAACTAGTGCCTGGCCTGCAAGAGTGCTCAACCAATACTTGTTCAATGAAAAAAAAAAAAAATGGTATGGAGAAGACGTCCCAGGTACAGATCTAGAGAAGACCGTTCGTTCACCCAACAAATTCTTCTTAGTTTTCAGTGATGGCTCAGGGGCAATACTAGACACTGTGTATATATGGTGGGGAAAAAAACAAAAATGTAAATACAATCGTTAGCATCATGGAGCTTACAGTCTAGTGTGGAATCACCGAGCCAACAACCAACCAAACAACGACATGCACCCGAAGACAGTGGTCAGCAAAGAGCTGTCCGTTGCACGCACGGAGTTCCAAAATACTACCTACAGGCAGCTGGTTCTCTGTGTGGGTCTGCAGCGCGTCCCACCATGCTGCCCTGAAGGTGAAAGGGGAAAGAAGGGTGGGACAGACACAGCCAGCACCAGCCCTCCTTCCCTCTGAATTAAGTTAGTGGGCTGGCAGCAGGGAGGAGGCACAAGTAAAGTCTATTTTCCTGGAGAACGGTAGAGTTGAGATCCGGGCACTGGCAGGAAGGCAATTTTTCTAAAGTATTCCCATGGCTGCTTTCAGTAAGGTCCTCATTAGCCTTGATGCAGGTTTCCCTTGATGTTGCCCTTTACCCTGACTCGGGGAGACCGCAGCTTGTAAGAAGGCAGTTCAGTCCCCACTGTGGCGCAGTCCTTGGCCTAATTTGGGGAGTACAAAAATTCTCTCCAGCTGTGAAGATGATGAGATGATTTGTCTGTGATTTCTTGTTTGAGAATTGGTGACCAAAATCTACAAGGAAAGCACCCGGCCTGTGAGTCTTTTGGACTCTGCTGCCGCTAAGCTGGTGTCCTGTTGCTAGAACAGGCTCGGGATGCGGCTGGTCCCGAAGTGAGACGTCCCGCGGCTCCCGTAACTAGCTGTTTCAAATCATCACAGGCTTTGGCATTTGAAAGTTCTGATAGATCATCTGACCTAATCCCGGCATTTATTAAAAAAAGAAAAAAATTAGGAAACTGAGACCCTAAACGGCTAAGTTGTTTCTATTTGACAAATGCAATTTGGGGGTTAAAGAGACCTGGGATCTCAATGCAACCTGAGTCATTAATGAGCGAAGCTTGTTAAAAATAAGTTCAGGATGTGTCTTACATAAAGTGTAATATTTTAAGGTCATAGGAAGAGGATCTCCTAGGGTGTGTGTAATCTCTCATGGCCTTAATTCCGTGTGGCTCATGACATTACACAACAGCTCACAGACAGCATTTTCATCCAGGCAAAGAGTTCTTTACCCATAGCCTTGGCCGCCTGTCTGGGCTGTCTCATTAAGAGGACACACTTGGAAAGCTTTCATACGGAACACCATGTTGAAGCAATGCTGGAAAATATCCATCCTGAAGCCAGAGCTCCACTGCAGACTTAACAATGGGGCTATTGGAGGCCAACACATCCAAGGAATCATTCGTTTCCTTGAACTTTAAGGATGTCTTTTAGAAAGCAATATAATGAGAATAGTACATAGTCATTTTTCCTTTTGTTCTTCCACAAATGTCTACAGAAAGAAAATAATAAGTGGAAAGCAAAGTTTCGTCATTCCATCGCTAGTAGAAATGGAAATTCTAGGATGGCATGTGGTTTGCCACCTCTGGCTATCAGTTTTTAGAGGCAGGGATGCCACGAGACAGATGGATGAGAGATGAGAGAGAGAGAGATGATAGAAGATAGATAAATAGATAACTGAAGATAGATATAAGAGAGAGGTGCAGGGGAGGAAGGCCAGGAGGGAGGTAAAAAGGAGAGAAGGGGAAAATATCCCTGCTTCAGTTAGAAGTCCCCATGTGGGGGCATATAAATATAAATTTTATTCCCCCATGTGGGGGGATAAAATATATAAAAAATAACCCCCCCCATGTGGGGGAATATAAAGTCATAAATTTTTCTGACTCTATGCTGGATCCCCTCTCTATTTTTTTAATGACATCTTGGATTCCATACATTTCTAATCATATTCAGTTATTGAACATGTTCGATTCATTTTAAAACTTTAGCCTCCTATTTGTTCCAAAATGCTTCCTGACCTCTCCTGCAGGGGAGTTACGTGGTTGAGGTGGGGAGGAGGCTGTGACTGTTGGTGGCACCCTTCCACCCCCTGGCCAAGAAGTAGAAAGGGGCCGTGAGCAGAAAGAAATAGGAGCGAACAGGCTGGTCTTGTGTCCCACAGGAGAGTACAGGGTGGTGCTGTACTCCCTCTGCTCACCCCTACTGCTGGTAACCCACAGCGATGCAGTGGCCTCTGAATGGATGTGAACGTTTTTCTTGTGAATGACATCCAGTATCACCCAAGTTTCCTCCCTCCTTGGGAATGTTTTCAGAGGAGGACAACTACATCATCCCCCAGTCCCGCTGGCGGTACTCACCCACAAATCTGCACTGGGATGAAGACTACCATTGCTCCCTGAGAAGCCATGCAGACTCTTCTGTGTGTCAGGCCCCCTCTCTAAGTTCCAGTTTCTTTCACAGGACCCTCTGGAAGAGCTGAGATCCTCTCCACCACCCTCTGAGGGCCACAGGGGCTGGCACGGGACACAACCATCTGTTTAAGTCCTGCTCTATGAGATACTCAGAGCAGCTCTTCCCTTCCAAGCCATTTAGGTCAGGAGCAGACATCAGCTCAATCTTTATGGTCCCATGTATCCCCAGATTTTCAGGAGACTCATGTTAGGCTCTCTCAAGAGCCGTCCCACCTACTATGGCCAAGACAGCCCTGAGCAGGCTGTAAGCCATCCACATAAAAGCATTTGGTTGGGGGCCATTGCCAATCTGCATCTGGCAGCACCCTCAAACTTTATTTTTTTTTAAAGATTTTATTTATTTATTTGTCAGAGAGAGAGAAAGAGAGAGAGTGAACACAGGCAGACAGAGTGGTAGAGGGAGAAGCAGGCTCCCTGCGGAGCAAGGAGCCCAACGCGGGGCTCAATCCCAGGACCCTGGGATCATGACCTGAGCCGAAGGCAGCCGCTTAACCAACTGAGCCACCCAGGCATCCCATCCTCACACTTTATGATTGATTTTCTTCCAGTCCTCTTTGCTTGCTTCAACACTGCACTCTGTAAGGCCAATGTCTGCTCACTCCCATACCCCATACCACCTGCTTCTCAGACTTCTTTTGTGGACCAGGGGAGGGGTGGCAGGATGGTGCTTAATGGTGCTGAACTTAACATCTCACTTCTCAAGAAGTCCCACAGAGGACGAGCCTGGGAGCTTGGCAGGGCAGTATTAGTGCCTTTTACTGGGGGCTTTGTGCCTAGAGTAGAGAAGATCCCCAAGGTTCAGGTTTAATAATTCACTAGAAGGACTCACAGAACTGAACAAATCTGTCATATTTAGGTTTATTACAGCAAAAGGATATACATTAAAATCAACAATGGAACAAGGTGCCTAGAGCAGGGTCTAGGAGAGTTTTAGATATGAGCTTTCAGCTTCTGGAATGTTTACTTCTCTCAGGAATGATGAGTGGCAACATGTACAGAGTAGAACCACCCAGGGAAGCTTATCTGAGCCTAGGTGTCTAAGGACTTTTTTAGGGGTTGGTCATATACACACAGCTGATCTTAGTCTCCAACCTTTCCAGAGGTCAAGCTCCCATTTTAAGTCATATTGTTAGCAGTGACTATCTGACATGGCCTATGGCTCTCAGGTAAATAAAAACACTCTTTTCAGGTAGCATACACCAAGGGCTTATAGGTTACATCCAAGGAGCTGGGGAGAAAGGTCAAATCTTTCTTGGAGCAAGGTTCATCCCTGACCACACAATGCCTTCACCGTTAATTTTCAGGCAATGAGGAAAGCTCAGTTGATGTCCTGCTACATGTAGAATTCTTACTTTCAGACCGTGGAGAAATTTGAAAGACCTTCAATTTCATAGTGCTCCATGGCCCAGCAGGAGCATCTGCAGCCAAACTCAGCCAATTTCTGGTTTAGATGCAAGCCTCTGCTTATGAAGCCACTGGAACAAAGGGGAATTCTGTAGCTAACCAAGGAGTCCAAACTTGTATGTAAAAATTGGCACAATAGACCTCTTAGAAGGATTACCTTGCCAATTGGGACAGGACCATGAATAGAACACAGATGTCCTGATACCAAGCCTAGGCTTGTGCTGCCACAGAAAATGCATATGCTTCCCCATGACAAAGATGGCTTGAGCATTTGCCAGGTGCTTAACATTGAACTTACAGATACGTGGATGCAAAGGACAAGGATAAGTTGTAATTTCTGCTCTCAGGGTTCTCTGGGGATTATAAATCACCAAACAGATAATGAGAATAGAAAAATACATGTTTTAGACAAATATTCCAAAGAAATTTGAGAAAGGAAATGTAACCAAACTCCCCGGCAAAGGAGAATAACCACAAAATTTTTCTCCACCACACAAAACTAACAAATGCACACAATCTTCAAATAACTCATCCTTTTCCTAGTCAGTCTCACCTAACTCAAACTCACATTATCTCTCTTTAAGCTTTTCCAAGTTTTTTCTGACCTCATATCTTCCACGTGTCCCTTACAATTTTATGACAGCATTTATGATTACTGATTTCCAGTTATATTTGCTTCAGCATATATTTCTCATGAAATTCATCATGAGCTACATTTAGCTCACTTTGGACCTTCTCCCTTCTCAAAAATATTAGTTTTTTCATCATTCTTACTCAGAAGACTCAATCTGAAACCTCAAATTTTTAAACAGTTGAGGATGTAAAGAGAACTATTAATTAAGCAATGTACTAGACTGTCAAATGGGGAACAATATTTGTCATTGATGATCCATAATCTTCCTACAGCAAACCAACATTCATTTCTTTCAAAAATTATTCACTGAAGGCCATTTATTCTGAATACTAGATATATAACAGAGGCACCATCAGGGCACATAGAGTCTGTATTCTCATAGAGTTCACCTTCTCATTAAAAGAGTCAGAAAATAAACAAGTAAAGAAATAAACAAAATAGGGGCTCCTGGATGGCTCAGTTGGTTAAGCGTCTGCCTTCAGCTCAGGTCATGATCTTGGGGCCCTGGGATCGAGCCGAGCTCCAAGGTGGGCTCCCTGCTCAACAAGGAGCCTGCTTCTCCCTCTCCCTCTGCCTCCCCTCTGTGCTATGCAATTTCTCTCTCTGTTTCAAATAAATAAAATCTTAAAAACAAAAGAAATAAAATAATCTCAGATCAGAATAAGTCTTAGAAAAGACTACAAAATAGTGATGTAATGGCAAGTGACTGAGAGAGAAATAGGAGAGACACTATGGATCTGATCTTCAAAGGAGCATCTCAAATAGGAAGTGACATTGAACTTGGCCCTGAAGGACGAGAAAACAAACATGAAGAAATCAGATCTGGGGACAGAGCAGTTAAAGGAAAAGAAGCAGCAGAGCAAAACTCAGTGAGTCTGAGGAACAGAAAGAGGTCAGTGTATCTACAATATATTGAGCAAGGGAGCGGGAGCAATAAACTGAATCGAGGTCGCAAAAGTAGACAAAGATCAGCTTAGTTAGGCATTTATAGGCAATGGGGAGAAGTTTGAATTTTATCCTAAGAGCAAAGGGAAGTGACTGGAGACTTCTGTAATTAGGTTTCCATTTTTAAAGGTAACTGGCCTGAAATGAATAAATTTAATGGAGGCAAAGTGGAAGCAGACAGCTAGTTGGAGGTTTATAGCAATAACTTAGGTGGCTTGGGCTACAGTGGTAGCAACAGAGAGGCAGAGCTGGGTTGGTATAACTGGGACTATGATGACAGAACTAGTTGATGGGTGGGTTTAAGGGATGACATTGAGAGAGAAATTGGGAATGACTTCTAGGTTGAGAGCTTGAGCTACTGGGTAGCTACATTAACTGAGATCAAGAAGACTTGAGAAAAAAATAGTTTGGGCAGGAAATGACAGCAGTAGGATTTGTTACTTTTTTGGAGATTTTTTTTGGATGGTTTTATTTGTTTTGATTTGCCAGTCATTATGAATTTGAGATGCTAAAGAGATACTAAATGAAGATATCAACAAGTATATGACTCGGAATTGGAGTCAAAAGAGGAGACATAAATTGGAGCATTATCAACATAAAAATTACACTTAATGCCATAAAATTGGTAAAGTTCACCTAATCTGTTGATAAATGGAGTAAATTACGTTAAGCCAAACCATGAGTTGTTTTAACATTAGTGGTAGTGGATGTAGCATCTATCTATTCTTATTCCAAGTGTTTATTGGGATAATTGGTGCACAATCATAAGTCAACCAGGGTTAACAGTATAATTGAGGTCATATACCAGAGCAAAGTTACTGGTGGATTTTCACATCAAACCTGTGATTTTGGCTTCATTATCACTGCCCTCTAGCCACTGGCAATGCTAAACTCAAACAGATTATGTAAGGGAAGCATTTGTCCTCGTTAGCTTTTTAATATTCAAAACCTAGCAGAAGAACAATTGTTATTAGATAGGATTTTCAAATAAGCAGAGACAAAAAAAATACTATTGATTTCTGAGTTTATAAGGGGACTCTGCTTTTTATTAGAAGTGACATGATTTCCAATAAAGCACAAATGCTCTCCAAACCTTGATCACAAGACTTAGACTTGCTTTACTCTATTTTAAATCTTGGCTCACTGCTTGAAATTATAGATGACATTTCAGTGAGAAAAAGCAACAGAATTGGACCACGGCAGAATGAGCTTCACTAAAAAGGTTTAAAAGTTTCCAATATACAAAACTGAAACATTTTTATTAGCCAAATTACCACATTTTAACTCTGACTGTCTTAAAGCTTATCCGTGAGGCTTTACCCAATAAAGCAATGTTTGTGTTTGAGAGAAAAACTAATCTGTGGATTAGCCTTGAGGTTTGAGAAGACCTATAAGCAACAATTGTCTTCTACCCCCAAATTTATAACCAATTGAGATACTGAAGTGAGGATGAGTATAGAGAGGTCAGGTATGTTGGTCCAGAAATTCCACCATGTTTAAACATGAAGCAAAGGATAAGATGAAAACAGAGAGGGAGGCAAATCATAACGGACCCTTAATCCTAGGAAACAAACTGAGGGTTGCTGGAGGGGAGATGGGTGGGGGATGGGGTCCCTAAGTGATGGTCATTAAGGAGAGCACTTGAAGTAATGAGCACTGGGTGTTCTATGCAACGAATGAATCACTAAATTCTACATCTGAAACTAATAATACAGCATAAGTCGATTAAATTGAATATAAATAAATTTTTTTTAAAAAACAGGAGGCAAAGCAAACAATACTTCCTCTTACATTGATACAAAAACTGGTCAGTATAGAGGGTGTAAGAAAAAGAATTAGGAATGACAGCTGTGATGTGAAGAGATACATATAACATGTATAGAAAAACATTAAAATATCATATAGAGAGTCACCACATCTGGCCAAGACAATGTACTGTGTACTCCAAACAGTATTAATTCACATAGAGTAAGATGTGAGTGGAACCATGGGGATGGTGAATATGAATATGGAAGTGGCTATTCCAAAGTAATTTTCTGAAGATATGACACCTCAGAAGAAAGAGTGCCCAACTCTTTCTAGTGAGGTTAAATAAAGCTTGATAGAGGAAGTAAAATTTTCATTGATTCTTGAGGATAAATAGATGCTTTCCAAAGTGGAGGGGGGAAAATGGCTGAGAGCTCTCAGGAAAAAGGCACGGAATAAACAAAGTGGGGGAGGCATGAGAGAGCATGAGGTTTATAGCCAAAAAACTGTAAGTTCTTCAAAGTATCCAGAGAAGTTTGAGATGGGCAGAAAAGAGGTTTAAAAAAAAAAAAGAAGTAGATTATAGATAGAAAGTGAGGTTCTCGTTCACAAGGGACCTTGTATGTGATAGGCTAAGGGTATAGGCTTTATCTTGTAGGATCAAGGAACATTGATGAAAGGATTTTAACCAATCCGTGAACTGAAGGGACCTCACAAGCAAAATACTTTGGTTTAAATAAACCTATTGAACAAGGAAGAAAAGCCCTTCATTATGAAACATTTAAGCCTGTCTTGTGGATAAGACTGCATCCCACACGATGTCAAAAGGACCAAGACCATAGGGTGGATAGAGACCTAAGAGCCATGAAGTTCAACCCTGACCCATGCTGCACAGCAACGTGCAGCCCACAGACCAACATCCACACACAAACGAAAAGAATTAACATTCATCCTTCAGAGTTAATTAAGGTTCTTGGGTTCTTTCCACATAATTTTCACTTTTCTTGTCTTGTAGACATAATTGGACATATGGGAAAGACAGTTGCTAGGCATAAATATGTGAGGGAGGTGAGAATTTTCTCCCAACCCACCTGGTCTACTCAGGCTTCCTGCATGGGATAGAATTTGTGGAGATTTATGAATGAGGGCAAAAAGGTGGCGTGGAATATAGGAGGATGGAAATCACCCTAGGCCCATCACTCACTACAGAAAAAAATGAAATAAAAATGCCTTGCTTTAAGACTTTCATATTTTTAAAGGTGATTTGACCTACATGATTTCATTTGACCCTTATATTAACTTTATTAATATATACAGGCCTCTTTCCCCATTCATTATTTAATTCACTCATTAATGAATATTTATAGAGTGACTACTATGCTCAGGAAATGAGCCAGGCACTTGGGAAACAGCAAGAAGAAAAATGTGTTCCTGCTTCAGGGACAGAGATACTAGAGGGGAAACGATACCCAAAATAGGTTAAGGGACCCATAAATAATTATAAAACAGCCATCGTAACTCCCATGAAGAAAAAGGAAATGCTGAGATGGAGAATAATGGAGTAAGGATGGGGAGTATATTTTACTTCAGTTATGGTGACTAGAAACACCCTTTTGAGGAGGTTTAAGCTAAGATCCAAAGTAAGAGGAAAAACAAAACTAACTACACTAGGAATGATGGAGGGGGTTCTAAACCAACAGAAGAGAATGTGCCAGACTCCTGAGGCAGGAAAGAATTCAACAGGATCCAGAAAGTGAAAATAGACGAGCATGACTGGAGCTGGAAAGAAAACTTCAGTTTCTGGGAAGCTGAGGTTCACCTGAAGAGCTAAATCGTATTGACCCATGGAGAGCACTATAAAAAGTTTGGGTTTAATTTAGCAGCAATGGAAGTCAATGAAAAACTTTTAGCAAGAGAGTGATATGGATTTACTGAACACTTACATTCAAGTAAGATGCCTATGTTTGGGTTTGAACAATAGGGAGAGGAAGGGAAGTTTCAAAGTTATAGGATTCGTTGAGATGGGAGGCAAGAGTTTAATTTTCATGGTTAATATTTAGAGTTTAATATTCCTAGTCACTTAAGGTTACCTCTAAGACATCCCAGTTAAGACGAAGAGCAGGAAATTGACTGTGTAAACTTAAAATTTTGGCCCATGATTTTTTGTAAAGATTTTATTTATTTGACAGACAGAGATCACAAGTAGGCAGTGAGGAAGGCAGAAAGAGAAGGGAAACAGGCTCCCCGCTGAGCAGAGAGCCCAATGTGAGGCTCAATCCCAGGACCCTGGGATCATGACCTGAGCCGAAGGCAGAGGCTTTAACCCACTGAGCCACCCAGGCGCCCCTGCTCATGATTTTTAATTTCTCAACATAAATACTGTGAATAAGTGCAAGGAAAAGAAAAAGATCACTTGATGAGGAAATATAACGAAGAAATTAAAACCAGGATGGAACTTCCAACTACTCCCACGTATGGTCAGGTGGAGAAAGAGGACCTAATAATGGAGCCCGAGAAGGAATGTCCAATGAAGTAGAAAGAAACCAGAAGACAAAGGTGTCATAGAAGACAAGAGAAGAGTGTGTGTTAACATAAAGACCATGGTTAATTCTATAAATTCTGGGAGAGATGGAGCAAGATGAGGATAAAAATATGTCAGTTGAATTAAACGATCTAGTAGAGAAAAAGATGAAGACTTTGCTTTCAATAGGAGTAGGGGGCAAAGAGAAGATGAAAGTAAACTTAGGAAGATTTGTAAGGTTCCTGGTGGGAAGATACCAGAGATTGTTTCTTAGGACTCCTACTTTATCCATAAAGTTTGAGGCAAGGTTTTCAGCTGAATGCAAGAGTAGGAAATAGGTGCTAAAAGTTTGAGGAGATAGATACTCCTCGGCAAGTTGAAAGTAAGCCTATTAGAGAAATAGAGTCAGAATTGGGAACTATACTAGGTGCCCAATTGAGAACTGAGATAATTGGCTTAGAATGGAGTTTCAATCATGTGATTTTTTTTTCCCCAGAAATGTTTAGATTTCATAGGTATAAACATGAAGATTTATAATAATGTTCATCTAAAGTTTCTGTTTTTTAAAAAAATAATAAAATTGAGGGTAAAAGATACAAGAGAATTTATGATTATTTGCAAGGGCATGATTCTAAGGGCACAGTGGAATTTGATCTGAGCAAGGAGGAAAATGAGTCCAGGAGAGTATGAGTAGATGGTGGAAAAAAGCTATGATCAAAAGATTGGAGACCCTGGAGATGTTCGAGGGAATAGACGTGGAGATTTGGGAGGACCAAGCAGAGACACAGGAGGGCAAAGAGCAGCACAGGAATGAAGATCAGAGGATGGTGGGTGAGAGAGGAGGCCTGGACCCTGGCATTGACTGCTGCAGGTAAGTACAGATAAAATGTGCAGCAGCGTCAGGCCTCATTTCTCTCTAAGGAGACCTCACAACCAGATGTCTCACCAGGGATAGAATGCTGCTTTGGTGGTACAGCAGAGAATAAACAGCAACTGGTAAGGGCCAACCGGACACAAGGCAAAGGAGAAAACCGAGTCTTGAAGCAGCAACCTTATGGGGCCAAGGTTAATCACCCAGTAAATAATGGAACCAGGTCAGATTTGAGAGTTATTTAATCATAATCTGCTATTTTTTACCATCCTAAACTTTATGAAGCGCAGCCAGCTCCAGACAGGAAGGGAGATAAAGGAAGCCAAACGTGCACAGGTTTTCTTAATGAGAATAACAATATGTTTAGACTTTAAGTGGGGAAGAACCTGTTCAGTTTAATGTCTCATTCTTTTTTTTTTTTTTTGAAATGTAGTTGTCAGCAACTGATTTTTGCCAAAAGGGAAACTGAGGTACCGAAGAAAAAAATAATTTCTCTCCATTGTTCAGCAAATTAATTTTAGAAGCAGAAATAATGATTGCTTTTTAGACCTACATCAGAAGCACTTACTCCCAAATCAACAGGGCTAAATAAAAGAGGAAAATTAGTTTTGCTCTCTGTACCCTTGCCTGGTAATGAAATATCCAATTAAAAGAAATTATGAGACTTTAAGGATGATTGCTCTTGCACAAAATGAACTGGAATGGAAATTCATAACCACAATCCTATATCCATCATATAAGACTATTAATTGGAACAATTTTCATAAAAGCCTAGGTTGAACACTCTCATTAAGGAAGCATACCTTGTGAAGCAATATCCAGCTTCAAGTTTGGAAAATGTTCCAGGGATCTCTGCCCTTTGAGCCCCAGGATTCAGAATTGCTTTAGAGATGTCATTTATAACAGTGTTTATTGCCATAAATAGCTGAGAGCTTGTCCAGGCCATGTTAGGTAACAGATCCATGGTTTTTCCTGATAAACACAAAGTGTTTGATAAGATCTTCAAGAAAAGAAATTAGATGATGTGCATGTACTTTATGTATGTATTATTTTTTGGTAGAATATGGTATATATTCTAACACATTCCAGGGGGGCAATAAACACCCATACTCAATTATCTAAATTTTAAGTAAAACTTAAACTTCTGACCCTCAAAGTCCCCTTAATAACATATCCATGAAATATTTTTGAGTCACAGTTTGCTAACACAAACGTATTCACAAATATGTCATGAAATTTCATTTGGCAGTCCTAATATTTTTCTTCAATTCTGTGAATACGCAAATCTCTGTTTTTGTCAAATACATAAAGATATTCAAAGTAGGAGGAAGTTTTTAAGCTTACTGAACACCGACTGACATTTAATTTTTTCTGTAGTATTTCCTGTGTACCATTTCCACACAGAAATATTATTTCGTAATTAATCATTTACCCAGACCACTACATATTCTGCCAGGATTTTTACGTCTTCTCATACAGCCAGTGTTAACAAAGAATAGAGTTCAAATTTGACTTTGCTCCTGTTGGGAACTATATTTCAGTATTTGCATAGGAAATCAAAATGAATGGCTACAAGAAAAGAAGATGATAATTAGTATCCACCTTTGGCACCAATCAGAGAACATAATAGTAACAACAATAATAGCTAATATTTCTTGAGCTCTTATTATGTTCCAGGCTCTCATCTTTGCCCATTACATGTATCAACTCCTTAA
Source organism: Lutra lutra (assembly GCF_902655055.1). Lineage (NCBI taxonomy): Eukaryota > Metazoa > Chordata > Mammalia > Carnivora > Mustelidae > Lutra > Lutra lutra. Next base: position 48,945,865 of record NC_062286.1, read on the forward strand.
AAATCTCCCCAACTGGTCCATAAGGATGCAGCATTCTTACAGTATTCTTACAGTAATCTATAAACTATCATAGTTTCTGGCATCCATTAGGCCAATAGGAGAACTGTTATAGAATCAGTCAACTCCATTTACTAATATTCTTATATAAGCTTGAGTTTGTAGCTTGACAATGACATTGTGTAGGCAACTATTAACCCCAACAGCAGGTATTGGAAGAATGGTTGCATTTTTGCTCCAAGATTTAAGTCAAGGAAATTGACTTTTAAGATTTAAATCAAGGAAATTCTCTACTGAGATAATATGCAAGAAGCAGTCTTAAGATGAACTGTCATGCTCGCTGAACAATTAGTATGTAATAGATGTGATAAAGTCAAGGAAGTCTGTAAGCATCATGGGAATCAAAGTCTTAGGGACATCATCAAGATAAATGTAGACTTACAGTTGAGTAAAATGATTTCTCCTCTGAGCTATATTTTACTAATTCTGAGTCCAAGTGCCACTTCTAAATTAGAACTAGCAACTTGGCATCACAACACCATGGGAGTACCCTGAAACCCATCCCGTAGGAGACTGATTCCTGAGAAAGTACTCAAATTCGGTCCACTTGACCTAGAGTTGGTGATAGAAGAGCACAGATTTCAAATCTGGAAACAACAGAGCTTAAAAAACAAACAAACAAACAAACAAAAACAACATTGAAATGGCTCTCGGGTTGGTTAACGCTTTTCTTTATGTCTTTAGGAAAAGGAAATATAAGTCCCAGTGAGGGGCCCAGAGTGAGAGGCTTACCGTGAGTGAGAGGATCTTCACAGACAAACGGATGAAGAGAATTGTACAAGCAAATGTCATGAAGCCAAATTGAAAGAAATTATCCCTTTGGCCATAATGAGTGAGACAGATACTACTTCCTCAGTGGGATCTTGTGGGTTTACCATTGAGACCTGTTTCCTCATAAAGATGGTAGTTTAACATCAGGGATTTACCATAGAGAAATGATGAGTTGATTACTGTAAAATTGAATGACACTACATAAAAAAGAAAGTATCCAATTTAGAAATTTGATTTGATTCACACAATTTACAGTCAAGTGGCCAAAAAAAAAAAAAAAAAAAGATTCTACCAGGTCCATGCACTCTTTACTTCTCTATAGAATCCTGACTGCTTGTGATTGGTTTAAGAATTATCTTTAAATTATGAAGGAAACATCCCCGGACTTGAAGGAGGAAGAAATTTCAAAAAGTGGTACATGGCCTATGTGAAAGGCAAGCAGAGTGAAAACTAAATCTTTTGGAAAATGGTTAATATCAAGAATTTTGTAAATATAAATTTTTCTCTAAATGTCCACATAATTTTATTTTCTGTTTAAAAATGGGGTTAGAAAATTTTCAAGTGAAGAAATCTGTCCCTTGAGAGAAAACTAAAAATAAATTTTATGATTGTGTTTGGCTGAATATAAAAATCTGTGCTCCAGGGTTATTTCAATGGTTCATTTGTATAAGGACTTTGATGTCTCCTTAAACCGATAAAGGAAGCATGTGACTGAGCAAAATGATTCCCAGAAAATGTCTAAAAATGTTCATAACAAACTCAGGAATTTGGGGATAGAGGAGTCATAGTAGGAATCAGTTACTATACATCTTCCTACATCATTTTGTATGTATATCCTTTTACATTATTTTAATTGTTATAAAAATTGATTATTTGTTTAAAAAAAGTTAAAGAAAAATGAGCATTTGTAAAAACTTCTGAGGACTTTTATTCTGTATCCATAGTGGTATTGCCATTAATGTTTTAAATATGTATGTGTTACAATAAATAAATAAATATGTGTTACTATAGCTCACACACATACATGCAGACATTCAAACATATAGATAGCATTTAATGTTCTCTTTTCTAGGGGCGCCTGGGTGGCTCAGTGGGTTAAGCCACTGCCTTCGGCTCAGGTCATGATCTCAGGGTCCTGGGATCGAGTCCCACGTCGGGCTCTCTGCTCAGCAAGAAGCCTGCTTCCCTCTCTCTCTCTCTCTCTGCCTGCCTCTCCGTCTACTTGTGATCTCTCTCTGTCAAATAAATAAATAAAAAATCTTTAAAACAAAACAAAACAAAATGTTCTCTTTTCTATGGGTTTTTCTGAGTCCATTATATTTTGCTAAATATTCAACAAGAAGAAAACTTGGTGACTATTTAAATATAAAATGCTGTTAGGAGTTCTATCTTTATGAGAATAAAGATTTGCTTATTTAATGTCCTTCCTAACTGGTAATACAGATGTATGACCAATTAACAACCACAGAGGGATTCAAAATATGATGACCGTCCATCTTTCTTCACCAACTTGGTTTATCAAATACCATCATAGGCCTATGAAAATATTTTTAAATCTCTAGACTCAAACATACTAAAATGTGAACTTTTTTTCCTTTCCTCCCTCAAGATTCCCTGCCCATATGGTTAAGTCCAGAACCTGAAAGACTGGCCCTACGCCCTAGTTCATCCTCTACTGTTCATGCTGCTGTCCCGCCAGGTTGGTGTTGTGATACCTTCCCTGTCCCCTTACTGCAGTGTCTGAGGAATGCCTCCCACTCCAGTCTAGGGGCCATTCTCATCGTCATCCTCCTCCACAGTCACCCATGTTGTCATGCCTCGGCTCCTAAAGCAACTAGTGCTTGCCTTCACAATAGACCCATCATGGCAGATTTTTACAGACCACAAATTGTTTGCTACAAATTGTTTCCATAGAGATAGAATCTAATTCTTCTTCTCTTAAATCTGACTTGCCTTAGTTACTTCAGTGACTGAAAGAATGATACGAGAGTGGTATTTTGGGACTTCTAAGCCAAGGTCATTAAAGGCTTTGCAGCTTCCATCTGGTTTTTTGATTGCTTGCTCTCAGGGTATTCAGCAACCATATAAGGCCAATCACCCTAAGGTTGTCATGGTGTAAGAAAGTGCATGTAACTACATGAAGAAGCCATATGAACAAAGAGTGGTGCCCAGCTTTCCTAGCACAGATGTCAGAAATGTAGGTGAGAGGGTGTCTGGGTGGCTCAGTCATTAAGCATCTGCCTTGGGCTCAGGTCATGATCCCCAGGTCCTGGATCGAGCCCCCCATTGGGCTCTCTGCTCGGTGAGGGGATGCTTCTCCCTCTCCCACTCCTCCTGCTTTTGTTCCTTCTCTTGCTGTCTCTCTCTCTCTGTGTCAATTAAATAAATAAATACAATCTTTAAATAAATAAATAAAGTCCCTTCCTCCAGCTTTCAAGTCTTAAAAAAAGAAAAAGAAATGTAGGTGAGGAAGCCATCTTGGATACTCCAGCCTTGACAGATATGAAGTAGAAACTGAGGCCCAGACTATGGCCTCTGCTGAGCTATCTCAGTCACCTCCAGCTGCTTGACTCTCCCAGCTCATCATGGAGCAGAGACAAACCATCTCCCTTTGGAACTGCCCACATTTCTGACACATGAATTAATGAGCACGATAAAATGTCTCAGTTTACTTCACTCAATTTTGGGAGCAGTATGTTTTGCAGCATTAGGTAAGTAGAACAAATACACACACACACACACACACACACACACACACACACACACACAGAGCCTTTTAGCAAGGCATGTCCATGATTGGCATTCAAAACATCTCTTGTTCTATTAGTCCCAATACACATGTCCTCCAAAAGATAGTATGGCATCAGTAGACTTTCAAATGTCTACGATTTAATCCATAATCATCATTTGTTATAAGTGATCTTTCCTTCACGTGCCCAAGAGGACAAAAAAAAAAAAAAAAAAAAAAAAAAGCCTTCTTGCAAATGTCAAAAGAGGATCAGAACAAATCCTCAAGTGACATGAATCCCTCAACTGTAAGAATGTGAAGGCTGAACTGGAGGCTGCCTAGCAGAGACCTAAATTGGAGGGATTGGGGAGGAGGAGGAATCTAAATTTCCCAAAGCCATAACTAAAGTAAATTGTCAGAGCATAATAGATGGTTTGAGACCTACCTATTTCCTGGGATTTTCTCTGTGCTTAGTAGAGAGCAAAAAATAGCAATCTACTTTCTTTGACCTGTTTGCCCAGTAAGTGGGTGTTTCCATCCTACCTGGTCAAGGCAGTAGCTAAATGGTATCAAAAAGCCAGAAGGAGGAGGATGGTCCTTTAAAGCACATAAAAGCTGAAATTGCATATTGGAAATTGAAGGTTAATTGTTACATATATTTTTAGTGACTGTTTAAAATCAGCACCGCTCTGTTGTAGAGAAACATATGAAACAATAGAAGAAATTGTGCAATTAAATTGGGAGTTTTACAGTGGGTAATATTTGAAGAATTTCTCTCTCTCTGGTTTTTTTTTTGCTTTTTTTTGTTTTTTGTTTGTTTGTTTGTTTTGTCCTTTCAAGGGATTTCCTTGTTGATATTCATTAAGAAGCAGAGAATATTTTAGTCAATAAATACATGTTGTCAGGGAAAGCATGCAGCCACCTTAGAATCCCTTAGACATTCGGCTGTCACCACAGCACGCTAACCACACGACTATGTGCACAGAAACTGCAATGAACTTGATTAAGGAATGTTTAATAATGGCAGGGCCACAATTTTGGTGTCTGATTTTGCTTGGCCAATGTTTCTGGGATTATTCAACCTTGACTAGGAATTATTCACTGCAGTCTTGGGTAACATCTAAATGTAATGTGAATTTGGATCTGGAGTACAGATCTGTCGGCTCAGCACACCACCTCAGGTGTGGATTGAAACCACACCTGTGATATTCTCTGAAGGACAAGATTTCCAGGCTCAGCTTTTTGTATCTTTAGGTGATCTGGATGATAGCATTAAAAAAATACATGGATTTGTACACATTGTCCAACTAACCTCTTTAGTTCAGTGCCTTAGATATCTACTCATAGCTTACTTGGGTTTTTATTTCATTTGGTTATTGTTTCAGTTTGTTGTCTATAAACAATTGTGACAAAACTTGTAGATCATGGTTTAACAAAGCCATTTTATTTTGGTCACAATTTTTCAGTTCAGGAATTCAGGAATGGTTCATCTAGGCAGTTCATATCTGATCCATGCGGCATTAACTGGGCTGACCAGGGCTGGAAGTTACATGCCCAGTCTCTGCTTTTTCACTCACATGTCTGGAGTCTCAGAGCTCCTCAACCACTCTGTCTCCACATGGGGTCTCATCCTTCCATGGCCTCCCCATTTCTCAGAGCCTGGTGGTCTCAGGATGGTGACATTTCATAGAAGACACCTGACTTCCAGGGCAGAATTACCAGTCTTCTTAAGACTCAGCCTCAGAAATCCCAAAATACTATTTCTTTTTTTTTTTTTTTTATAATTTTTTTTTTTTTTTTTTTAATTTGACAGAGAGATCACAAGCAGGCAGAGAGGCAGGCAGAGAGAGAGGAGGAAGCAGGCTCCCCGAGAGAGCAGAGAGCCTGATGCGGGGCTCGATCCCAGGACTCCGAGATCATGACCTGAGCCGAAGGCAGCGGCTTAACCCACTGAGCCACCCAGGCGCCCCCCAAAATACTATTCCTGTCATGTTCTATAGATCAAGCAAATCACTAATGCCAGCCCACATTCGAGGAAGAGAATATGACCCCACTTCTCAAATGGAAAGTGTAGCAAAGAATTTGCAGCCATCTTGAATCTATCAAAGTTACATTTCATAGTATTTGCCATTTTATCTTTCAAAGTATTTGCAAGAGTGTTGAATTGAGATATGGGTTTATTGGGGTTCTTTTCCCCCAAAACCCTCTAAGAAATTGGAATTATAGTAATAATTATTCTATAGACACTTAGCATCTCCAATAACTTCTGACTTTCATCTGATCTGTTGGTTAATTCCAAAGAGAAATCATTTCAAAGAATGCTCAGGGTGATCTCTGACTATTACCCTTTGCAGTCCATTTTGATTCCTGCAAACCTCTGGAGAGGAAATTGGTCTATCTCTCTGAAATACAGGATTTCTTTTTTCAAAGGACCAGAGACCCAGAAAAAAAAAAAAAAAAAAAAAAAAAAAACATTGCTTCATCCCAAAACACAGGCAGAAAAAAAACACCATGTCCAGGAACCACTTAGCTCCACTAAATGCAGTTTGCTTAAAAAAATAATTGAATGAGAAATGCTCAAAGATTCTCTAAGAATATTTCTAAAGGAGAAATGGGGTCAGTAACAGAACATCAGATGACAGAAGGGTGAGAAATGCCACCGCAAAGAGAGGAAAAAAAAAACCAAAAACAAAAAACAGTAGCATGTAAATGCAAGATTACAAAGGAGGGGCTGGTTTATACAACTCTTGGTCCATCTAAAAAGAGTGAGAGCAGGATTCTGGCAATTCCCTTAGGTTAATATTTTCCTCCAGGCTATTTTGGATGGTTCTTTGCATTCTTGGAAACTTTATGTGTTCTTTGGGGAAAGACTGGGTTTTCTTTTATTTTTATGGCCTGCTATTTTGCACTATGATATTTGCTGGATGCTGCATGAACATGAACACCAACTGAATCAATCCTGAGACACTGCCAGGTTTATTAAAAATTCATTCATAATCGCCTGACAGCACCCCTGTTCCGGATGTACCCTGGGATTCATTTATACATCAAATCTCATTTGTAAACCACATTAGTCTTTCCTACAGGAAAAAAAAAAAAGATTGGAGAATCTAATGTGTTTACAATTTAATGGACTTTCATATAAAGAGAACTTGTCTAAAGGGTTGTAGCAAGTCAGAAGATGCATTTCGAGAGAGAAGAAAGAAACCGAACATTAGGACAATGCGGACTATAAATCAAGCCCCACAGCCACAGCAGAGTAGAAAGGTAAGAGGGAGTTCCACCTAGTGTGGAACTAACCCCCCCCCAAAAAAAAAGCCTAATGATTCTGTACCTGCCTGTGTTTCCGCTAGGCTTCTGTTCAGATACCTGTGATCGAATATGCCTACCAAATTTCAAGACGGACATTCCATCCACTGAGTGTATGAGCAAGTCAATGAGCACTTTAGGCGCCTATCTAAAAGCACAGTGAAAAATCACATATGGTGGGGCATACCTCTGTTCCTCTTCCATGAATGACAACCACCAAGAGGGATTTAATACCAGGATTTAGCCACATGAATGCTGGAGGCAGGTGTTAGGCATCAGATTTGAAGCAGCCACGAATATTACAACAGAAGGAGTGAATAGAGGAATTCTGATCGAATACTAGGAATTCCATATGCACCTGCAAGGACAGGGCCTTGGAAGATTTGGGCCAACAAAAGTAGGCTTTGGTTTGAAGCCCCAGAATTCTTCCTTCAGAACAGACTTTGCAGTAGTTCCAGCTCTGTTAGAATGATTTTCCATTTGAGCTCAGCACATTTGGATATGAAAAGAAATAAGTTACCTAGTGATTCCAGTCCAAATTCCAGAGCACAGGATGCCTTTTATATATATATATATATGTAGATAGATAGATATAGATATAGATATGGATATCTATAAATATGGATATAAATATATAGATATAGATAGACATCTATCTATATCTATATATTTATATCCATATTTATAGATATCCATATCTATATCTCTATATCTATATCTATATCTACAATATTGCTAATTCTGTGCTCACAAATGAAAAAGGTATTTGAGAGGCATGTTTCCTGCCTCTGGCTTAAGATGATGATATGGGTCCTGAGTTTAACTTCCTCAAGGAAATAAAACAGAGAAAAAGAGAAATAGAAACAGAAAATAATCTGGGTTATCCTTGAAAACTAGAGAAAGGCCTATACATTCTCAAGAAGTTTAAAGATTTCTACAAAAACAAAGAAGCGGGACTGAAGTGATAAAAAGGGATGATCAAACCACAATTCACTTCCGAAGACATGTACTTAGAAATCAAGCTCAGATGATTTCTCCTAAGAAAGTGAAAGGCAGAAAATATTTGGTGGCCTCTGCTAGCCAGTCAGACTCAATTATATCTAAATGTCTTGTGATATTCTGGATTAGATCCTGCAGCAGATAGAAGACATTAGTGGGAATACTGATGAAATCCAAATACAATCCATAATTTCGTTAACAGTATTTGATACCAATGTCAATTTCTTGGCTGTGACAAATGTACCTTGGTTATGTAAGCTGTTATTCAGGGCAGCTAAGTGAAGAGTATATAGGAACTCACCAGTATTTTTACAACCTTTGTAAATGTAAAGATATCCTAAAATTAAAAGTATACATCCTTTTTTAAATGTAAGTCATAGGAGCACATCTAAGAGTTAGTTACAGGTCCCAAAAATAACATGAGGTCAGGACCCATCCTTGATACCTCTGACTACAACTTGCCTGGAAAGCAGAGGTAGGTAATGCAGAAGAGCCACCAATGCTGACTGCCATTCTGATTGGAAAATTATGAGCCCTGGATCAGCTAACTTACTTCCGGTGGCCATGACACCCACAGAAATGTAATCAGTCAACACAGAGGCAATGCTCTCTGTCACCACCACCACCACCACCACCGTCTGCCCATCAGTAACCCTCTCTCCTCTTCCTAACCAGGTCATGTGATCTGGCTGTGGATCACTGAGCTACTTCTATCACCCGTTTTCCTTCCCTGGACCTGAGCTCCTCACACAATGGTTGCTGTAATCAAACTGAAAACTATATACTAAACTATGTCAGGATGAGCAAAAGGAAAAGAAAACTATTGGATATACAATAAGATTCAACAGTTCCAAAGAAAATGATCAATTTTAGAAATTAGAATGTTTTCCCTCATAACAGAGCTGCAAGAAACGGGAGAAAATTTTAGAAAATGTCTCATTCATATTCTCAGACACATTCCAAAGAAATTTCTATCTATGGAACAAGAGAAGCACCCATGGAGCCCAGGAAAATTGGATATCAATTAGGACTGTTTGGAAATGAATAACATAAATGCAGAGTTCAATATTTTTGGAAGAGCTGGTGAACAGAAGATTGAATATTATAGGAAATGGCTCCAAATTAGAAGACAAGTGTAAGAAATTCTCCGAGAATTTGGAAGAAAAGTGCTATTATGACATTTTAGAGATCGAAAAATGGTGGAAATGATAAAATATACAGAAATAATATATAGATATACATATATATACACATGCACATGCATACATACACACTTTTTTTCTCTGACTCCTCAACAATACCAATCTTTGCTAATTTGATGGGCAAAAAGCATGTGATCACTGGTGACCCATTTTCTTTTACTTGTACATTCATAGGATTTTTCAGTATATCCTTGAAATTCAATTTTTATCAGAATGTCTTTCTCACAGCTTAGTTATTGTTTTTCTCCTACTAGAGATAGAGTTAGAAACAGAGACAGAAACAGAATAAAATTAGATTTTTCTAGAAAGAAAAGAAAGAAAGAAATAGAAGGGGAGAGATAAAGAATGAGAGAGAAATGGAGGGAGGGAGGGAAAGAAGAAATCCAGTGTGTATGTGTGTGTGTATGTATTATAGATATAAATAAACTTACGTAATTATTGCTTTTCTTCTACTGACTTCATATATGTTAATATATATATATGTACATATATATATATGTACATATATATATATATATTTGCATAGGTGTATATAATAGCATTTCCAAAAGAAGAAAATGAGGTCCATAACAAAGATATACTCTGATGTAAAGGTAAACTTTTAAATTTTATAAATGTACAAGTAAACAAGTCAGCAGCAATTAGATAGGATTTTTCACCCAGCAATTCTAGGAATTTGTCAGAAGAAAATAAAGGTATTTGTTGCAGCCTTACTAACAATGACAAAAAATTAGAAACCAACTGAACATCCAAAATAGAGCATTTCTTATACATATTACAGTCCATTCATATGATGGAATACTATGCAACTATTAAAAATGATGCAACAGATTTTATAAAACAGATTGAGAAATAGCATAAATAGAATAATTATTTCCATTGTCGATATTTGAAAACATGTACTGTATTTACATATGTTCATAGAATGAAATAATAAAAATACAGAAACATCTTAACCATGCCTATCTCTAAGAAGTAGAGCTAGATATGTATTTATATTTCCTTTCATCTGTACTTTCTAATTTTGCTGCAATCAAATAATGTATTTGTGAATTAAAAACACATGTGTGGGGGCACCTGGGTGGCTCAGTTAAAGCTCTGACTCTTCTTTTGACTCAGGTAATAATCTCAGGATTGTAAGATCAAGCCTCCATGTCTGCCTCTGTAATGGGCTTGGAGACAGCTTAAGATTCTCTATCTCTCTCACTCTCTACCTGTGGGAGGCCGCAATAAGGCTTGAGACGAGGACCAAACCAGGCCCTGACTTGTGCCTCCTTTAAAGTCCGAATAACCTAACAAAAGGTTTAGGATGGGAAAAGTTGAGTAGCACTGAGAAAGGGTCTGTGGTATGTATTGTGCGCTCGCCTATGTGACTTCCCACACGCTTGCTAAACAAATGAGAACAATTCGGTTGGGGTCAAAAGTTCGTTGCTGGTCCTTGCTGCCCTAATACTGCTCATAAATTACTTTCAGGTTTGCCATATCAATACAGAACAATTGTACTAGCATCAGCCGTTTGGCATCACGAGGTCTGCTTATAGTTAAATGTGAAACTTATTATGGGAACTCGTGGTTGTTTAACTAGACACAGGTGTATTGCTTCTCCTATCACTATATATATGGCCTTGATGCTTTGAATAAATTTAGCACTGTTGGACATCCTCCTCGGTGCTCCTCCTGCCCCCATCTCTTTGTCTCTTAATTTCTTTTCACCATCCTCTTACCGTCACGTTCCTGGTCGATTTGTCGCGCCGGCCATGGCATCTACCCCTACCACCCTGCTCACGAGCGCATGTGCACTTCCTCTGAAAATAAAGAAAAACATGTGTGTACTATATTGTACACTTGAACTAATAGAAACTATATGTTCACTGACTGAAATTAAAATTAAAACTTAAAGTGATTATAAATTTTAAAATAAATAAATAAAACATATGTGTGTATTTTCCATGAAAAAATATTTCAAAATATATCTGCAGAAGGACAGAATCTCTAGAATCCTGCTGCATGTGGCTATCGTCAGATACCATTTCCCTTAGCCTAAAGGGGGTGTGTGTGCACGGGTGTGGGGGGGAGCGCTGGGAAAAAGTTGAATATTTATATGTCCTTTTCAAAGCCTAACTTTTATTTTCTTTTGACATAAGTGTATTACATTGCTGCCTAAGAGTAAGCAAATATTTTTGTTCCTACCACGTCTTCTCTTCTTTCCACTTCAGGATTCATATGAACATTTAAGAGTTGCTGGATATATATTTTTTTTCTCCAAGCTTGACTATTGAGATCATCCCCAACAGTGCATCTCAAAGAAACCTTATATAATTCAAACCCTTATGTGAATAAAATGTAACACAGTTTCTCTATAAGCTCTCAGCAAACCAGTGTCAAACATGTTGGCGCTGTTGGATAGAGAGTAAATGATTTTTACACGTTGTGTGCTTTTATTCTTTAACAAAGGATAGGAGAGGAAACTGTTTTCTCCCCCTCCCCTTTTCCCTTCCCCCGACATTTTTCTCTTTCTTCTGCCTCCAGTGCCCTTGAAGGCTGCATTGAAACTGACAAAGGATGAAGTAGCAGGGAGTGGGAAACACTAAAGATACCAAGGGGCTCCAACTGCCTGTCTGAAAATCTGTTTATACAGCACCTGGGTCACTCTCATCTGATAGGCTTCTCTCCGTGTGTTATTGTGTTTATGTCAAGAAAAAAATGCCAGCATCCCTTGTTACTGAACGCTGCTGTATAGAATCCTGCAACCTTCATTTTCCACTTACTACCTCATTTTGTTTGAAAGAGCTGCCTTTCCAGCTTCATCTGTGATCACCAAGAACACACAGTCTCCCCTTTGTTCACGGAGTGACCTTTATATTTGACTAAGGGTGAAACGTGCCTTGAAACCTAAACCTATTTTGGCAAAGAGGTTTTTTAAAATAATGTAACTGAGACTGCCACGTACAGAAATAAATGCTGCTGGTTTCATTGTTATTCATCAAGTGTTTCTCTGTGCATTTTGTTTGGGAATTTCAAAGTACAATGCCAGTGTTCAGAAATGAATGCAACATCACAGACAGGCATTTCCCTGGGGTACCACGAACTGGTGACAGCCTGAGCTCCCTGGTGTTATTTTTATTTCTTGGAAGGGGAGTGGGTTGAGGGGAAATCGCACGCTCCTGCCAAAATCAGGTGGCTTCAAGACTCAGGCAGCTGGACAGTCACCCAAGGGAGGCAAGGCTAGGGAGAAGTCTGGCACTGAGATCTGATTCAGGAGATAATATGAGGCTTTTATGCATATTCTATAACTACTCCCGAAGTCCCATTGACCTCCATTACCTAGGAATATCAAGCAAAATTGTCCTTTAGCTATACATTCTGCCTAGAAGGAATGTATTTGGGAGCAGAACAAGCACCAAAGAGTGAAGAGAGGGTCTTCTTAAGCAATAGAGCTCCTTTCTGTTTACTTCCTCAGCACCTCCCTGCCCTCCTCCACTACCCTAAACATTTACGTGAAAAAAAAAAAAAAAAAAAAAAACCCAGGTGAAAACAAACACAACTTTCAGAATGATAAATGGTCAAGGGAGACCCTTTCTAGGTGTTTGGGCTCAAAAGCTGAAAGGACAGGTGCACAAAGTCTAATTTACCCTCCTCCCAGTCTCCCCTGAGGGAAAATCTTGGACTCCACCATTTCCCTGGATTTGACCAACAGGTAGGTGGCCTTATTCTCAGGAATCATAACAAACCATTGAACTAGAGATTAAAAACTTGCATTGAGATATCATTTTGAAGAAACAAATCCAGATGACTATATAAAAACACTCAAGTGTATAACAGATGAGTATTTGGAAATCGTCCAGATATGAATTATTAAATTTCTTTCCATTTCTATTCTGTTATACTCCTAAATGTGGTAATTTGCTACAGTAGCCCTAGGAAAGTAAGACAACATGCTTCACCTTTACTCCAGAATCTTCATATGAGAACCGCTGATTTAAGTCACTGTTATTTTGTTGTTTTTGTTGTAGCATAAAACCAAATCCAACCCTCCAGAAAAATTTGGTAGATCTCTTTAAATAATTCCTCCATGTTTAAGTTTTTCTTTTTTTCTTTTTTTTTTTTAAAGATTTTTTATTTATTTATTTATTTGACAGAGAGAGATCACAAGTAGACGGAGAGGCAGGCAGAGAGAGAGAGAGAGGGAAGCAGGCTTCTTGCTGAGCAGAGAGCCCGATGTGGGACTCGATCCCAGGACCCTGAGATCATGACCTGAGCCGAAGGCAGCGGCTTAACCCACTGAGCCACCCAGGCGCCCCCATGTTTAAGTTTTTCTTAAGTATCTTTAAATTTTGCTATGTGATTAGGATATTTTACATTAGTGATCATTTTTAACTAGTTATCATTGGTAGAAAAGGTTATTAAATTTATATATTTGTTTTATTAACCATGTTAATAAATTCTCTTAGAAATTCTAACAGCCTTACAATTTATTTTCGTGTGTCTTCCAGGTAGACAAACATATCATTTGCAGATAAAATAATTTGCTATCTTCTCAATATTTACACCAGTTATGTCTTTCTTTGCCTTCTTATTTTGCTCAAAATGTCCAGAACAATAGAGATAATTATAGTTATCTTTGCCTAATTTTAGGTACTGCTTCTAGGGTGTCATTGTTAAGAATGATGTTGAGTGATTATTTCAGATGTTCTTGGCATATCAATGCAATATTCTTTTCCTGGTATACGAAGGATTTCCTTTTAATCAACCACAGTGTTAAATTTTATCCAGTGTCTATTAGGAAGAGCCTGTGTATATTGTTTTTCATAATGTTAATATTTCCTTGCTTCCTGGACTAAACGCAGCTTGGTCATTGTTTATTATTACTTTATGAATTGTATTTCTTTGTATTTTACTTAGAACTCTTACATCTATAATTGAGATTAATGTGCAGTTTCTATTTTGTATTATCATCTTTAAGTCTTTAACTGATAGGTTACCTTCATAAAAACAGTAAGAAGTTTTCTACCATTTTCAATGCTCTAAGACAGTTTGCATTCATTTCCCTCTTTCAAGTTATTTTTTTTTTAAGATTTATTTATTTATATTCAAGAGAGACGGGGGCGGGGGGTAGGGGAAGCTTGAGTGGGAAGCGGGCAGACAGAGAGGGAGAGATAGAGCATCTCAAGCAGACTCCCTCTCCTCAATGAGCACAGAGCCTGAAGCAGAGCTTGCTCCCAGCACCCTGAGATCATGACCTAAGCCAATCAAGAGTCGGACATTAAACCGACTGAGCCACCCAAGCACCCCTTTGAAGTTATTTTTTTTATCTTTATAAAATAATGCATGAATGGAATTAAAATACAGAGAAATTACTGAAAGTCTTCTAATAAAATAAAGCCGTCCTCGGACCAAGTATATTGCTAAACCTTTGTCCCATCCCTACTTTGAACTTTCTTAGCTATTTTTTTCTATTTATCTCTACCTTTCTATACAATTGTCTATACTGTTATTTCTTGACTTACCAAATAGAGACATTACCGACAAATCTCCAGCTATGGGAATTATGTTTTAAACACCCTCCAACTTTGCTTTAGCCTATGCTCTCAACATGACTATGGCAAAATTACTTGCTTACATAAATAGTTTATGGTTGTATATGATTCATAACTGAGACACCACTCTATGATCATGCTTATTTTCTAATGCGATTTTTCCTGGTAGCAATAGATGGTTTTTTTTTTTCAATTGTGTAGTTTTAGTTGTGCTTTTCACTAACTTTTTAAAAAAATATACCCATTGTGGGACGCCTGGGTGGCTCAGTTGGTTAAGCAGCTGACTTCGGCTCAGGTCATGATCCCAGCGTCCTGGGATCGAGTCCCACATCGGGCTCCTTGCTCGGCGGGGAGCCTGCTTCTCCCTCTGCCTCTGCCTGCCATTCTCTCTGCCTGTGCTTGCTCTCTCTCCCTCTCTCTCTGATAAATAGATAAAAAAATCTTTAAAAAAAAAAAAATATATATATATATATATACCCATTGATCTATGGATAATTTTTTCCAGTGCTTAAATCCAGACCCCTGACATATTTCTTTACAGACTTGATGAAGAGTTGTGATCTATGGACTTCCTCGTTTACTCCTCTGTGACTCGTGCCATATTTATCTTCTGTCTTCTTCTGTCTTATTTTTTCCCTATCATTTTTCTAGACTGTATTCTAGCATACAGTTACATTTTAATTCCAGTGTCATCTGATAACCATGTATTTATAGATGATTGTTTTTCTTTTCATTGGAGCCTCTGATTTTGCTCTTTACAACTGGTGTTCTAAAATGTCACAGTAACGTAGTCAGGATGTGCCTTTTTCATTCACTGAATGCGACAGATGGGTCCTTACTATCTGAAGACTTGGATCCTTCACTTTGGGGCATTTTCCCTACATTATTTCTTTTTTTTTTTTTAAGATTTTATTTATTTATTTGTCAGAGAGAGAGAGAGAGAGACAGCGCGAGCGAGCACAGGCAGACAGAGTGACAGGCAGAGGCAGAGGGAGAAGCAAGCTTCCCGCCAGGCTAGGAGCCCTATGTGGGACTCGATCCCAGGACACTGGGATCATGACCTGAGCTGAAGGCAGCCGCTTAACCAACTGAGCCACCCAGGCGTCCCCCTACATTATTTCTTCAATAGTCTCCTCTTATCTGTTTTCTCAGTTGTCTCTCCTTAAACTGCCTATTATTTGGACTTTGGACTTGACTCCTCAATTCACAAATTTTATCTTTTCCCATCCTGTTGTCAACTTCTTTGTCTTTGTGTTTTAATTTCTAAGAAAGTCCCTTGCTTTGTCTTTCAACCATTCAAATAAATTGATGGAGTTGCTCTATTTGAAATTTCTAGAAGCTCCTATGTTCTCATGATCCCTTTCATAGAGCATCTGCTATTTGTTCATGAATACAATGTTTTATCATGTAGAATTTTTTCTCCTCTCTCTCTGTGAATATTAACGACTATTAACTATGACTACGATATTTTGAGAAGGCAGTGTATTTTTCTTCTGCTCCCTGATTTGCTCTTTAGTTCCTCCAAGGTCATTTTGCCTATTTGAGCTTTGGTTTGTTTATTTTGTTCTCTGTCTTTAAGGTTAAAAGCACTCCCCAGATATCTGGCATTCTTTGGCTGTCTCTTCATCTATGGGTGAGCCAATAACGGTGATTGAAGGTTCTGTGGGCACAAGCAGGTTTATTAAGTGGTGGTCACTATAATATGATGAAATAATGATCCAGATTTTTCACTGAGAATCTCTCAGGCCTTTTCTCTGGGGCTGTGCAGTGTCTCCAAAGGAAACCTTCCACTCTCCTGTGTGAAAAGCAAAGAACAGCTTTCACCCTGACTGTGTATATCCTGGAGACTCCGGAGGGAAGAAGGGGATGAGAGCAAAGGAGGGGGAGGTGGGAGAACCCACCAATGCACATCTGTCCTGTTTTTAGTACAGCATCTATCTCCAGCTCTTTGCCATTCCAGTGCTCCTGAGTTCAGAGTGCCTCTGTTTCTCTGTGTTCTTGGAACAAGATGTATTGTCTTGAGGAAGTAATCAGATGGTAAGTGAGTCACTACTGGCTGTTATGTGGGCAAGCAATCACTGTAATTACTCTATGGACTTCCAACCAATCAGTGGGTATTCAGCACTAAACTTTCTACTCCCTTGCCGGGTGCTGAGTCTTTCCTGCGTTCTGCTGGGAAAATCTCTTGATTCGTTTTTGCCATGTCTTGAGATTTCAGCTTCCCTCTGCTTTGCCAAAACAGTTTGCCCTTGGTAACCATACTCCATCTTCTAAATACAAGTTGACATTTTTCATCCCTTCCACTACTGTCCTTTCTCCCATTCGCTTCACCCTCATAGGTTTTCTCTTTTTATTTTCATTATTCTCCCTTAATATCATTGTGTTGGAATTTAGAGAGGGAGCAGACACAAACGCATATGTTCAATTAGGTAGTGGAAAACTACTAAGTAGTAGAAAGAAGTAGCCTGAAATCTCCCCAAATATTTTTAAATACCATGAGAAATAACTTTTCTTTGAATGTTTGCTATAAATTGCCTGTTACATCATTTGGGTTAATGCCTTTTATGGAGCCAGATATATTGACAATTTCTTCACTCTTTCATTTCTATATTTAGATTTTAGGCTTTTGATTTGATTTTATTCATTAATATTTGCCTAGAAAATCTTTCATTCCTTCAACGATTTTTAATATCTTACTATAGCACTCTGTATATAGCCCCGCGTTATAGCTTTTGAAATTCTATTTTTGTATATGATATTCCCGTTTTATGTTTCTAGTGTACATTTATCTCCCATATGTAATTAGCTCTGTCAAATCTTTACATTTTTATTATATATTTTTGATGAAATTCATGTAAACATTTTTTTGTTTCTTTTATTCCATTTTCTAGCTATCTTTAGTTTAAGTCAAGTTTTTTCATAACTTTATCCAAAGTTATTTTATTGCCATTTTTATAACTTTTTAGTAAAAAGTCTGGCTTATTTATCTTAATGTTCTCTAATAATAAAAGCATTTAAGACTACATGTATTATTTATGTCATTTATTTCTAAATAGTCTATAAATAAAGTTTTGATTTTCTCTTTGGACAGAGAGTTACTTATGAAAAGTTTGTTTATATCTTAAATTTCAAAAGTGTTAAAATTCTTTAGCTTCCTTAATTTAGCTTCCTTAATTATGGTAATTTTACTATTTTATGTTCAGAAAATGTGATTTTTAAGATTTTTAATATGCAAATTTTACTAAGACTTATTTTGTGACTCAAAAATACTTTTTTTTCCCTACATATGACATAGGAGCTCAAAAAATGTAGTTTCTCTTTATAGAGTCCACAGTTAGAAGTATTTACATAGTCAATGCCATGAGGTTTCTCTGTCATTTTGCTGAAGCACATTCATCAGTACCTTCCTAATGGGGAAAAAAAAAAAAAGCCTGAAAGGGAAATGTGCTAAGTATTTGAATATCTGAAAATGACCTTATTTTACCACTTGACTGGTAGTTTGGCTAAGTAAACAATTATTTATTAAAAACAATTTGAAGGCATTGTTCCACTGTGTTCTATCATTCAATGTTCTTTGTATTCTCTAATCCAAATTAATTTTTGTCTTTTATTTGGCAGTGACTCAGAGAGAGGTTTTAGTATATCCCCAGTTACCTTATTTCTGTCAAATTATCCTCGTATGAGCACTTTTTGCTTTTTCTGTTTCTTATCTGGGGAATTAAGGTTCATGATGCTTCATTTATTATGATTTTTATGCTTTATTATAAAATAATATTCACTACCCCATTTAACACTTTTTCTGCAAAATTTATCTTACATGTTTGAATGTTTTTGCTTGCATTTACCAAGCTTACTTTTGGCAAGGACTTATTACAAACAGTCTGTGTCACTTTGTTGTAAATACATTCTCCTCCGTGAGGAAGATATAGATAGATTTTGTTTTTTGAGTGAAGAGATTTTAATAGATGAGCTTTTCCTATTTTTACCTATCGTCACATTATATTTGGTCCCATTTCTGACATCTTTAACATTTTTTTGCTATTTTTTATCTTTCATTTATTTAATTTTCCTTATATTTTCTCTAATTATTTAGAAAATATATATCATCAGCATTTCTAAATTTAAACTAAATTTGAAGGATATTTATTTAAATAATTCTTTAGCATATATTCACTTACTTTATTTTTAATCAAGGGTGAAATGGTTCTATTATTGTCTTAGGTAGTTGTGTTTTTCTCCTTTACAAATATTAGACAATAGTTTTCTCTGGCATCAGCCCACAGTTGAGGCACACTCTAGCTGTGCTTAATCACAGAGTACTTGCTAACAGTTGTTGAATGAAAAGATGCAGAACAGGGGCCATTTTTTTTAATGAAAGTATTCAAATAAGTATTTCTGCCTATTTATTTATTTTTTTAAAAGATTTTATTTATTTATTTGACAGAGAGAAATCACAAGTAGGCAGAGAGGCAGGCAGAGAGAGAGGAGGAAGCAGGCTCCCTGCTGAGCAGAAAGCCCGATGTGGGGCTCGAACCCAGGACCTGGGATCATGACCTGAGCCGAAGGCAGCGGCTTAACCCACTGAGCCACCCAGGCGCCCCTATTTCTGCCTATTTAAAAGTCGTTAATGAATGCCTGATTCATTATGGATACTTTTAACTGGAAAATTACCAATACCATTTATCTGGCAACATTTCATATCCTTTCCCATTGAAAGCTACTAATTGTATGGGATAAAATTTCAACAATGTAAGACTATTAAACAAAGCAAAAAGAATAGGCGTGCATGGGGGGTTCAGTCCCTTAAGTGTCTACCTTTGGCTCAGGTCATGATCCCAGGGTCCTGGGATCCAGCCCTGCATCAGGCTCCCTGCTGAGAAAGGAGCCTGCTTCCCCTTCTCCCTCTGCCCCTCCTCCTCCTTATGCTCTCTCTCTTTCACTCCTTCTCTCTGTCAAATAAATAAATAAAATATTTTTTAAAAAACAAAAAGAATATAAAATAACACCACAACTTTACTATAGGGAAAACATAGAATTTCTTTACTTAGTCTAAATTCAATCTAGCAATTTCTTTATTTTTTCCCACCCAAATTCCAACATCTTGCTAGTAAATGAGGAAAAAAATTAAAGGAAATATTTAACTGATCTCTATTTCTGGCTGTAATGGAGTTCCTTAAGGCAAACTTATGTTCCTTTGAGAAAAGCTAGATAAAATTCTAAAACATAAGAAAAGAAAATAAATAAACAAATCTGTTTGAAGGTATCAAAGAGCTATTGAGACAAGAGGTCATAAAAAGTCAAAATCTCACAAAACAAGACTAGAGAGAGTGTGGGACATTGCATGAGTTTACCCACCCTTTTAGGCTTTTTGGATTCTTAGTAGGAAAGAAAGAAAGAAAGCAAGAAAGAAAGCAAGAAAGAAAGAAAGAAAGAAAGAAAGAAAGAAAGAAAGAATCCAAGAGTAGGTCTGTGGCTATGAGGCATAGAATCTTTCAGTACTTTTTGGTCAATTCCACAGAACTGAAGAGCAAAATTAGAGCCATGACTGACAAGAGTTGGCCAAGACTTCAGAGGCCAAGATCCTCATGAAAAAGTAATCTTCAAGCAGACAACCTGACACATGGTGGCTTTCTCTTCCAACACTGGCAGAATTGTTAAAATGAAAAGGGAAAGAGGCTAAGAAGAAACCTGTTGAAGAGCAGAAAAAAAATTTTCAGAAGTCACATCCCAGCTCTAAGGAGATAAAAATTGGAGTTCAGAACCCACTGAGGAAGAAAATTTCAACTGAAATTTCTGGAGGGCTAGAGAATAAGAAGAGGCAATAAATGTAGACTTGCCGAACTGCAACTCAGCCTTGAGTCTGCTCATTGCCTGATTAGATTGATATACTCTGCCCCTGTCTATGAAAGGGAAGGGTGACTTTACTAGATGAAGATATTACCATCTGGAGCCTCTACACAATGTATGACATTCAACCAAAAATTACAAGGACAGAAAGAAAACGTGGACAATAGAAACATACTCATAGATGACTCAATTATTGCATAACAGGTATTTAAAAGTAACTGTGATTAGTATGTTCAATAATGGAGAAAAGTTGACAATACCAAGTATTTATACTGAAAATTAAATTAAAATTCTATAAGTAAAAAATGAAATTGACAACTTAATATATGGGTTTCACAGCAGAGAGATGCACCAGAGAAAAAGATGAAAGGAAGCATGTATGAGAAAATAGCCACTTTATAGCATATATATGTATATATGTATAATTACACACACACACAATCTCCAAGCTAAATGGCAGAAAGAAAAATACAAAAAAAAGAAATATTTGGAAGATACTGAAAAGGTCTAACATGCAAAATTGGAATATCAGAAAAGAGAAGAGATAAAACAAGCAAGAAGCAACATATGAAGAGATAATGACTTAGAATCAGCCAAACCTGATGAAAAATACTAATCCACAGTAGGTAGTTGCATTGTAACTCTCAACTGGTCTATCAAAACCCTCTGTTCATTTCTAGTGATGCCTGAAGCCATGCTACTGATTCTTGGCCAAACTAGAATAGAATGCAGAGAGATGGATGGGATGAATGGGATTGGTAGGATGGATGGAATCAATGGGATGCGATAAGATGGATAGGATGGATGGATGGAATGGGATGGGATGGGATGGGATTGATAAAATGGATGGGATCAATGGGATGAGATAAAATGGATGGAATGGGACAGAAAGAATAGAATAGAAAAGAATAGAATAGAATAGAAGATTAGTATAACTTTGTGCTAATGGATTTTTCAAAAACATGAGAAGGAAGTCTGTAACAGCTCGCCAATATCTCATATAGACAATGTACAGATGGGAGGTTTGCCCCTGGCTTCTGTTATACTGTCTCAGTTTCTACCATTGAACATGTTCACATAGCCTGGTTTCACCTATGTAACCAGAGGAGTATAAATGATTCTTATTAGAATGAGACTGTGACTCTCCTGAGATCCTATTTTAGTGGTTTGTGAGCTAGAGATGAAGTACAACCTTGAGACTAAGAGAGGATTCTAGAATCTGTGTGTGTATGGATATTCTGAACCTCTCTAACATAAATTTATGCCTTCTTCTCCCTGCTGCTTTGTATGCTTCACCTGCAATCTTTCATGAATGTGTATGCATGTATGTATTTACACATACATGTGTATATGTGTGTATCATATGAATCCTGTAGGTTGTTGAAAACTAAAAACAAAAGCAGACAAAATAAGGTTTCCATTAGCTAGAAGTAGAGAGATGAATACCTGATAACTTGCAAATATGAGCCCTGTATTTTCCAAACTGTATCTAATGAGCTTTGAGCATTTGTACATGTTAATAAAAAATAAATGTCTATCTTTTTTAACTTATCTTCACTGGAAAAAAAGAAGGTTTTAATGTACACCTTTCCCCCCCACCTCCTCTCTCTCCCTCTCTCTTTTTCTCCCTCTCCCCACTCTGCCTTCCAACCCCAGATACACCCATTTTTGTCTTTACTAATGTAATCTGAAATTAAGTCCTATTTTGTACCTCTGAAAATGTTCAGCATTTCAAATTTTACCCTTCCCATTTCACTTCTCCAAGATGGTGCCTGAATATAAGAAGGAAGTTTAAGAAGAGAGAAGAATGTTGGACAAAGGAACCCTCAGGTGTACTGAATGTCCCATTTCCTGCCTAATCTCTACTGCCAGGTTCATGTACTGTCATGCTTTCCATAAGTGACCACAGAAAGACAACTGGACCCATCTAGTAATCAGGCTGGAATTCTGTGACTGAATATTTGCCTTCAGTTCCTGCACATGGTGGTCTCTCCATCTTAATGCCATGCTCTGATGAGCCACCAGAACTGTCAGCCACAGTTGATGCTGTGATGATGATGCATTACCATCCAGCATCATGGTGGAAATGTCTGTAAGCCTGGCTTTTCATGGGGGCTTATAACCTCTACTATGCTCAGTAGAAATGTTCTCATAACTTTCTGAACTTTTCTAAAGTTGTCTTTTGCCAAGTTGTAAGCCCCTAATCGGAAAATTAAAAATTGACTTTAAGTCTATAGCTGCCTCTTTCCCTTCAATTTCCCTCTCCTTAAAGCCAGAATGAATGAGTCTTGGGTTTTCTACATTCTCCATGGCCTATTTGCCACATTTGTGGCTCCCATCCCATGGATAAGCCTTAATGGGGACAAAATACAGAAGAGAGATTGGTTTACTCATCAGACGACATAAATTGGTCTATTAGAAATTTATCAGAGGTCCTATTTACTGAAAGATAGAAGAGAATTATAATACTGTATATATAATAGCTCAAGGTTGAGAACTACATAAGCCCACAGGTGGAACAAGAATATTCTCTCTTTCCTACCTGGCCCATCAAGACATTTTCTTCCATTTCCTCATGAGAAGTTCTGCAACAGCTTTTCCAACTCAATTATTTTCCTGCTTTTGTAGTTTAATTTCTAAGTTTTAATGTTGCAGTCAGCAGATGCTCAACATGTATTAAATGACTACATAAATAAATAAAAGAGATTGCTCCTCATTAGTAGAATCTGGAAATACCCCAGTGCTGTATTAACATAGGAAAACAAAACTAAATGGTTCAGTGAATCCAAAGAGGCAAAAGAACTTTTAATTTCTTTTAAAGCATATTGTCTAGACACAAAGTAGGAGATGGATGGCCATAAGGCACATTTGACCAACATGCATGTTTTGTCGCCTTACACTATTTTTAAAAATAATTTAAGTACCTTTACTTTGAACATGGCATTCTCTATAACCTGGCATGCTTTCCTAGATTCCTAGGAATTCCTAATTCCTAGACTACTAGGAAATTTTCCTAGATTACTCCCTAATCTCTTACATCTTGCCCATTTTATTCATTCACATTGATGATGTTTGAGTTTGTGGCCCTGAAAATTTATTTAAAAACAGAATTTGACATAAGGAGGTTTGCTTAAACTTTTTCATTGATATGATCAACAATTACTTTTGTAAGCATCATGTCACAGGTACCATTTTTGACTGTTAGAACACTGACTGATAGTTTGAAGACACCTGCTAAATTAAAAAATATATATCTTGTTCTGTATTTAGGAGTACCTTAACATCATATTAGGTTTTAAAACCAACCTGGTTATGGAAAACAAATATTACAGGAGAGGGTACCACTTCTACTTTGGATGTACAAAGCCACAATAGTACAACACTCCTACTCTCACAGTGAGAAAAACCCAATAGTCTACAAAGTCATACTTTTCTTGAGCTTATTAGAAAGCTGAAGTTGTAAGGTAACCAAGTAAACTAATTTCCAAAGGGTCCTTTCAAGGACAGATGCAACAGAAGAACCTTTTCACCTTGGGCAGAGGATGGGGAAAAGAGGTGGCCACCAAAAATATGAAAGTAAAAAAGCTCAATTTTTTTTAAACATACAAAAAATTTGAACAAACATGTCACCGAAGAAAGTTTTCCACACTATTAGATATTAGAGAAATGCAAACAAAAGCCTCAATGGAACTGTACTACAAATCTACAGGAATGGCTAAAAATCTTTAAATTCATAAGACCGAGTACTGGTGAAGAGGTGAAGCAATTAGAATTTTAATACTACTAAGTACTACTCAAGGAGAATGAAAATATATGTTCACACAAAGACATACACACCACTATTTATAGAATCTTTATTCAAAATTGCCCCAAACCAGATACAACCCAAATGTCCATCAACCAGTAAATGAATAGATATAGTACAATCCTATTACTCAGCAACAACTCAACAACAAAAACTAGGATACATCATCAACATGGATGGTCTCAAAAGCATTGTGCTAAATGAAAGAAGACAGACACAAAAGCTAAATAGTGTATAATTTTCTTCATACAACACTCTAGAAAAGACAAACTACAAGGACAGAAATAAAATCAGTGGTTGGCAGAGCCTGGGAGTGTAGGAAGGGATTAACTATTCATGGACACGAGTGAACTTTTTAAGATGATGGGCATTTCTATTTCTTGATGATGGTGGTGGTTACGTGATATTCATCTGCCAAGATTCATAGAACTCTACATTTTTTTCAAGGATAAATTTTGCTGTATGTAAACTATACATCAATAAATATGATATAAAAATTATATAAGAGGGGCACCTGGATGGCTCAGTCAGTTAAACGTCTGCCTTTGGCTCAGGTCATGATCCCAGGGTTCTGGGATCAAGTCCCACATGGGGCTCTCCACTCATCATCGAGTCTGCTTCTCCCTCTCCCTCTGGGATCTCTCTTGCTTTTGCTTTCTCTCAAATAAATAAATAAAATCTTTAAAAATAAAACAATTAAAATTACATAAGAAAAGAGAATGTTTTGACTATTATCTGGATAATTTTACGTTTTGCCAAATATCTATTCTGTTCTCCAGCCATCCAACCAGGAAACAACTGACTTGTCACACTCAATCAATATTAGTGAGTAAATAAGCCACCACCAGTATAAGCTGAAGAAGAGCGTTGCCATTTTAACCCCTGGGAATCGTTGAAAATAAGAAAACCACTACAATGATCCAGATCAGGGGTAAGAACATGCAGGCGCATGAGATCAAAGAATGCACCTCTCCTGAAAGAGAAGAATGCAAAAAGTGGATTTAAATTTAAAAAAAAAAGAAAAAAAGAAAGAGAGAACGCATCAGCAAGTTCCTCACGGAGGTTACCTGAAGAATGCCGACAAATACACCCCACAAAACTGAAGAACCTTGAGTGCATGACGCTAAGTGAGATAAACCAGAGAGCAAGAGAAACAAATGTTGTATGATCTCTTATGTGGAAACTAAAAAAACAATCAGTGGTTGTCAGAGTTGAAGAGTGAGGAGTGGGGGAAATGAGTGAAAGTGGTCAAAAGGTCCACACTTCCAGTTATAACACAAATTAGTTCTGAGGATATAATGCACAGCATGGTGACTATAGTTAACAATACTGCACTGATATCTGAAAATTGCTAAGATAGCAAACTTTAAAAGTTCTCATCACAAGAAAAAAACTGTGTAACTACATCAGGTGATAGATGCTAACTATACTTAGTGTAGTAATCATTTTTTAATATATACATATATCACATCATTATGTTGTACACTTAAAACTAATGTAATGTTATATAGCAATTATATCTCAATAAAACTGGAAGGGATGGGGGAGAGAAGCAAAACTAAAGAGCCTGCATTTGGACACTGAGCATGACAGGGGACAAGTTCCAGATAATAATAACACTTGTCATGTGAAAACTTACCTCTTCAATTATTAAAACACAAAACAATATGTAGGAGAAAAGCATATATAGTGAAGTTGTAAAGGAATGCCTGGGAATTAGAAACTTCTAATTCAGGGTGAGAGACATCTCCAGTTGCAGGGAAGGGGATTGGAGAGGAATACATAGAGCACTTTGATTTTATAGATCCAGAGCCTTACTGCCATTGCAAAATCCCACACTCATTTGGAGGATGCGCGTGCACGCACACACACACACAGACACACACACAAAACCTGACCTAACCTGACATGAGAATTTAAAGTCTGAAATTATCCCACTTAGGCTAAATAGCCAAACATTTAGATTGTGGAAATATTAATATTTAGCTAGGGGTACAATGCAGACCTCACTAGAAGTGTTACATTTTAGGTCATATTTAGACAGTCCTAGTCTTTCCAAAATTTGAAATAATCTGAATTGGTTTTTTTTTCAATAATCTGTATTTTAAAACATATCTTACTCTGAGGATTTCAAATGAGGGCTTGTGGGTCTCTGGTGGTAACATTGTATTTCTTAAGCTGGTACATAGGTGTTGAAATTTTCTTCATGCTTTTTTTCTAAAATATTTTTCTAAATATTTTATAATAAATGGCTCCAAGATTAAAACATTTGTCAATTTTCCTGACCCCTTACTCCTACCTTAGAGAAGCTAGAAGCAGGAACAATTGGTAATTAATGACAAAACCTACCAAACTTCCCTCCCTGCCCTCCCCCTGCTCCCACAGCACCAAGTCCCCAGCATCACAGGTCAGGCCAAGCTGAGGAGAGAATCTGAACTGATGGAAACTGGACTTTTTCCTGCCCTTAATGGTGATTGAAAAGCTAAGACTTCTATCAGAGTTTCTGTCCAGGGGGTCGAGAAGGGAAATTTATCAGAGAATGTCTGAAAGCAGTAATGGGAGAAAAATAGAACTGATTCTTGACTACTCATCCATTGACCTCATCCTATTCAATAAAACAGAATACGCTCAGAGTCCAAACAAATGCACATTTTGTTAATCTCGTAAGAAGTCTCAGTGTTATGGCTGATTTCATTATTGAGTTATGATCATTAACTGCAATCATCATAAATTTATGGATTTCTGAGAGACTGATTTCTGTAGATAATATTGTGATTATGGCTTCCTTGTTTTGCAGCTAAGTGAATGAAATGGACTTGCTTCATTAACTCTCTAAGTTCCCTTCTCCTGTACCTTTGCTAATTCAGAAAATACTTCTGACACAGTGTACTATTTTTCTAGAAAATAATATTCATTTATTCTTATTTGGATTGATTGACTTGACTTGGAGCCTCGTCGACACAAGCGGGACAGCTGTGGAACAAAAGGCAATGGTCCCCAAACCTGGCGGACTATGAGCATCACGGGATGTGTTTTAAAAAAACAAAAACACAAAACAACTTGACATTCTGATTCATTAGGCCTGGAATGGGGCCTAAGGATCTGTATTTTCAAAAATCTCTCCGGATGTTTCTACTGTGCAGCCAGGTTTAACAACCAAGACTCCAGAGTACTCGTGCTTTTTAAACAATGACCTTGAGGTAGCAGGCCAAGAAGAAAGAAAAAAAAAAAAAAAAACTTTTATTTACTGTGCTGATTCATTCTTGTTCACTCAGCTAAGACTTTCAGCACAGACTTTCTATGTATGTTGTCACTTTGCTTGATGAAATTCTTGAGATATAAGACGATCAATAAAAATTAAATGAACTCTTCCTCTGGGTTTTTTCTCCCTCATTATTATTGGCAACGTATGTGGTAGAACTAACCGGGGTGCAGGCAACATTAAGCTAATATATAACACTTTGTGTTCAAGAAGAGCAGTCTGTCTGGGCCTCTTAAAACTCATTATAAAATAAAATACACATTTTGCTGATAGAAAGTAAAAATGCCAATTTGTGCAAAAACTAAACACTACATAAGAAAATTGTATGCTATGCCCCAGCTACTTCGATCTAATAAAAATCGTCAAAGCTGTTCACGATTCTGTGACTTTCACCTGCCATTCCTCTGTAGGGAAATTTCTTCCTCACTTTCTTTGTCCAAGAAACCATGCCCTAGTTTTTACAAACGCTTAGAAGGAAACATAAATGTAAATCTTTGTGACCTGGGATTAGGCTGTAGTTTCTGAATATGACACCTAAAGCACAAGGAACCAAAGGAAAAAAATAAAGAAATGGGACTTCGTCAAAATTAAGATCTTCGTGCTTCAAAGACACTATCAAGAAAGTGAAATGACAACGCACAGAATGAGAGGAGTATTTGCCAATCATTTATCTGATAAAGGTCTAGGAATCAGAATATATAAAGAATAATTAAAACTCAGAAATTTAAAAACAAATAACCCAGTTTAAAAATTGGCAAAGGATCTGAATAGACATTTCGCCAAAGAAGTCATGAAAATGGCCAATAACACATGAAAAGCAGCTCAACATCCCATTACATGCAAACGCAAAGCAAAACCACAATGAGAGACCACTTCATATCCACAAGCATATCTATAACCAAAAAGATGGCCAATAACAAGAGTTGGTAAGAAGGTAGAGAAATCGGGGCGCCTGGGTGGCTCAGTGAGTTAAAGCCTCTGCCTTCGGCTCAGGTCATGATCTCAGGGTCCTGGGATCGAGCCCCGCATCAGGCTCTCTGCTCCGCAGGGAGCCTGCTTCCTCCCCTCTCTCTCTCTGCCTGCCTCTCTGCCTACTTGTGATCTCTCTCTCTCTGTCAAATAAATAAAAAATCTTTAAAAAAAAAAAAAAAAAGAAGGTAGAGAAATCGGAACCCTCCGACAACTGCTGGTAAGAATGTAACATGGTGCAGCCACACTCGAAAACAATTCAGCAGTTCCTCAAAAAGTTGTGCATAGAGTTAGCATATGACCCAAGAATTCCACTCATCGGTACAGATATACACTCAAGAGAACTGAATACAAATGAGCACACAAAAACAGACACATGCAAGCTCATAGCAACATGACCCATTATAGCAAACAAATGTAAACAACCCAAAGGTCCATCGGTAGATGAATGGATTTTTCAAAATGTGTACACAAATGTACAGGCGTACAATGGAATCTTATTTGGCCATAAAAAGCCACTGAAACACACTAGATCATAGACGGAACTTGAAAATATTACGTCATGTGAAAGAAGCCAGACACAGAAGGACACATACTGATTGTATGATTCCATCCACAGAAGCTTTGAGGGTAACATCTCAAGCCAGCCCCGGAACACTGACAGAGGGCAGGGAGAGACCAAAGAAAGCACAAGCCACTCCTGATTGGGAGGTGGCCGTTTCATAAGTAAAGGAACTTACTTTTGAAGTTTGTCCTGAGCCATGGTGAGATGAGCAGATCTGTGCATGTGTCCAGGAGAATCTTGAAAGGTTCCAGAGGGACCTCAGCAGGATGAAGCCCTGTATACACTCGACAGGATCGCAACCACACTTTACTATCCCAGGGCCGTATCTTTGGGGCAGCTTCTATGGGGAAGGCAAGCGGAGTGCTCATTCCAAGTACAAAGGAGGGGGTGAGAAGCCCCCCATTGCCCAGTCCTGCTCATGAGTCAACTGGCCATCCAGAAGCCCCTCTCAACAGCACTTCACTCTGTCAAGGTGAGTGGGCTTCAGGTCAGGAAGAGTGGGCGGAATGTATATTCCAACGACAGGGGAGGGGTTAGGAGCCTCCCCTCCCACAGGTTCAGCTCTGGGGTCAACCAGCGGTCATGCCCTCTCAGTGACCTCCTCCGAAATCCATTTATATGAAATGTGCAGGATAGGTAGATCAGCGAAGACCAAAGGTAGTGGTTGGGGGGTGAGGGACACAGACGGTGACTGTGAATGCCTATGTTAATGACTTTCTTTTTAGGGTGAAGAAAATGCTCTGGAATTAGATAGCAGTGATGATTGCACAACAATTTGAATATACTAAAAAATACAGAATCATACATTTTAAAAGACTGGATTTTATGGTATATTAACTATATCTCCGTTTAAAAAAATAAAATAAAAATTAATTGAGTGTCCACAGTACTTTTCAGGCATGGTTACAAGCAAATCCTGTAATCCACCTTGTTACTCTTCGTATCTTGGGAAATGTTGATTTGTGGTAACTTGCATATGAGGTTTTTTTTTTTTAACCATATATGACAACACTGCTGCAGGGCCTTGGGGAGATGGTGGGGTTTGCCTTCAGGGACTGTCAGTCTAGGAAGGGACAAAGCCTGGGAGAGGAAACTAAAATCTGTGAAGCACATTTGGGACAGAAGGAGATGGGACTTCTATTTCTCCAAGTGTCTTGCTGTTGCTATCTAAACCGGGTACTTCCCGAAGTCGAAGTCCCACAGTTTTGTAGTCCTGCCCAGAAGGCATGCAAAAGAGACCTGCTGCTAACCCACAGAGGAGATCTGGGAGCCAGGGGGAGTGGCACCTCGTAGCCAAGCACAACTGCAGCCCTTTCAGGGAGGTGGTGAGTAAGACTCAGAAGCCAAGTCCACCAGACTGCCAGAATTTCTTTTTTTTTTTTTAAGATTTTATTTATTTATTTGACAGATTGAGATCACAAGTAGGCAGAGAGGCAGGCAGAGAGAGAGGAGGAAGCAGGCTCCCCGCTGAGCAGAGAGCCCGATGCGGGGCTCATCCCAGAACCCCGGGATCATGACCTGAGCTGAAGGCAGAGGCTTTAACCCACTGAGCCACCCAGGCGCCCCCAGAATTTCTTATTGCATGTTGCCATCCATGTTGAATCTCCTGTTTTGTCTTTCCCCATAAGTAAAGGCTGCGATAAACATTGAGCCATTCAAAAGGAATTAAGGGAATTATTTACGCCCACACTTTACAGACCCAGGGAAGGGAAATCCACATCCCCCTGAAATCGACATCATGGAAAGAAATTTCCCAAGAGAGACAAGGATCCGCTATAGAGTTTGCCGTCCCCATGAGGAGATTCTCCCTCTGTTAAAAAACTGCAGACTCAGGCTATTGTTTTATTAAAGTTACCACTGGGATTCCCCATAAAATCCGTTAAAAAGAAAGAAACCTCAGAGTTTCAAGATAAATGTTAATCTCAGAAAGTGAAATTTTTCCTTGAACAAACATTTTCTGGCCCTCTTGATTTCACTCTTCCCATCCCATACATATATATTCTTTAAATAACATATTTAGGGTCTAATCATGTTACTATTTTTGAAATCAAGCTTAAATTATATACATCACTACCGACCCCCAACACAATGCAGCACACCATCATGTTTCACTTTCTTCAAATATTTCAATATCTGGATCCATCTTTCCTAATGACTTGTTTACCGCGTCTGCTCTCTAGACTGCAAGCTCACTGAGACTAAGATGGGACCTTGTCTATTTCATTCAGAACCTGCTGTACCTAGTATGTAGTTAGGCACTCAATAAATAGTGATGGAATGAATGAATGAATGTCTCATTGTCTTATATTTTTGGAGAAACACTAACCTAACGGATATGTGCAGTCCTTCAAATCAGTAAGATCTGATCTTTGTATTGTGCAAATCACTTTTGTAACACTTTGTTGCTGGTAGAGGTTATATAATGGAAACCACTGTTTACTGTTCAATCATTACAATTGTTCTTAAGGAATAAGTTTGAATAGATCTACAACACTCTCTCATCCTCTTGCTACCAATGGCAAACATCCAAGGAAGCATATTAACAGAAGTGTCACCTCCTCCAAGAAGCCTCCTCTGATTCCCTTGAGGCAGATAGACATGAACTTTTTCTATCTTCAGTGTCATTTTTATAAAATTGCATTTGGACAGTTACCTACTATTGTCCTCAGCTGTTTCCCCTCGCTTTTGCCACAACACTGTGTCTTTTTTTCTACTTTCCTAATATCTGACACATGGCAAGAAATCAATATTTACTAGTGAAATAACCGATTAACGCATTAAAGTGGGAATATTATTTCTATAAATACATCAGTTTGTTTTCTTTGGCTTTTCCTGGTCTGTAACATCCCCCTTGATATTCCAAAGACCCCAGGAAGATGAGGATTATCACACCAGGAATTTGAAGGAAATAAATAGTAGGTTTGAATTTTTGACATATAGAAGAGGATTATTTTTAGACTCAGGATATGCTGTAAGGGAAAGCGTTGGCCATAATGAAAGGGTGTTAGCCCAGCCTTCCAGTCCAGGAGACATGGAAAGGAGAAAGGGAAACAGCAGGGAAATGTGATTAGCTACAAACCCTCATGGGGTTTATGAGAGAGTTATGATAAGAGCACTCAAATAAGCATGGGGAAGTCTGTCCAGCGGCCCACTTCTCTGGCCTTATAGACTGGAATGGCGTCAAGCCTCCAGCGGAAGCCCCAAGTGCAGTCTGTAGCTTCATCCCATGGCACGGGTGCAGGGATGGGGCCAACACTGATGGCCCGAGTTCCCCATGGCTTTCCAGCAGCCTTCAATGGATCCAGAAGTTTCCTGGAGCCCCAGTACAGGGCCACAAAGGGGCTTAGAGAGCTGTGGGATTTGGGCAAAGATGCTTTCATGACAAGAGGCAAATGGCTGAAAACCACGAGCTTTAGTAGCTGGTGTCCAAGTCATGTCCATAAAGAACTGAGGAGATTTCATATAAGGAACAAAACCCTGGGCATTCACAGTGCCTGGATAGACAGAATCTGAGTTGTATATGCCTGCCTGGCTGAGACTAATTGGAAAGCAAAGAAGGAGGGCCCAGAACGCCGGGCCTTTTTTGAAGTTTCTTGGCTGAAAGCGGCGGGATTCTTACTGCGGTTCAAGGTTGTCACCTAGGGAGTAAATGTTTTAAGTTTTGAAGAATAACAGACAGGTGTGGCGGTCACGTACTTGACGAACTCCTTGCCTCCTCGCACTTCTCACGAGCCGCCCCATCTATTCCGGTCCTGAGCGCGAAGGTTACGCTTGGCTCGTCGCTTTGCGCTCGCGCCTGGGGTCCTGCTCTGCTCTCAGGAAAGGAGAGACAGAGCTCGGCTCCAGGCCTTTTGCCAGTGGAGCATCTGGTCCCCAGGCCTCTCCTTTCTCCTACCAAGGTGTCTGGAGAAATCTTTCCAGTTGCTGACTGGGAATCTGCTGGCCAAGCCAACAAGTGGAGCCCCGTGGGAGGAACTCGCGTCCGGAGCCCTCGGAAACCAACAGGAGGGGACCGCGACGCAGTGAGTCCCTCGAAAGCCTGCTTGGGCTTGCCGAGCTCCAGGGAACTTTCTGGCTTGGGTTTCCTGTCTCTGTCACAGGTCAGCATTTCTCCGCAGAGCAAAAGCAATACATTGAGATTCTCAAGCAGCTCCTTAAGGGGAGTGGGGCCTCTGTATCAGAGGGCCAACTTCGGGGTTTGTGAAAGACTATTATTGAACATGACCCCTGGTTCCTTGATTGAGGAACTGTAGATTTATTAGTATGGGAAAGAGTTGGAAAAAATTTAAAACGGAGTCATGAGCAAGGAAAGAGGGTACCTACCGCTCACCTCCCTTACGTTGTGGGGGCTAGTGAGGTCTGCTTTGCCTCCATGACAGATTGAGGATACACCTGGCCTTGCCAAAGACACAGGAGGACTCCCTGCCCCTATGCTCCACGCTCCCTCAGTTGCCCCTGTAAGCGCCCCCCCCCCCATCCAAGCAGGACCGGTTAACTGAAAGGGAAGAATTCTCCCCAACACACACACACACACACACACACACACTGCCCCCCCTTTTCCCGCCCCAAGTTCCTCAGCCGCTGCCTGGGACACACCCCAGGAGCAATCTTTACTAAAAAATTGCCTTTCAGTTAGTACTCACAGGTGAGCCCTCAGCTTTCCTCATCATAATGCGGCAACAACAACAGTGTATTTAGGAACCACTTGCCTTCAATCCCTTTAAAGAAGTTAGAAAAAGCAGGGAAAATAGTGCCAGGGGTCCATTTTCAAAAGGCCTTATCTCCTCCTGCGCAGACCTTGATGCCATGTCACCATGGGATTGGCAAATTCTCTGTAAAATAGTCCTTAAAGCTCCTCCGTATCTTGTTTGGCGATCAGAATTTGACAATTTATGTGAGCAACGGGCTACCCAAAATCAGCTGTCTGGAATCCCTATAACAGCCCATATGTTACAGGGCCTTGGATAATATTCCACAGTAGACCAGCAGCTCAATTTTGATCCACAAGGGGATGACCAAAGTTCTCTCTGTGCAAAGAGAGCCTGGGAAGGCATCCCTGAAAATAATGTGACACAGTGTTCGTTGGCTATTATCAAGCAGGGACCACAAGGGCCCTTTATAGAATTCATTGATAAACTACGGCAGGCAGTAAGGAGACAGGTCAATCATAATCAGGCTGCTGATATATATCTTCCTGCTTCAGTTGGCCTTTGAGAATGCCAATAATGACTGCCAGGATGCTATCTATGAAAGGAGTAAGGGCCAAGCCCCTCCTGCTGGAGAACTTATCAAGGCCTGCCAATATATAGGAACAGAGAAACCCACAAAGTTAGGGTTTTCACAGCACCTCTCAGACCCCCAAAATCCCAAAAAGAAAAGAGAAAGGAAAATTCCAAAACCTGTTTTCAGTGTGGCAAGCTCGGTCACCTTAAAAAGGATTGTCGTTCCAATGCTCCCTCCTCTAAAGGAGAACTCTTTTAAAGCTTCTAAGGATGTATGCACCCGCCCCCCCACCCATTGCAATAAGGGCTTTCATTGGATTAAACAATGTAGAACAAAATTTGATTGTGATGGAAATCTCCATTCCTTAAGAAACTTCAAAGGAGGCCCAGGGTTCAGGGCATTCTTCCTTTGCTTTTCCATTAGTCTCATCCAGGGAGGCACATACAAATCAGACTTTTTCTATCCAGGCACTGTGAATTCCCACAAAAAAACAGATCTGCCTCCGCTGTGAGTATGGCCATCTAAGGGCTCCTGCACACAACTCTGGGGCTCTCTGCCCTGGCCACCTCAGCCCAAGTAAGGCCCTCCTTCACCCCCACTAAATCCAGGTGCTTTACTGTGAAAATTTTTAAAAGCGTTTAAAAAAAAAAAAAAATCATGAGAGTGGCAGTTTGCAATTCACCCTGTGAATAAAGGGACCAGGAACCAGGGAACCTGAGTTCCAAGACTGGTCAAGCAGAGCAAGCTGCATAACCCTGGGCAAGGGAGTATTTAGTACCTCTGGGTATTAGGTGTCTATTGTTAGTATAAAGCGAGCCCTAATGAGGAGGTGAGATAAGGCAATCTCAAAGGAACCAACCAGTTCTGACATCCTAAGATTCGTGTAAACACAGGAGTTGGTGAA
This sequence comes from Lutra lutra, assembly GCF_902655055.1. Classification (NCBI taxonomy): domain Eukaryota; kingdom Metazoa; phylum Chordata; class Mammalia; order Carnivora; family Mustelidae; genus Lutra; species Lutra lutra. Next base: position 48,981,043 of record NC_062286.1, read on the forward strand.
GTGCCATCTCGTGAAGCGTATTTGTAAGGGAGGAGGGTGCTTGTTTATAGGCAGGAGAATAGCACTCTGTGATCCTCAAACAAGCTAACCCTCAAATCTTAATTTTGTTATTATGCTACCTAATGGAATTAATTATACGGTCACCTAAATTAAGAGGTTTATTTACCATTCTTCATCTTTTAAAGAAATACAACAGCATTTGATCTCAACAATAGCCTCTAATCCAGTCACCATGGGAAATAGAGCAAATCCTAGAATGTGTCCTGGGTAGAACAACATGAAATTCTGTTTAAATTATGCTATATAAGTGACATAAATAAATGACTTTAATGTATCTCCTCAAAAGATGGTTCCTATATAATAAACAGCACTTTGGATCATGTGATTTCATCTCATGTTAATTACCAAATTTTTTCTCACTAAAAAAAAATCATTGCTCACCACACTAAGTGAGCTTAAGGAGAAAGATCAAGAATAGTGAAAGCAAAAGAGAGAATAAGAATATGAACTCATTCTAGAAGGAGTCTTTGCCACATGTGAAATATATTGGGATGGAAATCCACAGAAACATATTAAATGGAAATCCAGAGGCAAAGAGGAAAAGATCTCTACAAGGGAATATGAAATATGAGTGTACACCTTCCCCAAGCACGCTACTAGCCGTGTGCTTGCCCTAGAGTATGTAAGCATTCCTTAGGATTTTTCTCCTTCAAAATCAGATGACCATCACCATTGGAAAATAGAAAAGCCTGTGGTAGGTGAGGAAAGAGGACACCCAGTCAACATCATCTGTTGTCAAAGAAATCATTTAAAAAGCAATCTGATATGAAGCCAAATGGATGGGAAAGCTGGTGATATTACTGATTAAATTTGATTGTAGTTTAATGTACGTTACCAAAGAGATAGTTTTAGTTTTACAATATGCTATGTTATAGCATCAGCATAGGGTGGAAGATTAAAACAACTGTGTGTGTGTGTGTGAGAGAGAGAGAGAGAGACAGAGAGACAGAGAGAGAGATAGACAGAAGATACTGTATAAGCAAGTAAAACTTTGATAGCTGAACTTTCTAACCAAATGTGAAAGATGAATTTTACTACTGGCTAATTTCAACCAAAAGAAATTATAACAGCTTTCTCCAAGAACTCAAGATTTCATCGATATTAAAATTTTTTGTGCTTCAGAGTCACTATTAAGAGCATGAAAACAGGGCACCTGGGTGGTTCAGTGGGTTAAGATTCCAACTGTTGATTTTGGCTCAGGTCATGATCTCCGAGTTTTGGGATGGAGCCCTGTGTCAAGCTCTATACTCAGTGCAGAGTCTGCTTGAGATTCTCTCTCTCCCTCTCCCCACTTGCACACCTGCTCTCTAAATAAATAAATAAATAAAATTGTTTAAAAAAGCAGGAAAACAAGGTATGGCCTGAGAGAAATAATTACAAATCATATATCTGACAAAATAATTGTATGTAGAATATATAAATAATTCTCAAAACCCAACAATACAAAAACAACTCAATTTAAGAACTGGTGAAGAAACTGAACGTTTACTAAGGAAGATATAAGGATAAGCACATGAAAACATGTTCAACATCATTAGCCATTAGAAATGCAAATTGAAACCATAATAAGATACCATAACACACTTATTATTAGAATGACTAAATTCTTAAAAATACTGATAATACCAAGCAGAAGCGAAAGGACAGCGAACTGGAGCTCTCATACAATGCTGGTGAGAAGGCAAGATGGTACAACCACTCTGGAAAATAGTTTGGCAGTTTCTTACAAAGTGAAATATACTCTTTTTTTTTTTAAGATTTTTATTTATTCATTTGACAGAGAGATCACAAGTAGGCAGAGAGGCAGGCAAAGAGAGAGGGGGAAGCAGGCTCCCTGTTGAGCAGAGAGTCCGATGTGGGGCTCGATCCCAGAACCCTGAGCTCATGACCTGGGCTGAAGGCAGAGGCTTAACCCACTGAGCCACCCAGGTGCCCCATAGTGAAATATACTCTTAACATATGACCTACCAATCCCACTCTTGGGTATTTACCTTAGAGTAATGAAAACTTAACTTATTCATTTGCTAGGACTGACATCGCAGACTGGGGGAGCTTAAGCAACAAATATATTTTCTCACAATTCTGGTGATTTGAAGTCTGAGACCGAGGCATCAGCAGGGATGATTTCTTCTGAAGCCTCTCTCCTTGGCTTGTAGATGGCCATTTTCTCCCTGTATCTTTACATGGCCTCTCTCCTACACCTGTCTCTGTCCAAATTCCCTCTTCTTAAAAGCATACCAGTCATGATGGATTTGGGTCCTCCCTAACGCTCATATTTTAACTTAATTACCCTTTACCTCCAAATATAGTCACATTCTGAGGTACTGGGGGGTTAGGACTTCAGTGTACAAATTTGGGGGATCATGATTCAGCCCATAGCACTTAATCTACTGGCCCCCCAAAATTCTTTTCCTTCTTACATACAAAACGCATTCACCCCATCCCACTAGCCCCCAAAGTCTTAATCCATTCCAGAATCAACTCTGAGTCAAAAATACCGTCTAAATAAGACTTGAAGTATAATTCATCCTGATGCAAAATTCCTCTCCAGCTTGAAATCTGTGAAACCAGATAACAAATTATCTGTTTCTAATATACAATGGTGGGGTAAGCATGAGGTAGATACTCCAACTCCAAAGGGGAGAAATCAGAGAAAAGAAAGGACTCACAGGTCCCAAGTACAAAACTTAGCTGAGCAAATCCCCTTAGATTTTAAGTCTTGAGAATAATTCTCTTTGTTCCAATGTTCTGTCCTCTAGGCCAACTGAGGTGGCTCTGATGTCTGAAAGCACAAGAGTAGCAACCTTTCCCCTCAATCCTGGATAGTGGCAGCCTGGTCTGAGGAAACTGAGGAGATGCCCCACCCTCTACAACCTAGGAGGTAGCCATGATTTCAGGAACTGAGGAAGAGACAGCATCACCCCTACCCCAGGCCTGTTCCCTCTGTGCCCATGGTGGCAAAGGCCACCTTGCTGACGTCTAAACCACCTTCAGGGTCATTCTTCCCTTTTCCTGCTGGATAACATACACAGAGACAAATAGCTCTAATGGCCTCTCTTGCAGAAACTCAGAAATCCAGCGGTCACCTCCCTTTACTTCATCTTCTTTCACCTTCAGTCTGAACCGGCAGCGTTTGTATCCATATGACATTTGCAAAACACTTGTTGGTCCCCAGTGCAACAGGAGTCCAAGCCATCAGGAAACAATGTCCTCCATGGATCTTGCCTGGATAACCACATCTCTACTCCTGGCTTCTGCAGACTTGGTTGTTTGAATCCATGAGTCATACCTATAATCTCTTTAAGAATGGGTGTCTACCACACCCTTGAGGGTCTCAGCAGAACATGCTTTCTGACATTTTGTAATATGGAAAAGTTGAGAATTTACCAAATCTTCATATTTTGATTCCTTTTTGCTTAACAATTCTTCTCCAATATATCTCTCCCCAGCAAAGAGAAACCATACCATGCTTTCAGCACTTAAATCTCCTTAGCTAAATGCTCAAGTTCATCATTTACAAGTTCTGCTTTTCACAAAACACAACAAAATTCAGTCAAATTCTTTGCCACTTTATAACAAAGATAGCCTTTCCTTAGGTTTCTAATAAGAAAAATACCTACGTATAAATTTCTATAGCAACTTCATTCATAATTGCCCCAAACTGGACATCATCCAAATGTCCTTCAGTAGGTGAATAGATAAACTTTGTTATATAACTGTACTATGGAATGCTGATCAGCAAGAAAAAGGAATGGACTATTGACACATAACTTGAATGAATCTCAAAGGTATTGCACTGAGTTAGGGCAATTTTAAACGTTACATATTGTATGATTCCACTTATATGACATTTTCAAAAAGACAGAAATGTAGTGTTTGCCAGAGGTGAGGTGGGTCAAAGATGTGACTATAAAGGGAGACCATGAGGGAATTTTCTGGAGTGACAGAACTGTCCTGCATCCTGATTGTGGTGATGATTTCATAAATCTATACCTATGTCAAAATTTGTAGAAGTAAATACAGTAAGAAAAGAAGTCAATTTTACAGTGTGATAATTTTTTAATAGAACAAAACTGTCAAAATTTCTAAAGAACTTAATCTATTTTAGCCTAAAGTTCTAACTCTACCCTAAAGAAACTATGATTTATACTGCAAAATTCCCTTAAACTCTCACCATATGTAATTATTACAGAAAAAAACCTAGGAGACTCATATTGACTCAACCTCTGACACATTCTACCTTGCTCAATTCTGACCTTTCAAGGTTCTAACAAAAATTAATATCAGAGTCATATGCCCAAGAGGTGCAAGCTGTACTTCTAAGTATCCCCAGATATACCCCTGAATAATATCAAATAAGGAGGGAGGATAGATTGAAAGAGAAATAAAAGTCTGCCTTAAAGGGACCTATTCAGGTTGTTTTTTGCTTTTTTTAACCACAAATCCTGAGATTATGCTTCAAGCCATACAACTGTGGATACTTGTTTCCTGATATAAATACTGCTCAAAATCCTACAACCTGGGTGTCTATTCTCCCCAGGGGTCAAACTCCAAAGTTCACTAAAATAAGAAATGGATTGTAGTTTTATCCAAAGACTTTTAAATCAAAGTGAATGCTTAGGACAAAGAACTTATATTTAATTTGTCTTCTCTTACTGCCTGCCCCTTTTTCTTTATGTTGGTTCAAGATAGAGTGTTATGATTATCTTCCCCTAGTTTTTTCTACTGTCATCTTTAGTGTCTTTGTTCCTGTAAAGACTTTAAATTCCTTAATTCACCTTTCCCAATCAGTGGCTGCCAACTTTTCCAACTGCTGGATTTTGTCATTCAGCCCCAAATCTCTCTAGTAAGAATCTTATAGCCATGCCCCGAAATCCAAATGGCCCTATTTTTCACCCCAAAACTAATCATTAATTTCCCTTAAATATTCAGCATGGGGTGGTGGGGGAGCCTCAGTGGTTCAGTTGGTTAAACATCTGACTCCTGATTTCAGCTCAGGTCATGATTTCAGGGTCATGGGATCAAGTCCTGACTGGGGTTCCAAGCTGAGCACTGAGTTTGTCTGTACTTACTCTGCTCCCCTCTGCACTCTCACATGCTCACTCACTCTCTCTCTAAAATAAATAAGTAAATAAGAACTTTAAAAAAAATTCAGGCATGCCTGGGTGGCTCCATCAGTTAAGCAGTCAACTCTTTTTGGCCCAGGTCATGATCTTCAAGTGGTGAGGTGGAGACCTGTGTCAGGCCCCACACTCAGCACGGAGTGTGCTTGAGATTCTCTCTCTCTGTCCCTCTCCCCTGGCCCCTCCCCCACTCGTGCTCTTCTTTCTCTCTCTCTCTCTAAAATAAATAAATAAATCTTAAAGAAAAATTCAGCACAGGAATATTATGAACATTGATGTATTTTAATTAGACTTTAGTCCTGTGTTACTAATTGCTGGTACTAATATCTCCCCGAGCTTCAGAGGAACTTAAGAAACGTTAGAGATAAGAATGGCTATAGTTAAGTTATTTTATGAAAAAGCTATTTAGAAATTAGTACATGACCTAATGATCTATTTAATTTCACCTAAGGTAATGGTCCTCCACAATGAGGCTAATTAAGTCCAGAGAGGAATTGGTACTGATCTGTTACTGTAAACAATATAGTTATGTCCCCTCTTTGTGTACCCTGAGGAATACTCTTGCATTAACAGATGGCCCTCTTATGCTTAGCATACATAATTGAACTACCACTACCACCCACCCATCATCACTCCTGTTGCTCATCATGCATTAAGAGCATAGCATATTAATTTTAAAAAGGATTCAGAGATTTTTAATTTCCCTAGATTACAAAAAAATTCTGCTATGGATAGGAATTCATGAACAAAACTGTATGAGCTAAAGTAGATTTCTGATTGCCAACCAGGTAGGAAATGAAATGGCTCAAACTCTAGGGGTCAGACCAGCATAAACTGGTCTGAACCAGCATAAAGGTCATAAAGAAGTCCTGTGTAATCCATATGTTCTTGATGACTTATATTGGCCAGTCAATACAGAGTCCGTACAATTAACCATCAATGTTGTTGCAACTGGGTGAACATTTCAAGGAAAGGATTTCAACTAGTCAACAACAACAACAAAAAAAAATGGGGGGGAGGGGGAGAGAGACACTGGTTATCTAAGATTAACCAAACTAACCCATGGAACTACTCTCTAGGTAGGCCTAACCCAACTAAAATATTGGCTATGAAGTGGGTTCCAACATGTCTATTGTTGTCCCTATGCTCCTTGCTTCTCTACTATCTGACACCCAGGTGCTTGACTGTTGATAAGTAATTGTTATCCCAACACAACCTCCCCTTGATTGTGGTGCATTTAAAAAAAAAAAAAAAAAGTTCTCAGTCAGCTCAAGATCCCTGGAATCAGAGGTTGACTTAATGGTGAGACTGAAACATCTTAACAGGGAGTGGTATAGACCTGACTGAACTAACTGACATGATGGTGTCAACAGAAGGACACTCACAGCCAACAGATCCACATACATCATTGATACCCCATGTCTGAAACACAAGGTTTCTTAGAGAAGCCACAAATAATTGAAATTGTCTTTCCTGGTAACTGTCAGTTTGCTCAAAGACAAAGAGTCCTCTTTGATAGCTTTCAGTCATTCAGCTTACCCAAGGAGACAAATGAGATTCTGTTCTAGAGACCATAAGCAAATTTGCCTTTTTAAAAATCTGTCCTTATTTCAGTCCATGAAAGATCTAAGTATGCTGTTTCTCCCTCACATATGAATAAACCTCATGGTACTCCTATTAAGTATGTTATGGTCAGCTTATCATGGTATGAGCCTGTATATATGTAGAGAGAGAGAGATTCCGCTGTACATATATAACAAATTTTATTCAGCCATGCCCTAATGTAAAACTGGGTTATCATCACTATTACAAAGCAGTATTGTGGGAGATGTTTTTACAATTTATATTTTCCGTGATTATTTCCTTTGAGGGATCTTCAAAAGTAGATATACTTGATAAAAGAGTATCCAAAATGTTGAGAATTTGAAAGAAATTACCAATTTGTTTTCCAGAAAGTTCCTACAAAATTTACTTTCCTGCCAACAATATATGAGACCAGATTTAACTACATCTTCGCAAGAGCCAGGCATTATTGCTCATACTTGGAAAAAAACAAAACAGTGCTGACGCTTTTATAATTTGTATTTTATTGATGATTCTTCAGCTTGAAATCTCTTATATAATTTCTGTATGCTATTGATTTTTCTGTTTCTCATCAGTTACTTGCTTGTTCATGTACTTTGCATATCCTTTTTTATTATTGATTATAACAGCTTTGTATATATAAAGAATATTAAGTATATTAATTTAATGCAGTAAGATTCTAGCAAAAATATCTATCCTGTACATATGTAATCTCAATCGAAATAACAATTGGAATTTCTATACAACTTGATGACCCAATTATAAAATTAATCTGGAAGAATAAATGTATGAGAAGAGTTGAAACATTTAGAAAATGAGTGTTCCCATATATTCCCTTGCTGAATGTATGTTATGTAGCAGCATTTCAAAGAATAACAAATGACTATCCAGAAGAGAAAGAGAAAAATGTCTTCTACTTCACACAATATAAGAACAACAAGAAAGTTATTCCAGGGTAGTCTTAAAATCTAAAGTTAAAATTGAAACTATAAAATGGTCAAAGAAAGGATACATTTTTATTTTTTATTTTTTTTTAAGATTTTACTTATTTACTTGACAGAGAGAGATCACAAGTAGGCAGAGAGGCAGGCAGAGAGAGAGAGGGAAGCAGGCTCCCCACTGAGCAGAGAGCCCGATGAGGGGCTGGATCCCAGGACTCTGAGATCATGACCTGAGCCGAAGGCAGCGGCTTAACCCACTGAGCCACCCAGGCGCCCCATCCAAGGATACATTTTTAAATAAACTTTTTAGTTTATAGTAATTGTAATTTTACAGAAACATAATACAGAGACCCCCCCCCAAACTGTAAACCCCTCACCCGATTTCTTCTACTGTTAACATCTGATATTGCCGTGGTACATTAGTCAAAACTAATTACTGAAATGCTGGTATGGAACTGTTAACTAATCATCAGACGTCATTCAGATTCTACCAGTTTTCCATGACAGCCCCTTTTCTTTCTTATGATAAGAGATCTTACTATGTCGGAAAACCTTTTTTAAGACATGAAACTGAGACACCGTAAAAGAAAAGATTGATAGATTTGGCTACATAACAGTGAAAATGTTTCCATATGAAACACCCTGTGGACACAATGAAAAATCAATGAAAACGTCAATGTGTATTTATTAATTTTCTCATCCCTTCCAAAATATTATCGAGAGCTTACTTGGCCCTAGAGACAGAGCAGTGAACAAAACAGACAAAATCCTGTGTATCTCTAACAGTACCTTCTAACAAGAAGGAAGAGACAAGACAACAAACCAAATAAATAGTCAAGTTTCTAGTCCATTAAGAGATGTGAAATGTTATAGATAACAATAAAGCAAGGAGAGGAATGGGGAGTTCTGGGTGGGAGAGGTGGGACCAGTGGGAATATATCATTTTCAATAGAGTCAAGGTAATCTTCAATAAGAAAGTGTCATTTAAAAAATGACAAGGATGGGGCACCTGGGTGGCTCAGTGGGTTAAGCCTCTGCCTTCGGCTCAGGTCATGGTCTCAGGGTCCTGGGACCGAGTCCCACATTGGGCTCTCTGCTCAGCAGGGAGGCTGCTTCCCCCCTCTCTCTCTGCCTGTCTCTCTGCCTGTTTGTGATCTCTCTCTCTCTCTCTGTCAAATAAATAAATAAAATCTTTTTAAAATGACAAGGAATAAAACTGCACATATGGTGTGGGGAGGGATGGTGTTTCAGGCAGAGACAAGAGCCAGAACAGAGTCCAGGTATATATTCCCCTGCCGCAGGTGGGGAGTAACTGGGGAGAGTCATCCAGGTGAGATCTGAACGGTAACAGTGCCCAGACTGGGAAAGGCCTCAAAGGCCAGCATTTTTGAGTTTTGTTTCTGTTTTGTTTTAATTTGTTCTCACTGAGTTTAAAATGTAATATTCCTAACATAAAAAGAACATTCAAATAGCTATAATATACTATCATCAACCCTAAGGACAAATACAAATTAAAACAAGGAGCGTCATGCTCTCAGTTGAAAATAAGAGATTTTCTTCCTCTCTTTTTTCTTAGCGCACTGACGTTAGAACACTTGTAATTGTAGGGTACTTTCTCATCTCTTTGAAATATATATATAAATCCTTTTGAAAACTAGATAGGCCTTTTGTCAGCTTTATGATCCAAGACTGTCTTTCTCAAGGACCTGGGAGCCATCTATTTGAAATGTAATCATCAAGGGAGAGAGCACCCCTATCTCCCCATTTCCTTGGGAGGCTAGCATCTACCTTTCGTAGGCACCTTGCTCTAAGTTGCAAAGCTACCCCTTGTCATAAAGCTGTGAAAAGCTGTTTCTCTTCTGGATAAAGCCAATTAGCTAGCACTGATGGTCACTGCAATTACCAGGTGAATCCAGGATAAGCTGTGTGTGACAGATGGTGCTCTTCAGCCCACCAGCTTCACATCTAGCCTATTGTTTATCTTGAGAATATGTACAGAATGGCTTGAATCAGCTTAGCAGTGTAAGGGGTAAGTTTCCTTTCGGTTTGTGCAGTCTCGTAGCAGATTGCCTGTGATGTGCATTGCATTCTAGTTTGATGCTTCTTCAATAACAACACCATTTCCTTTCTCCACTACCTTTGTGGAGAGGTTTTCTGTATTGGAAGATTTGGGTTTTCATTGGATCTCCCCAACACAAGCTGTATCACGGGCTTGCTAGCTATTAGGCACTGCCATGAATGTTGACATTTAACATCCTCATATAATCAATAAGAAATTTGCATCGATGAGAAAAGCAAAATAACCCAGTCAGAAATTAGGAAGAGATATTCACATGCCATTAACAGAAGAAAGATATAAGAAAATAAAAATAACCAAAAATAATTAAAGTGACAGTACTTCTAGAGATAAGAAATAAAAACTAAAAGAAGTTAGATATTTTTTTCTCTATTGGATTGACAAAAAGTAAGGAAGGAAGGAAAAAAGGAAGGGAGGGAGGGGAAAAATGATAATGTCGATGGTTTGACAAAAGCACGGAAAAAGACACACTCACATACTATAAAAGGGACTTTAAAATAGAAAAACATTTTTGGAATACATTAGCAGGAACTCTCAAACTGAAATCAGAGATATACACACACATATGCTTATAATTTTTAACGTGCTTTCCTCTTTTGCCTTTCCAAACACAAGACTTTTTGCCTTTTTCCTCTCTAAGTGTCTATCTGTCCAGGACAACATTCACACTTGTTTAAAAAGAAAGATTAAGGAAATGTAAAGTTGTGAAAATAGAAATGTATAACAAAGAATAGTTTGGCAAGTCAGGATAATATCTTGCTAAATATTTCTCAAATTCCTTCACCTCCCTCTTATAGCATATGACGACCAAAGTTGGAAAACATTCTTTTCTAATCTAGAGGTCTACCTGATGTCCGGTAAGGCTTAGCAGGAATCTGGAAGTTGGAAGATATTGCTCAGGGAAGATGAAAGGAAACTTGCCCTATCCAGGTAGGAGGAATATGTGAGGGAGGGAGGGAGGGAGAGAGAAAGAAAGAGGGGTGTGGGTTAAAATGATCAGATGGGTGACCTGTTTTGCCATTCCTGGGCTCTAGGTCAAAGAAGGGGAGGGACATTATGGAATTTGGGGTAATAATGAAGTCTAAAGGGTAGCTATTGCCCCACACCTGTTTAGAAATCCACTCCCACCAGGGGTTTTACCACAGCAGACTAGAGGTACAGCATTATCTAGCAGAAGGCTTGGCCTTCTCAGTCTACTCTCAGGTCCAAAGTGGTGTGGACTCCAGGTAGGAATCACCATCTAGTCATGGAGACCACCATAGCAAGATGAAGTGGCCCTGCCGCAGAGGCTGGAGGAAAATCCACTAAGGAAACTGATGGAAAGTGCAGCATTCACTTAGGAGCCTACAGCCTACAGGATCAGAAGTAGGGCTGAGTCTGCCAAGAAGACATTACTGGGCCCCAACCAAGCCAAGAGAGAAAAATCTTGAGTTACACCAGCTCTTGACTCAAGTCAACCATGAATGTCAGCAGGGCAAATGGTGGGCTGCAAGGAGAACTGCCTAGAACACTTGCCTCTAACTCTTGCCAGTCTCCAGAGTTCAATTTTGGGATCTCCTAAGTATATACTCTTAAACCAAAAATTCCACTCTAGAGTATCTGTTCTACAAAAATTCTCACTCATGTGTATGAGACATTTCATTATAGAATTATTTGTAGTGGCCAAATATTAGGGGGGGGGGGATGAAATGCTCACGTAGAGGAAAGTAGAATTAAATACATCAGGGAACCACCAAACTACAGTGTACTATTTGAAGGTTACAAATTACAGTGCCTGGGTGGCTCAGTCAGTTAAGTGGCCAGCTCTTGATTTCGGGTTAGGTCATCATGTCAGGGTCCTGGGATTGAGCCCCGTGTGGGACTCCATGCTCAGTGGGGAGTCTGCTCCAGGAGTCAGTCTCTCCTTCTACCATTGCCCCCATGCTCTCTCTCTCAAATAAATAAATAAATCTTAAAAAAAAGAAAGTAAATTACAAATCATATGTAACTCTTTGTATACTGGCATGGAAAAATAACCAAAAAATACTAGTTCTTATAAGAATCAAGCTGCACAGCAATATGTATAAAATGGTCAGATTGTTGTAATGAATTACATGTTTAGACTATACCTTTTATCCACATGAATAGTTTTGTGCATTGTTTTATGCACTTTTTCCTTCCTTTCACATGACCTTTTTTATGTCAGGGTAAACTAACATATTACACCAATGGCAAATGGCTTAAGAAAGTTTATTTCTCACTCGCATAACAGACTACGTCTGAATGGACCAGGTCAGCAGAACAGCCTTGCTCATGATTTAATAGGGAACCCAAGTTCCTTCCGATGCATGGCCCCCATCCCCTTGGGTATTGTTGCCATCTTCATGGTTAAAGCTGGATCACTGCCATGTCAGAAAGGGCATGCCTCATGTCTTAAGTTCCAGACCTGCCAGTGGAATCTATCACTTCTGCTCTCCTTCTTTTACAAAAAGATGAGTCACATGACCACAGAAACCCTTAAGAGCTAAGTATCATGTAACTATGTAGGCCAGTATGGGCCCAGCACCCACCTGTGGGGTACATGGGCTGCATGGATTCTACCGAACAATGAACAATCTTTACCATACCACCCCGAGCTCCTAGTTTTTGTAAGAAAATTCTGGAATAACTTAAAGATATTATTTACTGGGGCACCTGGGTGGCTCAGCGGGTTAAGCCGCTGCCTTCGGCTCAGGTCATGATCTCAGGGTCCTGGGATCAAGCCCCGCATCGGGCTCTCTGCTCGGCGGAGAGCCTGCTTCCTCCTCTCTCTCTGCCTGCCTCTCTGCCTGCTTGTGATCTCTCTCTGTCAAATAAATAAATAAAAAATCTTAAAAAAAAAAAAGATATTATTTACTATTTCTTCCATTGGATATCTATTTTTTTCAATAATCCTATAATCGTGATAACTATCAAGCTTTACATCTGTGTTTTATGGGCTTTGTTTCTCACTGCCATTTTTTAAACTTTCTCCAGCTTTCTCATTCATGAGTTCTTAATTTCAATGCATTTCTCTGTAAGTTACAAACATTTTATTGATTTATCTTTTCAAGAACAGCACATTGGTAATTTGCTTTCTGATTTCTTCCATCTCTCAGAATGCCTTTCTATTACTCTTGCACATGAATAATCTTCAGATAGATATACAATACTTGGGTCACAATGATTTTTGCTGAAAAATTCAGTATTGGTTCATTATCTTTTGGAACTGAATATTTCCAAGGGAAAGTTTAATTGACAGACACTATAATGTTCTTCCTGGATACAGAAATTTCAACAAGATTCTCCAAACATGGATTGTTTTAGCTAATTTTTTACCAATTCCATAACTGAAATGAAGATTCAAGTCTCTCCTAAGCCTGGGAAAACTCTGATTTTTTTTTTCCTTGCCATTTGTTCAGTCCAAGTTCTCTTTCTCTCTCTGGAAGCCACCTTATATTCGATCTCCTGAGTAAGTTCATCAAGACTCTTTTTTAATTCATCATTAATAACATCATCTTCTGTGTTCTATAGTTCACATTTAACTTCCTTTATTGCATACAGCTGTTGCATCTGTTCAGTATTGTATGCTGGGGAAGGGAAATTTTTATCTTGATAAAATTCAGAGTGTATGGGCGCCTGGGTGGCTCAGTGGGTTAAGCCGCTGCCTTCGGCTCAGGTCATGATCTCAGGGTCCTGGGATCGAGTCCTGCATCGGGCTCTCTGCTCAGCAGGGAGCCTGCTTCCCTTCCTCTCTCTCTGCCTGCCTCTCTGCCTACTTGTGATCTCTGTCTGTCAAATAAATAATAAAATAAAAATCTTTAAAAAAAAATTCAGAGTGTAGGAAAGATCACTGCTGTATTTTTATATGATAAAGCATGAGGCCATTTTTTTAAATCATTCTTTACCTTAAACTGCTCCCTTTTCTTAGATGCAATGGCCTTTTAAGCTCTTTCAAAAATACAAAATAAAGTTTCTGAAGTTATCTCCAGTTCCATGTAGTAAGTTTACTTCATAGGGAGATTTTTGCTCTGATTCTTTAAATCCCTTTCTGATGAAGGGCTGAGACTTTTTTGTATGTCTGTTGATTTTCCTCTCCTTTACTCATCCTTAAATTGTGGGAGACTGTTGGTGGTTGGACAGGAGGAAAGAACAGTCTATTGTCCTGAATTAGGAAAGGAGACTTTTTTAAAAGAACATCTTGTTCTCTTTGTAAATGCTTTGTGGTCCATATAAGGGAAAGAAGGAGACTTTGGCTTTGCCATGTCTATTTCCACAGATCAGAGTTGGATTGTCTGTGAGGAGGCAAAATGTGGGGATGGCCAGAGGGAGCCTCACGTCAGGGTCCCTACAGCTGTGATAAGGGTTTCTTTTCAGTTTACCCTTCAGTCTCAAACAGAGCGAGAGCCTTCCCTTTTCTAACAGATTTGAATTCTCTTATTAGAAGCAAGACATGGGCAGAACCATCTGCTATGTTCATCTCTCTCTTACTGGGGATTAGCAGGAAAACACAAAAAATTGCCACAAGTTCCCTTTGGTGCCATCCATGGTATGACTTTTCCACTTCACAGAGAAATTTTTTTTTAATGTTTTATATGTTTTTATGTTTCATGTAAAAACCATTGTTCCTAGACCAGGTGCCATAAAATTCCTATAAGAGGACTACATGACCATCCTGGGAGAAAATAAACTACAGATGCAGATCCCGGACTGTATCTTTGGTCAGGAAGCTTGTAGATGTTGACGACTTCCTTAGAGGTCAAGAAGAAAGCTGAAGTTGTTGAGATGAAATGGGATCCAACCAGGCAGGTTTAATAGATCTTTACCTGAAGGGAGGCCTGTCGGTATTAAGCACTGGAAGGCTATAAACAGATTTCAACATCAGCCAGAATCTCAGCCTTGTGTGCCCTGAGCAAAGACATTTAAGGTCAGAGCAATGTTTCCAACTTGCTAGAAGAGAAACCTAGCCCAGCCCACTGAGACTCAGCCAGAAGGGCTGCACAGCCCTTCGCCTTCACAGCCATCACCCCCACTCCCCTGCAGACCCCCTCTGGGGCTGAGAACCTTGAAGCTAGAACTAACAAGAAGGGAGATGGTCCACTAGGCGTTGGCATTTAGTAAGAGATCCCTGTGTATGTGAAACTGTTAGATGGGCTCTGACTTTGAAACCCTGCCATGTCCCTCCCAGTTCTACAAAAGGTATTAGGCATCTGGTCTAGCCCAAGCTTGGAGCTGCGCTGGGCAGCTCCCTACAGCTCATCATTCTTTCTGTATCAGACATTGGCGGAGAACGCTCGCGGATGCCTACCCCTGTCTATTGACGCTCCCGTATCCTGTTTCTGAGAGAACTGGGATCTGCTCTCCGCCCTGACTTCTCCAGGGTATGCTCCTGCCTTTCCCGGGCACAGCTCTCAGCCCCACGCTCCACTTAGGACGGCATCCACTTATTCCCCAAGGCAGCTTTACTCGTTCCTACACACTGATTCACAGATCGGTCAGGGCCCCTTCTGGAACCTGCTGTCACTTACAGGGTATTTTCCCGTGATTCCTCTCACATTGAGGCGGGGGGTGGGGGGGGGGGGAGGCATTCTTCCCTTGCTTTGAAACACATAGAGATTTTTCCACGGGTTTACATTCCTTAGGTTACGTCGATGGAATTTGGGAAGGGAATGGGAATTAAAATCACGGGGTCCGTTTGTCTTCTTTGAAGCAAGCTTCAGACCATTTATTTTAGACTCTTGTTCTGCGAGTCCTGACAGCCCATATATGGGGTGTTAAGTGCAGGTGTTGGCAGCCGGTGCTGTGCTAAGGCCACGGGGCCTGATTTACAGAACAGACTATGAAGCTGAGATGAAGAGAAAATAAAAGCTGGTATTTCACACGGTGGGGAATTAGAAAGCCCTGAGTTCTTGTCTTTGGCATTGAGTCAGGCCATAACTCAAGAGCCATGCCTTCATCTCCACATCTCAGCTTCGCCACCGATAAAGTAAACAGAAGAACACAGCCCCATCCTTAATGCCACTTTAAGGGAAATGGCTGTGGACTGGGAGACAGGGAGAGGAGGCCAGTTTATGAGTCCACAAAGGAAAGTCAGGCTGCACAGGCGACACAGGCAAGAGAATAATAGACAAAGATCACAGGGAGGTTGCTTGCCACCTGGCATAAAGACGGATTGAAAAAGAAGTGAGAACCTTAAAATGTTTTCTCATTTTCAAAGTTACGACATGATTAATCTCTCAGTCTAGTGAATGCAATATATTTTTATTTATTTGTGTATAGTTTTTCTATCTTCCTCTCTTTCTCCTTCAGAAGACCTTTAGGCACATCCACCAGGAAGGCATCAGTATAATTGATCACAGACTTCAAAACACAAATAAACATTGAAGGGTAAGAATAATTCTGGAATTAGAAATCCGATTCTTTTCCTGGTTTGGTAGCAAAACACCAAACACACATTTGTACAGGGTCAGTCCCTACTGCACTAAAATCTGGGTGAGTTATAAGAGGCTACAACTGGAAATTGAACCCACATTTCTTCCCTGACAACATAGCATATTAGACTCTAATCACTCAGCGTTGCATTGTTATTTACTATTTTCCTGCCATCCACACTCATGTATATTTATGTGAACTCCAAAAATATCCAGCAGCACTTACTTCAAATGATTATCTATGTCCTAATCAGAAATACTAATCAGGACACACATAACATACTCAAACCCTATTGTGTAAGACAAAGAGCATCCGGAATACAGAAGAGTCCTGCTCAAATCAACTGCTCTTCAAAGTATCTTTCGCTTTTTACCCACAATAAGAAAGGGAAAGAAAGACCCTTTGCTCCTTATTTCTGAAGTTCAAAAGCAACAAATGGGAAAAGTGGATCCTCTACAGGATCTTCTAAACAGAAGAAAGCAGAGATCAGTCCAGCACTAATTTAGACCCATGTTTTTTTCCATGTTTTCAGTCATAAGGACTAAAAGTTAAATACAGAGATCTTCAGATCCTTCTTCCTGTGCACGAGTCCCAGCTTCAAAATAATAGCGTAGAATTCAGAAGAATGATTCAGCCATTCGAAGGCATTTACTACTGCTGACAATAGCCTGATAACCTATAGATTTTCCTAATAAATCCACGTCAAAAGGACAAACATAGGAAAAGAATTATGGAGTTTTATATATTACAAAAGTTTAACCAACTGGGTTTTTCAACCTTCAAAGCAATTCTGTATGTTTCCCTTTCTTAAATTGAGTGATTTTTTTTTTTTTCTCTGACTGACTAATGCTTAGAAAATCCTTTTATAGGGATGCCTGGGTGGCCCTGTCAGTTAGTTGAGCGACTGACTCTAAGTTTCAGTTCAGGTCATGATCTCACAGGCTGTGGGATCAAGCCCCACATCAGGCTCCGGGCCCGGTATGAAGTCTCCTTGAGATTCTTTCCCTCTGCCCCTTCCCCTGCTCATTCTCCTTCTCTCTCTCTCTCTCTAAATAAATCTTTACAGATTAAAACAAAAAAGAAAAGAAAAGAAAATTCTTTTATATGATGCATAATCACCTCCTTAAAGTTTTCTTCAGAAGTTGACAAATGGCCATCTTTGGTTATCTTCTTTATAGCAACAAAAGTGGAAATGTCTAAATGGGAGGGAGCATTGGCACAGGCCACATACTCAAGTTTCACAAGGCTCTTCCACTCCTTCTGGCCACTCCTCTATGCTCTCCTGACACTAGAGCTTAATTATTTTCTTTTATCTGGGTTTCAGTTAAAAGACTGTTTTTTAAGCCTATATGTTATATGAATTCAAATGACTACTGTTTGCGCACCAAAATCTATAGCAAATCCTTCAATGGTCTTATTCATGAGAGTATATGCTCATTAGCTATCAATCCAGCTGAAGACAAATGCCTTTAGAATGGGGTACGGTGTCCTTTCGGGATGCTATTTAAATAACGTTGATTTATATTTAACAAGAGTCTGGCTACGGATGATCACATTTAAGAGGAAATTGTTGCATGGTCAATCTAGCTGCTTGGGGCTGACTCTGATTCCTCACCTTTTAGCCAATCCAGTGGGTTTCCATGCAATTGCTCACTGATAGAGTTGAAAATCTCACCTTGACTGTTTCACAATAAATATTGGTCATGGCAAGGAAATAGAACCATAAAATCTGTAGTAATTTACAGATAACATGCTAAATTGAAAATGGGGTAAATGCAGTTAGATTCATACCAACAAGCCATCGCATGACCTTGAAAAAAAAAAAAGAGAGAGAGTAGATAAATCTCTCTAAGGCTCAATATGTCATCTTTAAAAATAGTTTTTATAATTTTATTTCTCCCATTGGTCAGGAGCTGTGTGAAATCATTAAGGCAAATTCAACCATTTTAAGATAATTGAGGAAACAATCCGTCTATCAAATATTTGTGAGAAAACAAGAATGTACCTCATTCCTCAAATACTTCCACAAGCTATAAACATTATTAATATCTTACATTACTACCCCCCAGTGGCTATAAATTATTTTGAATAAAGAATCACACTTTTTTATGAATCAAATAATTTTGCAAGATAAATATATTATGATGTTATTTAAAATGGCATGCCCAGTTCCCCTTCAATGTGACATTTAATCAAGGCAGGAATGCTGAATGAATGAGACAAAAGACATGTTTTTTTGGGCAGGAACACAATATGTACAAGGATTTAGAATATAAAGCCCCAAATAACATGAAAAACTAAACAACTAGGCTCTACAGTTTTATTAAAAAAAAAAAAAAAAAACAAGAAACATAATTAGTCAATGGAAAGGACATTGACAAGAAATGTGTCCTATTACATAACTTTGCATTGAACTGATTATCTATGTAAGTCAAAGAGTTTTGTCTGTTTGTTTTGTTGGTCAGTCTGTTGGTTGGTTGGTGTTGGTTGGTTGGTTCTGTGCAGCCCAGATGCCTCTACTAAGTATTTGGAGTGTATGATCTAAACACTCAAGAATTCGAGTAGTTACAACTACTCGAAACCAAAACTCCAGTGTGATCTAAAAAGAGAGAAGAGCTAAATTCTCAAAGAGTACAGTTGCTCCATTGTCCCAAGGCTAGTACCTCAGTCCTTGCCTTGGTGTACCCAGGACTCGATGATGATCTGGGTAACGTGAGATGATTAGAGCTAAACCAGGGAAAATGCTGTGGTGATACTTAAAATGAATAACACATATCAATAAGCATTCTCAGTTATAAAATGAGATCCCATGAACAGAAAGCCTTGCAAATGCCAACTACGGGAAGACAGTGTCATTAAATGCACAGACAGGCAAAGTATAGGTAAGAAGTTGGTGAAATGCGGTCCTGTGGTGACTGCTACAAATAATTTATAAGTAAATGCAAGTATTTGAATTGCATTTTCAGATACTTTAATGTCTGAGCCTTCAAAGCAACAAACAAAATCAACCCCATTCTATCGGTTCATTACAGAGACTCTTTCTAGTGGTTGAAGACTGTCAGAAAATACAGTCTCCCAGGTGCTGATAAAAGTACATTTTTTATGCAGGTATCATCTGCAAAGGAGTAGCCCAAGGGGAAAAAAAAAAGCCTTAAGAAATGTGTCTGCAAAGGTTACTACGTTCAGTGAGTTCCTTAGAAAACATATTAAAGAATATTTGGGACTTAAACAATTCCTCCTTTGAGGGAGTCTACCTAGTTATGCCTTCAAAAATGTACTTGTTGAAAAGATTGAGTTAATGAAGAGAATTCTTTTTGATATTACATCCAGGTGCTTGGCGAAATTGCTAAGAAACAAAAATTGAATCATCTATGTGGATACAGAAAAGTTGAGTATTAATGAACCATAGCCATTTCTCACTTTTATGAATGCTTTAAGCTGCAATGAGCAGGAAACCCATCCTGCAGTAGTTTCAATAAATAATGGTTACCTTTTCCCAGGTAACAAGAAGCCTGAAAACAGATGATTACAACATGCTAAGGGCTCCAAAATGCCATCAAGAACCCAAGTTCTTCCTCTCTTTCTGCCCTTCCATCCTTAATATGTTGAATTTTATTCTGCACTTGTCACTCTATGATTGCAAGCTGTCTGCTTTAGCTTTGGACATCGCACCTGTCTTTGAAGCCGGAAGAAGTGGGCAGGGATGGCAACAGCCTCACCCATCCTCTTCTTTCACTATCTTGGACTGCTAAGATTGCTATAACAAAATTCGATAGACTCTGTGATTCAAACCCAGATATTTATGTTCTCAGTTCTGGAGGCTGGGAAGTCTAACATCAAGGTATGCACAGTCAGTGAGGGCAGGGGTGTCTGTGTCTTCCTCTTCTTACGAGGGCATTAATCCTCCCATGAGGATGCCAGTCTCATGAACTAATCTAAACCACATTGTCCCTCAAAGTCCCCACCTCCAAATACGATCACTCTGGGGGCTAGGGCTTAACACATGAATTTGGGGGAAACACAAATGTTCACCACAAAACAGTTAGGAAAAGCAAAAGTTTACCCAAAAGCAAAAGTTTACGCTCCCCAGAATTTTACTTAGTCTCATTGATAAGAGCTGGTTCACATGACCCCTTAATACAAGGGCAGGGAAGGTGAATGTTTCATGTTAGTACAAGGGCAGGGAAGGTAAATGTTTCATGGAGCACATTTTTACCTTAAACAATATTAGGGCTACCCTAGCAAGGAAATGAAAGAAAGGAAATGGATATTGGGTAGGTAACTGCCAGTGTCTGCTATATGTGCCTACAGCAGCATAGTTTACAGAAGTACTGGGACTTCCTTTAGCTCCAATAAAAGTGATCCTATTCCTAAAACTTTGTAAGGTTTATAGAAAAGAGTACAGAAAATAAACTGGGAGAAACTTAAAAATCACTCAACAACACAAAGAGTTTTTCCTCCTAATAAAAATGTTTACCATTATCTTGAACTTCTGTGATGTTTCTAAATCTCCTCATGCATACTATAAACATTGTAGTTATATATGTCTTAGGAACTATTAAATGGTTTTAATGACTTCAACTTTGTATTAGTTTATTGAATTTATAGAGGTTGTGCCATGAGGCAG
This sequence comes from Lutra lutra, assembly GCF_902655055.1. Classification (NCBI taxonomy): domain Eukaryota; kingdom Metazoa; phylum Chordata; class Mammalia; order Carnivora; family Mustelidae; genus Lutra; species Lutra lutra. The sequence goes on from NC_062286.1 coordinate 49,001,884, forward strand.
AGGGTGGCATATAGTAAAATGCTATGTCTAGAGGAAGCAATAAAATATATTTTTTTTATTTATAATGAGGGTAACAGTGATGAAATGAAATCCCTGCCAGCATCCATCTTTATTACTGGTGTTTAAATCCTCTGTTGCAGAGGCTTTTCTTTGTAAAGAGAATTCTTTAAAAAAAAAAAAAAAAATTATAATTCTAGGATTGAGGAATAAAAGTAATACTAAGCTTCAGGGCAGTTCTATTGGGCTTTTTATTGCATGTAGTTGCTATATTTCAGGGATTGGAATTAGGTAGCTCTGTATCTCAATCTATGTAATAAGTCTACTTTATAGCAATGTTCTACTTCATTTTTATTTTAAAGTGATGCCTTGAGAGAAATAAAATAAGTTCAAAAATGAAGTAAAGCAAACAAAAACAGATCCCATCATGGCTCCTAACGTAAACCAGAATACCTCACCATGGCATTGAGCGTGTCATTGAAACACACTTAAATTCACCATTCTTGCCATGTCCTATCCACAGGAGAGCTTATTAAATAAGAGACTGGTTCTCCTGAGCACATTTGACTTCCAGCAACAACAAATTTCTTCACCACCTCCATTCTCCCAACCATCCATTCACCCATTCAAAAAACAAAACAAAACAAAACCAACAAAAAAAAACACCTATTGTGTATTAACTGTCATGAGCACTGTGCTGAAAGCTGGCGATACAAAAAGAAATCAGATATTACTATCCTTCAAGGCCTATTGGGGCCACAGTTGGGGAGGTGAACAATAACCCTAGTTATACTCCCATTCCACAGCCTTTAAATACACAGCCTCTTGCTCCTATGCACAGCTGTATGTGGATGGAAGAAAGTTTCAGGAAGAAACACCCCCCTGCATTCTCCCTGGAAAAGTTCAAATTTCAAATGAAGTTCATAATATTTTCCCAAATGGCATTCAATACTATTCAGTAACATTTGATAACATCTTACAATGTGCTAGCTACTTTCCCATTTAATTGTCACAATAGCTCCACGAGATAGATACGAGTATCCCCTTTAACTCTAGTCTCTGAAAAGAATATTAGGTCACACATTCAACTCTGACATCACCAGTAGCAAAGAAATTAAGGCCAGATTCCACCCCCCCAACCCCACCCCCACCAAAGCTAGAACTCCTCTTGTCTCCCTCAGAATCAACATTCTATTCATCTGGTATTTTTCTGTATTTCTCAGACACTAAGGAATGTCATTTCTTCAGTTCTTAATCTGTGTATATGGAATAGATGGACAAGGGAGTAGAAAAAGGGACAAGCTCAGAAAGCAGGAAAGAAAGAAAATATTAAGGAAAGATTAGTTACAGTGATATTTTTCCAAACTGTCCCAAAGATAAAATTGATAAACTCTCAGTTTTCTGCAGTTCCCTTATCCAGGGATCTCAATTCTACAGAATCCAGTTAAGGAAATAGAGAGGAAGCAAAGGCGTCTGTGACCAGCTGAAATAATTACAGGTTTCCCCACTATTTGAAAGTAGAGAGTTCCCATGAAAACTTTGGTAAGCGGAAATGGTATAAAGCAAAGAATCAATTGCCATTAATTTACATAGTACATTTTCTGAGCCTTCCCAGACCCAACAAAGAGGCTCTCTCAGGCTTTCCTGATACCTTAGGATATGGCTTGTTAATGAAGCACAGAATAAATGGAGAGAAGGCACTTGATGCTGAGAGGAGGTCCCAGGGAAGGAGTTGGTGGGGCCACTGTCTCTGCTGCTCTGAGGGAACGGCCTCTGCAGAGGCTCCGTGCAAAACAAACACTGGAGGCTCTTTGCGCTTTCTGCCTTTTTTTTTTTCCTAAGAGAGAAAAATGTTCTTCGAATTTCTTTCATTAACAAACACAGATACTAACATGGGTCTTTCCTGACCATGAATGGTGTAAAACAAACTTTCAAGAAGCAGGAGACACCTGTACTTCATGGTCCAGACTCCTCAGATCCTAAAAATACCTCTTTTAGACATGGTTCTATCAGGCTTGGTTGTCTGGTTTTGTAGTTGTCAGGACATTCAACTTTGAAAATTGGAACTGGATGGTAGTTGCTAGCTTGAGAGAGACAGTCACAGAGAGAGGAATAAGAAGTGACAGCTGAAAGCCTGTTGATGAGCACAGAGACAGAAAACTGATCAAAAATAGACCCAAGAGCTCAAAAACACTACAGATGGGGCTCCAGGACAAATATCCCTCATACTTAAAAAGTCCCTGAGGGGCTATGATTCATATGACAACACTGGGTTAACAAGAACAGCTTGAAAAATATTTAATATCCTTTGTAAAGAGAGTTTATGACAATACCTATAAATAGGATCATGCAGAATCGCAAAAATTAAGAAAGGTTGCATAAGACAATAGAGGCAAACTCAGACCTGGGTGAAGATTCAGCCCTTGCCTACACTGTGCTCTTAGACAAGTTACTTAATCTCTTGGGGTTCCACTTTCTTCTCTGTAATTTTTTTTTAATTCATATATTAATGCTTAGTTCTTACAGCTGTTGAAGGACTGAATAAGTCCAGGTTTATTACACATAGAACACTGTGCCAGGCAAACAATGCACAATAATGTGGCTTTTCTTCATTTCTCTCAACTCTAGTTATCTGGGAAATTCATTTCTCTGAAACAACTTCTACTCAAATGCCACATGAACAAGGTACTCTTGGTATTAGTAGAAAGGTATTGTTGTTGTTGTTGTTTTATTTGTCAGAGAGAGAGAGCACAAGCAGGCAGAGTGGCGGGCAGAGGCAGAGAGAGAAGCAGACCTCCCACTGAGCAAGGAACCCAATATGGGACTCAATCCCAGGACCCTGGGATCATGACCTGATCTGAAGGCAGCCGCTCATCTGACTGAGCCACCCAGGCATCCCAGTAGAAGGGTTTATATAAAATTGTCAGTTGAGCCCCAAGTCCAAGGTGATGAGATAACTTGGCCCATTTTATCATACTTGCTTAACCCCACTGGGAAGTTCAATGAATGTGAAAGTTAGTACAAGCAGTAATTTCTACCTAATGCATCAAAACATCGCGGTACCACTGACTTCTCCTGATATTTTTATTGGCTGAGTACTGAACCTATCATGCTTTAATTATGAGGCCTCACTAATTTCAAAACATGACAGCTACCTATGTGTGTAGATATAGGGTGTGTGGGGAGTGTGTGGGGTTATGTGTGTGATTGAGAGAGAGAATGAATCGGAGACAGAGATTATGTTTGTAAAAGAATTTCGAGTTAATCTAAGTCATCCACTTTAAAGAGAGATTTTTGCTCCATGTAATTTTCTGGTAAAGATGGGATTCATTATTTTATTAATGCTGAGCAGGCTCACAGTTCTGTAGATCATGCGTTGGCACATGATGGTCTCCTTTCCAAATCTGACCAGATGCCTGTTTTTGTAAATAAAGTTTTATTGGAACACAGCCATACCCATTTGCTTATGTCTTGTCTATGGCTGTGTTCACACTGTGTTCACACAGCAATGGCAGATTTGAAGAGCTGTGGCACAACAGCTTTTTTTGGCTCACAAAACTGAAAATATTTACTATCTGGCCCTTAGCAAAAAAAAGGTTATTGACCCTTGCTCTTAATGGAAGTTCTCTCAAATTCAATCCAGGGGCTGAAGGGGTGATCCTCTGGAATGTGAAATGAAATACTGACAGTTCAATTTCTATTTTTCTTTTTCCTCCAAACAAATTAGGAATTACACTTTCAATTATTTGATGCATAGATTGACCAGGATATTCCCAGCTGGTTGTGTTTAGGTAATATGGCTGCGATGTCCTAAGGGAAAAGTGTCCACAGATGGGAGGGGTCAACCCAGCATACCCCCTCACTTGTTCACTTCCAACTCATGGTGACTTGGGACATTTTATGTGTGACTAATTAAGTGCATTTAAGAATCTTCCTACGTATCCAAATCAACCTATACAACATGACTTGTCACTTTGAAAGATTCCTGCAGAAAAACCACAAACAGAATTCTAATCCTACAAGCACAAGTAACTAACAAGGAAATAAGAGAGTTATACCTCCTTCTTCAAGGAGGAATTTTGTATCCACTATGATACTAAATAAAACAATGACTCTAAACATGTTTGACAAGAAGTCATCTCAGATCTGTCAACCATCTTAAGAAGACTATTTGAAATACAAATTTCCATTCTCAGTCATTTCTGATAAAAATCACACTATGTGTATATTGTGCCATGAAACATCAGAAAATTGTAATAGTCTGAAACCATCATGCTTTCTAAAATATTTGTAAGCTAGTTTATTTAATCTTCCTCTCAATCTTTCTTATTTCTGTTTTATGTATATATACATATTTTATAGTATGTACTACAGTGCATGCTAATATACTATAGAGACTGTCTAAATAAATAAATATACACAAAGGGTAAGAGCTCATTTTTTTTTAATTGTTAGGTAGTGGGCAGGATGTAAATGTTTTTGTATCACCAATCTAGAAGGTAAAAAGTGTTAAAAGATAAACTGAGGCATATTAAAAACTGCAAGAATTTGAGCAAAAATCAATTCCAAGGAGGCACTGCTTAAATCAGAAGTGATTAGGAGCCCTCCACCAAACTGAGCAAGACAGGAGTCTTTCATAGAGAAGGTATTAAAGGAAATTATTTGACTGATTATAGGTTAAAAGTTTGCCTTATTTGGGAAAGCCTGGTTGGCTCTATGTGATTAGTTGTCCTTAGGTTTCAATTTCTTAACCTTGAGACATTTGCAAGCTTACATAGGTTTGGTTTGCTTACCAAGGCTGTTCTGGCATTAGAACAACCTCAATGTACTAGCCTTTGTTTAATTAATTTAACAAAGTGTAGAGACAGCTTGTCTTGGTCCAGACCTCTGCCTGCAGTCCATCCTTCAAAAGTGTAGAGAACCACGGGAAGTGTACCCAGAAGAGAGTCTATTAAAATTAGGAACACAGAAGCATATGCGTTGCTTTCCTCATTAAAACAAAATAGTTGCAATTTTTCTTTTAACGTTTTCTTAACCAAATGGAAAAAAAAAGTTTTATTGCTCTCAGATTTGATCATTTACTATCTATGAATGAGAATTACATTTTGAAAACAAAGAATACTAGACAAAACCAAAAATCTGTGACTGTTGAACAAAGACTGATTTTAAGGAATTCTAAAGCATAATATGTCTACCTAAGGCTGATCTCAAAAAGAGAGTTGATAACAAGAATCTGAAAAAAAAAAAAAAGACTGGGCAATTAAGTATCTCCTTAGTCTGCATTGTTATTTAAGTTGATGAGCAAATTTTTTCCTGCATATATCTAAATATTCTTGAGTAATAGATTTTATCAAGAGAATGAGAACCAGAGAATATGCATATGTAAGACACCTACTGTGTACCTGAAATCATGCAAAGTTTGCACAATTTATGCTTATCACAATCTGTATTTTATAGATTAAAAAATTGAAGCTGAGAGAATCTAAGCAACGTGGCCAAGGTCACCCAGCTAATAAGTGGCAGAATTGAGATTTTAACTTTCATATATCCAACGCCAAAGAGAGGACTACTGAAGCATGCCATCTCCCAAAAGTAAAGCTACACTATGCTGAAGACTTTTTCTCCAGCAATTACAAAAATGATGGGGCTCCTGGGTGGCACAGTCTGTTACGTGACCGACTCTAGGTCTCAGCTCAGGTCATGATCTCAGGATCTGGGATCCAGCCCCTCATAGGGCTCTGCACTCAACACAGAATCTGCTTGGGATTCTCCCTCTCTCTCCCTGTGCCCCTCCTCCCTCTCATGCACACACTCTATCTAAAATAAATAACTAAATCTTTTTTAAAAAATGATAATAGAGTTGACTCTTGCACAACACAGGTGTTAGAGTTACTGAACCTAAATACAGTTGAAAATTTCATATAACTTTTGACTCTCCTAAACTTAACTACTAATAGCCTACTGTTGACTAGAAAACTTACCAATAACATTAACAGTCAATCAACACATATTTTGTTTATGTAAATGTGTGTGTGTGTGTATATATATATATATAAAAATTGCTGTAATCTTACAATAAAGTAAGTTAGAGAAAAGAAAAAGTCATTAAGAAAATCATCAGGAAGAGAAAATACATTTACAGTATTCCTCATATAAGTGGACCCACGCAATTTAACTCATGTAATTCAAGGGTCAACTCTACCTTAAATTTGATTCAGTGGCCCTAATAATGACCTTCCTATGCACTAATATTTTATATTGAGATATTTTATTTATAAAACTTGTATTTTATATATTCATTTGAACTTTTGCCACTGAAACAAAACTGTCTAGCACGATTGGGTTCTCTGAGCCATACAAATTTATTCAATTAATCATATATATTTGAACAATAATACCAAGTGTTTGCTATTTGCCAGACCTGGATATAGTGCTTTATATGCATTAGGTCATTTGATTCCATAGCAACTTCTATATGCATACCATACTTTTCAACTATTTTACTATCTTGCCTCAGTTAGCAATAAATCAAAACAGATAAACACTATTTTTAATATTTCAAGTTCTCACTGAATCCCCAATCTTCTACAATAAATTGGTTTAGAGTAGAAGAGCCCTCCTTAAAATCATAAGAAATCCAAAAATTTCCTAAATTTGACCAAGAACCAATGTGACATACAACCTTACTCTTCCCTCCCACCAAGATGGCATCACAAGAGATTCTTCCATGGTGTGTGGTGGAAATCTGACAGGAATCTAACAGAATTAGAACGCCAACCTTAAGTACATGTTTGATATGCTTCTCAGTGATTTACCAGGCACCACAAAGATGGTATGTGTTTATATGTTATATAAAAAGCCAACTCCAGTCCCCCAAAATGTCAAGGTCTTATACTCCTTAAGAACCAATAGCTGAACTTGTGTCTTGTTTAAAAAAAAAAAATTAAGCTGAGTAAAGATCTCATTGGCTTTATTCAATGATTCATGAATCAAGCAAGCAGCTTCCCATCTAACAGATAGAAAGGAGCTCTGAGAACCAGTGCAAAATGAAAGACTTTTGTAGGCAAGAAGGAGTGGGAACAAGGAAGTTATACTAGCAAAAAGTGGATTGGTTATAAATAAGATCACTCTCCTTTAGAGGATGGCAACAGATTACCTCACTAGTGCTGACCAGGTGGTATCTGATTGACTGGTTTAAGATTCTATTTCTGGGAGAGCTGAAACTGTAAGTATTAAGTCTTGGTTTCATTATGTGGGGCTCAACATAAGTAACTCCATTTGGGTACTGTATCCTTGTTTTTAACATCACCTATAAGGTTGACCCCCAAGCCATTTGTGGTTCTCATCAAAAAAAGAGTGAGATCTCCATGGGTTACCTGCTTCTCTCTCACTCTTTTTAACAAGCATTTTGGGCTTAGTTCGATTCTTTCTTTTGTTTGTATAATTTACCTTGTGTTGTTTTTTTTTTTTTTTTTTTCTGAAACTTTTAGCTCTGATATTTTTAGCAGGTTTATGTATTTTTAATTTTCTTTGATCTGTACAAAATTTCTTGGTACCTCTGAAGAAAGCAAAATGAGGCAGAACAATAAATAGATTTTTTTTTTTTCTAACTATCTTGGGTTTTCTCTCTTTTCATCTCTAACGAGGATCTCATCATTTGGACAACTGATGCTTTAGAATTTGCAATTATAATCATCCTTTTAAAAACTGACAGAGTGAGATTAAGTAAATCGGTGCACTTTAGAGGTGGAACAAATTGAGTAACTTTCTTGGCAATTTAATTCCTCCCCCTCTTAAACAATAAGCTTTAATTCAACACATTCAGTATATCTGGCCTAAGGATAAATATTTAGCTCAGGTGGAAACTCTGTGAACTGATAATTAAACCCAAAAAGCTTTCCACAAATTGCTCATTTAAAATCTTGTGCCTAATGGCAGCTTAAATCTAAGTAAATATATTAAAAAGAAAAATGATGCTACCACTCTAAATAAGATAAAAATGCTGTATAAGGGGCACCTGGGTGGCTCAGTGGGTCAAAGCCTCTGCCTTCGGCTCAGGTCATGATCCCAGGGTCCTGGGATGGAGTCCCACATCGGGCTCTCTGCTCGTCAGGGAGCCTGCTTCCTCCTCTCTCTCTCTGCCTGCCTCTCTGCCTACTTGTGATCTCTGTCTGTCAAATAAATAAATAAAATCTTTAAAAAAAAATGCTGTATAAATTTTTACCTTCTAAAGGCTTAACCTTTAAAGATTTAGAATCCATCAGAGTCATATAGAAGATCAAGATATGCTATGAAATTTCATTTTTCTTATCCCAATGAAACATCAGCACACTTCATATTTGTTTTATCTTTCAGCTATTAACAGATTGTCACTAGGCTTTTCTGATTCAGCATTTCATTTTGTTAGTCAATTAAAATCACCCACGTTCACACTTACTCTTTCTCTGCAATTTCTTCTTCAATACCTTAACTAGAATACTGCTAGTAAAATTACATTTCTTTTTTGTCCTGAGACCTCAAAGAAAAATTTCCAAACTTGTGATGAAAATAACAAGCAACTGATCATTTCTCTTTACTCCAACTTTAGGTTTAGAAAGAAAGGTTTAGAAAGAAAAAAAAAAAGAGGTTTAGAAAGAAAAGCTCCAGAAGATGATATAATTAGATGTACTTTCTTTTTAATGATGAACCGTTTATGTTCCTTATTCTGGACATTTTTCCTTCACACGTAGAATAGAATAAAGTAGTAAGAAAAAAACATTTTGGATGTGTTTAAAGTTCCATCTCTGTGTTTCACAGAACCCCTTGCTGATTTTATCTTCCCAAATCATAGAGACCATGTTGTTATCATTATTTTTAAAATTCAACAGAAACTGGCCCACATACTTGCATATGCATAAGCACACTCAAAAAACAAATATACACAATAAGCTCATTGTGTATCTTCCTACTGCTGAAAGCCATGCTATCTGCACACATACACAGATATATTAAGCCAAAACCAAATGCATCTGTGGGTGGAAAAATTTCTTGCAGTTTCCTACCCTTCTTCAGTCATAATTAGTTGACTGAAGAATTACTGAAGTTCCTAAATTTTAGTTGACTTAAACTACATTGTGTATAAGAATTACTAGTGTACTTGTTAAACAGATAGATTGCAAGGTTCCACTCAGAAAACCCTAATTTATTTCATCTCTTCTGAAACACTACCCAACACTGTGGTATGTGAACTGTAGGGTTCCCAGGAAAGACACTCCATAAGGTGTCACTTTGGCATACTGATTACTTGGAATTAAAAATTACTTAGGTAATAGACAATGCAAGAACATTTGACCCCTTCTGTGTTTCCAGAAAGCAAGAAATAAATCTCCCATGAGAAAGGTACCCTCCCTGTACCAGGAACTAAAGAGACATCCTTATCACCAGAGGTAGAGAATTCAGAGCCAAGAAGGCTGTATAAACAAACCCCTATTACTTTTACTAACTTATCATTCAAGCCCAAATTCTGTTTAGAATTCTTTACTATCTGAAGCTCCCCAACATAAGTTTTCTTTGTCCTGTCAATTCCTCACAGATTTAGGTTTCTTTGTCTAAAAAGCATAAAACCTGCCTGCCTTGGTCACTTCTTTGTGTCTCAATTGTATTAGTGAGCCTCCACTTGCATGTAATTAAACTTTTTTTTTCTTCTGCTAATCTCTTTCATGTCAACTTAATCTTTAAAAAACCAACTAGAGGAGATTCAAAGGTTATAGGAAAATTTTCCTCTCCCCAATAGGACCATAGCTTTATAAACATCCTCTTAAATGTGTCCTCCTCATTCCAAAAGATTATTTATAGCTTATGGAGGAAAACTCCTGAAATGTTTTCCTACCTGGAAAAAGAATCTGAAAAGTCCTATTCATTGGTCAAAACCAGTCTATGTATCACCTCTTTAGTTGACGTTCCCCTAATTTTCCAAGACACAATCTCCACTCTTCAACAATCCTATTAAAGGCATACATTATCTGTGGTTTACAAAGCACTTAGATGGGTTCAGAACCAACTGCCAGGGTCTCTAGCAGTGCATGGGAGCATGGGCTTCCACTCGGGCAACAGCTGTTTCTGAGCTCTGAGTGTTACCCCTTCTTTTCCTCCTCTTCTTATCTTCATTCTCTTCCCCCTTTTTTTATCCCAGTCCTTCTGACACATTTGTATTCAATAACCTTTTTGAAATATTAAGAGTGATTCTAATAATTTTCTTGGATAATTCACCAAAATCTGGGGGCACCTGGATGTCTTGGTCACTTAGGTGTCTAACTTCAGCTCAGGTAATGATCCCAGGGTTCTGGAATCAAGCCCTGCATCGGGCTCCCCACTCAGCAGGGGAGTCTTCTTCTCCCTCTCCCTTTACCCCTGCTCACTCTCTCACTCTCTTGCTCTCTTAAATAAAATCTTAAAAAATTAAAAAAAAAAAAAACCTGCCTAAAAAGTTCTCTCTCTCCCTCTACCTCTGCCCTTCCCTCCAACTCATGCAAGTGCATACTCTCTCTCTTTCAAATAAATAAATTCAATCTTTAAAAAAGGAACCCCCCCCAAAAAAAATTCACCAAAATATGAACTCAATGACCCAAAATCAAACTTTTTGGTATGTCCTATCTTACCTGACATAATTACAGAAAGGATTTCACACTCATGTCACCCAACAGGATCTATAAGACACTCCCTTTTCTAAGGCATTGAACAATGTATTATTAACCTGGAGTTTTGCATTAATGAGGGGAGCTGTGGCATCCTTGAAAAGTTCTGTAGCAACTGTCTTTGCTATATTATAAATGACAGTGGATGATGTTGTCATTGTATTAGACAACTCCCTGATTTTAGTGGAGCCAGATGGGAGTGCATAACTAGCATAGATAAGATCAGTAAAATTACCCCAAAGGGCAGCAAGAACAGAATGGCAATCAGAATGTTTTGTCACACAAGGATCTTTGAGGATGGCTTACTAATCATGGTATTTCTGAGAATTAGACAGACAGGAAATCTACTTAAATATTATTTGATCTATATAAGAAAGGAAGGAAGAGAAAGAAAGGAAGGGAAGAGGGAAAAAGGAAAGAAAAGAGAGAAAGAAGGAAAGATCTCTGGGTCTGGTGAGTAGTCATGACCTATCAGTCTATTTTTCAGTTTTAAACCAATTCAAAGACCCAAAGCCCCTTGATTAAAGCAGAGAATGGGTCCTGGAGAGGAAGGAACTTACTAAATGTTGCAAAATATATTCTTTGACTTTTCCCCTAAATCTTCCCTCAAAGGGTCTTGTAGCTGTTTACTAAAGTCACACACAGTACAGTGCAGACCGAGAAATAATTGGATCATCCAAAACTAGACACAGGCTATGAATTGGTGCTGATATCTGAATATTCAAAACATTTCTATTTCTGCCTAACCTCATAGATGCTTATGGTGGTCAAATGATAAAGAGATGTGGCTCTAGCCTACCTTACAGTGGGCCCATTGGGTCTATATGCCATCCTATGCTTATTTTCCCAGTTCTTGATGGTATAAGTGCAATAGCCATATTCAAAAAAAAAGTCACAAAATCTTCTACCGTCTCCTGATCAATGAAATGATGACTATTATCATAAGAAGGAACAATGATAAGCCCTTCATCTGCCCGGAACTATCAGAACAGTAAACCAAAAGCTATTCTGCATCCATGGTAGAATTACAAGGATACATGGCACCATCAAAGATTCAAAAGATTGAGCTTTGTGGCTGTTATTACTTCCTTATTCAACTCCCCTATTTGACCTGTGCAGAAAGCAGATGAGTCTTAGAGAATGACATAAACATAACCAAGTGATGTTTCCAATTTCAGCTCCCAAAAGAGATGTGGTATGTTTACTGGAGCAAATCAACACAGCAAATGCTTTATTTGTATCAGTTAGCAAAGGCCACTAAAAGTAGTTTGGTTTACATGGCAAGAGCAATAGAACACCTTCCCTGCCTTACTTCTAGGTTATGTTAACTTTGCAGTTTTCCATTATAGACTGAGAGTCAGAAACCTTGATCATTTTGACATCCCACAGAACACTGGAGACCAACAATGACTGATTGGGTCACATATCATATCACTCTCACAGACTCTCCTGCCTCCCTCTTCTACATTTAAGGATTCTTGTGATAACACTGGCCAACCAGATAATCTAGGATAATCCTTTATTTTCATTATTTCATCCACTACTGTAATTCCCTTTTGCTGTAGAAGGTAACATATTCACAGGCTCTGGGGATTAGGATGTGAAAATTTTGGGAGGCAATTATTCTGTGTGCACTAGAACCTCATGACCCAGAAGATTCAACAATTCAGGAAGATGCTGTGGCAAATTAGCAATGCCTTATGAAGACTCAGGAAGCCTCCAATTAGAAAATCAGAGCAGAAATCCTCAGGATATAGAAGCAAAGCCATGCTCTCATAGGCATATAATATAACTACCCTTTGAAAGAACGTCTCTTGGCTTGCATGTGAGCCCTGTTACAGATGAATGTCTAACCCAAAGATAGTATACGATCAGGAATCTAACTTATACATAATGAATTGAGTGCTATCTTAGCTACAAAATTATGAAGTTGGACCTGCACAGCAATATTTCATCATCAAATGGAAATGAGACTGAAATTAAGGAAGTCCTGAAGACAAAATTCTCTTAGAACCTTCTCCTGCTGCATTCTTGCTTCTCTCTCAATCCTTAAATATTACCTTACAGGGTGCTCCATATGAACAATTGGCTAAGAAAGAAAAATCTTGGGTCTAGTTTACAGATGGAGCCACATGATACGCTTGCACATTCTGGAAGGGTGCTGCTATTACATTACAGTCCTCGTCCCTGAAAGATAATGGGGACAGCAAACCATCCTAGTGGGTAGGACTATGAGAAGTCTCTCTGGATGTTCACTACATAGAGACCAGAGAAGAATCATCTGATGTCAGATCTTCACTGACTCTCAGGCGGTGAGTGAATGTCTCTAATTTAACCAGAAACTTGAAAGATACATAATCTGATTGGTGATAAGGATGTCTTAGGAAGAGGCACATGGATGTATGGCTCAGAAAGGGCAAGAATAAAAGGAAATTTGGGTCTCATATTAATACTCACTAACAAGTTTCCACTACGGAGGAGGCTCTCAATATTATCAGGACAAGATTACACATTCTGTCGATGTCAACCAGCCCTTTTCTTAGCCACCACAGTGCTTGCCCAATAATCAAAGTGAAAACAGTAATAAGGAAGGAGGACCCAACAACATGGACTCCCCTCACTAAGGTTAGTCAAGCTGCACCACTGCCTACTCTACCTACTAATAGCAGAAGACAATGTGGATCCCTCAATGTAGGATCATCCAGCCACCTAGTGGCAGATTGATGGCATGGATCCTTTCCATCATAGCTCATTCAAGATGGTGTCTATAATGGGTTGAATAGTGTCCCCCACCCTACTATCATACCAACTCAGAACCTCCTAATGTCGCCTTGTTTGACAATATGGTCTTGAAGATATAATTAGTTAAGAATGTCCAAATGAAATTATCCTGGATTTAAGGCAGTACCTAAATTCAATGACTGGTATCCTTATAAGAGGAGAGAGATACAGGGAGAAATGGAAATGTGAAGATAGTTTTTGGAGTTTGGAGATTGGAGTTACCCTGCCACAAGCCAAGGAATGCTTAGGGCCACCAGTAGATGGCAGAGGCAAGAAAGGATTCTTCCCTAGAGCCTTCAGAAAAGAGATGCTGTGGATGACACCTCAATATTAGACTTGTAGCTTCCAGAACTGTGAGAGACTAAATTTCTGTTGTTTAAAGCCACCAGGTGTGTGGTACTTTGTTACAACAGCCCTAGAAAACAATAGACTAGCATACTATGCTAAACAACATCACTTCTCACCAAGGAGCTCATTTTACATGAAAACAATGCAATGATGGACTCATATTCAGAGGATCCACTATCCTTACTATGGTGTCCCTGCAACTAGAGGCAGCTGGTGTGAAGTAATAGTAGAGTGGTCTACAGATGCTTCATTTATGTGACCTGCAAGGGTGGGGGGCACTATCCTTCAAGGTGTGGTGAATGCCTTGAACTGATAACCAATATATGATGCTGTTTCTTCCATGACCTGAAAAGATGGATCATGGAACCAAGTGGTGGGACTGCTAGTGGCTCCTCTATTACACCTAAGAACCTACTCACAGGATTTTTGCCATGCCCCACAATTTTGGGCTTTGTTATTTTATAGGCCTTCCTTCCTGGGAGAGGAATGTTAGTACAACTGCTCAACTGAACTGAAAGTTGAGATGGCCACCTAGATATTTCAGGCCTCTCATGACAAAAAATCAAATGACAAAAAAAAAAAAAAAAAAAAAAATCAAAATTATCAAAAGGAAATTGTGTTGCCATCACCTGGCAAGAACAAGGAAGACTGTTTGGCACCCTGGGGATTTCCTAGGGCTTCTCTTATTATTTCTATCCCAGTCATAAAGGCTAAAAGAAGACAATAGCAACCCAAGAAAGAAAAATCATCAGTGATTCAAATACTTTAGGAATGAAGATTTGGAACTTTAAACAGAAAAGAGACTGGCTGAGAGCAAAGAAAAAATGAAATGTTAGCAGAAGAATTTTATAAATATCAACATGGCCTTGTGACAAGTTATAGAAATGAGAACTATAGCAACTATAAATATTTTTCTTCCTTGTTTTTAGGTAGACATATTTGCAGATATTCGGTACATATATGTGGAGGGATTTTGCTTCCCATTTCCCCCATTTTTTTATTCGAAGGGAGTTAGTGATAGTTAACTCTATAATTCAGCTTGTAAATATAGAATATTCAGAAGGAATTGCTCAGTGAGTTAGATGAGGAAATAACATCATTGTTTGTAAAAGAGGTGCATGCATTCAATCAGATACAAACAGAATGTTGTATGGAAATCCCATATGGGTAGAAGGATGAGAATGAATGTTGACTGGCTGGAAGAGTGGTCAGTGTCAGTCACCTGAGTCTTTATTCTCAGTCCATCTCCCCATCCTTCTTTGCTTCGCCAGGTATGACAGAAAGTTTGGAGGCTGAAAACTAAATTTTCTTGCCTCGCTTGCCAACTGGACTCCAATTAGTTTCTGCCAATGGGAGGCAACATGAGATAATGGAAGGAGAAAGAAGGGAGAAGTCACACTTTCCATCTCCAATTATTGTCAACATCTTCGTCAGCAAGAATAGCATCTATAGCACAACAACAATGACAGCATTGATGGAGATTGCAGCTTTGGTTGAGGAAACCAGGTTTTCTAGAAACCTTAAGCAAACATGGAACAGATGGCCATGGAGTCCCTAACACTAAACGCTAAACTAACACATAGAATCTGCAGTGTGTGCAGACACATGGATTCCAGTCAGTAACACAAGCTACTTCTGCTCTCTGGGTATCATCTCAATTTGTATTCTCTCCCCCAGCTCCTTTCGTCATCTGTTTGGCTCTCCCAGTTTGCTCCAGCCCATGTGTACAAGTTCTCTGTATTAAATTCCCTCACTTCAAAATACCTAGAGAGGCTTCTAGTTTCCTGGTTATACTCTGACCAATACACCAGTATAGCTTCTGGCAATCTGTAACTCCCTTGGGTGTCACTTTTAAAAACCAATCATTATACATCATACTTTTCACAGGTGACCTGATCTTGGATTTTAAAGTTCTAGACTTGTGGAAAAAGCCAAAGAAGATTAGGCTTTCTCCCCAACATCTTTCCGCATGAGAAAGTAATGTCCATTTCAACTGTATCCAGAATTCTTTCTTCAGAATCTTCACACCTTCTTTATTTCAAAAACTTCCCTTTTACTCTTTTTCTTAAATCAACTTTATTTTTTGCTAATCTTCTCTTCCTAAATTCAAATTGAATACACATTAATTGTAGAAAAGATAAAAGAGAAAGAAAAAAACCCTTGGGACTAAGGATCCTAAAGATTGCCATAATGACAGATTCAGAGAGCCACCCGTGTATCCTTGTATCTAGGGGAGGTCATAGTAGGTATGAGTGAGGACACTAGAGCTGAACAGACTTCAGTCTGAGCCCTAGTTATATGGCCTTGAGCAAGTTAATTTCTCTAAGCCTCAGGTACCTGTCTAATGGAGTTAATAAATGCACCCACCTCATAAGGTTGTAACTTAAGAAGATAATGAATGTACAACAACTAACACAGTACCTGACTGTTGTCATTCAGTATCTTTCAACATCATTTTTAATACCTGCATCATATCCTATACCACTGAATAGTGCCAACACCCCAACTGTTGGATATTTAATTTGTTTATATCTTTTTATTATTATTAAATAAAATACTGTTATGATAACAGTGACTGCTACATTTCTGCATACATACACTAATTATTTCCTTAGGATAAATTCCTCTTTTTCTTTTTTTTTGCTAAATTCCTCTTTTTTTTCCTAAATATTACTCCTTCCAGGAAGTTGTCACTGTTAAAGAGTTAATATATGTAAAGAACTGATTGTCACACATACAAGGCACGAAGTATTAGACATCCACTTTCCTCCATTTTATGGTGGGATTAACATTTTGACTAAGTTTCTTTTTTTAAGTATTGATATATTTATCTTCTAAGTCTTCTGATGTCTGGAAATGACTTTCTTAATAGCCTTTCCACATAAAGTTCGCTCTGATTACTGAATTTTTCAGTCTACAACCTTCTCCATGCCCACCATACACTGTGGAAGTGACTCCACTGTTTCCAGTATTTTGAGTAGTATTTAATATATCTAATCCACTTGTTTTTTTAAGTTTCTTTTTACTTATCTGCTTTTTCTGGTAGAGAGATGCAAAAAGGTCACAAACAATTTGCAAAAGAAGAAAGAAAAAGAAAAGAAAAAAGAAACACAAAACGAAGTTCTCTTTTTTTTAAGATTTATATGTATTTATTTGAAAAGAGAGAGAGAGAGAGAGAGCACAAGCAGGGGAGAGGAGCATAGGGAGAGGGAGAAGCAGACCTCTCACTGAGCAGGAAGTCCAATGCAGGGCTCGATCCCAGGAACCTGAGATCATGACCTGAACCAAAGGCAGACGCTTAACTGACTGAGACACCCAAGCACCCCAGGAAGTTCTTAAAACAAATGAGAAAATGTTCAGTCTTGCAAGTATAAATAAATAAATAAATAAATAAATAAATAAATAAATAAATAAATTTTAAAAAGCAAAGCAAAACTGTATATCATTCTTTTGCTTTTCAGGATACCAAATATCAAAATAAAATTATACAATTACATAGCAAATATCTGGAGACATTGACCCTCTCATTTCCACTGGTGGAAATGCAAGTTGGCACAGGTCTTCTAGAATATACTTTGGCAATGTTCTATACTCTTTAACCATGAAAAGCTAATTTTAGGTATTTACACTAAAGAAATAACTATGGATCTATAAAACCATTTTAGGTATAGTGATACTTACCACACATTCATCACAATAAAAAATTAAGAAACCACATAAATATCTAACAAAGTAGATTTAACCTATAAACATAATACATGTATTCATTAGATTGCTATGGAATCATTAAAACATAGTAAAGTGGATCAATGTCTCCATTCGAGTGTGAAGGGGAAAAAAACAGTTTCCAAAGAGAAAATTTGGTATTATTCCCATTTTTGTGAAGCAAGAGGGACATCTTCATCTGGTAGAGTAGGTTTCAAAAAGGTTAAAAAGCTTATCTCTGAAGTATAGGAAGAGAAGACTTTTTGTTTGTCTGTCTTGTTGGGTATGTTCTTATTTCTCTAAAGTTAACTTACATTACTTATGTAATTAAAAAATAAAAATGTCCATCAGAGTGAGCTATATCATTTGTAATTAGCATATAATGAGAGTCTTTCTCCTTTAGTATAGATTTAGTTTTCTCTGTAAGACTTTATTTCCTGGGGAAAATATGCACTTTTAAAACTAAACAGACTGTCATAAATCATTCCAAACCTCAGAGCACTACATATTTAACAATCTATACATTGATACCATCTCCATAAAACTGAAATGTCTATAAATCTACGTTGAATGACATGACTATATGAAGGAAAAGACAAAGTAGCCCCATTCTACTCTCAGTGACGAATATAATTACAGCAGCAATCATGAACATTATCTGGGTTGCATTTGCTGCCCAGTACCTTCCTATCACAAATTAAAATCGTTTTCCCAAGAAACAATCACAGAGTAGTTTTCATTGTATTTTCATGAAGACAATTTATCCTAATCATTTTGGGGAGAAAAAGATTAAAATACACAAAACAAGAGCAGAAGAAAGATAAAAATGAAAAATTACACTAAGCATGGAGAGAAGCAAGGCAGAGGGAGACATAAGAAGCTTGAGTCTTCATTTTGATCTTTGCCAAAAAAACAATATTTGATAAAACTGTGTATCTTTCCAACAGGATCTAAATTATGTAAAGTATTGTTCTAGGTTAGAAGTACAAATCAATTCATATTCCCACTCTTTATCAGACACTTTGAGGATCTGTATGCTAGTTTAGCCAGTGTTAATAAAGCAAAAATCCAGTGATTGTAGGAGGGGATTTTTTTTTCATTTGCAGTCAACACAATTAATTTTTCAGCAGCCATTATTGTTCTAATGAGCCATTTCTTATCACATTCAGATGCTCTGGATATGGGATTCCTATAACTTACGATAACAGTTTAAATGCTGGGCCAAGTAGAACAGCCAATCAAAATGAAATATAATTCCTCACTCTTTTGCTTCCCACTTCCGTCTTCTTCAATACACGATACAATCTAGACCACGTCCACAAGTGAGGAAACTATACAGATAACTCAGCCCTCTAAATACATTGTCATGTGACAAATTTTCTAATTCCAAATCCTCTTGTCTATCATGAAATCATGCACTAAGTTATTGAATACAGAATGTTGTGAACAACAGGCTCTTCTTATGTTTGTTTCAAAGATTGAACATTTCAGTACAGCAAAGAAGAATTTTAAGCAAAAAAGTGGTGAATTTCTGGGGGAGATGGTAGTTGGATCACAGCAACTTAACCTTAATTCCTTCTAAGAAGCTTACTGAAATGGCAAGAAATATGCATGTTTTTTCATCGAAACACCCTTAAATCATTGTTATATAGGAGAGGTTTCAATCTAAGCTAAGGGAGATTCACAGCTGTCCTTCCTGATATAGCATCCATGTTTTGCAAGAAGAGAGACAAGATCCTAGCAGCCTTATTTTAAACTATCAAATGTGGAGGTAAGGACAAGCTATGGGACAAATGAGCAATCCTCTCAAAGCTCACAAACACTCCTACAAAACATATGTAAATATAAAAAAACTAAAACACATAAAAGGAAAGAACATAAAAGAGCAGCTTTGAACACCTCCTCTCCAACACTAAATACCAAAATATAATGGTGCAAAATCTTTAGAAAATATTATTTTGTCCCAAGTTTCTATATCTAGCCAAATCAATCTTTAAGCAATGTCCCTCTCACCGTTATTTGTCTTTCCTCTGAGGGTTTCAGGTGGTGTGAAAATATGAGGGATAGAGCAGTCCCCACTTTGCACTGTAGTGCAGAACTATACAAAAATGACCATACAAGCTGAAACTGTGTAAAGGGACCCTTGTTCCATGATCTTTAAAAACTTTTGTCAAGATATGAAAAATTCAGTTATAAATTTAGATGTGGAATGAAAAAATAAAAACACTGATAGGTATTTGACGCATTGTAATTTAAAACCTTAGAAGCGTTGCACATTGAAGTGTTTTATTTCTTTGTAAAAACTTATCAGGAGTAGTTTCAAAAATGCTTGCCTTCTTCTCATTGTACAGCTTTAGCATGTGGAGTGACCATCTTCTCGGTGCTTTGCTAAATTATGCTCCTTTCTAAATTTGGATCGTCTTCTAACATTTCACCCTTTGCACTTTCAATGTCTTGAAAAACCTTCAGAGAGTTCCTTTCAAGGGAAGTTTTTTTCTCAGTGTCAATTCCTCTAGGACATCTTCATCTTTGTCATGACAACCAACTTTCCTCACTCAAGTGGGAAAGTTGGTCTTTGCTGACTTGCTATGGCTGCCCATCAAGAATCGCAGGAACAGCATCAGTGTCTACATTCCCCCGTCCATCATTTCTTCTCTAACTCCATTTATGCTCCATTCAAATTCTACTTCCAGTGTCATCATTTTTTGTTTGTTTGCTGAACTTTCATCCTTGTTGACTAATTGCCTCTTTCAGTTATTTATCCTTGTAAAGTGTCACATGATTTACTACTGGGAGACACAGAGACAGCACAACTTTATGCATTGTTTTCTGTCCATGAGCTGAGTGACAGGTACACAGTGACAAATCAAAAGACTTTGAAAGTAGTGATGTGACCACAGAGGCTACCAATCCTCTGTTACTGTGTAGTGATTTGTGCCCTGAAGAGCTAGTAAAAAATGTGTACTTTGTGCAATTACTCACAGTTCGTATCTCATGGTAACTGAAATTTGAACTGTGTTGTTAAGGACCAGTGTTATTTAACTAAACTAGAGTAACTGATATCCACACATATCAAAGCCATGGAAAGCAAGACCTACCTGAGTATTGGGATTTTCTTTTTAAGCATTACTCTTTACCGGTATTATGATATGAAATCACAAGAGAATGAATTTAAAATTTACAAGAACTATTAGATAGTTTGACAAGGTGCAAGAGCACAAGAGAATTTTTTTTTCAAAAAGAAGTCCTATATTGTAACAAACACTTTAAAAATTCAAGAGTAAATGATCATTTGCAAAATATGAAATGTGCAGAATGAAAAATTGTAAAGCAGCTCATTCAGTACTCATTACTATCCCCTCCTAACTTACTTTCCTTAAGCCTTGTGACTACCTGTTCTGAGGATGCCTGGGCGGCTGGGTTTGTTGAAGGTCCCACTCTGGTTCTGCTTAGGTCATAATCTCAGCTTTCATGGGTCCTAAGATCAGGCCCCACCCGCAGCCCCAGATTGGACTCTGTACTCAGGGGGAATCTGCTTTGAAGATCCTCTCACTTATCCTTCCCCCAGCGGTCCTGCTTCCTGTCTCAAATAAATAAAACTTTTAAAATAAATAAATAATAGTGTGACTCATAGAGGAAGGGGGCTCACCCTAGGCAGAAATTGTCTCTTTCACATTCATTAAAAAAAAAAAAAAACAACTACCTGTTTCAGCCTCCGCTGCAAGTAAAGTTTGCTACGTGGCCTGGTTTCTATCTACCTAGCAGAAGCATCTGCTTGATGCAAAAGGGAGAAAGCAAGTATCTCCCATGGGGCAGAAGCTGCAGGCAGAAAAAAACAAATCTTCTGGCAAGCTTGATGGCGGAGAAAGTTCGTTTTCCCAGGACAGGTGTGGCAGGGTTGCAGGCATCGAGAATGTCCGAGGGGCTGATGACAATGACACATGGCCCCATGCTCCGGCTACAATGACCCCATGGAGTTAGGCAGTCCCCACCTGACAGCTTTGTGCCTTGCTATCTGGCATCGGAGCGTGGCTTTCCATCTCTCCCAGAGGCTCTGCAGATTCTTCAATCTTCTTTTTCAATAAACAACCTTCTTTCTGCTTACATTTGCTAGAGGATTATGTTGCCTGTAGGTTTTTCCAGTGCACTCAGAAATACATTCATCAACTAACAAGTAGGACCCACACCATAAAAATGTTAACTGAGGTTTATGAAAATAGAGACTTTAATAAATATAAATTGCATTAGATTTATTTTGCTGTGTGACAAATTACCACAAACTTAGCAGCCTAAAATGACACTGATTCACGAACTCACAGTTCTGCAGGTTGGAAGTCCAGGCCTCTCACAGCTGGGTTCTCAGCTCAGAATCTCACAGGTTCAAAATCAAGGTGTTGGAAGGATGTGTTCTCATGTGCATCTCAGGGGCCTCTTCCAAACTCTTTTAGGTTGATGGCAGAATTCAGTTCTTCATTGGCTCTCAATTAGGAGGATGCTTTTCCTCTAAGACACCACTCCCTGGTCTTTGATGCAAGGCACCCCTCCATCTTCAAAGCCAGCAATGGAGAATCTTCCTCATATGTATCCCCACTAACCTTTAAATCTCTCTAGGAAGGGCCTAAGTTTTTTTAAGAACCCACCTGGTTAGGTCCAGTCCACCTGAATAATCTTCCCTTTGATAACTCAAAAGTCAACTGATTGGGACACCTGGGTGGCTCAGTGGGTTAAAGCCTCTGCCTCCAGCTCAGGTCGTGATCCCAGGGTCCTGGAATCGAGCCCCGAATCAGGATCTCTGCTCACTGGGGAGCCTGCTTCCTCCTCTCTCTCTGCCTGCTTCTCTGCCTAATTGTGGTCTCACTCTCTGTCAAATAAACAAATAAATAATCTTAAAAAAAAAAAAAGTCAACTGATTTGTGACCTAATGATGGGAGTGATATCCCGTTATATTCAGAGGTCCTGCTCACATACAAGTCCCTGCCTCATACAGAAACAATACCATGGGAGCCTTACTAACCCTAGATTATTTCATAAGGACAATGCAAATTTAATCTAAATCCTACTTAGATACAATTTAAAAATACTAATCTTCACATTAGAAAAAAAAAGCAGGTCAAAACAAGTAATCAATTTTGAAAAGGAAAAATTTAATGGATCTTACAGAAACAGATATAAAATTATATGATGTTCGTAATTATACATTTTACTTAAATTTTACATTTCAAAGTTATTATAATGGAAAGCACTATGGTGAAATAAGAATAAAGGGAATGAATCATTGGAACAACATGAAAAAGCAATGAAAAGACTAGAAAGAGTAGAAAGAAACCTACATATGTATAGATGATTATATATGTTGAAGAGTTTACGTCTAATCTTTAAGAGAAGAATGGATTATTCAATAAATGATGTTAGTAAAACTCCTTTAAAAATTGCATAAAAATGAAATTAAATGCCTACTTCATACTATACCCTAAAATAAACTTCAGCTGGCTTATAAATATAATTCAAAAAAGAAAACTATAAAACCATAAGAAAGAAAATAGATGAGTATCTCATTTCTGAGTGAAAGAGATGAGGGTAAAAAAAAAAATAAAATAAACATACATATGTAACCAAAAATAAAAACCTCTCTTGGCTCCCAAACCACCACTCCACAGGCAAACAACAAAAGGAGAAATAAAATGCAAGTTTAATGAGAGATACTTTAATAGTTCTTTAAGACAATATGGAAAAGCAAAAAGGAAAACTGACAAAGAAAAATTTGAATTGCCAGCAAACTTTTGAAAAATGTTCAGTCTCTATTAATCGAACTAATGTAGTTAATTAAAAAACAAGGAGCTATATGGGCGCCTGGTGGCTTAGTCGGTTAAAAGTCTGCCTTGGGCTCAGGTCATGATCCCCAGTCCTGGGACTGAGTCCCGCATAGAGTCCCACATCAAAGACCCTGCTCAGCAGGGAGTCTGCTTCGCCCTCCGCCCCTCCCCCACCAACTTGTGTTTTCTCTCTCTCTCTCTCTCACACACACACACACACACACACATGCACGTGCACACACACAAAAATAAATAAAATTTTTAAAAAAAGAACAATGGCTTTTTTTTTTTTTTTTGCCTTGCAAAATGCAATGAGTTTTAAAATACCTTGGTAAGGACATCCAAAAACTAACTTTCTTATTCACTGCCCATGTGATAGTTTGTAAAAAGCAGTTTGGTATTGCTACAGGCTTTAAAATGTACATACTCCATGTCTTAGAAATTCTACTTACAATTATTTGTAGCATTGTATGTTTACTTATTTAGCAAACATTTATAGGCTGTATACTGTGTGCCAAGTTCTGTTCTAAGGGCTTTGTAAATATGACCCATTTAATACAACAACCTAATGAAGTAGGTACTATTATCACTACCCCCATTTTACAAATGAAATAATTAAGGCACGATGAGTTTAAGTAATTCACTCAAGGTAGTTATGCAGAGTCAGGATTTGAACCCAGGCAGACTGCTCCATGGACCAAGTTTCTAAACTATGCCACACAGACTTTCATGCAACCTATGACACTAAAAATGAATATTCTCAAAAGTTGTACCAAAGACTTATACGGTCAGCACTCAAACTATCTTTATAAAGCCCTTTTTCAGCTAATGCCAAATTTCCCTGCTCCTTCACAAGACAGCTTCCTGGAAGTGTTCTCTTTTCTCCACAATCTTGCCAACATTTGCTATCTCTTGTCTTTTTGATAATAGCCATTTTTACAGGTGTGGTTTTGATTTGCTTTTTTTTAATGATTAGTAATGTTGAATATCTTTTCACGTGCCTGCTGGCCATTTGTATGTCTTCTTTGGAAAAATGTCTATTCAGGTCCTTTTGCCCATTTTTTAATTGGATTATTTGCTTTTTGCTATGGAGTTGCCTGAGTTCTTTATATATTTTAGGTATGAACCCCTTATCAGATAAATAGTATTTTCTCCCATTTTGTGTATTGCCTTTTCAATTTATTGTTTCCTTTGCTGTATAGAAGCCATTTAGTTACTGTAATCCCACTGTGAATATAGTCAACAATGAATATGTATTCTTTTATAACTTGGCAAGAAGACTGTTGAAAACATTTGAAGTGGACAATCCTACACTGTGAGACTCTGAATCTGTGAATTTTCAGGGTCTGAAATCCAGTTCCCCTATGTCTTGCCAAAAACTACAGTGAAGGCACCCTTTTGACCATTAAAAATTATTTTCGTTTTTGTTGTCTGTGTTTGTGTTATCTTATCCAAGAAATCATTGCCGAGATCAATGTCAAGGATCTTTTCCTCTGTGTTTTCTCTTAGAAGTTTTATGGTTTCAGGTCTTGCACTTAGGTTTTTGATCCATTTTGAGTTTCTATTAGTGGTGTAAGATAAGGGTTCAGTTTTATTCTTTTGCATGTGGATATCCACTTTTTCCAACACTATTTATTGAAGAGATAGTCTTTTCCCCATTGTATGCTCTAGTCACCCTTAGACTGACACCTTTTTTGAAGTTCAACGATGAACAGCTTTTAGACTCCCATCCCTCTTCCCTGCCTACTCTGTCCTTCCTATTTTGTGTCAATGGGAGGTTCAAACCTCACATGTCCCCATCTCCTGGCCATTATAAAGGCCTAATCCACTGTTGTTTCCACTTTGCTCAAGCCATCTGGACCAGTTTGTGCCCACACTTCTCTGTCTAGAATGCCCCACTATGTAGTAACAAACCTTCTTATACCCTCTTGGCATTTTCAGCATCATCAGTCTCAATCAGTATCTGAACCAATTTTACGTGACCTCCATGGGGAGCCACAAAACACCTATGCTTAATGATTTATTTGCTGATTATCTCTTTCAGTGGACTAAACTGCATGAGAGCAGGAACTAAGTCTGTTTGCTATATTTATATTCAGTTATGTACAAGGCTTAATATCCACTAGGCACCCAGTAAACATTTGAAATTGATCAAATCATGTGCATAGTTGCACTGTTAACAATGGTGAAGAATTTAGGGGGAGGAGGACTAACTCCTTAACAAGAAGAGATTGATTAAATAAATTACTTAGATAAGTGGAATATAAATGACACTGAAATTAATACACACAGTCTTTGGAAAACTTCTGCTGTATATTATTGAAAAGAGCAAATTACAGAAAGAATAAACATATATCATCATACTTTCCTAAAATTTGTTTGTATATTAATGCGCAGTAAAAAGATTGAAAAAATAAAATTAAAATTATTAATAGCAACTTTCTATAGAGAAGTGATTTTAATTTTACTCTTTGTGCTTCTCTGAATTAAATTTTTTTCCACAATAAATATATTTTCTTTTATAACTTGGCAAGAAGACTGTTGAAAACATTTGAAGTAGACAGTCCTGCGTTGTAAGACTCTGGAGTTGTGAATTTTCAGGGTCTGAAATTCCAGTTCCCCAATGTCTTGCCAAAAACTACAGTGAAGGCATCCTTTTGACCATTAAAAATTAGAACGAAGAGCTATCCAACGGTTAATTTCATCAGCCCCATCGAAATGAACCTTGAATTCTGAACCTCTGTCTGGGAAAGAAAGATGCTTCTGTTGCATTCTACCCAAGTGCACTATTTACAAATAAAGTGGTTAAAATTCTCCTCTGAATAATAACCCAAGTCAGTGTTCAATTCAAGCTTGTATTAGACCTCTGTATTACACCTCATTGCACTTCCCTTTACTGCTCCTTGCTCAAGAAGACCCTTGTTTCTTTTCAAAAAACAAGTTGTACTTCCTTTGTTTTTCCAGGTGTTCCAGATGCCTTCTGTTTACTGGGTTGGTACGTGTGCTTCACTGAACTTCTTCTCTTCCTACCCACCTTCACAAGCCAGACTTGCTGACTTGGTGCCTCCCCATTCCTGTCCACTCAAATGATCCTTCTTTCTTCCCACTGTATTACCCACTCTCTATCTGGAGAAACTTCTTACCATTCTCTAGCCCAGGATTTCACCTCCCGCCTTCCAGGCCAGTCTGTAGTAGGTAGAAACACAGAGCTAAAGCAAAAAACCTGGAATGGAATAGCAAAACCCTACCCTTTCAGAGCCATATGAGGAGGCCTCTGAAAAGAGATGCACAGAGCTCAAGGCCAGGCAAAGTGAACATCCTTAATTACCCTGAGGTTTACTCCATATCCCAAGATAAATCTGATGGCACACTGGCCAGGACTGTTCAGGCTAATCCCATCTGCTTGACTCAAAGACTGACCTCTAGGATTGCCCTTCTCTTTTCCCCAAGATCCATAGCCATAACTCTTAGTACTATGGAGTAACAAAAAACAAAACACAGAAGAGAAGGAGAAAGGGAGTATCCATGTCAGATACCAGGCTTTCCTGGAGTGGGTGACTCCGTTCAAGTGTGAAGAGTTTCCAGGGTTTTTTTTAGTGTACTAGTGTACTGGCCTGGTAAGAAACCAAGTCTACCCCAATAGCCATGCCTTAGAAATGCCCTTGGCATTCATCCTTCCATATTATTTTGGCGTAAGGGCTGACATCGGGGAAAGTATACAAGAAGCCTAGAATCCCCAGGAAAGACCAACACTGCATGACTTGGAACATGTTTATGGATGAAAAGGTGGATAGGTGGTTAGGTAAACTCACACTTGTCATTGATGTTAAGTGCCAGCTGATTACGAAGATGTGATGTTAAACCATCAGAATAACCCCTAATGCAACAAAAAGCAGACATAAATTTGTGAGGACTACTCTCTGTGAACCTGAACAAATTCCCATGCTTTGTCCCTCTGTTGCTGTCTGTTCTTAACGCCACTTTGACTGATAGGTCCTGTAATGTTAGTATCATGTGTGACCCAGATTTACTTCCAGTTCTGCTTTTTCCCTTACACTAAATGGTGACTTTTGTGCATTCCCCAGGATCCAGCCTTACCCTGTTTCAATCAGAGCTGAATCATACTAGCCTTGACAAACTTTGTGACCTCACTGGCTATCTGAAAAGAATGGACACATGAAAGGAGATGAAATCAAACAAAGTTATGTTGAATGTATTAGACCCTTCTGCTCTTCCAGAAGCCTGGTCAAGGTGCAGGGAAGGGGGAAACACAAGCTAAAACATCCAAATGGCCAGCGTTGCTGGATTCTACACTAAAAGAAAACAATTTCCTTTACCTTACAGAGTCTGAAGTATAGCTTTTGTTTCATTAACACCAGTACATTTTTTAAACATATTCTTACACATCATTGCTCTTTTTACCACAACCTGCTTGAGCAACAGCAATTTGCATCCAATGTTCACAAGATTCATCTTGCGAACTCTCTTTGCTAAGTGCTACAAATTCCCACTGTACGGGGTGGGCAGTCTCGGTCAACTCTACTCCCAAACTGTGCTGTATTATAGGTCCCAAATAAGCACCATTTTTACATGGGCTAATGCATGCTCAACCCTATTAACAGTAATAGTGTGAATGACCATAAGCCATTAATTTTGATGAGATCAGGTTTCTATCACCTCAAAGATTCAACGGAAGCCACAGGAGACATTGAAGTATTCCCACTTTGGTTCCTTTAATGAATAAAAATGTGAAAGTAGTTACAGTCCACCTGACAGTCAGACACCACAGGCCTAAGGAAAAGTTCACCTTGTCAGCAGCAGCAAGAGAAAAGTGCCAAGGAATTATTGCATTAGCTCCATAAGGGTCTAATAGCCAAAAGATGGGGGTAAAAGGCACTGAACACACCAGGCAGAAATTACCCTTGAAGTCCTAAAAAGACTTTTTTTTTAGGGTGAGTAATTTTATTTCTTAAGAATTCAGCAATATGGAACAAATTATTTACTCAAGAGTCTGCAGTCATCCTGGAAAAATACATCAAAATCCCAGGGCTCACTTAACCACCTCATGGACAGCTATTTTCAAAATGAAGTGGGAAGAGGAGACTTAGATCTTGTTCCCATAACTCATGAGCACATTTCCAACAGGCAATTTTGTTTTCAACTTTCATTACTCATTAATATTCAATTTAGGTTCCATCTTCTTCAGATGTGTGTGACATTTGTGAGCATCTCGTCTTTAATTTTGGGTGTCTGCAGAAACTTGCTTGAGTATGAGAAAAAGTTTCTGACCTGCCAAAAGATGAGATTCACTGCTCCCTTCCCAACGGAGTAGGGAGGAGGAGGGAGAAAGCAATGATTTTGCTTTTCTGACTTGCAAATGTCTTGTAAAGGGAAAATCATAATTCATAGCCCCATATGTACAAAATGTTTCCAACGAGTTTCATTTTAGTGGTATAAGCAATGAATTTTCTGCTAAATGCAGCAGATCCAGTCACTATACTTATAAAACAAAATGCATTTAGATTCTGAATATGAAATGTAATCTCTGAGTGCAAGAAATTCCAAATCAGCATTAAAAAATATGTAAGAGCAGCAATAGAAAATGATCTATGATTGCTAATTATTGTACTATTTTCAGTCCCATTTCTTTTCTAGTAAGTTCTGCTCTGGTAACTACTACAAAAATTAGGTACAGAGATGGATCAATAAACAATATTCTTAATCTTTGTCTCCAACATTAGACATGCAGTTTTACTATTTTTCATATAACTGGTGTGGTAGGCTGACTAATAGCCCCCAAAGATATCCAGGTCCTAATTCCTGGTGCCTGTGAATGTTACCTTGCATACCTTGGGGTTTTGTTACATGGCAAAAGTGACTTTGCAGATGTAACCAAGTTAAGGATCTCGGGATGTGGAAATTATCCTGGGTCACCCAGGTGAGCCCTAAGTGTAATCATAAGTGTCCTGATAAGAGAGAGGCAGAGGGAGATCTGCAGATGCTACACGGATGGCTTTTAAGGTGGAGGAAAGTCCTGTGAGCAAGAAATGCCATTCTAGAAACTGGGGAAAGGCGAGAAATGGATTCTTCTCATAGAGTTTCCTAAGGGAACCAGGCCCCTCCAATATCTTAGATGTTAATTTTACTCTAACTTCCAGAACTGCAAGAGAATAAATGTGTGTTGTTATCATCCCCCAAGTTACAGGTGATTTGTTGCCACAGCTATAGGAAGTTACTACAACTGGTTATTGAATTTTCTGGTTTTGTATTGCTGATAGGATACATGGTTTTGTTTGTCTGTTTTTATCTTTACATTCTGTTAATACAAAAGAACTTGAGTTCGTGCACACCTGGCTATATGATAACAAGGAGAAATCTCCTCCCACCCACTTGTCACAATTTTACAATAAGAGATTTGTGAGTTTTTTTTTAATTACCGTGCTTTATTAAATTAAATGAAAAATTAAATTTAGAAAGATAAAGAGGTAAAGATAGATAAGGAAAAAGAGAAAAGAAGGAGACAAGGAGAAGGAGGTGGCGGGGAGGAAAGGAGGTGGGTATTGACAAAGAGACAAAGAGGTGGAATGATAAATATTCTGCGGCTCACCAGTATTTCCAGTGCATCCCCTTGGGGGCACATGATGGAAGCCCTTGCCCCTTAGCTTTAGATGTGGCTCTTTGAATAGTCTAGCAACAGATTGTGAGCAAAAAGGACAAATGTCACCTCTACATCCAAGCCTTAATTGCCAGTTACACTTCAGGGCTCCTTTCAAACTACTGCAGAGATCGGTGCTGGAGGCTCCAACAACCTGGGTAGATCCTTGAGAGAGGACAGCACGGAACCGAGAGCGCCCCAGTCAAAAAGCCTGCAGTTTATTTTGACAAAGAGATAAATTTCCATTGCATAAAATCACCAAGACGTAAGGGTTATTGGTTACCACAACATAATCTAGCTTATACTTTACAGATGAATGAGGATGAATGGAGGGCTGGAATGGATACTCACACACATAAACAGATGTATAGATAAATACATAGTTACACAAACAGACTAAGCTCTCATGACCCATAAAAATAGAAGTGGAAGGGGGTGCCTGGGTGGCTCAGTGGGTTAAAGCCTCTGCCTTTGGCTCAGGTCATGATCCCAGGGTCCTGGGATGGAGCCCTGCATCAGGGTCTCTGCTCAGCAGGGAACCTGTTTCCCTTCCTCTCTCTCTGCCTGCCTCTCTGCCTGTTTGTGATCTCTGTCTGTCAAATGAATAGATAAAAACTTTTTTAAAAAAATAGAATTGGAGGAGACGACACCATTTCTACAGAATGTATGGCAAAGTTCCTTCCATCATGTAATAGGGAGAAGTAGTGGAAGTTTTGCTGACAAAGGGCTTATCTTATTCATATCTACATTTCTAGCTCTTAGCACAGTGTCTGGTACTCATTAGACATTAAATGACTTAACAAATAAAGTATTATTGAAAGATGGCAATATGAAGCCAAAAGTTTCTGAATGAAAAGTCCCCATTGTGACCTCAGACAGTTTGATTCAGCCCAACCAGAGTAAAAGTTGAGTCCCAATTGAACCTAACACATCCTGGGCCAGACCGGAATTTAAAGATGTACCGCTTTCATTGGAACTAGAGTTTTGCAATGTCCCTTGCTTGTGGATCTTTGAAAAGAAATGCCTGAGTATTTGTAAACCCAAGGTCTGAGTCATTCACCAGTCTATTTCTAAAGAAAGAAATAGCTAATATTCTGCAGTTCTGCCAGATATTGGTCTACCAGAATGACAAATACTGTGGACCATAAACTCTTTCAAAAAATAAATAGTGAGTGTATAATAAACATATGTCTATTCTAATCTGCCATGGATTTTACCTTTACTACTCTCAAATTGTTTATGACCTAATAGGAAAGAATATCAGCACCTTTGTGAGAAAACTGTTTCTTTTGTATTTGTGAAAGAAAAGAATAGTGTAGCTCCTGGACTATCTGAGGGCAGTTTCGGACTTAGTACCTCATATGCCAGTTCTATGTGGATAAAATAAGATAATACCCAGGAGACTGTATGAATGTCCACCTAGAGATATAAATGATAAGACCGTTTGAAAAATGTACAGTTATGGTTCTTTTGATCCCAACAGAAACCAATTCTGTTGGGGGTAGTGTAGAGGCGGTAGAAATTGTTGCCCAGAATCCAAGAAAGAAAGAAAAGCCCTCAGAAAGACAAAAGGTACTGTGACTTCAAAGACCTCAGCTGGAGAAAACAATGAACTCTCTTTCAAAAAGTTGTCTCAGTTCACCATTCCATATCTCTAAAAGTAGGAGCCTGATTAGCCCTGCTTAGGTGAATCCAGCCCTGGGTCATTCACATTTGGCCAGGAATAGGAGGTGAAACAGACCACCCATGATTGATATGGTATCCTCTTCTGTTTGGGAAAATTTTCAGTTAAGGTGGAGTCACTGTGAATTGGAACATTAATAAGTACACAAAATAATCTACTGAAGGAGAAGTAATGAATCAAAGCATAGTGCTTTGGGCTACAAGACAACAGAAAATTCTTCAATAATTATGGTTTGGGGGTGTCCTGAAGAAGTTTTTTGGTTTTGGTTTTGGTTTGTTTTTACATAATAACAAGTCCAGTCAAACATTCAGTGCCAGAATTTTCAAAATTTGGTTGGCTTTTCCCTTGTATTCATAAAGTGGCTGCTGCATCACCAACCCTCACGTCTATAATCTAGTTCAGAAGAAGGAGAAAAGGGAGGGGATGATAGAAAGTGCAACTGTCAACTAGATATCTACACACACAAAAATGAAATTTGTGCCTTACCTCACACCATATGCAAAAACTAACTTAAAATGGATCAAAGGCCTAAAGGGAAGAACTAAAACCATAAAACTCTTAGAAGAAAACATTAAATATAAATGTTTGTGACCTTGGATTAGGCAACTATTTATTACATATGACACTTAAAGCACAAGCAACCAAAGGGGGAAAAAATAAACTGGACTTCATGAAAATTAAAAATTTTATGCTTCAAAGGAAAAAAAATCAAGATAGTGAAAAGACAATGTGACGAATGGGAGCAAACATTTTCAAATCATATATCTGATAAGTCTCTAATAGCCCAAATATGTAACTGTTACAACTCAACAATATAAAAGCAACTAATCTAATTTTAAAATTGGCAAAGGATCTTAATAGACATTTATCCAGGGAAGATATAAAGTGACCAATAAGCACATGAAAAAAAAAAAAAGCTCAGCATCCCATTCCTAAAGAGAAATGCAAATCAACACCACAATGAGATACCACTTAACACCCACTAGGATACCTATAATCAAAATGATGGACAATAACAAGTGTTGGCAAGAATGTGGAGAAACTGGAACATTTATGTTTCTGATCGAAATGGAAAATTGTGCAGTGCTTTGGAAAACTGTTTAGCAGTTTCCCTAAAAATTAAACATAAAGTTGGCATACGTTCCAGCGATTCCACCCTAGGTGGGTACCCAAGAGAATGAAAAACAAAAGTTCACACTAAATCTTGCACGTGAACATTCGTAGTAGAATAGCCAAAATGGAAACAACCCAAATGTCCATCAGCTGACGAAGTGGGTAAATAAAATGTGGTGTATCCTCATAATATAATATTATTCATCCATAAAAACATGAAGGACTAATACATGCTACAATATGTATAAACCTTGAAAATACTATGCTAAGTGAAACAAGCCAGACACAAAAGGCCATATGTTATATATTCCATTTGTATGAAGTGTCCAGAATGGGCATAGAAACAAAAAGTGAGCTATTTTGTTTGCAAAAGTCTAAGAGAAGGGAGCAGGGAGGGACTACTAACAGGAAGGTTCGTTTTGGAGAGATGAAAATGTTCTAAAATTAAATACTGCCGATGGTTACAAAACTGTGAATATATTAAAAGTCATTGACTTGTACAATGTGAATGGGCGAATTGTAGGGTATGTGGATTATATATTTCAAAAAGGCTGTTAAAAACAAAATTTACAACCAAAAATACAAGGAAGAAAAAAATAATATAAGCTTACCTGGGAACCCCAAAGCAGAATTTCTGCTGAATCTCATTGACGTAACTGGCATTAAGAGTAGAGGGAAGTAGGGACACCTGGGTGGCTCAGTCTCACAT
Source organism: Lutra lutra (assembly GCF_902655055.1). Lineage (NCBI taxonomy): Eukaryota > Metazoa > Chordata > Mammalia > Carnivora > Mustelidae > Lutra > Lutra lutra. The sequence continues at coordinate 49,035,362 of NC_062286.1, forward strand.
TGCCCCTCCCCCTGCTCATGCTCTCTCTTGCAGGAGAGCCCCCTCTCTCTCTCTCAAATAAAAAAATAAAATCTTTTTAAAAAGTAAGAGTGGAGGGAAGCAAACCATAAGAGACTTTTTTTTTAAAGATTTTATTTATTTATTTGATAGAGAGAGATCACAAGTAGGCGAAGAGGCAGGGAGAGAGAGTGAGAGGGAAGCAGGCTCCCTGCTGAGCAGAGAGCCCAATGTGGGGCTCGATCCCAGGACCCTGGGATCATGACCTGAGCCGAAGGCAGCGGCCTAACCCACTGAGCCACCCAGGCACCCCAAGACTTTTAACTATAGAGAACAAACTGAAGGTTGCTGGAGGGGAAGGGGTTGGGGGATGGGCTAAATGGTATTAAGGAGCACGCTTGTTGTGATGAGCACTAGGTGTTATGCATAAATGATGATCACTAATTTTTACACCTGAAACCAATTTTACCATATATGTTAACTAACTAAAATCTAAATAAAAACTTGGAATTAAAAAGAAAAGAGAGTAAATAGTAGCAGCTTCCTAGGGTTATGACTTCAGGGGCCCTGGAAAAGTCTCCGTCACCTGCGAATATTGTTTAGGGCAATTCAGCATTATCTGAACAAAAAAGACAAAGACTCAGGCTTTGAAGTGAATTAAACTCTGGTTTTAATTGCAGCTCTGTCACTTTGAAGGAACTCCCATCCTCTCATTAGTCTTCTAGAAGATGCTGCCAAGACTCTGCCCATTTCCCCTCTCCTCCTTTTCCATTTTTGTACAGACTGGCCTGTGATGCTCTTCCTTCTCAAAGGTCTGCACCACACCTCTTTGCTGGAGACCCCCTCAGGCTGAGAGAGAGCCCAAAGTACCCTAAGATGTAAGCAACTTTTGGCTAGTGCCTAACGGTGACAGGGGTACAAATACCCCAGTCATTTTGCTGCCATGAAGATATCTCTGAATTAAGACCCACAACTACAGAGCCAAAGCGGAGCACCCTTGCTTAGCTTTCCTTCCCTTCTCTACCCAATTTTCCTGCCCCAGTGAGGAACATTTCCTAATATTCTTTCCCCAGAACTCCTCATCCCAAAGTCTCCTTCTGGGAAACCCAACCTAAGGGAGGCTCAGCTTCCTACCTACAAAATAATTATAAGGACCACAAGGAAAAAGCTCTATGATAACAAGAGAGCTGGCCCTTGATAAACAAAGACTCTTCTCTGACTTTTAGCACCATGACCTCTTGGAACATACTTGTCCTTGGATAACTTCCTAGAGGACATGAACAGAAAGACTATGAAAAGCCTAAGGAAGGAGTGAGTAAGTGAGAGAATGAATGGGCAAGACAGGAAAACAGGAAGTCTTGGATGCCATGTAATGGAGTCGTTGAGAATGTGGACCCATCTGGATTTCAAGTATTCCAGCTACCTGGCCACATTATTTATTTCTCTAAGTCTCAGTTTTCCCCCTCTGTAAAATGGGGATAACAATAGTACATATCTCAAAAACTGATGGAGGAGTTAAATGAGATAATGAATCGCCAGCCACCGGCATAAGTAAAAATTCACTATAGTCATCGTGGTGGGGCGGGGGTGGGGGGGCAGCGGTAGTTACTTTTATTATAGGTGTATGTAGCCATAGTAGTAGGAGTAATCTTGAGGCACCAAAAACAAACTTCACCGGCTTCACAATTTTGCCACATTGGAAGTTAGATCCAATTTGACAACTAGGCAAAATTCCAAACACCTTACAGCAGAGGCAGTTTGAAATTTCATTCCAAAGGATGAAACCCTATGCCCCATGTTGAGTGTTGGAAGTGTTTTGCCTGGTGGCAGAAGGCACTAGGCTTTTGTTTTAGGCAGGTGACACCAGGCAGAGATTTTAATCAGTCCCCAAGGGGCCTTCCTAACACCACCCAGGCTTCTGGTAGTGGGAGAAGCACGGCGGCTGTCAAACTGACACTTTGCTGAGTACGAAAGCCTCATAAAATAGCAAGGGTATGTGTCTATATGCTTGTTTTTTATTTTAAAAGGATGAAAAATGCATGGAGCTAGGACTCAGCCAGGCATAAATTATATGGGGTGGCATGTCAGTCAGCAAGCCCAACAATGAGACGTAAGAAGTTTGAGGACTAGGTAAACACCTGTCGAGGGCCCCCTTGCCCACAGCTCCGACACTCATGCTACAAGGGCATGCTGTGACAACGGGCAGTGCCGCAGGTGCCCCGGGAAGCCCCGTGTGTCTTGTGCTGGCAAACTCCTCCAGGAAAGCAGAAACCGGTTTCAGTTGTACCTGTGTAAAGAGAGGGACTTCACACGTTCTGACTCAGGTTCATTTCAGCTAGGGTCCTTGCCACACTCCCGCACGGTACGCCCCCCAAGAGCCCCAGAGTGATCCCTTTACAACAAAAACCAATGCATGTCACACTCCCACTCAAACGCCCTCCCCCGATGGCTTTCGGCACACATTGTACAAAATCAAAAATTCCCACCATGAGCAGCAAATCCCAACGTAATCTGGCCCAGAGGTCCTTAGTTTACCTCATTTCCTGCCCTGGTTTGCTCCCTTTATTCCAGCCCACGACCTTCCTCTGTCTTCCTCAAATTTGCCAAGCACACATCCTCTCCAGGACCTTTTCTCCTGTCCCCTCTGCCAAGAACACTTCCCTTCCCTCCCCAGATATTCTGAAGCTCACTCCTCATTGCACTCAAATCTCTGCTCAAGTCTTAACCTCAGCAGAGTAGTCTGCTACCCAACAAAGGATGAATTTATCTGTACACACGTCTACAGCCTTTCCAGTCCCACCCTGGACTTTAAGTTCTGTGAAGACGGGGACTCTTTTATTCACAGTCATATCCCCGGGATATATGATGGAGCCTGCCATAGGGTAGGCACATGGTGTTTGTTTAATGAATAAATGGTTGAAGGAATGGATTCATTGAGTGCATGTTACATAGCAGGCAACCGTGTTCAAAATAAAATTCAACGGATAAAGGATCTTGGAATCGAGTCCACCCTGTCTACACGTTCAGAGGTGGATTTTGAGTACTTGGAAAGGTGAGTGTCCAAACTTAGATATGCAGGAAGTACAAAATACACACAGGATTTTGAAGACTTAATATGAAAAGCCAATGGAAATTAACTCCATTTTTGTAATTGGCTACATTTTGACATGATAATATCTGGATCTATTGGGTTAGGGAAAATACATGATTAAAATTAATTCTACCCATTTCTTTTCACTCTTTTAAATATGGCTACTAGGAAACTTTTAAATACGTAATGCAGTTACATTTAGTGCTTGCGTTATGTTTCTGTTGGGCAGAGATGGTCCAAAGGGAGTGAGAGATAGCAAATGGATTATTTTTAAATAGCATAGGTTAAGAAAGAAGAATTTTTTTTTTATTATCCACAAGGTGATATGGGAAGGTTGAATGAGGGACACTGTGTACAACCTGGATGTTCAAAGCCTGCTCGAGGAACTGATATATTAAGTGTGTTTTAAAGCCATATTTCTCAGTTGAATACACACCGAATCACTTGGGGATGTTATTAAATGCGGATTCTGACTTAATTGACCTGGTTTGGTCCTGAGATTCTGTGTTTCTTAAAAGACCCCAAGTGGCACCAATGTGGAGGATCTGTAGACTACACTTTAAGTAGAGAGGTTTCAAAGGTTCGTTTAGAATTGGAGGGGGGCGAAGAAGGATGAGAAGAGATTCAGACCATTAGAAGCCTCACCCAAGGCTGTCCCAGTATCTCCCTGCCAATGGTAGGAAGATCTGCTTGCTTAGTTGCTAAGACTGCATTTAAAAAATTCCCCACTGCCCAAAGCTGTTGCCCCTGTCCTGGATGCCTGGAGGAAACAAATCAGAGACTGTCGATTTGGTAGTTCATGCAATATATAATTTACTAAGAGATCACCAAGCCAGGATGGGCGTGACTCAGGTGGAGCCTGACCCTTGGACTGCCAAAACTTCAGCCCCAAAGTCAGGACCTCTGCTCAGTACACCCTGCCCCCTTTCCTCCAGAACCGCACTCTGGAATCAGGAGTCCCCTGACTGCGGGAGGGAAGGATATGGCATTTAGGGTCTAGTTAACCAGTGGCTCAAGTGAAGGGGTTATCTTGCAAGTCATCTCCTCCCCGTCCATGAGAAGATTCTGGAGCTTGCACTGAAGAAACACCAGAGGATTTTTCTTTAAGGTTTTTTATTTATTTGAGAGAGAGACAGAGAGAGAAAGCACAAGCAGAGGGAGGGGCAAAGGGAGAGGGAGAAGCAGGCTCCCCACCAGGCAGGGTGCCTGACACAGAGCTCGATCCTAGGACCCTGGGATAATGACCGGAGCCGAAGGCAGACGCTTAACTGACTAAGCCACCCAGGTGTCCCCACCAGAGGATGTATGAAGGTTTGTTCCCACAGAGAGTGTTCAGGGTCTCAGGCAGGCACTTATGTTCAAATTACACGTATATGTCAGACTCAGTACATCAGAATGAAGCAAAGAAACCAATTTGAGAGAAAGGCTACAAGAAGGAGTTGATGGGGCGAGGTGCTGTGTATGTGGCAGGCACGGGCTGCTGGTCATGCATAAGCACATAAGTGAAGGCAGAGAATAATGGGGATGACAGTGAAAGAAAGACAATGCCCAGACAGAAAAGTCACATTAAAGAGCATGAACTTTATTCTGCAGACAAAGGGGAGCTGATGTAAAGTTTTGAATCCCAAAGTAACAAGGCAAGAGGTGACTTGAGAGGGACCACGCTGGATGCAGAGCAAAGGTCGGGTTTAAGGCGGTGGGATGGAGGGCAGTTTCCTACATCATTCAGGTGACAGGTGATACAGACATCAACCAGGAGGATTTCCTGAAGAATATTAAGTTCAAGCAGGACTTGGAGATTAAAGTGTGGAGGTATGGAGAGAGGAATGCCGGGTCTCTGGTTTGGGGCTCAGGTAAGAAGATAGTAGCAGTGTTATGAACAAAGACTGTACATACACACATTCCAAAGCCAGTGTGCTTGGGCGTGGAGAGAAGGAGGCCCGGTTCACTCCAGGACATGGTGATTTTCAAGTGGCCAGAGAATAATCAAGCGTGCTCAAATATATAAATCCACAACTCAGAAGAGACGTCACGGCTGGAGACAGATTTGAGGGTCATCACAACAGAGGTGGACAACAAAATAATGAGAGTAGATAATATTGCCTAAGGACAGTGTATCGGAAGAAGGCTATGCGCCACGGACAAATGCCAAGGAGGAGAAGGAAGAGTGTGTGGGGTGAAGTGAAGTACAAGAACAATCTAGAGGAAATGGTGGCAAGGCATGAAGAAGGGTTTCTAGAACCATGGTGGTTAATGTCATCCAGTGGGGGTCCATAAAATAGGAATAGCAAAAGTTCAGGAGATTTGGCTATTAGGACATCAGTGACCTGTTCAATAGCGGTTTTGAGTATTGAAGAACTCAAATGACAAGAGATTGAAGAATAATGAAAAATAAGGAAAGTTGAGAAGGCAAACCTAGTCACTTCAGAGAAACATGATAAGAGGGAAGGATGAGGTAGGACAGTGGTTCAAGGAAGACAAGATTCATGGAGGGTTTGAAGGATTTTTTTGTCTCCTTATTTTTGGTGGTTTGTTTTAGAATGGGAGCAAATTTTCTACTTCAAAAGGGAAGGAATTCGAGTTTGAAAGAAGTTGTGAATCCTGGGATTAGATTCTGGCCTCTGGGAGAAAACTTTTGGTCTGTAGTTAAAACACACACAGGCGCGCGCGCGCGCGCATATCACATACTGATATACACACAAGCACTTCAAAGTTATGTCACATAGGGATAACACACAGACACACACGCCAAAATTAGTTTTGAACCATAATTTTACATTTATCCCAATTTTGAATTCTAATAAGATAAAATTGGAAGATTACTGGAGTCGAGAACCAAAGATCCAAGTTATAGCCCTGGCTTTTTCTTCCAAATGGTCACATGCCTTTCAGTCACTCTGTCCTTCTGAGATTCAGTAACCTTACCTGAAAAATTAGAGAGCCGAATTGGACTGGGAATGACATCTTAAATACCACCTCTGATGGATTGATACAGACCGCTCAGCACGCCGTACTGAAGATGTTTCTGAGGCTGTGTCTGAGCTGAGCAAGCAAGACTGTTATAATAGACCAGCAATGTCTGTCACAGGCAGGAAAATAGTAGTGTTAAGTGTTTACCATTGCTGAACTCCTGAATTAGAACATTCCATGATTCATTAAACACATTATGATCCTGTCATACATTATGACTTTGGCCCAGTAAAATGCTCTGTAGCCATTTTTACCCCTTATTTAGTCCAAAACCCATTATTTTTTTTACTAAGGAATTGAATGGATCTAACATCAACTATCTCTGTGGTTCTATTCAGAAACCAAGCCTATTCTTTTCTGTTTATCTTTCTAATAGGCTTCTGTAATAGCCATACCATTTAGGGAAATAAACCATTGGTTGTAAAAACTGCCTCCAGATATTTAGAACCACATTGTTTACTGACTATAGAAGGCTCCAAAGAGGGTCTAGAGCAGTTTGGACTGTGATGGAACTTATTTTCAAGCCAGATCTATGGGTTCTTTCTTGCTGGATCCAAATGTCGTACTTACAGCACTTATAATGCCCAAATGAAAGTTCCAATGCCCTGTCGCTTACATAGGGGTCCACTGCCCTAGGAGTGTAATCACACAGAGATGGATGACACTAGCTCTCTACAGCACAACAGCAGACTTCCCTTCTCTCAACCACCCCCAGGGATAGCTCTTGTCTAATTGGCCACCATGAGGTTAGCTCTGCTTCCCTTTGCAAGGGGACTCAGGCCCTGCCATTAACATATGACACTCCTATCAGGGGGCCTATAACTTCTCATAATACTCTCTGCCTACAGCACTGTCTGGAGGCTCAAATGAAGTATAAAGGAAAACATTTGTAAGGTCTCCATGTTCATAAATGGTATCATCACTGTTTTCGCTCTCTTCCCCGGCAGAGGCCCCTGACAGGGAATGATGGGGATGTTTTATATCTGCACGTATCACTGGTACTTGGTGGAAGAACCAGAGAGGCAATTCACCGGGCTTCCAGCAGAACACCCTCAGACTCCAAAGTTATTAGTCCACAAGGCCAGGGCACTTTGCCATTCATCTCCCTCTCTATTGTGGCGAGAATTTTTATTTGTAAGAAAAGCTGATCTAATAGAAAACCTGGCAACCCCCTATTCCTTCTGTCACTGGTCTATCCCCTCAGGGGCAAGGAGGCAATCTTGGGCTGTCTGGGAACATTGCTTCTGTCTCCCTTGTTCTCTTAGCTCCTGGAGGA